>NW_028318368.1:2932500-5332500 GCF_062004578.1 Staurois parvus
CTGAACTTTAAGAGCATTCATTAAGAGCTTCTTTAAGGGCAAGTCAATTTCTTTTAGCTATACATATGAATAACAAATAACAAAAAAGACAGTATGTGAAAACCGTATGGACTAGCTAAAAAGAACCTGGTCCATTTAAATAGGGTGTAATCTTGCATACAGGGAGTAGTCCTATTATGGAAAAGAAATAAAAGCATATTTTTTTAAGACACCGTTTGTAATTTAAATGGATTTGCTTAACAGAATCTCATCCATTTCCATAGGAGATAATTCAAGACACTGGGATTTGGAATACTTTACTCATAAATACTAAGTTTAAAGGTATTATACACAAAGCATTTTATACATTCAATTCAAATATTTGCTTAGCTAAATAATTTTCTTTATGATTTATGGAGTTTTGGGGGCAGAGAGTAGGCATATTTTATCTAGCAATATTAGGTGAAACCTCATTTTTCAGGAGACACTGTGTATACATTGTACAGTTGTACAATCTCATCCTGTTTAAAAGAATGCAATTTGGGAGGCAGGGAGTAGGGATTTATCAGGCAGAACAATTTAATGAAAGTGTAGTTCCTCAAATATTATATAAAAATTATACAGATTGGATTAATGTAATCATGGGCAAATAAATGGTAGTAGGGAACCTACTACTGCTGCACAGCACAGGCCAAAGCAGGAGCTGTAGAGATCTCAATTTTGCACAGCTGGCATTGAGCTGCTGAGCATGGGGGTAAGTGTGTATTTCTCCTTCAGCTCCAACTGCTGGACATAGAAACTGTCCTGCTAATTGTTACATGCTACATCTGCCCCTACTCTGTATGGCATCTGCCCCTACTCTGTATGGCACCATGATGAACTTCTTGAAGAACAATAATGTAAACAACTGACACCCCTTGGAAGATTTTTATTTCTATTGCTAGAGGCTGATAATGGCAAATGTTGTATTATGGAAGTAGAGGTGGAGGGAGGAGCTAGACTGAGGGGGGAGCGGTGGAACCCTTTTTCTGCCGACAACTAATATTCAGGTGCTGCTCCCCATATGCTGCATGGTGAGAAGTTATGCATCTATTCATACACGTGCTATCCAAATAAGTAATCATAAAAAAATATTATTTGATTTGATTTTGGCAGAGACTGAAAACATTACTATGGTGAGATCTATAGCCCATGTGTTGAAAAAGGCCAATGCAGCTTAGCTCTGGGAAGTGAACTGGGGGATAACAGTGCTCATCCATAGAGCTCTGCTATCCAGTGGAAAAAGATGGCTGCTTCCTCAACTCCTCCGCAAGCTGCTCCTGGATGACGTCCTGTCTCTCCCTCACTTTCCTCTTCTACTATATCTGATACCAAAGTATGGTTTGAGACTTCATCATAACCCCCTTCCTCATCATTGGAGCAAACTTCGCAGTAGGCTGCAAATGCAGCGACATCTGTGCCAGTTGGTTTTCTCTGCCCGTTTTCACCTCTCTCTATGCTCCCACTGCTATTTTCCTCCTTGTAGCATGTGGCATGTGTCTTAAAGGATAAGTTCACCTTTTCACCAAAAATAATAAATACACATTTTTTTGCAGGTAAAAAAATGTGCATTTATTATTTTTGGTTTCAGAAGCAAGTAAGCCATTGCACCAGCGATTAGCAGATGGCTGGTGCCATGCAGGTTTCTTGCAGACCTGCCAGTATATCTGCTTGCTCATACAGGATGTATGGGTAAGCAGATATATTGACAGGAAGAAGCAATGAACTAGCATGGTGCTCCACAGCGCGTTGGTAGTTCATTGAGAACTACAAGCCAACAGTCACTAAGGCTGTCTGGACTTGTAGTTCAATCATGCACAGAACTCTGTGAATGAATGATGCGGTTGTGTGGGTAGAGTACTTCTCCCCATACTGCTGTCACAGTGAGGGAAGGGATTGGGCACTGGCTGCAGCGTTGAGAACATGTTACATGTTCTACCCTAAAAATGTGTAGAACACGTAACATGTTCCCAAAGGAGAGCTTATCCTTTAACACAAATCAGGTGACTTCTTCATGCTAGTTGGCTGGATCATTGCAGGATGAGTTGCAGATAGGGAAGTAGAACATGGCACTTTAGCAACTGCTGATAATTTCAAGCTGCTCTATGCCTTGGAGGAAGAGGGGGAGGATGATGAAGGTTTACTTAGCCACTCCACCACCTTCTCCAATATGTTGCTCACCCCCTGATAGCTGTATGAGAACCACTTCTGCCTCTTTCTTTGGGCATACCAGACATGATGTTGTTAAAATGGACTTATTTTCTTCTTTTATTAGTAGCTGTATGTAAGGGATGTGGTACTTGGGTACTTGTGGTACTCTTGCGGACTAAACTGCACCACAATAATATGCAGTGCTTCACTGAAAACATAGGGCAGATTCTGTGGTGTCACCAGCAATGTCACACTGCTGCTGCTAACCCCTCAAAAAATAAATAATAAAAAACACTAACAAAATTAAACACAAAAAAAGAGTCAAAGTTAACAAAAAAGTAATGTATGTTTAAGAAAAAGCACCAAATAGCAACACAATGGTATTAATCTAAGAACACTTTAAGTGTTTTACTATGTTTTCAAGAGAGGTGACTCCATTTTGTTTCTGCTTTTGCACCTCACTTGTGGTGTTTTGCATTTAGCTCTGCTATTATAATGTTCAATATCATTGTAAGCATAAGTCTTATGCTCGTGTTTTCTGTACACTGTCTTGAAAACTGAAAACCGAATAAACCTCTTGTGAAATGTTTACAGCTTCCACTGATGTTATCTTTGTGCGTTTTACCTATTTTATTCATAGTATTTTTTACTTACCTATTACACTACATATGCACTCTGAACTGCTCTCTTTTTTTATTTCTTTGTTTACTAACTTCAAGATGCAGCAGCCTATGAAGTTTATTGTGAGACACTGACAGTCCAGTAGAAAATACCAGTGTGTTGCAATTTTATTGTCTTGGGGATCCAAAAACATCCCTATATAAATACCTGGCACCAGATGAATTCTACGATTCTTTGAAAGATGCTTCTTAACCAAGCAAACTAAAACTCCATGTTCTGAGCAGTCCTGGCTTTAATTGAAGTAAAAAGTGACCTATCCATCCTCTCCGAATATATTCCTCCAAAAATCAGGAATAACAAGGCACAGGAAAACATGGACCATAGTATACAACTGAAGTAGTTGCAACATAATTATAACAGTATCAATGCAAACATATATAGAGATAATGTATAAAATAGAAAAAACAATGCTCATTAAAACAGAAGAGTATAATGCAAACTGGTAAACAATGCTGAGACAGAAAGATAAAGTATTAAAGAGTTCCATACCACAGAATATAATTACCCATATAAATAGTTCCTAAGCCTATGTCTAAAAAAAGATAATGTATGTATACTGTACATACTATGCATATTAAGCATTAACCATCTAAACCTGCAATAAAGTGTACCTTTGCAATTTTTTATAATCTGTTATAGTTATGTATATTTAAAAAATGTAGGTCTAGATCCAAGCTAATGTTTAAGCCAAAGGGCAAAGGAGACAAGGCCAACAATCATACCCATGACATGAACTAACTTTTTTCTTGATGTCATGGGAAAAAAAGATATAACACCCCATAGCAATCTCAAAAACATACAGATACATTTGTCTGGCAGGTCAAATAAAACATAAACATGTTCAGCATTCTTGATGCTGTGAGATATATTACTGCAGTCCTCATAAAGCCTGTGACATATAAGTCAAGTAATGTCATAAATCACATTAAAAGAACAACAACATATCTTCAGTGCCAAGTCCCAAATTCTATAATCTTACAAGGGCTTTAAATTGCATGGCAGCTGCTTACAACACTTGGAGTAGTGACCACAAGAAAAACACGACAGCAACAGCGCTCAAAGGCATTGTTGGAAAAAAATCTAACATCGTGCAATTTCAGCAACCCTCCTCCCCCTCCTGTTTCTACATTAGGCCCCCTCCACCCCTTCCCCCCTCTCCCTTCCTTTCCTTGGTTTTTGCCCTTTTCATACAAATGGGGGCATGCTATTAATCAGTAAAAATACCATTACAATTGATTTATTGTTACTGATTGTTATTTTATTTTTATATTATTTTTACTTTCCTGGAATGGAATATGGAATGTGTATATTTATTTATAATCACATATCTTTTAGCTATAGAAAAAAACACTGCTAAAAAAATTAAAGGAGCACTTATTAATCAGAGTATAGCATCAATTCAGTTAAACTCCTGGGATATTGATCTGGTCAGTTAAGTAGCAAAGGGGGGTGTTAATCAGTTTCAGCTACTTTGGTGTTAATGAAATTAACAACAGGTGTACTAGATGAGCAACAATGAGACGATCCTCAAAACACGAACAGTTTTACAGGTGGAGGCCACTGACATTTTTCCCCTATTCATCTTTTCTGACTGTTTTTCATTAGTTTTGCATTTGGCTAGTGTCAATGTCACCACTGGTAGCATGAGACGATACATGGACCCTACAGAGGCTGCACAGGCAGTCAAACTCCTCCAGGATGGCACATCAATATGTACCATTGCCAGAAGGTTTTCTATGTCTCCCTCTCACAGCACAGTCTCAAGAGCATGGAGGAGTTTCCAGGAGACAGGCAGTTACTCTAAGAGAGCTGGACAGAGCCATAGAAGGTCCTGAACCCATCAGCAGGACTGGTATCTGCTCTTTTGTGCAAGGAGGAACA
Source organism: Staurois parvus (assembly GCF_062004578.1). NCBI lineage: Eukaryota > Metazoa > Chordata > Amphibia > Anura > Ranidae > Staurois > Staurois parvus. The sequence continues at coordinate 2,937,232 of NW_028318368.1, forward strand.
GGATGAGCACTGAGGGCCCGATGTCCTTTAGTGGGCCCTGTGCTCTCTGCACCATAGAGCTCGATTGGCATTTGCCATTGAACACTGGCACTGGCGCCCTGTGCTTTTCATGAATTAAAGCAGGTTCACCCTGAGCATATGTGACAGACGTGAAAGAGTCTGAAGAAGCTGTGGAGAATGTTATGCTACCTGTAACATCATTCAGCATGACCGTTTTGGTGGTGGGTCAGTGATGCTCTGGGAAGGCATATCTATGGGGGGATGCCCAGACCTCTACAGGCTAGACAATGGCACCCTGACTGCCATTAGGTATCGGGATGAAATCCTTGGACCCATTGTCAGACCCTGTGCTGGTGCAGTGGGTCCTGGGTTCCTCCTGGTGCACAAAAATGCATGGCGTCATGTGGCGAGAGTATGCAAGCAGTTCCTGGAGGATTAAGGAATTGATACCATTGAAAGACCCTCATGCTTGCTTGACCTAGATCTAACAGAACACCTCTGGGATGTCATGTTTTGGTCCCTCCAATGCCGCCAGATTGCAACTCAGACACTCTATAAGCTCAGTGATGCCCTGGTCCAGATCTGGGAGGAAATACCCCAGGACACCATCCGTCATCTCATTAGGAGTATGCCCCAATGTTGTCAGGCATGCATACAAGCACATGGGGGCCATACAAACTACCGAGTACCATTTTGAGTTGCTGCAATGAAATTTCAGCAAAATGGACTAGCCTCCTGCATCATTTTTTTCACTTTGATTTTCGGGATGTCTTTGAATTTAATCCTCTGTAGGTTGATCATTTTCATTTCCATCAAACAATGGGGCATCCTTACGTTCCTAACACATTACCCAGTCCATATCAGTATAGATATCCAGCATGATACTTTCACCCATTGAGATCTGATGTGTTTTTAAAGTATTTCTTTAATTTTTTTGAGCAGTGTATATTGTGGATGTGGATGTGCAACAAATATCTAATGGAGCTCTAAACACGTTTTTTTAGATGTGCTTTGAATGAACTGATCAATGATTTTAAATTGAAGGTGCCAAAGTAAAATATAATGTAATATTTGTATTTTATAATTATATTTAATTGAATTGTTTCTCGTGGATTTGTAATGGCAATGTCCATCAAGTATTTATGTGAGGGTTGCCATGCTCTCCTAGGACTTGAAAAAGCGCATGCGTGCAAAATGCTTTGTCCTAGCAACCCAAATTGTTTGCGGTCCAACCTGGCTTTCTGTGGCTAGCTTCCTGTTTCCTCCAGGACCAGAATATGTCACTTGGCACCTGGGCCCGAAATACACTCCACTGCAGGGAGAAGGAATTTCATCTGTTCTCGGTTAATGTGATTTTCAGTTGGATGGTTCCTTCATGGGCGCCAGGACATTTCACCAAAGCCACGGTGCGTGGTAATCCAGTACTACTCACACTGAGCACCGATCGATGATCGTTTTTATTATTGTGTCATACATTATACTAAACTGTTCAAGGAAACATATGGGCTGATGGTGGTATAATTTCCTTATAATATGTTTGGATAATACCCGGACTTGGTAATTTTTTTCATAAATCACATTGGTGATATTGCAATTCCATGTGTGTGTTCATGTAAAAAATCATTGCCAATATCCCTTTATACTGTGTCTATTAACATACCTGTCCATATGTTTTTTTAAAACTATCAATACTTCCCACAAACACCACCAATTGTGTAAGTGAGCTCCACATCCTTACTGCCCTGACAGTGAAAAACCCCCTACGCAGTTTAAGGTTAAACCGCTTCTTCTCCAATTTCATTGAGTGGCCCTGTGTCTTCTTACACTCCTTGAGAATGAAAAGTTTATTCTCTTCGCTAGGATCTCCATTGAAGTATTTGTATATTGCTATCATATCTCCTCTTAAGCATCTCTTCTCCAGGGAGAATAAGCTTAATGTTTGTAGTCGTTCCTCAGAAGTGAGGTTCTTCAGTCCAGTTAATAACGTTGTTGTCCTTCTCTGGACTCTCTCCAGTTCCTGCACCTCCTTCCTGGGGAGTTTTATAAAGTGGCAGAATTAGTTTTATCTCTTGAGTAAATTCTCTTTTTAATGTGTAGATATGTGTTAGTTGCTTTAAATCTTAAACAGCAGCTGTAAAGCATTTTTCTCTTTTCCCTCTTTGTAAGTGACAGACAGGAAAAACAGGACTGTGCTCTAATTGGCTGTTGCTACAGCTGAGAAGGATCCACCCATAGCAGCACTGCTATAGCTGAACTTAGTATTGGCTGTTGAGGAAGGGAGAGAAGGGGAAGGAAGCTAGGAAGCACATGTGGGGAAGCAGACATTTTGGGTTGGGACCGCATGGAGCAAAGGCTGCTTGTGTAAACAGGTCTCACTCTCTGTGCTGCTAGAACCCATAAACTGGGCTGGGTGTGTGTACCCAGAGGAATGTTGCAGGAGGACAGTGTGCAAACCAAGGATTGTCCTGCCTGACACTCAGGATTACAGTCACTCAAGTGCATGTGTCTCTCAAAGTTTGGAGCTGCTGTAAGAGAGAGGATTTCTACTACTGTCTAATGCTATCTAGAGGACAATTCAGAAACAGTGAGTACTCTGTGATGAAAGGGGATTTTGATATTGCTGCATTTGCTGTTCATCTCTGGGGAATGGTCATGAGAAAGCCTGCTCTCTAATTCTCAGAGTAACACAGATCTTGGAAAGCCCAAGCTGCTCAGAATTAGCTATTCCTGCTGCTGATTGATGAGAGAGCTCTGTATATTACTGGTTATTGTCTCCTCAGAACTTGTGCTGTGGCTGAAGAGTGTGTTTTAGTCCCAAATCCCTACAGAAGCTTGCTGCTCTAAATATACTGAGCAAGTGTCAATACATCAGGATTCACCTGTATGGTAAAGACTTTGTTGAAGTGTTGTTTTTTCTCTTTTCTATTGCAATGTTCACTGGAAGGTTTGGCTTAAAGGAGATTGTGCTATCCTGCTACCCTTGGCTTACAAATACTCTCCCATGCAGAGAGTGAGCGCTCTTTCATTAATTAAAGGGCCCCAACGTTGATAGACTTTAAGTTTCATCCCACTGGCCAGTGGTTAGGTAGGACAATTCTGCTTTAGATAGTACTGCTACAGCAAATGTCAATCAGCTGACAAACCTCATTAACAGTTATTGTTTCATGTGTCAATGTCACCCTCATATGCCATCCTAGTCAGTGTGATACTAGTAATTTCTTGGAGGCTCTGGTGAGTGAATATTGACTTCTTACTAACTGTGTTATGCAAAGTGGTATCTGTGTTTTATGTACATTACCTGTGTTAAATCAGCTAGTTCTTTTTCAGGGTTTGTCTTCTGCAATAAAGCCCATAAAAAATATTCTCAGAGTGTCGAAGTGTTCTGGGTATAATCGGAGGTGTCACCAGATTCAGGTGGGAGCTTAACCTATATATCTAGCCAAGTAACACCCAAGGGTGTGCTACAAATGCATGATAATATTCTGCTAGCTTTGCTTGCTGTAGCTTGGAATTGCATGCCATTGTTGAGCTTGTCATCTACTAGGCCCTTAGGTGAGCCAGCTTTGGTGCTATCCGGAAATGTTGAAATCTCAATCTATTGTCAAAATAACTTGAGATTTGGCAATCAGAGGAATTTAGGAGGCTGCTGTAGAAATATACAGACACCTTTATGTGCCAGCACTTTATGAAACTCAACAAAAATACTGCGATAAGATATTTAAAAATATAAGCCATCATAAATAATAAAATTATTCAAACAACATATTGTATTTATCTGTGGGCAGGGCTAAACCAGTGTACCAAAAAAGTGGGAGATGTCAGAACACATTGGTACTTAAACATTACTTTATACTGCATAAATTGAATAATCACAGAAATAAGGTAGCGTACAGAAATGTTTTTACATAAGTGTACATACTTCAAGTAGAAAGATAATGTCTGTTCACAAGACTTTTTTCAGCAGCAATATAATGTTAGCTTACAGACCACAGAATCCCAATTAAACACTTTCCTTGGATGAGGTATCCAGATTAGTGGGCTGCTCTGAGATTCAAAAATATCTCTTAAATTATTCAGCTGATGTTCAGGGACATTTCCAAGAAGCCGGCAGAAGAGATACCCTGCAAGGGTAAACCTACTTTTCCTCCTCATCAGGTACTTCTTTCTAAAACTGCTCCTACTCCTGCACTGCAAGTGTGCCAAATAATAAAAAAATTGCTATTTAAGTACTTATGTGTCAAGATGACTGCCTAAATCTCACAGGAAATGCCAGCCTCCCTAAGATGGCTGCCTGGACAAATTATTTCTTGCAGGAGACTGAAGAAGTGGCACAATGCAAACCTTCAAGTCAGCAAATAAAAACCACAGCCCAACACCTGCCTACATGCTTTAAGAGAACCATGTTAATTAGGTAGAAAGCATGCAAAGGATGAAAGAGATACTGAGAGGGAGGTATAGGGAAAAGATTCAGTATAATGCTTCTTTTATCTCATTTTTAAGGTATCATTGAATCTATAATTTTTTATTTTGTTTTGTGAACCTCATTTAAAAAATGAAACTATAGTTGTACTAACTGAAAATCACATTTGTTTTACTGTGCCAGTGCAAAAACCTGGAAAATAAATCAGAACATTAAAAATTCTTCTGCTACTAATATATTCAATTATTTAGTAAATATTCCGTTTACTATCTTATTTTTAAATAAATCATTCACACAAATGTTATGTGCATTTATAAATAAAAAGTACTTTAAGACTATCAGCAGCCTCTGCTTTGAAATACTAGCATAGTCTATGAATGCATGAAGTAGCTATAACTACAGACTTAACAGTCTCTGGAAGAGTACAGCTTGTAATAGAATATAGCATGCAAACATATAATTACTGTCAAATAAAGCCAAAAGTATGTTCTTCATGGTGTTTAAAACAATTCTTCAAGGTTAATGTGTGATAGAAATCAGTTCACAGAAAACCACTTCACCATTAACTGCTCGGCAGAATGAGTTTCTCATTTTAACATCCATCCATCAATTTTTTGTGTACTCTGAATCACAGTAAAACCAAATAAGACAGTTTCTTTATACTCACTTAAACAAGTGTGAGCTTTAAAGATTAGAAGCAAAAATGTCAGGTAAGTGTGTCTGTTTTGCTAATAGAGGTTATTTAAGTAATGCTAAGAAATAATCAGTCATTCATACAATATTTATACATTGGGGCACATCTCTTATATTGGGGGCACCAAATCTGAAACATAATTTTCCAGATCTGTGAGAACCTGCAGGCATGCAGAACCACTAATGATAAGACACAAGGTAATCATAAATGTGAAACTCTATGAACTTCCATCTGTGCAGTGATATTATACACAAAACATTTGTAAATGTCCTATGTAAATGTGGAGGCATATGTATTATCACTTGTACTATAATACTACACATAAAATGTTTGTAAATATCTTACCAGGACATATTTTGTGTTTGGAACAGCTGTGGATGATGCAAAATGGCGTATAAAATGTGTTGTTTATATTGTATCTCAATCATGCCTTTTTGTGTCATTTGAAGTGAATGGTTATGACATAAACACCTTCATGATGTTTATCTCACTGACTGAATAACTCCAGTTAACAGCTGACCCACATTGAAGGGTACGAGGCCATATTGTACATGGTCAGTCTCGTGTGTGTGTGGGTGACAGTAATGGATCAATTAAATCAAAGTTTAGTATTGATGGATATATTTTTGAAGTGCCTATTCTTTTCAGGAGGTTAGTACCCAATGGAGTGGTAATGGCAGTATACTCTGTTGAGGTCTTGGGCTGCTACCTCTCTGATACAACAGCTGGGACATTTCAGCAGGGGACAGTTGGAAGGGTATCGAGGAGCATCCAGTAACAAAAGATCATCACACTTAAAAATGTGTTTAAGTTTATTTTAGGTAACGGGTAAACATTATAGCCAATACGTTTCAGGGGAATTGCATCCCCCTTCCTCAGGGTTGGAATTCTGCTTCAAGGGGAGAAAAACAGCCAGATCGCTGCTTCCTTTACACAGATATCTGTGTTTTGTGGTTGGACACAGTCGATCAGCTGACTTCAGCTAAAATCATTGGCTGAAATCAGCTGCCAAACTCGTGCTGTGTCCAATCACACCACGGTCAGCAGGGGGCGAGTATGCCTGCTCCAAAACCCAGAAGAAGGTACATCACCTCTATGTACGTGACTGTGTCTGAACATGCCTCCATGCCACAGTAAATGTACAGCAGCTAGCAGTAAGTGGTTAAAGCTGTCGGCACTTTTCATGGCTGCAGAGTGTCAGCTAATATCTTAGCCAAAATGGATGAACACAGTTCATTTTATTTTTTTGGATAGTAGGGTTATTGGTTCCTAGTTCTTTATACCAGGTGTGATCACTTTTTCACTTGAGATCCCAGGGAGGAGCAATCCACTGATTTATTGGCACGTATATATATTTTATGTCACTTTATATTGAGATTCCCAGAGAGGATCAATCCACTGATTTTTTTTGTCAGATATATATATTTATGTCACTTTGTTTTTGCCATATTGTATTATTTTATTATAAGGGTATCGCTGCATCATTTTGGTTTTGCTCTAGTTTTGGTAAATTTCCCCCTATATGACTGTTTCACAGATTTAATGTACATTAATGCTTCTTTATTAAGAGAAGGCAATTTAGGACACAGGAAGTTATATTTTAACCAGAAATAATCAGATTTGTTATTTTTCTAGAAATTATACCAATTTTCTGCACAGAATGTAAATGGTTATCAGAAACACTATGAGATGGAAAGACAGGCAGGCTACATGTTTAAACCCCAATATTACATTTTAATTTTCTTGGGGCAAAGGAGACAACTATTTTGAGGAATTATCTGCACATATAGTATTTCAAAGTACATTCTATAGGCTAGACTATCAGATTTAAAGAGATGAGATTGGGTGTTTTTATGTAATAAATCAGTGTTGGGTTGTGTATCCCAATTTTTTTTTCAACTGAGGAGCACCATGAGGAAACACAATGTGTTGGTCAGCACAGCATTTACCCAGCTCACAAAAATGGAACAATTTCTACATCTGTAAAATAGATATAAAGTACCATAACCCAACATAATTTCTTGCAGAGAAGAGGATTGACCTTGGGCAAAGAGTATATTTTGTGCTACCCTCACAAGACCATGATAAAATTGGGTTTTGGGTGTTGGTGGTGCCCCAAAACTATAACTGCATAGATAAAATCCTTCACAGTCCAGAATGGACTCCTTTAAACAAAATTTACAGCATATGCAACAGCTGCTAAAATTTGAAGTGCCACATTAAAATGGCTGTTGCAAAGAACAACAGCTATGGCCCCATTCTACAAAGTTATGGTAGTAGGTTTACAACAGTAAGAAATGGTCCTTCCAGTCTCTGGAAATGTAAAACTGGTTACTTAGTGCAACCTCATTGTGTTTCATTCTCAGCTCACTCTGAATATGTAGGATGAGCTCTGCAACTTTCCATTTGTAATGTAGATTAAGGAGAGTTGACTAGTAATGGTCCCTCTCCTTGATATCACTAATCTCCAAGTCCTTGTGATTGGATAAACTACTTCACCCCGGCCACATACTACTTCTGGGGTTTTGAAGGCATGAAACCCACCCATGATTAAGGCTTGGCTAGCCACTACACCACCTTCTCCACATGCTCAGCACCTGAAACAAGTGGCAAACATGTCATGCCATCAGATGATGCACCACATCCACAACCACCTCTTTGGCCTGTGGACACAGAGTAGACGTGCAATTCATTTTGGTCCGAATCTAAATTTGGACTAATTTTTGGATTATTTGGAGATTCGTATGTATCTGAATTTCCAAATAACTACAGTAACACATTTAGTTAAAATTTGTTTCATTTAAGTTCGCTTATTAATTTTCAAATGAATTCCAAATTTTCAGAACGATTCATATTCGAATCAGTTGAAAATGTATCATCTGATCCAAATTCTATGTGAAAAATAGCAGGTTGTTAAGGAAAGGGCAGGGAAGCATGCTGACGAGTCTTTAACAATTGATGACTTAACTGTCGGCGGTTTCCCCACTGGCAGCTGAATGTAAAAAAAGAATTAATGAAAAATAAAGAAAAAAATGGCACAGGGTCCCCCTTCCTATCTATACCATGTCCTTTAGATCTGGTATGGATTTTGGGGTAGACCCCATGCCTTTTTCTTTTTAACTTTTATGTGGGGTCCTCCCCAAAGTCCATACCAGACCTTTATCCGAGTATGCAGCCTGGCAGGTCAGGAAAGTGGGAGGGATGAGCGAGTGCCCCCCTGAACCATACAAGGCCACATGCCCTCAACATAGGGGGTGCCATGAATGCCGCTGGGTGACTTCACCCCGTGTGACATATTCAACCAGGGCATGCTGGGTTGATGATGTCACAGGGGGGTGGAGTCACCCAGTGACATCATCAGATGGCCCTACCCCTTTGTTATTTAAGAACTGTCATATGGAGGAGCTGTCAGGTTGCAGGAGCCTTTATTGGGTACAGAGCTTTTTTCTTTGGGTTGGCGGTCAGTGTTCATCATGATTGACTTTTGTATCTGCTTCAGGGGATATTTATTTCCTGGTATGGATAGGGAAGGGGATCCCACACCATTTTTTTTCTTATTTTTTCATTGTTGCCAATTCTTTTTTTTGCATTCATCTGATGAGTCATCGGTTATTAAGGACACAGACACGGCTCCTTAACAACCAGCTATTCTTCACACAGAATTCGGATCAGTTGATACATTTTCAACCTTTTTGACTTCGAATCATTCTGAAAATTTGGAATTCGTTAGAAAATAAATACATGAAATGAAGCAAAATGAAACTAAACAAATTACAAAATGAATTTATGAAATTAAATTAGTAACATAATGTATGATGCTGCTACTGCTGACACCATACAAAAATGTGTAAAAGATCCTAACAAAATAAACCCCAAAAAATTAAAGCTCAAATGCAAAGAATGTAAATTAGACATCTACCCAAAAATATTACAAGCAAAATAAAACAATTTTTAAGGAGACAAATGATTTAAAAAACCTAACTATTGAATAAAAGAAAAAAGAAACACCCCTAAATAAACAACGGGGGGGGGGGAGCTGCTGCTGACACACACACACACACACACACACACACACAAAGTATTCCTCAAATGGACTGTTGGGTCCTGGGAAGTTACAGTAAATGCCAGTGGTCTTACACTTCACTCTGCCCAGCCACAAATTGCTGAAATTCTTTGCAAAGTATCACTATCACATTTACAGTACAAAATAGGTGAGAAAAAAAATAAAATATTCTCATTTGATATCAATGAAGCAATTGATATCCCAATCTGAATTCATACCAAAAGGGGCATAAGAATTTAATTTGTACATCATTGCATCTCAAGTTTTGAGACCTCCCTCATTTTGTTACATCCTCTCCAATGGGGTTCTAATCTGTCAATACCAACAAACTTAATCTCCTTTGGGTCCCTAATATGGAAATGTCTAAAATGTGCTGAGAGGCTGTGAAACCTAAACCCACATTTGATATTGTATATATTTTCTCTAAGGTGATCCCTTAGTCTTCTTGCAGTTCTGCCCACATATTGGCTACCACAAGTACATTGGAGTAAGTAAACTACATGCATGGTGTTACAAGATATAAATTAACCTATATTGTATTCTCTCCCAGTACTATAGGAGTCAAACGTAACCTGTTTTTTGTGTCTACATCCACCCACAGTGCAAATTACACACTTATTGCATGGATAAAATCCTTTTAAATATTTAAAAAGATTTTGGCTTGGTGGATTAACTATATTTGGGGCTATTATGTCCCTTAAGTGTGGGAGGACCCTACGAAATACCACCTGTGGAGTACTTGGAAGGATTTTCTCCAGAACGGGATCTCCCTTTTGTATATCCGAATGTTTTCAAATAATACTTTTAATTTGCCAGTGTTGAGTGGAAAAATTAGTAATAACGGGACACACAACATTAGAAGTCCAATCCATAGAGCTCACCTGGTCTATAACTGTATCTAGTTCAGTTTCCTGATATCCTTTTTGTAGGAATCTATCCTTCAGGACCTGACTTTGGGCTGCAAAATCCATAATATTACTGCAGTTCCTTCTCATTCTGATACATTGGCCTTTTGGGATATTTTTCAAACAGGAGGGGTTATGACAACTGGTGAGCGGGATGTAGCTATTTCTATCCGTACACTGGAAATAGGATTAGTTGTAATAGTATTCTCTATGATGGTAAGTGTTAGATCTAAAAAAATAACTTGTTGTTCACTATATGTATGAGTTAGATGTATATTGTTTTCATTGCCATTTAATACAGAGATGAAGTTCAATAATGATTCTTCATCTCCAGTCCAAATTAAGAATATATCATCGATATATCTTTTGTAAAATTGCAAACCAGCCCACTGTTTGTTATAAATCACTTCCTCCGCCCATAAAGCCATAAATAGATTGGCCGCGCTGGGCACAAATTTTGCAGCCTTCACTACTCCCTTGATTTGTAAAAAATACTTGTTGTAAAACTAAAAGTAGTTGTGGGACATCGCAAAATTATTGAGATCCAAAATAAATAATTTTTGTTTCTCAGGAATCCCTTATGTACGGTACAAGAAAAAATTAACAGCCTCCATACCATTCAGATGTGAAATATTAGTCTATACTGAAGTAGCATCTGCTGTAACTAGAGATGAGCGAATCGAACCAGGCGAAGTGGAATTCGTTTCGAATTTCAGGAAAAATTAGATTTGCGGCGAATCCGAATATTAGCATACTTCGGGTGCGCAAATCGGATTTTTCCCGATCAGCCGGCAAAAGTGTCCCTGCAGAGAGCTCCGCTATTTCTGACAGTTCTCTGACAGTTCCTTCACATGTACAGCGGTTGAAACATTGTATCTATTTCCGAATAAAAACATCTGTATCCTAAATGGAAACAAATAGATACAATGTTTCAACCGCTGTAAATGTGAAGGAACTGTCAGAGAACTGTCAGAAATAGCGGAGCTCTCTGCAGATACCCTTTTTGCTGTACTGGAATACTTCTTCTTTTCATTCTTCTTTTCATTCTTCTCATTCTTCTTTTCATTCTTCTTCTCATTCTTCTTTTCATTCTTCTTCTTCTTTTCATTCTTCTTTTCATTCTTCTCATTCTTCTTTTCTTCTTCATGAAAAGAAGAATGAGAAGAAGAATGAAAAGAAGAATGAAAAGAAGAATGAGAAGAATGAAAAGAAGAATGGAAAGAAGCAGAAGAATGAAAAGAAGAATGAGAAGAAGAATGAAAAGAAGAATGAGAAGAAGAATGAGAAGAATGAAAAGAAGAATGAAAAGAAGAAGAAGAAGAATGAAAAGAAGAAGAAGAATGAAAAGAAGAATGAGAAGAAGAATGAAAAGAAGAATGAAAAGAAGAATGAGAAGAATGAAAAGAAGAAGAAGAAGAATGAAAAGAAGAATGAGAAGAAGAATGAAAAGAAGAATGAGAAGAATGAAAAGAAGAATGAGAAGAATGAAAATAAGAATGAAAAGAAGAAGAAGAATGAAAAGAAGAAGAAGAATGAAAAGAAGAATGAAAAGAAGAAGAAGAAGAATCTTTTCATTCTTCTCATTCTTCTTTTCATTCTTCTTTTCATTCTTCTTCTTCTTTTCATTCTTCTTCTTCTTTTCATTCTTCTTTTCATTCTTCTTCTTCTTCTTTTCATTCTTCTTCTTCTTTTCATTCTTCTTTTCATTCTTCTTCTTCTTTTCATTCTTCTCATTCTTCTTTTCATTCTTCTTCTTTTCATTCTTCTTCTTCTTCTTTTCATTCTTCTCCTTCTTCTTTTCATTCTTCTTTTCATTCTTCTTCTTCTTTTCATTCTTCTTCTTCTTCTTTTCATTCTTCTTTTCATTCTTCTCATTCTTCTTTTCATTCTTCTTTTCATTCTTCTTCTCATTCTTCTTTTCATTCTTCTTCTTTTCATTCTTCTCATTCTTCTTTTCTTCTTCATGAAAAGAAGAATGAGAAGAAGAATGAAAAGAAGAATGAAAAGAAGAAGAAGAATGAAAAGAAGAATGAGAAGAAGAATGAAAAGAAGAATGAGAAGAGGAATGAGAAGAATGAAAAGAAGAATGAGAAGAATGAAAAGAAGAATGAAAAGAAGAAGAAGAAGAATGAAAAGAAGAAGAAGAATAAAAAGAAGAATGAAAAGAAGAAGAAGAATCTTTTCATTCTTCTCATTCTTCTTTTCATTCTTCTTTTCATTCTTCTTCTTCTTCTTTTCATTCTTCTTCTTCTTTTCATTCCATTTATGGAAACAAATAGATACAATGTTTCAACCGCTGTATGGAGTGAATGTCAGAGAACTGTCAGAAATAGCGGAGCTCTGCAGATACACTTAGCGGAGCTCTGCAGATACACTTTTTGCCGGCTTGGAATTCTTCTTATTTTCATCCTACTTCTTCTTCTTCTTCTTCATCCTCATCCTCATCCTCAGAAGAAGAAGAAGAGGATGAGGATGAAGAAGAAGAAGAAGAAGTAGGATGAAAATAAGAAGAATTCCAAGCCGGCAAAAAGTGTATCTGCAGAGCTCCGCTAAGTGTATCTGCAGAGCTCCGCTAAGAAATAGCGGAGCTCTGCAGATACACTTTTTGCCGGCTTGGAATTCTCCTTCTTCTCATCCTTCTTCTTCTTCTCATCCTTCTTCTTCTTCTCATCCTTCTCCTTCTTCTCATCCTTCTTCTTCTTCTCATCCTTCTTCTTCTTCTCATTCTTCTCCTTCTTCTCATCCTTCTGCTTCTTCTCATCCTTCTTCTTCTTCTCATCCTTCTCCTTCTTCTCATCCTTCTTCTTCTCATCCTTCTTCTTCTCAGCCTTTTCCTTCTTCTCATCCTTCTTCTCATCCTTCTCCTTCTTCTCATCCTTCTTCTCATCCTTCTCCTTCTGCTCATCCTTCTCCTTCTTCTCATCCTTCTCCTTCTCCTTCTTCTCATCCTTCTCCTTCTTCTCATCCTTCTCCTTCTCCTTCTTCTCATCCTTCTCCTTCTTCTCATCCTTCTCCTTCTCCTTCTTCTCATCCTTCTCCTTCTTCTCATCCTTCTCCTTCTCCTTCTCCTTCTTCTCATCCTTCTCCTTCTTCTCATCCTTCTCCTTCTTCTCATCCTTCTCCTTCTCCTTCTTCTCATCCTTCTCCTTCCTCATCTCCAAGGGCATTTAAATTAAAGGTACAGTGTTCTGCACTAATATAAAGGCTCTCTGAAGCCTAGAAACCCTTTTTATAAGTTAAATTCGCAGCGAATAAATTCACATCGAATCGAATTTCTTCCTCAAATTCGGCGAATCAGCCGAATCGAATTTTTGAATAATTCGCTCATCTCTAGCTGTAACCAGTTAGGTTCCCAGCTGTAATTTCAACTTATCAAGGTAATTTATAAGATGTTTAGTGTCCTTGATATATGAAGGGGTCTTCAAAACTATAGCTTGAAGGAAGAAATCTATATATTCCCCAACCCTCGCTTGCAATCAGTTAATGCCACTTTTTATCGGTCTGCCTGGAGGTTTTGATTGGTTTTTATGTATTTTCGGTAAATAATAATTGGGATTCTTGGAGAAGAAGGAATTAGATATTCTTTTTCTTTTTTATTCAGTATGTTTGCTTTGTAACCATTTTTTATAATCCCACTTAACTCTTTCTTGTAAGACATAGTGAGGTTCTTATTTAATAATGTGTAAGTTTCAGTATCATCTAAGATGTACATTTCTTTCAAATAATCTTCACTATCCAAAAGGACAATATCCGCTCCCTTATCCGCAGGGCGAATAATTAAATCCTTTCTATTGAGTAGACTCCTAATACCTTGATTCATTTTAACATCCTGCATGGATTGTTTAACATGTAATTTATCAAGTCTCTCAACTCCATCTCCTTAACCACTTCCAGACCGGACACTTTTACCCCTTCCTGACCAGGCTAATTTTCAGCTTTCAGTGCTCTCACATTGTGAATGCCAGTTACTCAGACATACGACACTGTATCCAAATGAAATTTTTATCATTTTTTTCACACAAATAGAGATTTCATTTGGTGGTATTTAATCACCACTGGGGGTTTTATTTTTTTTCTAGAAAAGTGGAAAAAGACAGAAAATTTTGAAAATAAACATGTTTTCTTCGTTTTTGTTACTAGATTTTGCAAATAAATATACTTTCTTCGTTAATTTAGGCCAAAATCCATTGTGCTACCTTTGTTTGGTAGAAATAACCCAAGTCAGTTTGTATTATTTAGTCTGTATTAAAGTTATAGAGTCCACAGACCACGGTATATATATTTGATATATTTGAAAGTTTATCAATCCTGATGTACTGACTACCTATATAGTTTCTCAGGGCCCTAAAATGCCAGGACAATACAAATACCCCCCAAATGACCCCTTTTTGGAAAGTAGACAGTCTGAGGTATTTAATGAAAGGCAAGGAGAGTTTTTTGAAGTTGTAATTTTTTGCAAATTTTTTAAGGGGAAATGATGAAAGTAAATAATTTTAATTTTTTTTTCACAAAGTTGTCATTTTAATAAGTTCTTTCTCTCACACGGCATAGGCATACTTGCAGTTACACCCCAAAACACATTCTGCTACTCTTCCTGAGTATGGTGATACCAAATGTGTGAAAATTTTTCACAGCCTAGCCACATAGAAGGGCCCCACATCCAATAAGCACCCTTTGGCGTTCTAGGGGCAAAAATTACACATCTAATTTCTTGACTGTCTATCACAGTTTTGGAGGTCCTGGAGCACCAGGACAATGGAATTACCCACAAAATGACCCCATTTTGGAAAGCAAACACTTCAAGGTATATTTTAAGAGTCATGTGGAGTCTTCTGAAGACTGCATTTTTTGCCAAAAGTTTTTGGAAAATGTGAAAAGAAAATGAAAATGTTTTTTTTTTTACGCAAAGTTGTCAATCTATGAGATATTTCTATTATACAACATAGGCATACTTAAAATTACACCCCAAAACACATTCTATAACTCTTCCTGAATATGGCGATACCAAATGTGTGAGACTTTTTTACAGTCTGGCCACATAGGGGGCTCCACATCCAATAAGCATCTTTTGCAGTTCTAGGGGAAAAAATGACACATCTAATTTCTTGACTACCTAATGCCATTTTGGAGGTCCTGGAGCATCAGGACAATGGAATTACCCACAAAATGAACCCATTTTGGAAAGCAAACACTCCAAGGTATATTTTAAGAGTCATGTGGAGTCTTCTGAAGACTGCATTTTTTGCCAAATGTTTTTGGAAAATGTGAAAAGAAAATGAAAATGTTTTTTTTTTTACGCAAAGTTGTCAATCTATGAGATATTTCTATTATACAACATAGGCATACTTAAAATTACACCCCAAAACACATTCTATAACTCTTCCTGAATATGGCGATACCAAATGTGTGATCAGAGATACCGTGAGCTGGCAGGCAATGTTTTGTGAGTGTGTGTGTAAACTGTGTGCAAAGACTAAAAAGTACTCACAGTTTGCTGTAATGGCTCTCAGGTGATCAGGACTGGTATGGTGGTGATCAGGACCCGTGGGTTTGGCAGCGATCAGGATCCAATGATGTGGTGGCGATCAGAACCCGCTGGTATGGCGGGGATCAGGACCCACTAGTTTGGTGGTGATCAGGATCTGCTGGGGTGGTGATCAGGACCTGCTGGTATGGCTGTGATCAGGATCTGCTAGTGTGGCGGCGATCAGGACCCGCTGGTATAGCTGTGATTGGGACCTGCAGGTGTGGTGGTGATCAAGACTTGGTGGTATGATGATCAGGACCTGGTAGTGTGGAGGTGATCAAGACCTGCTGGTGTGGAGATCAGGGACACTGGGACGCTATGCAGTGATCAGGGACACAGCTGGGCCGCTGTGTGGCGATCAGGGACACTGACGATCAGGGACACTGACAATCAGGGACACTGACGATCAGGGACACTGACGATCAGGGACACTGACGATCAGGGACGCTTGTGATCAGGGACGCTTGTGATCAGGGACGCTTGTGATCAGAGACACTGACGATCAGGAACGCTTGTGATCAGGGACGCTTGTGATCAGGGACACTGACGATCAGGGACACTGACGATCAGGGACACTTGTGATCAGGGACACTTGTGATCAGGGACACTGGCGATCAGGGACACTGACGATCAGGGACGCTTGTGATCAGGGACGCTTGTGATCAGGGACGCTTGTGATCAGAGACACTGACGATCAGGAACGCTTGTGATCAGGGACGCTTGTGATCAGGGACACTGACGATCAGGGACACTGACGATCAGGGACACTTGTGATCAGGGACACTTGTGATCAGGGACACTGGCGATCAGGGACACTGGTGATCAGGGACACTGGCGATCAGGGACACTGACGATCAGGGACACTTGTGATCAGGGACACGGACGATCAGGGACACTTGTGATCAGGGACACTGGCGATCAGAGACACTGGCGATCAGGGACACTGACGATCAGGGACACTGGCGATCAGGGACACTGGTGATCAGGGACACTGATGATCAGGGACACTTGTGATCAGGGACACTTGTGATCAGGGACACGGGCGATCAGGGACACGGGCGATCAGGGACACTGGCGATCAGGGACACTGGCGATCAGGGACACTGGTGATCAGAGACACTGGCGATCAGGGACACTGGCGATCAGGGACACTGATGATCAGGGACACTGACGATCAGGGACACTTGTGGTCAGGGACAGTCAAGGACACTTGTGATCAGGGACAGACATTCAGGGACACTTGTGGTCAGGGACAGACAGTCAGGGACACTTGTGGTCAGGGACAGTCAGGGACACTTGTGATCAGGGACAGACAGTCAGGGACACGTGATCAGGGACACTGTGATCAGGGACAATTAGGGACACTTGCGATCAGGCTTGCTCTTGCTCAGGCTATCCGGCTCCTTCTCTCACAGACAGAACTCCGTGTGAGGAGAAGGAGCCGGAAGCCGCACCATGCGGCTTCTGTTTACATTTAGACTGTGTCCTTATTGGACACAGTTGGTCACATGGTACAGGACGATTTCATTGGTCCTGTACCATGTTACCTGATCCCCAGTATCTGAGGGACCCGGCGATCTCTGGGCACGCGCGTGTGCGGTCAAGATGGCGGAAGATGCACCATGCGGCTTCTATTTACATTAAGACTGTGTCCTTATTGGACACAGTCGGTCAAATGGTACAGGACGGTCCTGTACCACGTCAGGTGATCGCCGGTATCCGAGGGACACGGCGATCACCGGGCTCGCGGGTGCGCGCTTTAGGAGCCGCGCACGAGCCTCGGATGCGGCCGGCCGTTTATAAACGGCCACCCGACCCTGCACTGCCACCGTCCGGCCGTTTATATACAACGGCCGGTCGGGAAGTGGTTAAGGACTGAAATTTGAGGATTGGAATTGCTAGGAGGGTTAAACAAGGAAGCATTTCTAAGATTGGTATGTGAATTAGTATTAGTATTCAAAATTGGGTTTTGCATGAAATGTTTTTTAATAGAAATCTGTCTAGTTAATTGATAAAAGTTTGAAATTTGTTAAATTTTGCTTGAGGAGCAAATTTAAGCCCCTTACTTAAAGTATAAATTTCCTCCTCTTTTAGTTGTACCCTACTTAGATTGAAAACACCTGAGAAATATACATTTTCATTCCTTTGTTGTTGTCTATTGATCTTTCTGCCTCCATGTTTCCCTCTCATTCGGTAATGCTCCTTTTTCTTCCTGTCTTTTCCCCTAAAAAATTGTTTTCACAATTAACTTGATAGGAATTACTGTATGTCGGCCTAGTTGTGTAATTCAAATGTTGGGGGGATTATCCGAATGGTAACAATTGTGTCTACTCTGAGGGGTACCATTTCTCTGTAGGGATTATATGGTCTTTGATTGGAAACTCATTGAACATGATTTTAGTGGACTTTACATGGACATTTATTATAAGTATTTTTGATTATTACTGCACTTTGTTTATTTAGCGCTGCACTTTATATATACTGGGGAATGTACTAATGACAAAAAAAACATAAATAAAAATTCCATACAGCTAGGAGCAGTGCTTTTTTGCAAAGGAAAAAAATGCTGATAAATGATTTAAATGATTTAACCCCCCAGGGGTTTATATGTATTTGGGGTCATTTGGGGAAGTCGGTGTACTGTTTTATATATTTATTTTATATATTTATTTTTAAAGAAGCCTGCAATAAATGTCATTTGCCAGCTATTTTAACAGTTTAATTTTTTTTCTTAATCATTATGCTCTATTATGTATGTATTCTTACAGCAAAAATGAAAACAAAAGCTTAGAGTCCCCTCTAAAATGCATACTAGACCCTTCTGAGTCTTGTATAGATTTTAGGGGTTACCTCACAGAAAAATAAGTGTGAGGTCCTCCAGAAAATCAATACCAGACCCTCGGAGTCTAGCACAGATTTTAAGGGTTTATCTCACAGGAAAAAAAAAGTGTAAGTTCCCAGAAAATCTACACCAGACCTTGTGTCTCTCAGTCATCAAAGATGGAATGGAAGTCAGTCTCTGGTAGTCTATATCTGACTGTTGCTTGTGACCTTTATTATACAAACCCTTTATGCTACTAATAATAGAAAACATATTCAAAACAAGTTCTCACTCCTTTATTTTTAATCAAAAATCTTTCTAGCTCCTAATACAGATGTTTTAGCAGAGATTAACTTGTCTTAGATCAGATACTGAGCAGACGTATCCCATTGATGTTAAAGACAGACAATATCACAGCACTAACTAAATATAAGAAAAGGATAATTGATTACAAACAGAATTAGGGGTATCTCCTAATAACATTTAAAGGCAAATGAAAGAAAAAAAGCTCACATAACTTCACACACAGTAAACACAAGACATTCTAAATTTAAGCTGCTCTATCTCAACAATATACCCCAGCTATGGTCTACTGTGCACAAGGCTATGATGTTCATAGACCTTTTAAATAATCATGTTTCATAGGCTTTGCATAATTTTTTAAAGGGAATCAGCAGTATACTCCCATAGGTCATATCATTTATATGCAGAGATAATGTAATAAACTTTGAATGCGTTGCCTGGCTAGATTTTCTCTATAACGTTTCCCACATGAACTCCTTATCTACAATTTCAGCTTGGAAAGAGCTTACTTCTAATGTTGTTCCATCCAGTTCCCACAACCTAGCCACATTTACTGGCCTGATTATTGCTCTTCAGTGCACAATTCACCAATCACTTAGCCGATTCCTTTGTGGATTTGAGAGGCCACATGCTGCTCCTCATAACCTAGTTTCAGCCTCCCATGGCAAACTAGGTAATGGCTGTGCCAAAAGATGTATACCATAATCTGGTCATTGGAAGTGTAACCATCTAATCACTAAAAGATATTGTAAAAAAAATTCTACAACTCGTGCTGATATCTCTGAGATTATTTAAAATGATACAATAAGTATAAAAAATGGATAGTCAACAGTAACACTTTAATAATACACTGCTCAAAAAAATTAAAGGAACACTTTTTAATAAGAGTATAGCATCAAGTCAGTAAAACTCATGGGATATTGATCTGGTCAGTTAAGTAGCAGTGGGCATTGATAATCAGTTTCTGCTGCTTTGGTGTTAATGAAATTAACAACAGGAGCACTAGATGGGCAACAATGAGACGACCCCCAAAACAGGAATGGTTTTACAGGTGGAGGCCACTGACATTTCCCTACTCATCTTTTCTGACTGTTTTTCACTAGTTTTGCATTTGGCTAGGTCAGTGTCACTACTAGTAGCATGAGTCGATACTTGGACCATAAAGAGGTTGCACAGGCAGTCCAACTCCTCCAGGATAGAACATCAACATGTGCCATTGCCAGAAGGTTTGCTGTGTCTCCCAGCACAGTCTCAAGAGCATGGAGGAGATTCCAGGAGACAGGCAGTTACTCTAGGAGAGCTGGACAGGGCTATAGAATGTCCTTAACTCATCAGCAGGATCCTTTGTGCTAGGAGAAACAGGATGAGCACTGCCAGAGCTCTACAAAATACCTCCAGAAGGTCACTGATGTGAATGTCTCTGACCAAACAATCAGAAAAAGACTTCATGAGGGTGGCCTAAAGGCCTGACATCCTCTAGTGGGCTCTGTGCTGACTGCCCAGCACCAAAGAGCTCAATTCACATTTGCCATTGGACACCAGAATTGGCAGGTCCACCACTGGCGCTCTGTGTTTTTCACAGATGAGAACAGGGTCACCCTGAGCATGTGACAGACATGAAAGGGTCTGGAGAAGCCGTGGAGAACATTATGCTGCCTGTAACATCATTCAGCATGACCATTTTGGTGGTGGGTCAGTGTTGGTCTGGGGAGGCATATCCATGGAGGGATGCACAGACCTCTACAGGATAGACAATGGCATCCTGAGTGCCATTAGGTATCGGGATGAAATCCTTGGACCCATTGTCAGACCTACGCTGTTGCAGTGGGTCCTGGGTTCCTCCTGGTGCATGACAATGCCCAGCCTCATGTGGCGAGAGTATGCAGGCAGTTCCTGGAGGATGAAGGCATTGATACCATTGAATGGCCCCCACACTCGCCTGACCTAAATCTAATAGAACACCTCTGGGATATCATGTTTAGGCCCATTCGACAACACCAGGTTGCACCTCAGACTGTCCAGGATCTCAGTGATGCCCTGGTCCAGATCTGGGAGGACATATCCCAGGACACCATTTGTCGTCTCATTAGGAGCATGCCCCGACAATGTCAGTCATACATACAAGCACATGGGGGCCAAACATTTTGAGTTGCTGCAATGAAATTTCAGCAAAATGGACTAGCCTGCTGCAATATTTATTTCACTTTGATTTTCGGGGTATCTTTGATTTCAGTCTTTTGTAGGTTGATAATTTTCATTTTCATCAAACAATGGGGCATTCTTACGTTCCTAACACATTGCCCAGTCCATATCAGTATAGATATCCAGCATGATATTTTCCCCTATTGAGATCTGATGTGTTTTCAAAGTGTTCCTTTAATTTTTTTTGAGCAGTGTATATACATATTACAAAGTCAGAGTGAATCTCCTTGTACCAGATTTTCAAACTGAAATACAACAAGCAAAAAAATGTCAGTTTAAGTACCTATTTGAATTTATTCTTTATAATATGATATCACTCTTATTTATACTTCCTGGTAGATCTAGCAAGAAAATAAACCTCATGACTCATTTGAGAATTATGACTGCCTTTCAGCAGTGAGGATTAGTCAATATCCCATTTTTCAAATCCAGATTCATTATTGACCAGCAGGACATGATTTATAAATCAAAACAAATCCCAACAAAATATATTTTTCCTTTTTCAGTTCTTATCGTTTACCCGACATTACTCATAAATAACTAGATTGTTAACTGCTTAGGCGTAGGTGCCTTTTGATGTGATCAAAACTGGTTTAGAAAATCTCACATAGAATGCTGTTTGCTTTTCTTTTCAACTTTAAATCATTTGATAAGGTTATTGTGCACCAACTTTGTACTCTTTAGTGATGGAGGACTAGTCATCTGTAAAGGTTGGAAATGCTATTTATTAAGGACACTGTAAGTAGGCATGAACTAAACACCTTAGTACAGTTCATGAAGGTTCAACAGATGCTGAAACTAATACAGTCAACTGATATAAAGGGGTTTATTTACTAAAGCTGGAGAGTCCAAAATCAGACTCCCTTCTGCATAGAAACCAATCAGCTTCTAACCTCAGCTTGTTCAATGAAGCTTTGGCAGTGAAACCTGGAAGCTGATTGGTTTCTATGCATAAGTGAGTCTGATTTTGGACTCTCCAGCTTTAGTAAATAAACCCCAAAGTGACTAAAGTGCGTTCTCTGATAAAAATGCAAAAAGTCCAGATATAACGGTGATCCGTGCTCTGTGCTGGTGAGTTCTATGACGTGGACCAGTAATATGAATGCACTCACCAGAAGCGCAAAATATATGCGCATATATATAAATATCCAAATGTGGTCATCTAGGTCTAGACGAGGATGGCGGAATAATCTGGCACACCATAGGCACACAAGGCAACTCTAATCACTCACAGGACACTCTCTGCTCCCAGGGACAGCTCCAGGCAAGTGTCAGACCACTGGATCAGTATCATCAAGAATTGGGGAAATATCCACCTTAGAGGCTTGTATAAACCAAGCCAGAGACATACGAAGCACCAATCCTCCGTGCTGCTGGACCAAGACCTGTGTCATGCTTCGGAGGTCTGAGCTCCTGACGTCATCAAGACTGATGCAAGGTGGGATATGAGGACGCTGCAGGACAGTCCACCGCTGGAACATGGGGGGCACCACCTGTCCTCCCAGAGTTTCCTCACACCTCACACCTGAAAACAGTCTGTCTCTGAATCGGTCTCGGGGAATCTGTCTTCTCTCCCTGGATCTAACATCTTCAATGTGGGCACCCAGCTGTGACAGCTTGCGGCTTCACAGCCGGGTGCCCACTGTGCATGTGCTAGAAGCTCTGCACTTTGTGACTGACCCCATAGTCTTCTGGGACCTGTCACATGTCCCAGAAGACTATGGGGAGGGAGGGGGGGAGGACAACTTCTGCTTCTTGATCGCCTGTCAAATTCGGGTACCTGCTCCCCAAAAATGTCAATCCTTAATGCGGAGCGGGGGAAAAAGGCTGAAAGGAGAACTTCCCCTTTTGGGTGGAGCTCTGCTTTAAGTCTCTTAATGCAGCGTGCCTTCCGTCTTGGGCTGTGCTTTAAAGCCGGCTCTTTCTCATTCTTGGGCAGGCTTGACAAAGGGAGTGGAGCCCCTGAAACATGTTGCTGTCCCTCCTACTTTTTTGTTTTTGTAGTAGAATGTGCTACAAAAAAAAGTGTGAGGTCCCCCAGAAAATCCATACCAGACTCTTAACAAGAGCATGTAGTCTGGCTGACCAGGAAAGGGCGGAGTTGAGCTTGTGTCCCCTCCTCCTGAACCATACCAGGTCACATACACTTAACCTGCTGACACCAGATGGGAAAAAGGCCCACCTCCTTACCACTGCATATACGTGTGACACTGATGCCAATGGGTGTCAAATGGTTAGCTTGTGTGCAAAAACTTAAGAAATAGCTCTGGCAGAAAAAAAGGTTCATACCTTATTTTAAAATCAGCTCTCTGCCAAATGGTATTTTTAATTTTTTTAATTGTTTTACATTGGCACTAGTTCACACTGCCAATGACCAGCTCCCTTTGCCCTTTATATGACAATATCTTGCCTACTATCCTTTGAAAGGTGTAGAATTGATTATCAGGATTTGCCTCCAGGGTCCACAGGGTCCACATTAAAGTTTTCATTTGCAAAGCATATCCAATTATATGCAGCCATACTCACAAAGCGATTTTTTACTTAGCTGATTGACTGATGTAAAGTTGTGCTGGCTGGAATCATACAATCATGTGAAAGCAAACAACCTGCTGTTTAATTTAATTAGTTATTCTCTGAAAATTTAATTTGCATTAGTTTGATCTCATTCACTAAACTAAAAAAGAATTCACTTTGCAAAGTGAAAATGCTCTACTATTTTGGAAAACAAACTCCATTGTTTTATTTTAATGGAATGCATAGTTTTTATTTATGTAATGCCAGCTTTGAGTCCTATAACCCTTGTATTTGTTGTATCAGTTTAAACACCTATGCTTTTTCAATAAAGATTTTTTTTCAGGAGTGTAATATGAAGGGAATACTTAAAAATGTTCTCAACTCACTTGATGGCAATATGACAAATATTGTTATTACTTGGTATAATTAAGTTTACAATTGCTGACTTGTTAAGCTAGAACTAATTGCTATTACTTCTTTGTTTAAAGTTAATTAAACAATTTATCATTATCTTTCAGCCCACCTTCATCTCTCTTATGACTTCCATGCTTGTTCTGGCGCACAAATTAAATTTAGCAATGAATGCTTCATCTTTTTTCTGTTATGCAAACATTGTTTTGATCATCAGCAGAGGGACCTGCAAACTAATTTATTTGATTACAGCAATTATTAAAAAATAAATAAATATATTGTTAAAGTGTGTTAAACTATTGAATAGAAATAAATATACACCACAAAACTAACAAGTTTGTTGCTTGGAAGTGCGCCATGTCTGACATATGGAAAATTGGTCAATATACTGTATATAATATATATATATGGTCTTCATAAAGTTTTCTAATTTTTGTAGCAATTACTTCTGTTTGGGAATGTTATTTATTTTTAAAATGTATACTTTGGAAGAAAAAAAGGTCTTATGGTGAGCATATTGTGGTATATTATTTTATATTTGTACATTACATGTACTAAAGAGGTGATAAACTACTATATGAATAGGAAAGCAAACACAAATATGTGTTTCCTATGCTTTAATAAAGAGTAAATATGACACATCATCACATTCTGACATTGGTAGGAATTTTCTAACTGAGACTTGACCTTCTGCCTTTGTTGCATTAACACATAGAATGTTAATATGTGATACAACACCCATTCGTTAACACATTGCAATGTGGTCCAAAAAACAACATTTGCCCTTAATGATGTTTTACTGTCTCTAACTAGACAATGGAAATAGAAAAATGACTAATGTGATAAAGTGTTCCAAGCTGCTTCGCTGCTGTAGCCACTGAAGGATTTACTTAGCTATAGTAACACCAATATAGTGGTGTTGTATTTTGCTATAGCACAAAAAGACATTGGCATCTTATGAAAATGTTCATACTAGTGTCTCTGCTTATAAGGAACACTGTCATGTGAAAAGATAGTGACTGCCTTTGCCTTAAGAAAATGCTAGTTGCCTTACTGTCACTGACTTAAGTACTTTTGAGTCCCAGGCCCCAAGCAAACATTTTCTCTATATTTGTTTCAACCCAAAGACTTAACTGTTAAAGCCAAAGCTTCAGCATAAAAGCCAGGGAACTAGCATTTTCAAAAGGAGAACTTGGCAATGGCAGCCTCCATTGTCAGGAACATAAAGCCAAAAAACGCAAAAGTGTTGGATACTTTAGTTCAAAGACACTTATGCATCAAAACTACAATGCTGTTTAAAAATGCATCATAATGATATGTTACTGTTCTGTAATCTTTATTGGTGATATAGTGTGCAAGCCTATAACATTTTACAGAAATTATGGAATACCAGCTGAATTCAGTAAAATGAAGAAGAAAGTAGAGACAGGTAATATTGTGGAAACAAAGATTTATGTGGTAAATAATGCTGAATGTAACAAAACAAAATAACTAAATAACTCCTATAGAAAAAGAAAGGGGTATAATACAAGAAGTGCCATCATCCCTAATAAGTACAGTGGAGAGGTCCTCTTAATAATGGGCCTTTAAAGAAACAAATGTATCAGATAGTAAGCTAACAGTTCAACAGTTTAAAAAGCAAACTATTTTTATTTTTACAATCTTAAAAAAAGACATATGAATTACAATACAGAATATGGCTGTAGTGTCAAAAGCTGATTTTCCAGTGAAAATGTAGAGATGATCATTTTTGTCATAAACATTTTTGTGTCCACATAACAATTAAAAATTCATCAGTGTCTTGTAAATATCAGAGATAGTAAATCTGTGCCAATCTGACTATATTTTATGGTACCTAGTTACCCTATCATCTGTCTTGGATTGAAGGCACCTGTGTAGATTTCCAGAATCTTGGGATTAGTGTCTTAGCAGCATGCGTGCATTAGCTTTAGTTTAATTTCTGTAATTTTATAAATTAAACCACACACTTGGTTCCAGAAATATGTTGTCAGTGGTCACTGCCACCATATATTTAGCAATGTACTCTTGTCTGCTTTGCATCTCCAATATGTATCAGGCGCTTGTGGAAACCATCCCTTCCCTTTATCAGGTGCAGCATACCATTGAGTCAATATTTTATAAGAGGTTTCTTGCATCTGGGCGCTAATGGAGCATTTATGAGTAAGTATGCATGTGTTTTTCCATTGATCTTCAGTGCACTTTGTATCTAGAGCTTTTTCCCAGAGGGATTTGAAGTTATCTGAATTTTCATTGTGTCTTTGTTGGAGCCATGAGTAAGCTCGGGAATTGGTTTCAGACCCATTTTTTTTTCTAATTCTGTAAGAGGTTTGGAGAAGAGAAGCTTCTGCTTATGATTGGTTAGATATTTGAAAATAAGTCCAATATGGGATATTTGCATTCCCACATTGTTCCTGTAGCTCTACTCTAGATTTCATTTACCCTCAGCTTAAACAATGTGTAGCCAACAAAGGGATACCCTTGTTGGTATGTGGGATCACGTTGGTGTTCATGCCCCGTGCAAATTCTGGGTTTTTGGTTAAAGGAGTTAGTGGAACGGGAATGTGAAAAGGTTTGGCTATTTTGTGAAAAGCTTCTAAAGTGGCATTACTGAGAGGGTGTGTTGTTAATTGTTTAGGGTCGAAAGACTGTGTTATCCACAGTAGGAATCTTAATGGAAGTTCAGTATGTGATTGTTCTAAATTGACCCAGTGTTTGTTTTTTGAATGGTAGCTCCGGTCAGTTATTCTTGTAATTAGTGTTGCATAGTAATATTGTTTGCAGTCTGAAAGTCCCATACCTCCATTATCCTTAGAACGAGTAATTAATTGGAAGCAAATGTGTGTTTTTTTATTTGCCCAGACAAAAGCTCTTTGGACTTTGATTGAAAGTGCATTCATACAATATAACAGTCTAGGCAATATTGTCAGCTTGACAATGGCTGCTCTGTCAAACCATGAAAAAGTTTTCATATGCCAGTTTTTAGGATCCTTTTCTATACTTTGTAGTAAAGGAATATAGTTATGTTTATATAGGTCATCTATTCTCAGGGTAAGCCAGAAACCCAAATAATTGAGGGCTGTGGATCCATCTAAAGGAGCAATTTTGTTTTGCCTTGTCTATAGATTATGTTTTTAGAGAGATGCTTAGGGCCTTAGACTTGCTACAGTTTATTTTAAGATAAACATGCGCACATGGGGATTCCTTTCCTGACAGTAACTAACCTTTGATACTAAACCAATCTAGTATCTAGAGGTTAAATAGATTAGCAGTAATATGTGATTATATGTTCAGTGGTCAATTAAGAAGTATTTCAATACTCTGCTAAATGTGGGGGTTAGTGGGAGGAGCTAATGAGCTCAGTAAATAGTAACACAAGAATTATCTGATAAAAAAAAAAAGATCAGCTAAAATAGCTAATCTAATTAGTATGCCAATATATTCATATGTTAAGCGCAAAGTCAAGTGCTCACAGCCATTAATTTTTACCGCAAATAGCTCACTATTAACAACAGTGGGTTGGTAAAAAGACTTCAAATTATATTCCACATTCAGTATGGACTCCAGACAATCATATGTAGAAAAACATTAAACAAAGCCCTAATTATCTTTATCTAAGAAAATGGAAAGAACCACATTTCTCTCATATTAAATATCTAAGACTTAAGTATAGTATACTCTAGGTAGACCTATAGGTAGACCTATAAGTCAACCTAGGTGCCATTGTTTCCACCCAAGCAGACTTCCTGCAATCTATCAACATAAAGATTGAAAATATCTATATAAGTTTTGGTTTCCTGTGTAATTCAGGATCGTAGCATATCTTAATCAGCATGTGAGATGATTTTTCAGATTCTGTGACATAAAGTCTCACAATCACTCCAGAAGATTTAGGTGCCTCTCATAAACTCAGTCAAAAAATTTGATTATTGATAGAGGTAATAGGGATTATCGCTTAACATTCTTGTACATGTATCATTATCATAATAATAAAAAAAGTGGTGGTTGGGGGGGGGGGGGGGTCAGAGGAAGGGAAGGGAAAGGAGCATATGGTAAGGCAAAAGCGAGGAAGTAAAAGGTAAGGGAAAGTAACTGAATAAGAAATAGGATATCAAATGTGGTTGAGCTGATGTCCAATTGGAAGGTAGGATGGAATGAAGTACATCAGACTTCAACTGTTGGAATAGGTTTAGATATCAGTTTCCTGAGTTGTGGAATGTCAATTATAAAGGAAAGGTATCTCCTGATGCAAGGAGAGTGTGGTAAGGTGTAGAAGAATGATGACTTGGGGATCAGAAGTCAAGTGTCTCTAAGCTCTTCTCTAATTCTGGGTTTTTTAGATTTTGGTGAGGAGAAGTTGGATCCATATCCACTTTGCTTGTAGTTTTCACTTTTATTCTGCATTGATTTAGATGGTGATGGTTGCGGTGTAGATGGTGGAGCTGGGAGCTAGAAATCCTCATACCATTCTGGTAAATCAATGTAAGATAACTGTATCACAGAAACCTTGTTTTTCATATGGCATATTTAGGGCATGTTGTTTGCCATTATGAGTTGGCTGTAAGGAAAAAGGAAAACACCATCTATATGATATCCTTTTCCTTTAAAGGCTGTCAGCAGAGGGTGCATCACCCTTTTATTTTTAAGAGTGATAGGTGAAAGATCTTGAAACAAGGATATGTCCTCTCCATTGAAAGTAATAAACCCATTTTGTCTGGCTTTTCATAATATTTCTTCCATAAGTGAGAAACTAGTAACACAGAAAATAATGTCCCTTGGAGGAACTTTTTCTGCTCCATGTGGTTTATGAGCTCTGTGTGCTCTGTCAAATTCAATGGCTGAATGAGTGGGTCTAACCAGTATATTGTTAAAAATACACTGCTCAAAAAAATTAAAGGAACACTTTGAAAACACATCAGATATCAATGGGTAAAAATGTCATGCTGTATATCTATACTGATATGGACTGGGTAATGTGTTAGGAATGTTAGGATGCCCCATCATTTGATGGAAATGAAAATTATCAACCTACAGAGGGCTGAATTCAAAGACACCTCGAAAATACAAAGTGAAAAAATGGATGCAGCAGGCTAGTCCATTTTGCTGAAATTTCATTGCAACAACTCAAAATGGTACTCAGTAGTTTGGCCCCCACGTGCTTGTATGCATGCCTGACAATGTCGGGGAATGCTCCTAATGAGACGACGAATGGTGTCCTGGGGTATTTCCTCCAAGATTTGGACCAGGACATCACCTGAGTCTGAGGTGCAACCTGGTGGCGTCAGTTGGACCGAAACCTATCCCAGAGGTGTTCTATTGGATGTAAAAATCCTTAAGGCTTTAGAACCACTTTAAATACATCAAGGGTGCAAATAAGGTTCAGGAGGGAAGCTATTTCAATGTGAAGCCAAGATCAAGAACACAGAAACATGACCTTAAACTGAAAGAAGGAAGTTTCAAAACTAATCTTAGAAACTACTATTTTAATGAAAGAGTAGTTGATGTCTAGAACAGACTTCCAGCAGAGGTAGTGAATCAGTCAACAGTAAGTGGATTCAAACATGCATGGGACAAACATAGAACTAAACAAAACAAACAAAAATATATAAATATTTTTAAAAATGGTACAGACTTGATGGACTACTTGGTCCTTTTTCTACTGTCACTGTTTCTAATGTCATTATTATTCAAATATACAGTACACATATTTGAGGACTTTTGGAAAATAATGAATAGGAGAAAATATGTGTTGGTGTGTGGATTGTATTATAAATTATAATATTTTTCAAGACAATTTACGTGTAAAGTGGGCACAAATTAATTACTTTTCCACTTATGTACATTTTTCCATTCATAATAAATATGAGCAGGTTTTTAATAAACTATTCTACCCAAACTACATTTGTTGAAATTTTCTTTTCTCATATCATGAAAAGATGTGAAAATCATGTAAGAATACAAAGCACGTAAGAATTATTGCAAAGCAATGCATACCAAAACTTTTGTCCAGAGTTTTTTCTGCACAAAACATCAGGATGTTACTGAAAATGTTATTCATTTAGCAAAAAAAAAAAAAATTGAAAAAAGTGTACAATGCATGCAGTTCTTGAAACAAACACAAGAGCTATTCTGCAGTTTATTAGTATAAGAAATGTTCATTTTATACATCAGAAAATTGCCTGAGGATTTAAAATCCAATTTCTTGCCTTCAAAAGTCTCCCTCCAAGCCCACTGCCCCCCCCCCCCCACACACACACACATGCGCACACACACACACGCGTACACACACACACACACACATACTGTTATACATGTTATTTTCAGAGGTCTATATACAAGGACCTCTTTCTCTGTATGATTGTACTGTGAGTGCAGGGCACCATGATGATATCCCCCAGGGCTCATTTCTTTTGTGACCCAAAGGAAGAAGGTTCCATGACACTCAAAGGCAATTTCTTTGTGATCTGTGCCGCTACAGTTCGTGTAGTTTTAATGTGACATTTGTGTCTTGCGTCTGCGGTTTTGTTTCCCCTTTATTCCAACCGTTAACAATAAGTAGTTTTACCACATTCTGCAGAATGTAATTAACAGTGGTAAAGTGAATGGGTCATCACCTGCAAAAGCATCAGAGAGCAGTGGAGAAGAGTTGGATGTGTAATAGGAACTGTTTTAGAAATTTTGTCTTTTTCACAGAACAGCAATTAGCATCTGCTTGGAAAGTGAGAATTGTCTATTACAGACTCAGTCTAATCTGTGTTATACTGTACAGAGTTAGGCAAAAATACCAGAGTTTCACATCTTGTACCACAGTGCCAACCTGTTTTCTCAATTACCAACAGAGAACACAGCCTGCATTTTCCTGCATTATTTAATAGAGCTGCAACTTTTTTTTGTTGACTTTTAATTGTTTTTGGCTCAAAAATGTCTTCAGAATCTGCATCTGAGACTTTCATCATACCTAACATGGTACCAAGCCATTTGCCAAACTGTCAACAGAGAAGACTTGACATTGTTTTTATATATAAACTGAATAAACTAATTGAAATTGTGAATTTCACCCTCAAAATGTCAAACATGACTTTACTTCCCACATTTACACAACTATGTTGCGGTCATCAAAAGAGAGACTAGCATCATGTTACATCTGCATAACCCCCCCCCCCCCGTGAAGCAGAACCACCATCTGACCCCCATGCAGTGTTGCAGAAACAGATAATTTTCAATAGTTGGAAACCCAGGAGCGGGATCAGAAATTCAAGTCACTGCCATTGCGGAACCCCAACAGTGCCCACCACTGAGTCCCAGTGCTATTTCAAAATGGTGCTCAGATAAATAGCTGCTGTGTCAGCTTTAAAAGAGCACCAGACTTTGAAGAGGTTAATACTGTATACTGTTTTATTTTTCATTAACAAAATACACTTATCTTTGTTTCATATTAAACATAGTTTTTCCCATTAATTGGTAATTTTCACTCTAACAAGCAATACTCTTTAATTTATTGAATTTCTCAAATTCAAAATGTACCAATAATGAAAGTAATTATAATTTTTGTAATTTTATAAAAGTAATAATTTTTGGATACCACTGAAAAGTAGAATTCAATGGCAGATTAGTGAACACATTTTCTAATAGGTCATTATTATGGGGCAAAACTACCACTACTATTAATAGTAATTTATATTAAGCAAAGTGAAAACAATTGCAAACACCAGCCGTAGCATTCCTGACATGTTTACCAGAACTATGCCTCTGAAAAAGTCAATAGGATAAACATACTAGGCATACTACTGCAGAGCTGATGTTTGTAAATTGTATAATTTTCTTTTAAAGAAATTAGAGTTACATCATACTGGTTTCAATTTTGTTTTAAACTCCATGACTTCTTATCAAGTTTCTGCCTGATATTGTCAGGAACTGGATACCCTTCTGGTAGTACTGTGGTTCTCAGAGCTGAATGGTGCAATTTTGGTGGCTACCAGCAGTATCTCCCAACAGCCAGCAGATCCCAGTAAGTAGCATCACCTGATACTGGCTGCTGGGAAGACATATAACCCTTCTCTTGATTTTCATCTTTGCTTCAGTATTTTGCCTGTGAGCCAGATACCTGCTTGCTGATTTTTCCTGATCCTGATCATGATCCTGTTCCTTGCTACCTCTCATCTGCTCCCCGTGTCCCTGATCCCAGTCCTAGTTCCATGTTCTTGACTGTTGCTTGCACCTCTGGTTTTGCTCTGTTATTCTGTGCTTCCTTTTTGTTTATATATATTGAATGATGGTTTTCTGACACTTGGTTACTTTTTACTTGTATTTTAATGTTTGCCTTGTAGAAGTGGACCTTGTGGAGGAGACGTGGAGCTATAGATTTTTGCCAATATATGGTAGGTTACTGGCCACCAGTAGTATAGGAGCCTCCTATTAAGAAATTGTGCAGCTATTTCACTAAAAGGGGGAGCACTGGAGGGCGTCAGCATTTTTCCATAGAGCCCTGTGATTTGTAGTTGCATGCCCAATGTAAAAACCAAGATATGTATAATTACACAAATGCAAACATGGTTATGTTACAGTATTTTACATGACTTTAGCATGCACACTGTTTATTTTAAGTTAATATTACCTTATTTTCTTTTTATTTCCTGCCAGATCACACATTACAAAAAGTCTCCTGGCTTTCAGTGATGTCTTTGAAGAGCATTCACTGGTATATTCCTTATTTCCAAGCTTTACAATACAGATTAAATCAGAGCACAAAATGCTTGTTGAACTGCATATCTTTTCCCTATAGCAAGCTATTTTTATTTTCACATATCTTAAAAATGATCTATTCTAGCCCTTGGCAAGGTGAAAGCTCACTGAACATCTTTCTGTTACTGGTAGTATTAATAGTTGGAAGTGTGAAAATCCACTGTTTTCTTTACTAAGACAAAACTATACTATTGTATTTTAGCAAATCCCCAACTAATTCACATTGCAGCATATTAATATTATTATTCCTGTCAAGTTCTCAGCAACATACTGTGCTGGTTGTCAAATAGAAAAAATGGAGAGACCGAAAATACCTTGGGATACATTCCTGTAGATTTTTCAAGTTGCTTTGGAAAATTAATCATTAAAATTAAATGAGAAGAAAAATGTTATGAGAAATGCAAGACAATTTAAAAGTATTGCACATTGCTTTTACTGTACACTGATTTTTTTCCAAGCATATGCACAATAATTAGGAAAAGCATAACACATCACATCCTGTAGTTTTTAGCTATATCAAATGTAAAGGTGATCTGAAATGTTACTGCAAATCATTACCTATACATCATCTAAACTCCACAAGGCCCTGTATGGGTCTCCATCTACGGTAGCATAATGGTTTGCCAGGGTAAGTTATATACAGCGTATGGAACAACTTATGCCCTGAAGGATAAATATGAGGAACACATGGCTAGATGGTTCTACTGGCAACAGTTCCGATTTTCTACTGAATATTTGCAATTCTGAGAAGCTTATCTACTATTTTGCTTGTCTATACCTGAAGGTACTCCCTTAAGCACACTCCTCCTCTTCCTCCTTTCCCCCCTTTTTTATATTCTTTCCTTAACCATGAGAACACTTAATCTGCTTCTTTCTTTTCCTTGTTCTCAATAATTCCTCCTCTCCTTAGATATAAAAAATATAGAAAACTAACAAGCTTTAGATTAGCACATGTAACTGATGCTACACTTCAAGGGAACAGGATGTGTCAGGAGCAGCAGCGGTGTGTGGCTCGGCACTGGTGCAGTGTGCCGACTCGCACTGGTGTACGGGCACTAGGTCCTGGCCGGCCGCGGCGACGGAACTCTCGCATGCGCACCCGGGATAGCGGGTGCGCGCCTGGCACCAATGACAGTGCAGGGCGCGGTATTTAAATCTGCTCTGCGCTGACACTGGTTGCCGTATGGTCTCTTCTGTTGTTCCTGCTCCTGTATCTGTGCTGATTGATCGTTGCTGACCCGGATTGTTCCTGACTGTGCTGTATTCTCCTGCTCTAACCCCTGGCTTGCCTGACCTGTCTTTTGGATGCCCCTCATTAGATCTGACCTTCTGTTACTGACCCGGTGAGTGACCCAACTATTCTCTGCATGCTGCCTTGTACCGCGCTGTTCCCACGGTTACCGACTCGGCCTGTCCGACCACGCTTTTGCTCAGCCATCCATCCTGCTCGGACCCATCCGCCTCTTCACATCAGGCTCTCATCCTGCAGATACCTCTGGCGGATCCCTCTACCATGGGTGGGTGTACTCAGGGGCCGCGACCTGGTCTCTGTCTGCTCCAAGTCCATCCCCACCATCAGGGGCCCTGGTGAACAAGCAGACTGGGACTTAGACTCTGTTCTCTGGGGAATCCTATTCCGTGGGTTGCCAGGCGGTTCTTTACAGTACCATACGGCCATGACAGAGCCTGGAAGAGGGCCATCCTCACTAGAGGACATATGCCAGCACCTGGCGGCTCTGACCCAAGCCATCAAGACACTGCAGGAAGGATACACACTTCTTGAGAACCGAATTCAGATGCTAGCCGCAACTGCCACTACATCTCATAGTCTGGCTACCCCTTCTCCGGCCGGAGAATCTCCGGGACCATCTACTGGAGCAATAGCCACACTGCCTACTCCAGAACCCCGCGTTCCATTGCCAGAACATTTCAGCGGGGACCGAGCACGATTCAGGGCCTTCCGGAATGCGTGTCTGCTTTACTTTAGTCTGCAGCCACGCACATTTTCCACGGAGTCAGTTAAGGTGGGATTCATCATGTCTCTGCTCCAGGTTGAACCCCAGGGCTGGGCTCACCGACTGATGGAGACCCACGAGTCCCACCTGGAGAGGGTAACTGATTTCTTTGATGCATTGGCCGAGTTGTATGATGACCCGCAGCAGGCAGCCTTCGCAGAAATGGCCCTGTACTCTCTCAGACAAGGCCGCCGGGCAGCGGAGGAATATGCTTCTGAATTTAGATGATGGATGGGGGATACCCAGTGGAACAACGCTGCCCTATGCCACCAGTTCCGCATAGGGCTTTCCGAGGCTCTTAAGGACGAGTTAGCTCGGGTAGGCCTACACGAGTCTTTGGAGGACCTCTTTACCTTGGCCATACAAATAGACTGCAGACTGCGGGAACGCAGATTTGAGAGGACCAGCCAGGGTCAGAGAGCAACATGGGTACCCCCTCAGGTCTCAGTCCAACCTCTGCTGGGAGGAAACCGGATCTTGGAGTCTGAGGATACCCCCAAACCCATGCAGCTTGGATTGGCTTGGCCATCATTGTAGGCCGAGGAATGCCAGAGAAGATGGTCTAGGAATCTGTGCCTGTACTGTGGGGAAGCCGGTCATATGGTGCGTTCCTGCCCAGTGAAAATGAGTAAGCCTGCTTCTGTTTTTTCTTCTGTATCCGCTGAAGGTCTCAACCAGTCCAATTACTTAGCCATACCTGTTTCCTTTCAGCTCCCAGGAAGAACTGTGTCGATGACGGCAATAATTGATTCTGGGGCATGCAGTTGTTTTGTGGACTTAGACTTTGCCAACCAGCAGAAAATGCCCCTCCAGACTAGGGAACGTGGGCTTAACATATTTTTGGCTGATGGGTCACATATCAAGTCGGGGTTGGTAGACCGGGAGACTCCTTCTATCTGCACTACAGTAGCTGGCCACCATTGGGAGTTCCTCCGACTGGACGCTATAGCTTCCCCTCTTTTCCCAGTCATTCTGGGGCTTCCTTGGTTGCGGGCCCATAACCCCCAGATTGATTCGGAGACCGGGTCCATTCAGTTCCAATCCCCGTATTGTCGGGAACACTGCTACGCCTCGGCCCCCGTGGCTCCCCAATTCATCCTATGCGTGGACGGAGATACCGACCTAATTCAGGCTATCCCTCCGGCCTACCACAGTTTTTTGGACGTCTGTAGTAAACGAGGGGCAGACATCCTTCCTCTACACCAAACATATGACTGTCCCGATGACATCCTACCCGGTTCTGAGATTCCGTTCGGTCAGATTTTCCCCGTCTGAGCTAGAAATGGGGGTCCTCAAAGAATATATCAATGAGAACCTCAAAAAGGAGTTCATCCGCCCCTCCACATCACCAGCCAGGACTGGAATCTTTTTTATTGAGAAAAAGGATAAGTCCCTGCGGCCCTGCATTGATTATCGCGATTTGAACAAAATCACGATAAAAAAATGGCTATCCATTGCCTCTGGTCCCAGAGTTCTTAAAATCAGCAGTGATCTTTACGAAACTAGACTTAAGGGGTGCATATAACCTGGTCAGTATATGGGAGGGGGATGAGTGGAAAATGGCATTTTGTACTCGATTTGGCCACTTCGAGTATTTGGTCATGCCATTCGGACTCTGCAATGCCCCGGCCACGTTCCAACACTTCATCAATGATGTATTTCGAGATTACCTTGATGTCTTTGTGGTCATTTATCTAGATGACATATTGATTTTCTCTCCCTCACTTGAAGCTCATAGGGGTCATGTTACAAGTGTATTGGAATGATTACGCCAACACGGACTGTACACTAAAGCTCACAAGTGCAGCTTCGAGCAGCACAGTATTGCGTTCCTGGGGCTGATCATCTCCAGCACGGAGGTTGTGATGGATCCACAGAAAGTCTCGGCAATCTTGGATTGGCCAGTACCAGTGGACAAGAAGGGCGTGCAACGCTTTATTGGCTTTGCAAATTTTTATAGAAAGTTTATCAGGAACTTCTCTGGTCTGGTTTCCCCCATTACCCAGCTGACCAAACAGGGGGTCCGTTTCAAGTGGACACCCGAGGCTCAAGCGGCATTTGAAACCCTGAAGGGATTATTCACCACCGCTCCCATTCTTAGTCATCCTGATTCCCTCCTGCCATATGTCTTGGAAGTTGATGCCTCGGAAAACGCAGTAGGGGCCGTCTTGTTCCAGAGAAAAGGCACCAGGGAGCTCCTGCACCCAGTGGCGTTCTTCTCGAGGAAACTTACACCAGCAGAAAGGAACTTCGATATTGGAGATCGAGAACTTTTGGCCATCAAGACCGCACTGGAGGAATGGAGATACTTGCTTGATGGGGCCACGCATCCAATTCTGATCTTCACCGATCACAAGAACTTAGAATATTTGAGAACGGCGAGACGCTTAAGACCACGCTAAGCGAGATGGGCACTCTTTTTCTCCCGGTTCTCATTCCACATCACGTATAGGCTGGGCTCCAAGAACACGAAGCCCGACGCCCTTTCACGCATGTTTGAAGACCCTGAAGAGGTCCCCAAACCAGACACTATCTTGTCTTCGGGGAACTTCCTTGCCCTCCAAACGGAGCTACGTTCTAGGCTACAGAATGCATCCGTGGGAATGCCAAACCCACCCGGGGTGTCCCTCCAGAGCAAGGGAGGGCTCTTATGGAAGGAAGGGCTAATCGCAGAAGAGATCCGAACCTTGGTCCTGGGACACTGCCATGACCACCCGATGGCAGGTCATTTCGGGATGGCAAAAACTCTGGTGGCCAAGTATGACCAAGGATTGTTAGCTCTACGTCAAGACCTGCGCCACCTGTCAGAGGAACAAGCCCTCCAGGAGCAAGGCCTGGGGTTTACTACGCCCACTGCCTATACCTGATCGGCCGTGGCAAATGATTGCGATTGACTTTATAGTCGAGCTCCCTCCATCTTGGGACCACACCGCGATCTTCATAATTGTGGATCGCCTGTCAAAGATGGCCCTCTTCTTGCCTCTGAAGAAGTTGTAAGACTGCATGGAATTCCTGAAGACATTGTCTCAGACCGGGGAGTCCAATTTACCTCGAAGTTCTGGAAAACGTTATGCGAGGTGTTGGGAATCAGACTGTCCCTCTCTTCCGCCTACCACCCACGGACAAATGGGCAGACGGAGAGGACAAACCAGACGTTGGAGCAATACTTGAGATGCTACACGTCCTTCCTGCAGGACGATTGGCTGGCACTCTTGCCACTGGCCGAATTTGCGTATAACAACGCGAATCATTCAGCTACAGGGCAATCCTCATTTTGTGCGAACTATGGGTTCCATCCCACATTTCTGCCTGATTTGATTCCTGAAAGCCCAGTTCCTGCCATTCAAAGCACGCTGAATTTTTCTTCTGCCAACAACAAGGTGCTTCAGGAAGCCATTGCAAAAGCCCAGGAGGACAACAAGAGGGCCTTCGACAGGAAGAGAAGGGGGGAACTAATGTTGCAACCTGGGGATCAGGTCTGGCTGGCAACAACGAATTTGAAGATGTCTTGCCCGTCGAAGAACCTGGGGCCGAAGTTTATGGGTCCATTGCGGGTGAAACGAATTATCAACAAGGTAGCATATAAACTCGCTCTTCCGGAAACTTTGAAGATTCACCCAGTTTTCCATGTGTCGCTACTGAAGCCAACTACGCCAGACCCCTTCCCGGAAGTCCAGACCCCCGGAAGCAATAACCATTGATGAACAAGAAGAATTTGAGGTGAAAGCAATCTTGAATTGCCGGAAAAGGGGGGGCCAGGCACAGTTCCTGATCAAATGGAAGGGTTATGGCCCTTACGAGAACTCATGGGAACCAGCCCAAGATGTTCATGCCCCCAGACTTGTCCGGGAGTTTTATTGCAGCCACCCACGGAGGAGAGATCGGTTGGGCACCCGGAGGTTGCCTGTAGGGGGGGGCAATGTCAGGAGCAGCAGCGGCGTGTGGCACGGCGCAGGCGCAGTGTGCCGACTCGCACTGGTGTATGGGCACTATGTCCTGGCCGGCCGCGGCGACGGAACTCGCGCATGCGCACTCGGGACTGTGGGTGCGCACCTGGCACCAATGACAGAGCAGGGCGTGGTATTTAAATCCGCTCTGCGCTGACACTGGTTGCCGTATGGTCTCTTCTGTTGTTCCTGCTC
This sequence comes from Staurois parvus, assembly GCF_062004578.1. Taxonomy (NCBI): domain Eukaryota; kingdom Metazoa; phylum Chordata; class Amphibia; order Anura; family Ranidae; genus Staurois; species Staurois parvus. Next base: position 2,976,009 of record NW_028318368.1, read on the forward strand.
CTGTATCTGTGCTGATTGATTGTTGCTGACCCGGATTGTTCCTGACTGTGCTTTATTCTCCTGCTCTGACCCCTGGCTTGCCTGACCTCTCTTTTGGATGCCCCTTATTAGATCTGACCTGCCATTACTGACCCAACTATTCTCTGCATGCTGCCTTGTACCGCGCTGTCTCCACGGTTACCGACTCGGCCTGTCCGACCACGCTTTTGCTCAGCCATCCATCCATCCATCCTGCTCGGACCCATCCGCCTCTTCACATCAGGCTCTCATCCTGCAGATACCTCTGGCAAATCCCTCTACCACGGGTGGGTGTACTCGGGCCATGCCCTGGTCTCTGTCTGTTCCAAGTCCATCCCCACCAGCAGGGGCCCTGGTGAACAAGCAGACTGGGACTTAGACTCCGTTCTCTGGGGAATCCTATTCCGTGGGCTGCTAGAGGTACTGCCAGGCAGTTCTTTACAGGATGTTTCATTTGATACTTTCCACAACACAGTTTAATGTGTGACAACCTATGTTTTTTGCATGTCTAATGCTGTACAGATCTTGTGAATATCATTCAACTATTTAGTCCATTGCTACAATGTCGTATTCTATGAACTGCACATGAATGCATACCACATTCCTGTGCGATTCACATGTGATTAAGTGCGGTGTGATTTGGGGCCATTCATGTCTAATTGGTTCAAACTGCTCCACATTGCACCAAAGTAGTGCATGCACTACTCTTGGAAACACGATGCAACTGGATCCCATGGTAGTTTTGTACCATACAATCCAGTGAAGGCAAACACACTGCATTTGCGACCAGTGTTTGGGGTGTTAACACTGCACTGACACACACTGCAGATTTCAAGGGCAGTACATTTTGAAAACCATGTTGGAAATGCACAAGGATTGTAGGCTTCCCACTCTGCATTCTAATGTGAACCGTGGTTTATTAAAAATTAAGAAGTTCCACTCGAACATTGGCCATTTACGTGCTTGGCAAACACATGAACAGTAAGAACGTTCGGTGGGCTGATTGCCCACTGTGCCCCACAATACACTGCACCCTGACAGTGCATTGTGATTGACCAAAGCACTGCACCTCACCATAGGTCAGGTGCAATGCTTTGGCCAATCACAGCGCATGACGAAGTCACAAGGAGACAGGGCCACCTGGTGACATCAACCAGGTGACCCAGCCCCCTTGTGACATCATCACAGTTGTTAGGTCAGCGCAGCTGTCAGACAGTGGGTGGCAGCGTCGATAGGGGAGCTTTTTTTTTTTTTCGGTTGCGGTGGCAGCAGACATCATGATTGATGTTGGATATACTTTGGGGAACTTTTTTTATTTTTAATAAAGGACTTGTCAAAGACTGTCTTCTGTATTTTTTTACACTACACTCTTTTTTTTGTTAATGAGTAGTGGTACCATGTACCCCATGCTCATTTACATGGAGGGGGCAGGATCTGGGGGGCCCCTTGTTAAAGGGGGCTTTCAGATTTCAATAATCTTGTGCTTCGGGGAGCACCCCCCCATTTTGAAGGCATGTGGCCTGATATGGTTCAGGTCCCCCCCATTTCCTGACCTGCTGGGCGTCATGCTCAGATAAGGGTCTGTTATAGATATTGCGGGGATCCCCACGGCATTTTTTTAAATTTTGACGTAGATTTTCCACTCAAAATCCATACCAGACCCGAAGGGCTTGGTATGGATGGGGGGATGGACTCCAACCCTTTAAAAAAAAAAAAATTTAATTGCCGGCATGGCTTTTTACATTCAGCTGTCAGCGGGGAACCCTGCTGACAGCTGAAACATTAAAGAATGTTTTCACTACCAAAATATTGCATGACTATGATAATATAGCTCATACGGTATTTTAGTAGCTGTGTGGTATCTTACCGCATACTCGGATGCGGTAAGATACCGCTTAGTGAATTGTCCCTGTTCGAAGTTTGCAGTTGAACTTTCATTAGGTTCAAATGTTCAACCGCAAACCGAACAGGGGGATGTTCAGCCCATCACTATGGCAAATAATTATTTTGTTTTTCTTGTGAGAAACTTTGGATATTTTGTCTGCTCTTTTTTGATTGTTGATATAGCTGTATGCTTGACTACGTGATCTACTTTTAATTAATAAAATACATTACACAGATAAAGATAGTGTGCAGACAAATGCTTCTGTAGTTTTACATGCTTTAAGTGGAACTCTCTCAATCAACATTGACTATTTTTAGTCCTTATGCTGTCAGCATTAGTAAATCAATAGGAAAGTATATCATATTTACTTGTTTTAAACTTTTAAAAACTTTTTTTCAGTTACCTTCTGGTTTTAATGCCTGGGCAAATTATGTCATACAACCCAGGAGTCTGCAGGAGGGGAGGAGAGGTTTTCTCAGCTAAGCACACCCTACTGTCTGCATGCCTGAGGTAAGAGCAGATGGATTCCAGGATGTAAATGCTACTTGAATCATCTTCCTTACTCAAGATGGCCATGGCCAGAAATTGTAGGGGGGGGGGGGTCAAAGTGAGCATGGAGACATGGATGAATGGGGGAGTTTGCTTTGAATATTAAAAATGAATTTAATAGTCTTTTTGGCTTGTGGGGCTCAGTTACACTGTAGTTCCACTGTAAAATGTAAGAGTTTGCATGTTACCAGAAATACTTTGCCCTAACTAAGCAGATTTTAGTTTATCCTACTTTTGAAACATCACAATATGAATGTTCCTACTATATCTATGTAAGTCATGTATTTCTAAACAGGACAGCTAAATCCTACTGCAAAATAAACTTGACAGAAACCAGCCAGTTGTATGACAGCAAAAAACTGTTCATTCTGCACTGTGTTGCTATGTTTTCCGCTTGCAAATACCATACACAAAAAGTTTTAATTTAGTTACAGAGTTTAAAAAAAATGCAACAAAATCTTTATCTGACAAAGCTAAATTGAACACAGTAAATAATTTTTAATTATATTTATTTCTTAGCATTGTCTGTTATTTGTCTATTGGAAATGAAGTAAAGACATAATGACTATATTTTAACTAGAGAAGTAATGCAATTATGTACAATAATCATTATAGTTCGTGACCTTTATCTCTAACTCAAAACAGGAAATCCTAGGATTTATGGCATTAAGATATTTGGCATAAAATGAAAATGGTCATAGATTTAATTAAATTGTATGCTATTGTTAAAAAGAAAGGTCATACCAAGAAAATGTCACTTCGGAAGTATATTAGTAGCTACCCTCCAGTGTTATTTGCATGTAAAATGTATACTTTGTACTTGACATTTAGGAAATTGGAATTGCTTATTATGGATGATTGAACACTTTCTCCTCTTGTGTTACATTTGTTCATATTATATGTTCAGAATCATTTGCATCTTACATGTGGTGCTGCCATGCATGACTGGAGCACATTTGATGATCCTTAAAACATGCAATTAGGGACTATTATTATAATTATTGTATTATTATTAATAATAATGACTTACCTATCTAAAATGTAAACTTTTATTTGCAAGACTATTACTTCTATTGGATCTTTCCTGTGTGTGGCTAGCTATGCAACTGTCTGTAGGCACTCTACAATATTTTTGAGAGTCTATGTTTTTCACTGTTTTACATAGCTACAGAGTTACATAGTTACATCATTAGTCTGGCTGAAAAAAAGACACAAGGCCATCTAGTTCAACCATAAAGGGAAGAAAAAAAAATGATAATGTTATACCCACAAGTATATTGGTTCCTCCTGCACTAGATGAACTCTACCTAACCACAGCTGCAAACACCCAAATCCTATACCTCAAAAGATAAATAGCATAAATAGTGTACATGTGGTGCAGTGCTAGAAATAAATAAACAATATTACAGTAATAAAAACTATAAAAAGATCCAATGGGATCTAAAATAAAGTGCAAGAAACTAAAGTGCAACTCGGTGAATATAACAAAAAAGGGTTTACAAATTCAAACCCTGAATGCAGTGAAAAAAACAAACAAACACAACCCAATCCCAAATTGGGATAATACGCACCCAATTGTGTCAACAAAGTGGATCCCAAAAATGGGATAAGCATAAGGTGACAAGTGCTCAATCACAATATATAGTGTATACACAATATATTTGAAGAATTTTGGGGGGTTTGTCCTGCTATCTTTTGCAGCTCTGTTTCAATGTTTCAATGTTTGCAAACTTGATTTCCTTTTTATATATTCTACATATTTACATATTCTGTTATATTTTTTGTAATATTAAAACAATGATAGTGTTCATTAATTTTTTATATTTTATAAAAACTCTTTTCATATTATTTATAGGTTTTATTTTTAGCCTTTTAAACTTGTTACTCATAGGAATATATTTTGCATTGTGTTTGCTTACAGTCTTTTTGAAGAACTCCCATTTCTGTTCTGTGTCAATATTCCCTCCCAATCTAATTCTTGGAAAGTGGCCCTCATCCATGGAAAATTAGCTCTCTTAAAGTTGAGTGTTTTTATATCTTTCCTGTATGAGCTTATTGTTTACAGCTAACATTAAATGAAATCATGTTATAAAATGAAATCATTTAGCTTTTATGTATATTTTTTACCTTGAACAGAGTGAAAATAATGATATTGGCTCTATATAAATAATTAAGGCCACAATCATATTTTTCTCAAATTACATATTATAAGGTGTTCACCAATCTCCGCTTCTGTATATCAAACATTGTATTTAAACATATTGATTTTAAATATAGAATAAGCAAACCAAGTGAGAAGGTGATTATATGCTAGGCAGTCCAATACACCTAAAATAATACCTTAATATAATGTGATGTACAGTATATATACAGTATATTATAGTGATGTTTTTCATATTTACAAAAGTGGACAAAATAATAAAAATAATTCTAAAGCAACTAAAAAATTGCAATTATAAATGTAGATTTTATTAAACTAATTACCAACGTAGCAACTTAAAAAACGTTTGTTAGCTAGTACTTTGATTTGAACCTTTTTCCAAGAATCTAGCAGGAATCAGGGCTTGAGCTGCAGATGCTTTACTCAGAAAGTGAGGAAATTATTTATTGTGTCAAGGGGCTAGTTAAAAACTAATGGTAGTGTATTCCAAACTCCATGAGCAAAGAGAAGTAGAAGTTACAAGTTAAATATGGTAAATGCTTCAGAAGTAAAAATCATTTTTTAACCATTTTCAGCAACTCTCCTCTGCAGTGGGTTTCAAAGGGCTATATTCCTAAATCTCTTGTAACCAAGGGCCATGCACAAATACAGTATATACAGTATTCCCTGTTGCAGGAAACACAGATTTGTGCCCACAGATTGCTCTTAAAAGATGAGCAGGTGGTTCAGTCCATAGTTTGGCTGCTTGCGCCCCCTGTTCTTTAGAAGCTAAGCATCGTATATTGCAGTGGTATGTCTACCATTTCTGTATATGGAAGCTTCCCGCTGTTACTAGTTCCTAATAAAGCAGAATGTGCCTGCACCCTCCACATTCTTAGGAACTGATAACATCACAGTACATTACCTTACATTGCCAGTATTCCTTAGCCAAGTTAGCAAAGGGAAAAGAATAGTTGCGACATCCATCACTGCCCAAATATGGCCACTGGCTATAGTTGAGCAATGATGTTGCCACTTTCGTCATCCGTTCCTTTATATAGATAATGATAGCTCAGGGGTTGATTGGTTACATCTTTTTTTGTGATTGAGTAAGGGTAGTATGTATTCAGGTGGAGAGAAGCTACTAACTATAGGCCCCCTTATTATAACAAGGGACTTACAGATCGTGATCCCCTGCTTGCCGACGCACTCAGCCACCAGCAAGGGTTGTGGAGAAGAGGCTCTTGTCCTCATCAACATGGGGACAAGGTGCTTTATGGTGGGGCATATCTTGCCAGGAGACACCTGTTCTGAGGACAACTCTATAACCCTTTCACTGCCAAGTCCATACTTTGCACGGACTTACAGCACAGCTTCCAGATGGCCAGGTCTGTACTCTGTATAGATATGACACTCCTCCTTCTGCTATAAGCTCATAGTCACTTTAGGATCCTCCTAGGGGAAAGACGTTCACCACAGGAGCCGAAGGTAGGGCATATAGTGTAGTATTTATTTTAAAAGTTTAAAAGCAATCCACGTGGATACATTCATTCTTGTATGTGTAAAAATCATACCAAGATGGCGGTGGCCATCTTGGTATGATTTTTACACATACATGAATGTATGTGATTTGTAGTACCACAGACAATTCGTGTTTATCACACAAGGATTGCTGAGACGTGTAGTTCCACTGACATTTTATTTATCATTTGTTTTATAAGACTTGGTGAGGTATATGTGCATTTTATCAGGTTCATATCAAATTGATATTGTCTGCTCACTATATTCACTTAAGAACTTTAGTATTGAAATGGAGATTTAATATTTAGCGCTGCACTTCTGTTTGTATATACCCTGCCATGTTGAAGGTCATAGTAAATGGCACGTCTCAGTTCTTTGACAATCCTTCTGCAGCAATGAACTGGCTGGATAGAGAGGAGCACAATCTGGCTCAACGTACACCACCTTAATAGATGGGTGTCCTCCTATTCTTTTTATTCTATGATACTGTACTAATCTCACCTTACATAGTGGAATTACCCCTGATCCCCTTTTTTCTCTCATTTTGGTTATTGCTGCTGTATATGAAGATTGCCATTGGGTGGTGATCACCTACCGGGCAAACATTCCCTTCTTTCACGACTTGGATGCAGGCTTAAGCGGCTACATTTGTTCACCACATACCACAGTCTTGCGTGGACTTACTTGTTCCTCTATCATGAGGAACTCTGTACCTTTTTGGACTTGGTTGGTCTGGTTGTTATTGTGTTTCTTTTTTGCAGATGGGACTCTTATGTATGTATACGCTATTAGCCATGTGCCTCCTTCCTACCCAATGGACTGTAGGCCTTCACTCTATTTCTTATGATCATATGGTAAGATGGTATTCCCTACTTTCACTAGGGCAGGGGTCTGCAACCTTTAAGACATAAAGAGCCACTTGGACCCGTTTCCGAAGGGAAAAAAAAGACTGGGAGCCGCAAAACCATTGCAACATTTATAACAAATCCGACACTGCATATATTGCAAAAAGCACTCTGGTCATGAAGGGGGTTTAAGGGCCCAGTAAGCAAAGGGTTAATCAGGGCCACAGTGTATCTTCATAATCACAATCATAGCCTTAGGTCAGTGGTGGGCAACCTTTTTTTTCAACTGAGCCAAATCTCGCCAAAACCACGATTGAAATTTATTTTGACAGCCACATTTTTAAAACTGAAAATACATCCCCCATATAGTAATTCATCCCCCATAGTAATTCATCCCCCATATAGTAATTCATCCCCCATAGTAATTCATCCCCCATATAGTAATTCATCCCCCATATAGTAATTCATCCCCCATAGTAATTCATCCCCCACATAGTAATTCATCCCCCATAGTAATTCATCCCCCATATAGTAATTCATCCCCCATATTGTAATTCTTCCCCCATAGTAATTCATCCCCCATATAGTAATTCATCCCCCATATAGTAATTCTTCCCCCATAGTAATTCATCCCCCATATAGTAATTCATCCCCCATAGTAATTCATCCCCCATATAGTAATTCATCCCCCATATAGTAATTCATCCCCCATAGTAATTCATCCCCCACATAGTAATTCATCCCCCATAGTAATTCATCCCCCATAGTAATTCATCCCCCATATAGTAATTCATCCCCCATATAGTAATTCTTCCCCCATAGTAATTCATCCCCCATATAGTAATTCTTCCCCCATAGTAATTCATCCCCCATATAGTAATTCTTCCCCCATAGTAATTCATCCCCCACATAGTAATTCATTCCCCATAGTAATTCATCCCCCATAGTAATTCATCCCCCACATAGTAATTCATCCCCCACATAGTAATTCATCCCCCACATAGTAATTCATCCCCCATATTGTCTCAATTCACTTACCTTTGCTCCGCGCGTTCCTCTCGCTGTGTTCCCGCGCCGTTCTGGTCTTCAGGGCGGACTGAGAGAGGAGTTCGTCACTCTGCCCCGCCTACATCCTGGCTGCCCCACCTACATCCTGACAGCCAATGTTCCACGCTCCGCGGGCCGGATTTTTGAGGAGGGAGGGGAGCGGGCGCCCGGCACACAGAAGAGCCGCATGTGGCTCGCGATCTGCGGCTTGCCGACCACCTGGTGGGCAGTGTGCTCCGGAGCCGCAGCAAAGATGAAAAAGAGCCGCATGCGGCTCTGGAGCCGCGGGTTGCCGACACCCGCACTAGGGTCTACAGTCTTGCATAAACTTGTATTGGTCAATATCCTGCATAAGGGGGAAAGCCCTAGAGCCCCCCCCCCCCCGGGTCATTGTTAACCTGTTTCATGCGGGACGCAGTCCATAAAAGTTTACATTTTTTGTCCTGAAATATACAAGACCTAAAAGATAAGATTAAGGAAGAGGCTATGTTTAGTTATTTTAATCTTTTGCAGCTCTCTTTCATATGTTTGCAGGAGACTCATTTACAGCCCGATTCTGACCACCTGTTGCAATCTCAAAAATTTCCCACCCAATTTCACTCTACGTATTCTTCTTTCAGCCAAGGAGTGAGTGTATTAATATCTAAAACAATCTCATTTGTGTGTCTAAAGTAGCAGATTGACAAAATGAGTCGATATGATTTTCTGGTATGTAAATTAAATGGGTTTTTTATGTATTGTTGCTGCCATGTATGTCCCTCCACCATTCCCATCAGAGCCTTTGAAAAAATTGGCTCAATTCATAGTCCCTTACCCGGATGTCCCAGTCATAGCCTTGGGGGACTTCAATAGTTTTTTGAACCCTGCTTTGGATAAATTATCTCTCACTCTGCAGAATATGCCCGCAGCTGCTCGGTGTACACCCTTTGCTATCCTTCTTACTGAACTCTGAAGTCTGAGGGATGTGTAGAGGGGGAAGCATGCAGATCTTAAATTTTACTAACGTTATTCATCCTCCCATGGTGGTTTGTCCTGTATAGATTTGGGGTTAGGTAACTCTGCTCTAAAGCTCCATGTAGAGGATTCAGCATGTGAACTCCATCTCCTCTTGGACCACCCCATTCTGGGTACAATTATTGATCCCTCTGCTGTCCACACATTCTCTATGGCAACTTAAGCCATTTTGGTTTACTCTCTTCCCCACATATGATTCCCTTCCCCGAGCTTTGACTGACTTCCTTACAGTTAATACTGGTTCTGCTTCTGTGGCTGTCCTTTGGGACATGTTTAAAGCGTACCTTCGAGGACTACTTATATGAGAAATTACTACTATTAAACGTAAGGATGAGGTTCATACAGAGGTTCAGTGTAGGGAGATAGAGTTAGTGGCCAATCCTAACCCTACCACTCAGCAATAATGGGTAGAAGCACAATCCTTGTATAATAGGGTGGTCCTCTCTGCTGCGGAAAAGAGGCACTATTTTCTACAGCAGAATTATTTTGAGGAAGGGGAGAATACTGGTCACCTTTTGGCTCTGGTGGTGAGGGCTCAACGAGACACTTCGTCTATTGATGCCATCACTTCGGCCACTGGAGAAGTAGTTACATCTACTACTGCTATTATTGATACATTTCACCACTTTTACACTGCTCTCTATGCATCGAAGACTGATGCCACACCTGAAACATTGGGGACTTTTCTAGATAACTGCCTTTTTCATCAATTATCTGCCTCTGATGTGGCTGAATAGAATTGCCCTATAACTATTGAAGAGCTTACAGAGGCCTTGGCTGCTGCCCCTACTAATAAATCCCCAGGATCTGACGGGCTCCCGGCGGAAATATACAGTAGATATGGAGAGTTCCTTCTTCCATCTTTACAGAGTGTTACAGGAGGCCTTGGACACTGGGGATCTCCCAGATTAGATGAAAGAGGCTATCATTGTGGTGATCCCAAAACCTGGGAAGGATAGGCTGCACACTGATTCCTATCACTCTATTTCTTTGCTAAATACAGAAGTAAAACTCCTTGCAAGAGCTCTTGCCACTAGACTCTCTCAGGTGATAGGCAAGCTGATACATCCGGACCAGTCAGGATTTACCCCTCTATGTTGACTGCCAATAATATTAGACGCTTGTTTCTCAATTTACAGATTCCTGTAGATAATCCGGGAATTAGGGCCATTCTGTCTTTGGACGCAGCCAAGGCCTTCGATAGTGTCGAGTGGCCCTATTTCTGGGAGGTTTTGAGGCGGTTTGGTCTGGGGGAGTGCTTCATACATTGGGTGCAGGTATTTTACTCGGTCACTCGTGCTAGACTTTGTATTAATAATGTGCTTTCCCCTTCCTTCCCCTTATATAGGGGCACTCGTCAGGGTTGTCCTCTATCCCCCCTTCTATTTGCACTGGTGGTGGAACCTTTGGCAATCCTGATTTGCAAGCACCCCTCTATTGTATGATTCTGCAGAGGTTGCATGGAAGATAAAATATCTCTCTATGTAGATGATATGCTAATATATATATATATATCCCCTATAATGTTATTGTGGTTATATATGTTGCCCCTGGCTTAATTGTTATTGGGAGTGATGTTCTTTTTAGTTGTTATTATTACGATCGGCTTCCCCGCCTAGATCGTAAGTACAGAGGGACCTGCGCATGCGGTCTTGCTGGTTTGTCTTCCCTGCACTTCAAGAAAATGGCGACCGCGCATCACACATGCGTGGACGGCCGTGCTCTATAAATAGAATGGAATTGATGATCACCCTTAGGCACACCCCTTTTGATAACGTGCCATTGCATGAAACGCTTTAAGGAGGAGCCCTAATGCGGTGACGTCACACCGCTGCAGCCGCACGTGAGGTCCGATGGCCATTTTAGATAGTGGCTGATAAAGCCACCTGAGTTTTCTCTTATGCTGTATCATTTTTATTACATAATTTTGCCCTCAATTACCAGAGGATGTTTTTTATTCGTTTTATATACTTCTAACAAAGTGCTCACAATAAATTTGACATTTCATAAATACTACACTATAAGCCTTTTTTGCATATATGGCTTGGCTTTGAGCCATCTGCTCGGTGAGACCCCCAGAGGAAGAGGAGCTGTACTAGAGAGCTGGTGTCCGGACAGAGGATTCATATTTCTGGCAGGCTGACTGATCTACCTTAAAGGGGACCCAGCAGAGATTATATATTCAATGCACATTTTCCTTGTGCATCTGGTGAGTGCGAAATTTATATGTTTGGAGCACGGAGTCACTTCTATTAGCAAAGAAGGAGGATTTCACTTCCTATTCTGCAGACTATTTCGAGTCAAACCTTCACGAATATTCACACTATAGACTGTTTCTATATATTTAGTGGAATCTAGCACCGTATGTATATATATATATGTGTTTATACTTGATTTGATATTGTACTTTAGCACTGCACCTTATTTATTGATTAACCTTATTAAGATGATTTGGGCCCCTCAACTCCTATACATTTTTCATAACTCCCCCATGTGGATTTCACAGAAGTGGTTCAAGTGGGTGGACTCCCAATTTAGGGCTCTTATTTGGAAGAGGGAAACTGCTCGAATCTGACTACCCTACAGTGTGGTAAAGATAAGAGGGGGCTGGCTGTTCCACATGCTAAATGGTACTTTCTAGCTGTGGGGCCAACAGGACAATCTGGATCTGATTGCCAGACTGATCACTGTCCATAATCCTGACTTACTGCCTGCTTCTCATTTGGATATGGACCTCCAGGCTCTCCCTTCCTCCTGTCCCACTGCTGTTCTTCTACTGAAAGTCTGGGCTGCCTTAAAAGTGGTGCTAGCCATCTCAAGTTTCATAGACTCCACCCCTATATGGAACAACCCTAGGTACCCAGAATTAAATAAGCTAGAGGGATTCTCAGAACAGAGACGCAGGGGTATTGTCTATCATACTCAATTGTTTTCAGATACTCACTACAAGTAATATGACCAGTTGAGGCGGGAGTTTTCGTTACACCATAAGCAGTTTTATAAACATCTTCAGCTTAGACATGCAATACAGGCCCAGAAGCAGACTTTATCTCTCACTAGGTCTACGTCCCGATTACTGACAGAAGTATTACACTCTTCCTTGAGCATTGGCCTAATACTGTATCTCATATTTACAAGGTATTACTCTCCTCTACTCAGGACCATGCAAATCTGAAATGCAGGGCCCAATGAGTGGAGGATATAGGAGAAATAGGGGGAGACCACTGGAAATGGCTTCGGAATCAGTACCTGTCTCCTCCCTTTCGGCCCCACATAGGCTATCACAATTCTTTATCCTTCACAGGGCACACCGAAAGCCTGCTAGATTGTTTGAATGGGGATACGCCATTATGCCCTATATGTACTGCAAAAAAGAGGAGACTTTATCCACATGATTTGGAGATGCCTGAAACTAGCAAGATATTGGGAGGAAGTTCTGTGTATTGTATCTTCCCTCGCCCAGACTCCCATTCCATTGGATTCACTAGTGTGTCTATTTGGAGCGCTAGATCCTGAATTATATCCCCCGGGTACATATATAATGGTTACTCGTCTCTTGTATCTGGAGAGAAAACTAATAGATAATTATTGGCTGTCTAGTATGATACCTACTAAGAAGCGATGGTTGGAATATGTTAATTCTCTCCTTTCGTGAGAACAACTTACCTACAGTCACCGTAACGCTTTGCATAAATTTGAGCTTATTTGGCAGAGCTAGTTAGATACGCCCAGACTGGCTCCTTCAAGGTTGATAATGAATAGACTTTTGCAAACGTGAGACATACTGTATATGGCTAACTCATTGCTAAGATAAGGCTTGGGTACCCACCTGCAGTTGTTGTCTTTTTTCTTTCTATTTTTATGTTTTAAAATTTTTTCTTTTTTTTTTTCCCTTTTTTCCTTTTATTTTGTAGTATATTGATTGTTACGGCATTGGTTATCCCCAGCAATGGGCTCTCATATGTTTGTTCTGGCTGTGATTGGTTTATATATGTGACACTACATGTATTACTCTGAATTATTGTTCCTTATTTGTTTATGTACTCCTTTTCAATAAAAAAAAGTTTGGATTAAAAAAAAACTATAACTAAAATTAAAATGTGCTCTGTGTCTATTGTCACTAAACATGCAAATTCCTTCCACAAACTGCTCCACCAGCGTGCTGCTCTCTAAACACAGGAAAACTCACCAATGACCCTCTAGAACTCAGTGGGTCAATTTGCATTTTGTTCCCTCAGGGAACTCACATACGGGACCAAGGCTGCAACTTTCCATTATTCCAACCTCCGCACATTCATTCGTAGCACAGGAGAGAAAACTCATATAGTGTAAACCTTTTTTTTTCAATTCTGCCATTAAAAACGATCAATTATTCACTCACCTTTTAAAACGCCTTACTCCATGCACATGGATAGTAGCGCTTAATAAACACCACAAGCTGTTTAGTGCGACTAGTCTGATATTATATACTTAAACACTCATTTACCTCACTTACATCTAGTCCTTAGTAGTTTGTAATCACTAGAGATGAGTGGATTTGCCAGGTTCAGTCTGATGGTGGTTCTGCTAGCTCAGGGTCAAGTCTGCGAACCCCGAGCTTAACAGTGAATCCCACTAAAGTCCTTGAGAGGCAGATTTTTTTTCTGACCATATTCAAGTCTAATAGGTAAAACATACTAAAAAACAAAACAAAAACAACAAAAAAAAAACCCCACAAGAAGCTAAGCACAGTCATGGGGAACTTGTACCATGCAAAAAAAAAATATAATTTTATTAAATAGCGTACAGTGGGGAAAGGGTCTTTTCATTAGGATTAAAGGGCAACATTATCCACTTCAAGTCCGGACACTTTTACCCCCTTCCTGTCCAGGCCAATTTTCAGCTTTCAGCTCTGTCACACTTTGAATGACAATTGGGCAGTCATGCAACAATGTACCCATATTAATTTTTTAGCATTTTTTTGAGACAGATAAAACTTTATTTTGGTGGAATTTATTCACTACTGGGATTTTTATTCTTTTTGCTATATAAATAAAAAATTCCAAAAATTTTGAAAAAAGTGTTTTTTATCAAATTTTACAAATAAATAATCTTTCTTCATAAATCTTGGCCAAAATTTATTCAGTTATCTTTTTAGTAAAAAACAATAACCCAAATTAGTTTATAACCAAAAATTTTAATTTTTAAAAAAATGTTTTTTACATTTTTATTTTATTTTTTTATATTATTATTTATGGTTTTTTTTTTAACATACCATCACCCTAGCAGTACAGTGTCACCATAGTGACACTGTACTACATGTACTACATGTGAGGGGTGATGGAGATTTTTTTTTTTTTTACACTGATTGCTTTTACACCCATAAAGGCTGTAAAAGCAATAATTTCTCCTTCTCTCTGGCTGTATTCTTGCAGCCATTGAGAATACTGTGAGAGCTGTGATTGGTCACAGCTTGTCACATGGTACAAGGTTGCTGTGAATGGCCTTGTACCATGTGATCTCTATGATCATTCACAGATTACAAACGTGGTGAGCAATGATGCCAGAAGTGACATCTTGCTTACTATTCATGTGATCACTGATTGGCACTGATCACTAATTCTGGGTTCCTCCTGGTGCACAACAACGCCTCATGTGGCGAGAGTATGCAGGCAGTTCCTGGGGGATGAAGGACTTGATACCACTGAATGGCCCCCACGCTCACCTGACCTAAATCCAATAGAACACCTTTGGGATATCTTGTTTCGGTCCATCTGATGCCACCAGGTTGCACCTCAGACTGTCCAGGAGCTCAGTGATGCCCTGGTCTAGATCTGGGAGGAAATACTACAGGACACCATCTGTCGCATCATTAGGAGCATGCCCCAATGTTGTCAGGCATACATACAAGCACATGGGGGCCATACAAACTACTGAGTATCGTTTTGATTTGCTGCAATGAAATTTTAGCAAAATTGACTAGCCTGCTGCATAATTTTTTCACTTTGATTTTCGTGGTGTCTTTGAATTCAGTCCTCTGTAGGTTGATCATTTCCATCAAACGATGGGGCATCTTTATGTTCCTAACACATTACCATATCCATATCAGTACAGATTTTCCCCATTTTTCCCCATTGAGATCTGATGTGTTTTCAAAGTGTTCCTTTAATTTTTTTGAGCAGTGTATATTACCACCACCCACAATGCACTCTGCCCAAAACCACTAAATGACTTTCTTCCTAGCAGCAGTGTTTTGACAGAAAAAAACCTTGATGTATGTAATTGCGTCTAGTTTCTTTTAGGTGCTTGGGTGTTATTCATGTAATTGGCCAGAATATTCATTTTTTCTGGCCATTTCAATGGATTAATGCTCAAGCGCTTGACACATCTAGCATTAACATGTGTCACGTTTAGGCACTTTTACACACATCAAGCATTTTTTCTGCCAAAATGCTGCTGTTCCTGGACACACTGACAGTGTTTGTTTGTTTGTTTGTTTTACTGCTTCTAAACACCCCTGCCTCTAAATGCCTATGTGTGCATGGATACATAGGGTAACATGGAGAGGCATTTAGAGGCAGAACATTTTTTTACAGAAGCCCTGAAAGCAGCATTTCTAACACTCAGTGTGCATGAGGCCTAAGACTTCCCTGCATTACCTGTTGCCTGTGCTACCTGTTACCTACCTTCCCCTTCCCTATCACTTACCTAAGTCCTGTAGAGATCCAGAATTTGCCTAGCTTCAGCTTCTCTCCCCTCTTCGTGGTCTCACTTGCTTTGCTGATAGCAGTGGGAGCCATTGGCTTCATCTGCTGCCAATTAAATCATGTGAGCAGAGAGCAGGGGCGTGGCTGAGCCAGGCTGTGTGTGTCTATGGACACCTGTACATCTGCCCCCATCGCAAGAGGCTTGCTATGGGGACAGACACAGAAGAGGAGGAGTAGAGAGCACCAGTGAGAGATCCCAGAAGAAGAGGTTTGGGGTTGCTCTGAGCAACACCATTGCACAGAGCAGGTAAGTATAAACCTGTTTATAACTTTATTATATAAAAAGGACTTTACAATTACAGAAAAGTTCAGCATTGACCCAGCTACTGCCTTTCCTACACCCCCTCCCAATGCACCTCACCCACATCCACCAGTTTCCACTCAAGGACAAAACCCACCCATTATTTAACCCATGTTGGGTATTGTATTTTATGTTTTATCTATCTGATATTGTTTCCAGGAGTCTGTCATTTTATTCGTCCACTGTGTCATATACAGTATGTGTTTTACCTAACTGATATTGGTACCAGGAGGATACCTTTTGGGTCAGTCACCTGTTAATCCATGTAGAGTATATAATATAGTGGTCCATGCTAATTTATAAAAATCTGTAAAAAAAAAAAAAAAAGGATCATAGCTGCTGTACAGATATCCCTAAGTATATAAGTACTGTATAAATGCAGCTTGGGACAAGGCTTAGAGAGCAGATACATGGGGCTCGCTGAAAGACTGACAAATCTTGGACCTTCTCTCCTGGCTGATGAGCCAGGCCTGCTGTACTTTGAATCTGTGCTGAAGCTAAGCACATATCTTGCTCTGCTGAAAGACTTGTGTTATGCAATGAAAAGAATCTGTTACACATTTTGTTTGCAGTGAAGCAGCACAGTAAACCTGTGTTTAATTTTTTGTTTGCTAACCAATAAAGCAGATTTTAAGTTTATCACCTGTATTACAAACTCCTGTTTCCCCTCTGATTCTGACAATATCAAGCTCATCGACTGCTCAACAATAGTAAAAGACAGTTTATAACAGCCTTTCTCCACCAGGGTTCCACGGCACCCTGAGGTGCTGTCACAGCTCATCAGGGGTAACACAGCACCCTGGTTGAGAAAGGCTGTGATCAAGCTCCTACTGCTCTGTCAAACTGCACATTGGCACAGCGGGAGCTAGATCAGGACAGTAAATGCAGAGCAGCGGAAGGGGTGGGGGGTGTCTTCCTTAGTCCGGACCTGCTCTGCTTCCCCTACAGTACAGTACCTAGCAGTGCAAGTGCAGGTAGAGTACTGCAGGTTTTAAATAGTGTGTGTGTGTGTGTGTTGTATGTATGTGTTGCAGTGATTCGGAAGGATATGAAAAAAAGGAAGGGTAACACCTAGAGTTAACAATAATGGTGGACATGGAAACACCACTGGAGAGTGACCTTTTACACAACTATAGGGTGCAGATAAGAAAGCATAGCAATGTTATAAAATAACACATATTCATTTACCTTCTAATAGATATGCATAATTGATTATCAAATTTCTCTTCATGTGGACACAGTTCAATATAGGTAACCCAGAACTGGTCGCTGTTGGCAATAATGGGTTTAAATCACCATCTTGTCCTCTTCCTCATAGGCTGTTCCTCCAGAACAACTGCAGCACATGCAGCAACAATATTAAACACATATTACTCCTCTGTTACTTCAGTGAGGTCAACCCTCTATTTGCTGGTTTCCACATTAACCACTTTCTGTCCACCCACAGCCTATATAGGGCAGTAAAGTGACTAAGTGGTTAGCACTTTTGCATGGCAGGTCTTGGGTTGTTGGTTTGAATCCTAGCCATGGCACTACCTGCCTGGAGTTTGCATGTTCTCCCTGTGCCTGTGTGGGTTTCCTCTCGGTACTCCGGTTTCCTCCAACACTCCAAAGACATGCTGGTAGATTAACTGACTCCTGTCCAAATTGTCCCTAGTATATGTATATATGAATGTGTTAGGGACCTCAGAATGTACGCTCCTTGAGGGTTAGGGACTGATGCGAATGTACAATATACAGTATGTAACGAGCTGTGTAAATTGATAGAGCTATATAAGTACCGGTAATGAATAAAATAACTAAATAATAAAGAGCAAACAGGAAGCAGTGGCGATGTGGGTTAATGTACCTGTATGTCAGCCCTCTTCAGAGGCCCGTGAGCGGCTCACAGACTTCACACCAGGGAGCCCTGTGATTGGTGTGTCTCCTGGACACAGCAAATCAAGTTACCGCCGTGTCCAGGTGATCACATGGTCTTGTATCATGTGATTACTGTGTGCAATCACATAACAAACAATGGTAACTGAAAATAACCATCGGTTCTCACTATGAGAGAACTGTTGCTGCAGCCTGTGAGTGTATAGCAGTCTGTCAAATTACATGTACACTCACAAACTGCAGTGCCAGCCTGCCATATTGTCCCTGATCACCGCCCCCAGTGTAGTACTAATAAAGAGTGCAGCCAGCCCATGTCACAAGTTCTCACAGTTATACCACCATACACCATACCAATGTCCTGATCACCGCTATATGCCATACCTGTTCCCTGATCACTATTATGCACCATACAAACCTTCTGATCATATGCAATGCCAATATCTTGATCACCATCATACCCTATACAAGCATCCCGATCACCGCCATACTCCATAACAGCATCAGGGTCACCACCTTACACCATACAAGTTTCCTGATCACCATCATACTTAGCATACCAGCTTTGTGATCACTGTCATACCAGTGCCCTGGTCACTGCCATATGCCATATCAATGTTCAGATCACCACCATACCCCATACTAGCACCCTGATCACTGACAAATGTCATACCAGCATCCTGATCACTGACATACCCCATACCAGCATCCTGATCAATTTTTAAATATACAGTATACTGTATACTATAGTTTGTAGACTTTTTCACACAGACTAAATAGTATACACTATGTTGGGTTTTTTTTGCCAAAAAATGTAGGAGAATATATTTTGATCTACCGTATTTGCCGGCGTATAAGACGACTTTTCAACCCCTGAAAATCTTCTGGAAAGTCGGGGGTCGTCTTATACGCCGGTATACGGCGAGCCGGTGTCAGGGCGGCACTTTTTCCAGGGTCGGTGTCCTAAGTACAGGGGTGGGCAGAGGGGCTGCTGTACCTTACCTGGCTCCGGTCCCGGTCCCACGATGATCCGGTCCAGGAAGCGCGGCTGCTCCTTCTTTCAGTTCGGCCGCTCGATGGTCACGCGGCCGCTCGGCTCCGCCTCCTCACCGGTGATTGGGCACCAGCGCACACAGGCGACCAATCACCGGCGAGGAGGCGGAGCCGAACGGCCCCGCGAAAATCAAGCTGCCGAACTGAAAGAAGGAGCAGCCACTCCTCTCCCCCACTGACACTAACGATGGGGCACTATTCCTCCTCCCCACTGACACCAATGATGGGGCACTATTCTCCCCACTGACACCAATGATGGGGCACTATTCCTCCCCCACTGACACCAATGATGGGGCACTATTCCTCCCCCACTGACACCAATGATGGGGCACTATTCCTCCCCCACTGACACCAATGATGGGGCACCATTCCTCCCCCACTGACTCCAATGATAGGGCACTTTTCTCCCCACTGATACCAATGATGGGGCACTATTCTCCCCACTGACACCAATGATGGGGCACTATTCCTCCCCCACTGACACCAACCATGGGGCACTATTCCTCCTCCCCACTGACACCAACGATGGGGCACTATTCCTCCTCCCCACTGACACCAACGATGGGGCACTATTCCTCCCACTGATACCAATGATGGGGTGCTATTCCTCCCACTGACACCAATGATGGGGCACTATTCCTCCCACTGATACCAATGATGAGGCACTACTCCTCCCACTGACACTAATGATGGGGCACTATTTCATCCACTGACACCAATGATGGGGCACTATTCCTCCCACTGACACTAATGATGGGACACTATTCCTCACACACTGACACTACTGATGGGGCACCATTAGTGTCAGTGGGAGGAGTAGTGCCTCATCATTGGTATCAGTGGGAGGAATCATGCCCCATCATTGGTGTCAGTGGGAGGAATAGCACCCCATTAGAGATGAGCGAATCGAACCTGGCGAAGTGGAATTCATTTCGAATATTAGGAAAAATTTGATTCGCGTCGAATCCGAATATTAGCAAACTTCGGATGCGCGAATCGAATTTTCCCCGATCGGCCGATTTTCATCCCTTCTACAGCCGGCAAAAAGTGTCCCTGCAGAGAGCTCCGCTATTTCTGACAGTTCTCTGACAGTTCCTTCACATTTACAGCAGTTGAAACATTGTATCTATTTGTTTCCATTTAGGATACAGATGTTTTTATTCGGAAACAAATAGATACAATGTTTCAACCGCTGTAAATGTGAAGGAACTGTCAGAGAACTGTCAGAAATAGCGGAGCTCTCTGCAGATACACTTTTTGCTGCACTGGAATTCTTCTTCATCCTCATCCTACTTCTTCTTCTTCTTCTTCATCCTCATCCTACTTCTTCCTCTTCTTCTTCATCCTCATCCTTCTTCTTCTTCTTCTTCTTCTTCATCCTCATCCTACTTCTTCTTCTTCTTCATCCTCATCCTACTTCTTCTTCTTCTTCTTCTTCATCCTTATCCTACTTCTTCTTCTTCATCCTCATCCTACTTCTTCTTCATCCTCATCCTACTTCTTCTTCTTCTTCTTCTTCTTCTTCTTCTTCATCCTCATCCTACTTCTTCTTCTTCTTCATCCTCATCCTACTTCTTCTTCTTCATCCTCATCCTACTTCTTCTTCTTCTTCTTCATCCTCATCCTACTTCTTCTTCTTCTTCTTCATCCTCATCCTACTTCTTCTTCTTCTTCTTCATCCTCATCCTACTTCTTCTTCTTCTTCCTCTTCTTCTTCATCCTCATCCTACTTCTTCTTCTTCTTCTTCATCTTCTCCTTCTTCTTCTTCTTCATCCTCATCCTACTTCTTCTTCTTCTTCTTCTTCATCCTCATCCTACTTCTTCTTCTTCTTCTTCATCCTCATCCTACTTCTTCTTCGTCTTCTTCTTCTTCATCATCCTCATCCTACTTCTTCTTCTTCTTCTTCATCCTCATCCTACTTCTTCTTCTTCTTCTTCATCCTCATCCTACTTCTTCTTCTTCTTCATCCTCATCCTACTTCTTCTTCTTCTTCTTCTTCTTCTTCTTCTTCTTCATCCTCATCCTACTTCTTCTTCTTCTTCTTCTTCTTCTTCTTCTTCATCCTCATCCTACTTCTTCTTCTTCTTCTTCATCCTCTTCTTCTTCTTCTTCTTCATCCTCATCCTACTTCTTCTTCTTCTTCATCCTCATCCTTCTTCTTCTTCTTCTTCATCCTCATCCTACTTCTTCTTCTTCTTCTTCATCCTCATCCTACTTCTTCTTCTTCTTCTTCTTCTTCATCCTCATCCTACTTCTTCTTCTTCTTCTTCATCTTCATCCTACTTCTTCTTCTTCTTCTTCTTCATCCTCATCCTACTTCTTCTTCTTCTTCATCCTCATCCTACTTCTTCTTCTTCTTCTTCATCCTCATCCTACTTCTTCTTCGTCTTCTTCATCCTCATCCTACTTCTTCTTCTTCTTCTTCTTCATCCTCATCCTCATCCTACTTCTTCTTCTTCTTCATCTTCACCCTACTTCTTCTTCTTCTTCATCCTCATCCTACTTCTTCTTCTTCTTCTTCTTCTTCTTCTTCATCCTCATCCTACTTCTTCTTCTTCTTCTTCATCCTCATCCTACTTCTTCTTCTTCTTCTTCTTCATCCTCATCCTACTTCTTCTTCTTCTTCTTCTTCTTCATCCTCATCCTACTTCTTCTTCTTCTTCTTCATCCTCATCCTCATCTTCTTCTTCTTCTTGCCATGGGCCCCTGTACCGCCTCCTCATGCTGCTGCCAGGTCCAGAGTGTGTCATGGGTCCCTGTACGGCCTCCCATTGCTGCTGTCTCCATCGCCACACTCTGCCATGTGCCACTTTCAGGTCTCCTCACACTGCTGGTGGGTTCCATTTTGTCATAGGGTGCTGTATGGCCTCCCATTGCTGCTGCCTCCACCGCCACACTGTGGCTCCACACTCTGGTTTTGGCCCCGTGACTGCCCAAATGAGTGAAGTGTGCGGTGATTCTAAGATCGACGGCACTCATCTGCATGTCATACTGACTGACAGTATTATTTCTCTTCCCCAGCAGACTCCAAGGGCATTTAAATTAAAGGTACAGTGTTCTGCACTAATATAAAGGCTCTCTGAAGCCTAGAAACCCTTTTTATAAGTTAAATTCGCAGCGAATAAATTTGCATCGAATCGAATTTATTCCACAAATTCGGCGAATCAGCCGAATCGAATTTTTGAATAATTCGCTCATCTCTACACCCCATCATTGGAATACCATACTGAAATACCATATCATATTGAAATCAAATCTGATGTTTTTTCATTTTTATTTGGTGTGCGTTGGAAGAGGGGTAGTCTTATACGGCGTGTATAGCTCAAACCCTATATTTTAACAGGAAAAGTAGGGGGTCGTCTTATACGCCCAGTCGTCTTATACGCCGGCAAATACGGTACATTTAT
Source organism: Staurois parvus (assembly GCF_062004578.1). Lineage (NCBI taxonomy): Eukaryota > Metazoa > Chordata > Amphibia > Anura > Ranidae > Staurois > Staurois parvus. The sequence continues at coordinate 2,998,412 of NW_028318368.1, forward strand.
GAAGAAAAGTTACTTCTTGTTGACTAGGTTACGTGTATTTGTGAATACACCCCAATCCTTGTAGGAGTATTTACATATATCCAGCTAGATCTGAGAGTTTCTACACAAAAGAGGTAGTTCCATCTGCAATATACATTTATTGATAGAGGTACATAATATATACAAATTACACGCTAAGCAGTATTTACAACACAATGTACAGTTTAAGTCTCTTGACTTATACGGTAGTTACAATTTACCCACAAAACCATGTTTAAAATACAATGTACAATACAAGTATGAAGTTGGTTTACCTCTCAACTTCAGGTTTAGTCATCCTGCCTGCTGTGTGCATCTCATCACAAAAAGACCCCCAGCTGGGTGACCAGGCCTTATATCCCCCCTACTTTCTGTACTGTGGCTAATATAATGCTCACTAATTGGACACTGTACTTAGCCAATATATATTTGGCACAGCCTGATTGGAAGTTCAGAGAAGGCTGCTGTTTACCACTCATGTGAGATATGCTAAGGAGAGAACAAAAGGCCAGAACTTGTATAGTGGAAAACTCTATATATATTTACACCAGTATGGAAGCTAGAAAGTTTGATGCTGCAAAACACTCGATGGTTTAAATACTGTATATTTCCATCTAACTAAAATATACTTGTAATTATAAATTTATTTACATCCATTAATTGAGATTTCAAATAAACTCATTATCTAACACTTCTTTACAAACTTTCTAACAAAAACTAAAAAAAATTTGTTTTTTCAAAATTTTCTGTGTTTGTTCTTTCATATAGCAAAAAATAAAAAAAGAATGGTGATCAAATATCACTAAAAAAAAGCTCTATCTGTCAAAAAAATGCTAAAAATTTAATTAGGGTACAGTGTTGCATAACTGCACAATTGTCACTCAAAATGTGACAGCACTGAAAGCTGAAAATTGGCCTGGATTGGAAAGGAATGAAAGTGTCCAGACTTGAGGTGGTTAAACCTCAATGGCTAGGCCTCTTCCTGTTAACTCTATCCACTTCAAAACCGAACTCTCACAAATTCCTTGGAAACTCACTTCAGCAAGCATCATTGTACATCAAAATGCTTTGCAATACACAAATTTTTTTTTGTAAAACTGGTAGCAAGGTTCAGTGGCTCCCAGGGGTCCTGGTGGGGTTAGTGCTGGAATCTCTGGCTGCCTGCAACAACTAGAATTCAATACTATGCCCAGGAGCTGAAACAATCAGCTCCTAGGCTTATCATACTTTCACAGAGGGCTCTGAAAGAGCGAACTGTGAAAGTAGAGGTAAACACAGCACTTTTGTGTTGTGTTTAACTTATGTACCTCCATAAAGCTGCCGATCACTGCTATAGTGATATACTGCTGGCTGATTGCAGCCAAGTCGAAAGGGTTATCTTTTACCAAAAAGCTTGAGGAGTCTACTTTTCCATTTTTTTAATTTAATTTTGAGGTAGTTTCTGGGATCCTGCCACTTCTGAGCCACTGTAAATGCAGTTCAGTGTCAAAAATCAGACAGGCCAGTTTTCATCCATTGAGAGCCAGATTGAGCTCTCTTGTTTCTGGGCCCTGCCATTTTCCCACTATGTGACTAAGACATACGTATGTGTTGTGGCTAAGGCATACATATATACTGTACATAAGAACAACACATAAGTACTAGTTTAAAGTATTTTATACCTACCTACAGTATACAGTATATACATAAAAAGCTAAAAAAAAAACAAAAAACCTAGAAACAACAATTTATAATTTTTTGGTTTAATTTCAAGTAACAGTAATATAAAAAAAATATTGGGGGCATGGCTTGGACTCCGGATGGCCACACACTAGCAGAGCTCTGAGACCTCGGCTGCTTATCCCAGTCCAAGTTTGCATGAGAATGGGCAAACTTACCAGACACACCTTGCTCACTTGTCCGCATCGTCCGGTGGGGCCATCCTCTAGCAGGAACATTTCAGACATATTCAAGTCTCAACCTTCCTGATCCAGTATGGCCGTGGGCATGATGGCGTCAGTCTACGTGGAAGACAACTACAGCGAGGAGTCTCTCTCAGCTTCTGAGGATATAGTAAGAGACACTGATGACTTACCTATCACTTACACTACCATGACCGCTATAGCGTCTGACATCAGAAATACTCTCTCAGCTGCAATTACTGGCTTAAAAGCTGACTTCCTAGTTCTGACTGAAACACTAGTCGCTACTGAACAAGATGGGAAGCGAAGAGGCAAGGCCATACCTAGACTGGAGATGACTGCTGAATCTCAAGCCTGCCATCTTATTGTCATTAACAGGCATCTTGAGGACTTGGACAACAGAGACAGGAGACATAACATTAGACTAAGAGGGATCAGTTCCTGCTGATCAATTAGAACAAGCCACAAAGGGTATTTAATAATTTATTGGAAAGGCCAGAAGACTCCCCCATTGATTTTGATCAGGTTCATAAAGCGTTAAGACAGAAAGGCCCAGAGGATGCGCCTCCGAGGGATGTGAAATGCTGTTTGCCAGTCTTTAAGCTAAAAGAAGAGATCCTGTCAAAAGCCAGGCAGAATGAGCTGATTACTTTTAACGGTGAAACCATCACACTGTTTCAGGATTTGTCTCCAATTACTCTCAACAATAGGCGAGCCCTGCACCTCCTTTTGGAGATCATGAAAGACAAAGGTGCATATCGACGACGCTTTCCTTCACCCTATGTGCTAATTTCAAGGGGAAACAGCATTATCTGTGCACGCAGGAGGACCTGACTACATTCTGTGATACGCTACAACTACCCAGCATGGATCTGCCAGAATGGTACCAGAAGTTTTGATTGCCTCCTCCGATACATAGCCCTCCACAGACTCTGCAGGCTTCCTCTTCAAAAACACTTTTTAGGAAGGGTAAATACAACAAATCCACTCCTGGTAAGGCAGGGCCTTCACACGCATCTGTAAAATCCTCCAGGCCACTGGATGATGGAGGATCTTCATGAAGTTCCTGTGTCTCACCTTGTTCTTCATAACAATCCTTTTAACTGCTTTGTGATCTTACAGTAATGACCAGAAGTTCCTACCAAAGATCAGATACTGGGTCTCTGACTGTATTTGCTTGTTATTTTAGACACGGCAGATAACTCTTTTGGTTGCTGAGTTCATGGCTGGATTGGAGGCCTTTAACCATCTCCCAGTGTTTACTGGATACCAAGTGATTTCAGGATTACTTACCACTGCTTAGTCTCCAGACACCACAATGTGCAGCTTATCATATCAGAGATGATCTTGACGTAGTTTATATGTTTGTTTACGTTGAGTTTGCTTTGGGAAGTTTGTATTTTGATTGGTTCTTGCTCTCACCCCCTTGCTCCCTTCCTACTCCCCTCTCCCCCTACCTTTTCCTGTTCCTTTACCCCCTCCCTCCTCCTCCCCTTTTCCTCTTCATCCATTCCTATCCTCTCCTTTCCCCCCTTACGTTTTTGATGTCTATCACCCGGAAGGGACCTGAGAAGAGTTTTAGAAAATTGTATGTTTCTTCATTTGAGGCACCAAGGTCTTTAATGAGTAGTTATTGGTTCTATAGCATTACTAGTGTTGCTCATTTTGTGCTTGCACTTCAAAGTAGCATCCAAGTTGAACTGCATAATTGCACTGAAAATCAAATCAAAATTGGATTGCAGCAGTGTGAACCTAGCCTAACAGAAACAAAAATCTGACATAGTTTCTAATCTTTCCCTACTCTACTGAAGAAAAAACCTTTTTATTTCTGCCTGTGTAGCAGCTGGAGAGTTTCCTTGCTTCCTGGGAAAATGTTGTCAGTGGGACATAAAGTGAGGAGAAACCTCTATAACAGAGCACTGAAGATATGATGGGGTTTCCAACCCTCCCTCACTCTATCCAAAAGTAAAAAAGCTTACACTTTAATTTATATTTTCCTTTGGAATGTAGATCCTAATTAGCAGGTTTCTTTTTTTAAATGTCAATATAAATAAATAATATATATGGATGTATATACAGTATATATATATATATATATTTCTGCTTACTAACATTACTGGTGTGACTATCTCAAATATACATATGTATTTATATTATCTTCATTACTATTTTCTGTTTGATTTATAAGTGACTTTAAATAGTTGCAGGCACTGAATGTCTTACACACGCCTAAAAAAAAACTTAATGGAAATGCACAGGACCTGTTTAGTTTGTCCTTTATTTTTGTCCCTCAGCTACTCCCCCCACCCCAAATCAAAATGAATATCCAGAGTTTATGTGTAAATAAAGTAGCTCTCACACAGTGTTTATAAAAACTATTGAGATGCTTGACAGTTAAATATAAAGTAATATTGTTACTTTTGTATTTAGCCTAATCAGTCCTAATTAACCTCTCTTTCTCTTTGTCCCCTTATCTATTATTGATTCTCCCCGCATAAGTTTTATTTTTCTGCTGTAGTGAAATCATTATTTTAGTGTCTCATGTTAAAAAGGATAAATGAAAAAAGAAAAGTATATAGTTTTATCTACAGCAGTGGTCTCCAAACTGTGGCCCAGGGGCTGGATGTGGCCCTTTAGTTGCCTTTATCTGGCCCTTGGAGCACTATTCATCCCACTGAAACAAGACACTATTCTTCCCACTGACACCAACAACGGGGCATAATTTCCACCACTAACATCAGTAATGGGGCACTATTCCTCCCCCTAATACCAAAGATGGGGCACTGTTTACTTCCAAAGATGCCAGAAAAATTTCTATTTCTGCTGGCCACAGTCTGGCCCCCGCAAAGTTTGAATGACAGTAAACTGTCCCTTTGCTTAGGAAGTTTGGAGACCCCTGATCTACAGTAAGCCAATTATTTAAAAGGTCAGAGATCAAAGTAGAAAAAGTATGCTTTTCAGCTTTGTTTTGCTCTTGTCTATGGATTTCATAACACATAACAAGTGCATTTTGCATTTAGTACATATATTTTACATTATTTTTATATATATATATATATATTACAATGCACACCAATGCATTGATAGATAGATATGGTAGACAGATTTTTTCATTAAATGTTGTTTAAATTATTGTTTTAGTGCATAATTGCTTCCCCCTTCAACATTATCATATACACTGCTTAAAAAATTAAAGGAACACTTTTTATTCAGAGTATAACATCAAGTCAGTTAAACTCCTGGGATATTGATCTGGTCAGAAAAGTAGCAGAGGGGGTTGTAAATCAGATTTAGCTGCTTTGGTGTTAATGAAATTCCAGGAGAAAGGCAGTTACTCTAGGAGAGCTGGACAGGGCCATAGAAGATCCTTAACCCATCATCAGGACTGGTATCTGCTCCTTTGTGCAAGGAGGAACAGGATAAGCATTGCCAAAGCCCTACAAAATGACCTCCAGCAGGCGACTGGGGTGACTGTCTCTGACCAAACAATCAGAAACAGACTTCATGAGGGTGGCATGTGGGCCCAACGTCCTCTAATGGGCCATATGCTCACTGCCCGGCACCATAGAGCTCGATTGGCACTTGCTATTGAACATCAGACTCGGCAGGTCCGCTGCTAGCGCCCTGTGCTTTTCACAGATGAGAGCAGGTTCATCTTGAGCACATGTAACAGACGTGAAAGGGTCTGGAGAAGCCATGGAGAATGTTATGCTGCCTATAACATAGTTCAGCATGGCTGTTTTGGTGGTGGGTCAGTGATGGTCTGGGGAGGCATATCCAAGGAGGAATGCACAGACCTCTACAGGCTAGACAATGGCACCATGACCGCCATTAGATATTGGAATTAAATTCTTGGACCCATTGTCAGACCCTATGCTGGTGAAGTGGGTCCTGGGTTCCTCCTGGTGCACGACAATGTCCGACCTCATGTGGTAAGAGTATGCAGGCAGTTCCTGGAGGATGAAGGAATTGATACTATTGAATGGCCCCTACGCTCGCCTGACCTACATCCAATAGAACACCTCTGGGATATCATGTTTCACTCCATCCGATGCCACCAGGTTGCACCTCAGACTATCCAGGAGCTCGGTGATGCCCTGGACCAAATCTGGGAGGAAATACCCCAGGACACCATCCGTCGTCTTATTGTTGTCAGGCATGCATACAAGCACGTGGGGGCCATGCAAACTACTGAGTACCAGTACCGAGTTGCTGCAATGAAATTTCAGCAAAATGGACTAGCCTGTAGCATAATTTTTTCACTTTGATTTTCGAGGTGTCTTTGAGTTCTGTCCTCTGTAGGTTGATCATTTTCATTTCCATCAAACGATGGGGCATCCTTACATTCCCAACACGTTACCAGGTCCATATCAGTATAGATATCCAGCATGATATTTTTCCCCATTGAGAACTGATGTGTTTTCAAAGTGTTCCTTTAATTTTTTTGAGCAGTGTATTTATAATTTGTACTGTGTTAACTTATTCCAGAAGGTGGCACCAAAAGACTTAATCCTTTATTTCCCGTATGCTGAGGGAAAAGATTTGACTTTTTTTTTTTTCAGTGTGAAGCCATTTGTTCATTGACAGACAAATTGCATAGAAAGCTCAAGACAGGAAAACATTTTAATTTGGTAGACAATGAACAGCAGGCAATCTACAGCATGTGTTGGCATTTTCAAGTGTACGCGAAGCTTTGAAATTGTGCACACTAGAAACATGCTGTCTTTCATTAGAAAATGCATAAATTAATTCAAAGCATCTTTACTTAAGGATCATCAGCTTAAAAAAAAAAAAACGTAGTCTTTGAGCCTTTTTGTAATTGCAGCTCTAAAAGGTACAAAATGTATAGTATTAACAAACAATGGACCAAACTATTTGATTACAACCTAAACATTACACATGCATAGATTTAGAGTATGTATTTATGCTATCTATAAAAGCATACAATGGTATAGTTTTATGATGTGCTATAAATAGATAATTATTTTCTTTTGCACTATAATAAATTTAAACTGGAAATTGAAAATCTAAACTGTAAAATAAAAAAAGCCCAGCGTAGAACATATTACACTGAACATGTAGCTGTTCTCCTTCCAGTAATCAAGTTAGCTTAGAATTTGTCAATAATTGTACACAATGAGAGAGAGGCACAGAAACTTCCTAGCAGCAGTTCCATTACACTTTGTAAAAAAGAAGGACAACTGAACTTTTTTTTCTGAAAGTGCTGAATGTACAGAAGAGCAGTGAATGTTGTGTGAACTGTGCTGTTGAAACCCTAAAGGCATCCCTGAGGCAAAAGTCTTGCTTTCTATTACGGTAGACATGCCCTGCCTGTATGAAGTGAATATAGCTGAACAAGGCTTCTGAGTTTTGGATCTTCAGAGTTACTCTGTCACGAGAGTACAAATTACAGTTTCATCAGAAGACACAAACATATGGAAGTCACTTTTGATATAAATATGGTAATTTTCTAATGGTTCTTTTTATCCATGTTTGGGCCCTAAACAATGGACTATGCCAGGATGTTTCAACCCTGCCATAACTACAGTGAATTTAGCAAGTATATCCCAACATGGTTCTGGACACTCAGTAGCACTTTACAGCCAAGAAGTGAATGGTGCATTCTTTCTAGGACTGCTACCTCTTCCCTTCAAATTGAACAAATACGAAAACACAGGCTCTACAGCTTCCGGAAGTGACATAGTATGTAGGACTGGGAGTGACAGAGGAGCAGTCGGGTGAGACACCGACATTGTTGGATTGTTCTGGCATGTTTGAGTACTACAGCATTATTTCTCAAGGTGTTTTAAAGATGGTTTAATTTGTAAGTGGCTCTTCAGTAGTTAATAAATGGTGTTTTAGCTGTATTACACTATTTTAGTTTTTTTATACTTTTCTTCGTAAATTCTGGTTTATATTGAGCTGATCTGGAGGGTCCTGCTGATGGAATTGATTAAATAAGACAACATACCCTCTATGTCCCTTTAGATTGTAAGCTCCACGAGCAGGGCCCTCCTATTCCTTCTGTACTGAAATGTATTGTAATTGTACTGTCTCCCTTTATATTGTAAAGTGCTGCACAAACTGTTGGCGCTATATAAATCCTGTATAATAATAATAAATAATAATGTATAATAATGTCGACCATGAGAATGTGAGGCATATGAATTTGGTGAGTGTGTCCTATGGGGATTTGATGGCACTGAGCACTTGATGTGGAGAAATGAATTTGGAGAAAATATATATTTGACATCAACATTGGACGTTAGTGGGACTTTATTCTGTGCACTGTTAAAGCACTGGGCAGACTTTTTCATTTCACTCTTATGTTCATTTAGTTTAATTATCTCTTAGATTGTAAGTTCCAAGGAGCAGGGCCCTCCTAACCCTCTTGTACAGAACTGTATGTTTGCTGTATTGTCTCCCTTTATATTGTAAAGCACTAAGCAAACTGTTGGCACTATATAAATCCTTTATAATAATAATAATAATTAGTTTAAAATTTTTTGATCATTTATAAGGAGTTGAGTGATTTGTATATACACATAGTTTATAATATGCAGAATAGCGTTGCTGTTCTGTATTGATTATTTAGAAAGAACCAATAGTAGCAGCTACTTATGTAATTTATACTACTAGGGATTTCTGTGGCGCGGAGGGAGAATTGTGGGGCATAAGTGGGTGGTGCACAATAGCTTATTAGAAAACGTTGCCACAACTTGCTTACCCTTTTGCTACCTTTCGCACAATCTATTTGGTTTCCCTTGGAATACCTGTAAGTGTACCACAAGCTTTGCTTGTGTGGGAAATTCATACTTTCAGCAGTTTGCCCATCTTCCACCAGTGACAAAATTTAGCAACTATGAGTTTTGGCTTTTCTGGTAGCAGTAATAACCGACCAGAGTGGCTATTTCCAGTTTTTCAGTTCTCTTGTGGGAAGTGAATGTTGTCAGCATTGCAACAAGTAAAAGATGCAATCAAAGAGTCACTTTCAGCTACTTTGAGTCTACATTTCTACTGTAACTATGTTTTTTGTCTTGCCACCACCATCTCAGCACTTGTAGTCAGCAGCAGGGGTGGACTGAAAACTCATGGGGCCCCCGGGCAATAGGGGATCATGGGGCCCCTGTGTCTTTGCCCAAACTCAAAAAAACCTATGAAAAAGGTACCAAGGGCATCTCATGGGGCACCCTACTGACCCCGGGTCCTCGGGCAGTGCCCGAGTTTCCAAATGGTCAGTCCGCCCCTGGTCAGCAGCCATTGGTCCTACTAGCTGCTGAGTACTATAGCCTGCAGGAGTCATTCCCTCATCCTCTCTCTTTAGGAGGAATTTATTAGATTTCTCCTGTTCAGCCCATTCAGCAGAGAAATCTTTGAATGGATGGCTAGCTTTGTTCATGTGTTTGTGTGTATACTGGAACTGCTGTCTAAAAATGTAGGACATGGCTGCTGAAGAATTATATTTTCAGTTAACAGTGCATTCACACCTGTGAACGCATCCGCATTCCAATTAGATACAATAACCCCAGTAGGGGTTCCTACGATTAGCTACGGGCGGCAGCCCCATTGAAGGTAATGGGAGGCTTCCACAGCTAATTGCGGATGCTTGCATGTAATCTCGCATGCAGCAATCACACGCAAGTGATCACTGCCTGCATCCAGGGCCAATCACTCACATTTGATCACTGCATGAGAGTGGCTGCAATTAGCTGTGTGAGCCAAGAGCCTCCCATTGCTTTCAAAAGGGCTGCTTCCTGCAGCCAATAGCGGAACCCCTACTGGGTCTTCTCGCACCTGATCAGAGTGTGGGTACATTCACAATTGTGAACACATCCTTAGTCTCTTTTATATATATATATATATATATATATATATATATATATACACAGCTGTTTGGATTTGTAAAATATGTTATTGCATATGTTTTTAAAAACGTAATGTTAAATGTTTTTTTACATCAAAGTAATAAATATCACATACACGTAATCAGACCAAGGAAATCTGTTCAATCTTAAACAACTTTTTTGTGTTTGTTTTAAAAATACAGAAGAAATTTAAATTCTTTATGCTCCATTTTGTTAATTGCCTCAGTGTGATGCATAATAAAATTAGACCTCATTTTGCTTTATTGTGCCAAGGAAGATAACTGTTTTAAATAAGGCGTATGCATTGTTTGTTAAGAGATGTTTATTTTCATGGTTCTTTGCTGTAGATTTAATATTAGGTTTCTTTTTCTTTTAAAACATTGCTGAGAGCAAAGTAAAGAGTAAACTTTTTCATTACATTTTCAGCACAAGAAGCTTAGAATTTCAAATCCCAAACATGTTACAGTTTTTGAAAGCACTATATAAGAATTATGGGATAAGTCAACAACAAGCTCATAATTTTTCCAAAGCACAATCACTGAGATTGAGGAAAGACCATAAACTGGGCTTTATAAATCTGCTCTGCTAAGACAGATGAAAGATGTCTGTTGATCTATAGCAGGCATTGTAAATGATCTTAAAACCAAATGCACATTGGGAAAGAACTTATCAAATAAAGTGAAAGATAAACAATACTGATTTTGTTCTTGTCTATTTGGGATGTAGACATTACATATTCATTATTTTAACACCAAGATAGAAAACATGTAAATACACTTTTACTGTTCATGTTGCTATTATTTACATTGCCCAAGTCAAGTAACTCATAGTTTCTAATAATGGTCAGGAATATAGCTACTCTTCGCTGCCTTCCATCTTACTTCTGCTTTTCTTCATGCCAGGTCTCATATCAATGTACCCCAACTGTAAAAGACAAAATAACTGCTTTGGGACAGCAACGATTACTGCAAATTGCAACTGCCATAACACAAATGGTTAACCCTTTGCAAACATTGATAAAATGAAGCACAGTTACTAAAGGAGGTGAGAATATTTACATAATAAATTGTGAAAACAAAAAAACAGAGCGCTCATGGTGAAAGCCAGAATGATAAGGCGACGACATATCCAACCAACAACAAACATGTCCAAAAAAGTGTTTAATAGTTCAATAAAGCCAACAGTATAAAAACCATACTCCAGGAAATCCACTGTAGTAACATGGCACTATGTAAAAACAAGTGCACAAGTCACATACTGGTGAAGAGTAATGAGAGCAGTTTACTGCAATGATGACATGGCTGTGGAGGGTCCTGATGATAAGCTCAATGGATGGAAAGGTTGGAGAAGAACAGCGCATGGTGATGTCTGAATCCACAAAGCCTGATGTTGTATCTCCTGAGAAAGCCAGGGGAACCTCCACAGTGTCACTGAGGATTGCGCACCAGAAGTGATGGCAAGGCGCGTCGGGAGTGACCTCAGTGAAGCGCAGGGAAGCCAGCAACAGCTTCTATAGGACAATCAGATAGAGAAGGACTGGCCAAACAAATCACAGTTACCATGATGACGCATTTCACAAAAATCAGTGCTTTGTCACAGTCAATTGGTAACTGGGGAAAAGAGGAACGTAAATGCTCAGCATAAGAATTGGACAGAACCCTGGGGGGAACCGAGGCTGGAAATTTAAAGGCATAGGAACCTAAAGTAAACAACAACAATGTAAGCTGGTCTCATAATCCACCATCATAATACCTAAATACATAACAATTATTGCTGAACACAGGAAATATATAAAAGGTGCAATGCAATGAACAATTAAAACAAGGCAAAAACACTTTATATAATTTATATAATGCACTAGTATATACTATAGGTTCTTTCAAGTCACCCAATCTACTTGTATGTCTGATAATAAATTGTATATGTATCTATTAAGGAAGAAGGAACCAAACATGATAAATACACTGATAAGTGCCTGTCTCACAATATATCCTGAGGATAAAGACATACTATAAATTATGTTATAATACACAATGCATCTCAGGGTCCTCATTTAACCCATCCAGTGTCATTGTACCTAATTTAAATATCCAAAAGGTTTCCCTCCTGCAAAGGAGGGAAAATCTTTTGTTCAGAGTCAACTGTAACGGAACCGGACCCCGACTGCACTAGGGTGTTTCCGTTAGACTCCCGCTTCCCTGTCCGAACACAGATCCACGGACACCACCGCTGGCCATACAAGATGAGATAGCACCAGACTGTATAAACATGGAGCTCTTTATTTAAAACTCGAACTGGCTTTTTAAACACTCAGTGGACAAATCCCTCCCTCCCTGCATAATGACACAGGGCGGGGCAGTCTATACTTAGCAACAAGAGACACACACCAACAGACAGTCCCATCAGGAGGACTGCTGGAAACACCCCCCACCAGGCCAATACACAAACACATACATCCCATAATAGTTTGCTCCCAAGCAAGACACACAATAGAACAATGGGACCACATGGCAGTAAACAATGAACAACCCCCACACCAATATTAGAACATTTCACCCTGTATCCCTAACAAGCACAGGGTGACTTACACATAATAGGGATATGGGGACCTGAGACAGGGGTCTCCCCACCTCTCCAAAGGGGGCTGTGTTCCATGGGCCCCCCACCCAAAGTCACTCCCGTCACATCACAATCTGTCATCAATGCACTCTATGGCCAAGACCTCCATTTTCTTGAAATCTTTATTATTATATTGGAAAAAATGGAAAAACTGTGCTCTTATCTGCCAGATCCCAATAATGGATGTAATGACATCCAATTAGAGATTTAGAAAAAAACAGACTAGAGAATGTTTTAAACAGTCAAGCTGAAGAGACTTAACTAATCTCTGGCTATGTGCTACTAAATCTTGTATATTTTACTATGAACCCTCTTAATGACACTGCTTGTAGGCTTAACCAGTCCTTTGAAGCTTAAAGGAAAGTCTCTGATGAACAGTTTCTGTATCCACGTTGACTGCATTCTTGCATAGAGAAGGAAAAGAATGTCAGAGAAAGAATGTCTTTTAAACAAAATTTCATTGGGTAAGAGAAAGAATGTCTTTCTAAAAAATGTCACTGGCTGGGGCTTGCACATTTTTGAACAATAAATTTGCACTTTGTTTACTTAAAATGTTTATACATGGATCAGAATTCATCAGGTTAACCGGGTACCAACTGAATTTTAATCCATGGGCAGGGAAGTTGCACAGAAGTTGATCTACTGATCAAATGCTGTACAACCGCCCTTTCAGGTTTTCCTTTCTCAATTTTACCTGTGTATTCTGATAGCAGGGAAGTCTCCTGCTGTCAGAACACAATGGCTCAGTGGGCAGGATTCCCACATCCACATTGAGTGTGTTGATGGCGTAACTGAGTCTTTTTTTTTTTTCATTCAAGGCACTGTTGAAACAAAAAATGACTCATCTATGTACTGCCATACTCAGTTCCTTCAACCTCAGTACACTCTGAACTACTAGTAGATAAAGGGACTATTACTAAACAAAGGCACTACCAATGCATGCAGAGACTATCACTAGATAGACGAATCAACCGCTTTACTGGACACAGGGACTAGTCACCACCTTACACAAGAAATACAGTGCACAAAATGGTATATCTTTTGGAATCAGTACAAGTTTTATGCATTTCATTTCTGATACCACGTGGAATGCTTTATGACACCCAAAACCCAGGAAGCTCTACAGTGTAATTACATACTAAGCAGCCTGATTGCAGGAACTTTTCCACCCATTTTATATGTTTGAGTAGTAAACGTTTGCTCAGCAAATTGCATTTTGGGAATTCCTAGGGTACTCTGCAGGCATCTGAAGGTACTTTCTAATTACAGTAAGTGCTACTTAAGACATCTCCCTACCCCCACTTTACACACACAGGCACAGCTACACACATACACCAAAATGATGTTTGCAGTTTAACCCTGTCTAAGATATAAATCTTCACAATTTACCAAATTCATGCTAAAGCTAATATTTTATGCATTATACACTTAAATAGCACCTATTAAGCTGGGTATTCTTTTTGAATAGATGTTAAAAAGTGGTCATGAAAGATCCTTTATTATAAAGGGAATTAGTTCATTCCAGTGACTGAGTCCGCCATAATGGTTGCTGCTAGTGATGCAGGCTAGTGTTGGGCATGATATTCAAGTCAAACATAAGTTCGACTCAAACATCGGCCATTCATGTGTACGGCAAACACATGAACAGTAAGGGTGTTTGGTGGGCTGTTTGCCCACCACGCCCCACAATGCACTGTGCCCTGACATTGCATTGTGATTATCCAAAGCAATGCTCCTTACCACAGGTCAGGTGCAATGGCTTGGCCAATCACAGCACAATTGGGTGGAGCTAGCATTGACGTCACTGCAAGCTCCACTAAATAGTTTACATCTTACTGGCAATTGTCAGATGCTGCGAGTGCTCAGCGGGTGTGGACGGGTCTGCGGGTGTCGGGGTTTTTTTTATTTGTCATGGCAGTGTTGTCGAGACAATGCTGGGCGCCGTGATTGATGATGGATTACATCGATGTAACCATTTGTTTGTTTTTTTGCTTTTTAATAAAGGACTTGTCAAAGACTGTCTACTGTCATTTTTTATACTACACTTTTTTTTGTGATCGAGTAGCGGTACCATGTACCCCATACCCATTCACATGGGGGGCGCGATCCGGAGGCCATCCTTGTTAAAGGGGGCTTCCAGATTCCGATAAGCCCCCTGCACGCAGACCCCCACAACCACTGGCCATGGTTGTGGGGAAGAGACCCTTGTCCCCATCAAAATAGGGACTAGGTGTTTTGGGGGGAGACCCCCTCCTCCAAAGCACCCCCCATGTTGAAGGCATGTGACCTGGTATGGTTTAGGACCTACTGGGCTGCATGCTCGCATAAGGGTCTGGTATGAATTTTGGGGAGCCACACAATTTTTTAAAAATTTTGGCATGGGTTCCCCTCAAAATCTATACCAGTTCTAAAGAACTGAACAGGGGGGTATTTGGATCATCATTAATGCTGACATGGTGGCTTTTATGATGCCTGCAGAGGGGCATGGTATTGTGGGCAGAGAGATGCCAGACAATCAGAGAACAATTACTTTGTGCTACTTGCTCTAGAAATTAGACAGCCTGCCTCTGGTTCATAACCAGTCAGTCAGTACAACAAAGTGTGTTTACTCAAGACAGGTATTAAATGTATAACTAAACTCAAAACTTGTAACATTTTGTATAGAGGGAGGGTTATAACCCCTGTCAGGTTTATTTTTGCATTTAAGTCCAACTGGGGAGATTTCCCTTCACTTCCAGTTATATAGACACACCAGAAAGTGAGAGAAAATCCCTCTAAAGTGATTAAATCCCTGGTTGTCACCAGGGTCACCAGAATTAGTGTTCCTATTTGAAGATATTCCGTTCTGGTGACAACCCAAAATTTTAGATTTTCTTTTACTTTGACTGACAGTGGTAAACAGGAATAATATAGAGGGTAAATTTTTCTAATGGGGACACAGACAACAATAAAAACCCAATGTAATCCTGGAGAGTGTTCTAATCCCTCCCCACTCTCTCCAAATCTAAAAAAAAGTTTTGCCTTTGGTTATACTTCAATCCTTGCCAATAAAATACACTCTGATACTACAAACATCGGTGAAGCATCAGGGGTCACAATGGTCACGTTTGAAACCCCTTCCTGTGCACCAGGGGAACCTGTGCAACATTCCTCTCACATGTCACTGTGTCACTTATAGTGCAGAGCGTGTTTGTGTGTGGACGGTGGGGTCACCCGAGAGGCTGGTAGCTTCCAGGAGGGACGGGGCCAATAAGTGCAGGAGTAGCAAGTGTTAGTACATGGATTGACACATCTCTGTGTCCTCCCTGTCCATGCCCCTCTGTGATTGGGTCCCAGCCCCTTGAATCCTCCCCTCACCTCTCCCTCCAAGTCAGTCCCCAATTATCTCTCCTCACCTCCCTCTTCACATGTTGCCCCAGTCATTACGTGGGCCCGGTCAGAGGGTAATGCTCTTCCACTGGAGCCAGTCCACATTGCCAGAGATGAGACAACAGAGCAGCAAGTGAGATGAGGTGAGAACAGAACAAGGGAGAAGGAGGGGGGATGTGCAGAGGGACTGAGAGCACTCTACGGTCAAGGACACAGGGATAGGGGACTGAGACTTCCCCAAGCTCTCTCTGTACTGGAGACATCTCATGTGTGAGGAGTGACAGGAGCAAGCATGGAGGAGGGGTGTGTCCTGGACATGCTGGGACTTGTAGTGTGCTGGTAGCTGGGAGACCCCTGTGTGACATGAAGGGACCCCAACACTGTCAAGGATCACAATGGTGAACTCGCTCATGCTCCAGGGGGCCACGCAACCTCCCTGTCACATTTGGTTTTATACTCGATAGGAGGAACCAATTCTTTCCATTTCTCTCCTGCAACCATTGAAAATAAGCTTCTCCCTACCATCAGCATTTGCCAGCTGCAGGAGGGAAATGGAAAGGATTGCTTCCTATATGTGTTGCCACCGCCACCCCTCTTTTTTGGGTTTCTCTTATTTCTTCTTCCTGGGCCCCCTGTGTGCTCCTCTGCCCCCCACCGGCTGCTGTGGAGGATTATTTCAAGAAGAAGAGCAGGGAAGAGGCCTGTAAGTATGTTATATTTACCAGCCCCTTCCTTTCCTGAATGAATACAATTAGCGATCAGTAACGATCACTCATCTGTTTATTCATAACTGAAGCATAGTACTGTTTACTATGCTTCGGTTTGTAAATGAACAGAAAGCTTCAGGATGCTTCCTATTCATTTATCTATGCAGCTGAGGCTACAGAGATGGAGACTGCCTTGATCTTCTTTCTTTGTCTCAAAAGTGAGACATCGGGGGTCTGTTTAGACCCATGATATTTCACCAAGGCCCCTCCCTCAGGGCTGCTAAACAATTGTAAAAAAAAATAATAGAAAATACAATTGTAAAAAATGAAATAAAATGGTAAAATAGTAAACTAAAATAATAAAAATAAAAAACTACTCACACCATCCACTGCCATACTGACACCATCCACTGCTCTACTCACACCAGCCACTGACCTACTGACACCATTCACTACCCTACTGACATTCTACTGACACCATTCACTGCCCTACTAACACCATTCACTGCCCTAATGACACTCTACTGACACATTCCACTCCCCTACTGACACCATCCACTGCTCTGGTGACACTCTAATGACATGATACACTGCCCTACTGACACCATCTACTGCCTTTCTGGCACCATCGACTGCCCTATTGAAATCATCTACTGCTCTACTGACACCAAACTCTGCCCTACTGACACTGCCCCTTTTTAGGGTGGGTTAAGTCTATATTTTTTACAGTGACATTATATGTTTCTAAGTTTTCCTTACTAAATTAGTTAGGCCTTGCTAAAAAAAAAAGTTATATTTTAAACAATTAGGGCATCAAATCCTCTCAAAGTTTGCCTACCCCTGCTGCTCCAAGGTATTCAAAAGAATTGGAGAGGTATGTCAAAATGTGGACAGTTTCTCCAAAATCTTTTGAATTACCCTCTAAATATGTAAATAAAGATCTGAAGTAACTATTTAGCCACATGGAGTATCTTGGAGCAGTGGTAGTGGGGGGCCCCAAGTAAACTTTTGCATCAGGACCCACAAGCTTCAATCTATGCCTCTGACTACAAAAGAGAGAATCAACATTGTGCTACTTATTGTGTGACTATAACAAAGTAAATACAATAGGGGGGAATTCAATAAAGCTTCCCAGCTGCTTTGCTAGCGTAACCCCTGCCTTGTTAAGATACTAAGCCAAATTCATAAAGCATTTGCAACACTTTTGGTTCTAGCAGCAACCAATGCACCCAATTCAGACAGTTCTAAAATGCGCCACTTTTACATTGTGTTGTATTGAATCCACTAAATATAAAAGTGTGCTAATTAAGACTTACTCTTTTTTGGCGTACAGAGAAAAACTGTCTGAGACAGATTTTGTGAAAGTGTCTCAAGTGCATTCTAAAAGTGGTGCAGCATGAGCCAAATTCAAGCCAGGTTCTAGACAGGTATATACATTTGGTGCATTCTTCACCGCTTTTAGAATGCACGAGAGACACTTTTGCAAAATCGGTCTTTATGAACCCCAAGGAATGTGCTAACTGCAGCTAAGGGGTGTGTTATGACTCTCCTCACCTTTCAAGTATGCTACAACAATATCAAATAATGAAAAACCTCTGTGCTGCTTGTTAAAAATTACATACTGTAGTTTTATGACTATTGTCTGAGGCTGGATACCTAGCACAAAGCATTGCATGCAGCAAAGACAGGTGTTCTAGTTCTTTTGGCTAGTGGAATATACTGCAATAATATGAATAGGAATAGTAAATGTAATCCATCTCCCTCTCCTTTAATGGATATAACAAAGGTGATGACCCTCTTGCCTTACCTATTCTTGCCCAACAGTGAGTTGAATGTAGAAGCTATTCTACTTCCATGGCCATCTGTATAAATTGGGTGAATGCTGCCTGTAATAGGTCTAGATGACTTTTTTAGCCCAGTAGCAGGTTTCTGCAGCATAGGATCTGTTAAACGTGGGAGTTTCTGACCTTACCAAATACTGTTTCAGGCCAAGATCGAGCTTTGGAAAATTCTGCAGTGGCAAAGTTCAGCTCATTGTCTCAGTACATGTTGACAGCTTGAAGACGATGATGGGAAAATCAATAAAATTGCTGGTGAAAACAAAAACAGCTCACCCACAAAGTGTTATTTTTTAAATTCCTCAGTCTGATCAGGTTGAAGATGCAACACAACTTCAATTTGCACATGCTGAATGGAGGAGGATGGGCAGAATTACTCAAAGTTGTTGGTATCAGGCAGGAAAAATCTTTCTACACGGAGGAAGAGCAGGAAGAAAGTCTCAGAGGTTGAGTTATTAATGGTTGTGTTGTCAGTTTCATGGGCTGAGCACTGGTCACCTATTCATTAATTCTTAAAATATTGGCCCTGGTAAACTTATTTAAACAGCAGATGTTAGAATTGTCTGCAAACTTTCAAACAAAATAAGCTCTCTGGCATTTTTGTAGCACAAGAAAAAGAAAGTCCATCCAGGAATATTGTACAATTGCATATAATTTAACACCACAATTTAACAGAGATTTGGAGACACCTTCAAAACATAGTCCTCCAACTGTGAATCATTTGAAAGCAGGTGTCAACAGTTATATGGCCATGGTACCTTCTATGCATTCTTGAAACTCAGCATAAAAAAAACTCTGAAAGATCTATAATATCTGGTCTGACACAAAATACCAGTTTGTTGGTGAACAAATATTTCTGCTACTATATGGAAATAATATGCAACTATATTGAATGGCATATGTGTTATAGATGAAACTCCTTTGGTATATATTGATGTAGAGGCATCATATTCCACATAGCAAAGGTCTTCAAGAAATAGAATCTTTCATAAATAATTAAAATTTTCAATTACGTGCACACAATGCATTAGTTTTCAACTCCAGAGTTCATTTTAACATGCAATGCATTCACTTTTAATGAGTTCCACTACCTCCAAATGTATGACATGACAACGGGGACAACATAGGCCCCATTGTTTACAAGGCTATACAGGGAGTGGAAATGCTGGCTTTTCTCCTTGAATAATCTGTCAATGCACCTGTGCAATATTTCGGCATGGCATAGGTATATTGGCAATATGTTTGTGCTATCAGCTGGATCCATAATCTGTCTAATCTAAACCAATTCTTTGAATGGTTGAATGTAAATCCCTCTAATTTGGAATTTGCAATGTTCTATAAAGTGTCTGAAATATCTTTTTTGAAGATCATCATTTAAAAGATGCAAACAACCTACTGGGAACTAGATTATTTAGAAAATCCACTTTGCATAACACTATTCTGCCACAAGTTCATTTGTGTCCATTTGATTGGTGGTATCCAGTGAGCTAATGTTTACAAGCTTAATTGTGCAAGTAGTTTGGAGATTGAGACAAAGACATTACAGCGCTGTTTCCATAACAGCTTCCTGTCCGCCCTAAAGCAGAAGTACTGCTATAGGGTGGCACGGGTGTGCAAAATTACGTAGATATAGGTGATGTTGCATTTCCGTGTAAGGGACGTGCACGAGCCACATGTGCGCCCCCACCTGCTCCACCATTCATGGCCTCAGCTGTCAGTCACCGGGTCCCAGCCGGTGATTACTCGCCAGTGCCCAGTGATTGCCGAGCATCTCCGACAGGGGGAGAACAGTTTGTAAACAAATAGTTTTCTCCTCTGTCAGCTCCCGCACACTGCTTTGCACAGCCATGCCAGTGAAGCACAAACACAGGACACAATGTAAAACATTACACAGTACACAGTTAACCCTTAGATCGCCCCAAATGTTAAGCCGATTCCTTCCCAGTGCCATTAGTACAGTGTCAGTGCTTTTTATTAGCACTTATCAATGTATTGGTGTCACTGGTTATGTCAGTGACACCAAGTCAGTTCCCCCCATTGTCAGAATGCCCCCTGCAGTCCCGCAGTCCTGCTATAAGTCGCTGATCACCGCCATTACTAGTAAAAATAAAAATAAAATCGCAGTACATATACCGCCATTTGTAAATGCTATAACTTTCATGTAAACCAATAAATTTACATGTATTAGGATGTTTTTAGCAAAGACATATAGCAGAATACATTTTGGCCTAAATTTATGATGAAATGTAATTTTTAAATTATACTGGACATAAATTGTCATTTTTTTTATATCGCAAAAAATAAAAAACGCACAGGTGATAAAATACCACCAAAAGAAAGCTCTATTTGTGGTAAAAAAAATGTACAATTGTCAATTAAAGTAACGCAGTGCTGTAATGCAAAAAATGGCCTGGTCAGGAAGGAGGGTAAATCCTCAGGAGGGCAAGTGGTTAAACTGAGCTTTAATAATTCATCAGACGTAACAAATCTTCATTGTTTCATTATTACAAACAATACAATATACTGCCAACAGTCTCAAGTCTAGTTCCTTGATCCTTACTTAAGCCTATTGTCTGATCTTCAAATATTTTATGTTCATTATCTGAAATCTGTGTTCACCAGAACTGACACCACCTCACTAAACTTAACTCTAACATTATCTGTCAAGGAAAAGCCACAGAAATAATTTCTCACATTAACATGCTGACACCAAATATCATCATCCAAAACATATAATTTTTAATTTTGATATATCAAAACTGATCACAACAATCATCCAAATTATAAGAATAAATGTAGATCAAAATTCACATTAACCTCCCTGGCGGTATTCCCGAGTGTAGCTCGGGGTAAAGTTTCAGCACCACAAGCGGTAACCCCGAGCTACACTCGGGAATACCATGCAGCACTGCTCCGGGATCCCTTCTGCACTTACCTTGTCTTGGGCTCCCGCAATGTCCCTCCTGCAGTGTTCCCAGCAATGTCCTCCGGCCAATGCTAGCATCTGTCTTCTGGGTTCTGTTCCCTGCGACGTCAGGACGTATGGGGACCAGGGGCGGACTGACAACTTATGGTGCCCCCGGGCAATAGGGGATCATGGGGCCCCTGTGTCCTTGCCCAAAATCAAAAAAGCCTATGAAAAAGGTACCAGGGGCATCTCATGAGGCCCCATACTCACCCTGGGCCCTCGGGCGGTGCCCGAGTTTCCAAATGGTCAGTCCGCCGCTGATGGGGATGGAACGGCGGGAAATTTAAAAATGTAAAAAAGTGACAGTCACTAAATACACTAAAATCACATAGTAAAACATTACTGTATCAAATCATTTCACATACATTTTGTCCCTAGTGCTTTGTCCTGTGCCCTGCCTCCATTTTTACTGTTTTTTCTGCCTGGAAACTGAGAAACGTCCATGGCGTCCAAAAAGCGTCCCTTTAGGTCAAAAGCGGTTTTATACCAGCTAGAGAACAGCGATAGTAAATTAGAACCACTTGCAGAATTGAGTGATAATGATTCGTGGGGGAATTCGTCATCAGACACTGAAAACGATTTTGCGACTTTGCTCAGTGATGTGCGAACTTGGCGCTCTATTTCAAACTTCAGTGTTTTTGGTTTGATTATATTATTGAATTAAATATATTATTATTATATTATTATTTTTATGATTATTTATTAAATTATAATTTCTGATTTCACGTTTAAAATTTAACATACCCGGGATGTTTACTAGACTCTTGTTTGGACAGATTTCAGTGAGTTATTCCTAAAAATTACAGCCTACAATATATTTCCATGCAAAAAAATGTACCGCTTTCAGCACAGAAATACTGACATAATCAGATCGCTAGGGAGGCTACAGTGTTACTAAACCCAGGACCTTGCATTCACTATATCTGCTCTCCCGCAGTACATATAAAGTAAATAGTAAATTTAAGCTGCTAAATACCTTTTCTCATCAGCAGTTAGAGCAGCCTAGTCCAGTGTCCAGCAGAGAACATATTAAAGCTTGTAAGAGGAGTTTTCATTTTGCTCTAGGAGGATGCAGAATCCTTGACCTTTGTTTGAACAGTTTGAAAAAACAAAAGTTCAGCAGCGCGGGATCTCCGTTAGCAATACATGTAGTTTTATTAAACAATATAAAAATAGTACACTCAAGTGTAAAATTCGTATCAAACAGTTCTGGTACAGATCGCAACATAGAAGCAATTCCAAGTATGTGAAGTAGATGACCATTCAGAATCCCTCAGCTGGCATAATGAAGGAGTGGGCCTATGTTGATACGTCTTCTCCATTACTGTGACAGGGAAACTGTCCTACGTCACAATGTTTATTACGACAGGGTCAGGGTCTCATTCTATCCTGATGTACAGGCAGATTTTTGTTGACACCCACCCGAAACGGATGCAGGCTGACTCTGTCTGCTTCCTAGTGACCCCCAAAACGCTTGCGTGCTTCGGACGAAATGGGATGCACTGCTACCTTTACCTGTTTGAGGTACCTGTCCATACAGGAGGCTGGGAAGGATTTGCTTTTTCTCCTCCTTAACCAACAGGGGAAGGTCTTCATTTGAATATATTCTTATATGACCTTAATTCTGACTGGACTCAGATACACTTTGCTTCTGGTTCTGGTTACCAGGTATTCCCTCTAGATCTGGATCAGGCCTCCTGCGGAGACAGTGGCTTGGACCCCTTTTGCAGACCCCATTATTCTTACACTCCAAGATGTTTTTCATAACTCACAGGACCCAGTATCTCTGGGTCACTACTTGTTCTGGTGCGTTATTACTGGAGTGAATATAGTGTTGTGGAATGTAAAGAGTGTCCAAGATACTTTGAAGAGGTCTATGATTGCTAATAACATCAGTAAGTATCAACCGGGTATATATGGAATGCAGGAGACCCATCTTACCAAAGACACAACCTCTTGTCTAAAATATGCGTGGGCTGGCTGGTCTTATCACTCCACTCACACCTCCTATTCAAGAGGTGTGATGTATTGATACACCGCTCCCGAATGTTTATGGAATTGGGTTCTCAAATAGATAATGTGGGCAGATATGTCTTTATACACTGTCAAATCTTTATGGTAAAATGTGTCTTAGCAATGGTTTATGTTCCAACTCCCTTTTCCAGAGAAATGTAGCAGTCCCTGTTGAGGTACCTTCTTCACAAACCTACCATCCATCTCTTACTACTAGGTGACTTTAATTGCTACTTGAATCCAGTTTTGGATAAACACCCCTCCCCCTCTGTTAATACCAACTCTAGAAATACGCTTCTCTATCCATTTTTGCAGGAGGTGGGTTGGATAGATTTCTGTCACTATAAACACCCTCTGGACAAACAATTCTCCTGTTTCTCGAAGTCCCACATGTCCCTGTCCCAGATTGACCTTTATCTAGGTACCCCCTCCTTGTTACCCCTTCTCACCGATCTCTTACCATTCCCCGCTTGTTGTGTTGTTGGACGCCAGACCCTCCTCTCTGTCCCGAGGTTCTTGGAAACTTAATGCCTTTTGCCTTAGCCTATTCCGTTCCCATGACTCAATCAGTCACTCTATTATGGAATTCATTGCTGCCCATGCCCACTACCCCGATATATTACAAGCGTGGGAAACATTTAATCATTCCTTAGGGGTGTCTTTATTGCTCAAATTAAGAAGGTGAAACATGCATCCAATGATTTGAGAGTAGACTTAAAGCAGCGGGTAAGCCAGTTGGAGAGACTGTATGTAAACAACCCAACTGACACTGCCAAGGGACACCTGGTTGTCTGCCCAGTATGCTTTAGACCAAGTGGTGTTATCTTCGGCGGATAAAAGGTGGCGTTTTTATGAGGAGGGTGAACAGACAGGTAGGCTATTGGCTAAGATAGCCAGGGCTTAGCAGCCAGCAACAGCCATTGGTGCCTTGCCAGGTGTGGATGGCATGCTTGTGACCACCCCAGAGTCTATAAATGCAGAACTGGCCCTGTTCTGCTCCTCTCTTTGTCAAAACAAACCTACAGACCTGAGGATATTTCTGACTGTTTGGCCTCTATTTGTTTACCAGTGTTGTCAAGGCAGAACAGAATTATGCTAGACTCTCCTTTGACAATGAAGGAGTTGCAGCGCCTTCCCTACCTGCAAGGCTCTGGGTGACCATGGTTTGCCCATTGAGGTATACAAGCAATATGGTGATAGCATATTGCCCTTTTTGTTAAAGGTGCTAAATGAGGCTAGAGACTTGGGTAGACTCCCACCATTTATGATGAAAACTAACATTATTGTCATTTTAAAACCAGGCAAAGATCCTACTAACCCGGGATCGTATAGGCCAATTTCCTTGTTACAAACTAACATACAAATTCTGGCAAAGGTACTGGGTCTCCATCTTAATAAGGTTATCTCTATGATTATACACTTAGACCAATCTGGCTCCATGCCTCAGAAGTCAATGGCAGTTAACCTGCGGAGTCTGTTTCTCAACATTAAGGCTAGGGCTGACAATATAGGGAAGAGGGCTTTACTGTCATTAGATGCTGCCAAAGCTTTTGACAGCATAGAAAGGCGGTACCTCTGGTCTGTCCTTTCCAAGTTTAGCTTTGGCACCACTTTCACATCTTGGGTTAAGTTACTTTATGACCAGCCAGTGGCAGCCATTAGGGAGATCGGGCGATTATCTCCCACATTTCCTCTGGGAAGGGATGCCCATTGTCCCAGCTGATATTTACAATAGCCATTGCGCCCTTAACGGCTTCAATTAGGCACAAACCTGAGATTGTTGGCTTTAAGTATGGTACACAACATGAGAAAGTTATGCTATATGCTGATGACACTATATTACTATTGGGAGACACATCTGGTTCTCTGGCCATGAATACCATCACTAGATTTGGGACATTCTCCAGACTTCTCATTAACTGGGACAAGTCAGCGCTGATGCTTTAGGACACCAGCTCTGTGCAGGTCGTTACTCACTCCTGCCCTGTACCTGTCACCACCTCTTTTAAATACCCGGGGGTACAGGTTACTCCCCAACCAGTTGAATTCTGTAGGCCAAATTTACATCCCCTGCTAAGCCGTTTTAGAGACAAAATCAAGATCTGGAATAGACCCCCACGGGGTAAGGTGAACTTAGTCAAAATGATCTTCATGCCTCAGCTGCTGTACTTTTGCATAATGCCCCTATGGTTATCCCATTGTGCATCTTTAGCATGGTGAATTCCATATTTAGACATTGCTGTGGCATGATAAAACTCCTAGGGTATGGCTTGAACATTTACAGTGGCTTAAGGATGCTGATGGTATGGCAATGCCTAATGCCTGGCTTTATTACTTGGTGGCTCAGTTAAAACACCTCTGTAAGGATCTAGCTCCCACTCCAACTCAGCAGTCACCCCCTCCCCCCCCTTTGATTCCTCTACCACTATTTTAATTCACACAGCAGAGGTGGTAGATCTGCCAACAGGATTGTAGGCGAGAGCCTTTGCCAAATCTAACAGGCTTCCGCCTACATATACTCTAATTCAAAAACTCTGGAGCAAGACTAAGAAGCTACAGCAGGTCTCTGGTTTTACTCAATATAGTCCCATTTGGTACAATACCAATTACACTGAACTAGCAAAGCTACAACACACTCCCCGTTGGCAAAAATATGGAGTTGCACACTTGAAGGATAACTTTGTACTTTTGAAGAATTAAGTGTTAAGTTCTCCCTGCCAAGTACAATTTTTTTTATTACCTTCAACTGAAACATGCAGTACTGATGCAGGGTCCTTCAATGGTATGGCATTCTTCCCTAACCCCAATTTTCAATATGATGGCTAACACATCATCTACCAAAGTTTTTTTTTCTCTGGGTGTTACACAATGCCGCAAGGAGAGTCTTTACAGTCTTTTCCTCTGAAAGGGACAGATGGCAAACAGATATTGGCTCTTTTGTGGAAGATCAATGGGACGAGACACTCCAGGACGTGACCCAATGCTCTCTTAATGTGACACAACAGCTTATGCAATTGTACACAGTATTAGGGCACATTTTACTCTGGCCCAGCTGTTCGAATGGGTATTTTGGACTCCCCTACTCGTGGTAGATGCTCCAGAGACCATTGGGATCTAATTTACTTACTGTGGCGAAACCCCAAATTACACATTTATTGGGCTGGTGTGATACACACCATAAATACTGTGTTTCAAGTTTCTATCCCAGTAGACCCCAAACTCTGTTTGTTGGTTATCTTAGATGACTTTAAATTACCACTTCTTACTAGGGAGGCAGTTGCTAGAGCTCCAGGCTTGGAGGTTATTCTTAGACACTGAAAGTCATCTGAATTTCCCTCTCATAAAGAGTGGGTACAATGCATGGGTGAAACTCTTCAGCCAGAGAAATATATATATCAATATAGAGACTGTTTCCGTAAATATGATGATCTATGGGGCCCATGGTTAGGTACTCTGGGCTTAAGCCCGCTGAACTTGGTCCTAAACAAGCTTCTTATCAGTTGAAGGAGTACCTCAATGAGCTGTTTATATACAACTACTTTGCCCAACTGTTGTCTTTGAATCATTTACGTTATATCTAGCCCATTTTTTTTCTGCTGTAGCTTAATGACTGTACACTAATACAGTATTGTGGACCTCTACTTGGTTCGCTCCCTGTACCTGCTGATATTTGCTGTACATGTAAGAGGAATTTCTGAAATTTCTGTATAAAAAATCTGAAGAATATATTTAAAAAATATACATTTTTAAAAATATATATTCTTTAAATATATTCTTCAGATTTTTTTTGAGATACAAAAAAGTCATTTTAACATATATATTTTTACATATATTTGTAAATGCATTCCAAAAATGTAGATTTGTATTTTTAAAGACATGCAGTATATTTGAAATGTATTTTTAAAAATATTTTTCATATATTTTGTAATAAAAACCCATTTCAACATACAGTATATATATATATGTATATATATATATATTTAGTGAAATATATTTTGAAATATATTGAATATTGCCAAAATTGTAGTATTTCAAATATATGTCAATATATTTGGGAAGAATATTTTTAAAATATACTGCAAATATGGTTTTCTTTCATGTGGGAGAAAAGGACATTTCTGAGCTGGACCCAATAGGGAGAAATAGTTTGACACTTCTTAAATGATTGTATGGGTTTTTCCTTCAACTCCAATATAGTGGTATAGGTCACCATCAAGATATGCCAATGTCTGCTTAAACAATACACAATTACTCTTTCTACCTACAATATTATATTGTCTCATTCTGAGTTTTTTCTCCCTCCAGTCTTTCGTCTGGATAACCCCTCTCACATAATCTGTTTTTTCATCGACTACAATCATTCAGCCCTGACACGGGACTCCATAACTGTTGCAGTAACCCTTTCTAAATTGAGCCCTCACAATCAATTTAAAAACATTTGGGGGAAGATAACTTTGTAAACGTTTATCCCTATGCATTGGTTAAGTTTATATATCATTCTGTAACCTACCATTATCTATCTTAATGTAACAAAACAATGGATTTAGTTGTTCACTGTATTGCATATTAAATTCTAAATTCATCGCCATTTCATTTAACTCCCTATGGAATCTCTCCAGGAATGATGGAGAACACGTCATCTATGAAGCGACACCACAGCAAGCAATGTTCTTGGAATGATTCATGAGAATAAATATAATTCTCCTCCACCTCTGTTGGCATAGCATTTGGATAAAGTGGAGCTGAATTTGAACCCATCGTGGATCCACACAACTGTGAATAATAATCGTGAGGGCCAAAGTTAAAAGGATTGCTAGAATAGTAATAATATGACAGGAGTTTGTATACCTTTTATTCTCTAGGGTATCAGCTTTCAGAAAATATATAATTTGTTTGGGGGGGATTACATAACTTTCAAGCTAAAATTATTTTTTTAAACACGTGCAAATAATGCAAAGTAGTGTCAGTTCCGGTGAACGGAAATTTACAGTAATGAGAAGGGAAGAGGAGCTAGACCCGAGTCTGTTGGCAGTATGTTATATGGTTTGTAATTTTGATACAATGAAAATGCAGGATCCACCGAAGGCTTGGAATACATCAACAGTATTTTGCGTTGGCCCATCAAACACTAATATGTAAACATGTTGAGGTAAAATAACACTAATTGTTTTGAGTGCTAAAACTATGCCCTCAAATACTAATTCATGAAAATTGATTTGCTTATCCATAATCATTTACCTCTTATCGATACTATAATGTAACACACCTCATAACAAAGAATCAAAGTCTCAGAGATAAATTATTGCTTGTAAATAAATATTTTTTAAGTGGATCACAGCAGTATATCATAGACATAATGAGCGTTAGCTATAACATCTCAACCCTTTGGATATAATTTAATAATATAATGCATTATTTTGTTTTCATTTGTTGTTAAATGGCAGACACAAAGCAATAAATATCATATATGTCAGCTCTACAGCAGATGAAACATGAAATAAATGTTTGTTTTGATGCTCTTAGACCTATCCATTTATTGAAAAAAATAGGTCAGACTCCAGGTGAGTAATATGACTTGATTGCTTCAGCAGGGCAGAAATCGTACTTAAAACATCACTGATACTAGTGCCTTTTATCTTGTACATTATAGAGCACTTATAATTAATAGTAGCTGCAGACAGACTTATGACAGAGTGACCAGACTGACCAGGTGAAAGACTGATTGTTAGGTAGGTGTTTGTGAAGTATATGCAGCTATAGTGGTTGGGCTCATACTAAAGCTGGGTACACACAGGTCGAAAATCTGCAAACAAATGGTTAGTTAGTAACTGGCTGATGTTTGGCCCAGGTGTACAGCTGTCTGTTCTATAGAATCTGGTCTTATGACCGGATTCTGTAGAACATACATGCTGGAAACCGACATCCGACCAGCATCAGATTATCACTATTTTTGCCTTCAGCCAGCTGGGCTGAACAAAAAAAACCCCAAAACTTCTAGTGTGTACCCAGCTTAAGAGTTAGGTTAATAGAAAAGACTGAGGTAAAGGGTTAGATTTCAGTATTAGGGTGAAGTTAATTTGATGTTGAAGTGTGTGTACAGGCAAAACTTTTTTTTAGGTGCCCCAAGAGCAGAAGAGGTGAAGGTAGATTTTTCTATAGGGACAATTATTCTGGCAGCAACTGCATAAAACTAGAATTCCTCTTACCTTCTTTTGTATTTATGGGACAGGACATAAAGGGAAATCTCCCCATAGGGACACAAAAAGTTAAAAATAGACAGATATACCCATGTCCCTTTGTGACCCATTAACACTGTCTTTCAGCATCCAAAGCTAAAAGAACATATTTTGGATATACATACGTTTTAAGATTAAGTAAGTTACTAAGTATTATTTTTTTACTTTGCTGGAATATTAGATTTTTGGGTGATGATTGTATACCAAAATATCACATGTGGTAACAGTTTCAATGTCAAATGGGTAATGGATATTTATTTTACAGTGTTTGGTTTAGGATCAAAGGCGGACTGACAACTCATGGGGCCCCCGGGCAATTGGGGATCATGGGGCCCCTGTGTCCTTGCCCAAACTCAAAAAAGCCTATGAAAAAGGTACCAGGGGCATCTCATGGGGCCCCCTACTGACCCCGGGCCCTCGGGCAGTGCCCGAGTTTCCAAATGGTCAGTCCCCCCTGTTCAGGATATTAATGTTATAAAAAAAATAGCACTAAAGCTGGGTATAAACTAGTAGAATTTTAAATGAAATGTGTCAAAAAATTCTTAGGACATTCAAATGTTATTTACCGGTCTATATATAGACAGTGAAATGAAACTGGAACTTCCTGTTCATGAGGATGCCCAGTGGGAGGGGGGGAGGCATTGGTCCGGACTTCTGGTTTCCGGTGAAGTCACTTTGGCCTGTGGAATGCATGCCAGCCATAGCACTTCCAGTCTGTGATTTTTCCTGCTTTACAATTTATGCTGGTTTTATCATGTTTTATATAAGTGCAATTTGTATTATGTGATAGGGAATAAATAATTACTAAACAATGAGGGTTTCCTCTTCCATTTTGATCATCTTTATTGCTTGAGGAGTGGAGAAAGGAGTCTGAAGGAGTGTGGAGGCCATAGGAGAGTGGAGTAAAGAGATACACCATCCTTTAAAAAGCTTGTATGACTCTTATGCTGTTGGCAGGGGGTTCATCCCTTTCGGGGAATGCAATCACATCAGAGTGGGCATGGATTACTTTTTTTTAGCACAAAGTAACTTAATTTATGCACAGCATGGAGCACTTTAGAAAGGATATACAATAGAGACTCTTTTGGAGCATAATATTTGTGAACTGTGCAATTGAGTATCACGCATCACAGACTTGTTCCATTTTACACTTGTCATTAGTGGATATTTATCAATGACTGTATTTTATTTTTTACATGTACTGTTTAGTGCTGTGATTATTTTTTTCTTTGTTTTTTTATTGCTGTCTGAGGTCTCATTGAGGAGATTTCACTTCACTGTTTTAGTGATAATATTATAACTGGACAGAAAGTGAGGAAAAATCTCCAATGGGAACCCATCAGCAAGACAATGTAACACACCAAGTCATATAAACATGTAACAAACCAATTTGTAACAAACCAGTATTGCTGATAAAATCTATGAATGGAAAAAATATACCAAAGGAAAAAAGACTGACCTGCAATTGTGGTAAAGTGCTGAGACCCAATAATGCTTTGGTCATAATACTTTTAACATGGAAAGGTATGCCTATATGTGTTTGGTGGACTAGTTTTTTATAAGAAGGAAAACTATTCTTGTGTTTTTACTCACCATTTCCCATTTCCGCTCCAATGTTTTTTTATACACTGCTCAAAAAAAATTAAAGGAACACTTTTTAATCACAGTATAGCATCAAGTCAATTAAATTCCTGCAATATTGATCTAGTCAGTTAAGTAGCAGAGGGGGTTGTTAATCAGCTTCAGCTGCTTTGGTGTTAATGAAATTAACAACAGGTGTACTAGATGGGCAACAATGAGACGATCCCCAAAACAGGAATGGTTTTACAGTGGAGACCGCTGACATTTTTTTCGCTATTCATATTTTCTGACTGTTTTTCACTAGTTTTGTATTTGGCTAGGGTCAGTGTCACTACTGGTAGCATGAGGCAATACCTGGACCCTACAGAGGTTACACAGGCAGTCCAACTCCTCCAGGATGGCACATCAATATGTGCAATTGCCAGAAGGTTTGCTGTGTCTCCCAGCACAGTCTCAAGAGCATGGAGGAGAGTCCAGGTGACAGGCAGCTACTCTAGGAGAGTCAGTGTCACTACTGGTAGCATGAGGCAATACCTGGACCCTGCAGAGGTTACACAGGCATTCCAACTCCTCCAGGATGGCACATCAATATGTGCAATTGCCAGAAGGTTTGCTGTGTCTCCCAGCACAGTCTCAAGAGCATGGAGGAGAGTCCAGGTGACAGGCAGCTACTCTAGGAGAGCTGGACAGGGCCGTAGAAGGTCCTTAACCCATCAGCAGGACAGGTATCTGCTCCTTTGTGCAAGGAGGACCAGGATGAGTACTTCCAGAGCCCTACCAAATGACCTCCAGAAGGCCACTAGTGTGAATGTCTCTGAGCAAACAATCAGAAACAGACTTCATGAGGGTGAACTAAGAGTCCTATGTCCACTAGTGGGCCCTGTGCTCATTGCCTGGAACCACAGAACTGGATTGGCATTTGCCACTGAATACCAGAATTGGCAGGTCCGCCACTGGCACCCTGTGCTTTCCACGGATGAGAGCAGGTTCACCCTGAGCACATGTGACAGACGTGAAAGGGTCTGGAGAAGCTGTGGAGAAAGTTATGCTGTCTGTAACATCATTAAACATGACCGTTTTGGTGGTGGGTCAGTGATGGTCTGGGGAGGCACATCCATGGAGGGATGCACAGACCTCTACAGGCTAGACCAGCAATGGGCAAACTACGGCCCGCGGGCCGTATACGGCCCGGCGGACCTTTTAATCCGGCCCGCGGAGCGTGATACATTGGCTGTCAGGATGTGTGTAGGCGGGGCAGCGTGACGAATGTGAGGGGAGCTAGGCTCCTCTCACAGTCCGCCCTGAAGACCGAAACGGCGCGGGAACACGGCGAGAGGAACGCGCGGAGCAAAGGTAAGTAAATTGACACAGGGGGGACTTACTATAGGGGGAATGAATTACTATATGGGGGATGAATTACTATGGGGGATGAATTACTATATGGGGGATGAATTACTATATGGGGGATGAATTACTATGGGGGATGAATTACTATATGGGGGATGAATTACTATGGGGGATGAATTACTATGGGGGATGAATTACAATATGGGGGATGAATTACTATGGGGGATGAATTACTATATGGGGGATGAATTACTATATGGGGGATGAATTACTATGGGGGATGAATTACTATATGGGGGATGAATTACTATATGGGGGATGAATTACTATGGGGGATGAATTACTATATGGGGGATGAATTACTATATGGGGGATGAATTACTATGGGGGATGAATTAGTATGGGGGATGAATTACTATATGAGGGATGAATTACTATGGGGGATGAATTACTATGGGGGATGAATTACTATATGGGGGATGAATTACTATGGGGGATGAATTACTATGGGGGATGAATTACAATATGGGGGATGAATTACTATGGGGGATGAATTACTATATGGGGGATGAATTACTATGGGGGATGAATTACTATATGGGGGATGAATTACTATATGGGGGATGAATTACTATGGGGGATGAATTACTATATGGGGGATGAATTACTATGGGGGATGAATTACTATATGGGGGATGATTTACTATATGGGGGATGAATTACTATGGGGGATGAATTACTATATGGGGGATGAATTACTATGGGGGATGAATTACTATATGGGGGATGAATTACTATGGGGGATGAATTACTATATGGGGGATTAATTACTATGCTTACTATGGGGGAATATTACTATACTTACTATGGATGACACATACACATCATTCATCTACTCTTGGTCCGGCCCCCGGGTCCAATATATGAACCCATTGCGGCCCTCAAGTCAAAAAGTTTGCCCACCCCTGGGCTAGACAATGGCACCCTGACTGTCATTAGGTATCACAATAAAATCCTTGGACCTATTGTCAGACCCTACGCTGGTGCAGTGGGTCCTGGGTTCCTCCTGGTGCATGGCAATGCCTGGCCTCATGTGGCAATTCCTGGAGGATGAAGGAGTTGATATCATTGAATGGCCCCCACGCTCATCTGATCTAAATCCAATGGAACACCTCCATCCGATGCCGCCAGGTTGCACCGCAGGCTGTTCAGGAGCTCAGTGATGGTCCCTGGTCCAGATCTGGGAGGAAATACCCCAGGACACCATCGATCGTCTCATTAGGAGCATGCCCTGACATTGTCAGGCATGCATACAAGCACATGGGGGCCATACAAACTACTGATTACACTGTTCAACAGGTAAAATGTTTTGGGCATAAAATTAGCTAATCTTACATAATTTTGGGGTGCTGAAAACGAAAATGACCCTAAAAAATGTTGATTGGCTCTAGTTTCCATGATATATTCACCCATCTAATGACGTAAGCCATTCAAAATTATGATGCAACTTCAGCTGCATATTGCGCAATTGATACTGGTGACCAATAGAAAATTGCATGTATACTGAGATGATGCAATATTAGCCTTTAATTGCATCACTTCACTGCATAAAAGCTGCAGTATCTGTAGCTGATTGTAGTTCCACAGCGTCTTTACATTTCGTTTTATGCTTATATAGGCTACTCAGTAATGCCTCGAACTTGTGTGAATAAAGCAGATAATTTCTGCTATATCTGCGGTGAAATAACTTTATCTCACAAAAAAGGAGGATAACAGGAATGATTAAGAAAGCCTACAACTTGTATTTTGGCTGCAAGATAGGAGACCAGGACAAGAGCTGGGCACCACATATATGCTGCAATTCTTGTGGGACGGCACTGGAGCAATGGTTGAATGGAAAAAAGGCATCTATGCCTTTCGCTGTGCCAATGATTTGGAGAGAGCCAACAGATCATGTTAGTAATTGTTACTTTTGTATGGTGCCTCCAATTGTAAAAGGGCTAAATAAGAAGAAAAAGTTATCTGTGCACTATCCAAATATTCCATCGGCAATACGTCCAGTTCCTCATGGAGAGGGGCTACCAATTCCTAAAGCACCAGAATCCTTCGTGGTTGAGTCAAGTGAGGAAGAACCTGAAGCGTGTAGTCACGTGCAGTTGTAAGAGATAGCCCTTTCCTCGAATACAAGAGAAAAGCCAAGAGAAGCAAAACCGACACAAACTGAAGACAAAACTAGTGAGAATCCTAAGTATTAAAATGATTCAACTTAGCTTATGGCTATAATTTTTCTTGGTAATCCTATGCAATATATTATGCCATTTAGGCTTTGTTATGTAGTCAATATCACTTGCTTTATATTTGTGGAAAGACATCTATCTATATAATTATTGTGCATTATGTAGTCATTACGCCTATAGTAGAAAACTTTCCGTTTACAGAAAAACTAGAGCCAATTGACAAATTTCATTGTTATATTTGAACTCAGAATGTGAAATTCATTAAGAAATGGATCCTTTTGTTTCCAAAACTGGCAAAAAATAAAAATTTGTTGAACAGTGTTATCATTCTGAGTTGTTGCAATGAAATTTCAGCAAAATGGACTAGCCTGCTGCATCATTTTTGCACTTTGATTTTCAGGGTGTCTTTCAATTCAGTCCCCTGTGGGTTGATAATTTTAATTTCCATCAATCGATGGGGTATCCTTACATTTCTAACACATTATCCAGTCCATATCAGTATAGATATCCAGCATGATATTTTTCACCATTGATAGTGTTCCTTTCATTTTTGAGCAGTGTATATAGCTTTTGCCTTACTCTTGTATTTTCCTCTATATTATTCTCTTATTCCCATTTTTAAAATTCCTGGTATCCTCAGACATATTTTATCAATTATCACTCATCCAATTACTGTACAGCCTCTATCCACTAGTAACTCCACTTTGGTTGAGAAAGAAAACATTCCCCCCACGTGATCTATATTTATTGCAAGGATTTAAACAAACATTGTTGCAGATTCCTAACTTTTGTTATTCTGAAGAAATAGTTATTTGTTTGTCTGTGTCCATGTGCGTAGTGAATCTGTATTGGAGTGATTTTATAATTATAAGTGAGCTGCTGTACCTACAGGGCTCTAATGAGCAAAAAAGGCCTGCATCCCTTTAGACTTGATTTCCCTTTGGGAGTATCTCACCAAAATGAAATTTTTTGTTGCAAGAGATGCCAAAAATCTGACTTGTATCTTAGTACAGACTTCTGTAAATATTCCCCCAGCCAAAATAACAGAAAAATGGAGTACGATCCCTCCCAAAGTCCTACCAGACCCTTATTTGAGCATGCAGCCTGGCAGGTCAGGAAAGGAGGGGGACGAGCGAGCGCCCTCCCCCTCCCGAACTATACCAGGCCACATGCCCTCAACATGGGGGGTGCTGTGGGGCAGGGGGTTCCCCCCAAAGTACCTTGTCCCCATGTTGATGGTGGTTGTGGGGGTCTGCAGGCAGGGGTCTTACTGGGATCTGGAAAACCCCTTTAACAAGTGGGCCCCCAAATCTCGCCCCCCCAAGTGAAGTCCTTTATTAAAACAACAAAAATTTTAAAAAGTCCCCCGAGATAGATCCAACATTAATTCTGATGCCCTTCGCCACCCATGACGCAAAAAAAGAAAAAAAAAATCTGCTCTCAATGCTGACAGCTCTGACGGTCTAAGAGTTCTTAAATATGTAAGGGAAGGGACACCCGGAGATGTTGCCAGGGCATGCTGGATCAATGATGTCACAAGGGGGATGGGGTCACTTTTTTTTGTGAATGAGTAGGGGTGCCATGTACCCCATATTTATTAACATGGGGGGCCAGGATCTGAGTGCCTCTGTTAAAGGGGGCTTGCAGATTCTGATAAGCCCCCTGCCCACAGACCCCCACAACAACAGGCCAGGGTTTGCCCCCCTGCCCCAAAGAACCCCCCCCATGCTGAGGGCATGTGGCCTAGTATGGTTCAGGAGGGGTAGACATTCGCTCTTCCTCCCCTTTCCTGGCCTGCCAGGCTGCATGCTCAGATAAGGGTCGGTATAGATTTTGGGGGGACCCCGTGATATTTTTTATACTTTGGTATGGGGCTTCCCCTCAAGATCCATACCAGACCTGAAGGGCTTGGTAGGGATTGGGGGGGGACCTACGCTGGTTTTTTGCAAAATTTTTAATAGGGAACCCTGCTGACAGCTGTAAGATTACTGCATATTTTCACTACTAAAATACCGCATGACTTAATAAAACAACTCCTGCGGTATTTTAGTGAATGCAATTTTTTTTTTTTTAAATGCTGTGCCGTATCTTACTGCATACTTTGATGCCGCATAGTCAATTGTCCCCACGTTCCTCTAAATATCATACCTGGGCAGTCCCCTTAAACTATCTGCAAAGTTGCACACCTGACATTAAAAAAAGAAAAAAAAAAAAACCAAT
Source organism: Staurois parvus (assembly GCF_062004578.1). NCBI lineage: Eukaryota > Metazoa > Chordata > Amphibia > Anura > Ranidae > Staurois > Staurois parvus. Next base: position 3,035,331 of record NW_028318368.1, read on the forward strand.
GTGGGGTTTCCCTCTAATTCTTACCAGGCCCTTTAGGTCTGGTATGAAGGTTAGCTGGGGCCCCACAGTAATTTTATTTTTTTAAAGAGCGTGGGGTTTCTCCTAAAAGCCATACCAGGCCCTTTAGGACTGGAAGGATTTTTAAGGAACTCCACCCCCCAAGAATGGAGGGAAAAGTGTGGAGTCCCCTCTAAATTCCTACCAGACCCTTGATCTGAGCACAGGCCTGGCAGGCCAGAAAATTGGGGGGACAAACGAGAGCCCCCCCCTGAACTGTACCAGTCCATATTCCCTCAATATAGGGGGGTGCTTTGGAGCAGGGGGGCTCCCCCCCAAAGCACATTGTCTCCAGAGTTGTGGGGGTCTCCAACAACGCCGAAATCGCCGAAAAAAACCCCTGACACCCACAGACCCATCCACATTTGCTGGTCAGATGTAAACAATTGGGCGGAGCTAGCGGTGATGTCACCACTACCTCCGCCCCATTGGTGTTGTGATTGGTCAAAGCATTGCACCTGACCAATGGTCAGGTGCATTGCTTTGACCAATCACAGCGCACTGTCAGAGTGCAGTGCATTGTGGGGCGCGTGTTGACAGAACACACGAACACTTGATGTTCGAATCAAACATCAAGGACATCCATAGCTTCCAGGCTACCATTTTGCATTGCATTTTACAGAAAATTACAGCACGGCAGATTGAAAAGGAAAGATAATATTTAAAAATGTTCAATTACATTATATACATCACAATTATATACTTTTTTTTTTAATTACTAATTTTATTCCCACAAAAGTGGAGTTTCCCTATAATATTATAATTCTTGCCTTCTGCTAAAGGGGATCTAATTAGTTTACATCTCCACCATTATTGCATTTTCAGTCTATTTCTATATTTATTAGTCCATTTACTGTTTATATTATGCCACCTATATAATTGCCTTAGTACTACTAGAACAGTATTTATGATTTTGTCAAATCCAATCCAAAAGTAATTTATGATGTTGTTATAGCTCTGTGAACTTAATCAGTTACACTACATCATAACTGCTTTATAAATTCAAATTCTACAAATGCAATACATTTGTCTCATCCCTGCTATGCTACCCCTATCCTCAACTCTCTCTATGAACTATATAATCTTTGCTCATATCTATCTTTCTAGCTAAGTCATATATTTTCAATGTTTACATAATGCTGACACATTACTAAGCATTGTACAGAGTACATACTGTAGATCTATTCACATCAGCCCCAGTCAATTGAAAGATTTCACAATCTAATATCCATAATGTACTCATATGAATGTGGGGAGAAATTGATTGTGGAAGGACACCCATGCAGGCATAGAAAGAACATACAAAAACAAGCTAATAGTATCCTATTTGTGCTGTCAAGATTAATGTAACCCTGTCTCTAAAATAAAAATGCCATTTTATTATACTACTCTCCAGTCCTTAGATATGGTGGCTGCAGCCTCCTCCCTCTTCTCATCTATATGGCATGTGTAAGTTTTGCTTGTATGCTGATGGTTTATTATGCTGCTTACTGACTGAAGGGTAGCATCTATTGGACACTGGCTTTTTTGGGACCATTTTGCATTTATGACCCTTTCATACAATCAGATTTGGATGGGAAAAATTTTTTTGTGCCCATATGCTGTGGTCTACTGTGGCCAGCGTTATTCTTTTTTTGTTTACAAACGATTTTATTGAAAAAAAGTAGACAATAAAACACCAACACATTTTCGGATTATATGTATAGCAAAAACAAGGCACTTATGAAAAGTACAATTCAGAAAAATATATTATAGTAAGAAAGAGAAGAAACAGAAAAAAAGTAGATTGCAAGTACATGAAATACGTTAGTAATAAGATAGGTTGAATGAGACATCTGTCAAATGCATTTGTCAGTAACTTTTCACTGGAAACGTTGTTAATCATGCAATAAATGTCTATAATCCTTCCATGATTCCCATTTTTTGTCATATAAGTGCATCTTATCCAGCAGAGTATAATGAATGTGTTCCATGAGCATTACTGCATCAATTCTGTGTAAAATGGAGGCCAAAGGCACAGCATTGGACCTCCAGTGTAAAGCAATAGACCATAAAGTGGCAATACACATAGTATGTATCAATCTCATAATGGCAGCTGGAACCCCTGGGATATGAGCCCCCAATAGACAGGTCTGTATAGATAATCGTACTGGGGTACCCGCCAGTGAGGTAGCCACCTCAGATATCCTATACCAAATCAAAGAAATGGACGGGCAGTCCCAAAATATATGCACCAAAGTGCCTGTAAGGCCACAGCCCTGAAAACATAGAGGGGACGTTTGTGGGAACAATCTATGTAGTCTTGATGGGGTATAATACCATCTAGTTAAAACTTTAAGGGCCGTCTCACGGACAGACAGAGATCGAGAACTTTTACATATATTATCCACCATCGAATCGGCCAGCCTTATTCTTTTAAGTTTTGCTGTGGCATTATTGGTGTCCTTTGTGTCCCTAACCACTATACATCTTTGGAGCTGTGACCATGTGATTTCATCCATTTAAACCGCTTTTAACCTTTGACCATTAATTCATCAATTCACTGAATACCCCTGAAGAAGACGCACAATATTTGTATTTTGAAACATATTGGGGGGTCATCTTCATGATTACAGGCTTTTGCTATGCCTCATTATGCATGGTATGATTATTTGATACATGTATGGTATATAATGGGTTATTAGCTTTTTAACACTGATTGTGACCATTGGTCCTCCTTTTTAAGATTTTGCATCAACTAAACTGTTGAATGTTTTAGTAACAAGATTTTTGTATCAATAAAATATGTGGAATATTTTATGACTTATACATTACTTGTAATTGCATGGTACCTAAAAAATCCCATTGATCATTTTCTCTTCTTTATAGAGGGCAGGCATTTTGTAGTACACAGGAAATAAACTGATAACATTGTTTTTTATTTCATTTTGGTGCAAAGGAAGTAACAGGAACACTAGATTTTTGTCAGGAACAGGTAACTTAATGCACTGGCAGAAAATATGCTTTGCCCAAGAAAAGAAACTGTGAGCAGCTCTTACAGCTAAGGGACAGAAATCTGTACAGATTTTTGTTCTTGGTTTAGATATAGAGGCATTACAGACCACACATGAAAAGTCAGACTAAGATCAAGTGGGAATTCTCAAACTGTGCTTTAGTAGTGACAGCACTAGGTGAATGGCCTTTTCTTGATCTTTATCTGCATGTTCACATTGACTATGTGTGGGTTAAGTTGGTATCTTAGAATGTTCTGGTGCATGGATCTTAGTAAAATCCTTCAATGTAATGAAGCTTCAGAGTGTATTGTTGCTGTGTTTCATGTTTTCTGATTTGGGTTTCTGAATTGGGCTTTGGAAACACAGCTCATTTGATTCCATTGCAACAAATCTGTACATTCATTTTTTTATTTTGTCATAATCTTTTGTCATTTTTGTATTTTTTCATAGTATTTACTGTATATCTTCTTTCTCTTTTTGTAAAATGTTTTTATTATTATACCTTTGTATATGTATGTATATTGTAATTCTTTTGTATATAGGAATTCATATATTTGACCTTGAAGCCAGAAAAGTGAACTAGAATCTTATAACAGTGTTTCTTTTGCATTTTGCATTTGCATTGTAAGCAGAATATTATTAAAAAGATCAGCGCTACGGCACAAATAAAACATCAGAAGGCATAGTGCATCCAAACACTACATGCAGTATGATAATAAAATTCCATCAGGTATCTTTCCTCTTTTTGGGCATTGAAAAACACGATTCCCACTGGAGTGGTAGTCATATGAAGAGGGGTACATCTAGGTCGGAAACTAAGTGGATTTAAAATCTATGTGTGCTCATTCTCCACAGTCTCAGTATTGATTGGGTTGTGAATTCCATTAATGGTAGTTGTTAATTTATGGATTGCCACTTAGCTGTACCGATTTGTAAATTCCATTGATTATTTTGTGCAAACTTTGTATGGTCTGTAATTTAAATACAAAGTAAACACTTTTTTTAATAATTTATCTTTATTTATCTGTGTAATTCTTTATGAAGATTACATTTTAAATACACTTTTATTTATATAAATACAGTTGTGCTCAAAAGTTTGCATACCCTAGCAGAATTCATGACATTTTGGCACTGATAATGAAAATATGATTGATCATGCCAAAAAATTGTCTTTTATTTAATGATAGTGATCATATGATTCCATGTATTATCACATACTTGTTTGGCTCCTTTTTAAATCATAATGATAACTGAAATCACCCAAATGGCCCTGACCAAAAGTTTACATACCCTGGAATGTTTGGCCTTCCAAGGTAACACAAACAGGTTAAACTGGCAATTAAAAGTTAACTTCCCACATCTGTGGCTTTTTAACCACTTGAAGACCACCCTATATCAGTTCTGCTGCTACAAGGCAGCCCTCCTGTGCAAAATCACATATTTATATATGTGGTTTTGCACTTATCGCCTCACGTGGGCATGCGCCCACGCCAGCAGATCACTTCTGCTGTGAACTGTCACAGCAGAAGCCAATCTGAGAATCCCAGTCTATTTGTGGGGGAAAAAGGACATAAATTTCATAAGAATACAGAGCTGCATGACCATGCAATTGTCCGTTGAAGTAACGCAGAGCTGTTCAGGAAAGTGATAAATCTTCCGGAGCTGAAGTGGTCAAATAGTGTCTGTGTATAAATAGTCAATACGTTTGTTAGCTTGGAACTTTATAAAGATGGAAAAGGATATAAAAAGATATCTAAAGCCTTAAATATGCCAGTCAGTACTGTTCAATCACTTGTTAAGAAGTGGAAAATTCAGGGATCTCTTGATACCAAGCCAAGGTCAGGTAGAGCAAGAAAGATTGTAGAGACAACTGCCAGAATAATTGTTTGGGATAGAAAGAAACACCCACAGGTAACCTCAGGAGAAATACAGGATGCTTTGGAAAAAGACGTTGTGGTTATTTTCAAAGGAGGACACAATGACAATACTTGACAAAAAAGAGCTGCATGGTTAAGTTGCCAGAAAGAAGCCTTTACTGTTCCAATGCCACAAAAAAAGCCCAGTGAGGTCAAGGTGTTGTTGGGCATATTGTAACCAGGATTTTTTGTGTATTATTTGTATTTCTTGTAACAGTTTTTATGTTGATTGTTCAAATTTTTTGATGTGTTATTTGTGCTGTAGCAATGACCTTTTATTTATATTAATCTATTTTTTATATATTCTATGTTTGTAATACCCAGACATTAGGTTAGCAGGTTCAGCCCCTCACATTTTGAGGTGTTGTAAGCACAGTCTTGAGCTTTAAATTTTAATTTGTAATTGTAGCTCAATCTTTGTTTGAATTTAGACATAATCCCGCCAATATTTATTTCAAGGCCTAATCACACTCTGAACCTGTACATTATAAAATATTATTCATTTGAAGGAAGTAAACCTGTCCCTGTTGTGAAATAGGATGCAGTATAGGAGATCCAGGTCCCAATTTAAAGCAACATTTTCTGAATTTATAAAGAAGACAATACATTAACAAAAACACACATATTTGCAAATTTCTGATTATCAATAATACATATTTTCAATGCAAATTCACAAGCTTTGAACCTTTTATCAATACTTCTTAAAATTATATAATATAATAATATTATTACTTCCTTTATAAAGTATAGGAAAATTGTTAAAACAGTAATCAAGAGGTTAATTTGAAAATACATATATCTTTTTACTGAAATCCCAATTTCAGCATACAAAATGTCATGTAAAAGTAATTAATAGCATTAACTGAGTTCCCTGCATTGTGCTAATTAATTTTGGTGTGAAAAATAAACAAACATGTATATTTAATATATTCATAGAATATATTTATTAGAGCTTTTTAGATTAAGTACACCATTTATCTGCCTGTTTTAGATCTTACAGCAATTAATTTATTCCTTACCATTCCTTTATCCCCTTACTTTCATCAGAAAAAATCATTACTTGGTACTTCATCAATGTCTCTTATGCAAATATGTTCATGACATAGATGTAATCATGGTCAGGTCAAATTTATGAGTTAATAAATGAAGATGCCATTAAGTCAATATTTTTTTAATGATTTGCTAGAAATGGGGTGTTGTAAACCACCTGAGATCTGGAATTTGTTACAAATAACATTAATTAAAACATAAATTTGCTTATTTTAACAATAGAATTTTAAAATGCACTTTGTATTTCTGAGGACACTTAGGTGATATTATTCTAAGAGAATAATTCAAAGCTGATGAGGTCATTGTAGTTTGCAATAGATGATAAATAAGGGTTAAGTGGACATTTATGTTATGCTCTGGTGTATATGTAATTATTGAAGTCTAAGTAAGTCTAAGCTTGGAAATTCCTAATCCAGTTGAGAGGTACATACTTCTTTTAAAACATCCAGGAGCATTAGTTATCATTCTAACATATGCCACTACAGGTTCTTGACTTTTTGAAATAGCTGCATAAGTATATCATTATCTGAAAAGATAAAAGTATTGTGTCTAACCATAAGTTTGCATTTAAAAATATGTTTATTGTTTTTATGTTAAAGTAAGTTTATTAACTGTATCTCATATCTTTACAGCTTTGTTTTGCAAATTTGCTAATTGTTAGATGTAGTCCCTGGTCTCCTCCTCCCATGCCCGCCTCTAGGACTTCTCCAGGGTGTCACCCATCCTCTGGAACTCCCTGCCCCAACCCATCAGATTATCACCTACTCTCCTCTCCTTTAGGCACACCCTGAAAACCCATCTCTTCAGGGAAGCCTACCCTACCCCCTGCTAACTTGACCGACCTCCTCCACTCTTCCTACCACTCCATCCCCCACAGCTATCTCCTCCTGTACCACTATCCCCTCCCTCCTAGATTGTAAGCTCGAAAGAGCAGGGCGCTCAATCCCCTCATGTTTTGCACTGTATTGGTATTGTTCTGTCACATGTTCTGTCCCCCTTTGTAATGTACAGCGCTGAACAAGCCATTGGCGCTTTATAAATACTGTATAATAATAATAATAATGTAGTCAGATTTTATCAGTTCTTACTGTTTTTGGGGGAAAAATTAGAGAAGAAATGTGCTATTAAAATGATACAAGGAGCTCCAGTCAAGAAAAAAGACTAGATGTATCAGAACTATTATAAACATCTCATGTGTGCACTCAAATCTATTTTTATATAGTAGGACAGAAATAAAACCTCTGTCGCTATATTTTTTGAATCTGAAGGGAAGATCTTCCTTAAGAAAGAATGCAGCAGGAAGTGGAAGGAAAATGTCTGCAAATGAAGAAGAGTTCCCTCTTAAGCTTGGTACACACATTGGGGTAGATTTACTAAAACTGGTGCACTCAGAATCTGGTGCAGCTGTGCATGGTAGCCAATCAGCTTCTAATTTCAGCTGGTTCAATTAAGCTTTGATAATAAAACCTGAGAGCTGATTGATGTCTGTGCAGAGCTGCACCAGATTTTGTACCATGCACGCCTAGTGAGTTTTTTTTTTCGGTCAACCCAGCAGGCTGAATGGATCCAGAGATCACTGTAGTAGCAGAGTGATGTTAGTGCAGCAATCTCTCCCAATCGCTAAAGGACAGCTGTACACATGGTATGAATGTTGGCCAGGTCCTGCTGAACCAGCCGATATTTGAACTGTGTGTACTCAGATTTAGACACTCTGTCACTGGAAACGGTGCTTGAAGATTCATCTTCACCTGTAAATGTTTGGATTTCCCTTTACTTTCTCTCTTGGTAGACAAAGGTATACAAATAGAGTGAATCTGCCAAGCAGAAACACAGACAAAAACAGAAATCTTATTTAGATAAATAGTCAGCACGCCTAGCGTTAAACATTAAAATTCAAAAATATTAAGGTACTGTTATAAAGTGCAAAAAAATACAAAGAAAAAGCATATTCACCAAAATGTGGGGCCACACTAGATCTCTTTCCAAGGTGACAGGCATGCCAGAGTTTGTATAAGAGCCAACATACTGTATATATCACAACAATTGTACAAACGTGTGACGTCTGTTTGTCCACCAAAATCCAAATACAGCTGCACAACACATCCCAAGACTATGTATACATAATAAATAACATAAGGGCAAACCTAAAAGTTATTTCAAATGACTCTACAGGAAACACAAGTCTCAGCTACTGTGTAGCTAAAATAAATCATATAAACAGGAATTGGCATCAAGTGTCACCTCTTCTCTTGAGGCTGGAACTGGAGACTCATTCACTACAGTCCACCTAGTCATGGGTATGGAGTTGTTGGTTTCTTGTAGGAAATGCCATAAATTAGCAGAAAATAAGAACAATTTAAGAATAATTGTATATGGATTTGTGGTGGTCAGGGTGCAGCTAAACTACAAACAAGGTGCAGCTAAACTACAAAGCTAAAAAAAAGAAACACTTGAACAATTATGAACATAAATACATTTAAAAAATAAATAAATACATTAAAAATATAAATAAATTTTAACCGCATGTCGCCCAGCCACTGTACATATACGGCGGCAGGGTGGCACTCGCAGGCAAAACCACGTTTTAAAATGCGTGTTTTCTAAACAAATAGGGAGCGCGCGCGAGGCGCGCTGCTGCCCTATTTGTCCCGTGGATGACTGCCGCAGATGTCAGTCGCCGGGTCACAGCCGCTCCTTAGCGGCTATGTTCCGGCGATCAGCGGCAAACAGTGACAGACAGCAGAGCTGCAGTAGCTGTGCTGTCTGTCACTTCCCTCTCAGCTCGAGGATGAGCTGATCGAGAAAGAACAGTTTCTCTTTCTCGATCAGCCTTGTCCTACCCAGTACACACCCCCGCCCCCTATTAAAACACTCCCCTCACTCCTATAACCCTTCCCTGCAAAATAAAGTTAACCCCTTCCTCCCCATTGCCATTAGTACAGTGTCAGTTTTTTTTTTTTGCACTGATCACTGTATTAGTGTTTTTGGGGATGTCAGTGACCCCAAGTCAGTACCCCCCAATGTCAGAATGTCTGCCGCAGTCCCGCCATAAGTCGCTGGTCGCTGCCATAAGTCCCTGATCGCCGCCATAATTCGCTGATCGCCGCCATTATTAGTATAAAAAAAACCCTAAAAATCCCAGTATCTTTCCCGCCATTTGTAAAAGCTAGAACTTTCACGTAAACCAATTAATTTACACGTATTGGGTTTTTTTTGTAGCAAAGACATGTTGCAGAATGCATTTTGGCAGAAATTTATGACTAAATTTGATTTTTGCATTTTTTTTTACTGGACATGTTTTATAGCAAAAAGTCCAAAATATTGTTTTTTTTTCCTCAAAATTGTCAGCCTTTTTTTTTATAGCACAAAAAATAAAAACCGCACAGGCGATCAAATACCACCAAAAGAAATCTCAATTTGTGGGGAAAAAAAGGATGTAAATTTCATTTATGTACCATATTGCATGACCGTGCAATTGTCCGTTAAACTAGCGCAGCGCTGTATAGCAGAAAAATGGCGTAAATTGCAGTATTTATACCATAGTTTGTAGACGCTATAACTTCCACACAAAGCAATCAATATACACTTATTGGGATTTTTTTTTACCAAAAACATGTAGCAGAATACATTTTGGCCTAAATTTATAACCAACTTTGAGTTTACTATATATTTTTTAAAGCTGAAAATAAAAAATATTGTTTTTCTTCAAACTTTTTGGCCTTTTTTTGTTTATAGCGTGAAAAATAAAAAGCGCACAGGTGATCAAATTACACCGAAAGAAAGCTCTATTTGTGTGAAAAAAAGGACGTAAATTTCGTTTGGGTGCAGCATTGCATGACCGCTCAATTATCAGTTGAATTAGTGCAGCGCCAAGTAGCAAAAAGAGGCCTGGTCATTAAGGGGGGGTAAATCCTCTGGAGGTCAAGTGGTTAATTAGGACAAGTGAACAGAACTGTGTGAAGGTAGCAGAAATAAAACAACATGGAATTATAAACAATCAAAATAATTACTGATCTGAAAAAAAGTTACATAGGACACCATGGGAGTAATGCTCCTGGGAGAAAATTTCTAATATCATTCACTATGCAACAACAAACAGTCCCTGTCACCTCCAAGACTAAGAGGTAGGATCTGATCAATAACCATTAGGGATAATCCAAACTGCCCTGGGTTTGGTTGAAGCAGGATTCAGCAAATTTCAAAGTACAGATGTTGAACCCAAACTCCATTGAAGTCAACAGGAGCCAAGTCTGTCAAGCAAAAAATTCCATACTTTCTAAACTAATAGACAAAGGGTGCTTTCATAAGGGCGTTCTGTATGTCCGTTTTTCATCTGTCCATTTATGGTTGAAAATCCATATTTCTATAGACTAGCGGATGTAAACGGATGATCATCTGTTTACATCCATTAATGTCCGCAGAATGGAAGAAACCCCTATTTTTCTTCCGTAAAAAAAAAATGTAATGGAGGAAAAATGGATGTAAACGGACATAAGGTCATTTTTGTATGTGTTTTTGCATTGGTAAAGCATGTAAAAAAATTATGTAAATACCGATGAGAAATATACGAGAAACTGATGAGAAACTGATGAAAAAACTGATGTAAGCTGATCTGTTTTTTCTTTGAAAAAACATGACTGAAGTGATGAAAAAAACAGAATGCCCATGTGAAAGGACCCAAAGGGTTGTCCAAAAATAGCATGAGGAAAAGGGAGTGGACACTGCCCTTCGGAACAATACCTATGTAAAAACAAAATGTAAAGCTTCCATTTGGTCAGAAGCAGTGATTTTTCTTTAAAGAACTAACATTTACAAGCAAAAACATGTTATAAATTGCCAGAAAATTGCATTTTCCTCCTAGCTTCTTTTTTGTACGAAAAAACAGCACACGGATCCCAAAGGTCCCCTAAAATACATGCTAGACCCCTCAGAGTCTTTTTGTGTTAAAAAAGCTGGCCATAACCATTCATTTTCTGGCTATATTAACTGTATCTTTTTTTCTTTTTAAATATACTTTTTCTGTAGCACATCCTACTGCAAAAATGAAAAAAATGCATAGAGTCCCCTCCAGAATGCAGAATCCAGACCCTTCCAGACCAGTATGTATTTTAAGGGGAATCTCCACAAAAAGAAAAGAAAAACAACAAAAAAGTGTGAGGTCCTCCTAAAAATCCATACCTTAATCCAAGCATGCCTTCAACAATTAGGGGGGGGGTATCTTGCTAAGAGGGATCTCCCTGGCTAAGCACCTTGTCCCCATATTAATGAGGACAATGGCTTTTCCCCCACAATTTTGGCCCAGTGGCTATGGGGATATGTGGACGGGGAGCTTAACAGAATCTGGAAGCCCCTTTTAACAACAAGTGGGTACCAAGATACCAGCCCTCAATGTAAATGAGTGAGGGGTACATAGTAACCTTATTCATTCACCAAAAAGTGTAAGTGGCATCATTGACCTATATGGAAATGACCATATTTGGTCAAAGATGTTATGGAATCCCAGTGACATTATTGACCTTCATTTTTTTATCTTTCAGCTTGTCGTTGGATATCAGACAATGTGATTGATATGGATAAACGCAGGGAAATGTGATTGGCAAAGGATGTAATTTTTTTTTTAATAAGGACTTTTCTTTGTTCTTATTGACTCTTCACTTTTTTGTGCACAAATAGGGATAAACTACCGCTCCCTTATCAACCATTGTTTGCCGGAGGCTGTCACATTATTCCACACTAATCACCCAAACCCTGAGCTCATCCCTAATCACCATACCTCTAAGTTTGTGTGTTTTATTTTGTGTGTGTTAACAAAATGGACTGCAACTGGTTTGTCACCAGGGATGAGCTGAACGCACTCCTGTCAGGTTTGCAGTAGGTTTCGTAAACATTACCGAAATTCAGGTCCTAAATCTAGATCCTATTAAAACCAATAAAAACCAAATCTTAGAAAACATTAATGCCCATTTTCTCGGTTAAAGGGCAAAGTATTGTCAAACAAATAGCATGGGGGCAGGGCAGTAGCCTAAAGAACATGTACCAAAAAAAAGTTTAAAAATCACTTAAAGTTTCACCCAAAATATTTTCTGCTATACCTCCTGAGTATGGGGATATCACATGTGTTCCCATACAAGTGAGATGTGAAACTTTTTTTTTTTGGACTGATTTTGTTTTTGACATTGTATCTTGTGTATCACAAAAATCAACTAACATTGTCAAAAACAGTATAATGTAATGCTCGCCTTTGTACAAGTAGTGAGGGAAAATTCTTAGTGTACCATCACCTGTAGCAGTCCCCATACCTAATAAACTAAGCAAGCCTACTGGTATGTGGCTTCCCCAAGAATGCTATGTTCATTGGCCAGATGATACAGGGTTGAACAAAGGGTGAACAAAAGAGTATCTGTGATTCCAGGGGTGAAGTTGTGTGCAGAGGATGAATGGGACTGATGTCTCACCGGAACATCGTTAGTGGGATGTGCAGATGAGTATGTTCAGGTGACAGGCAGAGACATGGTCAATAAACAAAGAATCTGTCCAGGCATAAATGTGGTCCATAAACAGACCAGGGTCAGTACAGGCAACGGACAGAAGCAATACTGCACCAGTGCAGTGGTGATCAGGGCTGTTGCTGGATGCACTGGCTCTGATGATATTGTAGAGATGTGTCAGCGATCAGGGACATGGTTAATAGCTGCACTTGCACTGTTACTCGTGTGGCCAGTGATCAGAAATATTGTTGATGACTGCACTGCTCTGGTGACAATGTCACTGATGTGGCAGTGATCAGAAACACTGTTGATGGCTTACACTAGTCTGGAGACACTGAACTGGTGTGGCAGCAATCATTGATGGCTGTACTGGTCTGGCAACGCTGTTGCTAGCCTACACTTGTCTGGTGATGTGGGAATTGGTGGTGATCAGGACCACTACTACTGGCTTTCACGGTCATAATGAAGATGGACTTGGTTTGGCAGCAATCAGGAACACTGTTGCTGGCCTACATATATCTGGTGACACTGGGACTGGTGTGGTAGTAATAATGGACACCATTTTTGGCTCCACTGGCTGTGGTGACACTGGCACTTGTGTGACAGTGATCAGGAACACCATTGCTGGCTTACACTGGTGTGGCAGCTATAGTGAACACTGTGTTGTGATGATCAGGAATTCTGTTGCTGGCTACTGGTGTGGCAGAAATCAGTTACACTGTTACTGGCTTACACTGGGACTCATGTTGTGTTGATTGGGAACTTTATTGCTGGATTACACTGGTCTTGGGACATTGAATGGGCATTGCCATGATCAGGAACACTGTTACTGGATACACTGGTCTCGTGACACTAGGGCTGGTGTGGTGTCAATCGAGAATGCTGTTACTGGCTTACACTGGTGTAGTAGCAGTTTGTGGGTGTGGCAGTAAACAGGAACACTGTCTCTGGCTTTCACTGATCTTGTGACACTGGGACTAGTGTAGCTGCAATCTGGAACACTGTTGCTGGCTGCAACAGTCTGGTGTGGTGGCAGTCAGCAGAAATGTTGCTTATCTTTGGGAAACATGGCAGTGGCTGAAATTGATTGGTCATAGCAATCACATGATACAGGGCCAATTTCATTGATCCTACACGCCTATCTCTGGTCTGCTGTGTCTCAAAAGACACAGCAATTATAGGGACTCAGAAGCAATGAGAGCAGGAGGACATTTTAATACACCCACCCACCCTCAGGAGTTAGCTGATGGTTCATTTAATTCTTGGCTACATCCAAAACATTTGTTGGCGTGCAAAATTAAACAGCTGTTATTATTCTGTTTCACTATATTATACCAAATCAGTCAGCACTAAAATACTGTTATCAGTACTGGGAGTCAGACTAATAAATTGAGGAACACTCAACAGCCATTTGACAAACAGTAGTATTGGTCTATACCGGTGCTAATTATTCTCATTCTCAGGCTACTACATATAGTCAGACACACACACACATACAGTATATATATATATATATATATATATATTTCTTCAATACTGTACTTATGTATTTATTACAAGGATAATTATTAATTAAAGCAAACATATTTTATCCAGAGTAATAAAGTAATCAATACAGTTAAAAAAATGATATATAACAAAGACACATCTCATATATATCTTATATTTGCAAAGCTCTTATTAAATGCAAATCTGTATTACCCACTTTTGTTAGTCAGCATAAATAGCAATATATGTTAAAGTCTCAACATATCATATATAGACTGCATATGTACCTCATCTCTATTATAAATTGCAATAAGAAAAACCAAAACCTGATGGGACTTTACTGGTACAGAAAGCGGACAACGTCATATTCAACATTAAACATATTTATTGAAATACATCTTCCACACAGATAGTATAAAATCAATACTTGGCTGATGTACCTGAGAGATCACAATATCATGTTCCATGACATAATTATCCTTCAGAGGTCAACACAAGCAAAATCTTTTTTCGGATGAGGCTCTTTCATCATATCTATCCAACATTCTTTGTTGGTACAGATATATAGATGATATCTTTTTGATTTGGGATTCTGACATAGGCTCTCTGGAGGAATTTATGCACCTGTTAGCCTATAATAATTACAACATGAAATGTACTATACAGCACGATCCCAATACTATTTCTTTCTTGCATATTACTTTGTTTATCCAGGAGGCTGTAACAATGGGCCCTACTTTATACAAAAAGCCTACATCAGGGAATACTATCATCCATGCAGGGAGTGCTCATGCCCAGCCACTAATAAGGAGCATTCCATACACTCAATATCTGTATCTGCGGATTAGGCGAAACTGCTTTTCAGAGGAACTTTTTGAAAAGGAAGCAGCGGCCCTGAGGATGAGATTATTAAGGAGAGGATATTCTAAGACGTTCTTCAAGAGGGCCTACAACAGGGTCAAACTGCAGGCAAGAGATACTTTACTATTTGATAAACGGGATAGTAACCAACAGGATATAGTGAGGATTGTTACCACCTTCTAAAATCAACATCATAAGATTAGGGACGCCATACAAAAGCATTGGCATTTATTAACCGATGACCCTATCCTAAACAAATACATCAAGAATTATCCCAAAATTACATTTAAAAGATCTAAATCATTAAAAGACTGATTGGTCAGGAGTCATTTTTGTGATATACCATCTGACACTGAGGATAGAAAGGGTACCTTTAAATGTGGATCATGTGATTATTGTGCTTGGATCCTCGAGGGGACCACCATACCCTTACCTAATGGGATGATACACAAGACTAGGCAATTTGTAGATTGTCAAACTGAAGGTGTAGTGTATATTATGTTGTGTACATGTGGTGCCTTCTATGTGGGTAAGACCATTAGACATTTTTGAAAAGGATATGTGATCATATTTACTATATTAGAAGAAACTTGTTGTACACAGCTATTGGTAGACATGTGGCTTTGAAGCATGGTCATAATACTGACACGATACGCTTTCCAGCCTTGGAATGGGTTTTTGAAGATCCTCGGGGGGGATTTTGATAAGAAAGTACTGCAAAAAGAGGCAAAATGGATTTATACTTTAAATGCGGCTTTCCCTCCAGGCCTAAATGAGGCACTAAATTATATCCCTTTCTTGTAATACGTGATAGAACAGAATCGCTCTATGTTATGGTATAATCTTCTGGAGAATACTATAAATATTGATATGTCAAGGCTGTTATGATATAGGATTGATGAAGTTATGTTATCTGTGCTGAAAAGAAAATATATGTCCAACATATGAAGAGTAGTGTATGGGGCTAAATTTATATATATACAATTGTTTTTATTTTTTCCATGGGTATATATAATGGTTCTCTGTACTAATAATACATATGTCACGTGATGGTGCTGGGTGTGCTATGGCATTCATTTATGGTCTGGCTTGGGTGGGGGCTCATGCTCTCTGCCATTTTACCATCTTCATTTGGAATAGAACACATTTTTTGATCTATGGGAAATATGATTATTAAGTATTGGCTCATTAATCACTTTTTCTGGTCTGTGGGAGTGATAATCTATATGGATAATGGGAGCCCCCGGCTATGGATTACATCTGGGAGACTGGATGGTTTTGACTCCAAGGTCTCCCGAGGTGGTGGAGTTGAGGTGGTGGCTGCTGGGGGTTATTTGCTCTGGTTGGCCGCTGTCTGTTGCCGCTTGTGTGTTGTCTATGGTTGTTTTTTTCAGGCATTGGTGTGATGGGGCTGCGTGTCCGATTGTGGAGGGCGTGCATGTGCTGTGTGTTGTAGATTGTTTTGCTTCTGCCCACTTGTTGTCTGGGCTGAAGTGATGTTCGCACGCATGTGCGATCACCGCTGTGGGGGACATTTGGTTCCATCCTATGGTTGGCTGCACTTCAGCCCACTGGTTGTTCGGGTAGAAGTTATGTTCATGCATGATCACCCCTAGGAGGGGCGGATCCGCCCTGTGGTTGGTTGCACTTCCGACCATTGGCTGATTGCGTTGATGCTTGGGCGCATCACAGCTGGGAGGTGCGGTTTGTTTCTACCCTATATTCTAGGCGCAACTGATGACAGCATTTAAGCGCCCCACCATATGTTGTTATTGGTGCCATTGAGTAGAGACACATACAGCAGGTGTTTTGATGAGACATAGTGGCCTGAAAGGTACAAGATATGATATTTGAATGTTTTCGGTAGATGCAGCAGCAATTATGGATTACTAAGCAAGGATATACGTTATATGATTATAGGAGTCACGTTTAAAGGACTTGGGGCATTAACACATGCAAGATACTGGATATTGGAAGGAATGCGCCTTCATTATACAACAATCTGTCCGGTATTGCATACACCTTTCCTGCAGAGGGGCATTACGAGGTAACCGTTTGGAAATGGGCTGTTGAATACTGTTATGATTTTAAAATATGTGGATATTTCCATATTGATTTTCATTGTTGTATTTAGATTGCCCTCTGGAATGTACTCATGGAACAGTTTGCATACGGATAATACTCATATATGGAGGTTCACACTGATTGTTTCTTTTGTCAGTGAGTAATCCAATATTAGCTATGTTGGGGATATAACACCCCCTTTGACTTGTTCTATTCCTTTCTCCCCTGTTCTCCTTTTTGGTTCCTTCTTTCTCTTTAGTTGGATTGTTTTTTTTGTTATTCATTCTGTGAAGTTTCATCTGATTGGAGATGAGGGGGAGGGGGTTCTGTATGTGGATGCTCACCCAAGGCCAATTTGACCCTCTATGTGGGTGCTGTTGCCCCACTTCACCATCTATGTTGGCATGTAAGTTATCGGACAATGATTTTTTTGATGGTTTATGATGTTTATATGACATTATATTTTGTATTATTAATGGTTTTTATGTATACACATCTTCCAGCTAAGGCATTTGATCTCCTTGCCTCCAGTTTAGGGTTCTGAAGAAGCCAACAGGCGAAATGTGTCGACCTCTGGAGGATAATTATGTCATGGAACATGATATTGTGATCTCTCAGGCACATTAGCCAAGTATTGATTTTATACTATCTGTGTGGAAGATGAATTTCAATAAATATGTTTAATGTTGAATATGAGTATGTCCATTTTCTGTACCAGTAAAGTCCCATCAGGTTTTGTTTTTTGTTATTGCAATGTGTTAAAGTCTCAACTGAATTTTTGAAAGCATGTTCCTGAAAGGGCCAAATTTTAATGTGTGTGTATCCCTCTTTGTTCTTCAGTGGTTGTTTAAAAAGTATAAAAGCAGCAGCTATGATTAAATTTTTATTAATCATTAATACAAAAAGGAAATGAATAGCAGTTGTGACTACGTACAATGAGTAGGAAACTGTACTTCATACAGAGCTATATAATAACATATTTAGAAAAAACGAAATGCAAAAAAAATTCTCAAATGATGCAAAATTAAAAATCATAGACAATCGTAAAAGTAGAATAAAGCAATTCATATTTTATTTTGCAATGTAATATTATATTTATATTATTATTGAGTATATTCATCAAACTGCTATCATAGTGTTGTTAGGAAGGTGGGAGATAAAAAAGAGGAAAGAAAAAAAAAATAAGGGAGGAAAGCAGGAGAGAGAAAATCAAAAATGAGGGCTATAAATGTGGATAGCAGTATAAACAATTAATTAATTCACAGCTGTAACAAGAAACTATCAAAATCTAAAATCAGTAGGGAGGACTACCTAGCTTTCTCCGGTGTTTGTTTGGCTGCAGTGATAAGAAAAGTTAGAAGATGGAATTGGCTATTAGTACAATTGAGTAGTTTCATATTTAGTAATGCCTCTTTTGGATTTTTTGTAATCTTTTACCCAGCAGTGTATGTGTTCAATAACCATATGTTAAATAAATTAACCTGTCTAACAGTATGCGTTTATAACAGGGGTTTAGTTAGCGCACATTTGCAAATACATACGTAAGCCACAGAGCCACGTCATGGCACCCTGATAATCTGTGGTCCTAACTCTACAATTTACAAAATACCTGTGCCTCTACTATGGGGGCTCTCAAATTTTAGAGTTAGGACCACAGATTATCAGGGTGCCATGACGTGGCTCTGTGGCTTACGTATGTATTTGCAAATGTGTGCTAACTAAACCCCTGTTATAAACGCATACTGTTAGACAGGATATTTCGGTTGTTGGCAAACTGGCTGGCAAGTTGTCCAGGAACATTGTTCTCTCCCCTTCATTCATTATGCGATGCCTTTTTATGTGTCCTTGATATATAAGCCAGTTATAGACTTGGACAGTGGCCATTTTTACTTGCATGTTTGAGTTTAGGTACGTGGGTGCACTAGGACACCCTGGCTGGCATTATGCTATATGCTAGGGGTCCTGTGCACTCCTTTGCCTTTAAGAGGGGTGGGCTCCCTCAGGTCCACCTGGCCTGGATCTATCCATTAAATACATGTGCCTCTACTATGGAGGCTCTCAAATTGTAGAGTTAGGACCACAGATTATTAGGGTGCCATGACGAGGCTCTGTGGCTTATGTATGTATTTGCAAATGTGTGCTAACTAAACCCCTGTTATAAACGCATACTGTTAGACAGGTTAATTCGATTGTTGGCAAACTGGCTGGCAAGTTGTCCAGGAACGTTGTTCTCTTCCCTTCATTCGTCATGTGTTCAATATGCCTGTAAATCAATCCATAAATGTTTAATTTTGGGAGAATCCCACCAGATGTGTAAAAGTGTGCCAGTAGTTTGGAAGTCTCAAAAACATTTGTCAAAGACTGAAGGTTTAATTTTAGCCAGTCATTGGGGAACCATATACAATTGCATCAAAACTTGTACAGTAATTAGATTAAATTGCAGTAGTATTAGTTGATGTGGTATGCCAGATATGCCAGTCCTTTCCCCTACAACTTCTCACCCACATCATCCTCCCATTTTTTTATATATGAATGTGGGTTAGGGGCCCAACTTCCAAGGATTGATGCATAAATTTATGTAAGAAGACCCTTGGCAGTGGTATCTTTTCAAAATGGGTCAGGATTCGAAGAGAGGAAAATTGTCTGATAATATGAACCACAGAGTTCTTCATTTGGAGATATCTGGCAGTTTCCCAATTTCACAGTGGAGACGTCTAAGATATTTGTGGAAAAAGTATTTTGTAGATTTTGTACATATTTTTAGAGACTCACCATCTGTGTCTGAACGGTTCTAGATATCCTGGAGTAAACATTGTGTTGATTATAATTGCAAGTAAAGGGGCATATCAGGACATGAAGTTCCCAATGTATTTGAAAGTATCCCAAACTAAAGGAGAGTGTTTAATAGTAGGGTTGTCAATCGCTTTTCGGGATCATGGAGGAATCAATAAAACAGTTTCAATGGATATGGGATCTAATGTGGAAGCTTCATTGGAAATCCGCAGAGGTGGGTCTCCATAATTATGGTATAGGCGAAAAATTTAAATATCTGATTTTGAATGGATTGCATTATGTGAAAAGGTATTCAACAGGAAGTACTAGAAATAAATAGAGCAGTTTAGGCAGGAAGACCATTTGTATTGATGTTATTCGTCCTACCCATTATATTTGAAGGGTGCGTAGCTGAGATAAGACGGGTAATTAACTTTGTAAAGAGAATCATAACAGGAAGTAAGATAGATGCCTAAATAAGATAAGGACGTACTATATGTTCCCAGTTGAAAGGAAAGGCTTTTTTATGTGAGATAAAATATCATATGGGAGATTAACATTTAGAGCTTTAGATTTGTCATTATTAATACATAACACAGTAATATTTTGAAAATTATTTCATTCTTTCTGTAAATTAGGTAGGATGATAGGAGGAGAACATCTTCCACAAAAAGACATAATTTATGATGATAACCTGCAAATCTGATGCCAGAGATATGGCAAGAGATTCAATTGCTAATATAAATAATAATGGTGATAGAAGGCATCCCTGCCTGGTACCTCTCTGAATATCTAAATAAGATTGGTAAAAGCCAGTGTATTGTACAAACACTGTGCTTTTTTAAGTGCATTGGGAATGTGTTTTTCTTGATCCAGGGGCTTCTTTATAAAGGAATTTGTGAAAAATTATATTTAAGTGTTTTATACTTAGACTTTTGTTGTTCCAGAGGTAGGTGCAAAACAGTTCCTGTAGTGAGTTGAAGAACTGATGGAGGAATATAAGGACAATTTGAAAAAGACTGAGGCATCTTGGAGGCTTCATTTTGATTATTGCCACCCTACCAAACCATGAAAAATGTGATTTATCCGAAGATTTCAGGTTTGTTTGGAATGGGAGTGTATTCAAGCAAAGTTAAGAGAGTAAAACTATATATGTACAATTACCACCGAACTATTATGATAAGTGTAATCTTGCATTGTATTAGACGGTTATATTACTGGGCTTACTGCACCACACTGATGTGTGTTTCCACACCAACTAAACAAAATAATACAAAAAAGTGTAGCGCTACAATATGTGTGAATAGTGCTGGAAACCTTCTTATAAGTAACTCCTTTAATGATACGTGAATAATGGTGGAAACCCCTTATACAAAATATCAGTTACCACTCCTATTTTCAATGATATATTGAACCGCAGTAAAAGAAAAGTAAATAAAAATAAAATACATTTCTATACCATACACCTTGCTATTGTGTTTTTATATTGCAAAATAACATGCAATACCTGAATATCAATATCGTTACTGAAATATTTTAACAACCTATAGTGCATATAGGGGGCAGGACTTTTGAGGCAACAAATTCACAACAAAAAGAAGTTTCATTTCATTTTATTTATACCAAAAAACTAAAATTCGATATTAAAATCATTCTCCATATTACATCGAACGTATACGAAGACCTCAATACTGAACATTTCTGTCACCCATCTGCTTAGAGCAATACTATATACAGTACCTAATAACCAAAGGGGAACATAAAAAGAGACAATCCCCTAATATTAGGGGATGTTCTTTAACTAGTTCTGGGAGGGCGTCATATGACGTCCTGCCAGAATGCACTTTCCTGCGCTCCCCCGGGGGCGCGCATCCGGCGATCTCCGTGAGCGCTGTGTCCTACGGACACAGCTGATCAAGTGATGTGGTAAAAGGCCAATCACAGCGGCCTTTTACCACGTGATCAGCTGTGTCCAATGACACGCTGATCACCGGGAAATGCAATTGCCATTTCTCGGCTGCACTTTCCTTGCGCTCTCAAAGAGAACCGGCAGTTGTCAGAGCAGGGATCGGCACCAATCATCCGGGCACTGATGATCAATGCCCTGATGATCGGTGCCCAGCAGTGCCACCCACCAGTCAATGCCTAGCAGTGCCGCCAGTCAGTGCCCAGCAGTGATGCCAGTCAGTGCCACCTATCAGTGCTGTCCATCAGTACCCATCATCAGTACCACCTATCAGTGCCGCCTATCCGTGACACCTCATTAGTGCTGCCTATCAGTGCCTATCAGCTGCAGTAGCTGTGCTTTCTGTCAGTTCCCTGACAGCTCCTGACACGCTGATCGGGACAGAAGAGTTTATCTGTCCGGATCAGTGTGTCTCTGTGCAGTACACACCCCTGCCCCCTAGTAAAACACTCCCCTCACACAGTTAAACCTTTCACTGAATAATAAAGTTAACCCCTTCCTCCCCAGTGCCATTAGTACAGTGTCAGTGGGTTTTTTTTTGCACTGATCACTGTATTGGTGTCACTGGGGATGTCAGTGACCCCAAGTCAGTTCCCCCCCAGTGTCAGAATGTCCGCCGTAGTCCCGCAGTCCCGCCATAAGTCACTGATCGCCGCCATAAGTCACTGATCGCCGCCATAAGTCGCTGATCGCCGCCATTATTAGTATAAAAAAAATTAAAAATCCCAGTATCTTTCCCGCCATTTGTAAATGCTATAACTTTCACGTAAACCAATTAATTTACACGTATTGGGGTTTTTTTTAGCAAAGACATGTCGCAGAATGCATTTTGGCAGAAATTTATGACTAAATTTGATTTTTTAATTTTTTTTTACTGGACATGTTTTATAGCAAAAAGTCCAAAATATTGTTTTTTTTCCTCAAAATTGTCAGCCTTTTTTTTTATAGCGCAAAAAATTAAAAAAAGCACAGGTGATCAAATACCACCAAAAGAAAGCTCAATTTGTGGGAAAAAAAGGAGGTAAATTTCATTTATGTACCGTATTGCATGACCGCGCAATTGTCCATTAAACTAGCACAGCGCTGTATAGCAAAAAAAGGCGTAAATTGCAGTATCTATACCATAGTTTGTAGATGCTATAACTTTCACACAAAGCAATCAATATACACTTATTGGGATTTTGTTTACCAAAAACATGTAGCAGAATACATTTTGGCCTAAATTTATAACTAACTTTGAGTTTACTATATATTTTTTATAGCTGAAAGTAAGAAATATAGTTTTTCTTAAAAATTTTTGGTCTTTTTTTGTTTATAGCGTGAAAACTAAAAAGCGCACAGGTGATCAAATACCACCGAAAGAAAGCTCTATTTGTGTGAAAAAAAGGACCTAAATTTTGTTTGGGTGCAGCATTGCATGACCGCGCAATTATCAGTCGAATTAGTGCAGTAGCAAAAAGAGGCCTGGTCAAGGGGGGTAAATCCTCAGGAGGGCAAGTGGTTAATAAAGATTGAGTTCAAATGATGGTAAAGCATGATGATCGCCTATCTTTGATTATGTTTGAGTTATGAATGTCTAAGAACCTTACACAGTATTGAAAAAGAAGCTATCGGATCTGAGGTGTGTCTAAATAATATCCCAGACCAATGGAGTTAATCCTTAGGCAGGGAAGGCAAGCAGTGACCTGTTTTCTAGGTCAAATATGGAGTTGAGCACTTGATACTGCTGGTGACAGATATAATGTGATGCAACTGCTGTGGGATTGGCATTGTGCTCATAACTCAGGATATCATTAAGTGGATTGTTTGTTACAGACTTACTGATGCACTAGACTTTATTATTTTATATAGGAGGTTTCCACTACCATTTACTATAGGAACATTATTATTTTATTTAGGAAGTTTCCAATTTTATTCACAATATTCACAATACGCTGTTGAAATATTTGAGTTACGATGTTGATATTCAGGCATTGCATGTTATTTTGCAGTATGAAAATACAATTGCAAGGTGTATGGTATAGGAATGTATTTTATTTTTTATTATATTTAATATACTTTTCATGTATTGTGGTTCAATATATCATTGAAAATAGAAATGGTAAGTTGATATTTTGTATAACAGGTTTCCACCATTATTTACATATCAGTACAGAAGTTACTCATAATCAGAAGGTTTCCACCACTATTTACACTTTGAAAAAATTGAGGTAGCACTACATTTTTTGGGGAATATAAAGTTAAGTGAGTGTAGGCCATTTAGGTTTGTAGGCAAATGGATTCCAAAATATTTAGGGAATCATAGGGAATAGAGATGTTTAAAAGCACATGACTTTGAATGAATAATTTTGAAGTTGGAGATATTATTCAAAAGTTTTCAATAATTGTGAATAAAAATTAGGGGCTGGTTGAGGGAGAATAGTTAGCCGTTTGCATAAGCAGGGGCTCTAAATTCTTTAGCTGGTGCAGTAATGCACTGTATGTCAACTTTAGCTTTTACTGTTCTTATGAATGGTTCCAATGTAATAATGAAAATCAGCAGGGATAGATAGCATGTCTAGATAAATGTGTCTTTTTACAATAGTTTTTCTCTAATGGGTCTCTGTCAGGAATCAGAAGCTGGGATGGCCAAATCTGTGCACCTTCACTAGGAAACTGGGAACAGAACATATATTTATATATATATATATATATATATATATATATATATTTAACCTCTTCATTACCATACTATAGCCGAAAGATCAGAGCGATTCTCTTATACTGGGAAGGTGTCTATAGACTTTCTCCTGGGGTGTGCATTGGGCATCCTCCGTGACCACTCTGTCGTTTGGACACAGCTGAAAACAGATCGTTGTAAATGGCCAATCAAAGTGGCCCTTTACCATGTACCTTATTTCGCGCTCCATAAGACGCACCTGACCATAAGACGCACCTAGGTTTTAGAGGTGAAAAACAAGAAAAAAAATATTCTGAACCAATGGACTGCAGACACAGTACAGGAGATGACCAGAGACTGTGGACACAGTACAGGAGATGACCAGAGACTGCAGACATAGTACAGGAGAAAACCAGAGACTGCGGACATAGTACAGGAGATGACCATAGACTGCGGACACAGTACAGGAGATGACCAGAGACTGCGGACACAGTACAGGAGATGACCAGAGACTGCGGACACAGTACAGGAGATGACCAGAGACTGCGGACACAGTACAGGGGATGACCAGATTGTGGACACAGTACAGGAGATGACCAGAGACTGTGGACATAGTACAAGAGATGACCAGAGACTGCAGACACAGTACAGGAGATGACCAGAGTCTGCGGACATAGTACAGGAGATGACCAGAGACTGCAGACAAAGTACAGGAGATGACCAGAGTCTGCGGACATAGTACAGGAGATGACCAGAGTCTGCGGACACAGTACAGGAGATGACCAGAGTCTGCGGACATAGTACAGGAGATGACCAGAGACTGCAGACACAGTACAGGAGATGATCAGAGTCTGCGGACATAGTACAGGAGATGACCAGAGTCTGCGGACATAGTACAGGAGATGACCAGAGACTGTGGACACAGTACAGGGAATGACCAGAGACTGCGGACATAGTACAGATGACCAGAGACTGTGAACATAATACAGGGAAAATACCAGGGACTGTGGACATAGTACAGATGACCAGAGACTGCAGACAGTGCAGGGGATAACCAGAGATTGCAGACAGTGCAGGGAATGACCAAGAGACTGCGGACCTTTGGGGAAGAAGGGGGAGCGGGTACCTGAATTTGACAGGTACCCGCTCCCACTTCCGCGGAGTTGTCCTTTCTTTAGTGTGGGCGCGCTGGCTTCTTCCCGTGCCGGCTTCTGTGACAGCCGGGTGCCCACTGCACATGCGCAAGAAGCGCTGCGCTTTGTGAATGGCCCAGCGCCTTCTGGGACCTGTCATGTGTCCCAGAAGTCGCCGGACCATTCACAAAGTTCAGCGCTTCTCGCGCATGTGCAGTGGGCACCCGGCTGTCACAGAAGCCGGAGCTGGAAGACTGTACAGCGCTGGACCGAGGAACAGGTAAGGTCCTGCAGCAGAGAAGAGCTGAGCGGCCTGCACGGTATTCTGAAATGGTGACAGCGGCAGAGATACTGGACCGGCAGCTCCATATTCGCTCCATAATACGCACTGATATTTTCCCCCTTTTTTGGGGGGGGAAAAGTGCATCTTATGGAGCGAAAAATACGGTAATCAGCTGTGTTCAATCACAGCTGATCACATGTAAACAGATTGCAGGCTATGGGCTTTCCCTTTCCTCAGGGCTGTCACTGTGTGAGTAGAGGATCTCCAATAACCGGCAATCCTGACAGTGCTTGGTATACAATGATAATCAGGGCACTGGTCATCAGTGCCCTGCTGATGGATGCAGCCCCAGCAGTGCCCATCAGTTCAGCTTATCATTGACTAGCTGTGCAGCTTATCATTGACTAGCTGTGCAGCGTATCAGTGCCGTCTATCAATGCCCATCAGTGCCACCTATCAGTGCCCATCAGTGCTACCTCATCAGTGCCTCCTCATCAGTACCTCCTCATCAGTGCAGCTTATCAGTACCCATCAGCACTGGCTACTGACCCACTATGTATTTCTAGTGTTAACATGTGGTTACACCCCTTTAGCGCCTGATAGATAAATACATGTACAAGCTATTGGGATTTGAGCACAGGTATATCTTGTTTCTGTCACATAGCAGATCAGTAACCAGACCTAAACCTAGTAGCTCTCCCCCACTTTTTGTCTGTTTGCCCCAGGTTGGCATTGTGTCCATAGTAGCATTTGCGTTGGCAGAGCAGAGTAGGACTGGCCATAGAGGGATTACTTTGAGCAAGAACGATGTGATCAGATGCTTTCTCAATTTTAAAATGGCATTGTTTATATCCGGTGAAACCGAAATGATAAAATGCTCATAGCTTCTAGTTTCTTACTCTATAGAGATGATTGGAGCAATTCTTGTCTCTGATGAGCTCTATGGTCAACCAGTGCAACTGCCTGATGTATTCTTGGGTTCCCCAGTGGGACAGGAGAGTCCGTGGAAGGTGGCGGCAGGGATGTCCCTTCCCACTGTTTGTAAAAGCAATCCAGTGGTTAATTAGCCACTAGGATTGCTTTTACATGAAAACCAACTGCCAGCTGCAAAAAAAAACAATACCAGGACAATGCCTGTAGCTGCAGGCATCATCCCAATATAACCACTCAAAGTCTAAAGACGTACCAGTATGTTGCTGGTCCATGTTGGGCATATACACAATATGGCCAAAAGTATTGGGACACCCCTCCAAATCATTGGATTCAGGTGTTCCAATCACCTCCATGGCCACAAGTGTATAAAATCAAGCAGCTAGGCATGCAGAGTGCTTCTACAAACATTTGTGAAAGAATGGGTCGGTCTCAGGAGCTCAGTAAATTCAAGCCTGTTACTGTGATAGGTTGCCACCTATGCAATAAGTCCATCCGTGAAATTTCCTTGCTACTAAGGAGGCCATGTAAAATGACAGAGCGGGGTAAGCACAGAAGTCGCCAACTGTCTGCAGAGTCTATAGCTAAGGACTTCCAAACTTCATGTGGCCTTCAGATTAGCACAACAGTGCATAGAGAGCTTCATGGAATTCCACTGGGTTTCTATGGCCGAGCACCTTCATCCAAGCCTTACATCAAGTGCAATGCAAAGCATCGGATGCAGTGGTGTAAAGCACACCGCCACTGGACTCTAGAGCATTGGAGACATGTTTTCTGGAGTGACAAATCACGCTTTTCTGTCTAGCAATCTGATGGACATATCTGGGTTTGATGGTTGCCAGGAGAGCGGTACTTGTCTGACTGCATCGTGCCAAGTGTAAAGTTTGGAGGAGGGGGGATTATGGTGTGGGGTTGTTTTTCAGGGGTTGGACTGGGCCCCTTAGTTCCAGTGAAGGGAATTTTTAAGGTGTCAGCATACCAAGACATTTTGGACAATTTCATGCTCCCAACTTTGTGGTAACAGTTTGGGGATGTTCTCTTCCTGTTCCAGCATGACTGAGCACAAGTGCACAAAGCAAGGTCCATAAAAACATGGATGAGCAAGTTTGGGGTGGAGGAACTTGACTGGCCTGCACCTTAACCCCACAGAACACCTTTGGTATGAGTTAGAATGGAGACTGTGAGCCAGGCCTTCTCATCTGACATCAGTGCCTGACCTAACAAATGCACTTCTGGAAGAATGGTCAAACATTCCCATAGACACACTCCTAAACTTTGTGGACAGTCTTCCCAGAAGAGTTGAAGCTGTTATTTCTGCAAAGGGGGGGGGGGGGGGTCAACTCAATACTGAACCCTGTGGACTAAGACTGGGGTGCCATTAAAGTTCATCTGCTTGTAAAGGCATGTGTCCCAATATTTTTGGCAATATAGTGTATGTAACAGCAGAGAACATGGGCATATTATGAATCAGGTCTGCAGACTAAAATGACTGCAATTCATTTGTTTTTTGTAACATCAATGTTGAGGATTAGGCCCCAAAAGAATTTAGGACTGTGATAGGTTTCCATGTGAATTGTCTGGCAAGAGCTGAATTTGGGTGGGCAGAGATGTATTGTGCATATTGTGACGATCCCAGGATTGCTGCCACCAATATGTGACGAATGCAGCATCAGACCCCAGCCCTTCTCACCAAACTCATGACCAAAGGACTAGCCAATCTAAAACCGCGATGTCACATGTGTAAGAATGCCACACCCAGCTGCACCCTGCACAACAATTTTCCAGCTAATTGGACCACAATCTATGTACCGGCAGCCTGAATGCGATTGTTACTGGGTCAGGTTAATTACGCAATTAACCCTTCACACTGCCACCACCTCCTTTTTGTACAGAGAAAGAGGAAACTCTGCGATATCAGCTATAACACTATAATGATTGAGATAATCGTCTGTATAACATGGTCACCGCAGGCCGGTTATACAGAGGGTTAAACAAACACAGTAGCGCTCTTTTAGAGGCAGAAATACGTAAATTGCAATAAAGAGCTATAGAAACAGTTCAACACTTTCAGAAGGAAAGATTTATTACTAAACGATCAAACGGGTGCAATAAAAATATTTACAGAAAAAAGATGTAACCAATATATATATTAAAATACAGAGAACAACAGCACAGCAAAGAGATAACAGAGAGAAGTTAGAGGGTTAAAGTACTTGCCAAAGTCCTGGGTTAGCAGATCAAGTTTCAGAGCAAAAGGGTGTGGGTCTCCCCAGGTGGTTCTGATGTTAAAAAGAGAGAATTCTTAAACTTCACTTCCTTAGGCCTGACAGCTCATTTTGTAGTTCCCCAGCAGGGGGCGTCTCTGAAGTCAAGGACCAATACCCCGTTTAGGGCGGGAAGGTCTAAACTAGAGCCAAAATCTCTTATAGTTCATATTTTGGCTCATAACTTTCCATATGCACAAGTGACACTCCACCCACGGGTAGATTATTATGCAGACACGTCTGAGGATTGATTACATATGAAATATGAAATTCTACACTAAATGGTTCACGGGATCTACTTTTCTGCTTTCCTATGTATTCCAGCCAAGGAGAGTGACTTATCAAACTGTTCATCTCCTCATGGTCAATCTGACAATATGCCTGGTTTTTATGTAAGTTTCTCATATTCCAAGATATGAGACATAGGGGAAAAATGGATTTTAAAAGTGTATATCTGGTTCCTGCTTCGTTGGAATGCCTTGAACTCCTGGGAAGGCTTGTGTTATCTTTTACAAGGTGTGATATTGCACAGCTCTCTCAGACAACCAGGCACTTCTCTCAGAGATGTGTATAGCTCTGGACTCCCTGCTGGGCTCTGGCCTGTGACACTTTCAACACACATATGTCCCTGTGGATTAACAGAGAGGGAGGGGGAAAATGAGGGTAGAACATGGAGAATTCTTGACAAAATGGAGGGCTGCGTCTTTCACTGTGTGTACGTTTGTTACACATATAAATTGCTTTGGCCCACAATCAATTCATAAAAATCTTCTGTTCCAGACAGTGGAGGGGCTAAACACTAGTGCTGACTGAGAATGGGGGGCTTATCCTGCTAACACTGCATTTTTGGGGACACTATACTAAGCAGGCACCAGTATAGTGCTGTTCGTGATCAATATATTTATCTGTACAAACACTATACTAGTAATGGCAGTGATCAGCAACCTATAGCGGGCATGTGATAGTGTGTGGGCAATCTAACACTAGCTGACCCTGGCTGGGAGGGAAGCTTACAGACCTTGATTAATTAGTAATTCAGTGATCAGTGAAAAATTCTATATATTGACACAATACTAATAGCACTGGCTGGATGATGGGGTGATCAAAGGATTAATAGGGGCAATAAAAGGGTTAAATTTGCAAATCTATTGTGTGCTTGTGTAAAATGTAGTGCAGTGTTCTCTCCCTGGACTGACGGGGGGAAGTGGGGGGTGCACACACATCAGGAAATTGAAAGCAACACAAGAGTACATAGTTTTTCCTAGAGCCATCTCTCACCCGCACATTGTGGGCGGACGGTGGGCAAATAGTTAAAAAAAACTTTTTTTTTAAATGTTCTCAATATTTTATTCTTTTTTATAACATTTTTTTTTAACTATTTAAAAAAATGCTTTAATCAGAGTAGTGCAATATTACTATAGCAACAATGTACTACTCTAAGGGGGAGGGTGTTCAGGGATTTTGTTTTTCCTACACTTTGCATTGCAGGAGCAATACAGATGATTGCTCTGCAACGCAATGCATGCTTTGAACTGTCATGAACGGGTTGCATTCATGACAGTCTAAAATACAGTGATCTGTGATTGGCTCCAGCTAGTCACATGGTACAAGGTGCTATGATTGGCCCATGTACCATGTAAGAGCTATGGACCAATCGCAGCTCACCAGGAACAGAAACAAAACTGTTATGAATCAGATTGATTCATAACAGCTTTGCTAGCATTGTGATCATTGTAGTCATGCCTGTTTTTTGTATTTCAATGGTTTTTATTAATTTATAACAATTAACACAGGAGCAACAAATCACGCCCACACAGGGGCTATCAATTGCACATAGAAGAATTAGAAAATTAGAGAGATCAGTGCTCTAACACCAACAGGGCAAAAGATGCGCCCACAGAGGGGCCATCAATGGCACTTAAATAACAAAACATAAATATAACACTGATAATAACTCAGACTAAAGGCAGCTATCCACTGCCTCACCAAAAGCAAACAGAGAAAAAAAAGGGGGGGGGGAGGGAAGGAGAAATACAAAAGAAAAAAGATAACCAAACCAAGAGCAGGGATCCAAGAACACCAAAGCCAAAAACATCACATCCCCAGGTTAGCCGGCGGGAGTGTGGGAAAGGTATATTGCAACCACGGCTCCCATATTTTCAAGAATTTACATTGGGAGTCGTTGCAGATACTCGACATCTGTTCATTGAGCATCATAGTGGTCATATGGTCCCGCACCCCCTGAAGAGGGACAAACGGGCGCTTCCATGCCTGAGCAATTGTTCTAGAGGCCAACAAAAACAAATAGGAAGCCAACTTCTACTGATGAGACCAGAGGCCCGGTATGGGACAATGAAGCAAAGCATATCGAGCATCCCGTCGTATAGAGAGATGGAACAAGGTGAAAAGGAGGCCAAACACGCGAGACCAAAAACGAAGCAGCCTCGGGCATGACCACCAGATATGCAATACATCACCACGATGGCCGCAACCCCGAAAGCATCGATCACTGCAGGCAGGGTTTGCCTGTGCCAAACGAGCCGGAACCCAGTACCAACGAAACAATACCTTGTAGGCCACCTCCAGCGTGGTCGTATTAAAGGAGCATTTAGCTACAAGCGACCAGGCCCTATTCCAGTCCTCCGGATCCACAACCACTCCCAGGTCGCGCTCCCACTGAATGACATATGAAAAAGAAGTATGCAATGAGCATCTATTTAAGGCTGCATAAAGAAGGGAGATAAGGCCTGGGGCACCCAGCCACTGTTGGCAAAGCAGTTCAAAGGCAGATTTCTGGTACGGGAAAACAGAAGTGCCCCTCAATGAGGTCAGCCAATGTCGCAACTGAAGGTAACGAAAAAATTCCGCCGGAGGGACATCCCGTGACTCCCAAAGAGAATTCCAGGTGGGGAAGGACTGAGAGGTCAAAAAGTGTCATACTTGTGAAAAACTGTTGGCCACCCACCAAGAAAACGCCCTTGGTTGATCTAAACCCAGTGGAAAGAGGGGGTTGTTAGTAATCGGGAGCAAAGGCAAGAAAAGTGACATTAGGTCACTGGAGTAACGTACCGAGTCCCACATTTTAAGCCATAAAGCAAAATTGGACTCAGTGCCGTGGGGC
The DNA here is from genome assembly GCF_062004578.1 of Staurois parvus. Taxonomy (NCBI): domain Eukaryota; kingdom Metazoa; phylum Chordata; class Amphibia; order Anura; family Ranidae; genus Staurois; species Staurois parvus. The sequence continues at coordinate 3,067,376 of NW_028318368.1, forward strand.
GCAGAGCAGGGGGAAGCCATAGAAGCGTTGAAATCGCAATAGTGACACAATTAGGTAATTCCAGCAGGACCCAGAGAGGTATGTCTGAGGAAGCATGCAACATAGATAGCGGGGCGATCTGCTCGCCTGATAATATTTAGTTACATTGGGAACCCCAAGGCCACCCTGGAGTCTATGGACAAAAAGCGTAGTTCTGGAAACTCTGGGGCGTTTATCGGCCCAGATGAAATACATAATCTTCGCCTGAAGCAACCGAAGGAAATGAGGAGGAACCCGCACTGGGAGAGTGCGAAAATAGTATAACAATTTCTGCAAGATGGTAATTTTTACTGAATTAATCCGTCATATCTATGACAGGTGCAGAAATTGCCAAGAATGCATAAGAGAGGACACAGAGCGAAGCAATGGATAATAATTTGCAGCAAACAGTGAGTCATAGGTGGGGGTCAAGCGAATGCCTAGGTATTCAAGAGAAGAAGAAGCCCATTTATAAGGAAAGTGAGACTGTAGGTGCGAAACCAATTCTGAGGCCAAAGTAATATTAAGCGCGACAGTCTTATCCAAATTGATACAGAGACCCGAGATCAAAGAGAAGCACTCAAGAACCTGTTGCAAATTTGGAAGCGTCGTCAGGGGATTAGTGAGAGTCAAGAGGGCACCGTCTGCAAATAGATTCAACTTGAACTCCTGTCCCGCGTATGGAACCCCCGATATATTACAATCAGTCTGGAGCACCATAGCCAACGGCTCAAGCACCCGGACAAAGAGTGCTGAGGACAGGGGGCATTCCTGTCTCGTACCTCACCAAATAGGAAAGGGATCTGAGAAATACCCAGCGTATTTAACGGAAGCCGAAGGGGAAGAATACAAGGCTTGAATCCAAGAAAGAATAGAGTCCCTGAAACCCCAGCGAGACAGCACAAACCGCGGATATTGCCAGGATAGAGAATCAAAGGCTTTATATATGTTTAAGCACAATAAGAATCCTGGTGGTTTCCACTGTTGTAGAAAATGTATAAGATGGACCAACTTACTAACATTATCACCCGCTTGCCTCCCAGGGACAAAACCCACTTGGTCCCTGTGGATCAGGCTTCGCAAATATTTATTGATACGAAAGCTAAGAATCTTGCCCAATATCTTCAGGTCTTCATTAAAAAGAGAAATGGACCTGAAGGCTTGTGGATCCTGCACATCATCTGTCGTCTTAGGAATCATGGAGATATGAGCTCTAAGCGCGTCCGGAGAGAGCAAGGAGCCCTGTCGTAACTCATTAAAATAGTCAGCCAAGAAGGGTGCTAACAGGGTTGTAAATTTCTTATAATAGAGGCTGGAAAAGCCGCCTGAACCTGGGGCCGAGGTGGACCGTAGAGATTTAATAGCTTGGAGCACTTCCGGTACGGTGACACCGGCGTTAAGGCCTTCTGCGCTGCCTCAGATAGTCCAGGAAGTTGGAGGTCCTGAAAGAATGCCTCTGCCTGAGCCACAGGGAAGGGATCTGGTTTAGCGTAAAGGCGCGAAAGAAAGTCTGCAAAACGGGAGACAATCTGCTGGGGATTAGAAGTACAGCCACCCACGGGAAGTCGCAATCGGATCGGTTTATGCGGTTTCCCCACAGAATTGAGTTTCCTGGCCAGCATCGGACCAGGCTTATTAGCACAGGAATAAAATTTGTGTTTGGTCCAACGCAGGGCCCGTTCCGCCTCTAAAGAGGTGAGTAGTTCCAACTCTGCTGCCAGGGCGTCTCGAGCACGTTTATGGGCCATGGATGGGAATGACTTCCAACGAGCATCCGCAGAGGCCAACAAAGAATGAAGCTCCAAAAGTCGGCACCCCTGTTTCCTCTTCCGAACCGCCGCCAGCTGTATAACCTGACCCCGCACCGTGGCTTTATGCGCCTCCTACAGGGGCACTGCCGAAGAAACAGATCGTGAGTTTTCAGCGAAGTATGTGCGTAAGAAGGATTCTATTTGTTGGCAGGTGACCTGAGTGGTCAATAAAGAATCATTAATGCGCCAGTGGAAGGGGCGCCGTAGCAACCCGGAAAAGGCCAGGAGGAGTACCAGGGGATCATGGTCCGACCAGGGTGAGGAGGGAATAGCTATCCGCCTGACCAAAGGAAGCTGCTGAACATGCATGAATTCTACAAAAACTGTCATGAGGGTTGGAATAGAATGTAAAGTCATGCTCAGTTGGGTGAAGTTCCCTCCAGACGTCCGCCAGCCCCGCCGTCCGCAAGAGAGTGCGCATAGGTTCCTCTAGCACTAAGTCGTGAGAAGGGACCGCCCCCTGGGCATAGCGCCTATCCAATGTGGAATCCAAGGTAACATTGGAATCTCCTAAAAGAAGAAGAAGACCCTTGGAGTGCCGGGTCATGCTGTTTTTAACCCTTTTTCTCTAAAAAAATACAAACATAACATTGCCAGCCTTGTTTCAATATAAAAAGAGCAATTGCCAAAAAAGTAGAATTAGTAATATTGAAATTAGTGATGGGCCAAACACCCCCCTGTTCGGTTCATGGTCGACCATTTGGACCTAGGGAAAGTTCAACTGTGACAAGGGGACAATTCACTAAGAGGTATCTTACCGCATCTGAGTATGCAATAAGATACCACACAGCTACTAAAATACCACATGCATTATATTATTAAGTTATTCAGTATTTTAGTAGTGAAAATATTCTTTAAAGTGGTAGTAAACCGCATACAAAAATCCCCTGCAAAGTAATGTCATAATGTGCTAGTATTCATTGTGGGGAGCGACGGGTGAACAGCCCGCCAAACGCCCCTTAACATTTGTGTCTTCACCGAACACACGAACGGCCGTTGTTTGAGTCAAACCTCAAGCCCAACACTAATTAAAATCATTGAACAAATCTTTTCCCTGAGATTTCAGATCCTTGTCTAACAGCAAGTAAACTTTAAGATGGATCATTTGTTACTTTAGAAAGAATGTATCCTGTATTCCAGCTATTGTGTGTGTGTTTAATTCTTTCTGATACTTCTGATACTTCTTTGGTGTGCAATGCAGAAATGCATTTATCTGAGTAATGTTGATCATTGTGGGTTTAGCACTGAAATCCGGTTCTCTTTTTAATGTCTAATTTGATATTACGTGTGAGCATTCTTTTTGCAATTTGCTTTTGTGTCAGAGAGATAATTACAAGCTATATAGACAAACCGGGTAGTGTCAATGGATTTCCTAAATTTTAACATATGAGCAATGCTGCCCTGTCAATTCTTCAGCGACATTTAACTGACTAAAATAACTGCATCTGAGGTTTTGCAATAAAAAATCACTTACCAGATATCTATATCTTTCTCAAGGGAAAAAATATATCTGACAATGGAAAATTGCATCATTATTTATTTATACTAAACTGCAATTTTTAGAACATTTCCTTCCATTACTGTAATTTATTACTGTAAAACATTGTACAATTTTTGTCTCATTATACCATTTGCTCTAGTTTGGATTGATATTAGTGGAAAGACCAGGAAGGTGGCAATAAGAATTTACAGTAACTTGTTTGATGGACAGGTTTCGGTAAAATAGGAATATTAATTATCCTTTCATTTTTGCAAGAATTTTAATATGTTATTTATCATTCAAAGGTTATTGAAAGGAAGTAATTTTAACAATACTTTGTTGACTTTTGATTTGTATCAAAGGAGATTCGCTTGAGAATCTTATTCTTAATTGTCAATCACGTGAAAATAAATAGTTATAGGCATTTAAATAACACTTGATTGTCTTTTATATGTGAATATTATTTAATAATTCAAAGGACAATTGTCCTTTATTTACTTGCCTGCCCCCCCTCCCCAGAGTGCAGCCCACCAGGATAAATACCTTTATCTCTGGACCATGGTATGCGCTATACCTTGCTCAAAGCTGCTCAGGTTTTCATTGCTCAAGGTAAACCAAAAGTATAACTTTCCAATACAGTGGGCACCAAGTAATTAAAGGACACCTATGTCAAAGGCACAATTGCCCTTTAAAATAGAATTTTATTTACAGTATGTGTTCATAATATGTGTCATTACAAACCACAGCAAAAAAAGGTATATAAATCAAATTGGGAAGAAGTTTCCAGAATTTGGGAAGAGGCTCCAAACATAATGGCGCATGCTGGAGTTGACACTTGAATCTAGAGAAGATTTACAAGTTCTAACAGCAATGTTTGTCTTACAATGGTAACAGCAGTGAGAGCAACATGGAAATGTTAAACATCTTGGTGTTAATTACTTATTTTACCCACTCTATAAAAATGTATACATTTAAAGTGAATGCAAAGCCAAAATATTTTGTTAAGTTTTGGATAGAGTGAGATTTTCATCGCTCATGTTTCATCTTTCAGATTTATCATTGTCTGTGCCTCAGCTGGGGAGATTCACTTAACTTGTCACAGTGACCATTGTCTCTTGTACAGAAAAAGATGGGAAATCCTAATGTTTAGAGCAGTGGTCTCCAAACTGCAGCCCGAGGGCTGGATATGGCCCTTTGCTACCCTTTATCTGGCCCTTGGGGCACTATTCCACCCATTGAGACCAACAATGGGGCAGTACTTCTTCCCATGAAACCAATGATGGTGCACTATTCTTCCCACTAATACCAATGGTGGGGCACTACTCTTCCTTCACTGACCAACAACCCTGAGGCCATGTTTATTCTCAATGATGCTGGGTCCAGGACATTTCCTATCCTCACTGGCCCTAATCCGGCCTTCCTAAAGTCTGAAGGACAGTATACTGGCCCTTTGTTTGAAAAGTATGGAGACCCCTGGTTTAGAGCAATAACAGGGGCAGGGGATGGCAACTGTCTAAAAGAGAATTTTCCCTTGCCTTGGAGAGATTCCCTTTTAGTCTGTTGTATATCAAGGAAAGAAGTGAACGAAAGTCTCCTAGTGACTGGGAACATATTTTTTTTAAATACATTGTGTTATATGCTATAAATTGTAAAGGCTGAAGTTTTTTACCTTTCTATGCATGAAGGTAAAAAACCTGAGAGCAACAGTGCCCCCAGTCCCCTCAATACTTATCTGAGCCCCATCCTGATCCAGCAATGTGAATGACATCCATGGCTGTCCTGGGTCTCTGCCTCTTCACTGGCTGAGACAGCAAGCGGGAACCATTGGCCTGTCAGCCAATGAGGTGTAAAAGGGGGCGGGGCCAAGCCGAGGATCCATGTGTGAAAGGACATTCAAAGCAGTGGATGCCCCCATAGCAAGCTACTTGCTGTGGGGGCACCTGACAGCCAGGAAGAGTCAGGAGAGCCTGTGGGGGACCCGAGAAGAGGAGGATCCAGGCTGCTCTGTGCAAAACTGCTGTGCACAGTAGGTAAGTATAGACATGTTTTTTTATTTTGGAAAAAAAAAAAATATGAACCTTTAGAATCTCTTTAATGGATGGACCTGAATACTTTACTGCTAAAAAGGAAGGTTTATTATAACTTTAATTATTAGCATATGACCTTAAATATTTAAAAGATAAATTACAGGCAAACAGATGAAATAAAAAGGGGTGTTTTAACTGTCCATTGATTTAGATTGCTTCTATCTAATCGGTTGTGAGACTTACACTCACATCTGAATAGATAGAGCCAGTAGGATGAATTTCTGGCCTGGTTCAGAAAACAGCAGAAACCAATGCAGTTCAGTCAGAAATCTTTTTTTGGGCGTTGCAAGTCCCACAATTTTGTTTGTGTGATCAAGGCACATTTGTCGCACCAAAAAAAAAGTGTTGCGATCACGGCAAGAGTGCCCCGATTGCACATTTTCACAGTGCATTTTCAAATTGCAGGCAGAATTGAGATTTTGCCAGTGATTTGAAATGTCCTAGTGTCAATGGAGCCTTAATTTGCATTTTAATCTGCCCAGCAACAAGTTGGCCACCCAATTTTTCTTTAAAAAAATGCAAATTGCATCAAATATGGGCCAAAACTGCATATGCAAAAACACAAATGCACTGCAAAATGGGCAAAACGCAACCAGGCGTGAACCGGGCCTGCAATGCATTGAAAACCATGCAAAAACGCATCAAAAACACACACGTGCTGCATTTTTTGAGTCACATGACCTATAAAAAATGCACCCTAAATGTGGTAAAATCATTGCAAAATTGCCTGTAAAATCATGACAAAACCACAGGTAAAATTGCAGCAAAATTGCAGGTAAAATCTAAGCAAAATTCTAAATAAAATTTCAGCTTAAATGACAGGTAAAATTGTGTCAAAATCAAGGGTAAAAATGCAGCAAAATTGCAGGTAAAATTGCGGCAAAATCCCAGGTTAAGTTGCAGGTAAAATTGCAGCAAAATCATGGGTAAAATCACGTTTTCTGTGGCCATTATCGGCACCTTTTTCCTATCGGTAACATGTCAATAACACTATTTTCAGCCGCTGATATATTGGTGCATCTCTAGTATGTATAGTATATACACTGTTACTAGTGGCTGAAGCTATGGGAGATGGGACAGACCTAGAGTGTCCTGAACTGTCATTCTTAGAGCACTGCCTGGGTGGGAGGTACAGACCAGGACCACTACAGTGAGCAGGGAGGAAATACATCACAGCTTCCTGGATGAAGAACTACAGAGGGGCGGAGCCAAGACCAGTGGCTGGGGGAATAGATGGCATAGCAGCCACTAGTTTTACAAGCAGGAAACCACAGGGGATTATTTAAAAATCATCAGTTTATTTCAGAGCAACTACAGAGTGAACCAGAAGAAGAAGGACGTATTCAGTGAAGGTAGGGGATCAGCAGCAAGGACATGGAAAAAAGTTTTGCCCGGAGTTCTGCTTTAAGGTGAATAACTCTACACCAAGTTCACTATACGGACCACTTATGCATTTATACATGGTTGCACTTCTCTGCACTTTCTTCAGTTACCTAGTATCCTTTTTTAGTGAACTGTCGCCCAATATTCCAGATGAGGTCTTACTAATGATTTGTAGAGGAGCAAAATGATATCTTTCTCTCTGCAGTCCATACCTCTTTTAGTACAAGAAAGGATTTTGGCCACTTTGGAAACCACAGCTTGGCACTGCATGCCATTATTAAGCTTTTGATCTATCAGAAAAGGATATGTGCCAAGGGGTTAATGCACCAATCTTAAGAGGTACCTATGTCCCAATATTTGTACGTAAGAAAAGTTTTACTTAGAAGCAGATGGACTTTTATGGTACCCACATAGACATTACAACACATGGTTGGTTAAAACCATTATTTTTTTAAATACTATAATCGGTGATCTACCAGAACTCCCAGATACTTCTCCACCATTGATTCCCCCAATTGTACTCCACCTAGTATGTATGATGCAAAACATGCATATTCTAAAATGCATAACTTTACACTTCTCAATATTAAACCTCATTCACCACATAGTTGCACAATGAAGCAGTGCATTGAGGTCGGCTTGTAAGTTGGAGACAACCTGTAAGGACATTATTACACTGCACAGCTTGGTGTCATCTGCAATGATTCAAATGTTACTTTTAATCCCAGACCCTATATTGTTTATAAATATATTAAAAAGTAAGGGTCTCAACACTGAACCTTGGGGTACACTACTGACAACCCTAGACCATTCAGAGTATGAATAATTAACCACTACTTGCGAAATACTGTCTTTTTACCAGTTTTCTATCCATTTACAAGCTGATTTTTCCAAGCCTGTAGACTTTACCTTACACATTAGCCGTGTGTGGGGAACTGTGTCAAACACTTTTTCAAAATCCAAGTATACCATGCCCACAACCACCCCTCTGTCCAAGGTTTTGCTCACCTCCTCATAAAAAGAAATCAGATTTGTTAGACAACTTCTGTCTTTTGTGAATCCATGCTGTCTATTGCTTGAACTGTTTATTTTTTTTTCTAGCAAAATCTCATCTATGTGGTCTTTTATTAAACTGTCCAGTATTTTCCCAACTATATAAGTTAAACTGACAGGTCTATATCAACTTGGTAAAGACTTTATCCCTTTTTAAATATAGGCACCACTTTGGCATTGCGCCAGTTCAGTGGTATTATGCCAGTCATTAAAGAAACAATGGATTTGAAATGACAGAGCTCATTTCCTTTAGGACTAAATATTTATGGACCATATCAATTTTGAGTCATTGTGGATCATTTAGGGCTGTGTCAATATCATCCCTATTATGGACTTGAGTTCCCCCATGCTCCTTTGTATACACAGAGCTGAAGAACCAGCTCTGCTCTATTTAACCACTAGGGGACCTCCCACAGTACATATACTGCGGCAAGGTGGCCCCTGTGAACAGGATCACGTATATAAATGTGATCCTGCATTTCCGGGTAGGGGGCGCACACGAGGCGCATGACCACCCTGCCTGATCACGGCCCCAGGAGTCAATCACCGGGTCCTGGCCGGTGATTACCCGCTGGCGCCCGGTGATTACCGGCACACACCGACACGGAGGAGGGCTGCATTGTTTACAATGCAGCTCTTCTCCCTGTCAGTTTGGGCACATTGCTCAGGATGGCTGAGCACAGCTATCCCGATCAGTGTACTTACAGTGAAGAACACACCCCCTAGTAAAACACTCCCATCACACAGTTAACCCTGTGATTGCCTCTCATTTTTAACTCTTCCTCCCAACTGCCATTAGTACAGTGTCAGTGCTTTTTTTAGCACTGATCACTGTATTGGTGTCACTGGGGATGTCAGTGACCCCAAGTCAGTCTCCCCCCCAGTGTGAGAATGTCCGTCGCAGTCCCGCTATAAGTCGCTGATTACCGCCATATGTCGCTGATTGACCTCTATTATTAGTATGAAAAAAAAATCCAGTATCTATACAGACATTTGTAAACACTAAAACTTTAATGTAAACCAATTAATTTACAAATATTGGGATTTTTTTTTTGGCAAAGACATGTCGCAGAATACATTTTAACCTAAATTTATGATGAAATTTGATGTTTAAATTTTTTTACGGGACATGTTTTATAGCAAAAAGTCAAAAATATTGTTTTTTTCTCAAAATTGTCGGTCTTAAAAATAAAAAACGCACAGGCGATCAAATATCACCAAAAGAAATCTCAATTCGTGGGGAAAAAAGGACATAAATTTCATATGAGTGCAGATTGTCATGAGCGCGCAATTGTCAGCTAAGAGCCATAATGCAAACCGCTTCTGTAACTGCTTCCTGACTGCCCTATAGCAGAAATACTGCTCTAGGGAGGCATGGGTGAACAAAATCACGTATATATACGTGATTCACGCTCCCATGGTTTTCACGCCCCTCCCAGATAGCGTCAGATTGCCCATCAGTACACCAGTAATCTCATATAACACCTTGATTGCCAGGAACATGGTCATACACAATAAACCTCTATTGCTAGTATAATGTCTAAACGGATCAATATATTTGATCAGATCAACACTATACCCACGTTCACATTAGTAAAGTGTCCACAAAAATGCAGCGTTAGCAGGATGAGTCCCAACACCTGCCAGCACCTTCATTTACCCCCCCCCCCCTTCTCCCCCAGCAGTACGTCACTGCCACTTGATACATTGCACACAAAACCGCAGTGTTTGCAGAATCAGGCCTGATCTCTGCTAGGACTTGCTGGTAAATTTTGATGACTCTCATATTCAGCAGAGCGCCAGTACTAGTGCCGCTCTAACTTTTGGTGAACTGGCGAGCTTCAGCGGCCTAGTACATCCTGGTCTTTCACATACCAGCACTGCAGTATCACTTGGTGACGTGGCGAGTCCCATAAGTGCAGTACAAGCTGGTGCGGTGGCGAGCACAAGTAGTGTCCCGCAACCACCAAGAATTTGCACACAGGCCCGTAGAGCCCATAGTATCCTTCCAGATGTGCTTGCAAATCCCGATTGGCAGCCCACAAATTTTGCAGCACCCGCACTTCCCCCATTCACTGCCCAACCCAAAATTCAGGTGGAAACAGCAAATTTAACTACTCACCTTGATTTTTTTTGAGCTGTGTTTCACACAAGATCTGTATGCATTGATTGTGGATCAAAGCAATTTATATGCTCAATTTATCGCCGCCAACCCAAATTCAAACCTTGCCAGACCATTCACATGGAAACCCAATACGGTTTTCGAATTAAAATTTTTTTGGGGCCTAACCCTCAACATGGGCATTACTAAAACAAAAATGCATTGCGGTTGTATTGATCCACAGATCCGATTCATCATATGCCCGTGTTCTCTGCTGCCATGGCCAGGCATAGATATGAGAGTATAATGTGTTTTATGCATTTCAACGACAACACACTCCGTCGTCCTTGGGGTGACCCTGAATTTGACCAGCTCCACAAAATTCAGCCCCTCGTAAATCACCTCAGCCAAATATTTGCAGATAACTGTACTCCTCAACAAAACTTTTTCGTTGATGAGTCCCTCATTCATTTTTCTGGCCGCCTTGCATTCAAACAATTTCTCCCCAGCAAGTGTGCCAGATATGGGGTTAAGATTAGAGATGAGCGAAGAAATGAAAAATTCGATTCGGCTGATTCGGCGAATTCCAGTGTGAAATTCGATTCGATGCGAATTTCTCCGCTACGAAGATGACTTATTTAAAGGGTTTCTAGGCTTCAGAGAGCCTTTAAATTAGTGCAGAACACTGTACCTTTAATTTAAATGCCCTTGGAGATGAGGAAGGAGAAGGAGAAGGAGAAGGATGAGAAGAAGGAGAAGGAGAAGGATGAGAAGAAGGAGAAGGAGAAGGATGAGAAGAAGGAGAAGGATGAGAAGAAGGAGAAGGATGAGAAGAAGGAGAAGGAGAAGGATGAGAAGAAGGAGAAGGAGAAGGATGAGAAGAAGGAGAAGGAGAAGGATGAGAAGAAGGAGAAGGATGAGAAGAAGGAGAAGGATGAGAAGGAGAAGGATGAGAAGAAGAAGGCTGAGAATAAGGAGAAGGATGAGAAGAAGGAGAAGGAGAAGGATGAGAAGAAGGAGAAGGATGAGAAGAAGGAGAAGGAGAAGGATGAGAAGAAAGAGAAGGATGAGAAGGAGAAGGATGAGAAGAAGAAGGATGAGAAGAAGAAGGATGAGAAGAACGAAAAGGATGAGAAGAAGAAGGATGAGAAGAAGGAGAAGGATGAGAAGAAGGAGAATGATGAGAAGAAGGAGAAGGATGATAAGAAGGAGAAGGAAGAGAAGAAGGAGAAGGAGAAGGATGAGAAGAAGGAGAAGGATGAGAAGAAGGAGAAGGATGAGAAGAAGGAGAAGGATGAGAAGAAGGAGAAGGATGAGAAGAAGGAGAAGGAGAAGGATGAGAAGAAGGAGAAGGATGAGAAGAAGAAGGATGAGAAGAAGGATGAGAAGAAGGAGGAGAAGGATGAGAAGAAGAAGGATGAGAAGAAGGAGAAGGATGAGAAGAAGGAGAAGGAAGAGAAGAAGGAGAAGGAGAAGGATGAGAAGGAGAAGGATGAGAAGAAGGAGAAGGATGAGAAGAAGGAGAAGGATGAGAAGAAGGAGAAGGAGAAGGATGAGAAGAAGGAGAAGGATGAGAAGAAGAAGGATGAGAAGAAGGATGAGAAGGATGAGAAGAAGGAGAAGGATGAGAAGAAGGAGAATGATGAGAAGAAGGAGAAGAAGGAGAAGGATGAGAAGAAGGAGAAGGATGAGAAGAAGGAGAAGGATGAGAAGAAGGAGAAGGATGAGAAGAAGGAGAAGGAGAAGGATGAGAAGAAAAAGGATGAGGAGAAGGAGAAGGATGAGAAGAAGGAGAAGGATGAGAAGGAGAAGGAGAAGGATGAGAAGAAGGAGAAGGATGAGAAGAAGGAGAAAGATGAGAAGAAGGAGAAGGATGAGAAGGAGAAGGAGAAGGATGAGAAGGAGAAGGATGAGAAGAAGGAGAAGGAGAAGGATGAGAAGAAGGAGAAGGAGAAGGATGAGAAGAAGGAGAAGGATGAGAAGAAGGATGAGCAGAAGGAGAAGGATGAGAAGAAGGAGAAGGATGAGAAGAAGGAGAAGGATGAGAAGAAGGATGAGAAGAAGGATGAGAAGAAGGAGAAGGATGAGAAGAAGGACAGTTCTGTGACAGTTTCTGTCTATTTCTGACAGTTCTGGGACATTCACTCCATACAGCGGTTTCAACCGCTGTATGGAGGGAATGTCATAGAACTGTCAGAAATAGACTATTAATGACAGTTCTGGGACTGTCCTTCCATGCAGCGGTTGAAACATTGTATGTATTTGTTTCCATAAATGGATCCATTTATGGAAACAAATACATACAATGTTTCAACCGCTGCATGGAAGGACAGTCCCAGAACTGTCATTAATAGTCTATTTCTGACAGTTCCATGACATTCCCTCCATACAGCGGTTAAAACAGCTGTATGCAGTGAATGTCCCAGAACTGTCATAAATAGTCTATTTCTGATAGATCTGGGACATTCACTCCATACAGCTGTTTTAACCGCTGTATGGAGGGAATGTCATGGAACTGTCAGAAATAGACTATTAATGACAGTTCTGGGACTGTCCTTCCATGCAGCGGTTGAAACATTGTATGTATTTGTTTCCATAAATGGATCCATTTATGGAAACAAATACATACAATGTTTCAACCGCTGCATTGAAGGACAGTCCCAGAACTGTCATTAATAGTCTATTTCTGACAGTTCCATGACATTCCCTCCATACAGCGGTTAAAACAGCTGTATGCAGTGAATGTCCCAGAACTGTCATAAATAGTCTATTTCTGATAGATCTGGGACATTCACTCCATACAGCTATTTTAACCGCTGTATGGAGGGAATGTCATGGAACTGTCAGAAATAGACTATTAATGACAGTTCTGGGACTGTCCTTCCATGCAGCGGTTGAAACATTGTATGTATTTGTTTCCATAAATGGATCCATTTATGGAAACAAATACATACAATGTTTCAACCGCTGCATTGAAGGACAGTCCCACAACTGTCATTAATAGTCTATTTCTGACAGTTCCATGACATTCCCTCCATACAGCGGTTAAAACAGCTGTATGCAGTGAATGTCCCAGAACTGTCATAAATAGTCTATTTCTGATAGATCTGGGACATTCACTCCATACAGCTGTTTTAACCGCTGTATGGAGGGAATGTCATGGAACTGTCAGAAATAGACTATTAATGACAGTTCTGGGACTGTCCTTCCATGCAGCGGTTGAAACATTGTATGTATTTGTTTCCATAAATGGATCCATTTATGGAAACAAATACATACAATGTTTCAACCGCTGCATTGAAGGACAGTCCCACAACTGTCATTAATAGTCTATTTCTGACAGTTCCATGACATTCCCTCCATACAGCGGTTAAAACAGCTGTATGCAGTGAATGTCCCAGAACTGTCATAAATAGTCTATTTCTGATAGATCTGGGACATTCACTCCATACAGCTGTTTTAACCGCTGTATGGAGGGAATGTCATGGAACTGTCAGAAATAGACTATTAATGACAGTTGTGGGACTGTCCTTCCATACAGCGGTTGAAACATTGTATGTATTTGTTTCCATAAATGGATCCATTTATGGAAACAAATACATACAATGTTTCAACCGCTGCATGGAAGGACAGTCCCACAACTGTCATTAATAGTCTATTTCTGACAGTTCCATGACATTCCCTCCATACAACGGTTAAAACAGCTGTATGGAGTGAATGTCCCAGAACTGTCATAAATAGTCTATTTCTGATAGATCTGGGACATTCACTTCATACAGCTGTTTTAACCGCTGTATGGAGGGAATGTCATGGAACTGTCAGAAATAGACTATTAATGACAGTTCTGGGACTGTCCTTCCATGCAGCGGTTGAAACATTGTATGTATTTGTTTCCATAAATGGATCCATTTATGGAAACAAATACATACAATGTTTCAACCGCTGCATTGAAGGACAGTCCCACAACTGTCATTAATAGTCTATTTCTGACAGTTCCATGACATTCCCTCCATACAGCGGTTAAAACAGCTGTATGCAGTGAATGTCCCAGAACTGTCATAAATAGTCTATTTCTGATAGATCTGGGACATTCACTCCATACAGCTGTTTTAACCGCTGTATGGAGGGAATGTCATGGAACTGTCAGAAATAGACTATTAATGACAGTTGTGGGACTGTCCTTCCATACAGCGGTTGAAACATTGTATGTATTTGTTTCCATAAATGGATCCATTTATGGAAACAAATACATACAATGTTTCAACCGCTGCATTGAAGGACAGTCCCAGAACTGTCATTAATAGTCTATTTCTGACAGTTCCATGACATTCCCTCCATACAGCGGTTAAAACAGCTGTATGCAGTGAATGTCCCAGAACTGTCATAAATAGTCTATTTCTGACAGTTCTGGGACATTCACTCCATACAGCGGTTTCCGGCAAAAAGTGTATGTGCAGAGTTCCTCTATTCTGCAGATACACTTAGAGGAGCTCTGCAGATACACTTAGAGGAGCTCTGCACATACACTTTTTTCCGGTTTGGAATTATTCTTATTTTCATCCTACTTCTTCTTCTTCTTCTTCATCCTCATCCTCATCCTCTTCTTCTTCTGAGGATGAGGATGAAGAAGAAGAAGAAGAAGAAGAAGAAGAAGAAGAAGTAGGATGAAAATAAGATTAATTCCAAGCCGGCAAAAAGTGTATGTGCAGAGCTCCTCTAAGTGTATCTGCAGAGCTCCTCTAAGTGTATCTGCAGAATAGAGGAACTCTGCACATACACTTTTTGCTGGCTTGGAATTATTCTTCTTTTCATCCTACTTCTTCTTCTTCTTCTTCTTCTTCATCCTCATCCTCAGAAGAAGAGGATGAGGATGAGGATGAGGATGAGGAAGAAGAAGAAGAATGAAAAGAAGAATAATTCCAAGCCGGCAAAAAGTGTATGTGCAGAGTTCCTCTATTTCTGACAGTTCTCTCACAGCTTCTTCACATGTACAGCGGTTGAAATATCTGTATCCTAAATGGAAACTAATAGATACAAATTGTATCTATTAGTTTCCATTTAGGATACAGATGTTTCAACCGCTGTACATGTGAAGAAGCTGTGAGAGAACTGTCAGAAATAGAGGAACTCTGCACATACACTTTTTGCCGGCTTGGAATTATTCTTCTTTTCATCCTACTTCTTCTTCTTCTTCTTCTTCTTCTTCTTCTTCATCCTCATCCTCATCCTCTTCTTCTGAGGATGAAGAAGAAGAAGAAGTAGGATGAAAAGAAGAATAATTCCAAGCCGGCAAAAAGTGTATGTGCAGAGTTCCTCTATTTCTGACAGTTCTCTCACAACTTCTTCACATGTACAGTGGTTGAAACATCTGTATCCTAAATGTAAACTAATAGATACAATGTTTCAACCGCTAAACATGTGTTCCTTCTGTCAGAGAACTGTCAGAAATAGCGGAGCTCACTGCAGGGACACTTTTGCCGGCTGATCGGGAAATGTTCGATTCGCGCACCCGAAGTAGGCAAAATTTCGGTTTCGACACGAATCGAATATTTCCTGAAATTCGACTCGAATTCCGGTTCGCCTAGTTCGATTCGCTCATCTCTAGTTAAGATGTATAAGACCTGTGAGAGGGCAACAGGCTATACATATAAATTTTGGATTTACGAGGGAAAAGATAGTCACGTGGAGCCCCCCGGATGCCCAGACTACATGGGGAGTAGTGGCAAGATAGTTTGGGACTTGGTGTCATCCTTTTTCCATATGGGGTACCACTTATAAGTGGACAATTTTTATTCAACAGTGCCACTATTTAGACATTTGTACAATCTTGGAATTGGTGCATGTGGCACCATGTGACCTAATGTGTGCCCACCATTAGAAGTGGGTGGATGCAGGGCGGTATATTCTAAGTGTGGGCATACCACACACTTTTTCTGGCAGATTTCTTCTCTTTTTTTCATTCAGCCCACAGGCTGCATACAAAAAAAAAGAACACAGCATATATACCCAAAAAGGACCAGCGATGTACTGGTACATCACTGGACTTTAAATGGTTATACCAGGGTGCCTACAGCTGCAGGCATCTTCCTGGTATCGTTTTTTCAGCCAGCGATTGGCTGTCATATAAAAGCAATCCTAGTGGCTAATTAGCTGCAGGATTGCTTTCACAAGCAGCGGAAGAAGGTGCCCCCTCGGGCAGTCCATCGGGGGAACCTGAGAATGCAGCCGGTGTTTCTGCCAGCTGACCATAGAGCTGATTGGAGACCAGAATGGTGCTAATCATCTCCATAGTCTAAGAAATCGGAAGTTACAAGCATTTCATCACTTCAGTTTCGCAGGATATAAACAGCACCACTTGTAAATTGGGAAAGCATCTGATCACACCAATCTTGGTTTGATTAGATAATGTAAGGGCAAGGGAGTTATCTACAGCCTGATAGACCCCAGATTTCTCAAAAAAGAATATATGACAATGCCCATTGAAGTTATAGGGGATATTTGCATTCCCTATTATAGCATTAAAAAAATGAAAGGGACAGTGTAAAAATAATGAAAAAATCAGCAGGACTTAAAAAAAAAAAAAAAAAAGCACCCCCCGCCCCCCCAGCACAACTGCGTGCACGAGCATTGACCCTGTGCCAATATGTAAACAGCGGTTGCACCATGCATGTGAACGTCAGATCAAGGACAGTAATTCTAGCACTAGGCTTTTAAAGCGTTGTCTATGGATATTAAAAACGTATGCAGTTTGTCGCCATTGCACAGGGCATGCACAGTTTTAAAGCATGTCATGTTGGGTATCTATTTACTCGGCATTCCATCATCTTTTATATTTTACCAAACAATTGACCAATATAATGTGTTTTTGTGCATTAAAAGTAAAGAAAGTGTATTTTAAAAAAAAATTGCGTTTGAAAAATCGCTGCGCGAGTACTATGTTACATAAAAAATTGCAGCACCCACCATTTTATTCACGAGGTTGTTTGCTTTAAAAAATATATATATGTATATATATATATATATATATATATATATAAAATAAAAAATGGATAAAATTGTGAGCGCTCTATAACACAATACAAGCCACTGTGCACGAAAGGTTAACCAAAGAGTAAACCTAATAAAATATTGTAAAAGAGGTGCAGCGCTTAAGAAACTGAACTGTTTTTAGATATATGAACTTTGCATTTGAAACACATTTCCAGTTGGTTCTATATTTCTTAAACGCTGCACCTCTTTTACAAAATATATATATATATAATGTTTGGGGGTTTAAATTAATTTCCTAGCAAAAAATACAGATTTTTTTTTTCATGTGAACAAAAAGTGTCAGAAAAGGCTTCAGGTGGTTAGAAGATTGATGTGCGGCATAAACTTCTAATGCTGGGCATATAGTGCCCCCACCCCCCAAAATGACCCCTTTTTGGAAAGTAGACACCCCAAACTATTTGCTGAGAGGCATGTTGAAACAAAAGAAGAATTTATTTTTTTACCACAAGTTTTTGGAAAATGACAACAATTTTTGTTTTTTTTTTACACAAAATTGTCACTTAAATGATTTACTGTTCACACATGCCATGGGTATATGTGAAATTACTCCCCAAAATACATTCTGCTACTTCTCCGGAGTATGGGGGCACCACATGTGAGAGACGTTTTGGCAGTCTAGCCAAGTACAGGACCCCAAAATCCAATAAGCACATTCAGGCTTTTAAAGGGCTTTTTTTCCTTAATACACTTCCTGACTACCTATCACAGTTTCAGAGACCCAGAAATGCCAGGACAGCATCAAACCCCCCCAAATGACCCCTTTTTGCAACGTAGACACCCCAAGGATATTGATAAGAAGCATGTTGAGTACTTTGCAGAGCTCATTTGTTGCCACAAGTTTTTGGAAATGAAGAAAGAAAACAAAAACATATTTTTTCTTTTCTTTTTTTAAAATCTTGTGAGGAAAAAATGAGATCTGCAAAACAATCACCATGCCTCTTTAAATTCCTTGGGGTGTCTACTTTCCAAAAAGGGTAATTTGGGGGGCTTTGGTGTTATCCTTGCTTTTCAGGGCCTCTGAAACCGTGATAGGTAGTGAGGAAGTGAAATGAGAAAGTTACACACCTTCAGGCTTTCAAAGTGGTCATTGGATTTCAGGCTCCTGTATGTGGCTAGGCTCAAAAAAGTCTCACACATGTGGTATCCCCATACTCGGTAGAAGTAGCAGAATGCATTTTGGGGTGTAATTTCACATATACCCATGGCTTGTGTGATAAATATATAATTTAAATGACACCTTTGTGTAAAGAAAAAAAAACAATGTTTTTTGTCATTTTCCATAAACTTGCGGAAAAAAATAAACTGTCCATGGACTCAATATGCCTCTCAGCAGAGAGCTTAGGGTGTCTACTTTCCTAAAAGGACTGTTCTGGTATTTTAGCACCTCAAGAAATGCTATGGGCAGTCAGAAAGTAAAAGCTGTGTAAATTCCATTATCTATACTATAGTTTGTAGATGCTATAACTTTCACTCAAAGCAATCAATATACACTTATTGGGACTTTTTTAACCAAAAACATGTAGCAGAATACATTTTGGCCTAAAGTTATGACGAAATTTGAGTTTTTTGGATATTTTTAATTACCAAAATGAGAAAATATAGTTTGGGTTTTTTTTTATTTTTTGAAAAACTTTTTGTTTATAGCACCAATAATTAAAAGCTCACAGGTGATCACATACCACCAAAAGAAAGCTTTATTTGTGTGAAAAAAAAACTTAAATTTAATTTATGTACTATATTGCATGACCACGCAATTGTCAGTTAAAGTAGTGCAGTGCTGTATAGCAAAAAATGGCGTAAATTGCAGTATCTATACCATAGTTTGTAGATGCTAGAACTTTCACACAAAGCAATCAATATACACTTATTTGCATTTTTTTACTAAAAACATGTAGCAGAATACATTTCGGCCTAAATTTATAACTAACTTTGAGTTTACTATATATTTTTTTTAGCCGAAAGTGAAAAATTGTGTTTTTCTTCAAAATTTTTGGTCTTTTTTTGTTTATAGCGCAAAAAAAAAGCGCACAAGTAATAAAATACTACCAAAAGAGAGCTCTATTTGTGTGAAAAAAAGGACGTACATTTTGTTTGGGTACAGCATTGCATGACTGCACAATTATCAGTTGACTTAGTGCAGCTCCGAGTAGCAAAAGGAGGCCTGGTCATTAAGGGGGGTAAATCCTCTGGAGGGCAAGTGGTTAATAAATGTGCCCTCTCTTTGTCCCCAGTCACCCACCCCAGATTACTTGGTAAAGGGTCCACATGTTCAGACCTGACGTTTTTACTGGTAATATATTTGAATAATTTCTTTGGGTTTACCTTACTCTCTTTTGCAATCTGTCGTTTATTTTGAATTTTTTTTGGCTTTGATTTCCTTTCAATATATTCTGTTATAATCCTTGTTACATTTAAATGATGATGATGATGATAATTTTTATATTTTTTAAAAGCTCTTTTCTTATCATTTATAGCTTTTTTGACTTTGGTTGTGCGCCACATAGGTTCTTCTTTTAATGTTCCATTGTATGGGATTCTAATGCAGCAGGCAGAAAATCAACCTGAGCAAAATAGAAAACTCAGTTTTTAATAAATTTGACATTTATAAGTACATGAAACAAATATATTTAAATAAATATATCAGTATACTATATCCCTTGAGGTGTTGTATATACACCTAAAATAAATCATTATGGATTTATCTTCTTCCAGACTCAAATAATAGTAAACTATACAGTGACTTAAGAGTTACCACTAACAGGATAATTGTGTACTAATGTACAGGTCTATTGTAATTTCTCAAGTTTTATTCTGTAAATGAACTAACATTCATTAACATGCAATTACAGTTCAATTATGCATGATAGTGTTAGGAGCATCAATTAAGGTAGATAAAATAATAGTTTAATTGAATGCCTGAGGAGTCTAATGGGTTCACTTTTCCTTGAAATGGATTCTACTTCATGTCTCATTGGTTTATTTTAAGATCAATACATTCAACCATGTATATATCACAAATCTAGTTTGCTGTTCCTATTGAAAATTCTAACATTTCTCTACCTCAATACAAGCAAAAAAAAAAACCTCATAAAAACATAACAAATAAAGAAAGAAAAATAAAAAATAAAGAAAAAAGTAGTATACCATAAAAATGTCTTAATTACCAATTCTTTACTTTGAGCTTCAATCCAGAAAGCTGTTAAATTCAGCAGTTATTTCAATTATGTATTCATTAAAAATAATTTCATGTGTTTTAAAGGACCACGGTAGTGAAAAATATTGTATTTGGGTAACTGTATGTGGTTAATACTTACAATGATAGCATTCAATGCATGAATTCATTTTTTTCTTTTATTCTACATAGCTTTATTACTTCATTTCTTCACATTTAAATGCAGGCAAGTTGTCAAAAAAGTGAAAGTTACTCCTAACTGAAGGGTTTTGGAATTATTTATTAGCTCATCTCCTATTTAAATTTTCCAGTAAATTTGCTGACTATAGAACAATGGAAGACAGTTTGGGTTTAGCCTCACAATTCAGTAGTAGAACTATGTGGTACAATGGCTTGTTAAAGCTTAAAGATGCATATTCCACTGGGATTCTGAAAAAAAAAAATCCTCCACAGATGGTTCTATATCCCCCAAAGGCTAGCTTCGATCTTATCTCAACAATCTCCCCTCTGTTCAAAGAACTGTGTACATATTGACCCTCTGCTACATATATGGTGGGACTGTGATAAACGATCTGCCTTTTAGGAAGAGTTATTTCTTCTCTTTTACTCAGTCATATTCCTTGCACCCCAGATCCAGCACTGGAGTGGGATTTAAGTCCTGACCGTATAAATTTTCATCATTTTCCACTCATGTGCCAATAGCAGTCATGCTTTCTATTGCAAGAATATGTAAACAAAGAGATTCTCTCTCCTTGCCATTAGTCATACAGAATCCTAACATCTACATCAAATTAGAAACTACTTTTTTGCTGAATGGGGGAGGAAATAACAGAATGCTGCACTCCTGGAAAGCAGCTTGAGTACCAGAGTAAAAGCAGCTTCAGCCTGGTCCCATCCAGAACACATCCCCTGATGCATTTCACCCCACCTACAGGACTTAGTCATAGAGGTTACTATTTGCTAAAGCCTTTCTTAACTGGGACAAATTCTGTAAGCACTGGAACTGCTGGCTATAGCATAGCAGATGCAGAGCCTTCATTTAACATATTATGGATTCCTTTTTTACCCGTTGTCTTGTCTTCTTTCAGTTTTGAGTACACTGGTTTACACATGCACTCACTAGTATGGGGAAAACCTTTGCTAACATAAGGCTCATGACTCTGTTTTCAGATGTACCACAATGATATAAGGAGTACTGTAATGAAGAGACCCATATTCTTGTTCTATCCTCTTTACCTCATTCTTCTTTCTCTTCTCACCATTGGTTTTCTTATTCTGTCCCTTTTTTTTTGTGGACATGTTTCATTGAGCCTACATTGATTGTTAGGTATAGTACAGGAAAATGTAATGCACCTGTAGGCATACATACTGCAATACATTCTCTTATGTTTCTTTATGAAGATGTAAAAACTTTTCTTAAAACTCTTTCAGTATTTTCAAAAAAGACAATAAAGAACTGCAGAAAAAAGGTGACAGTGTTGAGGGTACCTTGTCAGGGAAGACCCTCCTTGCAAAGCACCTTGTCACTGGGTTGATGAGAACAAGGGCCTTTTCCCTTTAACCCTGACCTGGTGGCTGTGGGAATCTGCAGGTGGGAAGCTTACCAATATATGAAACCCCCCTTTAAAATAAATGCACCCCTAGATACCAGACCCCACCCCTTTATGTGAATGAGTAAGGGGTACAAAAATATCAGTAGTAAATAAACACACTTTGTGTCCTTTATTAAAAATACGAAGCTCAAAACATTTCCTATCGTGTATATCCATAATCAGCCAGCTATGTAAGTCCTTATCAACCACAATGAATGATATCCGAAAACCCACTCAAGAAAAAAAAAACACTGACAGGTCCAATCCCATTGCTCACTCAGTGCAAATGACAGCTTCTGGACTCTTACAATAAAAGAAGAGGGGTCTCCAAGGTGATATCACTTGCAAAATATGGCCCTGACCATATTTGTCCAGTGACATCACAGGTATGCCCATGACATCATTGAACAAATATGGACATGTCCATATATACCCCTTACTCATTCATGTAGTGGGATATTACCTGGGGTCCCCCCTTAGTGTTAAAAGGGGATTCCAGATTCCAGTAAGCCCTCCTGTCCACAGACCTGCACAACCGCTGCACAAGGTTTGTCTGGAAGCAGCTCTGATCCTCACCAACATGAGAATAAGGTTCCCATGTTAAAGGCATGTAACCTGGTATGGTTTAGGAGGGGGCCACATGCTCCTTTTTTACCGGCCAGGCTGTGTGCTCGGTTCATGATTTTGTTTGTATTTTTGGAGGACCCTAAAATCCATAAAAGGCCCAAAGGGTCTGGTGTGAAATTTGGTGGGAACCCACATTGTTTTTCCTTTATCTCCACTTTTTTGTTTACATTCACCTATCAGCTGGGAATCACCAGCAAGCCCATGAAAAAATGGAAAGTGCCGTTATACCACACACACACAGCAGTGAGTTGATTACAAATAAAACAAGTAGCCCACTAGAATCATAGACCTTCAAGTAAAAGAGGTCAGTGTATACTCATAGAAACTTAACCAGAGCAACCTTTGGTAATCACCTGTAGCAAAGTTTTGTCTCATAGATTGTCCTGTTATCTTTCCAGAATACATCATCCAATAATTTCAGTGCATCTTATTGAAAAGTAAAAATAAAAAGACTCCAATATTGCAGAATGATAATGTTTATTTTAAAATCTTGTAAAAACCATTTAGATTGTAGCGGTACTAGTGCAGAATGTTTCAGTGACCTATGTTACACTTGTTAGCTCTGCCCAATGCAAATGGTCCAGTATTAGTGATATGATGAACATTTGTACAGTCGTTTCAACATCTACCATTTTCTAAGCAAAAAGCCAATCGATTGACAAAGAAAGGGCATGGGAGATGGAGGAAGGGGGACAGAAACTTACCTGGGGACATTAAAAAAAAAAATCATTCAAAAGAGAGAGGCCACTTTAGAGTGGCTGAGAGGGCAACATAAAAAATATGCAATTCTCTTAAATAACATGCTTGTGGGATGCCTTAAAGCTGTAGGTATAATTACAGAAAGTTATGACACCATATTCTGAGACCACATACATTGCATATCTAATCATAATTGCTTGTCTTACATACAGCAGCAGCAAACCAATATTTTTACCCCAGTATTTGAAGAAGGTAGTTTTTGCCATAACAGCTGATTTTTTTGTGTGTGTAGCAGTGATTAGTGAGCATTGGAAAACAGAACTAACAATGCAGCAAAAAACTATTATTAGGTACACACTTTAAAAAAGTAAAGCTATCAACTTCATATAGATTTTTAAACAGGGAGGCCCAAAGTAAAAGAAAATAAGAAGACGTGAACAAAGGGACAGCATGACAGGGGTTAAAGGGGGTTGGGAGAGGAGAGTCCTATTAGTTGATGGGGGAGTTCTAAGTGGTGTTTAAGGAGGGAGAGGGTGGAGCCACAAGGGGTGGTCTGACGGGGTGTGGCAGGGGGGCTTCAGTTAAAAGGAAGATTAGCCAAGGAAAACTTCCCTCCCGCCCACCTGTTGTTTCATGGTTTGTTTTGCTGACGGTTATGCCAGTTGGTGCTAACTGGCAGCCTGTGGGGTGCAAGGTCCTCGTAGGTTACTGTGGGCACGAAAAAAAAAAAATTTTGGGACCCGTCTGAGGTACGGTTTCCAGTTGATGGGGATATCTGCGGTCGTTGTCTTCGTCAGTGGTGTTGCGGCTGGAGGCCTATGATGGAAAGAGTAGGCACAAGTTTGCACCGCAACTATAAGTCCTATTTGAACAGGCTGCAATTTCTGGGACATTGTGCAAGAATTTAGCACTTGTAAAAGACTATTAATAAAGAAAAGCAATGAAACACCCCAAAATAATTTACAAAGTTCCACTCTTGCTAGCCACACAACTTCAAATTACTGCAGAGTATCAATAGCAAATTGCAGCACTGATTATAGTACTGTACATAGCTCTGAGTACTGTATAAAGCACAAAGCAAAAGTAGCACACTACACTAACCAAATATATTCCCTAAAAAGCAATGTCACCTGTCCCCCACTCTAACTAATCTCTCAACACACTGCCAAAGGGTTGCTGGGAAAGTGTGGGCTGCAACTTAGGTCAAAACCATTGCTGATAAAATTCTTGCACCTGAGCAGAAGTCAGGTGTAAGCCTTTGGCCAGCGATGGCTTTGACTGTGCATTAAGAGAAGTTAAAGGATAAGTTCACCTTCGGGAACATGTTTGTCCCGTTTTTAGGGTGGAACATGTAACATGTTCCCATAGCTGCAGCCACCGCCTGCTGCCCCCCTTCCTCTGACCATGGGCGGACTGACCATTCGAACACTCGGCACTGCCCGAGGGCCCGGGGTCAGTAGGGGGCCCCATGATATGCCTCTGGTACATTTTTATAGGCCTTTTTTTGGATGTGCTTTGAGTGTGGGCAAGGACACAGGGGCCCCATGAGCCCCTATTGCCCGGAGGGCCCCATGAGTTGTCAGTCCGCCCCTGCCTCTGACAGATAGTAAGGGGAGAAGTTTCCCTGTACTATCTGTCAACTTTTAAAACAGTGCAACTGTGCTGGGCTCCACCCACATGGTCGCATCATTTTTCATGGACTTCCGTGAATGAACTGCAGGTCCAAACAACCTTAGCGCCTGTGGGGGTGTAGTTTTCTATTAACTACCACGGCATTGTGGAGCACTGTGGTAGTTCATTGAAGCTTCCTATCAGTATATCTGCTTGACCATACATCCTGTACAGCAAACAGATATTCTGACAGGTCTGCAGGAGATCTGCATGGCATTAGCAATTTACTGATCGCTGGTGCAATCCTTTATAGGCTCCTATAGACAAAAATAATAAATGCACAGTTTTTTACCTGCAAAAAAATGTGCATTTATTATTTTAGTCTAAAAGGTGAATGTATCCTTTAAGCTGGGCAGTTTGTTCAAACTTCCTAGTAGAAATGTTCAGGCTGAACCTATTTATTTATTTATGTATTATTATTTATTACAGGTACTTATATAGTGCCGTCAATTTACACAGCACTTTACATATATATTGTTCATTCACATCAGTCCTTAACCCTCAAGGGGCGTACAATATAAGGTCCCTAACTTATATTCATACATACACATACTGGGGCCAATTTAGACAGGAGCCAATTAATCTACCAGCATGTCTTTGGAGGGTGGGAGGAAACCAGAGTACCCGGAGGAAACCCATGCAGGCACAGGGAGAACATGTAAACTTCTGCTCAAACTGAACACTCAGATCATCCCTAACCATTAGAGATGAGCGAAGAAATGAAAAATTCGATTCGACTGATTCGGCGAATTCGTGGACAATATTCGATTCGAGTCGAATAAATTCGCTGTGAATTTAACTTAAAAAAGGGTGTTTCTAGGCTTCAGAGAGACTTAATATTAGTGCAGAACACTGTACCTTTAATTTAAATGCCCTTGGAGTCTGCTGGGGAAGAGAAATAATACTGTCAGTCAGTATGACATGCAGATGAGTGCCGTCGATCTTAGAATCACCGCACACTTCACTCATTTGGGCAGTCACGGGGCCAAAACCAGAGTGTGGAGCCACAGTGTGGCGGTGGAGGCAGCAGCAATGGGAGGCCATACAGCACCCTATGACAAAAATGGAAACCACCAGCAGTGTGAGGAGACCTGAAAGTGGCACATGGCAGAGTGTGGCGATAGAGACAGCAGCAATGGGAGGCCGTACAGGGACCCATGACACACTCTGGACCTGGCAGCAGCATGAGGAGGCGGTACAGGGGCCCATGACAGATTACGGGCCTGGCAGCAGCATGAGGAGTCGGTACAGGGGCCCATGGCAGATTACGGGCCTGGCAGCAGCAATGGGAGGCCGTACAGGGACCCATGACACACTCTGGACCTGGCAGCAGCATGGGGAGGCGGTACAGGGGCCCATGACAGATTACGGGCCTGGCAGCAGCATGAGGAGTCGGTACGGGGGCCCATGACACACTCTGGACCTGGCAGCAGCATGAGGAGGCGGTACAGGGGCGCATGACAGATTACGAGCCTGGCAGCAGCAACTTGGACAGGAGGACGTTCAGCTTCTGCACCGTCGGGTGCGTGCTCGCAAACTGTTGTCTCTTGGAAACGGATTCCAAGAAAGACTGCTGACGGAATCCGTGAAGAGGAGTAGCAGGAGAAGGAGCATCTGAACGAGCGGAATATGCCAACAAGCGACAACAGTGGCCCATGACAGATTACGGGCCTGGCAGCAGCATGAGGAGTCGGTACGGGGGCCCATGGCAGATTACGGGCCTGGCAGCAGCTATGGGAGGCCCGTAATCTGCCAGCACCCTATGACAAAAAATGGAACCCACCAGCAGTGTGAGGAGACCTGAAAGTGGCACATGGCAGAGTGTGGCGATGGAGACAGCAGCAATGGGAGGCCGTACAGGGACCCATGAGAGACTCTGGACCTGGCAGCAGCATGAGGAGGCGGTATAGGGGCCCATGGCAGATTAGGGGCCTGGCAGCAGCTATGGGAGGCCCGTAATCTGCCAGCACCCTATGACAAAAAATGGAACACACCAGCAGTGTGAGGAGACCTGAAAGTGGCACATGGCAGAGTGTGGCGATGGAGGCAGCAGCAATGGGAGGCCGTACAGGGACCCATGAGAGACTCTGGACTTGGCAGCAGCATGAGGAGGCGGTATAGGGGCCCATGGCAGATTAGGGGCCTGGCAGCAGCTATGGGAGGCCCGTAATCTGCCAGCACCCTATGACAAAAAATGGAACACACCAGCAGTGTGAGGAGACCTGAAAGTGGCACATGTTTGGGGCATGATTCATGGCGGATTTAGTCAGTTGTGTCAGGAACTGGTGGTTTGAAATCCAGACTAATCCACGCCTGATTCATTTTCACAAACGTGAGTCTCTCCACACTTTGGGTGGACAGTCGTGTCCTCCGCGGAGTTGCAATACCTCCTGCCGCACTAAACACGCGCTCCGATGCCACGCTACTGGCCGGGCATGACAGCCTTTCAAGGGCAAATTCAGCTAGTTGGGGCCAAAGGTCAAGTTTCGTTGCCCAGTAGTCAAGGGGATTGTCTACCTCGGTTGGCAGGGTGCTGTCCAAGTAGGCCTAAGCCTGTTGTTTGAGGTCCTGCTCCAGGTCCACCTGATGCTGCTGCTGCTGCTGCGGCTGGTTAGTAGTTTCCTCACTGCGCTGGTGAAGAAAGCTACTCATCATCGACTGCAGACTGAGGCAGCCGCTGCTGGTGGAGCTGCCACTGCTCCTACCACCCCACCCCTCCCCTGCTGCCATGGCAGCGGAACACGAGCGCACAGGGCCCACAGTGTCTGAGGATGGACGTTGGCGCAGACAGGCAGAGACCAGCTGACTACATAGGTGTTTTTTATAGTACGTTATTTTGGCCTCCCTCTCAGCAGGTGTGAAAAAGGCCACCATTTTTGAACGGTAGCGAGGGTCCAACAAGGTGGACAGCCAAAAGTCATCCCTCTGTCTGATGGTTATTATTCGGCTGTCGCTACGCAAGCAACCGAGCATGCTATGGGCCATTTGTGCCAAGGAATGCGAGGGACTCCCTGCCTCCATCTCCACAGCATACTGCCACGGTGCGTCTAGGTCCTCTGTCTCCTCTTCCTCCTCCTCTACCAGATGCTCCTGCTCCTCCACTCCTGTCCGCTGAGTGGAAAAACCACCCATTTCACTCAATAATTCCTGAGCACCAATGTCCTCCTCTACCTCCTCCTCTTCTTCCAGTCCTGCCCCCACAGGGGCCATGTGGCGTTGAGATCTGTGCGCCACGTCTACCGCACCCTGACCAGCCATTGTTAACAGCATTTGTTCCAGGACGTGCAACAGAGGAATGACGTCGTTCATCCCATAGTCCTGCCGACTCACGAATAGCGTGGCCTCCTCAAAGGGCCTGAGCAAGCGCAGGTGTCACGCATGAGCTGCCAATGGCTGACATCTAAGTTACACAGGGAGTACCTTTATCTGCTTTTAACATCAGGAAATCTGTGATGGCCTTTTGCTGTTCGTAAAGGCGGTCTAACATATGTAGGGTTGAATTCCACCTTGTTGCAACGTCACAGCATGAGGAGTCGGTATAGGGGCCCATGGCAGATTAGGGGCCTGGCAGCAGTTATGGGAGGCCCATAATCTGCCAGCACCCTATGACAAAAAATGGAACACACCAGCAGTGTGAGGAGACCTGAAAGTGGCACATGGCAGAGTGTGGCGATGGAGACAGCAGCAATGGGAGGCCGTACAGGGACCCATGAGAGACTCTGGACCTGGCAGCAGCATGAGGAGGCGGTATATAGGGGCCTACGGCAGATTAGGGGCCTGGCAGCAGCTATAGGAGGCCCGTAATCTGCCAGCACCCTATGTCAAAAAATTCAACACACCAGCAGTGTGTGAGGAGACCTGAAAGTGGCACATGGCAGAGTGTGGCGATGGAGACAGCAGCAATGGGAGGCCGTACAGGGACCCATGACAGACTCTGGACTTGGCAGCAGCATGAGGAGGCGGTATATAGGGGCTTATGGCAGATTAGGGGCCTGGCAGCAGCTATAGGAGGCCCGTAATCTGCCAGCACCCTATGTCAAAAAATTCAACACACCAGCAGTGTGAGGAGACCTGAAAGTGGCACATGGCAGAGTGTGGCGATGGAGACAGCAGCAATGGGAGGCCGTACAGGGACCCATGACAGACTCTGAACTTGGCAGCAGCATGAGGAGGCGGTATATAGGGGCCCATGGCAGATTAGGGGCCTGGCAGCAGCTATAGGAGGCCCGTAATCTGCCAGCACCCTATGTCAAAAAATTCAACACACCAGCAGTGTGAGGAGACCTGAAAGTGGCACATGGCAGAGTGTGGCGATGGAGACAGCAGCAATGGGAGGCCGTACAGGGACCCATGACAGACTCTGGACTTGGCAGCAGCATGAGGAGGCGGTATATAGGGGCCCATGGCAGATTAGGGGCCTGGCAGCAGCTATGGGAGGCCCGTAATCTGCCAGCACCCTATGTCAAAAAATTCTACACACCAGCAGTGTGTGAGGAGACCTGAAAGTGGCACATGGCAGAGTGTGGCGATGGAGACAGCAGCAATGGGAGGCCGTACAGGGACCCATGACAGACTCTGGACTTGGCAGCAGCATGAGGAGGCGGTATATAGGGGCCCATGGCAGATTAGGGGCCTGGCAGCAGCTATGGGAGGCCCGTAATCTGCCAGCACCCTATGTCAAAAAATTCAACACACCAGCAGTGTGTGAGGAGACCTGAAAGTGGCACATGGCAGAGTGTGGCGATGGAGAAAGCAGCAATGGGAGGCCGTACAGGGACCCATGAGAGACTCTGGACCTGGCAGCAGCATGAGGAGGCGGTATATAGGGGCCTATGGCAGATTAGGGGCCTGGCAGCAGCTATGTGAGGCCCGTAATCTGCCTGCACCCTATGTCAAAAAATTAAACACACCAGCAGTGTGAAGAGACCTGAAAGTGGCACATGGCAGAGTGTGGCGATGGAGACAGCAGCAATGGGAGGCCGTACAGGGACCATGACAGACTCTGGACTTGGCAGCAGCATGAGGAGGCGGTATATAGGGGCCCATGGCAGATTAGGGGCCTGGCAGCAGCTATGTGAGGCCCGTAATCTGCCTGCACCCTATGTCAAAAAATTTAACACACCAGCAGTGTGAAGAGACCTGAAAGTGGCACATGGCAGCAGAGTGTGGCGATGGAGACAGCAGCAATGGGAGGCCGTACAGGGACCCATGAGAGACTCTAGACTTGGCAGCAGCATGAGGAGGCGGTATATAGGGGCCCATGGCAGATTAGGGGCCTGGCAGCAGCTATGTGAGGCCCGTAATCTGCCTGCACCCTATGTCAAAAAATTAAACACACCAGCAGTGTGAAGAGACCTGAAAGTGGCACATGGCAGCAGAGTGTGGCGATGGAGACAGCAGCAATGGGAGGCCGTACAGGGACCCATGAGAGACTCTAGACTTGGCAGCAGCATGAGGAGGCGGTATATAGGGGCCCATGGCAGATTAGGGGCCTGGCAGCAGCTATGTGAGGCCCGTAATCTGCCTGCACCCTATGTCAAAAAATTAAACACACCAGCAGTGTGAAGAGACCTGAAAGTGGCACATGGCAGCAGAGTGTGGCGATGGAGACAGCAGCAATGGGAGGCCGTACAGGGACCATGACAGACTCTGGACTTGGCAGCAGCATGAGGAGGCGGTATATAGGGGCCCATGGCAGATTAGGGGCCTGGCAGCAGCTATGTGAGGCCCGTAATCTGCCTGCACCCTATGTCAAAAAATTTAACACACCAGCAGTGTGAAGAGACCTGAAAGTGGCACATGGCAGCAGAGTGTGGCGATGGAGACAGCAGCAATGGGAGGCCGTACAGGGACCATGACAGACTCTGGACTTGGCAGCAGCATGAGGAGGCGGTATATAGGGGCCCATGGCAGATTAGGGGCCTGGCAGCAGCTATGTGAGGCCCGTAATCTGCCTGCACCCTATGTCAAAAAATTAAACACACCAGCAGTGTGAAGAGACCTGAAAGTGGCACATGGCAGCAGAGTGTGGCGATGGAGACAGCAGCAATGGGAGGCCGTACAGGGACCCATGAGAGACTCTAGACTTGGCAGCAGCATGAGGAGGCGGTATATAGGGGCCCATGGCAGATTAGGGGCCTGGCAGCAGCTATGTGAGGCCCGTAATCTGCCTGCACCCTATGTCAAAAAATTAAACACACCAGCAGTGTGAAGAGACCTGAAAGTGGCACATGGCAGCAGAGTGTGGCGATGGAGACAGCAGCAATGGGAGGCCGTACAGGGACCATGACAGACTCTGGACTTGGCAGCAGCATGAGGAGGCGGTATATAGGGGCCCATGGCAGATTAGGGGCCTGGCAGCAGCTATGTGAGGCCCGTAATCTGCCTGCACCCTATGTCAAAAAATTTAACACACCAGCAGTGTGAAGAGACCTGAAAGTGGCACATGGCAGCAGAGTGTGGCGATGGAGACAGCAGCAATGGGAGGCCGTACAGGGACCATGACAGACTCTGGACTTGGCAGCAGCATGAGGAGGCGGTATATAGGGGCCCATGGCAGATTAGGGGCCTGGCAGCAGCTATGTGAGGCCCGTAATCTGCCTGCACCCTATGTCAAAAAATTTAACACACCAGCAGTGTGAAGAGACCTGAAAGTGGCACATGGCAGCAGAGTGTGGCGATGGAGACAGCAGCAATGGGAGGCCGTACAGGGACCATGACAGACTCTGGACTTGGCAGCAGCATGAGGAGGCGGTATATAGGGGCCCATGGCAGATTAGGGGCCTGGCAGCAGCTATGTGAGGCCCGTAATCTGCCTGCACCCTATGTCAAAAAATTTAACACACCAGCAGTGTGAAGAGACCTGAAAGTGGCACATGGCAGCAGAGTGTGGCGATGGAGACAGCAGCAATGGGAGGCCGTACAGGGACCCATGAGAGACTCTAGACTTGGCAGCAGCATGAGGAGGCGGTATATAGGGGCCCATGGCAGATTAGGGGCCTGGCAGCAGCTATGTGAGGCCCGTAATCTGCCTGCACCCTATGTCAAAAAATTAAACACACCAGCAGTGTGAAGAGACCTGAAAGTGGCACATGGCAGCAGAGTGTGGCGATGGAGACAGCAGCAATGGGAGGCCGTACAGGGACCATGACAGACTCTGGACTTGGCAGCAGCATGAGGAGGCGGTATATAGGGGCCCATGGCAGATTAGGGGCCTGGCAGCAGCTATGTGAGGCCCGTAATCTGCCTGCACCCTATGTCAAAAAATTAAACACACCAGCAGTGTGAAGAGACCTGAAAGTGGCACATGGCAGAGTGTGGCGATGGAGACAGCAGCAATGGGAGGCCGTACAGGGACCATGACAGACTCTGGACTTGGCAGCAGCATGAGGAGGCGGTATATAGGGGCCCATGGCAGATTAGGGGCCTGGCAGCAGCTATGTGAGGCCCGTAATCTGCCTGCACCCTATGTCAAAAAATTTAACACACCAGCAGTGTGAAGAGACCTGAAAGTGGCACATGGCAGCAGAGTGTGGCGATGGAGACAGCAGCAATGGGAGGCCGTACAGGGACCATGACAGACTCTGGACTTGGCAGCAGCATGAGGAGGCGGTATATAGGGGCCCATGGCAGATTAGGGGCCTGGCAGCAGCTATGTGAGGCCCGTAATCTGCCTGCACCCTATGTCAAAAAATTTAACACACCAGCAGTGTGAAGAGACCTGAAAGTGGCACATGGCAGCAGAGTGTGGCGATGGAGACAGCAGCAATGGGAGGCCGTACAGGGACCATGACAGACTCTGGACTTGGCAGCAGCATGAGGAGGCGGTATATAGGGGCCCATGGCAGATTAGGGGCCTGGCAGCAGCTATGTGAGGCCCGTAATCTGCCTGCACCCTATGTCAAAAAATTTAACACACCAGCAGTGTGAAGAGACCTGAAAGTGGCACATGGCAGCAGAGTGTGGCGATGGAGACAGCAGCAATGGGAGGCCGTACAGGGACCCATGAGAGACTCTAGACTTGGCAGCAGCATGAGGAGGCGGTATATAGGGGCCCATGGCAGATTAGGGGCCTGGCAGCAGCTATGTGAGGCCCGTAATCTGCCTGCACCCTATGTCAAAAAATTAAACACACCAGCAGTGTGAAGAGACCTGAAAGTGGCACATGGCAGCAGAGTGTGGCGATGGAGACAGCAGCAATGGGAGGCCGTACAGGGACCATGACAGACTCTGGACTTGGCAGCAGCATGAGGAGGCGGTATATAGGGGCCCATGGCAGATTAGGGGCCTGGCAGCAGCTATGTGAGGCCCGTAATCTGCCTGCACCCTATGTCAAAAAATTAAACACACCAGCAGTGTGAAGAGACCTGAAAGTGGCACATGGCAGAGTGTGGCGATGGAGACAGCAGCAATGGGAGGCCGTACAGGGACCATGACAGACTCTGGACTTGGCAGCAGCATGAGGAGGCGGTATATAGGGGCCCATGGCAGATTAGGGGCCTGGCAGCAGCTATGTGAGGCCCGTAATCTGCCTGCACCCTATGTCAAAAAATTTAACACACCAGCAGTGTGAAGAGACCTGAAAGTGGCACATGGCAGCAGAGTGTGGCGATGGAGACAGCAGCAATGGGAGGCCGTACAGGGACCATGACAGACTCTGGACTTGGCAGCAGCATGAGGAGGCGGTATATAGGGGCCCATGGCAGATTAGGGGCCTGGCAGCAGCTATGTGAGGCCCGTAATCTGCCTGCACCCTATGTCAAAAAATTTAACACACCAGCAGTGTGAAGAGACCTGAAAGTGGCACATGGCAGCAGAGTGTGGCGATGGAGACAGCAGCAATGGGAGGCCGTACAGGGACCATGACAGACTCTGGACTTGGCAGCAGCATGAGGAGGCGGTATATAGGGGCCCATGGCAGATTAGGGGCCTGGCAGCAGCTATGTGAGGCCCGTAATCTGCCTGCACCCTATGTCAAAAAATTTAACACACCAGCAGTGTGAAGAGACCTGAAAGTGGCACATGGCAGCAGAGTGTGGCGATGGAGACAGCAGCAATGGGAGGCCGTACAGGGACCATGACAGACTCTGGACTTGGCAGCAGCATGAGGAGGCGGTATATAGAGGCCCATGGCAGATTAGGGGCCTGGCAGCAGCTATGGGAGGCCCGTAATCTGCCAGCACCCTATGTCAAAAAATTTAACACACCAGCAGTGTGAAGAGACCTGAAAGTGGCACATGGCATGAGAGACTCTGGACCTGGCAGCAGCAGGAGGAGGCGGTATAGGGGCCCATGGCTGATTAGGGGCCTGGCAGCAGCTATGTGAGGCCCGTTATCTTGCAGCACCCTATGTCAAAAAATTTAACACACCAGCAGTGTGAAGAGACCTGAAAGTGGCACATGGCAGCAGAGTGTGGCGATGGAGACAGCAGCAATGGGAGGCCGTACAGGGACCCATGAGAGACTCTGGACCTGGCAGCAGCAGGAGGAGGTGGTATATAGGGGCCCATGGCAGATTAGGGGCCTGGCAGCAGCTATGTGAGGCCCGTAATCTGCCTGCACCCTATGTCAAAAAATTTAACACACCAGCAGTGTGAAGAGACCTGAAAGTGGCACATGGCAGCAGAGTGTGGCGATGGAGACAGCAGCAATGGGAGGCCGTACAGGGACCCATGAGAGACTCTGGACCTGGCAGCAGCAGGAGGAGGTGGTATATAGGGGCCTATGGCAGATTAGGGGCCTGGCAGCAGCTATAGGAGGCCCGTAATCTGCCAGCACCCTATGTCAAAAAATTCAACACACCAGCAGTGTGAGGAGACCTGAAAGTGGCACATGTTTGAGGCATGATTCATGGCGGATTTAGTCAGTTGTGTCAGGAACTGGTGGTTTGAAATCCAGACTAATCCACGCCTGATTCATTTTCACAAACGTGAGTCTCTCCACACTTTGGGTGGACAGTCGTGTCCTCCGCGGAGTTACAATACCTCCTGCCGCACTAAACACGCGCTCCGATGCCACGCTACTGGCCGGGCATGACAGCCTTTCAAGGGCAAATTCAGCTAGTTGGGGCCAAAGGTCAAGTTTCGTTGCCCAGTAGTCAAGGGGATTGTCTACCTCGGTTGGCAGGGTGCTGTCCAAGTAGGCCCAAGCCTGTTGTTTGAGCTCCTGCTCCAGGTCCACCTGATGCTGCTGCTGCTGCTGCGGCTGGTTAGTAGTTTCCTCACTGCGCTGGTGAAGAAAGCTACTCATCATCGACTGCAGACTGAGGCAGCCGCTGCTGGTGGAGCTGCCACTGCTCCTACCACCCCACCCCTCCCCTGCTGCCATGCCAGCGGAACGCGAGCGCACAGGGCCCACAGTGTCTGAGGATGGACGATGGCGCACAAAGGCAGAGACCAACTGACTACATAGGTGGTTTTTATAGTACGTAATTTTGGCCTCCCTCTCAGCAGGTGTGAAAAAGGCCACCATTTTGGACCGGTAGCGAGGGTCCAACAAGGTGGACAGCCAAAAGTCATCCCTCTGTCTGATGGTTATTATTCGGCTGTCGCTACGCAAGCAACCGAGCATGCTATGGGCCATTTGTGCCAAGGAATGCGAGGGACTCCCTGCCTCCATCTCCACAGCATACTGCCACGGTGCGTCTGGGTCCTCTGTCTCCTCCTCCTCCTCCTCTACCAGATGCTCCTGCTCCTCCACTCCTGTCCGCTGAGTGGAAAAACCACCCATTTCACTCAATAATTCCTGAGCACAAATGTCCTCCTCTACCTCCTCCTCTTCTTCCTGTCCTGCCCCCACAGGGGTCATGTGGCGTTGAGATCTGTGCGCCACGTCTACCGCACCCTGACCAGCCATTGTTAACAGCATTTGTTCCAGGACGTGCAACAGAGGAATGACGTCGTTCATCCCATAGTCCTGCCGACTCACGAATAGCGTGGCCTCCTCAAAGGGCCTGAGCAAGCGGCAGGTGTCACGCATGAGCTGCCAATGGCTGACATCTAAGTTACACAGGGGAGTACCTTTATCCGCTTGTAACATCAGGAAATCGGTGATGGCCTTTCGCTGCTCGTAAAGGCGGTCTAACATGTGTAGGGTTGAATTCCACCTTGTTGCAACGTCGCAGATCAGGCGATGCTGTGGAATTCCGTTCTGCCGCTGCAGCTCAATGAGGGTGTTCTTTGCGGTGTAGGAATGGCTGAAATGCATGCACAGTTTACGTGACATTTTAAGGATGTCTTGCAGTGGGATGGTGGATTTTAGGAACCGCTTGACAACCAGATTGAACACGTGAGCCATGCATGGCGCATGGCACAACCTTCCTTGACGCAGAGCAGACACCATGTTCTTTCCGTTGTCAGTCAACATGGTTCCGATTTTTAGTTTGCGCGGAGACAGCCATCTGTCGATTTCTCTGTTCATTACACTCAGCAGTTCCTCCCCTGTGTGACTACGTTCGCCAAGGCATACCAGGTGCAGCACAGCGTGACACCGTTGCGCCCTGCACATGTGATATGCCGGTCGGGTAATGGGACTTGGCACGGGGGTGGCGGCTGAGGACACGGCGGAAAAAGAGGTGGTAGAGGCGGACATGCTTGCTGGACCAAGGACGTGCAAACGTGGAGGCAAAAGCGTCGTGACCTGTCCAAGTTGCTGGTGCGGCTGTGCCGGCACCACGTTCACCCAGTGGGCCGTAAATGACATGTACTGTCCCTGACCGTAGTTACAGCTCCACACGTCGGCGCTGCCGTGCACTTTGGCAGAGACCGACATGCTCAAAGACTGGCCCACCATCTCTTCTACATGTGAATGCAGGGCTGGCACTGCCTTTTGGGCAAAGAAATGACGGCTTGGCACTCTCCACCGCGGCGCGGCACAAGCCATCATTTCTCGGAAAGGTGCTGAGTCCACCAGTTGGAAAGGGAGGGACTGCAGCACCAGCAACTTGGACAGGAGGACGTTCAGCTTTTGCACCGTCGGGTGCGTGCTCGCAAACTGTTGTCTCTTGGATACGGATTCCAAGAAAGACTGTTGACGGAATCCGAGAAGAGGAGTAGCAGGAGAAGGAGCATCTGAACGAGCGGAAGATGCCAATGAGCGACAACTCCCCTCAGCAGAGGTGTTGGAGCCTTGACTGGCTGATAGAGGGCGATTGACGACGTCGGGTGACGGAGCAAGTAACGGAGCGGGTGATGGAGCGGGGGCTGGGGCAGGCAGAACCGCCGTATGTTTATCACGGTTTTCCCAGGCCACCGAATGGTGACGCTGCATATGCTGACGCAACGCTGTAGTCCCAACATGGGCCCCCTGGCCACGCTTGCATTTCTGGCCACATAGTCGACATACGGCTACGTTTACTTCCTCGGGCGGCTTGAGGAAAAATTGCCACACCACCGAGTAGGAAACTTTGCCCCCGCTACTCTTCACTGGCTGACTGCTACTTCCTCCGTGCGCACCGGCACCACTACTGGCCGTGGTGGTAGGCTGCAGTGGAGCTGGTGCTCTACTCCGTGGACGTTTGGCTCCACTGACACTGATGCGACCCTGCTGCTGTCTCCTGGGCAACCCACCGACTGTTTTGCTCGCTGCCAAGCTGCCACCCTCTTCTCCTGATGATGCGGAAGAAATTGCCTGATGACGACGAGGCTGCCAAGTGCGATCAACCTCCTCATCATCAAGTAGGGTCTCCGCCTCACTACTAGCCCCCTCGGCTGCGTCTGGGTCAGGAGACAGACCTGTCTCTAGACCGGCTACCGAGCCACTCTCCTCGCCAGTACTTGTTCGCTTGGCTGCTGAAAAGGCCGATGTCTCCCCCCGTTCCTGACCGCCCTCTGTTAGCTCTTCCTCACTGTACAGTGGGGCTGAGCCCACAGCATGCGATACTTCGCTTGGTGAGGGAACAGCAAAGGACAGGGGCAGGTAGAGGACACGTGATTTCAGTGGGCTTGGTCCCGGGCCATGCCAACTAACGGTTGTGTCTGACGTACCCACCGACCGTTGGCTGTAGGTGTCAGAGGTGACCTGGGAAGAGGAAGACGACCGAGCCAACCAATCAATGACGGCAGGGTTGTCGGTGGAGACACGACCGCTGGATGACACCGGGAGCACTGGCCTCTGGCTGCGAATACTGCTGCCTCGACCCCTTCCTCTGCTGCCACGTCTGCTCGCTCCTAAAACATTGCCTCCTCTGCCACTCCTCTGCATGTTGTCTGACATACTATTTAATTCAACGATTAGGTGTCCCTGAGTAACAATTCTCTGGCACTCAGTAACAATTCTGTCTGTCCCTGAGTATGAATTCTGTGGCCCTGAGTAACAATTCTGTGTCTGTGCGAGTAACAATTCTGTGTCTGTGCGAGTAACAATTCTGTGTCTGTGCAAGTAACAATTTTGTGTCTGTGCGAGTAACAATTCTCTGGCACTCAGTAACAATTCTGTCTGTCCCTGAGTAACAATTCTCTGGCACTCAGTAACAATTCTGTCTGTCCCTGAGTAACAATTCTCTGGCACTCAGTAACAATTCTGTCTGTCCCTGAGTAACAATTCTCTGGCACTCAGTAACAATTCTGTCTGTCCCTGAGTAACAATTCTCTGGCACTCAGTAACAATTCTGTCTGTCCCTGAGTAACAATTCTCTGGCACTCAGTAACAATTCTGTCTGTCCCTGAGTAACAATTCTCTGGCACTCAGTAACAATTCTGTCTGTCCCTGAGTATGAATTCTGTGGCCCTGAGTAACAATTCTGTGTCTGCGCGAGTAACAATTCTGTGTCTGTGCAAGTAACAATTTTGTGTCTGTGCGAGTAACAATTCTCTGGCACTCAGTAACAATTCTGTCTGTCCCTGAGTATGAATTCTGTGGCCCTGAGTAACAATTCTGTCTCTGTGCGAGTAACAATTCTGTGTCTGTGCAAGTAACAATTTTGTGTCTGTGAGAGTAACAATTCTCTGGCACTCAGTAACAATTCTGTCTGTCCCTGAGTAACAATTCTCTGGCACTCAGTAACAATTCTGTCTGTCCCTGAGTATGAATTCTGTGGCCCTGAGTAACAATTGTGTGTCTGTGCAAGTAACAATTCTGTGTCTGTGCAAGTAACAATTTTGTGTCTGTGAGAGTAACAATTCTCTGGCACTCAGTAACAATTCTGTCTGTCCCTGAGTAACAATTCTCTGGCACTCAGTAACAATTCTGTCTGTCCCTGAGTAACAATTCTGTCTGTCCCTGAGTATGAATTCTGTGGCCCTGAGTAAGAATTCTCTGGCACTCAGTAACAATTCTGTCTGTCCCTGAGTATGAATTCTGTGGCCCTGAGTAACAATTGTGTGTCTGTGCAAGTAACAATTCTGTGTCTGTGCAAGTAACAATTTTGTGTCTGTGAGAGTAACAATTCTCTGGCACTCAGTAACAATTCTGTCTGTCCCTGAGTAACAATTCTCTGGCACTCAGTAACAATTCTGTCTGTCCCTGAGTATGAATTCTGTGGCCCTGAGTAACAATTCTGTCTCTGTGCGAGTAACAATTCTGTGTCTGTGCAAGTAACAATTTTGTGTCTGTGAGAGTAACAATTCTCTGGCACTCAGTAACAATTCTGTCTGTCCCTGAGTAAGAATTCTCTGGCACTCAGTAACAATTCTGTCTGTCCCTGAGTAACAATTCTCTGGCACTCAGTAACAATTCTGTCTGTCCCTGAGTAACAATTCTGTCTGTCCCTGAGTATGAATTCTGTGGCCCTGAGTAAGAATTCTCTGGCACTCAGTAACAATTCTGTCTGTCCCTGAGTATGAATTCTGTGGCCCTGAGTAACAATTGTGTGTCTGTGCAAGTAACAATTCTGTGTCTGTGCAAGTAACAATTTTGTGTCTGTGAGAGTAACAATTCTCTGGCACTCAGTAACAATTCTGTCTGTCCCTGAGTAACAATTCTCTGGCACTCAGTAACAATTCTGTCTGTCCCTGAGTATGAATTCTGTGGCCCTGAGTAACAATTCTGTCTCTGTGCGAGTAACAATTCTGTGTCTGTGCAAGTAACAATTTTGTGTCTGTGAGAGTAACAATTCTCTGGCACTCAGTAACAATTCTGTCTGTCCCTGAGTAAGAATTCTCTGGCACTCAGTAACAATTCTGTCTGTCCCTGAGTAACAATTCTCTGGCACTCAGTAACAATTCTGTCTGTCCCTGAGTAACAATTCTGTCTGTCCCTGAGTATGAATTCTGTGGCCCTGAGTAAGAATTCTCTGGCACTCAGTAACAATTCTGTCTGTCCCTGAGTATGAATTCTGTGGCCCTGAGTAACAATTGTGTGTCTGTGCAAGTAACAATTCTGTGTCTGTGCAAGTAACAATTTTGTGTCTGTGAGAGTAACAATTCTCTGGCACTCAGTAACAATTCTGTCTGTCCCTGAGTAACAATTCTCTGGCACTCAGTAACAATTCTGTCTGTCCCTGAGTATGAATTCTGTGGCCCTGAGTAACAATTCTGTCTCTGTGCGAGTAACAATTCTGTGTCTGTGCAAGTAACAATTTTGTGTCTGTGAGAGTAACAATTCTCTGGCACTCAGTAACAATTCTGTCTGTCCCTGAGTAAGAATTCTCTGGCACTCAGTAACAATTCTGTCTGTCCCTGAGTAACAATTCTCTGGCACTCAGTAACAATTCTGTCTGTCCCTGAGTATGAATTCTGTGGCCCTGAGTAACAATTCTGTGTCTGTGCGAGTAACAATTCTGTGTCTGTGCAAGTAACAATTTTGTGTCTGTGCGAGTAACAATTCTCTGGCACTCAGTAACAATTCTGTCTGTCCCTGAGTAACAATTCTCTGGCACTCAGTAACAATTCTGTCTGTCCCTGAGTATGAATTCTGTGGCCCTGAGTAACAATTCTGTGTCTGTGCGAGTAACAATTCTGTGTCTGTGCAAGTAACAATTTTGTGTCTGTGCGAGTAACAATTCTCTGGCACTCAGTAACAATTCTGTCTGTCCCTGAGTAACAATTCTCTGGCACTCAGTAACAATTCTGTCTGTCCCTGAGTAACAATTCTCTGGCACTCAGTAACAATTCTGTCTGTCCCTGAGTAACAATTCTCTGGCGCTCAGTAACAATTCTGTCTGTCCCTGAGTATGAATTCTGTGGCCCTGAGTAACAATTCTGTGTCTGTGCGAGTAACAATTCTGTGTCTGTGCAAGTAACAATTTTGTGTCTGTGCGAGTAACAATTCTCTGGCACTCAGTAACAATTCTGTCTGTCCCTGAGTAACAATTCTCTGGCACTCAGTAACAATTCTGTCTGTCCCTGAGTAACAATTCTCTGGCACTCAGTAACAATTCTGTCTGTCCCTGAGTATGAATTCTGTGGCCCTGAGTAACAATTCTGTGTCTGCGCGAGTAACAATTCTGTGTCTGTGCAAGTAACAATTTTGTGTCTGTGCGAGTAACAATTCTCTGGCACTCAGTAACAATTCTGTCTGTCCCTGAGTAACAATTCTCTGGCACTCAGTAACAATTCTGTCTGTCCCTGAGTAACAATTCTCTGGCACTCAGTAACAATTCTGTCTGTCCCTGAGTAACAATTCTCTGGCACTCAGTAACAATTCTGTCTGTCCCTGAGTAACAATTCTCTGGCACTCAGTAACAATTCTGTCTGTCCCTGAGTAACAATTCTCTGGCACTCAGTAACAATTCTGTCTGTCCCTGAGTAACAATTCTCTGGCACTCAGTAACAATTCTGTCTGTCCCTGAGTAACAATTCTGTCTGTCCCTGAGAATGAATTCTGTGGCCCTGAGTAAGAATTCTCTGGCACTCAGTAACAATTCTGTCTGTCCCTGAGTAACAATTCTCTGGCACTCAGTAACAATTCTGTCTGTCCCTGAGTAAAAATTCTGTGGCCCTAATAACGTTTCTGTGGCCCTAAGTAACAATTCTCTGGCACTGAGTAACAATTCTGTCTGTCCCTGAGTATGAATTCTGTGGCCCTAACTAGCGTTTCTTTGTCCCTAAATAACGATTCTGTGGCCCTCATTAACAAGTCTGTGTCCCTGAGTAATGGTTCTCTGTCCCTAAGTAACTTCTCTC
The DNA here is from genome assembly GCF_062004578.1 of Staurois parvus. NCBI lineage: Eukaryota > Metazoa > Chordata > Amphibia > Anura > Ranidae > Staurois > Staurois parvus. Next base: position 3,109,180 of record NW_028318368.1, read on the forward strand.
TGTCCCCAATTCTCGTTTCTGTGGCCCTAACTCTGTCCCTGTCCCTAGTACAGAGCGGTCTGCCTCTGTTCAATGACTGCAGGCAAATGAAGATTTCCAAAATGGCCGCTATATATACCTCGACCATTACACAGTGCTGGCTGGCTGGCTGCTGATTGGCTGATGCGATCACATGTCGTTGAGGAATGCATTATGGGGCAGCGCGCCTTGTCTGCGCGCCTTCCCCGACATCCCCGCTCCGTCGCCGCACATGTCAGCCGCCATTTTCTGAAAAATTTCGATTCGCGCGTCCGAATTAGGCTGTTTTTCGGATTCGGCACGAATCGAAATTTTTCCGATATTCGACTCGAATTCCACTTCGGATACTTCGATTCGCTCATCTCTACTAACCATAATCAGGAGTTGAATGGTGTTACTCTATTCAGTATTAAATATAACATGATATCATCCGAAAAGACAGGCTTAAAACACATTTTTTCCCATTATGAGAAGCGATAAACACAATGGCAGTAAAAACATGAATGAAACACAGATATTTTCAACTGTTGGCAACAAAACAATTAATATCAAGTCCATGTTCAGATTTCAGATCTCAGATCATATAAGTCAATGTTCAGATCTTATGGAAACAATGTATCCAGTTCATACATCTATTGGTTGCTAACCTAGAAAACTCCCTTGTATGTATAGAAAATACATTAAATATTATTGCTAAAATGTAGCTACTTTTCAGAACCATTTCCTGCTTTTATTTCTACTGTTAGCCCTGGTTCACACCGATGCGACTTGTAATGCAATTTGTCAGTACCAAATCGCAACAAGTCGCACCCTATTGTCAGCAATGGAACCATTCAAGTCACACTGATTTTGAAAGTAGTGCCTGCGCTATTTTTGTCAATTTCAGGTGTGACTTGCATTGACATCTATGCATGAAGTCACACAGATGTCATGCAAGCCATATATGAAATCAAACAGGGTCCTCTGCTTTAAAATCACACTACTTCAAGTGAAAAAGCATGATTTCAATGTCGCATTTGGTGTGAACCGGGGCTTACACAATTATGTAAAACACTAAAATTATGTTTTATTTTTTTTACTTTTGGCATTTAGAAGCACTAAGTAGTAGGCTCCATGCACACTGGGTAATGTTAACTGTGTAAAGTCACATTAAAACATGAGTTTTTCAGCATTTTTTAGCATTTTAGCATTAGCATTTAGCTGCGTTTTTCTGTGTTTTTCCGCTTTTGCATCTTTTAGTGTTTTTTTGCTAAAAAAAAAAAGTCCAATAATGCCGATTTGCTGGGTTTTTCAGCGTTAGAGCGCTTTTACAGCTAACAAACTCCTCCAAAAAGTTCTGGGTTTTTTTCAGCCAAAAAACGCCTCTGCCAAAAAATGCTGATTACAGTCTGTGTGTGCATGAACACATTTATTTATTTCAGGTACTTATATAGCACTGTCAATTTACACAGCACTTTACACATATATATATTGCACATTCACATAAGTCCCTAAACCTCAAGGGGTGTACAATCTAAGGTTCCTAAGTCACCTTCATACATACACATACTAAGGACAATTTAGACAGGATTCAATTAACCTACCAGCATGTCTTTGGAGGGAACCAGAGTACCTGGAGGAAACCCCTGCAGGCACAGGGAGAACATGCAAACTCCAGGCAGGTGGTGTTGTGGCTGTAATTCAAACCAACGACGCTAGTACTGCCAGGTGGAAGTGCTAACCATTTAGCCACTGTGCTGCCCAACACATAGGATAACATGCTGGGGGTTTACTGGCTGTAGAAAAAAATGCCAAAAGCCACAAACAGCATCTGTAAAAACATCCAGTGTGCATGAGGACTTATTTCTAGTTTTATATTCTGTTGAAATATTTAGTTATATTTATTTTGTAAACACATCTTTACATGATATTTACTGAAATAATAATATTTGAATGCAGTATTTCTGAACTCTAGTAATCATGAACCCCAGATGTTCATATATTTAGACCTAGTATGAGCAAACTTCTTATAATCTGATCTGGATACAATATACCTGATTAACAGTTATGTTTTGGTTTGCAGTCCAAAAATGAGAGCAGTTGCTAAATATAGATTTTGGTTGCAAGGATTCAGCTTTGAATTTGGCAGGATTGCCAAAATAAAAGATTTTTGTTGTGGTTAATTAGAAGCACATCATCTGTTCAACACCTTGACCTACAGAACAGGCAGCCCAAACAATATTCTTCTACGAGGGTAGTAGAAACAAAGCAAAATATAATCAACAATGGACCAGGACTCATGCATCAGCATCAGTAATGATGCACTTGGACCTGCAAACAAGCAAGGTAGCTGTGAGGCAATGTATATCATTAACATTTGAAAATTATATTTTAAGGTATGCTGGTAGAGTGATAGCAAAACATCATCTGTTATCCAATATGCCCTGAAAGACATGTACTACTTTTGGCTGTGACTGCTGCTGTAGATATGTGTGCCCTTGGCTACACAATGAGAAGTACAACAAGCATACCTCACCCTTAACCATTTTGCCTCTGGAGCAATTGAGCAGGCATGTTCTCATCCATGTTAAGATCAGCATTTATGCATCTTTTTACTTAAAACCTCTAGAACATTATATCAGTCATATGCTCATGCATATGCAGAAGTGTTGGCTATTTCACTTCTGGCTGCTAAACGGAGTGGACATGAGCCACAAAAGGTTATTATATGCTGCTGGGGAGTTTAGTAACCCTTTTACACTGCATGTGCAAAGAAATGGTCAATGTATAGCCTTATTCCTGACAATTATTTTTGTTTAGTTTTCAAAGATGTAGTATAGAGTTGAAATGTATCTCAAGTTTTATTTTTCCGAGTGTGACCTCATTTAATTTTAATTATCAAAATGGATGCAGGTTGATTGAACATGACACTGAAGCTTCCAAAATAATAAGCAATGGAAAAAAATTAAACTTGAAATGCATATAGAACATTAGTTTTGTGGGAGAAATAAGCATGCATACACAACACTGACTGTGCTTGTTAATCAACATCAACAACATAAGCAAAAAAAAAAAATATGTGTATTAGGATTATTCACTTTTAAAGAGAAAGACACAAGATTGCAAACAAACAATAAATTGATTCCGCCTAAAACATTGCAATAGAAAAAGCAATAAAATCAAGTTTTTACCATATATTTATAAAAAAACATCCAAAAAACTTTAAGGACATACCGATATAAAAATATGCACATACATTATTAAGCCCTTTTTCAGTTCATATCTGTATTATTATTTAGTGCTTAAAAAAGAAGTTGCATAAAAATGCAACATCCTCTCATTAGTGAGAATCACCCCCAAGTAAAAAACACTGTAAACAAAAACAGATTAGGAGAAAAGTACAACAATACTTACCTTTCACTCCAACATCCGCTCTTGGTGCTTAGTGATGTCACAGACCTGTCAGTGAGATTCTAGGAACACTGAGGATCCCAAATCCATTTTTACAAACTTTTATGCTAATCTCTACTTTTTTTATGTGGCGCTTTTACATGGGTAGGATGGCAGTTTAAATAACAAGCAAGGGATCCACTTTCTTTTTTTAAAACAATGTTTGTTGAGCCATTTATACTGTTTCCCTGCTTTATTAAAATATGCCAGCAGTACACAGTGGTGTCTGCATTTTGTTGTAGACCTACTTGTGAGTCTGACCAAGTGACAGCAAACCACAAGAGATTAATTATTACACTTACCAAGGTAAAAAGAATGGTACACATCAATTCAAGATTCAGACATAGCATTGGAACATTGGTCTTGATGGATGACTACTAACTTATCAAGTATATTGTCACAGGCAATTACATTTTCAAGTGAAATATTTAAATGAATGACATACTGCTTTTACAGCAACTTGAATGAAGCTTTCATTTATACTGTTAAGCTATTACAGGTATTCTATACAACTTAAAAATATTACTCACTTGTGATTGAATCCTTCCTTTAACACCTTCCCGCCCGGCCTATAGCAGATTGATGGCCGGGCGGGACACTTGCCATTGTGACCGGGCGTCATATGACATCCTGTAAAAATGAGCCGCTCACGCGTCCGCGCAGCAGCGGGATCTGTCACCGGCAGTGTCCACAGGACACAGCCGATGACATATCACTACACCGGCCCTTTGCCAGTGTCATGTGACCGCTGTGACCAATCACAGCAGATCAATATTATACAATAGATGGCTTCCTGCCATGCCATCCATTGTATACAATTATGTTGTTAGCTGTGACTGGTCAAGACAGTCACATGATACAGTCAGGGCCAATTACAGCCCATCTGTATCATGTGATCAGCTTTGCCCAATCACAGCTAATCACAACAAAAAACTGAATGAATCAGTTTCATTCCGTAACAATGATTGCAAATATCAATAAAATACATTGGTATTAGCAATCATAATGTGTTAAAAAAAATCCTGATCACTTGCCCAGAGTAGTTCTATGTTAATATGGTAACATTGTATTGCTTTGGTCACAGTGTGCTGAAAAATAAAAGTAAAAAAAAGAAACAAATGTAATAAAAAAGAAAAAAAATTATAGAAACATTTGAATAAAAAATACAAATTCAATTATTATTATTATTATTTTCATCAAAGAAATGTAGCAGAATAAATTTTGACCTAAATTTATGAATAAATGTTATTTATTTGGAAAATTGTATAACAGAAACAAAGAAAATTGCATTTTTTTTTCAAAAGTTTCAGGTGTTTTTTGTTTTATATAGCAAAAAATCAAAAACTCAGTGGTGATTAAATACCATCAAAACAAAGCTCTATCTGTGTATAAAAAATGATAAAAATTTCATATTGGTACAGTGTTGCATAATCGCGCAATTGTCATTCAAATTGCGACAGCACTAAAAGCTGAAAATTGGCCTGGGCAGGAAGGAGGTAAAAGTGCCGGTAATGAAGTGGTTAAAGAACCTTTTGAAGTTCAACTAGATGGAAAAAATACATCTTGAATGCTTTCATTGTGTATCATAGGTTTGTGTGCATTACCACTTACAGTATTATAACATACTATTACTTAGGTTTAGCAGCTGGGTGTTGATATACAGTAAGCAAAAGATCCTGTGGATTGTGATGGACATGTGGCCTGTAAACAAATGCATGATATTTGCAAAAATATAAATGCCTTTATGGGTAAAGAGCAATGTATAGAGCAGCCTTTTTCAATCAGGGTGCCTTCAGGTTTCTCCAGGGGTGCCTTAGCAAAATACTTAGAAATTGCCCAAAAGTTGTATACAAGCCAAAGGATGGATGAATCCTGTCTTTTAGTTACACAAGGCACAGGTTTTCATAGAGCACCATTATAACCTTCTAGCCGCTGACCTCCTAACATCCAATGATGTCATCAGTTGCCAAAGAAGACGTTGGGCGCCTGCACAGCATCCTTGTTTCACCATCTCCTGCCCAGCTCCATCAGCACTGGGGTCACATTAGCTGAGTGAGGAAGAGAAATTGAGGGAGAAGAGAAAAATGCTGGAATACAATCAGTACCATTGTGCAGAGGTGTATTTGATTTGGAAGAATAAATCACTTGTAAAGTTGAATGTCCTATGTATGTGGATGTTGAATTGTTTTTCAAAACTATTAGTTTAGATTTTTACAGTTTGGAATGGGGTGCCTAGAGATTGTGCAGAATTTAAAAGAGTGCCATGACTGAAAAAAGGTTGAGAAACACTGGCGTAGAGCAGTCAGTCAAGATCCATGTTTTTCTGTTTGTGGTAAATTTGATTTGATTCTATTAAATTATACACTTTGCACTCATTCATCATAATCTATGCTACCATAAAAGTAAGCATAGCATGTATTATATACAACATGTAGACTACGAGAACTAATATAATGGAAAATATAATATAATTTCATAATATAATAATCCATATAATGTCTGCAACCAAAAGTGGTACAATGCACTATACAAGAGTGATGGCTCTGGACAGACTACAGGAATTCTCATGACTTCAATGAAAAGCTAATTCCATTTTACTTTAATAAAAATTACAACCTGGTCTACTAGAAACAGTAGAACATTGCAGAAGCTTCAAACATGTTTTTTTTTTCAGGACGCTGAACATCAATTTATTTTTGCCTGGTGTGTTGGGTGTTGGTATGTTATGTTATGGAGGGAGCTACTCATCTAAAAAAAAAAAAAGCAAAAACAAAAGAAAAAAAGTCTAAGCAATGGGTGAGGTGGAGCTTTAGAGATAAAGACTTGCAGAATCAAGCAATTTTCCAAAGTGAATATTTTTTGTTATTTAACCACGTTTCTGAACACAATACTACAGGCTAATGAATGAGGTAAAGATCTGCTGAGTTATTTTATCAAATAATGTGCAAATACAGTTTAATTGCTTTCAATTGGTTTTTTTTTAATTGTTTTTAATTGCATGTAGGTATTCTTTTACAAAGTGAATTTCCCCACATTCATTCATTCTTTCTAAGGAATAGAGCATTTGCAATGTGAAAATTCCCTTGCCCTCTAGTAAATCAACCCATGTATTGATAGTATGGTGGTAAGGTCATCATTATTGCACTTTTTTTATCTGTTTCTGGCACTGTTGTATGTTCTCATGCAAATAATTAGCACCAACCCCAAAGAGAATATTAACCATGTAATGCCTATACTAACTGTGGTTATCTTTTAGTACCCCTTTATTTGAGTTTCAAAAGCAACTCCCTCACTTTTGCAAATAAAGGTATGTTTAAAAAAAATAGATGATCTATATACAGATAAGAAACACATAGAGCATAATCATCTGATTTTAATTTATTTACTGTGTTTATGTATTGTAAAGTGTGGTTTTAACCCAATATATCAAAAATGTACATCTGTTTAACAAAACATAAAAAATAATAAATTAGTATTGTTTAGGAAAATGACTTAGTAAAGATTAGATTTTTTCCATTTTGAAATGTATTGTAGACCTTATCTAACTTATCTGACATTTTCCGCCCTTTTTGAGGGGAAAAAGTGCGTCTTACGGAGCGAAAAATACGGTAAATAAAATTTCCAAAGCCTCCATAGTAGGAGCACATGTATCAATGGATAGGTTAAGGGCAGGTATGTCTGGAGGAGCCTATCTCTCCCAAAGGTACAGTGACGCACATGACACCCAGCTATACCAAAATGACAGCAAAGGCATCCAGTACATCCCTGCATCCAAGTTAGCCAAATACACAAAAAATGCCAACCGTCCCAACCTATAACCAGCCTAGGCAGTAAGGTGCACATGGAAGGGCAATGCACATCACAAACAAACAAAAGATTTCCCAGCAACACTTACCAGCTAGCCTGCAAAACAACCAATTTGGCCCTGTCTAACAGCATTTTGTGTGCATCTTTTCTGTGTCTTGTAGCTCTGAGTGGATATATATATATATATGTGTAAAGCGCTGCATAAATTGACGGCGCTATATAAGTACCTGTATTAAATAAAATAAATAATTTCCCCTTCACTTTCTCTTTCCCATACAAAGAATGTGCTGGGATGAAACATTTGATAAGCTGGCAAGGACACCCATAATATGACTACTGGTTTAAAAAAGTAATAAATAACATATTTTCCAGCTTATATAATTTGATAAACAATGTAATCATAATTATTTTGAATCATGGTAAAACGAAGGTTAAATATAAAAGTTAATATAGTATAACATAACACAAATTAAATATCCTTTGATAGTGGAAACGGTGCATTTAAAAAATGGAAATGAGGTACAGCATCCTCCTTTATAGAGATATGATGTTACCAATTTTACTAATGAAATATATATATTTTAACTGGTTTAGACAACATTTGGTTGGAAATGTAATATACAGTAGGTTATTGGGAAAATTTGTACTATGGGGTTACTTTAGATTAACATGAGGTGGTTATATTGCAGCTGGCTTAATACTTAACAGAGCCTAGATGGATGGGATACATGAGAACTTTTTCTATAAAAATTAAATCTAAAGGTCTGATAATTTGATGTGCAGTCCATGATGTGAGAGTTACAAATAAAATTACAGACCCATTACATCAAGTCCACACACCCTGTTAGGATAGATACCACCTGCAGCCAGCTGTTTTATAGTTTTTTTGATTTGGCTGATGATTTTCTGGTCTTTCATATACAGATTGTTGGTACTTTTTGTTTTTATTTATTTTTATGTTTGAATTCAAAGCAGAATGTGTGGCTTGTGAAATGATGTATCTCCTTCCCTTGTACTGTAAGTTGTAAGCTGATGAAAACTTTGGATTCACAGACATCTCTGCATGACCGCACAGTATTGTCATAATATGTTTTGTTGTGACATCAGGAAAATATGTAAGACTGAAACCAAGAACGTGTGTTATCTGTCTAAAACTAACAATAGATCAAGCAAAGAGAAATTATAATATTGCCAGGAAAAGGTTGTCTTTTAGAACATGAAACTGGAGCTTTTACACAAAGGGCATGATAGCAAAAAAACAACCCATTGAGATATGTCATGCAAGCTGGACCCAGTAATGACAAGTTCACCCGGATATATCAGAGCAGTAGTTGCATACAAGTTGCTAGTAGAGAAAGGTACAGACATTATTTCAGTTAATTATTTAACTTTGGATGTATAAAATATCAGCGAGCGCTTATAATGGTAAAAGCAGCTGTACACTAAAAGGAAACCACAAACCTTCAGATAAAATATGTATAAAAGTTGTGCAGCGCTAAAAATCAAACAGTAAAAGATTCAATAAATGCAAATAATATTGTAAAAGAAGGAAAATTAATATATATTAAGTATATGTATATATGTATTAATTATATAATGCGACTCAAGGTGACTTAAGTTAATCCAAATTTTGGAGTGTAACCTACTACACTATGGGCATTTCCTTCTGTCACTCTTTGGTGAGCTTTTAACCCCCCAGAGCCCCCTCCCCCCTGGTGACAGATGCGTCTGCATATTAATCTACCCGCGGGTGGAATGTTACTTGTGCCTAGGAAAAGTTATGAGCCAAAATATAAGTTACGAGAGATTTTGGTTCTAGCTTGGGTCTCCGCTTAGACACACCCTCCCCAAATGAGGCATTGGTCCTTGGCTTCAGAGACACCCCCTGCTGGGGGACTACAAAATAGGCTGTCAGGCCTAAGAGAGGAGTTGAAGTTGAATAATTCTCCCTTTTAACATCAGAACCAACTTGGGAGACGGTGCCTCTTTGCTCTGAAACTTGATCTGCTTAACCCAGGACGTTTGGCAAGCACTCTACCTCTCTAAACTTCTTTTTGTTAGTTCTTTGCTGTGTTATTGCTCTCTGTATTTATATGTATATTGGTTACATCTTGTTTCTGTAAATATTTTTATTGCACCCTTTTGACCTTTTAGTAATAAATCTTTCTTTCTGAAAGTGTTGAACTGTTTCTCCTTAATGCAACTTACGAATTCCTGCTGCTGAAGAGCGCTACTATTTGTGTTTAACCCTCTGTATAACCTGTCTGCGGTGACAGTGGTATACAGATGTTTATTTCAACCATCCTAGTGTTATTGCTGATATTTCCAAGTTTCCTTTGCAATTTACGAATTCCTGCCTCTAAAAGAGCGCTACTGTGTTTGTTTAACCCTCGGTATAACCGGCCTGCGGTGACCGTGTTATGCATACGATTATCTCAACCATTATAGTGTTATAGCTGATATCGCAGAGTTTCCTCTTTCTCTGTACAAAAAGGAGGTGGTGGCAGTGTGAAGGGTTAATTGCGTAATTAACCTGACCCAGTAACAATCGCGGCTCAGGCTGCCGGTACATCAATTGTGGTCCATTAGCTGGAAAATTGTTGTGCAGGGTGCAGCTGGGTGTGGCATTGTTACGCACATGACATCGCGGTTTTAGATTGGCTAGTCCTTCGGTCAGGAGTTTGGTGAGAAGGTCAGGGGTCTGACGCCGCGATCGTCACAACATATACTTCATAATATATATTAATTTTCCTTCTTGGACTTTTTACAATATTATTTGCATTTATTGAATCTTTTACTGTTTGATTTTTAGCGCTGCACAACTTTTATACATAATTATTTAACTTTAATGGTTCCACATTCTGTGCAGCAGTTATTGCAAACAGCCCAACTAAATATTTGTCAAAGCAGGGGTCACAAAATACGAATTTGTATTGTTATTTATGTACGAATCTAACAATGAAAAAGACATTCCATTTAACCCAGCAACCTTATTGACTGATTGGAGGAGGCTAAAGACAAAGAAGAAAAACCACATGTGTTAAATTGATTTTGTAGAAATCAGCTGCTGTGAGACCAGTGCAAGAAACCCTCCTTAAAGACCCAGATATTTGATTTTTTTGTAGATTTAATCTCAGTTTTTTCCCCAAGGATGGCAAGACCCATATTGAATATGCCGTTATCACCCAGAAGGATGCTCTGTATTTAGAGTCAACTGGACCCTTGTTCTCCAGCTCAAGAAGCAGAGCCCCATGTTTTAGCAAAGCCTGTAAAACTATCAAAAGGGATATTAGAGAATTAGAGAGATTTTGGGGTGGTGTATGATTTTGGTTTCATTTGAAGGGCTAAACATTTTTGTACTTCAGCAGGTAAACCAATCAAGCATACTAAGTTAATTGATTGGCTGTCTTCAACCTTCCAGGTTTTTGCTGAGGTAGCCATGCTAACATTAAAATGCACACATTAGAAGCAGGCCAGGTGGCTAAGAATGCTGCATTACAGTCCGGGACACTTGCCGAGTCTGTGCAACTCACAGATTCCACTCTAGTTCTTGCTCAGTAGAGCTGGGATTAATAATTAAACTTTGAGGACCCTAGAACAAGAAGAATAAGTGGTCCACAGTGGGAGGCAACTTCTTATGAAACAGAAAAAGTGATATTTTATGTCTGCCAGCCACTCTTTTTCTTTTAGCTTGACACATGGACCTTGTCATCAGTCAAAAGCAGTTATGGCTGCTGTGAGGGACCGCCGAGCGGCACCACTAGCACTCCACTGGTCAGGCGTGCCCAGAGCGCGGAGTCTAAGCCCCAGGGTACTTGTTCACCAGGGCCCCTGATGGTGGGGATGGACTTGTAGTACCCGGAGACCAGGTCGCCACTACTGAGCACACCTGTCAGTGGTAGGGGTGTTCGCCAGGGGCTCCAACCAGGGAGAGCCAGATGTGAGGAGGTCGGGTGACCCCGATGGGATGGATGGATGGATGGCTGAGCAAGTGCAAAGTCAGACAGGCCGAGTTGGTAACGTAGAGGACGGTAAGGTACAAGGGAGCAGGCAGAGAATCGTCGGGTCACACGCCAGGTCAGCAACAGGAGGTCAGATCTAATGAGGGGCATCCAGGGAGAGAGGTCAGGCAAGCAAGGGTCTGGGCAGGAGAAATCAGCAGGTCAAGAACAATCCGGGTCAATAAACTTACAAGGCACAGGTACAGAATCACAGGAAGCAGGTAAGACCAGAAGGCAACGAAATGACAGCTCAGGGACCTTTAAATATCCCGCCCTGCGCTGCCATTGGTGCCCAGCGGGCGGCCGCGGCTTCTACTGCGCATGCGCGAACTCGAACGCCGCGGCCGGCCCGGACCTAGTGCCCGTGTACAGGGCGGAGCAGTGCGCCTGCGCCGGGACCATCGCGGCAGGGATCGAGGGGATCCCTGACAGCTGCCTTACTAAATGAGCATGGGATTTCACTTCTTTTTTTACCTGTTACCAAAGATGTTACCAAAAACTGAGCATCCCTTCCAGAGATTACAAAAGGATAAATCCAGATGCCCAAGTCAATATCTTACGAATATGCACCTGTCTGTATGGAAATGTTTTCTGAATGGCCAGAAGTTTGGCCAGTGGCAAATGCTACTGCAAAGGTCTCAGTAAAGAGTGATATCAGAAGTAGTTTGTAAGTACAGAGTCTCATAAGCTACAGAGGTATCTCATTTTATAGGAGAGATCTTACAAGAGGTTTTGGGTTTTATTTTACACCCCCTACTATCTTCAATGGAGAGGAAAAAGAGTAACTAATTTGATTGTCAGATACTAGAAAACTATGGCCTGAATGTCTTCATATTTTTAAGCCCCTTAAGGGGATATATGAACTCTCTAGATTATAAAGACTTATTGACAAGGAGGTTAAAAGTTCACTCGGTTCCTCTACACAGTATATGTGCAGTCCAGTAACTAAAAAACTATATTACTAACAAAATTGTGAACAGAAAGCAGTTACAAAAAAGGACCATGCGGTAAACCATCACACACGAAGTGTATACAAATAATATTTTATTAAGTATCAAAATTTAAATGCCTTGATTGCCAATTTACACACACTCAACAATTACTATACATCAATATCCATCACTTCACCCCAGACAACATTGTCTGCTACACCATAAAATTAAAAACATGACGTCATGGTATGGCCATAATTAAAGTTATACTATCAATACGACAGTGACACATCTGGTCATCTGTTAAACTTTACATACCACCAGCAGCAAACACGTTGCTCCAAGCGAAAAGGTACCATCCTCGCTCACTAGTTAATGGCATGCCAATTGGACAATTGACAAAATGTCATAGGAATTGTTCTAACATTAACAAGTTTAAAAGAGAAGCACGAGACCTGTATAAAAGGTTTAGAGAATGAGGTTATTCACATTCACAAATAAGGAAGGCAAGAAAGAAAGCTTATAAAACGGAAAGGGATACACTTCTTGCCCCCAAGAAAGATGTTACTAGATATGGAGCACAGTGGACGGAGGTTAAAAAAGTATTAGAAAAGCATTGGGGGATTCTCACTGAATGCCCAAAATTGAGAAAGATTGTAGGTGAATACCCACAAATGGTAGCCAGGAGAGCACCAAATCTTGGTGACCTTCTGATTCACTCTGATTACAGTCCAATGGGGAAAACCACCTGGCTAACTTCACGTTCAAAAGGAATGTTTTATTGTGGTGTAACAGACAACACTGTCTGAGAAGAGGTGATGGATATTGATATGTAGTAATTGTTGAGTGTGTGTAAATTAGCAATCACGGCATTTACATTTTGATACTTAATAAAATATTATTTGTATACACTTCATTTGTGATGGTTTACCGCTTGGTCCTTTTTTTGCAACTGCTTTTGGTGAACATTCTGTTCACAGTTTTTTTAGTGATATATGAACTCTCTCCCTGTAAGATTTAGTTTGGGAGTGTGTATATCTTGCTTATATCTTTCTCAGCAGCTAAAGTCCTCCACTCAGATCTCACAGAGAATGTTGCTGATCTCTTAAGATTTTTGATTTTTTGTTTTTCTCCCAGAAACAATTGAGTACTGTCCGTGATACCTTTTTTATTTGCACTAACATACAATTTTGAGGACAAGCTTTCGGGGTATGTCCCCTTCTTCAAGGTCTAAGCAGTACTATTAAAAATCACAAAGTTTAAGCAGAATGTTAGAATGGATTGAGAGAAAAAAAAAAAAAGGGCTACAGATAAGATACATCAAAAGTGAGGGGGGGAGGGGGGATACAACACTCACACAGAGGGGGTCAAGTTTTAGCTAATAGATAGTCATAAAGCTGTCGGATAATGGTTGAGGAATCCCATGTCCAAATTAAGACCGTTATCTTTAGTGTCAAATAGAATTATCATTCTTAGTTCAAATGTTTTTCTTGTTTTTCTCCCCAAATTCCAGATCCTAACAGTTTGGAAGGATCTTGTAAAGTAAAGCCAGTTGACTTGTGGATTGTTAAGAGACATTTATATTATATATATAGGAAATGGTTGGAAACACAATACAGCTTCTATTTTGTGTACAGTATACAGAAAAGTCACCTGGATCCACACTAGACACTGCAAAAATGACTAAATGAAAGTATCGCTGCCTTTAATTTTGTTTCCCTTTGAATTAAAGTTTGGGGTACTATTTATTCAAATGCTTTAATAAATATATTAGTAAGGGATATATGTACAGTATGTTTAATGTGATTTGAAAAGTAGTTCAGCCATGCTGAAGTCATATAGTCTTTTATATGTCTTCCATTTTATGTCGAATTGTCTGTGTTTAACTATGCCAGTAAGTCAGCATGACCACAATTAAACTACAAGGCCAATCTGGCCACAGGATCTGGGTGTACAACCAATTACTCTATAAATATTTTTTTACTAATCATTTGTTTTTCATGTGAGTTTTAGTCACAGTAAAAAATCATTTTGTAATGATATAGTTGTTCTCAGCTATTAGAATCTCCCCCTGTAGAGTTTGCCTCCTAGGCCAGGACTAGCTCTGCCTAAATGCAAGGAGGTTCCAGGTTAAAGGTGATAATAGGTGTGGTCTGTGATGATCAAAAGAGGAGAGTCATTAGTAATCTGTATAAAATTGTATTCTATTTTGTATGCTTTGCCTATGTATTGTACACTGTACTTCTTGTGCATAATAATGTTTTGATTACGTTTACATTCCTTCAAGTCCTGATTAGAAATTAGCCTGCATATGTAATACCCCTTGTTACCATAAAAATACAATTGTAATATTAATGTGATACATACATAATCACGTGTATAAAAAACTGCAAATGTGCCAAATAAACAGAACAGTTATTTGGAAAGATGCTGAGTGTATCTTTTTGTGTCTGTTCCCTACTGCAGTAGTTTTTTTTTAATTTGAACCACTGATCAATATGAGGATAGAAGTTACCTATCTATAAAATTTCAGTATTAATTTCCAGGACACTAGTCTTTTGTAATCTAAAAACCCAAGAGGACAGAAACAACTTGATATGAATCTGATGTATCTGCATTTGAATGTCTTCAAATTACTGAAACAAATCCCTCATGTTTTCAATGTTATTAGCAAAGGACTTATTTTCTGTACAGTAATTTGTTCCAGGAAATATTTGCAACATCTGCAGTTCCCAATTTTTTCAGTGTACATACCTGTATGTATATTAAATTATATGTATATATGAATATATTACAAGAGATTTTTTTTTATGCACTGGGATACATTAAACATTTTTAGTCAGTTAGCAGCATCCCTACAATCAACATCTTGGTGAAGGGAAGACCTTTGGAATGCTCTGGATGTATTGCTTAGGGTGGAGTCTAGATGACATCATCGCACTGGGAGGAGTCTGTACATATAGTAGCTGTGGCATCCAAGCTCAGTGCCCCTGACAGTGTGTGCAATTGATTTCTCTGCATTTGCATGTCACATATACAGAATGCACTATTAGACTATTATGTGTTTTTTGCAGGATAAGCGCTGCGGAAATTGATGGCGCTATATAAGTACCTGAAATATATATATATATATCTAAACTGGTTCTTAATTGAGAATTAACCCCCTGAGGAGTTGCAAGCTCTGTCTGACCTTGTTAATTATATGAGGTCTAACTGAAAATGTGAGAACACATTGAGTGACATCTAGCAATGTGGTTGATTGATGAGATATGAAGATGGGGTGCGATAACACTGACTTTGATTAACTGTTCATGAATCTTTTACTGTACTATATGAACTATATGTACTAATAATACTATTGTACTTTATTGGTGACAGATTGGATAATGTTATATCACAGAGGGTATTTGGCACGATATTTGATTGCCATTTATATTTAGTATCAGTCTTAGTTGGGGAGATGAAGTTAGTCCTGCACTCAATTGTTTACATAATTTTCTGGATTGTGTAAATGACATACTGTAGGAGTGCTGGCTTGATAAGAGAGAGGTGTAAACAGAAGAGCAGAAAAATGTGTTTTCCATTTTTTATTGTTGTCACTGTGGGAAGAATGGACCTAATGCAGGACAAATAAATTTCCGAAAAGCACTAAAATTTATGTTTGTCAAATTTAGGCTTATTAGGTGGGCTTTTGTAGTTCTAGTGATCAGTTGGGAATATATTACAGGGCAGAGGTTAACAACTTACCTACCCCTATAGATGACTGAAAGGCACCTATGTTCTCAAGTTTCCCCTGTTTGAGGTCCCCTCTAAAAGCATTCCCTGATAGTGAAGTATATTCAGAAAAAATAAGCACAAGGGCTGGCTACATGCTTGTCAGCTTTTCAGCCCTTATGCCCATTGTGCTGCTATCACTGAAGAGGGAAGTATGCTGTTATTATTCCTTATATCTTACTTTGTTTCTTTTTTTGTAGAAATCAATGAATCAAAAGTGAACCCTATCAGTTCCAATCTAGTAAAAAACTGGAGGTTAGAAATGTGTACTGTTCTGTGGTGATTAGGGACACTGATTGCACTAAGGTGATTAGGGACACTGAGTGGACTGCCGTGATTAAGAATACTGATTGGTGCCACAGTTATTAGGAACACTCTGAGTGGGTGGTGGTGATTAGGGACACTGACTAGTATGGTGGTGATTAGGGAAACTGTGAGTAGGTGGCAGTAATTAGGGACATTGTGAGTGGGTGGTAATGATTAGGGACTGACTGGTGCAACTGTGATCAGGGATACTGACTGGAAGCACTGGTCTGATGACACTGTACTGCTGTAGCACTGATCAGAGATTATAGCTGGACGCACTGACATACAGTGATATCAGAGCAGCCAGCCATTGCACATGATCACCGCCACAGCAGTACAATGTCACCATAGTTATACTGCACATGCTCTGGCAACAGTATGTAAACATGGGAAGAAAGTGCTTTGGGGTGAGCCCTCCTTCCCCAAGGTACCCCCCATGTTGAGGGCATGTTGCCTGGTATGGTTCAGAAGGGAGGGTGATAGCTTGTTCCTTCTTTCCTGGCCTTCCAGCTTCATGATCAGATAGGGGTCTGGTATGGGTTTTGGGGGGACCCCATTCCTTTTTGTTTACATTTTGGCAGGGGATTCCTCTCAAAATCCACACCAGACCAGGAGGCCCAGATATGGATTGGGGGGGGGCCCACACGTTTTTTTAAATGATTTTTTAACAGGCACTTCTTTTGTTTACATTCTGCTGACAATCGGGAATCCCACTGACAGCAGATGAGTCATTAAGGATGCAGCAGCCACCTGCTCCTTAACAAGCACAGCTATTCACAATGAATTCATATAATTTTCAAACAAATTCATCTGAATGATATAAATGAATGAATGCAATCTATTTTTTTTCTTTATAACTTTATTCAGATTTGTTTTAATTTGTTTCAATGTCCATTTGAAAATTTGGATGCATCTGAATTTCTGAAAATGAAATTTTTATCAGAAAAATGAATGCAAATGTACTCAATCGTACACGTCTATCAGCCAGCATTCCAGATCCCTTGTTTACATTCAGTTGCCAGGCAGGGAATGCAATGGCCAGCAGTGAAAGGTGCTGAGGATGTGTCAGTTGCTAGGACACTAGAAACTGCCAGCATCCTAGCAACCACTATCCCACTTTGAATGGCAGCATTGAAGCTGGGCTATCATTCACAGTGCAACAAATGGCCGGAGAGGGTCATTGTAGGACTTTAATTTTTGGACTTTAGGGCAAATTATTTTTTTACATCATGGGACAATATTGTTTGGACATCATGGGATAACATTGTTTGAACATCACGGAACATTGTTTGGACATCGTGGGACATTATTCTTGGACATTGTGGAACATTATTTTTGGACATTGTAGGACGCAATGTCCAACAATGTTATTATTACTTTAATAAAGGACTTTAATGTATGTGTGTGTGTTTTTTTTATTTTTTACTATTTTACCTCTGGGGCCCCAATTTGTTTAAAGGGGACCTCCATATTTCAGAAAGTCCCTCCCAACAGACCCCCAGATCAATAGGGCTGGGGAAAACGTTTGTCCTCATCAACATGGGGACATTATAAAAAGTATTTCCAACAGTTAGCAAATTTCAAAATCATGAATTTATCTTTATTTTATATAATTTAGATATGGATATGGGTACATTCAATGCAATTTTTTATTTTCATCACATCACATCAAATCTGCATCAACTGGTCCCAAAATTTGGAAACAGCTAGACTTACCCACCATACAAAAAAATCAGCCAGTTTCCTTACATCCTTAAAAATAATTGGGTGGAAAGTGATGAACAAATTCTGAAATCGTATCAGATAGTTCTATAACAAAAGAAAAGGATTTTACATCCATTTCCTGCAGTATGACAACAGACTGCTATTTTTGTTTATCACTAGAGCACATCCCAACCTTGGGTATTGTAGAAATATATTACAGCTTGAACTTCTCTAGGGACATTGTGTTCTTCTTATTCAATGTTTAATTATTTGTTCATATGACACTTATTGGTGGGGGTGTCATTCTGCATAAGGCTTTCATTAATGTCATTGTTTCTAAAGAAAAGACAGGACTATGTATGCAGCTGAGAAAAGCTATTCAGGAACATAGGAAAATAATGTGACAAAACAATGTGTTGGTGTGAATCTATTCTTCCTTCTGTCCAATAAAGAATGCATAGTCTTTTAAATGAAATGTCTAAATCTAGACATTGTTGAGCTTTATCCTGTTAACATGCATTAATCATTTTAAAAACATTGCTTTGATTCATAGTTTGTAATTCTATATGTGCATAAGGTTTTTCTCATGATGGGGGGGTACTAAAACGGGTGCACACAGATATTGGTGCAGCTGTGCATAGTAACCAATCAGCTTTTAGCTGTTTAAGATTTGACAATAAAACCTAGTTGCTGATTGGTTAATGTGCACAGCTGCACCAGATACTGTGTGCACCAGTTTTAGTACCCCCCCCCCCATAATGATAAAAACCTTATGCACATATAGAATTACAAACTATGCATCGAAGCAATGTTTTTAAAATGAATAATCTCCAACTGACTCTGCTACCTTGTGGAACAAGTAAATGTGTGCAAAAGAAGGATACTAAAAGGGTTTTCCTTTGGGAGTCAAACGTTATGTGCCTGTAGGCTCCAGTGAGGTAAATCCAACTATTCCACTCCTATACCCCAACACAAAAATGGGCAGAACTAAGTATTAAAAGGGGCCCAGTAACAGAGTGGTTTTTCTTTTTGTTTTATTAGGTTTCCAAGGCAAACTGAATATACTATTATAATAAGGAAAGCAATAGATGATTCAACTTTTCAACCTGTGGTTGCAGGGAAAAATAAATGCTCCATTGCAACATCAACGCAGTCAGTGTTGATAGAGGAATGCCTCCTGTGGAGTTGTGTTCTACAAACGGGAGCCTTCCCTGCCAGCAGAACACAGTGCTTACTGTTACTGGCTTTAGCTGCTGGCAGTAATTGCATATAAACAATCCAACAGGCTGGTTGTACCCATGTCAATCAATGGATCAACTTGGGTACAACCAACCCGCCCATAGATCCATCGAATCTCGTCCGATCCCTGCTGAACCGGCCAAGAATCAATTAATCTATGGCCAGCTTAAGGTTGCTTATGGGTACCTATCAGGGGTGGAC
This sequence comes from Staurois parvus, assembly GCF_062004578.1. Taxonomy (NCBI): domain Eukaryota; kingdom Metazoa; phylum Chordata; class Amphibia; order Anura; family Ranidae; genus Staurois; species Staurois parvus. The sequence continues at coordinate 3,128,591 of NW_028318368.1, forward strand.
TGACAACTCATGGGGCCCCCGGGCAATAGGGGATCATGGGGCCCCTGTGTCCTTGCCAAACTCAAAAAAGCCTATGAAAAAGGTACCAGGGGCATCTCATGGGGCCCCCTACTGACTCCGGGCCCTCGGGCAGTGCCCGAGTTTCCAAATGGTCATTCCGCCCCTGGTACCTATTATTCCAAACAAACAATCCACAATATGAAACATGCTTCAAGTTCACATGCAGTACACATGACGTTGTGGGAAAATAGTATTAATTTACATATACATATTCTATATAACGTTATATGAATAATGGAAGAAGCATACTCTGAAGCAATAACACCAGTAAAAACACACAACTCTGCAAATATATCACTGTAATTTTGAAATACACACATTAGCACATTTTTTTTTGCTTTATTAAATCAGTTCTTCTGCTGTGTAAAAGAAGCAACCAACAATAAATACTCAGAAGTAGTATTATAGGTCAGGTTACAACTGTAATAACCAGAGGACATTGTACAGATTCTCATTAGACTCCATATTCATGGAATGCATCCTTATTGATTTGCCATTGCAGCCCTAATAAAGTTTAACTTCATGCCTCAATAAAACTGCCTAATAACAGGAAGAATGTGTCATGTGCTGTTAAGCCAGAGAATCAATCATCTAAATACAAGTGGTAGAAATTGAGATGTTCTTTAAATGCATCTATGTGTTGACCTCAACACTATTGTTTAGATTAGAGTTTATTTATCAAAAGACAGGTACTGCATTTGCATTTTGTTGTCAATGAAATGTAACCTACAGTATGTCTATCATATGCAAAAATCAGATTTAGTCCTGGAGAACAAAGGTTTTCATTGAGAGTTCTACTTTGAGTTTTGTTAAACTATTAAGGTAGTCAGAATAAAAATAACATCTCGGGTTATGTATATAGTGGCACAGTTTGAAGCAGTTGACCCCAAGTCTCCAAGAACTGAGCCTTGTGGTTTTACCTATGAAAGTATTTATATTTATATCTATATGATCCTGTAATTTACACAGTTATTTCCCACAGTACAGCCCTGTCTAGAAAGGGAAGGTATCTGATTTTTCTCTGCTGCAGGTTCACTATTACTATGAGGACCCCTCCTTGCCACTATCCTGTGCAAAGAACGGAAAAACAGCCCACCAGTAGCATACCGAGCATATCTGGCATCCATGGCCGGTCATTTTTTTTAACCCCCCTTCCCTCTCCATACACATACACACATTAAAATAAACAAATAATACATGGGTGTGGTCAAATTATATTAGCAGCATGAAGGGCTTAAAGAGGCATAGTTGAGTAAAACCTGACCCCATTCCCCCTGTACACACTACACATATGCCCCAGTCATTTTACCCACAACATATTCTTTAATGACTGTGGATCAAGAAAGAGACTAACCGGCATGTACAAAATTCCTTTAAAAAAAAGAAAAATGTTCCCTTATGTATGCTCTCCTACACACAACCTACCATAAGGAACTTCAAGAGTGCAGTGGTCAGGATGTTATGTACAGCCCAGTCCAGTGACGTGTAGGTGTATGTAATGTACAAAACATTGTCCATAGTGCAGGGTTCAGTAGTACATAACCTCCTAGGCAAACCCCTCAGTATAGACCACCCTCTATACAGACCCCCCCAGCACAAGCAACTCAGCAAAGACCTCTTAGTAAAGACTGATCTCCCTCAGCACAGACCCCTCAGTATAGATAGACCCCCATAAAACAGACTCTCAGTGTAGACTGGCCCCTCTGTCCAGAACCCTCAGTACAGGAACCCCCCCAGCACAAACTCCCAGTACAGACCAACCCACCACACAGAACACCAGCACATACCCCCCAGTACAAACAGCCCCAGTAAAGACATCCCTCCCCTTTCCTTAGTACAAACACTACTCAGTACTCAGCACAGACTCCTCAATACAGAAACCCCTCTCCTTTAGTTGAGACCTCTTATTACAGACACCCCTCAGAACACACACCCTTCTCCTCAATACAGACACCTCCCTCAGAACAAACACCCTTCCAACTCAGTACAGACCCCTCAGTGCAGTTTTTCCCTGAACAGTAGACCTCCAATAAAAAAAATAAATACATAAATACATTAGTGAAGTCATGTTAATACAGGAATGAGTCAAAAGCCCTTTACCAATAATGCCAAGGTCTCAATAAATGGGTTGAATGCTTTGGATGACATTTGTTCTTAATGTTCAAACCCACTTGTAAGGATGCATAAAGTCATTCACAATTCTACTGATCACAAACTTGTGAGAAGCTTATCGCAATGTTATTTTGTGTCTGAGCACACCCTACACATAAAAACTCACTGGATGTGCAGGTGCCATTAATCCTAATGGCAAGACACAGGCACAGGAAATCACTCACTACATTTGCAGTTCCAGTGCAGGCTGCGGTTTCTAAAATGCTGCAGGGACATTTTCCCTGCGTTTCAAGAGGCACAGCAGCCCAAATGAATGGGCTGCAGTGCCCCAACAAAACACGGCTCGCAGAGCAGCATCAGTGGGAAACTAGCCTACTTGAAAATGCACTGTTAAATGGGGTAGATTAGCCACTAAATGTGGTAATACTGCTGAGACAAAATATGAGCATCACAGAGAGTTCATTGCTTTCAATGTATCACCTGATTTGTAGACGTGTTGTGATTGAGGATGTATGAAATTAAAGTGTGCTAGCCGTATCCTTTGATTGTTTACAGACTTACATGTTTCACATTTATTCTACTTTTTATATTCACGAACATTAGTTTATGTTAAATAAGAATAATTAAATATTGAGAGGAAGAACAATGCAAATATTATAATCCTATCATCTCCCTGTCAGTTAGGTCATTTTTTATATTCTATGTAGTATATCAGCCTGTGTTTTAACCATGCAATTTGAAAATACTGCATACTACACCATACATAGCAGTTTTAAAACTGGAGCATTTGCAGAACACATTTCTGAGCTATCTTCTCCATTGTCTCTTGAAGAGCTACACAATATACATTCCGAATGCTTGTTATGTATGTGTTGCTTCATTGACATTGTGTGTCCTACTCTACATAACATGGCAAATGCTATGGTAAAAATCTGGGTTAATTACCATTATGATCTCATCAGGCAAACATCTGAAAGCAAAATTGATTTGCTCATTAGTGGAATCTATTTATACAAAATGATAATTATATATTTATGAATTATTCAAGTGGCAATGACATACCCTAAACAAAGACAACAATAACTTAAGCTATTTTTGTATTTCATTTATGTTCTGCTTTCTGTAAAATATTACTAGTCCAGTTGGGAAATAAGTGGTAGCTGTAGTAAACCAGGTCAGGAATTATACAAGAAGCAGCATGCTAATATTTATGGACATGTATAAACTATCACATTGTAGACCATCATTCTACTAAAACATCTTCCTCATATTTACAGGCATGTAAGATAACTTGGGCACAGGCAATAATTCTGCTAAGTTTTCCTCTTCAAAATCCTTTAAACATTAGAGGACACCATATTGTTATGTAGAAAATGGCAGATCATGTTGCAAAGCTTTGCAATGAGCTTGTTTAATAAATGCATTTCTTCTTATGCATGTATGTGTTATAATTGGATGGTTACAATTGGATCCTGTGATAGCCATATGAATATGCACTCTCAGTCTAGGTTCATATAGGTGCTGAGTAAAACCCCTCTTAATTACTTACAGTGTTAGTTTGCATTTCAGGTGCATTTCAAGGGTATTAGAAAGCTCTCTTAAAGCACTTAAACTGCATTTTTATTGGTTTATGACAAGAAAATGCACCAAAGTGCATACCAACGCCTTAGATACATTTAGACCGTGTTTTTGCCACATCTACGTTGACTTGGATTGAAAAGTTTTGCAAGCTTCCCAAGCTGCAATGCCTGCCAAATATTGCAGGCGAGATCAAAATCTACAGGAAGATATGCAAAGCAGTGTAAACATACTAAGTGCATTAGGCCATTGCTGTTCATGTAAAGAACTTGAATTTGCTTTGTAAATAATTTAAAAAGGCTTTTTAAAGCATAGTAAAATCTGTATTTTTATTCTTACCTACAGGTAAGCGTATAATAAAGCTTACATGTAGGTAAAATAAATATCTCCTAAATGTACACCGCTCAGAACATATTAAGGTGAGCAGCAGCTGGTGACGTCTGCGTCGCATACGTTCTGAAGGAAATGCATAGCTGTGCCGTTCCTTCAGAGATCTGTACTGTGGCCAGGGTGCGCAGTAGTGTGTAGTGACATCATTGCGGCTCGGTCTTTCAAGCATTTCTGTGAACTCAAAAGGAAGACCAGGTGAAGATGGAAGCCTCTGAAGTGGTGACAGCACGCCACTGGAGGGCTTTGTTTCAAAGTAAGTCTTTCATAATGTGTTAGTATGCAATGCATACCAGCACATTATGCCTTTACCTTGCAGGGACAGTTTTTATTTTTTTCTTTAATCAACATTGACTACCTCTTTATTGTGAAACAAATTTAAGTCTGATGACAAGCTGGTCTTTCATACAGTTTTTAAATTTTTTTTTTATATATTTTTACATATTTTTTACATATTTTGATTCATACACATTTCTTTCTTTTGTTCACATATTAATTTGTTGTGCGGGTGTAAGTATATTGTATTAAATGTGAAGCAAATTACTGTTTTTATATCCATGTGAAAAAGACCTTTTATTTACATTGTTATTATAGCTAAGGATCCAATACATCCCTTTGTTCCATGGATAGTCTGTGACGCCTTGTTCAGAGCTTGTAATGTTCCATGTAGCAGGCTTTGAGTGTCCTTTTCTGATTTACTTTTCCCTGTCTTCACTGTGTTCATTCCCTTTTTTTTTTATTATTTAGATAGAATTAAACTCTTACAAAAGAATACTTAGTTATGAAGAACACTCCAAAAAGAATAATGGTTTTTTGCTAAAGAAAATAAATTTCTTCTACATTATTAATGTTTTCTCTCCATGTGCTGTACATATCTTGTACCATTGAGTCCTTCAAAAATATGTTACCATAACATTTCATATTCATGATATGTGCCTGTTATACCATGTATTTGTGTAGAAAAGTATTATGTTCTTTTTGTATTGTTTTCTGTTGTGTGATATATGTACTGATCTTTCCAGTCCCTCTGCTTTCCTATTTCAAATTCGCTATGCTAGACGTGAAAGCACATCCATCCCAGCATTGTCAGTTTTGCAGAAGTGCTGGGTGAACAGCCTGCCTGCCCTTCAGTAATCAGACTTGTACTGATCCCTCCCCCACACAGCCATTCAGTTTCTCCACTTCCACATCTTCATGCCTCTTATGCAGCTGAAAACAAAGGTCATGTGATCACTTATTAAAAAAAAAGGGTATTTAAACAAATATTTCACCTTACATTTCCATTTTAAACTGAATGAGTTATTTTACAAGGTAAGGTTTCACATATACTTCCAACAACCAGTGATGTCATCAGCTCCATTCACTTACATGACCAGGAATTCCTGATCGTGTAAGTAAGTGAGCTGGGTTAGTTAATTAATTTATACTAGGCACTTTGTATTTGAAGGTGGGACTCCACGCAAACATCCCTAAAACCTTGCCCGGTGGTAGTGGGGATGTAGGTGATTTTAGAAATCTGAAACCAACTTTAACAATAAGGGGCCCCAGATACCATCTTAGCCTATGTGAATGAGTAAGAGGTATATAGTACCCCTACCCATTCCCAAAAAATGTAAACAGTTAAATAAAACACAGAGTCAGCCAACCATTATCAGATACAATGCATGCTGCCTGCCAACACAGCAAAATTAAAAACCCAATTGACCTGGAACACACAACTACTGTAATTCAAATGCTACTCATAGGCTAATGTCAGCTCCTGAAGCTGTCATCAGCTATAAAATTGAAGGATAAGGAAGATTAGTGACATTATTGATCAAAAATGGCCAGTGACTCTATTTTGGCAGTGATGTTACTGCTATCCCAGCCCCTTTGCTTATGTGACCAAGGATTCCATGTAAGTCAATTTGCCAGAGATTGCAGTGGTTGCTAGGGAACCACATGCTACTTCCTTAGGATCCATTGACAGCAGGGAGCTATCATTTTTTTGAAGCACTAGAAATATTACTTCTACATATGATTTTCAGCTCCTGGTATTCTGAACCCCTGAATGGAAAACATTCTGTCCGAACCTAGGTTTGGACCAAACCATTGACTCATTGCTAATTAACCTCTTATCCTGCCTCTACACAGCTGTAGTCTATTGCTACACACTTTCAAAATGCCAAACTATGAGTTCATGCTGCTTTTTAACTGTTGTAAAAACTGGCTCAGTTTTTGCAGGGTCATTCCTGCATTGTGCATTGATGTTTGTGTTGCTCCATGTGACAATGCTGTTTATTTCATTTGGGGGGTGTATTTCAGTGCACTGCTTCAATCAAGAATATTGTGGATTTAGACTCTTTGAAATTATGTGGCCTAACAGTGATTTCTTTATTATAAACTGCTGGGACTGACTCTCTGAAAAGTGGGCTATTAAAAAGGCTTAAAAACTGTGAAGATAATCCATGTTTATAAACTGCCCGGTCTGGCCTTGTGAAATTGTGGCCTATTAAAAGGTCCTAAAACCGTTCAGAACATCTGTATTTTTTTGATTTTCTCTCTCACTCACTCTGAAATAGTATCATATTAGACAGTATAACATACTGTTCAGCAAACCTGTAAAATGTACTATAATGTAATACTTGCAGATGAAAACAGCTTGCTCTCTCACTCTGGAATTGCATTTGGTACAGACAGTACAGCAAATATGTCCAATGTTTCTGCCCTCGGTCTCAGAAAAAAATACACTTTCTATCCCTCTTTGAAATAGAGATCTATCAAAAAGGCTTAAAAAACTGTTCAACAAATATGTATTAAAAAGGGATTTAAAGCTATCTCCCTTTGAAATAGCAGCTATCAAAAAAGGCTAGAAGCTCTGTAGCAAATCTAACCATCTTTCCTGTCTTTATTCTCAGAAGAAAGAAGTTGAAATGTTTTCATTTCCAGATAAAATCTGCATCCCACCTGTCCAAGTGATGGCAGATCAGAAAAAGCCATGATTTATTCAAACTTTCAAGAGCCATCTGTGTTGTAGATAGACTCTTGTTTTTGCAGCTTGATTAATGAAATAATAATTCTAATAATGGTGCCTAGTACTAAAAATTATCTCTTCAACAAACTCATTTGGATTTTATTTAATTATCGCAAACAGCAATTTAGTGTGGAGACCCATGAGAATCAAACAGAAATGAACTTTTATTATTATGGTTATACTGCATTTCTAAAAACTGCTACCCAAATTGTTGTTGTACCATACAGAACTGTTTCACAAATGCTACCTTTAGCTAAAAGCCTTACAAAGAGGCTGCCAACTTATTCACAATCATTACAAAGATAATTGTATTTGTAAATTATTGGTTTTAGCTGTAGATGTTAAAAGTACAGGGGCAAATCTCCCCTGCACCCAAACCAAAAATGCCTCTTTACCTTGAGCTGAGATGAATTGTGCTTGCCAACTCAGGGGTACAGAAATAGCAGTTGTTCTCTGCCAGCCTTAGAGTTACCACCGTTTGATTTTTGAAACTTAAAGGTAGAGGTAATTGTTGCCATGTGGTTAAACCTAATGTATTTTAGTATTATATTTTGATTAGAAAAATGTGTTCTTCATTATAATGATTTTTTTGAGTTGTTGGCATGACCAGTATTACCATACTAAGTCAATACTTTTTAGCATTTGTATCTATAGCATTTAATTTCACTTGTGCTTGAAGAACATTCATTCGATTTTCTGGTTGTTGGTGGGATCAAATTGACAGTCGTTGTCAACCACAGGGATGAGAAAATTTGAAGGAGCAGGAGAGAAAACTTTACTTGAATTACAGTGCATCCAGATAGTTTTCACAGAGCTTAGCTGTTGCCACATTTTGTTATGTTACAGCCTTATTCCAAAATGGATTAAATTAATATTTTAAAATGTTTTAAATGATAACGTGATAGAAGTTTGTTTTGAAATCTTTGCAATTTATTAAAAATATATTTTTTTTAAAAAAAAACGCATGTACATTAGTATTTGCCATGACATTCACAATTGAGCTCTGGTGCATCCTGTTCCCATTGATCATCCTTGAGATGTTTCCACAACTTGATTGGAGTCCACCTGTGGGAAATTCAGTTGATTGGACATGATTAGGAAAGGCATAAACCTTGGATGCAGTGAGCATGCAAATGACAAGCATGCTTGGAGCACAGCTGAAACATAAAGCCTAATTATTACGCAGTCCAAAGCTTAATGCAGGCCATAGACGGGGAGAAAAACGGCCAATTTTTCTTTTAAAAAACGAAAAATCGGTCGTTCAAGCGGCCGACGTTACCATCAATGGTAAAAAAAATCGGCCGATTTTCATCCCGTCTACAGCCGGCAAAAAGTGTCCCTGCAGAGAGCTCCGCTATTTCTTTGACAGTTCTTTGACAGTTCCTTGACATTTACAGCGGTTGCAACATTGTATCTATTTGTTTCCATTTAGGATACAGATGTTTTTATTCGGAAACAAATAGATACAATGTTGCAACCACTGTAAATGTCAAGGAACTGTCAAAGAACTGTCAAAGAAATAGTGGAGCTCTCTGCAGGAACACTTTTTGCTGGACTGGAATTCCTCTTATTTTTCATCCTACTTCTTCTTCTTCTTTTTCTTCTTCTTCATCATCATCATCCTCTTCTTCTTCTTCTTCATCATCATCATCCTCTTCTTCTTCTTCTTCTTCACCATCATCATCCTCGTCTTCTTCATCATCATCATCCTCTTCATCATAATCATCATCATCCTCTTCTTCTTCTTCTTCACCATCATCATCCTCTTCTTCTTTTTCATCATCATCATCCTCTTCTTCTTCTTCTTCTTCTTCATCGTCATCCTCTTCTTCTTCATCATCATCATCATCCTCTTCTTCTTCTTCTTCATCAACATCATCCTCTTCTTCTTCTTCTTCATCATCATCATCCTCTTCTTCTTCATCATCATCCTCTTCTTCTTCCTCTTCTTCTTCATCATCATCCTCTTCCTTTCTTCACCATCATCATCCTCTTCTTCTTTCTCATCATCATCATCATCATCCTCTTCTTCTTCATCATCATCATCATCATCATCTTCTTCTTCTTCTTCTTCTTCATCATCATCATCCTCTTCTTCATCATCATCATCATCCTCTTCTTCTTCATCATCCTCATCTTCTTCTTCATCATCATCCTCTTCTTCTTCTTCTTCATCATCATCCTCATCTTCTTCTTCATCATCATCCTCTTCTTCTTCTTTTTCTTCTTTTTGTCTTCCTCTTGCAGGTCACTGCTCATGCGCAGATTTTTTATCGGTAAAAAAATCGGCCGATTTGCCCATCATTGCCGCGAAAATTGGACGATTTTTTTTCCAACTTTACCGATAAAAAAAATCTGCCAAAATACCGAAAAACGGCTGAACAAATAGCCCACTAACGATCCGAAAATCGGCCGATTTTATTTGCGGCCGAAACATCGGCCGATTTTCGACCCATCTATGGCCTGCATAAAAGGGTAGTCTAATCTACCTGAAGTAAAACTTTATGAAGTTCATACTGTCTTTGCTAAAAGAGGATAAAGTTTAAGTTAATACTTATAATAATAATATAATGTTAACTGTTTTGCTATTGTACCTTTAAACTGTTTATAGACAAGTTTTTGATTTGCACTCTAGACCTGTTGATTTGGCAATAGCTTTTTCTTTACCTAAGATAACACAGTAATACGTATATTGCAAATAATTTGTTATTTTCTATTAAATATATAGACAATAAGATATAAAAAAATGTGTTAAAAAATTTGTATTTTTTTTTTTTAATTTTGACTTGGGTTTGTTTTACCAAATGAGTTTTACTGTAAAATAATAGCATACATTTTATTTATACAATGTAACCTTATGTTTCTGGTAAAAAAAATATATGATTTTTGCAAAATTAAAAAAAATATTTATTTTAAATTTTTGCCCACTTTCTTGTTATGCAACACTAAAAAAAGTAATTAAATAAAAGAAGAAAAAAGCTTTACTGTGTACTAATCAATTATAAATAGAAATAAAATATCAGGAGGAAAAACAGTAGCTAAGGGTAAAAAAGGAGGTAGGAGTTAATAAGCGAAAATTAGCATTAACTAAAGGTTATTAAGAAGCTAAACAGAAATTATTTTATAGTTTAAAAAAACACATTTAACTTTAACTAGGTTTCTATAAGTGATGTGTGATGTCACGTGTAGCTACAAGGGGTAGGCAGGTGGAGGTCAGAAGAAGTGGTAGTGGTGGTGGAGAGCTAGACATAAGAGATGCATACTAAAAACTTAGTTGCAGAGGCGGACTGACCATTTGGAAACTTGGGCACTGCCCGAGGGCCCGGGGTCAGTAGGGGGCCCCATGAGATGCCCCTGGTACCTTTTTCATAGGCTTTTTTGAGTTTAGGCAAGGACACAGGGGCCCATGATCCCCTATTGCCTGGGGGCCCCATGAGTTGTCAGTCCGCCCCTGCTTAGTTGATGTTTTTTGGGATGTATCTCTTACTGTATGTTCAAAATCCTCAAATACTTAAACATTCAAATTCATATTACAGCACTCAGGTTTTGTGATTAATAATTATATTTTATTTCAAAGTGAGGGATTCATCTAATATTTTGTTTTCTAATTGTCATTTTTCCTTGTTTTCTTTTATTCCTTAGGAGATTCAAAAATAAAAAAAGATTTATAGCATCAGAATATAATTTTTTTTAAATGAATGTCTGTGTATTGTGCTGTCAAAATAGCTAAAATCAGAAACAGTGATAAACTCTTATTTCAAACTATTGTGTGTTATGTGCAGAGCAAAATGTAATGGGAAATAAGCTACCAAAGTACTTTCAAATGCTGTAGGTTGTAACACATTCAGAACTTTGAAGGAGCTATCTCAGGGAGGTGGTGAAATATAGAATCTTTACAAATTCTGTGATAAATGTGACATGTCCAGTTAGAGCATTTGACTCTATAAAATTCTATAAAGAACATTCCCGCAGCACTTTCATTTTGGGAGCTTATTTCAAAACTACTAAATAATTGAAGAAAGTGTACATACTATGTTTTCCTGGTAAAAGTGATAAATAGCACTCAGACAGCCAGCGTAAAGAGGAAAAACAACACAGATCACAACATTACCTTCTAAGGACAAGGAAAGGTCCACTAAGTTCAGAAACAGAAAGTGTCATTTACAATCCTGAAAACATTGGCTGTTGTTTAATTTTTGTGATATGCTGCAGGCGTACTTAAAAAAGGCAGTGCAAAGATTGATGCCGTAACCCAATAAAATCAGGTTTCCCCTTTTTCTATGTAAACAAGAAAAGATAATTTTGAACTGGTTGGTATGGGATATTATATTTTATAGTGTTCACCATTGTCATGATAGATATATTTCCAAAGAACTTATGACAGGGAGGGAAACAAAATAGTGCCAAAAACAGATGCACAACCATTCATCTCTTCAATGGGTCTTCCTGTTATAACCTCCTAGATGTTTCTACTAATTACCAATTACATTACTCTTAAAGTGTTACTAAACCCACAACTCTGCATTTACTATATCTGTTCTCCCACAGTACACAGAACATGGAAATACAATTATTTTTATTTATTTTTTATTTATTTCAGGTACTTATATAGCGCCTTCAATTTACACAGCGCTTTACACATATATATATTGTACATTCACATCAGTCCCTAACCCTCAAGGGGTGTACAATCTAAGGTCCCTAACTTACATTCATATACTAGGGCCAATTTTGACAGGATCCAATTAACCTACCAGAATGTCTTTGGAGTGTGGGAGGAAACCCACGCAGGCACAGGGAGAACATACAAACTCCAGGCAGGAGGTGCCGTGGCTGGGATTCAAACCAACGACCCCAGTACTGCAGGCGGAAGTGCTAACCATTTAGCCACCATGCTGCTTAGTAAATATAAACTGCTAAATACCTTTTGTCCTCAGAAGTATATAGCAGTCTTGTGACGTCTATCAGTGTCCGGCTGAGCACTGGTTAAAGCTTGTAGGAGCAGTTTTCATTCTGCTCTGATTTTCCTATGAGGCTGCATAACCTCTGACCCTCTGTCTGGACAGTGCTGAACATCTATCATAATTGTGCTTGTCTAGGAATCTGAATATTCTCTCTTTAATTATTATAACTGTACAGACCTACTTATGATGCATGTATATTTTCTTCTTATTTACCATTAATTATGTTGTCTGAGCCTCTGTGACCAAGTCTCCGATGGGTGGCACAAAACGTGTCAGAGGGCATGGCTAGAGTGACGGCTGAGGCCAGCTAGAGCTTACATCACCTTCCATTTGACTCTTGGGGATCGGTAGAATAGTGCCCACCCCTCCTAACATATAGCTTGTCTCTGGTATGACTTGGGACACTGCTCCCCTCTCATTCTCTGCCGGTGTCTGCACACCTGCCATGAATCTAACATAGAGATTTCACTCTCCCTGATGGATGTCCTATTTATTATCATTATCTTTAAATTAAATAGTGGAAGAAAAAGAATAGTATAACCCCTAGGTTGACAGGAGCACTAGAGGATAGATGGGAGCCAACAAGTAGCTGAAATTACTAGACTACAACTACAACTAAAATCCTATTTATAGGCTATTTGGGTCTTTAATTGTAAAATAGTAGCTAAACCGCAATGACTGTGTTCATGTACTGTATGTGTTTATACTGGGAGGGTGGTTGTTAACCCCCAATTTGCCTACACTGCAGCACAAGGAACCCAGCAAAGGTCACAGGGCACTAGCTTAAAGTGGAACTCCAAGAAATACTGTTTTTTGACATTTGCTATGTAACAAATAAAATATCACAAAATGATGTGTGTTTCATATGTGGATACTGCAGCATAATCTCATACTATAATTAATTCCTGTAACTACTGTTATTGCTGAACTTCCTGCACTGTAAATTACAGTTCTGTCTCTCATACAGTCAAGAGGTGCATTGCTCGCTCTCTCTTTTGCCACCCTTCCTCCTTTTCACAGAATACAATGCTTCTATGATTGAACAAGAGGAGAGGGGCAGATAAACACCAGGACCTCCCTTTGTTCAATCACAGAAGGTCTTTTATTCTGCAAAAAAAATACAAAACCTACTAAAAATGGAAAGAAGGGAAGGAAAGGAGTGATCAACCCTTTTATTGATTGCTCAAGAGATGTAGTAGTGATTTACAGTACTGGAAGTTCAGTGACTACATCAGAAGAGAGAATGATCCTATGAGTTTTAATATACACTGCAGCATCCACACGTGAAACACTCATCTGAGATAATAAATTCATACATAGTAAATGTCAAAAAATAGTTTTTTTTCCAGAAGTCTTTTGGATCAAACAGCCAAATATTCTAGAATAATTGGAAGTAGTGAGTTTAGGTGATTAAGTCTTGGTTCACACTGAATGCGACTTTCAAATTGCGCTTCTTCACATGACGTAGCACAATTTCAAAGCCTCAAGTCAGTATGATTTCAGGTGTGACATACCTGATATCTGACACCCACCTGTGCCCATCAGTGCCACCCACCTGTGCCCATCAGTGCCCCAGCAGTGCCACCCACCTGTGCCCAGCAGTGCCACACATCAGTACCCATCAGTGCCACCCAGCAGTGCCACCCAGCAGTGCCAAGCAGTACTGCCAGTCAGTGCCCAGCAGTGTCGCCAGTCAGTGCCATCAGTCAGTGCCACCTATCAGTGCCCGTCATTGTTGCATATCAGTGCCAGCTCATCAGTGCTGCCTATCGGTGCCCATTAGTGCCACCTATCAGTGCCCATCAGTGCAGCCCATCGGTGCCCATCATTGTTGCATATAAGTGCCAGCTCATTAGTGCCGCATAGCAGTGTCCATCAGTACCCTCCTGTGGTGCATATCAGTGCCCATCAGTGCTGCCTATCAGTGCAGCCTCATCAATACACATCAGTGAAGGAGAAAAATTACCTGTTTGCAAAATTTTTTAATAGCAACAAAGAATTTTTTTTTTCAAAAATGTTTGCTCTTTTTTTGTTTATAGCACAAAAAAAATAAAACACCCAGTGGCAAGTACATACCACCAAAAGAAAGCTCTATTTGTGTAAAAAAAATTATAAAAATTTCATATGGGTACAGTGTTGCATGACTGCTCAATTGTCACTCAAAGTGCGACAGCACTGAAAGCTGAAAATTGGCCTGGGCACAAAGGGGGTATAAGTGCCCAGTAGGTAAGTGGCTAAAGGATAATGACATTACATTTCATAGAATGGGACTTCCAAAAAGACAGTATATACAGTATTTCCCTGGATTTGGACCTAAATTCATTTCATGATGTCAGATTTTTAGTCAATTAAATCAGTTCCCTAAATTTTGATGCACTGCAGAACCTGAACAAATTGTTGCCCTACGTGGAGGCACAAGCCACACCACTGTACTAATACAGTGGATAGAGGTGAGTTAATGGAAAAACCTACCACTATATGCAAATGATTGCTTGTGAAATTTTCTTTTTTGAGATTACTGATACATCCTCAAATACCATTATACTGTATATTCAATATAAAATAGCAGTAAATTACTGAAATTGCGATCAACATACTATGATAATAATATTGCCACCAACATATAATTAAATGTGAAATGACTGAATTACAAAGGCTATTCTTATATGTATAAGTCATACCAGGTTGTGCCAATGCTATAAAAATGATTTTTCTCCCAAAGCATTTGAACACTCTTCAGCATTTGAAGCATAATAAAAAGAAAATCCATTTTTGTTTATCCAGTTGTAAACTGAAACTTAGAATACTACAGACAATTTCTTTGAGATTTATCCTAATCTAGGATTTAAATATTTTAACTTGCAACCAAGCATGCTAATGATACCCCTAGTATTTCCTCTCTATTAACAATTTTGGAATTCTGATGGGACAGTAGGAGATACCAAACAACAACAACGTCCGTCATAATTTTTTTCTGAATATTATAATTATTGCATGCGTTAAATGTACTGTGCAAATTTGGGGCTTGAATTACTTAAACTATAAAGTAAGGGAATGAAATGATATGGACTTGTGTATGCTTCAAACATACAATCAAGTGTAGTGGAAATTTTAAAAAATTAATTTTCCCTCACATGTATAGATGACTGAAGTGAACACAAGTCTTACTTCACTTAATTAAATTTCACTTTAGCAAAAATTTTGTCCTTTACTAGTTATCATTTGGGACTATTTATTGGTATTTGGTTTATTTATACATAGTACTAAAATATATATTTTTTTATTATACCTTAAGCTGCCTCTATCTAAAGCTCAGTATACAGGGTTGCCAACCTCTCAATACTTTATTTTTAACCAAAAAACATGGAACATTTACTGACAATCTGAAATATGACCAAATCCCTATTTAAACTAGGATTATGTAAAGAATATAAACAATATGTAAACATTACAAATACCTTTAACAAGTAATCTGCCTGCCTTACAATGAAAGTGGAAGAAAGAGAGAGGGAAGGGGTAGAGAGGGAAAGAAAAGGGGAGGAGACAGAGAACTAGAGAAAGAAGAGAGAGGAGTGAGGAAGGAGGAAGGGAGGGGGATAGGGAGAGAGAAGGGATAGAAAGAGGAAGGGAAAGGGGAGAGAGGAGTGTTTATTGCACATAATTCCACTTTACCAATTATCAATCTAAATCTAAAAAATATAAAATAGGGAGTGTTTCTGTGGACGTACAATACAAAATATAAACAAAATCACCTGTCATTTTTGCAAGACACTACATATATATTTAAATGAATTAAGATATAATTACAAGGTTTATAAACATGACATATTATAAATTACCGTTGGCTAACTTTGGATCAGGAAAAATGTATTCCTGCGAACAACCCCTTTCATGCAAACTTTGTCATGCATAGACACTTCATTGATGATATTATATGTATATGGCATGTTGAGTTATCTTTGATTAATAAATATCTACTACAAAAGGACTCAACATTTGAGCAAAGGTAAACTCAAGAGAAACTGATTTTTTTGGACCTGGTCCTAACTGGCAATATAGGCTACCTTATTAATACTAAAACATAAATATTTTAAAACTGTAGATGCTAATGGTTATTTTTATTTTACCAGTTTTCATTAAAGACATTGGCTCTATAACATTCCAAGGAGCCTATTTAAAAGAATTCAATGCAATTGTAGTACAAACAAGCTGTTTGATAAACAAGATAAAGTACTATATTCTAGATTTTTAGAGCAAAAAAAATTGCAAATTGAATAGGGAGTATTTAATTGATCTAAAAAAATCACTCAAGAAAACTGTTTAATAATAAAAATGAGGGAAAATCAAAACACATCTACTGTAACATTAAGAGTTCACTACTAATTATAGTGAGCAACATAAATTAATAAGAAAACAATACCCGAAGCCTAAACCTGTGTCCAAAAAAAAATGAACACTAGCTAAAAACAGGGAAAGTTTTGAGTGTGGCCACAATATATTCCAGTATTGTTTATCCATCTGCCATGGAAAATCATCTTTTTCATCTAGGTCTAGCAATAATACATGAAAAGTTGAATAATTTATGAATGATAGTGCCCCCTAGTTAGGCTGCTAGGTAAATTTAGTTTGGACTACACTGCAGTGGACTGGTTGTTGATTCTTTGTTCTGATCAGGATTCCTGGGCTGAGAGTTTGATTGCTTCCCCTGCCCCAGAAAGAAGTTCCCAGAGGATAGGGCTGGGAGATTCAGACAGATAGTCAGTTGAATATTTATCATGTCCCAGTCAGTTCCTGCCCCCCCCCCCATTGTCCATACTGGTCTCCCCGAGGCTCACGTAGAAGCACCAAGCAGCTAGGATCAGGAGCTGGCACTCTATTTCAAATCTTCCATCCACACAACCCCTTTTACAGGAACAGCACTGAATGCCAGGGGTTGGAGAGTGGGCAGACCCAAGGGATATGGATGGGAGATGAAGCAGATCCAGCCTCCATCCTTTTCATGCAAGGACAAATGGTGCTGGACAGCGAGGGTCACAGAGAATCTGAACTGACATATGCAGGTAGACAGCCACTATATTTTTCACCAACAGTTTCTACTCTCCATAGACTTTTAAAGATAGAAAAAGTAAGAGTGTTTGTTTTTATAAATTGTCCATGAAAATATGGATGGTTAGTGAACCAGCCAGTATTTAGGAAATGGTGGTGTTCCAACTTTGAAATTAAATTGACATTTGCCAAACATTCATGGTAGAAGAATTTTCCTTCCTTTTAAGATACATTGAAAAATTACCGTAGCCACCTGTGAATGTTTGATGAATTTCACATTCATTGCTTTGAAAATATGTCCCCTAATCAATGTTTTATAGGGGCCCTCATTCAGATGTAGACTTTTGTCATACATATGATCATCATCCTTAGTTTTAGAATTTTGGACAACCTTTACATTATATTCCAATTTAAAGCAAATCTAATTTTCTCTTAAAATCAAGCCCTGCCACAGAGTTCTAAATATGTGAATGAAGTTCTAAATTTTAAAGATTTTGACATGTATTTTATTGTACATGGAACCATCATATACAGTATTACATTGTACCTCTACAATGCAGAATATTAAAAACAGAGCACTGCTCACGTTGTTAATTTAATGCATCACTTGTTATGTTTCCTTTGTAGTGTCTGTTGTATCTTTTTAATTTTACATGTTTATTGCAAATTCTGTTAACAAAGCCTATTTTAAAATTATTTGCAATTCAATATATAAATATTCCATATGACATATTTAATATGATTCAAATGCAGACAAATAAACACCAAAAATGTTCAGTTTATTTTCAGTCAATATTTATTTATTAGTACAGTAAAACATTGTACTGTAAGTATCATTCAGTGTGATTCTGTGGGCTTTATTTACTAAAAAGAAATGCACAAGAGCATTTCTTTGTAAGACTATACTCATTCGTGGACTGCAAGTTTGCCCAAGCTCACGGATAATCATACACAGCAGAGATTGCAGACTCTTTACTGATCTGGTAAAATACACAACTTTGTTAACTCCATGTTACTTTGTAGGCTTTACTCTCAATTCTCTCTAAATTCTTTACAGTATCTCTAGTTGCTTTTCTTAAATTGTTTACATTTTTTTAAACCTTGATATTGGGTCTGTG
Source organism: Staurois parvus (assembly GCF_062004578.1). NCBI lineage: Eukaryota > Metazoa > Chordata > Amphibia > Anura > Ranidae > Staurois > Staurois parvus. Next base: position 3,146,869 of record NW_028318368.1, read on the forward strand.
TTGCTACTGGTGATTGTTTACTAAGTACTGGAGTAATTATTTTTGTGCTGCTGAGGTGTTGAGTACTGGGTGTTATCAATTATCATATTTAAGAGAGGTAAACTGTTGTCCTAATCGGTGACTAATTAGGGTTGTATTTAAGAGGGGTAGTAACTCTGTAGAGTTTACTCTGTAAACTTTGCTCATTGGAAGTACAGCAGGACAAAAGTTTGAACAGCAGTAGTTTGAAAAAAACAGGAGTTTGGAAACAGCCAACTATTTTTGGTGAGCACTTATGTTTGAATTTAAGTACATTTTTTTTAAATGTCTGGTTTAGTTCAGTGCAGTACTTGTTTGGCATTTGTTTTCCGTGGTGCTTTTTGGAAGCTGGGATGCTGTGCTATTTGTATGCAGATTTCTAGCCTAAGTGATGACATTACTTGTCCTAATTCACTGGTTAGTGCCATGTAGTCTGAGATCAGCAAGCTGTCTAATTTGTTTTGTTGAGCTGCCTTTCAAAAAGCCATATCTTCCTCAAAGACTGTGCTGGAGAAGGGCAGTGTGGACAACTGTTGGGTCAGGAAGTGTGAAGCCTGTGGACCATAAACATGTAGCTTTTGGTCTGACAATGCATAACTCCTATAGTGTTCTTTCTGAGCTAGCCTCCCTGGTGGTCTGATTATGTCCATATTTCTGTGCTCAAAGCGGTACATTTATATGCATGGAAATATGCATTTTTTTTATTGTAGGCCTGTAATTTTTAGGAATAACTCACTGAAATCCGTCCGAACAAGAGTCTAGTAAACATCCCCGGTATGTTAAAATTTGAAACACGAAATCATAAATTATAATTTAATAAATAATCATAAAAAATAATAATATAATAATAAATTTAATTCAATAATATAATCAAACCAAAAACACTAAAATTTGAAATATAGCGCCAAGTTTGCACATCACTGAGCAAAGTCGCAAAATCGTTTTCAGTGTCTGATGACGAATTTCCCCACAAATCATTATCACTCAATTCTGCAAGTGGTTCTGATTTACTATCGCTGTTCTCTAGCTGGTCTAAAACTGCTTTTGACCTAAAGGGACTCTTTTTGGACACCATGGACATTTCTCAGTTTCCAGGCAGAAAGAACAGTAAAAATGCAGGCAGGGCACAGGACAAAGCACTAGGGACAAAATGTATGTGAAATGATTTGATACAGTAATGTTTTACTTTGTGATTTTAGTGTATTTAGTGAATGTCACTTTTTGTCATTTTCAAATTTCCCGCCGTTCCGTCCCCCGTACGTCCTGATGCTCGCAGGGGACGGAACCCAGATGACAGATGCCAGCATCTGCCGGAGGACATTGCCGGGGACACTGCAGGAGGGACGTCGTGGGACCGCAGGACAAGGTAAGCGAAGAACAGATCCCGGAGCAGCGCCGCATGGTAAGCCTGAGTTTAGCTCAGGGTTACCGTTTGTTGTACTGAAACTTTAACCCGAGCTACACTCGGGAATACTGCCAGGGAGGCTACAAGCAGATACAAAGGTTGCAAACGTAGCTGATTGTGAGCATAGGAAAGAGAACCCTGAGAAAAAAAAATGCATTGCCAAAAGTAACTGTTTTATTTAAGGTTCCTTTCCAGGCAAGTGTTGTGGACAGGGGAGGACTGACAACTCATGGGGCCCCCGGGCAATAGGGGATCATGGGGCCCCTGTGTCCTTGCCCAAACTCAAAAAAGCCTATGAAAAAGGTACCAGGGGCATCTCATGTGGCCCCCTACCGACCTCGGGCAGTGCCCAAGTTTCCAAATGGTCAGTCCGCCCCTGGTTGTGGATAAGGCTCCTAAAAAGAGAAGTTATCTTTTTGTTGGTGATTCAATTGTTAGAGGTGTTTCTTTAGGAAATCATGTGGAAGTGTCAAAGGAAGATAGATGTTTACCTGGTGCTACTGTTAGGAGAGATAAAAGGAGTATTTCAAAAAGTGTCAAAAAAGCTAGCGAGGAGTGTAATGTTGGTGTTGTCATGCACCTTGGCACAAATGATTTGTACCAGAATGGTGTGTGCTCTGTACAGAATTATTTTCAGCTTATTGGACAGGATCTTCAATAGTTAGGGTGTACTGTTACATTTTCGGAGGTCTTACCTGTGCATAATGGACAGCAAGAGAAAATACTTTGCATAGCAGAGTTCGATGTTTGATTAACCACCTCCCATCCGGCCGTTGTATATAAATGGCCGGACGGTGGCAGTGCAGGGTCGGGTGGCCGTTTATAAATGGCCTCCCTGCCTCCTGCTTGTGCCCGCTTCCTGGGAGCGCAAAACACCGTGATCCGGTGCGCGCTGTGTCCTCCGGACACAGTGGAACACCGATCATCATACGGGACCTCTGTGCGAGGTCCCGATCATGTTATCACTGATTGTCAATCAGTGATCACATGAAGAGTAGTAAGCAAGATGTCACTTCTGACATCATTGCTTGGTACGTGTGAAATCTGTGAATGATCACAGAGATCACATGGTACAAGGCTATTCACAACAGTCTTGTACCATGTGACAATCTGTGACCAATCACGGCTCACACAGTAGTTCTCAATGGCTGCAACAATGCAGCCAGAGAGAAGGAGACATGATTGCTTTTACAGCCTTTATGGGTGTAAAAGCAATCAGTGTAAAAAAAAAAAAAATCTTCATCACCCCCCACAAGTAGTACAGTGTCCCAATGGTGACACTGTACTGCTAGGGTGACAGTATGTAAAAAAACTAATAATATAAAAAAAAAAATAAAAATGTAAAAAAAAGTTTAAAAATTATAATTTTTGGTTATAAACTAATTTGGGTTATATTTTTTTTTTACTAAAAAGATAACGGAATAAATTTTGGCTAAGATTTATGATGAAATATTATTTATTTGCAAAATTTTATAAGAAAAACACTTGTTTTCAAAATTTTTTGCCTTTTTCATTTACATAGCAAAAAAAATATAAATCCCAGTGGTGAATAAATACCACCAAAAAGAAGATTTATCTGTCTCAAACAAATGCTGAAAAATTCATATGGGTACAGTGTTGCATGACTGCGCAATTGTCATTCAAAGTGTTATAGCGCTGAAAGCTGAAAATTGGCCTGGACAGGAAAGGGGTAAAAGTGTCCGGACTTGAAGTGATTAAAGGACTGATGAAAAGCTGAAGGTTTTGATTAAGTTAGCCATGATGCTATCAGGTGGTCTGACATTGAGCTGTACAAAAGAGATGATCTGCATCCCTCAAATAAGGGTGCTGAGCGTCTTAGTATGTACATTTCTCTCCCCAGAGAACAAATGTGAAGGTTTGTGTTGCTAAGGACTGGGCCTATTGGGGTCACTTCAGTTAAAGTTTCTGGTGGTAAAAAATGAGCAGTGGGCAGCAGTGTTTGTCCTGTCATGTGCACTCATGCTCATAGTTTAGGCAACAAGCTTTGTAAGTTGACTGCTCTTATGTCTAGGGACAACCTGGACCTTGTTGCAATTACATAGACGTGGTTCAAGGCCTCAAATGAAATAACTATACCAGGGTATACATTATACAGGAAAGACAATGTAGGGAAGAAGGGTGATGGACTTGCTGTATATGTCAAAAATAGCAAAAGACTAACATTAATTAATAAAAAACAAATGAGATACTCGAAACCCCCTGGGTCTGTCTTCCACCCAGAAAGGGATCTTCCCTTAGAATTGGTGTAATATACAGACCCCCAGGACAGACTGAAGATTATGATAACTTGTTGATTTATGAGATAACTCAAATGGCAATGAAGGGAGAGGGGTTATTATGTGTGACTTAAACATATCTGATATTAACTGGAATTCTCAAATTGCTAATACAAGCAGGAGCAGTGATGTAATGGAAGCACTGAATGGGCTTTCTCTAAAACAGTAAAATGTCCAACCTGAGGTGATCCTAATCTAGATCTAGTACTGACAAATGGGGATCCACTGTCTAGTGTTGAGGTGGGTAAAAATTTAGGTTCTAGTGATCACCAATGTCTTTGGTTAGATATTAAAATAAGAACTGAAAAATCATATACAAAAACAAAAGTTTTAGATTTCAAAAAGATGAATTTTGCTGAAATGGGTGAATTTCTAAAAAATGAGTTGAAAGTTTGGAGCAAAATGACAGGAGTAAGTAATCAGTGGGCACTGTTAAAGTTTACCATCCTGGAGGCAACTATGTTATATGTCAGGCAAGTTAGTAAGAATAAATGGAAAAAAAAACAATATGGTTCACTCAAGAGATAAGTAGGATAGTAAAGGATAAAAAATCATCCTATAAGAGATTCAAGGAAACAGAAGGTGTAATAGACAAAAGAAGGCCAAACACATTATCAGTGCTGCCAGAGACAGAAAGAGGAGTTAATTGCTAAATCTGTTACCAAAGGAGATAAAACCTTTTTAGGTACATTAGTGATAGAAATAAAACACACGATGGGATCACTAAAATGAAAACTGTGCGCAACACTTATGTTAAGGGAGACCTGGATGTAGCAAACCACTTACACAATTACTTTTGTTCAGTCTTCTCAGAAATACATTATACTAACAATAATAAGTTGTGAAATCATATTGGTTCTAGTAATGATGGTTACATTTTAGGATTTCCAGAGACAGAGGTAGTAGAGGAGCTGGCTTGGTTATAGATTCTAAGAGAACTTCGAGGTATAGTTGTTGGACCATTAACTAATCTTTTTAACCAATCTCTTCTAATCTCTTTCCTCATGACTGGTGGACAGCTAATATTGTACCTATCCACAAGAAGGGCAGCAAGTCAGAAGCTGGCAATTACAGGACAGTGAGTTTAACATCAGTTGTAGTTGAGTTAATGGAATCACTCCTGAAAAGAAGGATCATTGATCATTTAAAAACACACAACTTGCTGGATCCAAAGCAGCTTGGCTTTACAGAGGGCATGTTGGACTAATCTGATTGGATTTATTTACTATATTTTCAATGTTTTGGACTAGGGTAGTGCTGTGGACATAGTATATCTTGATTTCAGTAAGGCATTTAATACAGTTCCACATAATGATCTAATACAAAATTTGTACAAGCTAGGACTTAGCCCTTGGGTGGTTCAGAGGATATGCAGCTGGCTAAAGGATAGATACCAGAGTGTGGTTGTAAATGGGGTTCACTATGATTAAACATATCAAGAGCGACTTCAGAAACTTAACATGTACAGTCTGGAGGAAAGAAGGGAAAGGGGAGACATGACTGAAACTTTAAATACATCAAAGGAGTGAATAAGTTTCAGGAGGGAAGTATTTTCAACACAAAACCAAAATCAAGAACATGGGGACATGACCTTAAACTAACCGGAGGATAGTTCGAAACTAATCTCAGAAAGTACTATTTTATTGAAAGAGTAATTGATTCTTGGAATAAGCTTCCAGCAGAGGTAGTAAGCCAGTCAACAGTAAATAGCTTCAAACATTCTTGGGACAAGCATAGATCTATACTCAAAAAAGTTAACAAAAACACAAACCCCCCCCCCCCCAAAAAAAAAATAACATTAAAAAAAATGCACACACACACAAAAAAAAAAACAGGCAGGCTCGATGGACCACGTGGTCTTTTTCTGCCATCACTTTTCTATGTTTCTATGTTCCTGCATGCAGTGTGCAACTCAAGGCTGTTTTGGGGGGATTGTGTATACCATAAAATTGCCTTTTCTATCTGACATGGAATACTATGTAGTGGACTCACAGCAACATACTAAAGCACTCCATAAATGCTAACCAGCTCTGGATTGCAGTCTCCCTATGCCAAAGGACAGAGTTGTAAAAATAAACTTCTACAAAACATGGCAAAAGATTTGCTGGAATCAGATAGTCTGCTTCAGATAGTCCTGCATCTGAACAGATCATTAAGCTGATGATCCTGTCTCTTTGTAAAGTGTTGCAATAAAATATACATATGTCTGTCTCTCATTTCTAGTCCTAGGTTATTGATCTTGAGGATTGCATAGACCATATTATATGAAGAGAAATATGCAACAGTCTATAATGAGCTGGTGGACACTTATAATGACTATTAATCAGAACTCCAGGCGCTCAAAGACAAAATTACTGACTTCCAATATAGAAGAAACAATATCATATTTAGGGAGATCCCAGAAACTGAGAGTCCCTGTGAACTAACACCTTACCTGCAATAGCTTTTCAAAACACTGCTTCCTGTGCTTTAGTCAAACAACTTTCTTATTGAGAGAGCTCATAGGATACACAAGCCTTAAAGTGGTTGTAAAGGTTGAAGGATGTTTATCTTCATGCATTCTATGCATGAAGGTAAGAAACCTTCTGTGTGCAGCAGTGCCCCCAGCCCCCCCCAGTACTTACTTGAGCCTCATCTCAATCCAGCAATGTGAATGACAGCCTCGGCTGCCCCGGGTCTCTGCCTCATCGTTGGCTGAGACAGCAAGCGGGAATCATTGGCTTCCACTGCTGTCAATCACAGCCAGTTAGCCAATGAGGAGGGAGAGGGTCAGGGCCAAGCTGCGGCTCTGTGTGTGAATGGACACATGGAGTAGTGGGTGCCCCCATATTAAGCTGCTTGCTGTGAGGGCACATGAAAGACAGGAGGAGCCAGGAGAGCCTGTGGGGGACCCAAGAGGAGAAGGATCCAGGCTGCTCTTTGCAAAACCACTGCATACAGTAAGTATGGACATGTTTGTTATTTTACAAAAAAAAAATTAATCTTTAGAATCGCTTTAACATCTTGCAAACTGTGTGTTCCGAGATGTCCTAGCCAATATTTACAGTATTTTGTTGTTTTAAGAAAAAGCTGATGGCAGCATCATGGAAAATTAGCACTCTTTCTGATCCACTTGCCCATATTACACCTTTTGCTGATATATCAGCAATTACTGAGCAGAAACAGCAAATTTACCCACTTAATAAAAACTTTCCAGGATAACAAAAAAAATTACCTACAGATGGTGGTTCCCCAACAGGATCTTCATCACTAATCATGACCAACTGATCCCTATTCTGACATAAAACAAAGGTCTGAAATTACTTAAGAGCTTGGGTAGACTTATTCAACATATTTCAACTCTTTATATCCACTGATTGTGCTTATTTAGAGGTGTGATAACTGAAAGCCATTAGGTGGCATCCATAATGTAATAATCAGATTCTTTACTGAGCCCACTGCACGGTTCAATGTTCAGAATTTTACCATGCACAGTCCTGTAGGTTTACGCATGTTTTCTTGTTATTTTCATATGTCTCTGTTCTTTATTTATCCTATACACAGTTGTTTCTACTTATGTACACTGTAGATAATCTCATGTTTTCCCTGAAGGACATACTGCTTTTTCAGAATATGTAATCTATACCTTTGATGTGGGGTTGGTCACTATGAATCTCTCTCCTCCAGTCAATACCTGTAATGGTGTTTACAACTAATACTCCCTATGGTAACTAGAATAACATCACTGATTGTTAAAGGGCTGAACAGCCCATATACAGTAAGCTTTCTATGGCTAGGTAAGAATTAGTCTCTACCAACTTTGATATGCTGTATGTCCAAGAGACCTACTTCTGTAAAGATAAACCAAACGTGTGGGGAAGCTCATTATTCTTCCACTACTTTTTTGCCCATTCCAAAGAAAAAAATAAAGGTGTGATGATCTATAAAACATCTAATAAAACATTATATCTAGAGATAAGCGAATCGAACATGACGAAGTGGAATTCGTTTCGAAGATTAGGAAAAATTCGATTCGCGCTGAATCCGAAAATTAGCAAACTTCGGATGCACGAATCGAATTTTCCCAAAAATGGCGGCGACATGTGTGGCGACGGAGCGGGGATCTCTGGGAAGGCGCGCAGACAAGGCGCGCTGACCCATAATGCATTCATTCATGACATGTGATCGCATTAGCCAATCAGCAGCCAGCCAGCCAGCACTGTGTAATGGTGGAGCTATACATCGCGGACATCTTAGAATTCTCCATTAGCCTCCGGTCATTCAAGAGAGACAGACCTGTCTGTATTAGGGACAGAGTTAGGGCCACAGAGAATTTAGGGCCACAGAATCGTTACTCAGGGACACAGAATCGTTACTCAGGGACACAGAATCGTTACTCAGGGACACAGAATTGTTACTCAGGGACACAGAATCGTTACTCAGGGACAGACACAGAATTGTTACTCAGGGACACAGAATTGTTACTCAGGGACACAGAATTGTTACTGAGGGACACAGAATTGTTACTCAGGGACACAGAATTGTTACTCAGGGACACAGAATTGTTACTCAGGGACACAGAATCGTTACTCAGGGACACAGAATCGTTACTCAGGGACACAGAATTGTTACTCAGGGACACAGAATTGTTACTGAGGGACACAGAATCGTTACTCAGGGACACAGAATTGTTACTCAGGGACACAGAATTGTTACTCAGGGACACAGAATCGTTACTGAGGGACACAGAATCGTTACTGAAGGACACAGAATTGTTACTCAGGGACACAGAATCGTTACTCAGGGACACAGAATCGTTACTGAGGGACACAGAATCGTTACTCAGGGACACAGAATTGTTACTCAGGGACACAGAATCGTTACTCAGGGACACAGAATCGTTACTGAGGGACACAGAATCGTTACTAAGGGACACAGAATTGTTACTCAGGGACACAGAATCATTACTCAGGGACACAGAATTGTTACTCAGGGACACAGAATTGTTACTCAGGGACACAGAATCGTTACTCAGGGACAGACACAGAATTGTTACTGAGGGACACAGAATTGTTACTCAGGGACACAGAATCGTTACTGAGGGACACAGAATTGTTACTCAGGGACACAGAATTGTTACTCAGGGACACAGAATCGTTACTGAGGGACACAGAATCGTTACTCAGGGACACAGAATTGTTACTCAGGGACACAGAATTGTTACTCAGGGACACAGAATTGTTACTGAGGGACACAGAATCGTTACTCAGGGATACAGAATTGTTACTCAGGGACACAGAATTGGTACTCAGGGACACAGAATCGTTACTCAGGGACACAGAATTGTTACTCAGGGACACAGAATTGTTACTCAGGGACACAGAATCGTTACTGAGGGACACAGAATTGTTACTCAGGGACACAGAATTGTTACTCAGGGACACAGAATCGTTACTGAGGGACACAGAATCGTTACTCAAGGACACAGAATTGTTACTCAGGGACATAGAATCGTTACTCAGGGACACAGAATCGTTACTCAGGGACACAGAATTGTTACTGAGGGACACAGAATCGTTACTCAGGGACACAGAATCGTTACTCAGGGACACAGAATCGTTACTCAGGGACACAGAATCGTTACTCAGGGACAGACACAGAATTGTTACTCAGGGACACAGAATTGTTACTCAGGGACACAGAATCGTTACTGAGGGACACAGAATTGTTACTCAGGGACACAGTATTGTTACTCAGGGACACAGAATCGTTACTGAGGGACACAGAATCGTTACTCAGGGACACAGAATTGTTACTCAGGGACACCGAATTGTTACTCAGGGACACAGAATCGTTGCTGAGGGACACAGAATCGTTACTCAGGGACACAGAATTGTTACTCAGGGACACAGAATTGTTACTCAGGGACACAGAATCGTTACTGAGGGACACAGAATCGTTACTGAGGGACACAGAATCGTTACTCAGGGACACAGAATCGTTACTCAGGGACAGACACAGAATTGTTACTCAGGGACACAAAATTGTTACTCAGGGACACAGAATCGTTACTGAGGGACACAGAATTGTTACTCAGGGACACAGAATTGTTACTCAGGGACACAGAATCGTTACTGAGGGACATAGAATCGTTACTCAGGGACACAGAATTGTTACTCAGGGACACAGAATCGTTACTCAGGGACACAGAATTGTTACTGAGGGACACAGAATCGTTACTCAGGGACACAGAATTGTTACTCAGGGACACAGAATTGTTACTCAGGGACACAGAATCGTTACTCAGGGACAGACACAGAATTGTTACTCAGGGACACAGAATTGTTACTCAGGGACACAGAATCGTTACTGAGGGACACAGAATTGTTACTCAGGGACACAGAATTGTTACTCAGGGACACAGAATCGTTACTGAGGGACACAGAATCGTTACTCAGGGACACAGAATTGTTACTCGGGGACACAGAATCGTTACTGGGGGACACAGAATTGTTTCTCAGGGACACAGAATTGTTACTCGGGGACACAGAATCGTTACTCAGGGACACAGAATCGTTACTCAGGGACACAGAATTGTTACTCAGGGACACAGAATCGTTACTCAGGGACACAGAATCGTTACTTTCTGCTTCACAACCACTATTGAATTAAAGAGTATGTCAGACAACACGCAGAGGAGTGGCAGAGGAGGCAATGTTTCAGGAGCGAGCAGACATGGCAGCAGAGGAAGGGGTCGAGGCAGCACTAGTCGCAGCCAGAGGCCAGTGCTCCCGGAGTCATCCAGCGGTCGTGTCTCCACCGACAACCCTGCCGTCATCGATTGGTTGGCTCGGTCGTCTTCCTCTTCCCAGGTCACCTCTGACACCTACAGCCAGCGGTCGGTGGGTACGTCAGACACAACCGTTAGTTGGCATGGCCCGGGAGCAAGCCCACTGAAATCACGTGTCCTCTACCTGCCCCTGTCCTTTGGTGTTCCCTCACCAAGCGAAGTATCGCATGCTGTGGGCTCAGCCCCACTGTACAGTGAGGAAGAGCTAACAGAGGGCGGTCAGGAACGGGGGGAGACATCCGCCTCTTCAGCAGCCAGGCGAAGAAGTACTGGCGAGGAGAGTGGCTCGGTAGCCGGTCTAGAGACAGGTCTGTCCCCTGACCCACACGCAGCCGAGGGGGCTAGTAGTGATGCGGAGACCCTAATTGATGATGATGAGGCTGATCGCACTTGGCAGCCTCGTCGTCATCAGGCTATTGCTTCCGCATCATCAGGAGAAGAGGGTGGCAGCTTGGCAGCGAGCAAAACAGTCGGTGGGTTGCCCAGGAGGCAGCAGGGTCGCAGCAGTGTCAGTGGAGCCAAACGGCCACGGAGTAGAGCACCAGCTCCACTGCAGCCTACCACCACGGCCAGTAGTGGTGCCGGTGTGCACGGAGGAAGTAGCAGTCAGCCAGTGAGGAGTAGCGGGGGCAAAGTTTCCTACTCGGCGGTGTGGCAATTTTTCGTCAAGCCGCCCGAGGAAGTAAACGTAGCCGTATGTCGACTATGTGGCCAGAAAGTCAAGCGTGGCCAGGGGGCCCATGTTGCGTCAGCATATGCAGCGTCGCCATTCGGTGGCCTGGGAAAACCGTGATAAAGATACGGCGGTTCTGCCTGCCCCAGCCCCCGCTCCATCACCCGCTCCGTTACTTGCTCCGTCACCCGACGTCAATCGCACTCTATCAGCCAGTCAAGGCTCCAACACCTCTGCTGAGGGGAGTTGTCGCTCGTTGGCATCTTCCGCTCGTTCAGATGCTCCTTCTCCTGCTACTCCTCTTCACGGATTCCGTCAGCAGTCTTTCTTGGAATCCGTTTCCAAGAGACAACAGTTTGCGAGCACGCACCCGACGGTGCAGAAGCTGAACGTCCTCCTGTCCAAGTTGCTGGTGCTGCAGTCCCTCCCTTTCCAAGTGGTGGACTCAGCACCTTTCCGAGAAATGATGGCTTGTGCCGAGCCGCGGTGGAGAGTGCCAAGCCGGCATTTCTTCGCCAAAAAGGCAGTGCCAGCCCTGCATTCACATGTAGAAGAGATGGTGGGCCAGTCTTTGAGCATGTCGGTCTCTGCCAAAGTGCACGGCAGCGCCGACGTGTGGAGCTGTAACTACGGTCAGGGACAGTACATGTCATTTACGGCCCACTGGGTGAACGTGGTGCCGGCACAGCCGCACCAGCAACTTGGACAGGTCACGCCGCTTTTGCCTCCACGTTTGCACGTCCTTGGTCCGGCAAAGATGTCCGCCTCTACCACCTCTTCTTCCGCCGTGTCCTCAGCCGCCACCCCTGTGCCAAGTCCCATTACCCGACCGGCATATCACATGTGCAGGGCACAACGGTGTCACGCTGTGCTGCACCTGGTATGCCTTGGCGAACGTAGTCACACAGGGGAGGAACTTCTGAGTGTAATGAACAGAGAAATCGACAGATGGCTGTCTCCGCGCAAACTGAAAATCGGAACCATGTTGACCGACAACGGAAAGAACATGGTGTCTGCTCTGCGTCAAGGAAGGTTGTGCCATGTGCCATGCATGGCTCACGTGTTCAATCTGGTTGTCAAGCGGTTCCTAAAATCCACCATCCCACTGCAAGACATCCTTAAAATGTCACGTAAACTTTGCATGCATTTCAGCCATTCCTACACCGCAAAGCACACCCTCCTTGAGCTGCAGCAGCAGAATGGAATTCCACAGCATCGCCTGATCTGCGACGTTGCAACAAGGTGGAATTCAACCCTACATATGTTAGACCGCCTTTACGAACAGCGAAAGGCCATCACCGATTTCCTGATGTTACAAGCGGATAAAGGTACTCCCCTGTGTAACTTAGATGTCAGCCATTGGCAGCTCATGCGTGACACCTGCCGCTTGCTCAGGCCCTTTGAGGAGGCCACGCTATTCGTGAGTCGGCAGGACTATGGGATGAACGACGTCATTCCTCTGTTGCACGTCCTGGAACAAATGCTGTTAACAATGGCTGGTCAGGGTGCGGTAGACGTGGCGCACAGATCTCAACGCCACATGACCCCTGTGGGGGCAGGACAGGAAGAAGAGGAGGAGGTAGAGGAGGACATTGGTGCTCAGGAATTATTGAGTGAAATGGGTGGTTTTTCCACTCAGCGGACAGGAGTGGAGGAGCAGGAGCATCTGGTAGAGGAGGAGGAGGAGGAGACAGAGGACCCAGACGCACCGTGGCAGTATGCTGTGGAGATGGAGGCAGGGAGTCCCTCGCATTCCTTGGCACAAATGGCCCATAGCATGCTCGCTTGCTTGCGTAGCGACAGCCGAATAATAACCATCAGACAGAGGGATGACTTTTGGCTGTCCACCTTGTTGGACCCTCGCTACCGTTCAAAAATGGTGGCCTTTTTCACACCTGCTGAGAGGGAGGCCAAAATAACGTACTATAAAAACCACCTATGTAGTCAGTTGGTCTCTGCCTTTCTGCGCCAACGTCCATCCTCAGACACTGTGGGCCCTGTGTGCTCGCGTTCCGCTGCCATGGCAGCAGGGGAGGGGTGGGGTGGTAGGAGCAGTGGCAGCTCCACCAGCAGCGGCTGCCTCAGTCTGCAGTCGATGATGAGTAGCTTTCTTCACCAGTGCAGTGAGGAAACTACTAACCAGCCGCAGCAGCAGCAGCATCAGGTGGACCTGGAGCAGGACCTCAAACAACAGGCTTGGGCCTACTTGGACAGCACCCTGCCAACCGAGGTAGACAATCCCCTTGACTACTGGGCAACGAAACTTGACCTTTGGCCCCAACTAGCTGAATTTGCCCTTGAAAGGCTGTCATGCCCGGCCAGTAGCGTGGCATCGGAGCGCGTGTTTAGTGCGGCAGGAGGTATTGTAACTCCGCGGAGGACACGACTGTCCACCCAAAGTGTGGAGAGACTCACGTTTGTGAAAATGAATCAGGCGTGGATTAGTCTGGATTTCAAACCACCAGTTCCTGACACAACTGACTAAATCCGCCATGAATCATGCCCCAAACATGTTATTATTTTTAACATAGGCCTCTGTATGGCCTTCAATTTAAGCTGCTTACGCTTCGCCACTCTGCCATGGGCCCCTGTACCGCCTCCTCTTGCTGCTGCCAGGTCCAGAGTGTGTCATGGGTCCCTGTACGGCCTCCCATTGCTGCTGACTTCATCGCCAGACTCTGCCATGTGCCACTTTCAGGTCTCCTTACACTGTTGGTGGGTTCCATTTTGTGATAGGGTGCTGTATGGCCTTCCATTGCTGCTGCCTCCACCGCCACCCTGCGCCATGTGCCTCTGTCGTCTGCTCACGCTGCTGACGGCTTCCGCTTTTTAACCGAGGCCTGTGTTTGGCTTCCGAATACTGCTGCCTCCACCGCCACCCTGCGCCATGTGTCTCTGTCGTCTGCTCACGCTGCTGACGGCTTCCGCTTTTTAACCTAGGCCTGTGTATGGCTTCCGAATACTGCTGCCTCCACCGCCGCGCTGCGCCATGTGTCTCTGTCGTCTGCTCACGCTGCTGACGGCTTCCGCTTTTTAACCTAGGCCTGTGTATGGCTTCCGAATACTGCTGCCTCCACCGCCACCCTGCGCCATGTGCCACTTTCAGGTCTCCTTACACTGTTGGTGGGTTCCATTTTGTGATAGGGTGCTGTATGGCCTTCCATTGCTGCTGCCTCCACCGCCACCCTGCGCCATGTGCCTCTGTCGTCTGCTCACGCTGCTGACGGCTTCCGCTTTTTAACCGAGGCCTGTGTTTGGCTTCCGAATACTGCTGCCTCCACCGCCACCCTGCGCCATGTGCCTCTGTCGTCTGCTCACGCTGCTGACGGCTTCCGCTTTTTAACCGAGGCCTGTGTTTGGCTTCCGAATACTGCTGCATCCACCGCCCGCCCACTGCTGCTGCCAGGCCCGTAATCTGTCATGGGCCTCTGTACCGCCTCCTCATGCTGCTGCCAGGTCCAGAGTGTGTCATGGGTCCCTGTACGGCCTCCCATTGCTGCTGTCTCCATCGCCACACTCTGCCATGTGCCACTTTCAGGTCTCCTCACACTGCTGGTGGATTCCATTTTGTCATAGGGTGCTGTATGGCCTCCCATTGCTGCTGCCTCCACCGCCACACTGTGGCTCCACACTCTGGTTTTGGCTCCGTGACTGCCCAAATGAGTGAAGTGTGCGGTGATTCTAAGATCGACGGCACTCATCTGCATGTCATACTGACTGACAGTATTATTTCCCTTCCCCAGCAGACTCCAAGGGCATTTAAATTAAAGGTACAGTGTTCTGCACTAATATAAAGGCTCTCTGAAGCCTAGAAACACCCTTTTTATAAGTTAAATTCGCAGCGAATATATTCGCCTCGAATCAAATTTATTCCGCGAATTCGGCGAATCAGCCGAATCTAATTTTTGAATAATTCGCTCATCTCTAATTATATCCTTTCAACTGCATAAAGTTCATTCGGACTATAATATATATAAGTATAGAACAGAAAAGTTTCTTTCATGCCTTGATACAAAATATTCACCAGCCCTGCCAAGGACATTTCATAATCTGAGACTTTAATGAAATTACTGACCCAGAACTAACCCAGAAATAGACTCATCTAGTAGAACCAAACAACATACTCTCATATTTGTTTCTCTACTTGATGCCAATGATCTGTATGATGCATGGAGATGCCTCCACAGCACAGAGAGAGACTACACCTGGGATCATAGGGTTAGGTCTCCTAGAGAGAAGTCCTTTAGCTAAATAGTTGTCCCATACCCCTAGTGCATACAGTGATCCTCTTGTTGAAATATCTTTCTGAGCCAAAACAGGTAATCTCAAATTATTCTCTCTGTGCTCAAATAAAATGCTCTCTCCACTCCACCTTGTGCTTCTGAAACTGCTCATCATATAGACACCTCATGTTATGGGAGGGCTAATAGTGCTTGGTGAATAAAGTATTCAGCTTCTGAGGAAGTCCCTTTGGACATAACATATAAAGGCAAGGCTTATGATAACTCTATGCTGATTGGCATTTGCTGCTGATGAGATCTGCAGAGAGGAACATTTATCTCGGAACATACACTGCCTGAGTATAGCGCTGTTTTTTCTGCATGTTCGCTGCATGTTCTATGTTTTTATGATTCTGCAATTACCTTCTTGTAAGTGTTGTAGATTGAGCTCTAAGCAGTTCTAATAAATACAAGCAGTGAGCATTCTTGTGTGGTTTTTGCTCTCTTCCATGTACAGCATGGTACCGGAAGTGCTTTTAGATGAACCCTTTGTTGCAATGTATGTTTATTATTATACAGGATTTATTATACAGGATATATATAGCGCCAACAGTTTGCTCAGCGCTTTACAATATGACATCTTAAAATGGCTGTAGAAGTAATTAACTCTTTATTCATCAAGCACTTCTAGGCCTTCTAGGTCTCCTATAGCCTAAGGGGTCTATGCTTAAGGTGAGCAGTTTGTGAATTATAAGGTATAGTGGGGAGAGCAGCTGCTGTGGGCACAGAAAGCAGGTTTTGAGAAGATTACTTGTTTTGGCACAGAAAAAGATTTCAACAAGAAGATCACTGTGTGCACTATCACTATATATATATATATATATATATATATATACACCCACACACACACCTCACCGCCTCTTTATTAGGGATACCTCTTCAATTAATTGGTAGCGCAAATTGCTAATCAGCCAATCATCACATGGCAACAACTCATTTAAGCATCTAGATGTGGTGAAGACAACATGCTGAAATTCACACCGAGCATCAGAATGGGGAAGAAAGTAGATTTAAGTGACTTTGAATGTGGCATGGTTGTTGGTGCCAGACGGGCTGGTTTTAGTATCTCTAGAGTTTACAGAGAATGGTCCAAAAAAGAGAAAATATCCAGTGAGTGGCAGTTGTGTGGACGAAAATGCCTTGTTGATGTCAGAGGTCAGAGGAGAATGGGCAGGCTGGTTCAAGATGATAGAAAGGCAGCAGTAACTCAAATAACCACTCGTTTTACAACCAAGGTATGCAAAATACTATCTCTGAATGCACAACACGTTGAACCTTGAAGCAGATAGGCTACAGCAGCAGAAGACCACACTGGGTGCCACTGTCAGCTAAGAACAGGAAATGGAGGCTACAATTCATACAAACTCACCAAAATTGGACAACTGAAGATTGGAACCATTGCTTGGCCTGACGAGTCTTGATTTCAGCTGCAACATTCAGATGTTAGGGTAAGAATTGGCTTAAATAACATGAAAGCATGGATCC
This sequence comes from Staurois parvus, assembly GCF_062004578.1. Taxonomy (NCBI): domain Eukaryota; kingdom Metazoa; phylum Chordata; class Amphibia; order Anura; family Ranidae; genus Staurois; species Staurois parvus. The sequence continues at coordinate 3,163,856 of NW_028318368.1, forward strand.
ACCCTGCCTTGTAACAACGGTTCATGCTGGTGGTGGTGGTGTAATGGTGTGGAGGATATTTTCTTGGCACACTTTGGGCCCCTTAGTATTGATTTAGAATAATTTAAATGCCATGGTCTCCCTGAGTATTGTTGCTGACCATGTCCATCCCTTTATGACTACAGTATACCCATCTTCTGATGGCTACTTCCAGCAGGATAATGCACCATGTCACAAAGCTCAAATAATCTCAAACTGGTTTCTTGAACATGGCAATGAGTTCACTATATTCCAATGGCCTCCAGTCACCAGATCTCAATCCAATAGAGCTCCTTTGGGATGTGGTGGAACGGGAGATGTGCATCATGGATGTGCAGCTGACAAATCTGCAGCAACTGCATGCTGCTATCATGTCAATATGGACCAAAATCTCTGAGAGATGTTTCCAACACCTTGTTTAAACTATGCCATGAAGAATCAAGGCAGTTCTGAAAGCAAAAGGGGATCCAACCTGGTACTAGCAAGGTGTACCTAATAAAGTGGCCAGTGAGTGTATAAACTCCTAACTAACATGGCTGAGACATGAGAAGTCTAGCAGCAGACCAGAGTAATTTGCCTTGGATATTAAGGCTAGTGATACCAGTAAAAGTAACAGTAAAACAAAATCTACATGGTCAATATGTTAGACTATAATTTTAAATCTTTATTAATCAAAAAAGATAAAGCATCAACGTTTACAGTTAATTGGTCTTCCCTTTTTGTAGATACATTGTAAGCTTCTTATAAGCCTTTAATAATCTGGAAAGAGAGGGTGCAGTTGTGGTTCCTGAAATAATCTTTTCAAGTAGAGGAACAGTTGAGCTTGTTATAAAGGTTATAAATTACATTTGTTAAATATGTCAACACTCATAATAATTGAAAACCATAATTACTCTAAGGATTTCCTGTTCTGTTGTCTTGAAATTTTATGCAAATGACAGCCCCGGGTAAAGAAAAACATCAAATTATGGGCTCCATCCCTTGAAAAAAATGCCTACATTTAATTTTAGTATCCTAGGGTGAAATGATTGACATTTTTATATATAAAAGATTCCTTAACTAAATTAGATCATAGTTGGAAAGATATGTATGGGCACACAATAAAAGTGGTCCTCTACTGCAATTTTTGGGAGTCAAATAAAACATATATTAGGTTTACGAATGGGTTATTTGGATATTTAACAATTTGGCTATTTATTGTGCTATTTAACAGGACATTTAGAAAATGTTGTGGCTCTACACCAAAGTGAAGCATTTTGTCTCTTGAAAAGTATTTTTGGGGGAGATGGTGAGTTGCCCATTATGAATGTCAGAATACATTGTGGCACACAAAGGGGAATGAACAGGTTAGACAATATTAAAAGGGGAGCAGGGACAAGTATTACATTGATAGAAAAAGAAAGGAAATAATAAAATAAAGGTACAGAATAAGTCAGTTTAGGGAGAAATTTCAGCTTTAGCCTATTGCTTGTTCACCATATTAAAGCAAGCCCATCCATATCATTTAATGCAATAAATAATTTGCGCTAGTAAATATATATATATATATATATATATATATATAAATAATAAAAAAAGTTCAAATCATAAGTCCAAAATAAGAATGATACCACAAAAAAATGTGCAAAAAAACGTTTGTGCAAAAAAAGTGTCTAAATATGAAAAAACACCACCAAAAAACCTTGATAATATGATGGCAGGTCATCCATAGATATATCTTCAGGAAACGAAATTCTGCAGAACACCGATCCTCATAGATCAAATAACAAAATGAAAGAAGCTTTTCAAATTATCGGAAATCCACTTCTCCAAAAGAAAGAAACCACCTTCAAACGTATCCAAGGAGGAAGATGCCAGGCACTCGAGAAAAACAGAGAGACTTCATGGTGCAATATTATAAAAGCCAATTCCTTTATTAGGTACTCATTGCACTTACTCAGGAGGTGTCCCAGCCGACACCAGCATCAACAGCATAGCAGCAATCACATAAAACGAGCCTAGCTACTCAGCACATGACAAGCTCCGCCCTACGCGTTTTGTCATTGACGTTCCGCTCCGTGAGGACGTCGATGACAAAACGCGTAGGGCGGAGCTTGATTGATGTGACGTCATTACGTTTGGCTGTAAGCTACTGCGCATGTGCTGAGTAGCTAGGCTCGTTTTATGTGATTGCTGCTATGCTGTTGATGCTGGTGTCGGCTGGGACACCTCCTGAGTAAGTGCAATGAGTACCTAATAAAGGAATTGGCTTTTATAATATTGCACCATGAAGTCTCTCTGTTTTTCTCGAGTGCCTGGCATCTTCCTCCTTGGATACGTTTGAAGGTGGTTTCTTTCTTTTGGAGAAGTGGATTTCCGATAATTTGAAAAGCTTCTTTCATTTTGTTATTTGATCTATGAGGATCGGTGTTCTGCAGAATTTCGTTTCCTGAAGATATATCTATGGATGACCTGCCATCATATTATCAAGGTTTTTTGGTGGTGTTTTTTCATATTTAGACACTTTTTTTGCACAAAAGTTTTTTTGCACTTTTTTTGTGGTATCATTCTTATTTTGGACTTATGATTTGAACTTTTTTTATTATTTATATATATATATATATATATATATATTTACTAGCGCAAATTATTTATTGCATTAATTGTTACACTTTATTTATGGTGATTTTTTGCAGCTGGTACACTATAAGTGAGTTATATAATTTTTATTTTTGCCATAGGCGCTATTATTTATTTTCTTTATTTCCCATCCATATCATGTAGCTCTACTAGACATGGGAGAAAAGTCATACAACAGCAAGCAGAGAGGAGTTTAAAAGCTTATCACCACCTTTGTTACCTGTGTGAGGAAAAGGAAATTAAATATATTGATTATTGATTTTTTCATACAGTCAAAGTATATTATATTACCCAGTAAACCTTTACTGGTGATATTCAGTGCATTGTGTTGACCACCAACAGACAAGAACATTTTTTTAACAAGTTACTTAAATGTTATAATTTTTACCCAATGTTAAAGCTTTTTAGACCAGGCAGGAGGAAGATAAAACCAATCTTTTCTGCATACAATTCATTGCATTGGTTACTTTGCCACAGGCAAACAACTATTGGATTTCTGGAACACTAATACTGCACCTGTGCTTAGTCTATGGGCATATATTTGTAAATATATACTGTACATATTTTTTAAACATGCTTTCACTGATCTCTGCAGCTGCAGGTGCTGTGGAGTAATTTGACAGAAAGTCTTAAGTCAGGTTTTGGCTGGTGGTTATCAACAGCTTACAGCACCTGGTGTTTGTTTATATGAGGTATTTTGAACAGTGGATGTCAGTTTTAGGGGGCTCCCTTCTTGAGTCACTGGGTGAGTGACTAAGTGTATATGAGATAATATTAAAGACAACCTGTACTGTGAAAATCATGCCCAAAAAAGCAAATGCAGAGCAAAGAGTCACCAGTATTGGATGTAAGCTCCGTGCAGTTTATATCTCATCTGATCAGTGTGTGTGTGGGGGGGGGGGTAATGATCAAAAAACAGCAGAAGAGGTGGAGGAGACACAGGACCAGAGAATTAATAAAGCAGAAGTGGGGAGATCCTTGCAATACAGGTCTTCAACATACCCTTCTTTGAACATTAACAGTACATTTGTGATGTTAGTCACAAGCTGTTTTTGAAGAAGAATTCAAGGAATATCGTAGATTTTTCATGGTACTGCTTAGGCAAAGGATACTTTCAATATATTTCCAGTAAGATAGCACATCTTCAGTTTTTGAGCATAGGTCCACTTTAAAATAACAGGTAGTCAGACTGCTTATATTCATCTTGGTATGTTGGTATGCTCTTATGATTTAAATTAACTGATTTGTTAAAAAAGAGCAAAAATAGAAGCTCTTTTATAAAGCCCTGAAAAATGTTTTAAAGAACATACCAGGCAAACAGGTAATATTGACTCTTCTCTATTCAACAGTGCAGAGGCAACCTAAAAAGAAATAAAACAGAGATGATGCAATCTACTAGATTTTAAGTTTGTGGTTGTTTGGGCCATTTTTGTTTCACATAATAAGCACAAATATAAACACCACATTATATAACTAACTTAATCAGCCATAATCTGTTAGCAGTTTAACTCTAAAATATAATCAATCACTTTAACATTTTTAGCTGCAGTAAGCCAGAAATCCGATATAGACACTTTTATACCTTACTCTGTTTTTTATTTGTACCAATTTCTTTTGCATTGTTTGTGGGTTAGCATTGTACTGTGTCTAAATGTTAGTAAATGGTGTCCTTTACAAGGATTCTAGTAAACATCCTAGGATACATTCTAGGATACATCCTAGACAGAACATATGCATATTCAGAAAAAAAAAACAAGAAATACATTCAGACCTTTCATTTTGGGCAAAATTGGTGATCAATACCTTAGCAGGTAATTTATTTGTCCTGTTACAAATCATATAAAACATTTAAAGATTCACTACTTGTATTTATGATGTTGATAGAATTCCTATATTACCAAATAACCTAATATTCCACTGCTGCCTTTCTCTGTTTCAATCTCATTAAAACGTATCCATGCAGAACCTCTACATTCCTTTTATAGGTTCATGGCTGATGTCTTGAATTTTGGGAATTGAGTTTGCAAAATTGAAAATGCCACATTTGATTTTAAGTGAATAATAAACACAAGTGTGCTTCTTTGTCTGAATGACACAATAGACAATTAGATGAACTATTTTATAGAACCCTCTCAAGTTATATTGATATAATACTTTTTATGCCAAAGTTATTTTGCATTAATGTTTCATGATTTCATGTAGAGGGGAGGAAATTGATCCAACCTTCAACTCAAATTGGACCAATTTGCTTAAGAAGGCAATTATGTAACTTTTGATTATCTGCACTGTTTTCCAGCAAAGTTTTTCTCTATGTTCAGTTTGCATGACATCTAGAGGTCTATGCTGTCCCAAACTATCTTTTCAACAGCATCCCCTGTATCTGTCATGCATTGTGTGCAAATATGGAGAAACGTATACCTAAAGCCAAAATATTTTTTTTCCTTCATTTTATATAGAGTAGAGGAAGGTTAATGAATATGTGAACCCACCATTTCATATTCCTGATAAGTGCCTGCTGTACCATGTACTTGTGTGAAAAAGTATTATTTTCTTTTTGTATTGCTTCCTTTATGTGAAATCCCTGGTGTTCCTGTTAGTTCCTCTGCTTTCCTATTAAAAAGTAGACTAGGCAGGACAACACACCATGGTCAGTTTCCTAGCTGTGTTAGGAACTCAGCCTGCTCTTCTCCAATGATCAGACTTGTCTTGGCACACCCATCCCCTGCACTGCCTTTCACTGGAAGAATCAGTGTGCTGCTGTTTCTTTTCTCCTAGCTCCTATGCGGCTGAGAACAAAAGGTGTGAGCTATAAAAAGGGGGGAAAATGTATTCATAATGTGTTTTATATCTATACACAAATGTTTTACCTTTTATTTCTATTTTAAACTGAATTGGTTGTCTTACAAGGTAAGGGTTTACAATCACTTTAAGTTAAATCTTAAGCTGTTTCATGCTGTAGGCCTTTATTTCTATGCACTGCACTGATGATGGCCAAATAACCTTAAACAGTAGTTTGGAATAAATAAATCTATATTATTAGACTATTTTTGCACATTACATCAGTGGATCTGAATGTGCATCTGGCCAGATAGGCAAAAAAGGAATGATTTACATGTCTTCCTCCACTGGGAAAAAAATAAGGAATAATCATTTTCCCTTCTCACTATACCTTGTAGGTTTATAATGTCTTGTTGGCTCCCAAGCTCTACTCCATAGAAGCCATGGTTGCCATATACTGCAAATGATGATGGCCAATAGCCAGAAGCAGCTACATGCAGTTTTGAATAGGTTGACTCTCTGCTTATGACTTCGATCAAGTGTGTGGATTTGGAGTTAAAGGGTAGTAAGCACCTATCTCTGCATTGTGGGTGTATGGATTCATCCATAGAGGAGCCATGAAAAACCAGTTAAAAAGAAAATAAAAAGGGAGAAAATGGGATTTTGGTGGTGCTGATACTTTCTCTCAGAACAAAATCAACAACTCTTTAGAATACAATTATTAACTTTTATTACAAAATTAATTAAAATTGATTGGGGTAACGCAGTCCCCTAAAATTGTAAGTCCAAGAAGGACTAAAACAATCGAACTCTGATTGTCATAATTAACAACAGAGCACAACCCCTCAGAGAGCACTACCCCTCCTTGTGTAGCTTATTACATGATGGTATTATAGTGTGTGATTTGCTTGTATTACTTACAATACCATCATGTAATAAGCTACGCAAGGAGGGGTAGTGCTTTCTGTGGTTGTAGTTTGTTGTTAATCATGACAATAAGGGTCCTTTATGGACTTACCATTTTAGGGGACTGTACTACCCCAATCAGTTTTGTTATTTATTAATTTTGTAATAAAACTTAATAATTTTATTCTAATGATTTGTTGATTTTGTTCTGAGAAAAGGTATCAGCACCGTCAAAATCCCATTTTCTCCCTTTTGTCTTTTTGGCTAGTTTTTCACATTACATAGGGATGTGGTGGCTGAATTTACCAACTGGACCCAGTACTATTTTCTATTAATATCCATAGAGGAGCCAGTTTTCCTGCTAGAGGGATTTTATGTACTGTAGTAAACACGCATCGAGAATGTAATGTGTTTCAAGGATTATGGAAGCAAGAAGGCTTTGGCATTCCTTGTGGGAGAAAATCTGTAAGCAGTCCTTAGGATCAAAAACAAAGAAATGTTGGCACTGTCAAAGAAATTTATAAAATGTTGTCTCAAAAAGAACATTATAAATATTTGCTTTCCATGGATAAGAGGAGTTGTAAGGACAAGAATTTGAAAGCAGTGAAGATTACTCCATATGGTAGCAGTGGTATAAATTTCCTCATGCTCTGGGACATTGCTCTTTTCCTTAACCTGTTGCTGCCCATGTAACACGTGTGCAGCAAGAAAAGGGTGGATTTTAAGGGTGGCCACATACAGCACAGGGCAGCCTGTGTTTCTGTTCTGAAAGCAGGCTCACTGCACACTTCCAGCACAGAGGTTAAGCTGTCGAAGACAGCTAATGATTGGAACCTGATGGGACCAGGTCCCTATCATATTACCACTGTGACAGCCAATTACAGTGGTCACATGATCACCAATGTAATTTTTAAAATTAAAATATATTATATTTAATATATATTAAAATTATAACATTGCTCTAGATCCAATAGTTTGAAAATGCCTGGTGTGTTTTTTGAGGGATTTTAACTGATAGTAAAACAAATAATCTGAAATAGCTGTATACAGTTTGGAATTAATGGATCTATGATTGAAATGAGGGCTTTCTGATTGCTTTAGTTCCTTCTCTCTATAACTTAGGTGGTTATACTATTTAACTGTCTCCAAACCCTAATTTATAGAAGCCATGGTTTCCATATATTGCAGTAATGATGGCAAAACAGACTGAAATAGTTGCATACAATTTGGAATAAATGGATCTTTAATATTAGGCTATATTTGCATTATACTGTAAACCAGCAGCTCTGGATGTGCATCTGACCAGATGGGCAAAAAGCAAAGATTTGCATGGCCCCTCTCACTGTCTTTAAATGATAAATAATCCTCTTATTTTTTAAATATGTGATAGATTGATACATGTGACTACCTTTTGTTTTAAGAGGGCCTTAATGTACTACGTTATACTAAAAAAAACATAAAATAAAACAGTCCACTAAAATATTCCCCTACATAGCAGTAACAAATGTGGACCATATTTTTATAAGTTGAAAACTATTACTTATATGTAAAGGAAACAAAATAAAAAGCAAAAACAAAACACTTAAAAATATTTCCCAACAAATATAAGATAGAACAATTACCCTTATTGCAAACAGCTGCAGTCCTAAGAGTTAGGTAGGTCCAAAACTTCCTTAAAAAAACGCTTTCTAAGCAATGGGAATAATAGGATAAATTGTATTGATGCTTTTTTTTATAGACTTTTTTTTCTGGTTACCAAGTCAATTCCCTCTGGTTCCATATGTACAGTAAATGAAATGTAGACCGAACTGTATACTGTAGATGAGCAGAACCCATATGTGCATGATCCGGCATGAGCAGCTGCTCATATCATGTCTAAAATTAAAGACAGTGGAGTTTTTATTGTCTCGCTCTACTGCTTCAAGCTCCTACAAGCGTCATTTCTATCTCAGCATGTGACACTGACATACTTGACTCTGTATTTTCACAGGTTTCCAGGTGTATCTTCCCTACTAGTTTCTTTTGGTTTGAAAGTGCAATCCCTCTCATGTCTTACTAGTCTCTTACTTGGACCTAAAATAAAAGTCTTAGCAGATCACACTGGTATACCTCTAGTTAAAGCATCTTTTTTTCTTAAAAAGTCCAACAAAATGTTTTTTTTTAACCATTAGCCGCCCGGCCAATAGCCGTTTGGCGGCTTGAAAAGCGCTGCAGCTTTCCGGGTCCACGCCATTTGGCGTGCTCCCGCACATGCGCCGTTTGCGCTATTGCAGAGCGGCGCAGCAGCGGGATCTGTCACCGCCCGTGCACCTCGGACACGGCCGATGACAGATCCGAGTACCGGCTCCCGTTGCCGGTACCATGTGACCTGCCGCGACCAATCACAGCAGGTCACATGACAGTTGTATACAATGGATGGCTTCATTCATGATGCCATCCATTGTATACTAGTGCCTAGCTGTGAATGGTCACAGCTAATCACATGCACATGTCATGTGATTAGCTGTGACCAAATCACAGCTAAGCACAAAAAAAAAAAAAAAAAAAAAAAAGCTGAATGAATCGATTTCATTCAGCTAAATGCTTGCTTATAGCAAAGTAATTCTTTGCTATAAGCAAATTGTGTAAAAAAAAAAAAAAAAAAAAAAATACTGATCACTTCCCCAAAGTAGTACAATGTTACTATGGTAACATTGTACTATTTTGGTCATAGTAAAATATGAAAAAAAATCTTAAAAAAAATAAAAAAAAAATGTAATAAAAAATTAAATATAATAAAAAAATAAAAAAAAATTAAAAAAAAATATAATTTTTTTTTTTTTTCATACTGTCACCAGTCAGTGTCCCTGTTCACCGCCATGCCAGTTATATGATGACGCTGTACTGCACTGGTGACAGTATGTAAAAAAAAAAATAGTGAAAATAATATTTTTCATTTTTTCATTTTCGGAAAAATTATGACAAAAAAATACAACTTCAAAAAACTCGCCATGCCTCTTATGAAGTACGTCCGACTGTCTACTCAGCAAAAAGGGGTCATTTGGGGATATCTGTACTGTTCTGACATTCTTGGACCTCAAGAAATTAGATTGGCTGTCAGTACTTCAGGATTGATCAATATTCAGATCTATACCATAGTTTGTGAACTCTATAACTTTCCTACAAACTAAATAATACATCCTAATTTGGGTTATTTTCACCAAAGACATGTAGCAGAATACATCTCGGCCTAAATTTATGAAGAACAATTATTTATTTGTAAACTTTTATAACAGAAACAAAGAAAAATGTGTTTTTTTTTCAAAATTTTTGGTCTTTTTTTGTTAATTTAGCAAAAAATAAAAACCCCAGCGGTGATTAAATACCACCAAAAGAAAGCTCTAGTTGTGTGAAGAAAATGATAAAATTTTAGTTTGGGTACAATGTTGTATGACTGCGCAATTGTCATTCAAAGTGTGAGAGCGCTGAAACCTGAAAAATGGCCTGGGCAGGAAGGTGTAAAATTGCACGGTATTGAAACGGTTAACCATGTTTGCTAGAGAGCCAGTTTATTAACCACTTGCCCTCCTGAGGATTTGCCCCCCCTTTCTGACCAGGCCATTTTTTGCGTTACGGTGCTGCGTTACTTTAACTGACAATTGTGCGGTCATGCAACTCTGCACCCAAATGAAATTTATGTCCTTCTTTTCCCATGAATTGAGCTTTCTTTTGGTGGTATTTGATCACCTGTGCGGTTTTTAATTTTGTGCTATAAAAAAAGTTCAACAGTTTTGAGAAAAAAACAATATTTTTTACTTTTTGCTATTAATCTCTCCAGTAAAAAAATGTTGTCATAAATTTAGGCCAAAATATATTCTGCTACATGTCTTTGCAAAAAAAAAGTCCTAATTGGTTTACATGAAAGTTATAGCGTTTACAAATGGCAGTATATATACTGGGATTTTTTTTTTAATTATTATTTTTACTAGTAATGGCGGCGATCAGCAATATCAGGACTGCGGTGGACATTCTGGCACTGTAGTGAACTGACTTCGTGTCACTGACATCCCCAGTGACACCAATACAGTGCTTAAAAAGCACTGACACTGTACTAATGGCACTGGGCAGGAAGGGGTTAACATGAGTAACGATCAAAGTGTTAACTGTATGCTGGTTGTGTTTTACTTTGGGGCAGTGTGTGTGCTTCACTGTAAGCACACCGCTTTGGATGGCTGTGCTGTGCACAGCCATCCAAAGCAGTATTCACAAGCTGACAGGGAGGAGAACTGTTAGTAAACAAAACAGTTCCCCTCCCAGTCGGTGATTGACAACCGCGGCTTCACGCCCCTACCTGGAAATGAAAAATCACGTATATATTTCTGCTATAGAGAGGTCGGGAAGCAGTTAATCAATTTCATATATTGTAAACTCTAGTGCTGTGATATCTGTACTTCAGTTTCCAGATCCAGACAATTAAAAAAACATGTGGAGTGCTAGGAGCATTCTACTCAATGGTGAGTAGAGCCTGGATCTCCGAGGAAAATGTTTTCATTATCAGCCCTCCAAGAGGAGTGATGGAGTTCTGATTCACAGCTACCATGGGTTTGCTGATTTCTCAATGTAAAATTTGCAAGATTTGCAAAGCTTTTAGAAAGTTGAACGCAGTCAGAACCCCAACCATCATAATACAGCTTGGGGAAGACTGACTATTTGGTCCATTTTAAGGGGTGGATTAGCTGTTTAAATTTGTGTTATTTTCCTGCTTTTCTATTATGTAAGTGTGCTTGGTGCTTTTGTTTACAGGGGTTATTCATCAGTTTTCCCAGTTTGCCACTTAAATATGGCACATTTATTAGATCATATGGATTTTATTAAAAAAAGTTTACATGTTTAATGTAGCACTATGACAATAACAAATGTCCTGTGAGCCAGTTAGCTGTCTAATGCTGTATGCGTGTGCCAGAAAACAGCTGGTTTACAGTCTCCCTCTCAAAGTGGCATAGGTGGAATTTCATACAAATGATGCACTTCTTTATAAACAGACTGTTTTAGTCTTTGGTATCTTGCAATGAATATCACTGTATTATGTACTATAACAATTCACTGATTTATACAGCTACATTGTGATTTAATATAAATTATCTTAAGGAGGATTTTTGGCAGCCTAAGAGAAAAATAAAACATAATTCAGTGATGTAAGATTGATCAATACAACAAATTTAATTACAGTATATAAAGACCTCAAAAGCATTAACCCAATTTTTTGGTCATATTTCATAAGGGCAACAAACTAATCAATGCTTCTTTGATTAACTTTTTTTACAAAAATAATTATTATGTTATGCCAAAAGGATTCAAATTATAGATAAAATTACTGTCTTTTAGTATGCCCTGTTAGGTTAGCCATGCATTTCTGTATTAGGACTTAAAGCATTTCTAAAAGCAATTTTTTCAAATAAAATAATAATTATGTTATACTCACCTCTATGCAATGGCTCTCCTCTCCTTTTCTCTCAGCTCCTCCTCTTCTCCGTATGCTCCCATAGCAAGCCGTTGCTATGGGGACATGACTGCGGGCGCACTCCTGAAACACACAGCGGATCTCCCCCCACTCTCTGCTCACAGGATTTGACTGACAGTGTCAGTGCAGTGTACTGAGGGGAGAGTGAGGGGAGAGAAGACTAGAGGGGAGAGAAGACCAGCAGCTGGCTGCAATGCTGGATCAATGTAGAACTAACACATACTCTTAGGGGTATGCTATCGACATAGCATATCGGATAGCATACCCCTATGAGTATGTGCATTGCACGAAACGCATCAGAGAGGAGCTACAACGCTGTGATGTCACGCTGCTGAGACCCTGTGGTGGTTCGGTAGCCATCTTGCCTACACATGGTCAGTTTTTTCTGTTATCTACCTTATACTTTGACTTGGAAATAAATATTTTGAAGCAGTATCACGCTATGTAGCCTCCTCCTTATTTGTGCTCTTTTTGAGTCCAACCATCCGCAGAGTTCTGTGCAGAGGAGAGGGAAGCTGCTATCATCCAGGAGGTACCCAGGGAGGAATCCATATCAGATGGGAGAAACCCTCTTCAAGGTGTTCCAGCTGACCCAGTGAGATATTGTTTTCTCAAATGCGCAAATACTTTGTGCATCTGGTGAGTGTGCAATTTACTTATTTATCACCATAAGTGGTTGGGAAACAGGGACAGACTGCCCATTTGGAAATTCGGGCACTGCCCAAGGGCCCGGGGTCAGTAGGGGGCCCCATGAGATGCCCCTGGTACCTTTTTCATAGGCTTTTTTGAGTTTGGGCAAGGATACAGGGGCCCCATGATCCCCTATTGCCCGGGGGCCCCATGAGTTGTCAGTCCGCCCCTGTTGGGAAGAAATCCTCAATACCATATTTCAAATCTTGACCATCACATGGACATTTGATTGTGCACCATATACTAAGTTATATGCTTTTTTACCGCATGATATATATTGTTGATTTTATAAGCGCTGCACCTTTATTTTTTCGAGGTGGCCATTTAGGATGTGGGCATCTGAAGCCCACTTGTGTCTTTTTCCGGGATGCAGTGCAACTGGCTACCCAGCATGCACCTCCCAATCTCGAGTAATGACAATGCGCGGTGTATTGTGTTTAGTGCAGGTTGGCGTAGCAATGGAGGCGTCACGGAAGTACCCACCCTGTTGCTATGGCAATCACATTACATTATTAGGCTTCCCAAAGACTCCTGCGATAGATAACGCTGATATCCCAGGAATCAATGGGAATCGCCTAATGACGTCATCGCCTAGGCAGCCGGGACAGGAAGTGCCACCTGAAGAATTAAATTAAAGGTATTTACAAACAATCAAACAAAAAATCTATTTACATTTCGCACTGTACATTGGAGGGGGATTTGAAATATTTGAAGTTCAAAAAAAGTCTGGAACTCCGCTTTAAACATTGTACACTTATAGGTTTCTTTGACTATATTTACACTCCTGCTACACTAATACTTACATGGTCATATTAGGATCAAAACATGGGTGGGGATTTGAGTAAATATGTTATAAAATCTGTGAAAGCAAGAACATAAAGATAGACATTTTATTTGATTTTAATTTACTTTAAGGCAAAAAAAAATTGAAATATAAGAAAAAAAACTTTGCTTTTAATATTATACACAATGTCAAGTACAATGTAATTTAAATTGCTGGCATGACTCCTTATAAGGGAAAGACCAACCCAGAGGAGACACAATCAAGGCCCTCAAGAAATACTATCAAGTTTGTTTTATGACTGCTTTGCACTCCACAGCAAGCCTTACTCTCAAGATATTCAATAAATTACAGAATTTCAAACAATACACACTCATCTTCTTGATGGTCCTTAGAGTGGTTTCTTTAAAGAAGGCTTTTTTATTTATTAAAATAAAATTGAAAGAATTCTGCTAAGGGAGTTCAGATTCAACTGGATTAATCTATTATGAAAACAGAAAGAGAAAGCTACTTGACTATGTATTGTTTAAATATCAAAGTTGTAAATTTGATTTAATTGCTACATTCATTATTATCAGTGACTTGGTTTTAACATTTTAGCTGACATGGTAACTATTTGTTTTCATTTAACATATTTAGTTTAAACAGAATCACAACACCCTAACTAACGCCTTATAAAGACTAGAAGGGTTTTTAAATTGCAGAGTACGAGGCAGGGCAATTCAGCAGGAAAGGTGTTTAATTGTCAGCATCAGCACATTTAAAAGTGTTCTTGTGAACTTTGTTCTTGATGTAAACAACTGCAGAGTAGTAATAGTTCATATATTTAACTCATGTTGGAACAGTTTTCTTTTATTTAAAATAAAATCAATGATTTTAAAGAATATTTAAGATTTTCTTTTTTGTAGCCTCCCTGGCGGTATTCCCGAGTGTAGCTTGGGGTAAAGTTTCAGCACCACAAGCGGTAACCCCGAGCTACACTCGGGCTTACCATGCGGCGCTGCTTCTTCTCTTACCTTGTCCTGCGCTCCCGCGATATCCCTCCTGCAGTGTCCCCTGTAATGTCCTCCAGCGGATGCCAGCATCTGTCTTCTGGGTTCCGTCTCCTGCGACGACGGGACGTACGGGGACGGAACGACGGGAAATTTGAAAATGACAAAAAGTGGCATTCACTAAATTCACTAAAATCACACAGTAAAATATTACTGTACCAAACCATTTCACATACATTTTGTCCCTAGTGCTTTGTCCTGTGCCCTGCTTGCATTTTTACTGTTCTTTCTGCCTGGAAACTGAGAAACGTCCATGGCGTCCAAAAAGCGTCCCTTTAGGTCAAAATCGGTATTAGACCAGCTAGAGAACAGCGATAGTAAATTTGAACTACTTGCAGTATTGAGTGATAATGATTCGTGGGGAAATTTGTCATCAGACGCTGAAAATGATTTTGGGACTTTGCTCAGTGATGTGTGAACTTGGCGCTATTTTTCAAATTTCAGTGTTTTTGGTTTGATTATATTATTGAATTAAATGTATTATTATATTATTATTTTTTATGATTATTTATTAAATTATAATTTATGATTTTGTGTTTCAAATTTTAACATACCCGGGATGTTTACTAGACTCTTGTTTGGACAGATTTCAGTGAGTTATTCCTAAAAATGACAGGCCTACAATAAAAAAATACATATTTCCATGCCAAAAAATGTACCGCTTTGAGCACAGAAATATGGACATAATCAGACTGCTAGGGAGGTTAATATTGTGCTCCCCTCATCGTGTATTTAAAAAAAATGTTTTAATGTTAAAAAAAAATGTTTTACCCTTGCCATGCTTCCTTCTCAGTTCAACACCTCCAGTCATCTTTGGGCAGTATGACAGTCAATATAATTCCCAGATCACCATGCAGGCTGGGCTCACACTCACAGGACTGAGCAGTGCTCACACATCATCATGTAAGCACCACTCAGTCCAAGAGGAAGGCCCACCCTTTTTTCCAGTACCAAGAAAGAAGAGGAAGACTAATGTCAGTAGACCAAAATGTATAGAGTGCGTTGGGGGGGATTAGGAATGGTGAGGATGTCAGGAAAATCTTTTAAAGCTGAAATTTCTCATAATTAAGGCTAGGTTCACATCTATTCAGGTTGCTGTTGACATGTTTTTCTGGAGCATTTTGCAGTGTTTTTAACACTTTTGAACATGCTGTTTAATCCATTCCTTTATGCATTTTGGTTTTTTGAGGTGGGCTAATTGGAAAGTATGACAGTTCTGATGCAATTTGGATGCTACTTGAGTTCCAGAGAGTGTAAAGCAGCATCAACATCACACTACAAACAGAATTGTTATACTTTCCTATTAGCCAACCCCCCCCCCCCCCTCAAACGCATCAAAAATGCAGGTGCAGGTCCATTGAGGTCTATTACACACAAACCGTAATCTGCTGGGGAAAAAATGTCCCTGAACCTTTCCAAAAAATGCAGTGGCTCAAAATGCGCAGATGTGAACTACAGTTAGGTCCATATATATTTGGACACAGGCACAATTTTAGATTTTTTTCAGGTATTTACCAAAACATATTCAAGCTATGGTTATATAATGGATATGGACTGAAAGTGCACACTCTCAGGTTTAATTTCAGGGTATGTACATCCAAATTGGAGGAAGGGTTTAGGAATTACAGCTCTTAAGAGTAGCCATCCCACCTTACTAAAAGTAATTGGACAATAGAATCAAAAGCTGTTTCATGACCATGTGTGGGCTACTCCTTCATTATTTTTTCATCAATTAGCAGGTAAAATGTCTGGAGTTGATTCTAAGTGTAGTATTTGCATTTGGAACCTATTGCTGTGAACCTACATCATGCGTTCAAAGGAGCTGTCCTACTAAGCAGGGAATGAAAACAACTGTATCATCAGTAAAAGCAGCACACAGTGAACACATAAACACTTGTTAGGCACACAATTAACCCCTTGATCACCCTTCCTGTCCCTTCAGAGGCAATGCATATTATTAGCACTGATCACTGTAATAATGTCACTGGTGATGTCACTTACAGTTAGTCAGTTCCACCCAGTGTCATTTAGTGTCATATTCCTGCTGCACTACTGCAGTCCCTTTATAAGTCCCTGATCACTGCTATTAATATTGAAAAGAAAATTCCAGCATATATTGCAAGGTTTGCAGACACTATAACTTTCACACAGACCAATCAACAGACACTTATTGGGACTTTTTTTTACTAAACACATGTAGCAGAATACATTTTGGTCAAAATTTATGAAGAGATTACATTTTAAAAAATTGTTTATTGGAGATGTTTTATAGCAGAAAGTACAACATACAGGGTTTTTTCCCCACAATTGTTGGTCTTCTTTAATGAAATAATAAAAAATAAAAGAGGTGACCAAATACCACCAAAAGAAAGCTCTATTTGTGTGGAAAAATGATATAAATTTAATTTGGGTACAGCATTGCATGACCACACAATTGTGAGCATCAATAGCATAGTGCTGCATAGCAAAACAATGGCCTGGTCAGGAAGGGAGTAAATCGTTTCACAGAGCAAATGGTTAATAAACCAGACAGCACAGAAATAAGCTATTCAGTTACTGTTTTGAATAGCCTTTGATGCATTTGCTAGACTTAGATATGCATTCAATATCAAACTCCAATGAAGAAAAAAGCATCCAAGAGGTACTGGGAGTACATACATAGTTAGAGCATAAAACCATTTAGAAAGCTCACTAGCTTAGCTTAGGCTGCTCACAACTTGTGATGGGCTGAACACCCCCCGTTCAGTTCACAGTGGAACATTCGAACCTACCGAAAGTTCGACAGCGAGTTTCAAACTGGGACAATTTACTGAGCGGTATCTTACAGCATCTGAGTTACTGAGTATCTGAGTTACTGAGTGTCTGAGTTACTAAAATACCGCAGTAGTCATGCAGTATTTTATTAGTGAAACATTCATTAATGTTTCAGCTGTCAGTGGGGTTCCCGCTGACAGCTGAATGCCAAAAGAATTGTTGGCACTACCTAATTAAACATTTTTTGTTACAAAATGTCACGGGGTCCCCCCTTTCATCCATACCAAGTTCTTTGGGTCTGGTATGGATTTTGAGGGGAATCCCCCATGCTAAGATAAAAAAAAATGGCGTGGGAGTCCCCCCCCCCAAAATCCATACCAGACCATTTTCCGAGCATGCAGCTAACCAGGTCAGGAAAGGGGGGGATGAGCGAGCACCCCCTTTCCTGAACCATATCAGGCCACATGTCCCAACATGTGAGGGTGCTTTGGGGCAGGGCCCCCCAAAGCACCTTGTCCCAATGTTGATGAGGACAAGGGCCTCTTCCTCATAACCCTGGCCGGTGGTTGTGGGGTCTTATCAGAATATGGAAGCCCTCTTTAACAAGGGGGCCCCCAGATCTCATCTCCCCCACCATGTGAATGAGTATGCGGTACATTCTACCACTACCCATTCACACAAAAATAGGGTAGTAAAAAAAGACATAAGACAGTCTTTGAAAAGTCCTTTATTAAAAAAAAAATTAAAAGAAAATCTCGAAGTAGATCCAATGTCAATCACGATGCCTGCCACCACCGCTGACTCAAAAAAAAAAAAATCTGCTCCGCTTTCCATGCTGGCTCTCGCCGGTTGACACCTGGCAGCGATGACAGTTCTTAAATAAGGTGATGATGTCACAATTACAAAGGGGCAGGATCACCCCTGCTCCCTTGTAATGTCATCATGTCCTCTGATTGGCGAATAGCCTGCCAAATGCCCATACCATTTGTGTGTTCAATGAACACACGAACGGCCCATGTTCGAGTTGAACTTACGTTCGACTCGAACATGTAGCCCATCACTACTCACAACAGATAAGGCTACCCTCCAGTGGGTACCCAATCAGAAACAAACATGCACTAATGGATGGAGCGCCAGACCAAAGGATAAAAGATAATGATAACCAAGATCATTGATTGCTCATGCAGATACTACTGGCCAGTAACTCTCCTGATCCAGCAATTAGCTTCACTACACAGATTTACAGTACATAGGAAAGTCAATTCAAGGTTCTTAAATTTAACTGAAGCCCTGATGAACAGGGAGTTTTTTCTGACCCCCAAAACACTTTATATGAACTAATAAATTGAATTGGATTTGTTTATCCTTTGGTCTGGCACTCCTTTCATTAATTCATGCATTCAATATCAGTCAGCAACAGTGCAATGATTAGCTAATGGAATGTTTTCAAATTTGGCAGCAAAACAGAACTATTTTAAGTAATCTAACAGATAAATAACTACATAATGCTATCAGCAATCATTCTTAGCACCCTGCAGTCTGTAACATGGGTCTAAGGAATCATCAGAACTGAAATATTCTAATGGGGACCCATGGTGGCAACTGTCTAATTTGATGGGGGTCCTCACTTTGGATAGATTGCTTTCCTATTACTACTACTACTGCTGCTACTACTGCTACTGCTACTACTGCTACTACTACTACTACTACTACTGCGTCACCAGCCCACACTTCCTTACTGGCAGAGCGCTCTCTCAGTGTAATTGTCCTACAGTGGGAACACTGTAAGTTAAAACATCTTATTTTAAAAAAAACTATATACTTTTTACACCCTGGGATGAACCCACAGCATGAATACAGGTACAGCAGTCTTTAAGGTGAGGTTTATTGATATGCTTTATACTATTTACACTAGAAATCCCAGAAGAACCCTCTGCACACTGCTAATTACCCTTTCCAGCAAACGTTGCAATAAAAATAGGGATTTTTGATTCACACATTTTGCAATGCATGTTTAAGCTGGGCACCTGCGTCAAAGTAATCTCTCTATGGCCAGTCCTACTCTGCTCTGCCAACGCAAATGCTAATGTGGACACAATGCCAACCTGGGGAAAACAGACACAAAATGGGGGAGAGCTACTAGGTTTATGTCTGGCTACTGACCTACTATGCATCAGAAACAAGATATACATGTGCTCAAATCCCAATAGCTTGTACATGCATTTACCGTATTTTTTGCTCTGTAAGACGCACTTTCTTCCCCCAGAAAAATGGAGGGGAAATGTCTGTGCGTCTTATGGAGCGAATATGGAGCAGCCGGCCCAGTATTCCCCCCATCGCCGCCACCGTGCAGAATACCGGGCCAGCCGCTAGACTCTTCTGTGCAGCAGCACCAGGCAGGGCCCAAAAGCAGCTGCCCCTTAAGAGTTCCAGCTGTAAAAAAAAAAAAAGTCAGCAGCTACAAAAATTGTAGCTGCTGACTTTTAAAACACAGCTACTTACCTGTTTCTTAGTCTAGCGGTGT
Organism: Staurois parvus; assembly: GCF_062004578.1. Lineage (NCBI taxonomy): Eukaryota > Metazoa > Chordata > Amphibia > Anura > Ranidae > Staurois > Staurois parvus. The sequence continues at coordinate 3,183,478 of NW_028318368.1, forward strand.
CCTCACCACCGCTGGCTTCCCCGGCCGTCTTCTCTCCCTGGCGCCGGTATCTTTAGTGTGTGTACCGGGCTGTGACAGCTTGCGGTTTCACAGCCGGGTACCCACTGTGAGAAGCAATGTGCTTTGTGAATGGCCCTGTAGTCTTCTGGGACCTGTCACATGTCCCAGAAGACTATGGGGAGGGAGGAAGAACAACTGGGATTGCAGCGGAAGTGGGAGCGGGTACCTATCAAATTCGGGTACCAAGCCCCCCCCCCCCGCTCCCCAAAGGTCTGCACTCTCTGGTCATCTCCTGTACTATGTCTGCAGTCTCTGGTCATCTCCTGTACTATATCTGCAGTCTCTGGTCATCTCCTGTACTGTGTCCGCAGTCTCTGGTCATCTCCTGTACTATATCTGCAGTCTCTGGTCATCACCTGTAGTACATCCGCAGTCTCTGGTCATCTCCTGTACTATGTCTTTAGTCTCTGCTCATCTCCTGTAGTATGTCCGCAGTCTCTGGTTATCTCCTGTACTATATCTGCAGTCTCTGGTCATCTCCTGTATTATATCTGCAGTCTCTGGTCATCTCCTGTACTATGTCTGCACTCACTGGTCATCTCCTGTACTGTGTCCGCAGTCTCTGGTCATCTCCTGTACTATATCCGCAGTCTCTGGTCATCTCCTGTAGTACATCCGCAGTCTCTGGTCATCTCCTGTACTATGTTCGCAGTCTCTGGTCATCTCCTGTACTATGTCTTTAGTCTCTGCTCATCTCCTGTAGTATGTCCGCAGTCTCTGGTCATCTCCTGTATTATGTCTGCAGTCTCTGGTTATCTCCTGTACTGTGTCCGCAGTCTCTGGTCATCCCCTGTACTGTGTCCGCAGTCTCTGGTCACCTCCTGTACTGTGTCCACAGTCTCTGGTCATCCCCTGTACTGTGTCCGCAGTCTCTGGTCATCTCCTGTACTATGTCAGCAGTCTCTGGTCATCTCCTGTACTATATCTGCAATCTCTGGTCATCTCCTGTAGTACATCCGCAGTCTCTGGTCATCTCCTGTACTATGTTCGCAGTCTCTGGTCATCTCCTGTACTATGTCTTCAGTCTCTGCTCATCTCCTGTACTATGTCTTCAGTCTCTGGTCATCTCCTGTAGTATGTCCGCAGTCTCTGGTCATCTCCTGTATTATGTCTGCATTCTCTGGTTATCTCCTGTGCTATGTCTGTAGTCTCTGGTCATCTCCTGTAATACATCCGCAGTCTCTGGTCATTTCCTGTACTATTTCTGCAGTCTCTGGTCATCTGAAACGGGGGGGGGGGGTAAGCGGTAATATAAAGGGAGATAGGGGTCCATGTAATGGATTTTTAAGTCTTCAGTCTGTCATGTCCCTCTCAGTCTGTGACTTGCTGTCACATATTGTGAAGCTATTTTCACCATTGGCTTCTCGTAGAATCTGAAGTTTCCTCTTCTCTTCTATCGAATTGAAGTCTGGGATAAGAATAATAGTCTCTGGAAGTGAGTGTAAGTGATGAGTACTTGAGGCACAATAGCAGGAAGTGGGCCTCATCCTCCAGGACCCCCTGGTCACATTGCTTGCGCAGTCTACTCTCCCTGGGCTTGTAGGTCTGTCTGTGCCATCCTGTTTTAATTTCCAGGCTGTGGGCACTAAATCTGTACAGGCTTAAGGTCTGTATGTCTGTCTTTTGGGTCCAGGTATGGGGCCAGATTGTAGTCTCTCTGCAATGACTGGAATCATTCATTATTTTTTTTATTTGAGATTTTGTCAGGCCAGATTGTTGGGTGTTTGGGATGGCTAAGGTGCTGATGCGTTGTTGCAGGCCACATGGCTTGCACTGCTCCTTATTGGTCAGCAAAGCTTTATGGTGATATGAGTTAGGACTGCTGTTTTGTAGGTGGTCCCAGTATCATAGCTCCCTCTTTTGTACTGTGAGAAATAAACAACATCTGCACTCAGACCAGAAAGCACTGTTGGAGGTGCTCCAATGGACTTGGGGGAGGTGCTTTCAGAATTTCAGATGAAATACAGTATTTCTGGTGGGCTGGATTTCCATTTGGATTGGTCTGGGTAGGTGACAGGACCCCAAACTTCACTGCCATAAAGAAGGATTGGGGTGATAACACTATCAAAGATTATAAGCCTAGATTTTTTTCTTCTGGTTTTAGATGGTACAGCTGTCTCCTGGTGGCATAGAAGGCTCTGCATGCCTTTTCTTTTAGAGCTTCTATGGCTGCACTGAAACTTCCTGATTGGTTCATTGCTAGGCTGAGGTATGTGTAGTTGTTGGTTTCATCAAGAATGCAGTTGTTTAAGGTGAAGGAATGGCTCTTTGTTTGTTTTGTGTTCTTCCTTTGTAAGACCATGATTTTTTCTTGAGTTGATAGATAGTGCCCATATGGCACTGTATTTCTCCATTACTTCCAGGCCATCTTGTAGGCCTTTCTCTGTTGGTGACAGTAGTAGGAGGTCATCTGCATACAGCAGGAACTTCACCTTGGTGTCATGTAGAGTCAGTCGAGATGCTGGGGAAAAATCCAGAGCTGCAGCCAGTTCATGGATTTAGATGTTGAAGAGGGTTGTACTTAGGCTCCATGGGCCTGGCGGAAATGCTTTGTTCTTTTAACATTCACCTTTACACTGCAGCTTTGCCAGAGAGTCTCCCATGGCGCAGCCAATGAGGATGTAGAGCCCCAGACTGTGATGCATATTAAGCAATTTTCTTTAATTCTGGTTGATTGTACTGTCATAGCTGTTTCTTTGTATCTGTATCAACTTGTGACAGTAACTTGCAGGGCCCAGAATGTATGTGTTGCCATAAGAACGTATATAGTCCTTTTCCATTCCTGTCCTATCACTGAGGTCTCCAAAGATGAGCACTTGTACTAGGGATTGGCAGTGTATAACCTCAATTTGTAGGACCTCCTAGGTGTCTAGTTTGAAATATGTGGACTCTGGTGGGGCAATGTATGCTGTACACAGGTAGATGTCAGACTGAGAGGTGAGAATGGAGCTGCTTATTCTCATCCAGATGGGCTTTCTCCTTTTTTGATTGCATTAATGTTCTCATGTAGCTCCTCCTTATACCAACCTATAATTCCTCCTAAACACCATCCCTGTTTGATGTTTCTATCCTTCTGTGCAGGGACACAGAATTCTCTATAGCCAGTAGGTACTAGTGGTTCATCCTATGCCTAGATCCATGTTTCCAGGAGGATTTGTATGTCAGTCTCATGTAGTCTTTGATTAAAATCTGGATCCTTTACTTTGTATCTGAAAGCTGAAACATTCAGACCCTGAATGTTCCAGCTACTGATTACTAATGATGTTGTTTTGTATATACAGTATATATCTTGTGATGAGTACATTGCATGGGACAAACTGGATTATGAGTGGTTATCATTGTCTATTGTTTATTGGGCTCAGTCACATTAGTTTATTGTATAATGTGCTGAGGAGAGTCCTTATCTCCTCCATTTCTCTGTTTTGTGCTGATCTTGATGTCTGTCCTGGTGCCAGTGGTTTTCTCCATTCTTTACATCTTCTTGGCCCTGTTTTTGGGTTGGTTGTATTGTTTCTGTTTTAGAATAATGGAGAGATTTGGGGTCTGCTTGTGGTTGTAATTGTGTTCGTTTGAGTATGGTTTGTGCCAGATCCAGGGTTGTGAGTTCTATTCATTACTATGTCTTTGAATTCTCTTGCCAGGTAACTGACCCCTTGTTTGTTGTCATAGAGGTGTTGGGGCATTATAGACTGATGTCGTGCCAGGGGAATTGAAGATTTGAAGTTTTGTCTGACAGCTCTGTGTTGATTCACTGGATTATGTTGACATGTTGATTGGAAGAAGGGAGGACAGTATTACTTCGGACTGTGGAAATTTTTGTTGTGCAGTCTGTTAGCTGTAGTATTTTGTCCAAGATAATTTCCTGTTGTCTCTCTCTCTCTCTCTCTCTCTCTCTCTCTCTCTCTCTCCCGCTCTCTCTCTCTCCCTCTCTTCATTTGAGGACATTTTTTAGCATCAAGCGAAACGTTCTACACAGGCTCCATTTTAGAAATTAGTTTAATGACTGTAAAAAGATGTAAATTGCCTTATGCTAGAAAAACCTTTGACCACTTTCTAACACATGCATTTTAAAGTATACAAAAAGACATTGTATTTTTTTTTTTAAGAATAGAGGTCAGCCAAAATCTGTATGCTACTTTTAATAATTATTTTAATGGATGCAAAGTGCAAAAATGCTGCTAAAGAATTCTAGAACTTTTTCCCATTTATTTGGCCTTTTTTAATTTATGGTACAAGCTACTGCAGTTTGGATGGTCCTTATCCCTGCAGCATAAAGGCTTACTTAACATCATTAACTATATTAGTAGCACTCTGGCGGCTTTACACTATTGTTATATACTTTTATTCACCTAATTGAAAACTCACATGCTGAAAAATACTTTTGCTTTAGTGAAATAGAAAAAAAAGGTTTTAGATATTGCTAACATATAATTATTCTTTTTTAATAGCTTTCATGTAAGATTTTCCTTTTGTCAGACTCTCAATATTCTAGATGATAGTCCCTTGTCCAATTTGCAAATGAATTTGATCATAATGTTGTGGAGATTATATTCACTACAAGAGGTCATTACTTTTAAAGTGTGCTTAATGTACTCAAGGGCAGCAGGCAGAACATTCAAAAAGTATAATTAAATATAGTCAAGATATGGCAAGATAAAATTACTTGTATAGCCATTGCTATGCTATAATATTATGTTTACATTAAAGTAGTATTAACCATTTCAATACCGGGCACTTTTACCCCCTTCCTGCACAGGCCAATTTTCAGCTTTCTCCGCTGTTCCACTTTCAATGACAATTGCAAGTGTTATGCAACACTGGACCCAAACTACATTTTTATAATTTTGTTTACACAACAAGAGCTTTCTTTTGGTGGTATGCAATCACCACTGGGCTATTTATTTTTTCCTAAATTAATGAAAAAATATAAATAATTGAGAAAAAAACAAGTTTTTATTTGTTTCTGTTATCAAATGTTGCAAATAAATAATTGTTCTTCATAAATTCGAGCCAAAATATATACTGCTACATTTCTGTGGTGAAAATAACTCAAATCAGCATATAGTATTTAGTCAATAGGAAAGTTATAGAGTCCACAAACTATGGTATATCTGAAAATCGATCAATCCTGATGTACTGATGGCCTATCTTCGCCCCTCCTCCAAGGCGTCATCACAGACCATGACGTCGTCAGGTCCACGACGATGCCTTGGAGGAGGGGCGAAAACTTAATTTCCGGTTTTTGATCTACGATGTGTTACGTCACGTCCGGTGAGTGGAAAGCACGTTGGTGCAATGTTCCGTGGCCATCTTTGTGTGGGGAGGATAGTTCTATCTCCCTACTGCTGCCAGTTCACTTCTTTCCATGTTGCTGTGATCATTGAATATGTCATTGGGAAGCGTCAAAGTAGATTTTTATTGTTATAAATTTTATATGTTTTTATTCTCATAAATGTGAGTGCAATATGGGCATCAACTTTTTGTAATAAAAAGATTTATACAATTTTATGCTTTTGGTTCTCCCCCTTTTTTTTGCATCTGCCATCCGTCCACGAGCGAGAGTTTGGAGGTCGCCAAGGAAGGATTGCTGGGGGGCGTTTAAGAGGCTTTCGTGTCCATTTAATCTGGTTACAAATTTATCTAATGTGAGTGCTGATGAACATTAATTTTGATCTTTGAGTTTTATGCAGTATTACACTATTGGTTTTTTCCTTTTTCTTGCATTTTTCATCCATCTGAGATGGATCGTTCTGGAAGACATTAAAGATTCGCCAAGTGAGATACAACTGTGGAAACCCCATACCACCTCTAAATGTGTTTTTGATTCTTAAGCCATAATAGTTTGGGAATCCACTTGATTTGGTGAGTGTGGGTGAAAATAGAATTATCACAGATGATGTGAGCAAGCTGGAAAATTTATATAATTTCTCATCACTTTTTTTGCTTTGGAGCACAAGACTTTTATTTGGGACTTTTCTGGACTTTTCTTTATTTTATAATACAAAATGTAAATTATTTTTGCGCTGTGTTTTATTATAATATAGGGATGAATGAATGGCACTTGAATGAATGGCACTAGACTCAAACTGTCTGCATTCAGGGCCGCTCATCCATCCCTGTGTGGATGTAAACACTCAGATGTGCATACAGCCATGGCATCTGTCAGCCTGTCATTGATTTGTACAAACTGCTGCCAGGGTCGGGACAAGGAGTGAGTGGGAGGGGTGGCTGTCCTGGGTGCAATGGTTTACTGTAGAGATGGGGGCGCCCTCCTTCTGTTACAAGGCTGACAGGTGTATAGATAGCGGCAGCGATTTTGACAAGGGAGTGACTGCTGGGCATGGGATCAACTAAGCTTGCACATTATGAACTGGGAAGGCACAGCTTAGCATCTTTGCCATGGGTGCTGGATGACCTTGTCCTGGCACTGGCTGCTGCCCCTGACTGTAAGCACAACCCTGTGATTCCAGGGCAGAAATCACAATCATTTGTATGCTGTTGGGCCTACAGTAGGTAAATGAAGTCTTAGAGGGGTACTTAACTGGTTGCCGCCCAGCCACAGTGTTTTTACTGTGGCAGGGCGGCACCTCTGCACAGAACGCCGTTTTTAAACGGCGCTCTGCAAAATAGGTAGGGGGCGCGCGCAAGGCGCGTGCCCACCCTACCCGTCCTGCTGATCGTGGCAGCAGGTGTCCATCACTGGGTCCCAGCCTGTCATTACTCGCCGAGTCCCGATGATTACCTGCAATCACTGACAGAGAGCACCGCTGCAGTGTTTACACTGCAAGTCTGCTCTCTGTCAGTTCAGAGCACGCTGAACCCGAGAGAAGAGTTTATCTCTCGGGATCAGCATGTTCCCATGAAGCACACACCCCGCCCCCTAGTAAAACACTCCCCCCACACACTTACCCTTTCATTACCTACAAAATGTTAACCCCTTCCTCCCCGTGCCATTAGTACAGTGTCAGTGTTTTTTTTTTGCACTGATCACTGTATTGGTATCACTGGGGATGTCAGTGACCCCAAGTCAGTTCTCCCCCAGTGTCAAAATGTCCACCGCAGTCCCGCCCTAAGTCGCTGATCACTGTCATAAATCGCTGATCACCGCCATAAGTCGCTGATTGTCGCCATTATTAATATAATAAAAAAAAAATCCCAGTATCTTTTCCGCCATTTGTAGACGCTATAACTTTCACGTAAACCAATTAACTTACACATATTGGGATTTTTTTTTAGCAAAGACATGTCGCAGAATACATTTTGGCAGAAATTTATGACTAAATTTGATTTTTACATTTTGTTACTAGACATATTTTATAGCAAAAATTCCAAAATATTGTTTTTTTTTTTTTCAAAATTGTCAGTCTTTTTTTTTATAGCGCAAAAAATAAAAAACGCACAGGCGATCAAATACCACCAAAAGAAAGCTCAATTTGTGGGAAAAAAAGGATGTACATTTAATTTGGGTGCAGTGTTGCATGACCGCGCAATTTTCAGTTAAAGTAACGCAGCAACGTAACACAAACCACTTCTGTAGCCACTTCCTGACCACCCTATAGCAGAAATACTACTACAGGGCGGCATGGGTGCGCAAAATCACACATATATATATATATATATATATATACGTGATTCGCGCTCCCGTGGTTTTCACGCCCCTCCCAGATAGCGTCAGATTGCCTGTGAGTACACCAGTCATCACATTTAACCCCTTGATTGCTAGGAGCACGCTCATGCACTATAAACCTCCATTGCTAGTATAGTGTCTGAACGGGTCAATATCTTTGATCAGATCAGCACTATACCAGCGTTCACATTAGTATAGCGTTCCCAAAAATGCAGCGTTAGTGGGATCAGCCCCGGCACCTGCCAGCACCTGCCAGCACCTGCGTTTAGCCCCTACGCTTACCCCCCTTCTCCACCAGCAAGTGCAGTGTCAGTAGGTCACTGTCACTTGATACATTGCACACAAAACCGCAGTGTTCGCAAAATCAGGCCTGATCTCTGTTAGCACTTGCCGGTAAATTTTGATGACTCTCATATGCAGCAGAGTGCCAGTACTAGTGCCACTCTACCTTTTGGTGAACTGGCGAGTACCAGCAGTCTAGTACATCCTGGTCTTTCACATACCTCCTTGATTTTTGGAGCTGTTTTTCATGGAATATCTGTATGCGTTGATTGTGGATTGAAGCAATTTATATGCACAACAATTTACCGCCGCCAACCCAAATTCAAACCTCGCCAGACCATTCGCATGGAAACTCATTACGGTTTTCGAATTTACATTTTTTTGGGCCTAACCCTCAACATGGGCATTACTAAAAGAAATGAATTGCGGTTGTATTGGTCCACAGACCCGACTCATCATATGCCTGTGTTCTCTGCTGCCATGGCCAGGCATAGATATTAGAGTATAATGTGTTTTATGCATTTCAGCGACAATACACTCTGTCATCCTCGGGGTAACCCTGAATTTGACCGGCTCCACAAAATTCAGCCCCTCGCAAATCACCTTAACCTAAAATTTGCAGATGTCTATACTCCCCAGCAAAACATCTGCATTGATGAGTCCCTCATTAATTACTCTGGCCGCCTTGCATTCAAACAATTTCTCCCCAGCAAGCGTGCCAGATATGATGTAGAAGACCTGTGAGAGGACAACAGGCTATACTTATAAGTTTCAGATTTACGAGGGAAAAGGGTCATGAGGAGCCCCCCGGATGCCCAGACTACATGGGGAGCAGTGGAAAGATAGTTTGGGACTTGGTGTCATCCTTTTTCCATATGGGGTACCACTTATATATGGACAATTTTTATTCAAGCGTGCCACTATTTAGACATTTCTTCAATCTTGGAACTGGCGCATGTGGCAAAGTGTGACCTAATGTGTGCCCACAATTAGAAGTGCATCGATGCAGGGCAGTATATTCTAATGGTGGGCATACCACACACTTTTTCTGGCAGAGATTTCTTCTCATTTTTTCATTCAGTCCACAGGATGCATACAAAAAAAAGAACATAGCATATACACCCAACAAGGACCAGTGACGTACTGGTACATCACTGGATTTGAATGGTTATACCAGGATGATCCTGGTATCGTTTTGTTCAACCAGCGATCGGATTTCATTTAAAATGTAATCCTAGTGGCTAGTTAGCTGCAGGATTGCTTTTACAAGCAGCGGGAGATGATGCCCCCCTCCCCCGCTGCCTTCCACGGCCTTCTCGGGCAGTCTCGTGACATTGGGGGAACCTGAGAATGCAGCCGGTGTTTCTGCCAGCTGACCATAGAGCTGATTGGAGACAAGAGTGGTGCAAATTATCTCTATAGTCTAAGAATTCGGAAGCTACAAGCATTTCATCACTTCAGTTTTGCAGGATATAAACAGTTTGTAAATTGGGAAAGCATCTGATCACATCGATTTTGGTTTGATTAGATAATGTAAGGGCAGGGGAGATATCTAGAGTCTGACAGACCCCAGATTTCTCAAAAAAGAATATATGACAATGCCCATTGAAGTTATAGGGGATATTTGCATTCCCTTTTATAGCATTAAAAGTGATAAAAAAAATGAATGGTACAATGTAAAAATAATAAAAAAAAATCCAAATAACTAAAAAAAAAAAAATCGCCCCTCCCATGCGCGCACACCTGTGTGCACAAGCCTTGACCCTGTGCCAGCATGTAAACAGCGGTTGCATCATGCATGTGAGGTATCGCCGTGAACATCAGATCAAGGGCAGTAATTCTAACACTAGACCTCCTCTGTAAATCTAAAATGGTAGCTTTTAAAGGCTTTTAAAGCATTGCCTATGGATATTAAAAATGTTTGCAGTTTGTCACCATTGCACGGGGCATGCGCAGTTTTAAAGCATGTTATGTTTGGTATCTATTTACTCGGCATATCATTATCTTTTATATTTTACCAAATAATTGGCCAATATATTGTGTTTTTGTGCATTAAAAGTAAAAAAAGTGTATTTTTATAACAATTTGCTTTTAAAAAATCGCTGCGCGAGTAGTATGTGCCATAAAAAATTTTAGTAGCCACCATTTTATTCACTAGGGTGTCTGCTTAAAAAAATATATAATGTTTGGGGGTTTAAATTAATTTCCTAGAAAAAAAATACTGATTTTTTTCATGTGAACAAAAAGTGTCCGAAAAGGCTTGGTCTTCAGGTGGTTAGAAGAGTGAGTGTTGTGTGGCATAAACTTCTAATGCTGGGCATAGAATGCCACCCCCCAAAATGACCCCTTTTTGGAAAGTAGACACCCCAAACTATTTGCAGAGAGGCATGTTGAATCAATAGAAGAATTTATTTTTTTACACCAAAGGTTTCGGAAAATGACAAAAAAAATATTTTTTTTTTTACACAAAATTGTCAATTAAATGATTTACTGCTCACACATGCCATGGGAATATGTGGAATTACTCCCCAAAATACATTCTGCTACTTCTCTTGAGTATGGGAGTACCACATGTGAGAGATGTTTTGGCAGTCTATCCAAGTACAGGACCCCAAAATCCAATAAGCACCTTCAGGCTTTTAAAGGGCTTTATTTCCTCATTACACTTCCAGACTACCTATCACAGTTTCAGAGGCCCTGAAATGCCAGGATAGCACCTAACCCCCCAAATGACCCCTTTTTGGAAAGTAGACACCCCAAGGAATTTGATAAAAAGCACAGTAAGTATTTTGCAGATCTCATTTGTTACCACAAGTTTTTGGAAAATGAAGAAAAAAAACAAAAACATATTTTTCTATTTTTTTATATATTTCAAAACCTTGTGAGAAAAAATGAGATCTGCAAAATACTCACCATGCCTCTTTTTAAGGGGTAATTTGGGGGGGGGGGGGGTTGGTGCTATCCTGGCAAGTCAGGGCCTTCAAAACTGTGATAGGTAGTGAGGAAGTGTAATGAGGAAGTTACACACCTTCAGGCTTTCAAAGTGGTCATTGGATTTCAGGCTCCTGTATGTGGTTAGGCTCCCAAAAAGTCTCACACACATGGTATCCCCGTACTCAGTAAAAGTAGCAGAATGTATTTTGGAGTGTAATTCCACATATACCCATGGCTTGTGTGAGAAATAAATAATTTAAATGACAACTTTGTGTAAAAAAAAATGTTTTTGTCATTTTCCAGAAACTTGTGGGAAAAAAATAAATCTTCCATGGACTCAATATGCCTCTCAGCAGATAGCTTAGGGTGTCTACTTTCCGAAAAGGGGTCATTTGAGGGTGTTTGTACTATGCTGGTATTTTAGCACCTCAAGAAATGTGATGGGAAGTCAGAAAGTAAAAGCTGTCCGATATCTATACCATAGTTTGTAGATGCTATGACTTTCACACAGAGCAATCACTATATACTTACTGGGATTTTTTTTACCAAAAACATGTAGCAAAATACATTTTGGCCTAAATTTATGACGAAATTTTAGTTTTTTGGGATATTTTTTATGGCTGAAATGAGAAAATGTAAGAGTAGGTTACAGGAATAATGGGTTTCGGTTTTACAACCCCAGTTGACACATAAAAGCAGAACACTGGCAAAATAGTAATAACCAGTTAGCAACGTTTAACAGGTTATACAGTCATGATTAGTAAGCTTCAACTATTTAATTTCAACACCAGCAGCTCCCTCTGTGACACTGGCATTACAACAGGGCATTCAACAATTATGTAAATGTATACTCTGGCATAAATAAATATAAATACCGCCAACTTAATAACAATGACCTTAGAACAGAAAAGGTCCCTTTAACTAAAGATTGCAAATTGAATCCTGCAATGTTTAAAGTTCCTGATATGGTGGTGGTATCCCCTGTCTTCTGCTAGCAATAGTGGGGCCCATACGTATTGTAATGGATTGTGATAGACAATCCGCATTTTGTCAGATAATCAGTAAAATGACAATTTTATAGTTTTGCTTCTCTCTGCCTCTTGCTCTTTAAATTCCTTACTCTTTTAAGTAGACAATCAGATATTAGTTAACAGAACAATGATAATTAAGATGGCGCCTTAGTCCGGAGTCTCGCCCGAGGTGACTCATTAGAAGAAAAAGCACCTTTCAACATAAACAACCCCCATAAAAGGGAATAAGTCTCATTTGTGACAATGATTGGAAGATATCAACATGGATGAAAGAACACACAGGAAACTTAGGGGACTTTTCACCCAATCATCGCATATGATTTGCTTACGTCATAAGACCTTCAAATGCTATTTTTAGTTCCTCAATAAAGTAGAAAATGGGAAGTTGACAAACTGCATACGGTGTCAGTGTCTTACTTCTGCATGCATGTATTTCTGCAATAATTAGGCTCACTATTAGATCACGGTAGGTGGTCTGTAAGTGACCACGTCCAAAACAGTATTAGTAAATACTGGTAATTCAATGAAGTTAAGCAGATAAGCCATGGTACTGCTCAAAGCAAAAGTCTCCTGCTAACTGAGGTGTAAATGTGTCTGCATGAAGTGTCTCTAGACTGATGACAGAAAGAGGTTGGGAATCTGCACGCTCACCAATCCTATGGATAGCACGGTCTCCTAGGAATAAGAGTTCTAGCCCAGGCTTTTGGCTATTTACAAGGAAGTGAAGAGTTACCGTCTAACAGCCTATCAGCGCAGTGAGCAGAGATGTCTGTGTGAAGACCAGGCAGTGACAGTCCTGATGCAGAGAAGCTGATATGATCCCTGTGTGGCGAATGGCATCACCACTGTGATGAACTGATATGAAAAGTCCCACAGCAATAGGCCAGCAATCTGTCTCTGGAGAAGAATGGCAGTGCCCCTGTGCTCAGTTCTGAATCCCATGACAAGAAAGCAAGCCAGTCCCTTGCTGTAGAATATATCTGCTTTCTCAGCATCCTTCTTGTTCCCCAGCTTTCTGGTCATTCGATCAGCACTTAGGAATGCAGGATGTATTTGATATAGGACTACAGGTTCCAAGATCATCTGATGTCAGAAAAACTGAATCCACTCTGCTAACAGAAAGTGATGTAGAAGTCCCAGTACTGGGCACTAGGGAAAAGGATTAACCATAGTCTAATCTGTAAATATCCCTGAATGGCATAATGATATAACCAGTACCTGGCTACATCAGATTAAATTGTGACATTTCACAGAAATCTCCAACTTTTTGAAGAAATTAGATCTCCTACTTTCCCCCAACTGCAACAGCTGCCTATGTATTGTACATGGTGTTACATGGCCCTTTCTCTTAAATAATTAATTATTAGTAATAGCAGATCTTTCTTTGACTTTTTTTGGAAATTATTTTTTGTTTACAATGTCATTAGTTGATATATCTCATCTGTAATTAATTATTTACTATTATTAGTAATAGCAGAACTTATACCAAATATTGGATATATATGGATATTAATAGCAAATCTTTCTTTGACAATTGTTTTGGAAATAATTTTTTGTTTCCACTGTCCTTAGTTGATATACCTCATCTGTAAATATATCTGAATGACATAATGATATAACCAGTACCTGACTACATCAGATTAAACTGTGAAATTTTGCAGATTCAAATTTTTGAAGAAATTAGATCTCCTACTTTCCCCCAACAGCAACAGCTGCCTTACGTATTGTACATGGTGTTACATGGCCCTTTCTCAGAAATCATTAATTATTAGTAATAGCAAATCTTTGACAATTTTTTGGGAAATTATTTTTGTTTCCAATGTCATTAGTTGATATATCCTTTGATTAAAGATAAAGAAGTATCTTGATTTGAAATAGTGTGAAGCATAGTCTGATATTACAAGAACAAATGTTCGCAACTTTTCAACATATTTGACGTTACTTAATTGGTGCTGAATAACACTTTCCTTTTGTAAGAAAATTATACTTTTGAGCTTCATTGCATCTATTAATTTGAAGGCAATATTATTAGCACTAATCACAACCTGTCTGTAGTGTTGTATCTAGATAACACATTCTTCCATCTGGCTTTTTTCGTAAAATAGATTTATTTTGAATTACAGAGAAATCAAGTGGTTTCTTAACGCTTTGTTTTGTTTCCAAAGCCTTTTAAAGATTAACTTTACTATGTTTGTAGATATTCTGTTGCACAGCCCTTTTTATGCATCATAAATATAGCTCCAAAAACAATTTCATTCAAAAATGTATCCTAGATTTGAAGTAGTTGTAAACCTCAGACATGAAAAATTAACAAAGCACATCCCTCTACACTGTGTAATTGTCTCTATACAAAGCACTGAGTATGATTTCTCTCTGCTACCTCATTCCTCTCTGTTAGCAGGAATCACTTCTTGAAGGTTTTCCTGACACCAAGAGGTGAAAAAGTGATGGGGAGGAGCATACGGGCTGTGAGTCATATCCTTTGCATGTTCTCCATGTACTGTGAGGAGGGGGGGGGGGTGTCCCTTCCCTCAAATCAGGGCTTAGAGCTGTCCTCACTAAGACTTCAGATCCCCACCACCTTCTTTTCAGATTTGAGAGAACCTGTGTAATTTCTGGGCTTTGAACTGATGTAGAGGACATATGGTGCAGATAACCTGGTAAAAATTATGTAGGAGGATGTGTTTCATTTCTATGTGTTATATGATGCTTGTCAGTTCACTGGATATATGGAAGGATTTTAAGCCATTTTAAGGCTTGATGAGTTAAAACTTGAAAATTAAATCAGTTACATGAAATATCTGCATTTCAATTTCTGCCAAATCCATCACGTATATAAAAATTAACAGAACTGCACGCTCAGATAATTTTCCCACTTGTAAACAGAAGAAATGCTCTGTGCAGCCCAGTATTGATGGTACCACACAGTGCTGGGACAAGGTAATCTAGTGCCCAGGGCAAATATGCCAAACAGTGCCCCCTCCAAATGGGCATTGTGTGTCAACAAAAATCCCTTCCCTCCACCCCCCCCAAAAAAAAATAAGCACCAATCTTCACACTTACTAAGCAAAATTTGCCTTTGCAAGTAAAAATTATCCCTAAACAAAAAATGTATCCCCTTCCAGTACAAATCTCCTCTCCCAGCTCAAATCCGCTCCCTCCCCAAATCTCCCCTACTAGCACAAAACATCTACCTCTCAAATTTCCCCTCTGAGCATAAATGCTCTCCCCACTTCAAATCCTCCTCTCCCAGCACAAATTCCCCCAAATCCCCCCTCCTAGCACTAATCCTTCCCCCAATGTCCCCTCCTAGCACAAATCCCCCAATCATCCCTACTAGGACAAATCCTTCCCCAAAATCCCTCTTACTAAGACAAATCCATGCTTTTAATACAAATCCCCCTCCAAATCACCCCTTCTAGCATAACCTTCAAAATCCCCAACCACGTCCAGGGCAGCCCTGCCAACCCCTTGTCCCAGCCCTGGTACCATAGAAGGTTTAATGTGTTTTTTACGTAGAACATAAACAAAAATGAGTCAAATATAATAACCCCACTATGCTCTATATAGTAGCCATGGTAGATAAGCAGCTACAGTATTTCAGTTATAGACATTGCACTGAAACTGAATTGCACTCAGTGATCTATCTAAGCAGGGAACTATGAAATTCCCTGCACATGTAAAACTATTTCTAGCCTGGATTTTTGGGTTTAGAGATGAATTACATTGTGCTCTTTACCTAATTGCAAAGACCAGAATCAGAAGTCAGTATATGGCCAAAATTAAGAGTTGACATTGAAGCAAACAGCTACATACACAAATTAAATACATTTATGAAAGCTGTTTTACCTGACAAAGCATCTGTATTAGTCTAGTAAGGCAGGATACCTTATTTTTCTCTGTTACAGTTTTCTGTCGACTCTCCACAGTTTTTGTGCTGTTTAAACTGTTTACGCAAAAGAAAATCAAAACAAGCACGAGGTCCCTCAAGAAGCTCCATGCAAAAAAAAAGAAAAAAAAGAAAAAAGTGTGAGTCCTCCCTAAATCCAGACCCTTAATCTGAGCATTCAGCCTGGCTGTCCAGAACAGGGTGGGGTGGGGGGAGTGCGTATGCATATCCAGCTTCATAAATATATCAGGCCATATGCTCTCAACATAAAGGGGGTGCCTTGCCTCGAAATGTAGCTTATACCTCTGTTGACGAGAACAAGGTCCTCTTCCCTACAACCCTTCGCCAGTGGTTGTGGGGGTGTACGGGCAGGGTGCTTATGAAACTTAGAAAGGCCCCATTAAATAATAAGGAGCCCTCAGACACCCTCCCCCACATGAATGAGAATGGAGTACATAATACCCCACTGAAATCAATGGAAGCCAAATTTGTCAAATCAAAAATTTCTGGGCTAATAGGCAAAGGGTTGTCAAAGAATAGCATACGGAGTGGACATTGCCTTCAGGAACATGCACCAGTCATTCTATCCACTTATCATTATCTCTCAAAATAGGGGAGAAACTGCTTGTGACCCCAACTCAATACAATTTATTACACATACCAAAATTGTTTCATAAAATTTGGCCTAGATATGTTTAAATGAAAAAGAAAAAAACAGCCTTACGCATAATGTTCCTTTCTTACTGTGTGTCTTAATTTTTGTCATACTTATTGAACATCATTAAAATCATCAACACTCAATATTTTATATTCTTGTAAGTAAACTTGTAAATAAGCCATAGCTGTATATTACAATGGGTTTCTTATTATCCAATATTTGTTATAAGTCTGTATAAGTAGAAAAATCCAAACAACACAATCAGGCAATTCATAAAGGATGGATAGACACCCTTTAGAATTTCACCAGGGTGTAGGACCAGAAAAACTCTTCCACTCAATACAAGTAACTTAATAGGACCTTTAGATTTAACTATGTGTTTGTGTAATGAAAATATTTTAAAACATTTAATTTGGCTGGGAGCAGTGATTATCTAAAGCTTGACATCTACAAAGAAAAATGGATTTAAATTGCCACCAAATTATATTTCACATCTAGCTTCTATTTGAAAAAAAGTAATACAGACCCCCCCCCCCCCAGTGGTCCTTCAGAATATATGGGGGAGCTTTAGGGGGGGTCTGTGTGCTGTTTTTTTGTTTTCTTTTTAATGACGCTGGCAATGAAATGCCATTTGCTGGCAATTCAAATAGCATCCTTTGAGTCTGGTATGAATTTTAAGGACATACCTCCCACACAAAAAAATGCAGTTCTTACTAAAAATTTATAACAGATTCTTAATCTGAGCATGCAGCCTGGCTGGCCAGGAAAAGGGGAACAGCGTCTGACCCCCCCCCCCCCCCCCCTCCAGAGCCATACCAGGCCAAATGCCCTCAATATGGGGAGATGCCTTGACAAGGCGATCCCCCTGCAAAGCATCTTGTCCCCATGTTGATAAAGACAAGTTTATCTTCCCCATAATCCTGGACAGTAGTTGTGGGGGTCTTCTCAAAAATAAATATATATATATAACCTATAAAGGAAGACGCCCAAACAATTAAAAAAACCTTTATTTAAGAAAAGAAAAATCCCCAAAAATGTATCTGTTGTAAATGTATCATCAATCATGATGCCCCCAGCCTGCTGACACACCAAAATTAAAAACCCTGCAGACCCAAGGCACACGACATATCCTCACAGTACTTTTTCTGAATGACAGCTCCCTGAGCTATCATCAGCTATATAAGGGTAGGGGAGGGGCACCAAATGCTTCCTTGGGAACTACTGACAAAGGTAAGCTGTCATATATAGAAGGGGTAAAAATACCTAGTTTGGTCTGATCCAAGGTTCAGACTGAATCTTCAGCTCATCCCTAGCTAAAAGACTTCACTAATCACAATGTCTCACATTCACAATGTGCAGAGGGTGCACTTGTCCTCAATAAAGTAACCATCTAGTAGATAATCACATTGTATATTACAGTTACTATTTCTTCTGCTTTTTCACTCCATAATAAAAACAATCACAACATTTACTGTGCATTTGCTCACTGCCTATGTTCACTGCAACTGTCTCTAATTTTTCAAATTTGTCAATCGGTGTCTTATATGATCATCATTACTGTTCATCAAAAAGTCCCATGGTATTTGCTAATTGGAAGTGTTTACAACAAGCTGCCACTTTTCTCCTCTTGTCTTTTAAAAATGGGATGCATACACAAAACTTATTTGGATAAAGAGGGTCTTCTTGCTTTATTTGTCCAACACTAGGTCTCCTTTCCAGTGAAAAAATTAAGTGTGAAGTGTAAATTTGTAGCAGCAATGTACCTCACTGACCTGACTAAATTCTCATAGAAAATCATAATAGCAACTTAAAGCGGAGTTCCAGCCGTTTTAGTGTTTATTAAAAGTCAGCAGCTACAAAAACTGTAGCTGCTGACTTTTAATAAACACACCCTTTCCTGTCCCAGGGTCCAGCGATGTGCTCACCTGTGAGGTCCCTTCTCCCCTTCTCTCATCCACGGTATCTCAACTGTGGGCACCAGTCTGTGACACCATGCGGCATCACAGCCTGGTGCCCACTGTGAAAGTTCCCAGGAGACTGCGGGAGGGAGGAGGGGGCTAAACTTCTGACTCACTTCGCCATGGCGAACTGAGCTGGAAGTGGGAGCAGGTACCTGTCAAAAACAGGTATCCGCTCCCCCCCCCCCCCAAAAGGTGCCAAATATGGCAGTGGAGGGGGGGAGGAGGCAAATAAGGGGAACTTCCGCTTTTGAGTGGAACCCAACTTTAACTGCATAATTCAGCTGTATCTTTTTCAAAAAACGTTCTTACTAATATAAAATGTTTTCATCCAGTGTGTTTATTTTACTCTTTATTTCCATCAGGTGGGCTGGTAAGGCCTCATGTATACTGGGCATGCATGCAATTCTTGTGTTTTGGTGAACACATAAGGCGGAGGTGCATTGTCCTGCCTTGCTGCCAGCAACCTGTAAAACTCTATGAGAGTCTGAGAGCTGCTGCAGCTGGATGGGGCTGGATGGTGCATAGATGGTGAAAGGTTATGTATGCTGATACTAATGCATAGGGCAGTATGTGCACAGGGATAAAAGCCTGGAACACAGACATTCATCTCTGGGGCATTGCCCTGTCCCACACTGCCCTAAATGTTAGTACAATTCAGTGCACCATCCAGTCCTGTCCAGCTGAAGCAGCTTTTAATCTTTCATAGAGTTTTACAAGTTGATGGCAGCAGGGCTGGATGGTGTGTCTGTGCCTTCTGTCTAAACCAAAATGTCATAATTTTATTCACCAGGGTTAAACATCCAATATACAGTACATGGGTCCTACTTTCAGGAGTAGCCTCAGGGTAGGTTAGTTGCACATTAACCATAGAGTGCTTCTGAGTATGGGTAAATTACAAGTCAGCCATCACTGAATTGGTGTATTGAAGGGTGGACCACAATCCACCTGAGACTTTTTTGAAGAAACTGAAAGATGCTAAAAGTTATATGAACTGGTAACACCATGACATGGTGGTAAATGCAACCATTGGTACACAAGCTAAACCTTGTGAGGCTGGTATATGCATCAAAGTGCTATTAAATCTAGCAGCAAGATTTTGCATTAAAAGGGACAAAGGTTTATAAGTATTAGAAAGATTCAATCTTCAATTTCTTCAATTTAGTCTTCACAAATATGTGTATGTTTGGTATTAAACTTGTAACGAGCACATGTTTACATTCTGTATAAAACACCCTATCATATTTCCCTGAATCCAATAAATATTTTCCCAGTGTTAAAGTTAATATGATTTTAAGTGGGCAATTATGCTTTACAAATACCAATAGTTCAATACAACAAGGGTTTTCCTGTCTTGCGGCTATTGCAACGTGTCAAGTGATTTGTCAATTTCACTATTAATTGGCAAAATTCCTAAAGCTTTGCAGTTGAGTAATGTCTGCATTTGTGCTTGGAAATATGAAAGCCCACACTTGGCATATTTACTAATTCTTACAATGAGAATTTAATTTTCCAACATGATTCTGGAAGTGATTTTAGATTATTTTAGAATTGTGAACTTCTCTAAATACTGTTATATTTAGGATAGCGTATGTGTGTGTTGCTGCACCAGCAGGACGTACACTATATTGCCAAAAGTATTGGGCCAGCCCTCCAAATCATTGGATTCAGGTGTTCCAATCACCTCCATGGGCACAAATGTATAAAATCAAGCACCGAGGCATGCAGACTGCTTCCACAAACATTTGTGAAAGAATGAATCGCTCTCAGAAGCTCAGTGAATTCAAGCATGATATCATGATAGGTTGCCACCTGTGCAATAAGTCCGTCCATGAAATTTCCTTGCTACTAAATATTCCACGGTCAACTGTTAGTGGTATTATGTTAGAGTGGAAGCAATTGGGAACAACAGCAACAGTGAGCATAAGCTGCCAACTGTCTGTAGAGTCAATAGTTAAAGACCTCCAAACTTCATGTGGCCTTCAGATTAGCACCACAACAGTGCATAGAGAGCTTCCTGAAATGGGTTTCCATGGCCAAGCAGCTGCATCCAAGCCTTACATCACAAAGTGCAAAACGGTGGATGCAGTGGTGTAAAGCACATCACCACTGGACTCTAGAGCAGTGGAGACGTGTTCTCTGGAGTAATGAATCACACTTCTCTGTCTGGCAATCTGATGGATGTGTCTGGGTTTGGCGGTTGCCAGGAGAATGGTACTTGCATGATTGCATTGTGACAAGTATAAAGTTTGGTGGAGGGGGGATTATGGTGTTGTTTTTCAGGGGTTGGGCTTGGTCCCTTAGTTCCAGTGAAGGGAAATCTTAAGGCGTCAGTATACCAAAATATTTTGGACAATTTCATGATCCCAACTTTGTGGGAACAATTTGGGGATGGTCCCTACCTGTTCCAACATGACTGTGCACCAGTATACAAAGCAAGGTCCATAAAGACATGGCAATAGTCAAAAACAAAGTGAGCGCTCTCCAATATAGCAGCTGATACACTCAGGTAATCAAATGAAACCTCCAAAGTACAATATGTAAGATAAAGTGCAACGCTAAATAAAACAATTAGAGAAATGATCACAGTAAAATCCAAACAGGAATGAGTCTATGGGTATATGGTAAGGTGAATCCAGAAATAGGCAGAAATCAATATGCTGGTGCTTTGAAGGCATGATAAGATTGCACACTTACCAGATGCGCATAGGGTATATGCATTAATATATCCACCTCAGGACACTTAGGATATGAGGTATGGTAGGTGTATGAAGAACATCCTTCTGGGAATGGGCAGCACAGCGATCAATGGGTGAAGTCTGCTTAATCCAGAGGTCCTCTTTAGGATGGATGAATAGTGTCAGCCACCTGGTTACAGGGATTCCCTACCTCTGGGTACTGGATCACTGGAAATCTCCAATGGCTCTGCAACTTAATGGCTCCTGAAACTGAAATGGTTTGTCTCTTCTCTGTAGTTGATACATTCTGCAGGAGAACACACCCTCCATTGCATAAGTCCTGTGGCGATGGAGCCCAAAATTCAGGCTACTGTAGCAAAAGCAAATCCACCAAGTTGAAGATGAGCTGTGTTGGCCAGGTACTACATGACCCAGCAATTCTCAGCTCTGTTCTATGGCCACTTCATCACAGTAATCTATCGGTGATTACAGCAGCAGCAGAAACACTCAGTGGTTTGCGTTTAGCTTTCGATGCATTTTCATGAAAATGTAACCAGGTGGCTGACCCTATCCATCTATCTTAAAGGGGACCACTGGATTAAGCAGACTTCACCCATTGACCGCTGTGCTGCCCATTCCCAGAAGGATGTTCTTCATACACCTACCCTATGCGCATCTGGTAAGTGCGCAATCTTATCATTCCTTCAAAGCACCAGCATATTGATTTCTGCCTGCTTCTGGATTTAGCTTACCATATACCCATAGACTCATTCCTATTTGGATTTTACTGTGTTCATTTCTCTAATTGTTTTATTTAGCGCTGCACTTTATCTTACATATTGACCATAAAGACATGGATGATCGAGTTTGGGGTGGAGAAACTTGACTGGCCTGCATAGACTTTTGTGCTTGACCTCACAAAATGCACTTCTGGAAGAATGGTCAAACATTCCCAAGACACATTTCTAAACCTCTTCCCAGAAGAGTTGTAGCTGAGCTGCAAAGGGTGGGACTCAATATTGAACCTACAGACTAAGACTGGGATGCCATTAAAGTTCATGTGCGTGTAAAGGCAGGTGTCCCAATACTTTTAGCAATATAGTGTATATGCCCTCTTTTCGGAGGATTGCGCATTTACGAAATTTGGTGTTTGAATGAGCAGGATATAGAAATAACATAGAACATGTACAATAGAAATGTGCCAAATGTTAATAGATAACCTTATATATTGCATGTTTGTTTACACATTACTTGATTGCGTATGTATTTATAGTGTGCTACAATTCTTAATAATACAATTTTTTTTAGGACTCTCGTGCAGATCAGCAAGTACAGTGTATAGGCACAGAAATAGACAAGAGTGTTCACTGAACCTGGGCTGTCCAAGTGGAGCAGATACATTGGGAGTTATGCTCAGTGGGCTCAGCCAGCCCATGTGCAATAGTCCTTAATGTGATATGTAGATAGTGAAATTTAGTATAGTTAATTTTATAAATGCATAGTGTACTTCATATTACTGGAAAAAGAACAGTAAATATGTGAAACAAACAAAAAACTTCCTGATGTATACTTATACTGTAAGATTGGTCTTTACGTGGGAAATATTAATAGAAAAACAACAGCAGTAGAGCGCTATATCCACATACCAAACACACTATGACCTAAAATTTCACTTTCATAACTGCCTAAAACACATAATGTGAAAAATGAAAGAAAATAATAAGGATTCCAGGTGTATAACCTTATAGGGCAATGAGGAATTACTGTATAAATCCTGTATAATAATAATTAGTGCAAAATACAAATTGATGGAACAGATATACAACTGCCTTCATTATAGGGAGATAAGAGCCAGACAGCAAGTATGTATTTAGCTGCCTCAGTATTTGCAGGTTAAGTACAGGAAATATGCATGAATTGCAGAAATGTACTGTGTTTTTTTCAAATTTTTTGCATTGACATCCACTTTAAGCACCAGTGCAACAGTGCAAACAACACAATTCCAGTAACGGGGCAGGAGGTTTGCTTAGGAAAAAGAATAGATGTGAAAAAGCCCTTAATCAAGTTTGCTTTTCACAATCCAATGTGGGTTATGAATATGGGGCACTGTAAATCTGGCCATACATTTGGCCGGTTAAGCAGGGACCGGATGGATTTTTATCCACGTATGAGTAGAGTGGCTGTACAGACGTTGATCCACTGATTGACTTCTGTACAACCTCATTGTTGAAAAAGAAAATAAATATGGAAATCTCCCCCTGGGACTTTATAGGGCAAAAAAAGTGTGTACAAAAGTATAAAACAGTAAATGTTTATTACAATAAGTTTTTTTGATAAAAAGAATCAGAGGATTCAATGAGGTTGAACTACAATACAACAACAAATAAATGACATATACAATATACATATAACCTGACAATCTGTAGTGCATCAACTGACAAGTGGGCGAACAGCCCAACAAAACTTGAACAATGATAGTATCCAGACAAATCCAATGCGTTTCAGAACTCATGTTTCCTTCTTCAGTGAATAAATATGTTAGGTCTAAAACATAATAAAGCATCAAGCAAACATAGACAACATTATACAGAGCATCCAATTAGGAATGTACAGAAAAGGCTGGTTACTCATACACTTACAAATTGCACCACATCAGGTAGTATTTAAAAGATAATCATGGAGAATTAGGTGAAGATGCTTCCCAAGTGGCATGCCTGAAAGAAGACAGGCAGGAACACACCAATAAACCATCCACCAGCAAAAACAGCAGTCAGTATGGGAATCTATAGGATGTAATAAAAACCACATGAAGTTAAGGGGATCAAACGGTTGCTATTTTCTGCAAGACACTAATCTCATATATGGCTCAGAGGCAAAAATTATTGATATGAGGTCTCTATCCAGATATACAATAGTAAATCACCTGGAATGCCGAACTCAGGTAAAAGTAGCAAGAGAAAAAATATAAGCATGTATATAAACCCACCTGAATATAAAGAAAACGGAGTTAATATTGTATACAAAGTGATAAAAAAAATGCTCACCAATAAAGTCCCAGGGGATATTTCCATATCTGTTTTCTGTTTCAGTATTTGGGATGTTGACAAAAATAGTATAAGTGGTGGGACATTTCACCCAGTCTTCTAGTATTGTTGGAAAATTTCCACTTGATCAGCACAGCTGGCTATAGCCTGCCACACTGATCTGTGTATTGTGTGGGCAAGTCTCCCCTCTGTCAGAATACAATGGATCAGCAGGGAGGATTCCCCCATCCACATCAAATGCATAGAAGGGTGGAATCAAGTATTTTCTTTTATTGTACACACTGGTTAAAGCAGAGTTCCACCCAAAAGTGGAAGTTCCCCTTTAAAGATTGGTCCCCTGCTCCCCATTAAGGATTGGCACCTTTGGGGTGCGGGGGGGGGGATGGGTACCTGAATTTGACAGGTACCCGCTTCCACTTCCACTGCGATCGCCTAGGCGATCGGAAACGGAAGTTGTCCTCCTACCCTCCCTCCCCGAAGTCTTGTTGGACACGCAACAGGTCCCAGAAGACGACAGGGCCATTCAGGAAGAACAACGCTACTCACGCATGCGCAGTGGGCACCCGGCTGTGAAGCCGCAAGCGGTCACAGCCGGGTGCCCACACTGAAGATGCCGGCGCCTGTAATAAAGGACAGCCGGTGAAAGGGGCTGCGGCGGGGGCAACGCGGGATCGTGGGACAGGTGAGTCGCTGTTTTTAAAAAGTCAGCAGCTACAGTTTTTATATCTGCTGACTTTTATTTTTTTTACAGAGTGAGTGGAACTCCGCTTTAAGTGAAAAAAAAAAGACTAATTTATAGGCAGCTTAAAAATATCACTGCTAAAAATAGTTACCAAGCCTCGGTTATGGCTCAGAAGAAAATTATCACTGAAACTGGGCTTGGCTTTTTACAATGTCCAATTAAGTGGCTGATTGCTTCCAATAAAGAAGTCTTTTTTTATCAATGTCACACTATACTACCATGTATTTAGCTTATATTTATAAGCCACGGTATCTTGTGATATAGAAACCCTGCACAAGGGATCTGTGGAGGAATACTTTATGAGGATTAGCACTGTCTGAGGTGAAGCAATACAATGGTTGAA
This sequence comes from Staurois parvus, assembly GCF_062004578.1. Classification (NCBI taxonomy): domain Eukaryota; kingdom Metazoa; phylum Chordata; class Amphibia; order Anura; family Ranidae; genus Staurois; species Staurois parvus. The sequence continues at coordinate 3,208,724 of NW_028318368.1, forward strand.
CAATTTTTCAACATGAGCCGTTAAAAAGTGTGTGTGCGCGTGTGTATGTATATATGTGTGTGTGTGTGTGTGTTTTAAATAAACACTACTGCTTCTTCTCATACAAAACAAATTATATTCAAGTCTCTCTTTGTATGGACTTACTATACTAAACTGTGTGTGTTCTGTACTATATTGTGCTATACTATACTATACTATACTATACTATACTATACTGGGAAAATCACAAGAGCACGGTTTATATATGGATAGGATCCTGATTTTTGTTAGTATCTAGCTTGATAAATACCCACCATAGAATATTATGAAATGTAAGATAACATAAGGCAAGATAAAAATGGAATTTCATTTTTTTTAATACAACTCAGTGTGCTTGTTGCTGTATGATGTTTCTCTTATCTGTAAATTCACTTCAAACAAAATGCATAAATATTGGGTTATGGATGAATAAGAAAATAACAGCTGAACGCAGAAGCGCATTTAGTTTATGTGTACATTAGTAGGCATAAATATCTAAAAGCATCGTAGTATGGTTTCTTTAAAGAATAATCCCAGGTTTGAGTATTTTATACATAATTACAATGTGCCAGATTTGACCAGTGTAACTATGTATATAACATACCTATCTGATCCCTCTAGCAGCTGGAAATCACTGAAGTAGACATTGATATTTGGTTTATTATTGATTTATTTATAATATGTTTTACTAAAGATCAAAATGTAAAATTACCTATATAAAGATGTATCTTATTGTTCTTGTCCATTTTGATTTGAATTGTTCCACAGTGTTTTCCTAAAACAAGACGTTTATGTGTTTTATAATGTAGAACTTCCAAACAAAATCATATTCATTTTATGTACCTGCGTTGCCTTGTGTTTGTTCTTACATATATCCCAACTGCTCTTTTTTGGCAATAAATTGCATCACATTTGTTGCACAAGACAATTTCTCAGATGTAAATGAAAATAAATTGACACAAAAACTGCATTTGCTTCAAAAGCAGTTATATATTTAATGCAAGTTTGCCCTCCACTGGAGAACATAGTGCAGTCTCAAGAAAAGGCTGCCTGTAACATACATTTATTCTCCTTTATCGTTATGTTTCATTCATTACTGTATGCTGCATGTACTTAGGAGGAACATATTTGAGACTTCATGAACTATAACATAAAAAAAAGACAGAATAGCAAAAAGTGCTCTAATCAAATGGTTTACATATATTCTCATATAGTGGTGTAAAACATATAATGGTTTACATAACTTTATCCAGTTTCTATAGCGAACAGTCATATTCATTCATTCCTTTTAAAAAAAAAAAAAATATATATATATATATATACTGTATATATATTTGGGGGGGGAGCTGGAGATAGATAGATAGACAGACAGACAGACAGACAGACAGACAGACAGATAGATAAATAGATAGATAGATAGATAGATAGATAGATAGATAGATAGATAGATAGATAGATAGATAGATAGATAGATAGATAGATAGATAGATAGACGGATAGACGGATAAACGGATAGACGGATAGACGGATAGACGGATAGACGGATAGACGGATAGACGGATAGACGGATAGACAGATAGACAGATAGACAGATATACAGATAGATAGATAGATAGATAGATAGATAGATAGATAGATAGATAGATAGATAGATAGATAGATAGACGGATAGACGGATAAATGGATGGACGGATAGATAGATAGATAGATAGATAGATAGATAGATAGATAGATAGATAGATAGATAGCTGCACTTTATCATGCTTAAATCTTTGTAGTTAGGCAAACATACTGCATATATTAAGCTGTTGTGGCCACAGAGAAGGCAGATGCTATAAGCTCCAGTGTAAACGTGTACACCCCACTTTCCCTACCTTTCAAAAATTAATGGTCTTTGGTATAATTTCCATTAAAACACATCAGAATGTAAGTGCAAGTTTTCTACAAAAATGATTGAACTTTTGCATTATTAGGAACAGCTTACTCTTTAATATAAGGTAAGACACAAATGTAAGTCTATAATTTTATGACTCTATGACTATCTATACTGCTTTTCATTTTTATTATGCCATTAGAATAGCACTGTTGTCTTTACTATTCTTAAAATTTACATCAGGGATAGATAATCGCAGGACTTCCAAGAAAGGATGTACGATCAAGAAATCTCATCACCAAATTCTCACAATTACACAATATGTATTGGAGAAAGCAGCTGTGAAACAGTAAAATGTATAATTGCCTCATTAAATGATCAGAACATGCCTTTTGCTACTTTACTATATGGTGATTGATTTGGGTTGGACTTGATTCTTTAGGGTTTTTTTTATATCCAAATAAATTCCAGACTGCACCAACCATTATTTTGCATATGACGATACTTCTAATGGAATAAATCTAGGTAGGAGGCATTCAACAATCTCAGAAGTGGCAGTTTCTTCCAGTGAACAAAGCTTCTGAAAATGGAAAAGATTCTATACAAATGTGGCAAGACAGTTGGGTATACATATTTTTTTCCAGGGACCTTTTTGTTTCATTTTTTTAAAACAGAACTAAACCCACTGATTTAACTATTTCAAAAAAAGTTACATTCCCAGCATGCCAGGAATGTTAACTGTCACATGTGCTTGTGTTCTCAACTACACTGTCAAACCATCAAACGGCTGGGGTCATAACTGATCACATGTTTAGCACCATAGCAGTTGCAGATCAAACAGAGGAAACAATTGCAGCTTTCTTAGCAAAAAAGGATAGGAGGGTTTAATTCCGCTTTAAACAGAGTAGCTTTAAACACCCAGTTATGTGAAGGAGCTTTGGTTCTTCCAAATTCCTCTACACATGTTCGACTAAAATACTTTTCTTCCCTTTAAAGTGTAATAAGACCTGTTGATTTATTGATAGATACTTAGTTGTCTTCAGGGGCGGACTGACCATTTGGAAACTACGGCACTGCCCGAGGGCCCGGGGTCAGTAGGGGGCCCCATGAAATGCCCCTGGTATCTTTTTCAAAGGCTTTTTTGAGTTTGGGCAAGGACACAGGGGCCCCATGATCCCCTATTGCCCGGGGGCCCCATGAGTTGTCAGTCCGCCCCTGGTTGTCTTAGACTACTTTTTTTTATCTCAAATGGATGCCTAAATTTTTGGGAAATATGGAAATATGTGCATAGTAGAGAAAAAAAGACGATGAATGTGTGCAATTAGATGCTGTGTAGTGATGATCCTTTAAGCAGGTCATAGATTGTTCGAATCTCAGTTAGTTCAGCAGGAACCAGCCGAGATTCGAACCATGTATGGGCAGGCTGAATGTACCCAAGCTGATTGATCGATCAGCTTGGGTACAACCAGCCTGCTGGATTTTACATGCGATTATTGATAGCAGCTAATATAGCCACTAGCAGTAATCATTGTGTTCTCCCAGTGGGGACGGCTCCCCCTGCCAGGAGAACACAATGGCTCTACAGAAGGGATTCCTCCATCAATGCTGACTGTGTTGATAGGTGAATCCAGTGATTTTCTTTCCTGCAACCTGTGGTTGCAGGAAAGAAAATAGCTCTGTCTATAGCCATCTTTAGTCCAGAGAGGACTGTTATTGTCTCACACTAGTTTTACTAACATCAAAGCAAGTAACTAAACCAGTTAGCAACAACATTCCTTCCAGAACATGACAACATTAACTGTGATAGAGACAAGATCAAAACTTGAATACATACAATTATTTTTTTCCTTCAGATATTATTCTTTGTTTTATAATCTCACATTTATTGTGTATAGTGTAATGCCCACACTTTCTTAAAGTGATTCTAACTTTAAAAATGCTAAAAAAATGTACCTACTGCAAGAAGATAATTATTATCCCTTCCACTGCCCATATTGCCAATTGCAGCTGTATCCTACTCTGCAGGGGACCAGGAATCTGGCATTCACTGAGTGTCGGAATTCTAAAGATCCTTCAAGCAACATTGTTTCAGTAACACAGTGGCCATTGGGATAGGTGAAAATTAATTTTTCTATTTGCAGGCAGCACATTATTTACAATTTTTATTTTAGTGACAGAGTTATTTTAAAGCACAGAAATTCAATTAATTTAGAGTTTTTTTCCAATCATGTGACCACTTTGTCAGCTCTACCAAAATGATCACATGCAGGCTGGAGATGAACACACTGACACTTTTAGGTCCCATGTATACGGGACACTTCTGAAAGATGGAAACTGATTGCTGGAAAACGTAAGTTAAAAAAAGTCTGTTTAGCCGCGTTTGCATAATGCGTTTATGAGCGTTTATGTGCATTTGCGTTTAGAAGCATTTTTTAAAGATAAGCACAGGGGAACCTCCCAAATGCCCAGAATGCACTGAAAAGTGGTAAATTATTAACTATTTCAAACTGTTTCAGAGAAATACAGAGAGTAGAAGCAGAGACAGCAGTATGTGTTGAAATTATCTTAGGTGTGAGTTGCTCATTAACATTTCTTTTGTTTCCAAAGGTGGGATAGGTGTCTGGTGGAGTGAGTCATTAAGGTCACCTGGAAGGGGGTCTTCATGAGGAATTTGAGGCGTGAATGTCACTAACATATCTTTTGTTTCCAAGGGTGGGATAGGAGTCATTAAGGCAACCTGGCAGGGGTTCTTCATGAGGAATTTGAGGCGTGAATACCATTAACATATCTTTTGTTTCCAAGGGTGGGATAGGTGTCTGGTGGAGTGAGTCATTAAGGCCACCTGGCAGGGGGTCTTCATGAGGAATTTGAGGCGTGAATACCATTAACATATCTTTTGTTTCCAAGGGTGGGAGAAGTCTGAGGTGTGAATTTGTCATTACAATGAGTGACAAGCTTGGTAGGAACATCCTGTTTTTGGGGTATTGTCCATCTGAGTACCTTGAAAATGCTTTGCATGCAGTTTTCATTTTGAAAAAAGGCTCTGGACAGCATTGGGAGCTAGAAGAGTTAAAAAATTTTTTTGGATGCAAACGGTTATAAATGCGAGTTTCTGCGTTTACAAGCGTTTTGCGGTTGAAACGCTGATAAAATCGACTGCTGAATGCAAGTTTTCTGCGTTCAAAAAAAGACTGTAAACTCAAATGCTTGTAAATGACTGTAAATGAAGATGTGTACATGGACACACAGGACAACATTAGGGAGAGTTCAGGGGCTGCTGAAAAAAATGCTGAACAGCTCCTAAACGTGAGTTTATCAGCTGATGTGTACATGAGCCCTTAGGCTGCAGTTTTCATCTGCTATATATTTAACAGTTCAACTGCCAGATATAGGTGCATTTAAATAATAATAATAGTAATAATATTAAATTAAAATATAGAAAAAACTTTCCATCAGCAGCTTTCCCTCAGAATGTATCGGTTCACATGGATGAGACAAACTTCTTACCACAAGCAGGGGTGATTAAAATGATCAGCTTTTATTTTTCATGCAAAACTTTTATCCTAAAAGGAAAATAAAAACTGTTTGCTGTTACTGATTATAAAGCATGGTCTGGAGGTTGGCTTCAGTTTGTTTAGTGCATTTAAAACTGTACATCTAACACTCTTTTCCCTCCAGACTGACCATACTGCTGTCTGCTGTGCCTCCTGTGCTCATTCATCCAGCGTTGTGTCTCACAAATACCGGAGGTGTGTTGCTGGTCAGATCACTAGATGAAAACTGTGGGGGAAAAGTAATTAAAAACTACCACAACTAATGATTGGTAAGTCGCAAAATAATACATTTTTGGTTTGTGGTTTAACACGGCTTTAAATAACAAATGTTGTGGCTCCTAAATGTGGCCTGCCTGTTAAAATGAATGCTAAGTTGCAGTAGGAGCAGTATGTATTTGTAGCTTGCCATTAGTGCTGATGGCAAAATTGAGAGGTTAAAAATGTTGAAGGGTTTCAACTGACTCACCAACACAGAAAAAATAATGGGAACAATTGGGTAGAGTGGTGAGGGCTTATAACCCGTCAGGATTTTATTGCTCTCTGTGTCCTTATTAGCAAGATTTACTGCATCTATGAATGAATATATCATGTAAATAGGCTATGGAGGAGATTTACTAAAACTAATGCACTCAGAATCTGGTGCAGCTGTGCCAATCAGTTTCTAACTTCAGCTTGTTCAATGAAGCTTTGACAATAAAACCTGGAAGCTGACTGGTTTCTATGCAGTTGCAGCAGATTTTGCACTCTCCAGCTTTAGTAAATAACCCCTAAATGCAGTGCAGTTTGAATGTAAATCATTGATGTTAAACTGAAAAATACCACATTTGGCTACTAGACAGTGTGGCAAACTTGCTCATCAGAGTTGGAGCGGAGTTCTCCTTCAACCCTTTTTTCTCTTTTTATTCAAGATATTTTCTATTTCTCAGCCCTCATTCCCTACCTCCCTCCCTTCCTGAGAGGCAAACGTTATCTCCTAACAGATGGTGTGGGTCAACCAGGTTAAGACATCCCTGGTTTGTTGCCAGTTGTCTGGGGAAACGTAAACTTTCTCCCCCATCTTAATCAAGATAAGATAGCTTCTCTCCCGGAAAGAAAGAGAATTGAACATTCCTCAGGTCAACTGTATGTTTCATATCATGGGGTATGAAGCTGTAGTTTAATTCAGAGTTTCCCACTGACCACTCCCAAAACGTGTAGTCAGAGCCCCCCCTCCCCTTTGAGAGGGACTTTTAAATATTTTATTGCACCTGTTTGACTCTTTTAGTAATAAATCTTTCTTTCTGAAAGTGTTAAACTGTTTTTAAGTGCTTACCTGCAATTCATGAATTCCTGCCTTTTGAAGAGATGCTTCTGTGTTTGTTTACTCCCTGCCCAATTGACCATATTGGACAGGTGACTTTTCAATCATTATAGTGTATTTCTGACAGAGTCCGTCTTCTCTGTACATTTCAAGACGGTGGTGGCAGTGTGAAAGGTTAATGGTGTAATTAACCTGACCCAGTAACAAGCGCATTCAGGCTGCAGGCACCGATTGTAGCCCATTAGCTGGACAATCGCTGTGCAGGGTGCAGCTGGGTGGGGCCTTGTTACGCGCGTCACACCGCGGTTTTAGATCGGCTGGTCCTTCGGTCACGAGTTTGGTGAGAAGGTCTGGGGTCTGACGCCGTGGGCGTGACGTATTACTGTTAGTCACGGTCGTGCGATTGTCGCATGTTGGTGGTGGCGACTGTGGATCCGTGACAGACAGTGCTAAGTATCATACAAAATTTCTATAATGCTCAGCTCTATCTACTGGCCAAATGAGGGTTTTTCATTTTAAAATGATGGTTTACATTCGAACAGCACAGAGTATAGCCTGTTACCATTTAGGTTTTATTTCTCCTATTTTCACAGAAAGAATGTGCATGCAACTTGACAGGGAGAATGGCTACTCACATTTTTTATAAATTAATCCATAAGAGTTCATTTTAAATGAGAGTAGTCAATGTTAAATTTGAAGAGTTAAATTAGAGTTTTGCCCCCCCCCCCACCAAAAAAAATGAAAACTCAGCAGCTGCAAATACTGTAGCTGCTGACTTTTAATATTAGGGCATTTACCTGTCCAGGCATCCAGCGGTGTCCTCATTCTTCAATCGACTATCAGGTGTAGGCACCACCATCTTGACTAAGGGAAACCAGCTATTCTCCTACTGCATATGTATGAAGCGCGCTTCACTTTGTCCACTTGAAGTGTTAGGATAGGTTTAGTGTTTAATTAAAGTTCTTCCTCCAGTTCTCTCTAATTGCCAGCATAAAAATAAAAGTACCTAAAAGCCACGTTTACTTACCTAAATTCATGGTCATGTGATGTTCCCCTCCTGAGAATTCTCTCCTGTATACAGGAAGACTGGTCCATCTTCAAGTGTGCCCATGCAAGTGGTGACATCAGGTTCATGGATAAGGGGGTACCACCAGTCCTCCTGTACGAGGTCCAGGCAAGCAGGGGGGCCCAGGCAGCTGAGTGAATAGGATGCGGGCAGGGAGGGTGATCAGCACCGCGGGGGAAAATTACAGACGGCTTCTTCTCCTCTCTTGCTGGCTTTAATTTGCAGTACAGAGAGCCATACAGGGGATCGGTTCCACTAATTGCCCAACCCCCCCACCACACCCATCACCCTTCCTGTGCACAATACATTTCCCCTGCTGCCTAGACCCCTCATCCTTGCAATGCTACTGACTTCCATCCACTCTTTCCCAACAGCACTGCAATACACTTCAGGCTGCAATAGGATCCTTCAGGATGGAGAATGGAGGAAGGGTCCAGTAAATATGTCACATTTACCAGCCCCTTCCTTTTGTGAATGAACCCAATGAGTGATCGGTACCCATCACTCCTTCATAACTGAAGCATAGTAAACAGTTTTTTTTTTGTTGGGGAAGGAGGCCCTGTCAGGTTGGCTGTATGGGGCCCCATGGTTTCTAACAGCAGCCCTGGGTGACATGTATACACTTTATTGGCTGTCATGTCTGGGGTCCTCTTAGGGTCAATAATATAGTCTGGACATGATAATTTCAGTGCAAGAGAACTTTCAGGGACCAAATGGTGCAGGCATATCTGCAGAGCTGGATTATTGCCCCCCCCCCCCCTCCAAAAACAGCACTGGTGAACTTGGGTGAGTATAAAATGCTCCACATGGAAAAGCTGATAGTTTGTGGAATTGTTTTTTCCAATAAACCTGACTTTTCCCTAAGCTTGGTATTGGTGTGTGTGGCAATGTGTTTTAAAACACTGAAAACCATGTAGATAGATTTAATTTAATTTACATTTATGTATGAAAATTATTTCAGGAGCTAATTTTATTTTATATATAAAAATATTCCTTTGTGAAAACACTATATTCTTTAAACTGAAAGTTGTATAATGTACATAATATTTTCTAACTGCATAATAAACGTAATCACAGAAAACACCTTGATGTTCTGTAAGTGAATTTAGCGAGGCATTGGGCTTTTATACTCTTCTGTGACCTCCTATATTCTTGTTTTTTACAGCAGATGGTATGTAATTCCCAAACGAACACAGTAAGGTATATACGTGTAACATAAGCAATATAGCCATATAGGTATTACTTTCATCTTGCTTTTCCAAGAAAGATGAAAGAGAAAGCAGCTATAAATTTCCTGAATAAATCTATTCTGGATGTGGTGAATACTGTTGTGTACATATTTGTATGTGATCGTCTTCTCAAGGGCAATAAGGCTATAGTAATCATGATCATTTACACAGTCAATTCATGCACTTTTACTCGCTCTGTGATTATTTAATTAATAATAAGTCCTCTACAATCAGGAGGTTGTGAACAAGGTTTGAAAGTGAATTATTTTCCTTTCTTTTTTTGGATGGGTAAAGATGTATGGATATTATACCCTTATACATATTTAATGTCATCAGCAACCAGAACATTTCCTGGAAACAAGACAATGTTTTCTTTTTAATTAACATCTACCAAAACACCATACATTTTACTTTCTTTTTATAAAAGAATGTGATCTCATGTTATCCAATGAGATCTACCATTATTCAGTAAAGAGCTCTGATGCTTAAACCCAAATTAAAGCCAGCTTGCTACAAAGAAGGACCTTGTAGGAAAGCAGTGGTCTTACTGCTGACTTACAGCAAGAGCTCTTCAATTAGCAGGGAGCATGAACAATTTGCTGATTGGAGAATTGTAAATCTTTCACAGCATTCTGGCAGGAGACAGGCTTTTTTACCTAGGATGTGGCTGCTTTCTAAAAAAAACAATCTGTAAAGCTGGTCATAGAATGATAGACTGCAGGGTTAAAAAAATCTAGCTGATTCTTCTATCCACACTATAGAGCATGGACAGAGGAATCACCCAGCTGGGCTATTGTATTCTGACAGTCACCCCCTCAGCGGTGCCAAAAGTTGACACTGAACTGAACAATGGCAGCTTACTGTACATTGTACAGTGATTGTGGATAGGCAGGTATGGATCCTTCATTGCAGAACAACTGTAAGTATACAGTTTTGGAGCACTCAGGAATTCCTATGCAAGGTAAAAGGTTCTGATTAGAAAGAGGAAAAATGACTTACAGTTTTCCCAAGACTATTAGGTTCTTATATGGAATCCAGAATTCAAAGGCTTGGAGAGACTTTGGATGGGAAAAAGCCTCCAGCTGACTATGGGGACTGTGGTCCTAAGGGGCTTAAGCCAGGCATTGATAAGTAGAAAACTGTACATTCTGTCCACTGAAAACAAAAATACAGTAGCTCATACAATTGTGCCATCATTTGTTTAATTTTTCTAAAAAAAAAAACAGCATGCTGTACCAGGCACTTTTGATTGTGGTGTGAAAATTGTGCAACACAGCTGACACACTAATGCTGCAAAAAACGTTTGGCTTTTGACTCATGTATGGCTAGCTTTAGTGTGCCAGCTGTGATACGTGATTTTCGTGCCACAAACGAAAGTGCCTGATCCAACATGCTGGGTTTTTTTTTAGAAAAAGTAAACAAATGATGGCACAATTGTATGAGCTATTTTTGTTTTTCAGCTAACAGAACGTTCGGTTTTCTACTCCATGACCGGCTTTAACCCTCGTTCAAGAGAGGGGTGAAAATGAATGGGAAGCAACCAGCAGGTAAATGTGAGTTGGAATGGAGCCAAACACAGCTGTGTGAGAAGTTTGGACTGGTTTGTGACTGAGACACGATTGCTGATCTCTTGCAACATTTCTGGACCCCTGAGTAGACTGAAACTTTAAAAACCCAGTGGTATGATCAGCGTGTGACAGCAATGAGCCAAAAACTTATTTGTATGTACCAAAAGTAGGAACTGTTTAGTTTTTCTGTGCTGAAATAAGCTGTTTTCTTTTAATGTTTTGGAAAATAAAGAGTGTTGCTTTTACCAACATGGTTGGCTGGTGATCTCAGGCTCCCCCAAATCACAATTCATAAAAAATAACCAAGTTAGCATGACAAAGGCTGCTTCTTTAACTGCTCAGCTCCTAGCACGGAATGTTTAACTTGTAATGTACAGACCTGTAACATAGCAATTGATTTAATAAAAATAAATAGATAAATAGGTAGTTCACGTTGCAAGGACATTTTTCCCAGAGTTTACTTTATGTGCTCACCTCATTCACTAAGCTCCGGAGAAAATTCCCTTGCAAAGTTCAACTTCCCTTGTTAAGTGAACAGTCTTTTTGCCTTAATATGTCAATCCCTGTGTCTCTAAGCCTCAATATGTATACAGTGTACAGTCTACCTGTTGAGAGCTTCATTTTTTTTAAACTAGACATTCACGTTGTTTTCGGCCGATTTCCTAGAGTACCCAGCTTAAGTTTCCAAACCAGGAGCAATTTGTTAAGGTAGAATTGGGTGAGTTTTTTTTTCCAAAGCTCACAGCCCTGCCCAATCCAAACCTAATGCAATCCTGTCTGATCCACCATTTGCCACAAGCACTTTTTCAGAAACTGGCTGACTGTACACTGCATGTGGGTTTCTTACCCTTGTCCTTAGGCTCGTTCACACCACCATGTTAGAAAAAGCAATTGAGCATGGATTTTGTTAAAACACATATTATTTCTCTATGTGATGTGTTAAAACTTAACACAATTTAGTTTGTATATTACATGTGTACAGGGGTGGACTGACAACTCATGGAGCCCCCGGGCAACAGGGGATCATGGGGCCCCTGTGTCCTTGCCCAACGTCAAAAAAGCCTATTAAAAAGGTACCAGGGGCATCTCATGGGGCCCCCTACTGACCCCGGGCCCTCGGGCAGTGCCCGAGTTTCCAAATGGTCAGTCCACCCCTACATGTGTATCACGTGCATTTTACCTCCTTTTAATCAAGGGCAAAAATGTGTATTGCATTTTAGTGCATTTTTGATTGGTTATATTACAGCATGCAGGATGCAGCAAGTGGGATTGCAAAAATTGAATGCACTGTACTGTAACACATGCTTCTTTTCTAGGCTAAAAAACACCCATTTGGAGTTGAGCTTTAAAGGGTTAGTTAAACTTTCAAGTGAAAAGAGAAATAACACTGTACACCCCCCTTCCTCATCCACACTGCACTTACCTCCTCTCCACTACTCTTACCTCCTTGGGTGATAAGTTGTCATTGCCTACACAGATAAAGCAGCAGTGCAGGAATGTGAAATCTCTGTTCTTTTCTGTGCAGTGCTTCCAGGACAGATCAGATCAATTCTGATTAGTCAATGACAACAAAAAGCATTGCTCTGATTCAATCCCCAAAGCTCTGCACAGAGAAGAGGGAGAAGAACAAGGATTACAAATCCCCAGACCACTGCTCATCACTCATGGAGGTTAGTACAATGGGGATAGGGTGTGGGAGGGTGTACAATGTTAGTTCACCTTGTCATGTTTTCTGAAAAGGTGAACTTACACTTTAAGATGAGATTTTGTAAAGTGGTGGATGCTCATCTGATGCCCCTTGGGCAGCTGCAGTTTAGAGCCTCACAAGCTCATAATCCTCTTCACATATTTACACTTTCTATGCGCATTTCATTTTGGCTAAAAAAAATAGTTACAAGAAAATAAAAAAGTTGCTAGGTAACAGAATAATTAAATCATTCCATTTTTTAGGACCATTTTTTAAACAGGAGCATGCCACAAAACGACTTTTGTTTTAAATGTGCCAACTCTTCATTCCTAAACTGATTACAAATGCAGTATGAGCAACAAATATTTTAATTAATGAGGCTGAAAGTCTTGCCAGGCAACTAGTAAGGAGCCATATATGCTTTTTCCAATATGTTCAGGTATGCATGGAGCCATGTCCATCCTTTAGCCAGAAAGAAATGAGAGGGGTCTGGAAACTAAATATAGAGCTGGAAATTATGCCTCTTGTTTCCGAAGGATGTCGAGATATTGTAATTAGAGCAATAACTAGGCTACTGCTTCCTTGTCTTTGAAAACCTGCAAAAGGGCATCCGCCATATCTTTTTAGACTTGCACATCTGCTATGATTTTATAAGCTTGTAGTAAACCTGTACTGAGAGAAACATTGAGGCTGCCATTGATGGCAGCCAGCAAACTAGCACATTAGGAAGAATAGGTCAACAGTGGCAGCTGCCATACTTCCTCAGCACAGATTCCCTTTAAACGGCAAGAGCTGTGAAACTTTAAAGATTTACATTAACCTTTATACTTCTTTTTCCCAATCATGACAGTAAATATGCTTCCTGTCCTAGGGTGACTGCAAACACCTCCTTTCCTCTTCTCCATAACATAGGTGGTAGGTGTTCTGTAGTTGTCTTGGATTGCTAAGTATTTGTTTAAAAGTGATTGTAAAAGTTTTTTTCTTTATAAAATAATAAACATGTAATGCCTACCTCCTCTGTGCAATGGTTTTGGACAGGGCAGCCCTAATCCTCCTCTGGGGTCCCCCGAAGGCCCTTCTGGCCCTTCCTCTTCCCCCATAGCAAGCAGGTTGGGGGAACTCGTGCAGGCTTGCACTGTGTGCATCCATTGACACTCACTGTGCTGCTCAGCCCCTCCTCCCACCCTCTGCTCACGGGATTTGACAGCAGCAGGAGCTAATGGCTCCTGCAGCTGCCAAGCCTTCTGTGAGAGAGGGGTGAGAAGTGTAGCACTGCTGCAGACAGGCACAGTGCTGGATCGAGGTCAGGCTCAGGTAAGTATCTGGTGAGTGTGTGTGTATGTGTGTGTTGGGGGAGGGGGTTAGCTGACATTGAAAGGTTTTTTTTTTACCTTAATTCAGAGAATGCTTTAAGGTAAAAAAAAATTATATTTACAGCCACTTTAAATTCCTACAATGCTTCACTAGGTATTTAACCTCCCTGGAGGTATTCCCGAGTGTAGCTCGGGGTAAAGTTTCAGTACCAAAAGCGGTAACCCCGAGCTACACTCGGGCTTACCATGCAGCATTGCACAGGGATTCCCTATAGTGCTTACCTTGTCCTTTGCTCCTGCGATGCGGCCCCTGCAGCGTCCCCGGCCATCTCCTTCTGCTGATGCCGGCATCTGGCTTCTGTGTTCCGGTCCCTGTGACGTCGGGACGTACGGGCGCCGGAACCGGCGGCAAATTTGAAAATTAAAAAAAAATGACATTTTTTTTAAAACGATTATTTCATAACAAAACATTCCTGTATCAAAGCATTTCACATACATTTTGTCCCTACTGCTTTGTCCTGTGCCCTGCCTGCATTGTGACTGTTCTTTCTGCCTGGAAACTTAGAAAAGTCCACGGCGTCCAAAAAGCGTCCCTTTAGGTCAAAATCGTTTTAGACCAGCTAGAGAACAGCGATAGTAAATTAGAACTACTTGCAGAATTGATTGATAATGATTTGTGGGGAAATTCGTCATCAGACACTGAAAACGATTTTGCGACTTTGCTCAGTGATGTGCGAACTTGGCGCTATATTTCAAATTTCAGTGTTTTTGGTTTGATTATATTATTGAATTAAATTTATTATTATTATATTATTATTTTTTATGAGTATTTATTAAATTATAATTTATGATTTCGTGTTTCAAATTTTATCATACCCGGGATGTTTACTAGACTCTTGTTCGGACAGATTTCAGGGAGTTATTCCTAAATTACAGGCCTACAATAAAAAAATACATATTTCCATGCAAAAAAATGGTACCGCTTATGGTACAAAATTCCTGACATAATCATACCGCCAGGGAGGTTAAACAAATACTGTAAGTGTATGAATGGGGCACACCTACTAAATTAAAGCTATAAAAAGGTGTACACATAGTAAAATAAAATAATATGTACAGAGAAAACAGTGAACTAGCCACTCAAAAACACACACAGGCAGTCGATCCTAAATTATCTATTAACCCTAGTGTATCCTTAGACAAAGTAATAATTCATCAACACACATAATTGTTACTTAGCTCTAAATCTTTAATCAGTTCCAAAGGTTGATCCATGCATTTCTAGATGGGCAAGATGAAATACTCACCTTGGTCAGTGCAAATGGATATAATTGCTTATTAATTTACATTTTCTGCAGCTTTCTTGTTCTCCTCACTATGGCTATGTCTTTGCTTTCAGTTGGACCACTATCCCCCTGAAATTCCACTTCCTGCCACATAACTAATCCCTCCTTAATGCCCCATCCCCCCAAACATCTTGTCAGCTTAGCTGGCATGGCAACTTCATTAGCATTTGGGGTCCGTTCACACTAATGCGTTTTTTAGTGCTTATTGAAGAAACGCACTACAGTCCATTTAACATGGTTTCCTATGGAACATGTTCACATCTATGCTTTTTTGAGCTTCTGCATTTTTATAAAGGGTCAAGGACTTTTTTAAAATCAAAAAGCAGAGTTTTTGCTACAATACAGTTCAGTGGAGAAGCTGCTGAAATGCATGGTAGTGCATTTTAGCCACGTTTTGCCTTTTTATTCCAACAAAAAATTTTCACTTTAACAAAAAAAAAGAACTGAATAAAACGCAAAACATGGTAAAAACATGTCAAAAGTGCATCAAAAATCATGTCAAAAACGCGGGTAGAAAATTGAAAAACAAACTGCAAAAAGCACTGGAGAAAGCATCAAATGCAAAATGCATATATGTGAATGGTGCCTTAGACTAGACTACTGACTGCATAAACAAACAGCTAAGTAGGCATTAATTGTTTTACCTGCCAAATGGTTCACATTTATCTCCTTAGATTGTACACCCCTTGAGGGTTAAGGACTGATGTGAATGTACAATATATATGTAAAAGCGCTGCGTAAATTGATGGCGCTATATAAGTACCTGAAATAAATAAATAAATCTCCATGTACTGAGATAGCCAGAGAACACAACTATTTGAATTTTCTCTACAGCATTTAAGCAATACACCTAGGTTAGCTCTCCCAACTAGCCTGTCATGGGATGGTGAAGGAGGAGCAGCCACATTGATGGCTCAGCCCTCTACCTATTCTACTCTTTTCCCCTGTATACATGCTCCGGCAACACATATGCATGTTGCATATCTGATTGGTCCCTGGCGCTGCACCTTCCTCTCCCAGTCTGTTCTGTTGCACATAGGATTGCAATCAGGCTAATATCAAGTTCAGCTCAGGTACATCCTCTAGCTACAGATAGCACATTTGATGATGTGTATTGCATACTTGACTGCATTAAAGAGGTTGTAAACCCTTACCCTAGTGAAGTGACCAGCCTGATTCACAGAAATTAAAGAAATCCTGCCACATAAATTGTACTTGTCTATCTGCAGTCTTCATTTCTCTATATTGATTCACTGTACTGAATTTCCAGCTTGTCTGAGATTGTAGAAAAATAGTGGGCAGACAGCTGAGATTACACTTTGCAGAGCTCAGTAAGGATAGTTCTGAGAACTGATTGGAAGGAAGGGACACCTCCCCCTCCAGTTGGCTCTCAGGAGTAGAACAGACTGGCTGTCAATCTGCTAGAGGTCCCTCCCCTGTCACCATTTTTCTCTTTGCGTCAGGAAAACGTGTAAGAAGTGACTCATGCAAATAGCAGAGGAACGAAGAAGCAGAAATAAATCACACTTAGTACTCTTAACCACTTGCCCTCCAGAGGATTTACCCCACTTCCTGACCAGTCCATTTTTTGTGATACAGCGCTGTGTTACTTTAACTGACAATTGTGCGGTCATGCAATGCTGCACCCAAATGAAATTGGAGCTATCTTTTGGTGGTATTTGATCACCTGTGCATTTTTAATTTTTTGCGCTATAAACAAAAAAATTAAAAAAATTTGAAAAAATATATATATATTTTTGATGTTTTGCTATAAAACATAT
Organism: Staurois parvus; assembly: GCF_062004578.1. NCBI lineage: Eukaryota > Metazoa > Chordata > Amphibia > Anura > Ranidae > Staurois > Staurois parvus. Next base: position 3,225,459 of record NW_028318368.1, read on the forward strand.
CCAGTAAAAAAATTTAAAAAATCTAATTTCTTCAGAAATTTGGGCCAAAATGTATTCTGCTACACATCTTTGCTAAAAAAAAATCCCAATACGTGTAAATTAATTGGTTTACATGAAAGTTATAGCTACAAATGGCAGTACATGTACTGGAATTTTTATTTTTTTATACTAGTAATGGCGGTGATCAGCATCTTATAGTAGGACTGTGGCGGGCATTCTGACACTGGGGGGGAACTGACTAACTGCTACTGATATTCCAATTACACTAATACAGTGATCAGTGCTAATAAAAATCACTGAAACTGTACTAATGGCACTGGCCAGGATGGGGTTAACATCTGGAGCAATCAAAAGGTTAACTGTGTGCTGTTTTACAACATGTGCTGTGTATGTTTACTTGGGAAACATGCTGCTGTGTATTTCTCTACAAAAGAGAAATGTTTGGCAAACATAGCATATACTGTACATTGTGCAGAATTAACATTAGAAAATATAAAAATCACTGGATTTATTTGGAAACACTTTGCAAATAATAACAAACAGACAATATTTACAAAGCAGAAAAGGACAGAGTTGACAAACATTCATTACATTTTGTCCTTTTTTTCTCCTTCAAAAGCCCATCAAAAGATTTGCCACATTTAAAAAGCACATTTTCATCTGCATTTGCCTGTACCTGTCCAATCAGGATTCATTCACTGTTCAACGTGTATTTCCCATACTTATCTGAGTAATCCAGATCTCTTCAACACTGGCCATATTTCTAATACTGCCATTTTTATATTTCCCAACATCCATGCTTTTACATATTCACTATTTTCAAAAGTCTAATTGATTTTATTATTTATTCATCATTGATTCCAACAAATTTCTGCCACATTCTTTGCCAGTCATTCATAACTGCTTGTCATGAATGAAAAAAAATGCTATCGCTACAGGTGGCCCAACGTTTAAGTAACTTAGATTAGATTCTAACTACCAAAGACAGTACAGAGTGCATTATTTTTTCTCTCGTACAGTATGTCCGGCAGACTTGCAGTAAGCTAAACTTAGTAAAGCAAAAAATTTTGGATCACTACTAAGCAGGAAATTATAAACAAACATGCCTTTTCATATACCTTTATATTTAGAATTTATTTCCAGAAACTATGCTTCAGTGTAAAGGTGAAAGCAAATTAAAACTATTACTTCAAGCGGACTTTTTTCACAAGCATATTAAAAAATAATAAAAAGATCACAGTTCCCTTCTAGAGGAAAGGGGTTGCTAAAGGGATAATAATACAATAGTTCTGTCTGTGTATGAGCACTGAAAGCCAAAAAATTAACTTTCGGTGAAAAGGATTCTTTGTATCCAACTTACAAGCCAATCTCAATGCACTATTTAATTGGGCAACTATGTGGCAAATGAGATGTAATTAATGTTGGTAAATATAAAGTCATGCATTTGGGGGCTAAAAACATGCATGCATCAAAAATACTAAGGGGAGAACAGTTAGGAGAGTCAATGGTGGAGAAGGGTCTAGGAGTTCTGGTAGATCATAAACTTAATATTAGCATGCAATGCCAAGCTGCAGTTTTTAAAGCAAAATAGAAGAATACTCTTGTATTAAAAAAGGTTTACACTCCAGAGAAAGACATTGTTTTGCCCCTCCATGAAGCACTAGTGAGATCACATCTAGATTATACACTTCAGCTTTGGGTTCCAGTTCACACAAAGAATATCGGAGAACTAGAGAAAGTGCAGAGAAGGGCAACCAAACTGATAGGAGGCATGGAGGAGCCATGAGGAAATATTAGAGGAAATGAATTTATTCTCGCTTGAGTAGTGGAGATTATGGGGAGATATGATCAACATGCATAAATACATCAGTTCTTCATATAGTGAACTTGGTATAGAGTTATTCACCTTCAGGCAGTTACAGAAGGCAAGGGGGCACTTTTTACATCTGGAGGAAAAGAGATTTAACCCCCACATATGAAAAGTAAGAGATGTGAAATAACTAGAACTAATTTTGGCCAGCTCAGTAGATTGTTTTAAAAATGAGCTGGGTACATTTCTAAATACATAAAACATAACTGGATATTAACAATTTTAGATAATAACACCAGAGATACTTGATCCAGGGAATATTTGATTGCCTCATGGGGGATCAGGAAGGACTATGCGTCATAGTTTTTTTTTTCCCTCTGGATTAACTGTAGGTACAGAATTGTGTATATGGTGGTTTTCTACTTATTTATTTATTTATTTTATTGGTTGAACTAGATGTAATTGTGTATTTGTTCATCGTGACTACCTATATGCTTAACTCAAATATGTTGCAAACGACTGAAAATTAATTAGAGAGGAAGGAGGGGGGTACAACAAAAGTAGCATATTACCATAGCTTTATTTCTGGGCAATTTAAAGTTTTTGTTTCAAATTCCCCAATTTAGAATGGATGCATTTTTTTAAATAAATGCAGTATTTGTACATTTTTTTAATTTTTATTTAAATGTGCTTCCACCTATGTAATTGAATTGGCAGTTTTTCTTTTGAATCTGCAGATTTGTCATGGTGGCTATATCTGTTTAGTAAGAAGACACCTAAATGAAAGCAAGAACCTGTTCATCATTTGTTTTATATAAGCTTTATCCCAGCTTAGATAAACAACTCCTTTGTTTAGTTCACATGCACCCTAGACTTCTGTAGAGCATGAATTCAGTTTACTTCAAAACAGAATACAATTAAGAAATATTGATGAGGGATTTCCCTTCATTTTGAAAAAGAATCTGGGCATGTCGGCCAAAATTCACTATCCGATGAAGATGGGGTCATTGCCAGCAATGGTGAAGAATTGTTTGGTTTATTAACAAGTTAATTAATCACCATGTCAGCATTAGAGTACAAAGATCAAATAGTGCTGGGTTATGAATATTTATTTCTCCTTAGCCAACCACTAGGAAGTTTATTGCCTTTGGTGCAGGCTGGCAAAGTGTATACTATTTGGGAATGACCTTTTGAATGTCATACTCCCTCGGGGCCCCCATCCTGGGGAAGAGATGCTGTTGTATGACATAGCATCTCTTGGACCTGTATCCTAGAGAAGGTGACCATGTGTTTTTAAAAAGACCAGGGTTTGAGGCCTAAGATGATAATTAAGGGGACCGAGACACCATGGAGAAATGTATTACATGGGGAACTGGAGAAACTGGGGAGAAACTTGGTCATTGATTGAAGTGTGGTGCCTTCTCCTTAGGAATCAGTAGCTGGAACACCAAATAGCTTGCAGCTAGGAGCTTGATTCACAGGATGCCGAGTTTGCTTCCAGGTTCTCTACCTGTGAAAGATTTACGGTAAGTACTTCTTATCCCTGGAGTCTGCCACATCTCATGGGTGTCATATACCCTAACCCCCTTCCTAGGAGTTTGAGCAGAGCCAAGAAACTCCATATTTACCCTTAAAAGTGACTGGCACCCATCTGTCCCTAAGGTGAAATGTCATCCCACCTGACCACTTATGGTCCCTATTCACTCTCAGGGTATAGGGGGTGCTACAATGTTAGTAAGTAGCTTTAACAGGGAATAGATGTTATGATTTTCATATAACCAAGTACCAGTGGACTACATGAAATGACAGCCTAAACAGACCATTCCCAGCCTTAGCACATGCTTCCCAGAGAATAGTAGCAGTCCACTGACTGACTGTATTTGCTCCTTGGAGTTAATTTTAACCCACAAATGAACAAGCAGCAATTATGTTTACACTCAAGTTGTGCATTCCCACACCAGGGCATATACTCGCTATTTTGTACAGTGCCTGTTTCCATGGGCATGCATGTGTACTGTACTTTACATTTGTGGAAACTCATACCCTAGTACATTTGAGAGGAAGTTTACAGTGTATCCTTGCAACAAATCTAATTACCGAGCCATGGTCATACTAAAGTATAGGAATCCCAAGCTATAAATTAGGGGTCAATGGCAAAAATGCTGTTTTGTAATAAACATCTGTCTCCCTTTGCCCTTTAGTCATTGACTACTAGATTGTGCCCAATCATTTTGTAGCTATTCTGTAGCCCTCCTCTCAAAATATTTTTAAACATATGTCACTTGAAGCCTATTGATCACAATCACAAAGGCACAACCCACATCTCACCTTAAAAGCATCAGAATAATAAATTATATCTTGTATTTTACTGAATGGGACATTTTTTCTCGTTTTATAAAGTTATTTCCAATACAGCAAGGCTGGATTTACACAAAAGCATAAACATGTAGGAACATACACTGCAGTGCCATAAGTCAGCATGGATCTCAAGGATGTGTAGAGCAGACCTTCAACCATGTGTACAAATCTCACCTGTCCCCTCCCCTCCACCCCATTAAAAATTGCAGGAAAAATAACAATATATAAATTTTTCTTTTTTACCTTGCTGTTTCCCTAATTGTCACCTAGATGATGATGACGCATACAAGCATCACTGTCTTCGGGGATGTCTATGTTACATATCTGTGAAAGCCGTGTACCAGATTATATGTATGCACAGATATGCTATGGTTCCCTGCTAGAAAGCTGACAGAGCCCACTGGCACATCTGAGCATGCACTAGATCCTTCTGTACATATGCAGATGGAACCTAAAGACCTGTGAGGTGTCAGCACATATGACAGATCTCTCTTCAAGATGGCTGCCCCAGAACTCGAGTGGACAAAGGGGAACTTCCCTGCAAGAGGACATATATGGAGATTTTCAATTTCATTTGTGATACCTAGGTTGGAGTTCCTCTTAAATGACTAGCTATCTCTGTTGGAAGTCTGTTATAAACATCTACTACTCTTTCAGTAAAATAATAGTTTCTAAGATTAAACTTAAATTTGACTACTGCTATTCTGAGGTCATGCTCCCATGTTCCGAACTTTTGTCTGTTAATTTTAAATTTGTTCTCCTGAGAATTATTCACACTCATAATGTATTTAAAACATATCGCTAAAAATAAAAATGTAATATATTGCAGCTTACCATTCCTTTTCATTTTCACTTTTCAGGCTATAAACATTTTCAGTAGTGTCCATGTCACTTCCTGTGATATGAACAGAAACCACAAAGAACATTATCTTTATTGTGTGACTACTAGTCCCATCCATCCATCCACCATTAAATGGAAATGAACAAAGGGAGACATGTTCACAAGGATAGGAAGTGTGTTACTGGCAGGATTGCCAGTTGAAATCTGAGAAAAAAAAAGAAAACGTATGCAGCCACTCCATCTTAGGTTTGCTAAACTACAATATATTACATTTTTGTTTCTGGCTTTAGCTATGCTTTAAAGCAGGGGTTTTCAACCTTCTGAAGAGCGAGAACCAGTGAAGTGATTTGGTAACCGGTCGCGGGCTAAAATGGTTCAGAATTTAGAATTTTTTATTTTGAATAGCATATTGAACATTTTCCTCCTGCAGCCACTGAATGCTGGCAGGAGGGTAATGAGGAAAAGCTGGCTTTCAGTGGTTGCAATAGGAAAATGGAAAGGAGTGGTTTACGTATATGCCATCAACCCTCCTGTCCAAGTGTAAAACAGAATGTGACAGGTAGGCAGCACGGGCCCCCTGGAGCCTAGGGCAGGGTCACCATTGCGACCGCTGATGCTACACCACTGCTTGATGGGGTTGGTGGTGGTAAAAAAAAATCTCAACTACGGGGTTTTAGTGCACCCAAAACAGCAAATGTAAACAAGCCCTTACTGACCTGAGTCCCCTATAACACTGCTTTCATACTGATGCACTTCAGTCTACCTGCACTGTGGGGGCAATGCAGTGCACTTGCGACTTTCCTGTGGGTAAGCTACGCTTTACCATAGACTTCTATTAACTCTTGCAGGTGTGGTGCACTTTCTAAAAGCTCACCCATACTCCTGTGTTTAGGAGATTTGGTGTGCTTCCAGAAAGTGCACTAACTCACAGGATATAATAGAAGTCTAGGGCTCAATGCAGCTAACCTACAGGAAATCCACAGGTGCACTGTGCTGCCCCATGGATCAGTGTGAAATCAGCCTAATAACCTTTTTTTTTAATATAAGTACTAATATGCCCATTGAAAAACTGTGATGTTCAATAAACTTACCTTTTCTTCTTCCAGCTTCTGCTGGCATCACTAGACTGTTAGAAAGGTCCCAGGCAGGGGCGGACTGACAACTCATGGGGCCCCCAGGCAATAGGGGATCATGGAGACCCTGTGTCCTTGCCCAAACTCAAAAAAGCCTATGAAAAAGGTACCAGGGGCATCTCATGGGACCCCCTACTGACCCCGGGCCCTCGGGCAGTCCCTGAGTTTCCAAATGGTCAGTCCGCCCCTGGTCCCAGGCGTAGTGTACTTAGTATCAGTACGTCTGGGACAGGAGCCAGGACTACAGTGGAGGCATCAGCTTATGCAGCTCTTGCTTCCTCCACTGCCAGCGCCAGCTCCTTGCACTCTGATGCTCTGGTATGGTCGGCAATCTGCAATCTGGGCTTGGCGACATACCTTCTGAGAGCATGAGGTCACGGGCCAAATCATGGGGTTCCACGGGCCACATGTGGCCTTCAGGCCATGGGTTGAGCACCCCTGCTATTAAGGTTTCAATCAAATCCACTGCTCCACCACCAGCATAATGTGCCTTCTTTCCTAGAGGCTGCATATGTTAAAGCTGAACTGTTCAATATAAAAGACACAGCACTTTCTACATTTATACATCAGTGAACTCCATATAAAAAAAAACCTAAATACACAATTCAAATACATATATGAGATCAGTTTAACCTGGATAAAGCTTTCTTTTTCTGTGCATCCATTCCTAAAATCTACACTGCTCTGCCACAAAGTACAACATTGACTAGCAGATGAGGAGACCTGATCTTACTCTGCTGCAGTTTCACTTTCCCTTACAGATCCCCTTCCCATCACCACCCTTTGGCTGTAAATGATAAGCAGCACAATGATGCCCCCATGTCTTTGTCATTCTCTTATCTCCTCCTATCCACATGCTCCTTGCACTACAGCACACCTGATTGCTCTGTTGTGATGCTCTCCCCATGCCTCTTTGATCTCTGCTGTATAGACCGTACAGTAGACTGCCAGAAGCTGATATTAATGCAGGCCATAGATGGGTAGAAAACTGACCGAAAAAGAAAAATCGTCCGATTTTTGTACCGTGTATGGGTTAGTTCGTTGGCCGTTTTTCGTGTTTTTTTCTCGCTTGGATTATCGTTTATGTTGGGAAATTTTCGGAAAACGACCGATTTTCTCCAAACCGTAAGATCGTTTTTATGAACATTTTATGCGCATGTGCAGTGACCTGGAAAGAAAAGAAGTTTTTCACGTTCTAAATTTCGTTTCCGGGACAAACTGTCAAAAGTTCTAGAATGTAAACATGTCAGCATGTGCACCATAATGGCCATTTTTCGTTTGGATATTTTTCGTGGCATTTTTGTGTAATAAATCACGATAATTCGTACGTACGGCACGATGATGATGTCTCCTTCAGGCAGGCTCCGGAGAGTGTGGGAGGGTAACAAAGGTCACAAAATGACAAAATTTCCTGTTAGAGGTTATGATTTTCACGGCTTAATCGGCCGAGTTTAGTAATCGTTGGTGGTTACGTCAGATATAAGACCGACCGCTATTTTGTTTATCGAATGAAAAATCAGAATAATTTTGTACCATCTATGGCCTGCATAAGTCAATTGCAGGTATTTTTACTGTTTGCATTACAAAAAATATACTAAATGATGTATTCATAATTACAGAGCTTTTTTATTTTGTATTGTTTATATCTGTCTGGAGTTCAGCTTTAAATGTGTTCTTTATGTGTATGTTAACCTGCTTTGTCTGTCACATCACATACTGTATATTACTTCCTTTTATTTACATTCTACTTTGCCAGATTTTTGTTGCTGTGTCCATCTCTTTTTTTTTAAATGCATTGTTGCCATCAGTTTCAAAATTACCTTTTTACCTTTTTCAAAATTAAATTTTTTTCTTAAAATGGTACATATTCTCAGTTTTAACATTTGATATGTTTTCTATTTTCTATTGTGAATAAAATATGGGTTTAAGAGATTTGCAAATCATTGCATTCTGTTTTTATGTAGATTTTACAAGGCGTCACAGCTTTTTTGGAATTTGGGTTGTAAATAAGTGGGAAGCTTGGAAGCAGAAATCGCTAGCAGTCACCGCCTCCACTGCTCTGAGCCTGGGGAGGCAGATCAATATAGTGGATATGTAACCATATTAAAAAAACGTTTTGCCATTAAAATGTATTACAATTGCTTCTATCCTACTCCTATTAATCTGAAGGATCTTGTAGTTTGTAAACTTACTTTGTGATGATCCCCACACATTTACTTCCTTGAATTCTGTGATCTGTATTAACTATGTAAGTAGGCACTGCTGTGTCACACATTTCACAGAGCCTGCCTTCTGAACTAGATGTGCTGAGAGGAGGAGTTTCAAGAGGCGGGGTCAGTACAAGAATCACTGCTTGCAGGCAGTAAGGTACCATGGGATATGTAGTCCTTAAAAATTGAAAGTGAACAGCAGAGGAGAAGCTGCAAAACATGCTGGGAATCCAAGAAGTTGTGGAGAGAGAGATGGCCAGCAGACAGGCAGCACTCATAGCATAAAAGGAATTTTTTCACGTAAATTTGTATTGGATTGTCAAAAATAACTGTTGTTTGTATTATGATTACAATGCTGCTGTTATAAAATGAAAGTGTATGCTGTGACCATTAAAGTGGAATTCCAGTTTAACCCTATCTACTCTTAAAACTGTCCTCTTCCTCCTCCTAACATCTATGCTTTCTAACCTGTGTAAGAAAAGATGTATATACGTACCTATTGCCTGGTCTGGTCACATGATGTACCCTGCGTATATACCTATCTATTTTCTGGTCTGGTCACAGGATTTACCTTGTGTCAGCCAGAGACAGCACTGACACAAGGACTGACACAAGAAAATGACTAGTAAAGCCTGGAAAGGTGACATCACTCATAGGATTTAAAGTGACACTGAACCTTCGTGTTTTTTTTTTAACTAAAATAACAAATAGGGTATACTTACCTTAGATCCTCTGATTCTGGGGTCCGCTGCTGGTGCTCCAGGCTCCTCCTCTTTGGTAGGTGCCTTTCCATGGGGGCACCCTTGTGGACTCGCTCCTGAGCCACCCTGTCTGCATCCATTGTCACAGAACAGGCCCTGTCCCCTGCTGGCTCGGCACAGCATTTGATTGACAACAGTAGGATCCAATGGCTCCCACTGTTATCAAACTGCCCAGGAAGGAGAGAGAGAGCGGTGAAATTGCTGCTCTCATGCACATCATTGGATCAGGGGCTGGGGATCCTGCAGCACAGAAGTTTTTAACTTTAATGCATAGAATGCATTAAGATGAAAAATTGTAAGGCTTTAGAACCACTTTAATGGCTCATTTGTTGTCCGCTCCCTTGAAGTTTTACTGGCTGACACAGGGAAGCGGGATCAGTTGACCGGACTGGAGCCGGCTGAAAATAAGTAATTATATACCTCTTTCTTTCACAGGTTAGTAAGCATAGGTGTTAGGAGGGGGAGGGAGCAATGTTAAGAGTAGTTAGGGTTAAGCTGGAACTCCACTTTAATTTCCTTTACTAAAGCTCTACTTACAGTACTACTATTTCTTTATGTTTTTCCTTTTTTTTTCTAAAGGATCAACATGCACTTTAATTGCATATTTTTATTAGCTTAAAATTTTGATTGAATTTGAATTGGTATCCACATGTTGCAGCTCCTGTACAGAACTCAGACTGAAGGAGGGATGAGCAGCGCAAGGAGTGAATTAGTTGTGCTACATTACATAGCACTTGCTGACAGTGGGAGAGTTCAGGGTGACAGAGAGGTTAGCTCCTCAGTCTACCGTTTTGTATGGCTGTCCGCTCACAGAGTGGGGTGGTAGAGAAGACTTGTACCAAATGTTTGCTAAAATATAAAGGTAAATGTTGCAGGAAGTAAATAGATACCAAACATGTCAAGATTTAAAATTTTGCACACCCTTGAAATGGTGACAAACTACCGTACCTAAAAATCTCCATGGGCAATGCTTTAAAAGCCTTTATAGATTACCTGTTTAGAGTTAAACATGAACTCTGGCATGAACATGTGTAGTGCAATCACCATTTACATGCGTGCAAGACCTGTGTGTGTTTGCATTTGCATGTGAGTATAGTGAATGGGGGATCTTTATATTTTTATTTTAAGAATTATTTTATTTATAGTAAACAAAGAACTAAAACCAGAAGTGACAAAATCCTTGTGGCTTCTGTGATCATTCATCACAGAGAAGTGGGGTGGGTTGTTCTCCTCTGTGTTCTGCCAACCCGACAGCTTCCTGAGATGCAAGACTCCCTGGGAGGACAGGAGACCCTAGGAATGGCAGTGGATGGTGCTGGGAGAGGGGCCCCCTTCTGAGCCCTGTAAAAGTGACCGGGAAGATGTAGAGGAGCGTCTATTAATATTCTCCTTTTAATACTATAGTGTAATCTTCCATAAAGCTAAAGTTTTTTTTTTTTTTGATGGGGTGGGGGATACCACATTAAACTAGTTATTTGAACAGTTTGCATCCGCGCATGCTGCTGCTTCTTGTAAAAATGCTCCCTTCATGCTGCCTTTATAGGTGTCAGCTATTGCCCTGAGCAGCTTTCTTCTGGTGCTGAATGGGTTAACAGCAGCCGCTGCTATTGTGAGGAGTTGTGCTGCCCACCTGCCCTCTTCCACCCTCTCTGTCATTCAGAAACTTTGTACTGTTAATCTCTCAGAAGACATTGAATGTTGTGAATCTAAGAGGAGAGAATGAATGACAGCATCTCTGCCACCTATTCCCAAAATGCATTGAGGGAGAATAGTAGTATGAGGTCTGTGAATGGCGGAGAGGACAGTTGCCTGTCTGCCCCATTCGAGTGTCCAGGAGGAGCGGGTGAATGGAGTAGAAGTGGATGAATGACATGATCACCTCCATCCATTCACAGAATGCAATGCATTATGGAAGAATAGTAGCACATAGTCTCTAAATGTTGGAAAGGGCAGCAGAGAGCAAGTGTTGAGAACAAGTGGATGAATGGAGGAGGGGAGGATGAATGACGCAATCTCTGCTGCCCATTCATATAATGCAATGCATCATGGGAGAATAGTAGTATGAGGTGTCTGAATTGAGGAGAGGTAATTCGGGGTGTCAGAAAGTCGAGGAGGAACAGATAAATGAAGGTAAAGTAGAAAAATAACAAGATCTCCATTGTCTGTTCACAGAAAGCAATGCATTGTGGGAGAGTAATAGTATGTAGTGTGTGAATGGCAGAGAGGGCAGAAGGGGGCAGGTGAGGGATGCAACTCTTCACGCTAGCAGTGACTGCTGTTAACTCATACAGCACCAGTTATTGCCCTCAACAGTTTTCTTCTAGTACTGTATAAGTTAACAGCAGCTGTTGTGCTGCTCACCTGCCCCCTTCTACCCTCTCTGCTATTCAGAAACCTTGTACTACTATTCTCTCAGAATACATTGCATTTTGAGAAAGGAAGATGAGAGAATGAATCACAGGATCTCCACCACCTATTCCTAAAATGCATTGTGGGATTACAGTAGTATGAGATTGGCATAGAGGACAGAAGTCCTCTCTGCCCTAATAGAGTGTCTGGGAGGAGTAGGTGAATGTAGGAGGAGTGGATGAATAACCTGATCTCCTCCATCCATTCACAGAACACGATGCATTATGTGAGAAAAGTAGTACAGAGTCTCTAAACGTTGGAGAGTGCAAGCTAGGGCAGCTGGGTGTTGAGGAGCGGTGGATGAATGGAGGAGGAGAGGATGAATGACAGGTTGTCCACTTTCCATTCATGTAATGCGATGCATCGTGGGAAAATAGTACTATGAGCTATCTGAATGGTCAGAGAAGGCAGAGGCCCTGTCTGCGTGCCCCAGTTGAGTGTCTGGAGGAGAAGGTGAATGGAGGAGGAGTGGAAGAATAACATGATCCCCTCCATCTATTCACAGAACACGATGCATTGTACGAGAATACTAGTATAGAGTCTCTAAATGTCAGAGAGGGCATACGAGGGCAGATGAGTGTTGAGGAGAGGCGGATGAATGGAGGAGAGGATGAATGACAGGATCTTCACTGTCCATTCACATAATGTGATGAATTGTGGAAGAACAGTAGTATGAGGTGTTTGAATAGTGGAGAGGGAATGAGGGGGTGGCTGAATGTTGTGGAGGAGCAGATAAATGATGGAGGAGTGGAAGAATGACAGGATCTCCACCACTCCTTCACAGAACGCAATGCATTGTGCGAGAGTAGTAGTACCTAGTGTGTGAATGGCAGAGAGGACAGAATGGAGCAGTTGAGTGGCCAGCTCTTCACACTAGCAGTGGCTACTGTTAACCCATACAGCACCATATGATAGCCAGTGATATCTGGCAACTATGAAGGTGGCAGCATGAAAGAAAGACTTACAGTATTTTCTGGCGTATAAGACTACTTTTTATACTTAAAAATATACCCCAAAAATTGGGGGTCGTCTTATACGCAGGGTATAAGATATGAACTTTGAGTTTGTTTGGGTGAAGCTGGCTGCATGTGTAGTAATACTGTACATACAGTATACCGCGCTGAGCCAAGCTGGCTCAAAACAAATGTCCCTATGACAGCCCGCTGGATGTATGCTATATACAGTATACTGCGCTGAGCCAAGCGGTTTCAAAATGTACCGGTACGTCCCTACTGTAATCAGCCCGCTGGATGCGTGTATGTACGGTAGCTGTGGCTACATACAGTATACACTGGGCCAATCACGGCGAGTGATGTATTCTACTAATGAATACAAAGCCTGCTCGGATTGGCTGAGTCAGAGAGGTGGGCTGATGATGTCACAACCTCAGCCAATCCGAGCAGGCTTTGTATTCATTAGTAGAATACATCGCTCACGTGATTGGCCCAGTGTATAATGTATGTAGCCGCAGATACCGTACATACACGCATCCAGCGGTCTGATTACAGTAGGGACGTACCGTTACGTTTTGAAACAGCTTGGCTTAGTATACTGTATATACCGCACATCCAGCGGGCTGACAGATTAATCTGTCATAGGGACACTTGTTTTGAGCCAGCTTAGCTCAGCGCGGTATACTGTATGTACATTACTGCACATCCAGCGGGCTGTATATATACTGTATACTGTATGTAGCCGAAGCTACCGTATTACCGCACATCCAGCAGTAACCATCTGATTTGTAATTTGATCCATATGATGACTGTCTTACAAATGTATCACAAGATGTCATTCATGAACTTATGATGTCAGACGATGAACATGAGGATTTTAAAGGATTTTAAGTACCGGTAAGTCATAACCATTTCAATAAAAAAATCTGATGTTTTTAAATGGTGTTGCCTTGGAAGGGGGGTAGTCTTATACGGCGAGTATAGCCCAAAACCTATGTTTTAACTGGAAAATTAGGGGGTCGTCTTATACACCCAGTCGCCTTATACGCTGGAAAATACGGTACATAGGATAAACACCATTAGGCTTCATGTACACAAGCAGCTGCTAAACTCGAGTTTAGGAGCTTTTGGCATTTTTTGGCCAAAGCTCCTAAACTCAACTCCATAAAAGCCTGTGTGTCCATGTACACATAGGCTTTTAGTAGAGTTTATGAGGTGCCACGTTTAGGTGAGGTTAGACCTCCCTCTCCGGAACGTGGAAGAATCGCATTCAGGATAGGAACGTTTTGACCACTGACTGCAGGAAAACACAAAATGCTGCAAAAACATTGTACCTATTGTATGCTCTGAGTTTATTAATAAACTTTATGGAAAAAAAAAACAAAACGTGGCAACAGCGGTACCGTGTTTTTGTCACGATTTGCATTTTCCCGCGGCTGGTGGTCAGGGTAGGCTTGTGTACATGAAGCCTTACACATATCTATTAGATTGTAAGCTCCTATGAGCAAGGTCCTCTTAACTCTCTTGTATGTTATTGTATTGTAGCTGTACTGTCTCCCTTTATATTGTAAAGCTCTGCGCAAACTGTTGATGCTATATAAATCCTGAATAACAATAATAATAACTAATGTGTTCGGTGCTGTATCACCTCCCCCCCCCCCAAAAAAAAAAATAAACCTCAGCGTTAATCTGGTTTGAAAACACATCAAAGTACATGACTGCAAAGTATAATTAAACATCTGACAGCTGCTTTCAACCTGTCATCCGAGTTTGTTATACCCATTTGATTACAATCAAATCATTTTGCATTAATTTAAAATCTGTGACCTAATTATTAAACCTTCCTACTTTAGAAATCTTGCATTGTCTTACTTGCTTGAATTGATTGCTTGAGGGGAAAAAAAAAAAAGAAGCACGAGCCTGTCAGGTTTTTCTTTCTCTGAAATTTTATGACACCGCTGATTGAAGGTGTCAGGAGCTGTGCGGTATTACACTTCTTGCTTGCCTATGACACATGCTGGTGTGTAAAGAAGGGTCCCAACTGTATAGTGACAGATTTTTTATTTTTTTTGCAAATCCTTCAGGAGTTTCTAACAAACCACTCTGGTGTGAAAGGAATGCAGCTGATCTCCATTGGAAAGGATCCATGTGTTACATCCCACTATCTGGATGACATCACAACAGCTTCTAGTCCTTGAGAGTCCTGAGGGTGATCAGCTGAAGGAATTGGCTGCTTCTGCCAATCATAGTGCTGCAAAGATGCAGTTATAGTTCTAGTGATAAGAGGGAGAGAGGAGAGTAAGCAGCAAGGAAAGAACTGACTGTAGCCCAACAAGACGCAGCCAGGGAGACGCAATCAGCAGCTGGTGTTCGTGAGATGAAATAGTTTTCACATCATTTTTTTTTTTTTTGGTGTGTGTATGTGTGATTGTATGTGTGTGCTGTTCCCTGAATCCTCCCTGGTGGAATCCTCATGTCCAAGGAGGAAGGTGCATTTTACCGGTGTGTTGCACAGAGGTGTGAATCATTCCAGCTGGCTGCATGCTTAGAAAACGACAATGACTGTTACGTGTGTCTATCCATGCTGGTATAAAACAGAAAGAGCTTTGCTGTAAGGAGTTCAGTATCTTGCTGGCTTTGTCATTGAATAAGCTGATGCTGAGGACAGACAGGTAGCCCCCAACTCTACCGGATACACAGACAATAGGGGCTTATTCGTTGGAGGCTGCCCTGAACTCAACTGAAAAGTGCAACCTTGCTCTGGAAGGTAAGGCATCCTACTTCCAAAGTGTCACAACTGTCATTTCATGCTGTTGATGTTTTTTGTTTATCATACAGTGCATTGTTATGTGATAGATCACAGACTTGTTTTAAAACAAGCTGACGTGTGTTGGCAAGCGATTCATCCTGGAAAATTCTTTGCTTCTTCAGAATATGCTGTTGCAGCATTGAATAAGGAGGGTTATTTAAACATAGCTTATGAAAAAAAGAAGCACTTTCATTCCCAGTGTGCTTGCTAGCCTTTTTTTTCTGATGCTGATACTTTCATGGAACTTAATGAAGAATAATTACAAACCATTTCTGGCAATTACAAGAATCATTCTCCGGCACATTCATGCATTGCTTACTTTATTTGTGCATTTATCCTTTTTTTTTTTGTTTCTCATTAGAGATGCTAGTGTGATAATAGCAGTTAGAGCTGCGATTTATAATTTATAGTGCCTCTTGCTAATCAGTCTCCAAATTGAAGATCAAGCTTTATATGTGTGTACGGCTTGCTGCTGTTATTTGTTACCAAGCCTCGTCATATGTTGTTTGAAACAGAAGTGTATTTTCTTTGTTCTCAGCCAAACCAATAAATCAGTTGGACAGCTAGTGTAACACTGTTGTCACATCTGTGCCAGCTAGTTCAACTTCATGAGAGTTTATCAAAAGTAAATCACGCTATTGCTCAGCACTGGTCATGACACCAAACTGGATGCCTGGTGTGTACAAGGGATAATTGCTTAAAGAAGAAGAAAAATGATACTTTTCTAGGGATAGCGTGTGCTTATTGCATGTCGAGACGTAGAAAGTCTTACGGAAAGTGCATTAACCTCCAGTTTTAGAATAAACCATGCCATCAAACCAGTACTACGTTTTCATTTGACATTGTCTAAGTGAGCAGCATATTTTGTCTTTCATGTATTAATTATAATATAATTTATTATTCAGGAACCACTTACATTATGTAATCTATTATCTAGACGGTCTGAGACCAAGGGCTTTTAAGATAAGTAATTTTTCTGTACCTAGAAGCGATGCTTCTAAATATGTATTAACTTACATTTTAAAACTGACTGCCTACTTACCCCCTATTTTTTTCTGTAGCATCTCAGTTTATCAGTGCTCCATGCAGTAACCATAAAATGCTTGTGTTTACATTCCCTCACAGAAAAGCAGATATCACTCACATATTTCCAAATAATATGTAGAAAAAAACCTGTTTCACCAATGGCTGGAAAATCATATCTTGACCTGACTGCAAATGCAGCAACACGGTCTATGCAAGTTTTATTATGATCTACACAAGTCTAGAAGTTTAAAAAAAGCTACTCAGCACATTATTACAATGGGCATGCTTCGTTACGTCATTGTCAGTCTTTGTAATTAAATAGACTGGTGTCATAGAGTGACAATGTAGTGTGTGCAAACTTCTTAAAATAATGCACTTACGTTCGTGTGTAATTAAATCAAAGACTTCTTTAGTTCTCAGGCCTGAGAAAACTCTGTATAAATCAGATGTAATTGTTTTTACTTACTATCCTTATTATAACTTCCTTCACCAGTGACTCACAATACTCCCTGTTGCTGGGCTGTAAAGTATTTTAATTTAAAGTTTAAAGTGATTTATACACAGCTCTAGTCATACAATTCTAATCAGACGTTGTAACTTGCCAGTAGACAGTTCATCAGTAATTGCATAAGGGAAAATTTAATTTATCTGCCTTAATAGTGGTGGAGAAGCTTTTAAGCCCCTCAGGAGCTGAAGTGGTTAAGGTAAGGTTGACCTTGTTCAGGAAAACACTTTGTGTATTATTGATCAAATTTTCCAGAAATGCAAGACAAATCATACAGAGAGACAGCTTCTTCAGCATATGGGGAAACAAATAAATCTATTTACATTTTTAAATCCCCAGCATGTTGGAAAGCTCTCTACCTGTATATCTCAGTTTGCCTGTAAATGTGCCCATTCCAATACACAATTTAATATATCTGATGTTACTCAAGATTATGTCTGTCTACAAATATTATAGCCTGACATTCCATAGATGACACAGAAAGTGCACAGGTTATATACTCTGTTATATAGTGGTTTTGTGTACTTTAACATGCAATTTGTGAGGTTCCATTAGTGCACAAAAAAAAGCAGAACTTGATTAAATCGGATAGTGCGACTAAAGTTGTCTATGTTTAAAAAAGAATTCAGATTCACTTCTTGAAACTGATATTTATAGCAGTTTACTGCCTCTCTGCAGTTCAGCCTGTTTATACAGAAGATTAGAGGAGATCCATTGAAAAGAATCCATGGCATTGCCCCCCAGTTTACATGTCAGTTGTGGTGTATTGAAATTAATGTTAGCCAAATAGGAACCTGATATAATTTAATAAATACACTTTTTTTTATAGCAATGACAATTTATGTACCACTTTACATACGTATATATTGCATATTCACACCTGTCCGTGCTCTCAAGGAGCTTAACAATCCAAGATCCCTAACTCACATTCATACACATACTAGAATTTACCTTGAAATATTTATTTGTAATGTGGGGGAAACATACACGCACAGGGAGAACATGCAAACTCCATGCTCTTAGTGTCCTGGTTGGGATTCAATCCAACAACCCTAGTGCTGCCATGCAAAAGTGCTAACCACTAAGCTGATATTAATTCAAACCAATAATAGTATATTTTTCTTTCTGGTCCAAATTATGCTTTTAAATGTATTTATTATATGTGAATGTCTAGGTTTTGTATTTGAACTCATTTACAGTTTCCCCTATTGGCAGCCTATGGAGGCCGGCAGGTGAGTGCTTATGCTCACTGTATCTAGAAGCTCCTGTGTATTCACTAGCACACACCCATCTCCCATCAACAGCAATGTTATATACAGTGGTTGTAACTAGGTGGGTTTTAAACAGTCTTTTCCCTGGATCAGTGCCTGTAGACAACTTGGCAGGAGCAAAAACTGAAGCTAATAATAGGTAAGGATTACCTGAATTACATTACAGAAAATAAGCACAGGCACAGCTCTATTACTTGACACTTACAAGATGGCTTCAGTTCAGCTCTAAAGGTAAAATATATTTAGATGTAATGATCACCCTATAGAGGCACTTTGGTTTGAGCCATGCTGAAACTTGTGTATCTTAAGAAATAATGTAACCCTGCTTTAAAAACTAAATATTAGAAGTTAACAGTGTGAACTTAGGTTTGTCTATAGAAAAATCTCCTGACTGATATTTCAAACATAAATGTATAAAAATTTATATTATTTACTCAGTCTTTTACATCAATGAACAAGCCTGAGATATGGAGGTCAACAGCAGCCACCTTGTCATATCTTGGTTATTGTTTACTTCAGACTTGCTCATTCTGTTGCTATCGGATTACACTACATGCTGATCAAACATATATTACTTCTGCATAAGGCAATAAAATATCAGATTTATATTTAAGATTATGATTAAAAATGCTTGTATTTACAATATAATACTGTAAGTCATATTTTATATCCATGAAAACAATCAACTGCAAAAGGTTTAGGTCCTTCATTCCTACAGTGGAGGATTGTAGGAGCTATGATGTGTATCAATATTGTATGACAGTTCATAGATGACAGCTTTTCTGTCCTGTTTTACTATCGTCCTTAATGGGTTGTCGTGTCTGAAACATGTTGCAACTTTTCATACATGTGCCTTGCTTCATGCACATGAAACCCACCACTGCCCACAAATGTTCACCCTATTTTTAAAAGAGCCTCACAATGATATACAAGTGAGCCATGTGTTAGAACTCTTGTTTTCATCTATTAAAGGAACCATAAAGAAACTAGCATATGTTTATTAATGATTGTGGAGATGGGTGAGGGGTGTCATGCATTATTACAGGTGCAAGCGCCATCTATTTACGCTGTCCTTATATATATATATATATATATATATATATATATATCTATCAGGGGTGGACTGACCATTTGGAAACTCGGGCGGGGTCAGTAGGGGGCCCCATGAGATGCCCCTGGTACCTTTTTCATAGGCTTTTTTGAGTTTGGGCAAGGACACAGGGTCCCCATGATCCCCTATTGCCCGGGGGCCCCATGAATTGTCAGTATGCCCCTGATATATATATATTACATTCACATCAGTCCCTGCCCTCAAGGAGATTACAATCTAAGGTCCCAAACTCACATTCATACATACCCATACTAAGGTCAAGTAACCCACAAGCATGTCTTTGGAATGTAGGAGGAAACCAGAGTACCCAGAGGGAACCTACACTGACACAGGGAGAACATGCACACTTCAGGCTGGTAGTGCCATCATTGGGATTCAAACCAACGACCCTAGTGCTGCCAGGCAGAAGTGATAATCGCTTAGTCTCCAGTTGGCAAAAACTACAACCAGTTAACAAATTATGTTCATTTTAATAGTGCATGACATTGCAGAGGATTGTGATTTACTCTTCTTTAGGGTTCGATGGGGAATTAGAAGGGGAAGCTACAATCCCCAAAAACATGTTGGCTATATTTTATGTCATACACTTATGAAGTGATCATCATTCTTCAAACAGAAGGAGTCTTTAAGACTTTCTATTCATGCACAGCAATCCTTTCCCACCTCCCCAATCTCCACATGCCTGAGGGGACCAACATTTTGAGGATCCTCCATAAGTCATGCCACCATAGACCCGCTTACAACAAGATTTAGTGCTACCTCACCTGTACATTACATATGATAAGTTTATTGCCACAGAAAACGTTGTATGGGACTTTGGCGTTATAAAAAATCTGTTGCCAATACTGTAATAAAAGTTCCCCTGCAGTGTAAAATGTCTGCACACACCTTCATTTAATGAATTGTATATGACTGCTCAAAAGTGCCATTATGATCCCGCTGTGCAAAGTTGTCCAACTGGAGGACTCATACCTGCATGCAGCAGTGACATTTCTTGAGGCATCTGTCCTTGAATTATAAACAGATTCAGCTTCATTTTTTTCTTCCTGAACAGTATTTAGATAAGTACCTGTGACATCATGAATGCCAGTCTATGTATTTTGAGCCACATTGCTGAATCGTAATGCTGTATTAATCAAAATATTTTACCTAGCAAAAAATACATTTCCTTAAATAACTGAATCAACATTTTTATTCAACTTTTTCACATAAAGGTGTTACTTTTTTGCCATTATATAAAAAGCATGTATAACATGTCTAAGTTCAAATATGTGCAAACAGGGAATTACCTAACTAGTGTAGAAACTGTAATGAACTATGCCAGAAGTAATTCTACTTCTCATAACTATAATATTGTGTTGCTTCCACAAAAAAATTAGGTTTTCCTATTTAGCATCACATAAAGTATTTGTTTCTTAATTACCACTATTTTATTTCATGGGTATAAGACTAGATATTACACAGTGACTATACTGCTAAATGCATTATGTTGACTGCAAAAATACATAGATCTAAAAGAATCAGAATAACTTTGCACATCACCTTATCTGAGATATTTTTAGCTTTACCGCCCTTATATAACCATGGGAAATTTAACTTTGCACTACCTTTTCAAAGGTAACACAGGACATACATTAAAGTACCTGAGGCATCAAAGTAATCTCCAATGAGAATATGTATCATCCAACTGCTATGTTCATTGGTTTTAAATAATATGGCCTTCAAAACAGCTTCTCATGTTTTTCATTTTACTTATGTCTTTGTATATATCGGCTTTTTTTTAATGTCAAAAGAACTGAAAACCTGAAAATGTTTTTGTCAAGTAAATATAAAATACAAAAGCATATGGACACACACATATTAGGCCAGCAGTGGCTCATTTTGTATGTTTAACAGATTACTCTTGGCTATTTTACTAAAAACAGCCTGTTGTTTACAAATCTCAGTAGCTCAAGCTGAAGCATATGCACACAACTCAGTGAAGTTGGTGTACTAAAGGAGTGGAGACTGTTCACTTTGCAAAGTTAAATTGGTAAAGATGTGTTAATTATTAAAGTCTAATCATGCACAAGCAAAAATCAACTTTTTACATTTTTCCAAAAGCACAATTGGGCATTCAAAGTGTACAGAGCTCCAATTTATTCATCGAGCTAACACTTTTCAAAGTGAACAGTTGCTACTTATTTAGTAAATCTGCACCAATAAGTCAGAAGAGTGACTCACTCCCTTTCCTTTTTCCCCTCCCTCCCTCCTGCCATCATTTAGAGAGCGTGAAGCTGGCCATAGATGGTTTGAATCTTAGACGGTTCAGCAGGGACAGGCTGGTTGTACCCAAGTCGATTCATCAATTGACCTGGGTACAAGCAGCCTGTTGGATTTTTTTATGCGATTTATTGCCAGCGGCTATAGCCCCTAGCAATAATCACACTGTTCTCCCAGCAGGGACAGCTCCTCACCAGTCCCCTGCCAGAAGAACACAATAGCTCCACAGGAGGGACTCACCCATGAACACTGACTGTAGTTGCAGGAAAGAAAATTGCATTATCTATGGCTGAGGGCAAAAAGATTTTGCCATACTCTAGATAATAAAAATCTGTTTTAAATCTATAAACTTTATACTTGTTGTATGCATGTTAAAGCATTTGAAAAAATGTTTGCAGTTAGGCAATTGTGGCCCTTTGTGCAACTAAGGTGCCTACTTACTGGCTTATAACTCAGTACAGTTACATTTGCATTTGATATGCCTGATTTCCTCTTTCATGATTGGTTTGATGGAGTTAGTAAGGCTGCTTTCAGAGTGTTTTATTGATATAAAACTCCATAGTTACCTGGTTATGTACTCATGCTGAGGATAAGCTTAAGATTGTGTATTCACACTTTGGATTTCGGATATTTGGATAGGGTGTGGATCTGTTGGGGGACTGCAATTTTTTTTGTGTTTGGGGTCCCCTTTAAAATTCATTCCAGACCTGAAGGGCCTGATATGAATTCAAGGGGATACCCATGCTGTTTTTCAATGTGTCCATCTAGAGTAAGGGCCTCATATAGATGAAAGAAATTGCTCTTTGCTTACAAACAGAACAAAGCAGCTGGGAGCTGTCATTTTGCCGGCAATTTAAAAGCAATTTTTCCTTTATAAACATCAGTATTTCTGTAGTAGGTTGTATACATTGCACAGATATGTCAGAATATCCCATAGGGATATTATTTGATGTCATTTTTCATTTTTAATGTTTCACTTTATGTTTTATTAAAATCACTGCTCCCTGCCAAACTGAATTTTAGGGCACTCCTCTCCAATGACCCAAGTGTTGCCTGTGGTAACACCTCCATTGTCATTGTCAGAAAGGTAGCAGCCCTAGACCCCAATGGAGTCTATTACCCAACACCTACAATTGGGATATAACCCATTGGAGGCAATTCTCTTCCAGTGGCAGCAGTCCAGTGCTGCCTTCCACTTAAACTAAATTTTTAAGAATTTATTTTACTTTGCTACATATCACCCAGGGCCAGGGGCGGACTGACAACTCATGGGGCCCCCGGGCAATAGGGGATCATGGGGCCCCTGTGTCCTTGCCCAAACTCAAAAAATCCTATGAAAAAGGTACCAGGGGCATCTCATGGGGCCCCCTACTGACCCCGGGCCCTCGGGCAGTGCCCGAGTTTCCAAATGGTCAGTTCGCCCCTGCCCAGGGCAGTCCCCATCCCCCTCCCAACCATGCATTTATTTTTCAATCCATAGCATATTAGCCTGGATAATGGCCATACTGTTTTTTTAACATTTGGCTCCAATTGACTTTCATGGGGTGCAGATTTGGCATCTATACTTTAGTCACATTCATCTGCCCTGAAGCAAAACCCAGGTGCGTTTGATTCATCACTACTCATAATCCAGAAGACGCATTCCAGAATGTTGACTGTCCTTCTTTCTGAGGTTTGTAAAGCCTCACATTAACCGGCTTAGGGGAGTAACCTAGCAACTAAGGAACTTTGTGACATTACTGGAGGTAGAGCATAACATTATTGTATGCATGGCCAAAAGTGAACACAAATGCAGAGGGCTAATGTAATGCAATGTGTTCCACACTGAGGGTTTTATTATGTTTGTGGGCTTGGGACTGAAAACTGTAAGATAGTTTTAATGGTGTTTGGCTGGCACCAGAATAATATATCAACCACAAACCTATATGTATCTCTGGGCATGCAGGTCACTCTCGTTCAGGAGTTAATCCTGCATATCCACTAAAATAGTCTTAAAGCTTAACTCCAGACAAACAGCCAAACCTTTATACAGCCGTGCCAGATAGAACTTCTCTTCTTTAGTTAAAATGGTTCTAAAGGCTGAAGGTTTTGCCAGCGACTCTCAGGTTTCAGGTTATTTTAAAGAGACAAAAAAATATTTCGAACCACTTTAACCACTTGGTAACAGCGCTATAGACAAATGACGGCTACAGCGCGGTTGTCCAGTTCTGGGAGGGTGTCATATGACGTTTTGCCAGGAGTGTGCACGAGAGCAGCATCTCTCAGGTTTCTCATTCCTCACTGGCTGAGACACAGCAGCAGGAGCCATGGGCTCCTGCTGCTGTCAATCACAGCCAGTAAGGAGGGAGTGGGGGGGTGGGACCGAGCCATGCTCTGTGTGTCCCACAGAGCAAGTAGCTTGCTCTGGGGGCACTTGGGAAGGGCCAGGAACATCTTCAGGGGACCTGAGAAGTGGTGGATCAGGGCTGCTCTGTGCAAAACAATTTGTACAGAGCAGGTAAGAATGATGTGCTTATTATTTTAAAGAGAAAAAAAAATCTTTCAAACCACTTTAACCACTTGGCAACAGTGCTAAAGCCAAATGACGGCTACAGCGCGTTTGTCCAGTTCTGGGAGGGTGTCATATGATGTCCTTCCAGAACACGCCCTCCCACGTGCCCCCAGTGTCACGCACCCGGCGATATCCGTGATCGCTGTGTCCTACAGACACAGCTGATCACGTGATGTGGTAAAAAGCCAATCACAGCAGCCTTTTACCACATGATCAGCTGTGTCCAATGACACAGATGATCACCTGGTAAATACAGTTGACGGTTATCGGCTGCACTTTCCTCACGCTGTCACAGCGTGAGGAAAGTACTACCGATTACCGGCAATTGTCAGAGAACAGATCGGCACCGATCATCAGTGCCAAGTGACACCAGTGCCACCCACCAGTGCCCATCAGTGCCACCCACCTGTACCTAGCAGTGCCCATCATTGCTGCATATCAGTACCAGCTCATCAGTGCTGCTTATCCTTGGCACCTCATCAGTGCTGCCTATCAGTGCCCATCAGTGCTGCCTATCAGTGCAGCCTTATCATCGCACATAAGTGAAGCAGAAAAATTACCTGTTTGCAAAATTTTATAATAGAAACAAAGAAAAACTTTTTATTTTTTGCTATTTTTTTTGTTTATAGGGAAAAAATAAAACACCCAGTGACGATTAAATACCGCCAAAAGAAATCGCTATTTGTGAGAAAAAAATTATACAAAATTTTGTATGGGTACAATGTTGCATGACCGTGCAATTGTCATTCAAAGTGTAACAGTGCTGAAAGCTGAAAATTGGCCTCAGCACAAAGGGGTGCCCGGCTGGCATGTGGTTAACCACAGTTTGGTCACCTTTCTGCACAATGTATGTGAATGGACAGTAAAGGAGTAGCAACAGACAAATGAGGCTATCTTTCTGCTCCTTCCACTTGTTTCTTTTCACCACAATTGAATTCCGGACACCATATTGATGTACTGTCCCTACTGTCCTAAAACTGTAGGATGAAAAGAGGCTGAAGTTCAGATTCTGTATATATACTAGTTGCATGCAATATAAACATAATAGTTTTCAAAATAAATGCCAAACTACATTTATTGTTTAGTTTAAGTATCTTCAACTTTGTTTAGTAATACGAATAATAAGGCTTGCATATCAGATCTCTTGTCAATATGAACTTTGGTGAATTACAGCAAAAAATGTGATATAATCTCTCCTATTAAAGTAAAGTCTTTATGCTGAAAATATATGTAATTTTCTAAACCTCATAAATTGGAATAGGACTGACCTGTGTGCATGATTTGAAATGAAGGCTCTATAATTATCTCATTAATTTTTATCTAATCTTAACAAGCCAGTACTCTTTGGGGTCTAATTGTAGAGATGTTGAGAAGTGATTTAGCTTCCCAGTTTCTCACATCACACCTTTTTTGATGGACCTTAGAGGCTGCTCTTAAAAGTATTCATAAAACTGAGAAAATTAGAATTGCAATGTGCAAAAGTTAAAGTACAAATACAGTCATCTATATGGGAATCAAAATAATTACCAACTGTTTTTTAAGCGCCATGCAAGTCTCATAAAGCAAACAAAAACATTTTTTTGGCTTATTTTCGTTTAGTAAGCCAAATTCTCCTTCATTTGTGTATCTCATGTTTCCCCTTCCAGACACTGCAGCTCACAGAGGGAGGGTGTTAGCAACAGGCAGTGCTACCAATCTAGAAAGCAATGGTCAGGACTGAGTATGGCCAGGTGCTGAATGAGAAGCTACCGGCTTGTAAATCAGCAGTAACAATGCTGATAGCCATGCCCCTGCAACATTTTTTCACCTACTGTAGTACAAGCAAATACAGTCTATATGACTGTGGCTGTTCTGCACTGAATTCAGGAGCAATGCCGTATTATTTCTAAGCTTCATTAGGTGGACTTTACTAGCAGGCTTAATGGCTATCTGTGAAACTTTGCAGAAGGACCTGTGACTGCAGAGGCACTATTAATTTGGTGATGCGGCCCATTTTTTTAATGGGATCATACTTCTACTTTAAAGTAGTTGAAGACCCTAACATATACGACATGACTGGCATCAGGTGATACACAGAGTTGAAACAAATCCTCCTATATAAGTTGTACCTGTGTGGCTGCAGTCTTTTCTTCTCCGCAGCCTTCCAAAGCACACATTTTACACAGGATCTCTCAGCTATGAAACGCAAAGAGCGGGGTGAAGTCTCACACTGCAAAGCTCAGTGCTGAAGAGCTCTGAGCCCTGATTGGAAGAAAGGGGCACACACTCCTCCTCACAGTACAAGGCAACATGCAGGGCTGTGGCTATCAATCACAGGATGTATGCTGGGCCTTCCTCCATCAACATAATTTATCTCTTGTAGTTGGGGAAAGGTGGCCAGAAATGATTCCTGCTGCTAAAAGAGGAACAATGCAGCTGGGAGAAATCACACTCAGGGTGTTGGATAGAGACACAGTATAGAAGGAGGTGCTTAGTGTAACGATTGTGCGTAATAGAGACATGGAACCAGTACGTGACAGACATTTTTGTTTTTCATGAGCAGTGACCTTCCTCCCCTCCTCCCTCATGAAAACTGGAATTTGTAGCTGTAACTTTTAACAAACTTCAAAAGAACCTATTTTCTTAATCAAAACACAGAGCTGGCCAGGCTGTAAACAGCTAATTAGTCTTGGCAGGATGTCTGTTTCCACAAACCTTGGAAAACACTTTCCTCTGCCCTATCATAAAACAATACACATGACCTGTAAGGCCATTAAGGTTCTAGGAATGCAGAGCGTGCCATAAAGTGTCTATTCCTCATGTAACCATTCCACCTACAATTCATAGAATTCAACAGGAACAGGCCACATTAATATTAGGTATATATTTGAATAGGGAATATCATACTGAACAAATCAAGGCCATACATGACTATGTTAGCACATAGGAAAGGAGAGAAAGAAGTATCTTCCCTACTGGGTGGCAAAGGTATGCTGTGTTTGGTATCCCTGGGTTCAAAATATAATTCTGAATAGTAATCTGCCAGTTTCTAGAATACCACCTGCATGTATTGGAAGTTGTTAATATTATTATGAAACTGTAGTTGGGACTTGGTCATACATTTTGGTGACCTCCTAGCACCCATCCCCTAAACCAGATTGCTCAGTTGGTCTCTGTCTACACCCCCTTGATATCATAGAAAAGGGACTGACAGGACTTGTTACGATTAAGCTCTTGTTTAACATCAAACAAGGAATATCTTTACAGACTTGAGAGCCATGGCAACATTTTTTGCTTGGACAATTGGACTGTGCTAATACCAGGACTTTGCAAGTATTCTGCCTTCTTAACTCATTTCTTTTATTTCTCTGTTGCTTTGTTGTTCTCTTTATTTCTTTGCAACATCCATTTCTATAACTATTTTAATTGCACCATTTGACTATTTCATTAGTAAACCCTATTTTGAAAAGGGTTAAAATTATCTCTAAGGCTTTTAATGCAAACTAAAGAATCCCGGTCTCTTGAAGAGTACTACAGTATATAATAATCCTCTGAATATACTTGTCTGCGGTGACAGTGTGTGTTACAGATGTTTATTGTTCACATTTGTTCTTGCTAACATTGTGAAGGGTTGATAGGCCCAAAGCTATCTGTTGGCAGTTTGGAGTTGGAAGGGTTACTTGCATAATTTACCCACTGACAGGCTGCTGGCACCTAGATTGTGGTCCCGCGAGCTGGAAAATGTTTGTGCAGGGTGCACTTGAGAGTGGCATTGTTACGCAAGTGACAGTGTGGTGTGAGATTGGTTGGTCCTTTGCCACAAGTTGGTGAGAAGGGCAGGACTCAGGCACCACGTTCGTCACACTTAGATCATATTTCATGTCTAAGGTTTACAACCACTTTAAGAAAAGACACTGAAAGACTTTGCAAAAATGTTATTTGTCCATTAAAGTACAAAAGAGAGAAGTTGTGTCTATTGAAGAGAAGAAAATTACTAGTTGATGGAGAGAAGATATGTAAACACTAATACACCATCCTGACAGGAGACTTGCTTGCGTTGGTATTTATTTCTTTGTATGTGTTTATCAGTGACATTTTAAGGCACTATAGACTGGCAGTAAAATGGAAACAGCATACATATTTGGAGTAACTTTTAGAAGCAACATTAACAACAAAGTCTGAACTCTTGCTTCATCACCTTTACAAATAAACAAGTTTCAAAAAAATTATACATTTGTCTTCAAACTACCCACTTCCAATAGTCTTGTTTGGCTTCTGAAGAAATTACACTGCTATGCCATTCGACTCAGCTGATTTATTATTGGACATTTGACACTGCATATCTCTTACAACTGATTAACTGATTAACTGATCAATAGAAGACACATGACAAGATTTCTGAGCAATAGTCATCTACATTACAGTCTTGCTGTATGTTGCTAATGGAACCCCAAGCTATTGTCATGAAATGACTTGGAGCAAGTCATTAGGATTGATTTACTAAAGGCAAATAGCCTGTTCACCTTGAAAGGGAATTTTCCCAGAGCTTAGTGAATGAGGTGAAGCTCTGCTGACTTCCATCATCCAATCGTGTACAAGGATGAATATATATAATTTTTTATTTTTTTTATTATTATTTTACCTTGCACACCTAAACATGTATACATAAAGGAACAAGAAGTAGGGTAGGTGCTAAACATAGAGAGGTGCAACCCTCTACTCCCTTGGACTAGCACGCCTAAATGATTGCAAGATCTTTAAAGCTATGTGAAATGATTGGGAGATAATAAAAAGCCTCAGTGGGGTTGATATAATAAAGATATATAGACTGTCCTTTGCCACCGTTTAATCATGTACAACAAAAAATACAGTTTTTTTGTTTTGTTTCCTTGCATGTGATTGGGTATTCTTTGCAAGTGAATCTTTACCTCATTTATTATGCCCCGGAGCAAATACCCTTGCAGAGTGAACAGTATATTTGCCTTTAGTAAATCCACCCCATTGCATTGTTTATACAAATCAGCCAACTGTTCAAAATCGGTAATTTCATTCTGTATACAGTCCCTTAAACCATAAGAATCATGATATACAAACTACACCTATTTAGTATTCTTAACAAGTTTTCACAAATGCTTTTATTATGTTCACAGAAAGTATGTTTTTATGTTTAGATGTAAATCCCTAGGGATGCTTCTCAGATGAAAGTATTCAGTAATGATATAAAAATGCAATTATATATATATATATATATATATATATATATATATACATATATATATATATATATATATATATATATATATATATACATTTTTTTTGTTTCAGTGTATCCTGCTCTGTGCTACTTACTGGGTCACTGAGTAAACTGCCTTA
This sequence comes from Staurois parvus, assembly GCF_062004578.1. Lineage (NCBI taxonomy): Eukaryota > Metazoa > Chordata > Amphibia > Anura > Ranidae > Staurois > Staurois parvus. The sequence continues at coordinate 3,254,821 of NW_028318368.1, forward strand.
GTATTTTTTTTTCTATGCTGCTCTATTACCTTTTTGTGATATGTTTTGCACATATACACTTTATGGATATTTTGTACTATGGCTATGCTCTTTATATATCTAGTATAATCAGTCAGTTTTTTTTTACCCATATCAAACCACTATTGCTTGCAAACATTTAGGTGTACTAGTCCATACTATTTTATTCATAGTACTCTTTACGTGGTTCTAAAGTCTAATTTTATTTTTTGTAATGCATTCTCTGCATTAAACTCGGAAAATGCCCAACTACTTATCCTACCCACCTCCATCCCTAAACCCTTACCTGACTCCTCTCACTGTTCCAAAACTCTGCCGGGTGTGGTACTGCTCCCTGCTCTTCCTGGTCTCACAGGAGACACTGAGAGCACTGGGAGTCATAGGTTCCTGCTGCTGTCAGACAGACTTCTGTGAGGAGCAGGGGCGTGGTTTCCTGGTGCTGTATTTGTCTACAGACACATACAGCCTGGTTCAGGAGCCTCATGGGTACCTTCCCTAGCCACAGCATGCTGAAGAGGCACATGGAGTAGGGAGGAGCATACAGCCCCAGTGGGGAACTGTCAAATGTGAAAGGGACTGCTCTGTGCAATATTGTTGCACAGAGCAGGTAAGTAGAGCATCTTTTTTATTTTAACCAAAACAATGTAGCCTTTAATATCACTTTTACAACCCTTCCCTGACTCAGGATTAAAAACCTCAGCTATGACAAACATGATCCTTTTATTATGGAAAAAGAATCAGAGACTGACAAACTTATAGGTACACCTACAGCATAAACTTTATTTGTCATTTTTACAGTTTAGCACACTTTGCAATTATCCTGTTATTCTCCAATTTTTATGAACCAGGGAATCCAGTAACTTCAACCACTCTTGTCCTTTGTGATATACCAGTTATCTGCAACTGCAGTATCCCATTGTTTCTGTCTCTCACTTCTTTGTGAGCCACCCAACAACCTCATAAGTGATCCAGGTCTTTTCTGTTATTCAGGTTGGCATTTTCTTTTGCCAAGGCTATCTCATACATGACTATTGTGGAGCCTACCATGCTCAGGAAAAACAGAGGAGCTTGGTCACCTATTTACTGTACAGAGCCCCCCAGAAGAGTGACTGATCCCCTTCTCTTTACCAGTAAGTTATTAGCTGGGAAAAGTTGGTGTAATTAATTCTCCCTGAAATGTCCAAGTATCATGAGCTATCTTGTCTTGGGGGGAAAAAAGGTGCAGATTAATTTTTTTGATTGGTTGTCATTCATTGGCAGCCTATTCTAAATTAACAAACTATATTTTTGCAACCTCTGTACCATCCATAAATAATGCTTCCACTCACTGTTTTTGAGTCCTCCCTAATTCAAATCCATCATGTTTTCCAACACTACACATACAGTCCACTCATTCATACTGTACATCCTTTATCCCATACATTCATGTTCTAGTCCTCCCATGGGGGTCTCTCTTTGGGGGAGTACTTGGGTTGGCTTTGCTTTGGCAGGACTCCCAAAGAAAGGGGTTTGCCTGGTTTTGGCCAGGTGAACCACAAGTACCCTAGTCAGGAGCCTTTTGCACTGGGGGATCAGGGATAGGGTCCTTTCTCTTTCTATAATAGGACCATGTGCACTTTTTTGTGTGCTTCACTTTGTCTGCTCACTATTTTATACACCTGGTGTTAGGTTTTGTGAGTGCATTTCACTATACCTCAGAGCTTCAAGAAAGTCAGTAAAACTGTCTATAGCAACATGGATTGATCTCCTGCATTATTTATTGATGACATAGAGCCTGACTTTTAGCTGGGGGTGAGGCAAGGTTGCTGACATACCAGTGATATTCTGATACCTATAGAAATGTCTAATTGCAATGCATGGTAACCAGCACACATTATTGTGCACCCAATAACACAACAAAATGGACAGTTGTGAAGGGTCTTTGAGATAATTATGTTTTTAAATGTAAATTGTGCTGTCTGGCCAAGGAATCAAAGCATCAACATGTCATATTCTGTTTGTTCAGCACGTCCTCTGTAGCATTTTAATGTATCATGGCACCATAGAAAAGAAGTCATGAACTGCAAATATCTAACTATCTGTCTATCCATCCATGTCCATCGAACCACTCTATTAATGTGACTGTGATCTGTTGTCTTTAGTCCTTGCACTTGCTAACCCTGAAATGTAGAACACGCAGTGACAGCCCGAGATTAAAGTTATTTATGACATTTCCTTGCAAAGCACAGAGAGAATGCATTTCTTTTAGGCTTTGTTAAAGGCGACAACTAACAGAATAGACTATAATTTTCTAAATATCCTATAACTGAACTATACTGCATTATACAATGGATACAATTCAGTAGTCAATAAATTTGAGTTTTCTTTAGTGAGACAGCACACACATGCATTGTTGTATTATGCTGTTGATGTGGGTTTTGCCTGGAGGGTTTTGTCTAAAATTAGTACAATGATAAATACATACCATTACATTGCCACAGTATATGCTGTAAAAAAATAACTAAACCTATACAACAAAATGATTTTATTTTTAAAGGCATAGTGATATGTAAAAACAGATTACCGCTATCAAGTGAATATTTTACTATTATAAACAAATTAAAGTAGCATATTTGGAAATATATGGCTAATTGAATGCATTGTAACCCAAGTCAGGGGTCTGGCTTGTTCCTCCCTTATATCCCACAATGGACAGCAAGCACCCCAAAATGCTTGAACACTGTCAAAGAAAGGAATTTCTGGCTATATCTAAGAGTTTTTAAACCTCCTAGGGCTAGAAGACTTAATCACAAGTAGAAATGAACAGTGCCCTGATTATCAGTGTTAATGTTTCATGTCAGAATATCCGGTTACCAACTCTCCTTTCCTAACACTGTGACAGAGCATGAAGAAAAGACTGCCAATAACTGGCATGTCTGTTTGCAATGTGATCAGCTGTGATTGGGTACAGATGATCACATGGTAAAGAGCCACTGCGATTGGCCCTTTACTGCAATTTGTGATCAGCTGAGTCCAAAGGACACATAGCACTCCCAATGTGCACCTTGGGGGGCTTGCAGGGGGGTGCAGGGTTCTGGAAGGACATCAATAGATGCCCTCCCAGAAGTAGCCGACTGCATTGTAGCCAACTTTCAGCTATAGCACGGTCAGCAAGTGGTTAATCGCCAAACTATTGTTAAAACAAGGGCATGGGGAACTAGACACTGCCATAGGGGACATGTACCAATGCAAAAAAAAAAAGTTAAAATAATATGTGGCTCTCAAAGGCGACACTGAGAATACACAAATCCTCTAACCCTTTTACTGCCATGGATATAAGACTATGTTAAAACAGAACTGCTTGCAGCAGCCCAGCTCAGGAGCTCTTATGCCTGCTACATTTGCAAAGACTGTAGGCCTTCAGCAACTATGAACTTACACCCAGGTGGTGCATGACACTTAGCCCTTTTTTTATAACACTTCATGAAAGTTTACGAGGTTGATTTACTAAAACTGGAGAGTGCAAAATCTGGTGTAGAACATGGTAGCCAACCAGCTTCTAACTTCAGCTTGATCAATTAAGCTTTGACAAAAAAACCTGGAAGTTGATTGGTTTCTATGCAGAGCTGCACCAGATTTTGCACTCTCTAGTTTTAGTAAATCAACTCCAATGGTTCCCTAAGATCAATAAAATGTCCTACTACAGTACATATCCTTCGTAAAGCATTTCCTATTATTTCATCCACAGTGTGCTAATGCACTGGGAATACAACATCCCCTCCCTTTTTGATCAGTGCTTGTCATTTTATGTTTTCTAACAGAACATTTTGATGGTATTACATCTTTAAGTCAAATTTGATCCCAGGTTAACTGTGTCTGTTACTTTTCTGAGTTTGCTAGATCCTATTATTTGTTAATCTATCCTTCAGCATGTTCTGTGCATCTGGTTTGAAGTTCCGCTCAATGTAAAGTCTTCGGATAAATGGAATATACTCCTACTCCCATACCTAGCTTAAGTCTGTCCCACCTACCTAACTTAAACCTGTCTTACCTACCTAGCAAGTTTAAAAATGCTATACTACCCCTGTTGGACTAGTTGGATAACTAGCACCTCCTATTTCTAGAATTCAGTTTATTTCCAAAATGCTTTGGAAGTTCCAGAACTTGAAGTGTTTCATCAATGTAATGAAAATTACAATCACGAAGCCTAAGCCTCTGCACACAGAAATCTGGTTTGAAATACAACACTATTTCTGTGATACCCTGTAAGGTTGTTTAACACTTGTACATGGGCCATGACAATGTACCTGAGAATCGAGTAGACATTTGAGGAAAACTGTACTGTTGTGTTTTGGCTCTTTAAATTCACTAAAAGTATTGAACAAGAAATCATAGCATTAGCCAGTGCATTCCAGTGGGCAATACTTATAAATTAACTAAAGTTGAACCTTGGTGGCAAAATTTTAGCATAAAAAGGCAGAAAAAAATTGTCCTTTTAAAAATGTCAGAGAGGTCACCATTGTCATTCCAACACTACAAATAAATGCAATTATAAATAGAGTACAGCCAGGGCAGCTAAAACAAACCACAAGAGGAGTGTAAAAAAAAAATCCCAAAATTTTTTAAGTATACTGTAGTAATAGTAAAACTGTGAGGTCAGAGCATATTGGCCCCATAAAGGATTACCTGGGAAGTTGGTTATAAATGATAAAGAAAAAGTAACTGTATTAAATACATTCTTCTGGGTTTTTACAAAGGAAAAGGAAGGGTATAATAAATAAGACTATATAAGTAACACAGCATGGAATGTACCCTGATGGCTAATGAAAGCTAATGTTCAAAAACTACTTGAAAAAACTAATGTGAATAAATCAACAGGACCAGGTGGTTTGCATCTGAGAGTCCTCAAAGAGCTTAGTCGTGTTATAGTCAGGCCATTATTCCTAATCTTTAAGGACAACTTATGCCTAGTACACACAATCAAAAAAGTGAATGACAAAAAATTGCTTTCGGAGGGATCGTACGATAATCTGACCGTTAGTGCACAGCTTCCAACAGCCGTTTGCGACAGTTCATGCAACAATATCCAAAGGGAGGAGCATGACAATTTTTCTTGAATGATAACAGAGCACACAATTTTTTTTTAATCAGTACAGTATTCGTCTGAGAAAAATTGAGAGACCAAGACCATGCATGCTTTGAAACGTAAGAATGCATTACAATACAATACATTACATCACTTCTGAAGTTGTATTCTATCATAAGAAAATTTTAGTAACTTTAGTAAACTCTTCATTTTCGATATGAGACTAGCACGCAACTAAAAACAAATGAACAATCATTCGCCCGATGTTCTCATTGTGTATACTTAAAAAAGAGATACCCACCTGGAAACTGCAGACCAGTCAATCTAATATTAAAAGTATGTAAACATTTGAATGTGCTGACAAAAGTATCATTAGCAGTAACCATCATAGATTTATAAAAGATTGCTCTTGCCAGACCAACCTGTTAACACTCTATGAGGAAGTTAGCTGAAATCTGAGGAAGGCCTGTGGGTGTGGTGTATCTGAATTTCACCAAAGCATTTGTTACAGTTCCCTAAAAATGCTTAATTTACAAATTGAGGTCTGTTGGCGCTGATAGTGCATGTACCTGGATAGAAAACTGGTTACAGGAGTGTGTCCAGAGGGTGGTGATAAATAGCGTATCTTCTGAATTGTCTGGAGTTGTAAGTAGGGTACCCAAAAGCTCTGTCCTAGGACCAATTCTGTTTAATTTGTTCATAAATGATATAGAGGGTGGCATAAATAGGTTATTCTCAGTGTTTGCTTACAATACAAAACTGAGCAGGGCAATAACTTCAGGATATAGCGACTTTACAGGAAACCCTTGATAAAATAGAGGGGTGGAAAGCTACTGTACATGGCAAATGAGGTTTAATATTGAAAATGTAAAGCAATGCATTGGTGGCTAAAAAATATGAATGTGAGTTAACCGCTACGAAGAGAACCTCTGGGGGAATCAAGGATGGAAAAGTATCTGGGAGGCCTAATAGATGAGAGACTCAGAAATAGCATTCAATGGCAAGCTGCAGCAAGCAAGACCAGCAGACTAGTAGCATGCATTAAAAAGGTATTTACTCAAGAGATAAAACTATATATATTGTTACCACTATACAAAACTGGTTTGGCCACATCCTAAGTATACTGTCCAGTTCTGGTCAACAATCTTTAGGAAGGATATTCAGGAACTGGAAAGAGTTCAGAGAAGGACAACAAAGCTGATAAAGGAACTGGATGACCTCAGTTATGAGTAATGAAGAATCTCCTGGGGAAAAGAAACTTAAGAGGAAATATGATCGCAATTTACAAATATCTAAATGGTGATTGTATTGCTGGCAGAAAAATAATCATTCTCAGGTCACTTAAGAGGACACAAGACCACTCAATGAAGTTAGATGAGAAGCCATTCAATGTTAAACTGCGTAGGTGGTTATTTACTGTTAGAGAGGTAAAGTTGTGGAACTCCCTTCCACCATCGGTGATGTCAGCGGAAAGTGTCAATCATTTCAAAAAACCTTGGATGGACATCTTAGCAAACACAATAAACAGGGGTATGGGAAATGGTAGTGACATAAACAAACACACAGACACACTCTAGCACAGGTTGAACTGCATGGACTAGTGTCTTTATTCAATTGTATTTACTATGTAAGTGTGCAAAACAATCAGAGCCAGATGAACCAATTAGGACAATCTCTCATATAATTACAGTAATGCTTCCAACCTGAATAGATTTGTCTCCACTTAGATTGTAAGCTCCATGAAGAGGGCCCTCCTATTCTTTCTGTATTGAACTTTATTGTAATTGTACTATCCCCAGTTATAGCACTGTGTAAACTGTTGGCACTATATAAATCCTGTATTATATTCATAATAATTTAAAAAAGGGGCAATCCACTCTGTATAGCAGAATGTAAATGAAAGGGAATTAATCATGATTATAAAGTAAAACCCAAATGCATTAGAATTGCCCTACCTAGCAGCCTTTAAAATCAGCTAGGTCTGCACAGAACCATACAGTATTGTAGCATTTCAAATATGTGTTTATTTACTTTTAGGATAATTTTATGGCAAAAACACTGTTTTTGTAAAGGTGGCCATGCTATGCATTCGCTTTCAGGAACAATTTAAAATTCTTGAGATCTTTGTCAAAGTACAAGATGAGCTAACTGATTTTTGCAGGTCATGGGTTCAGAAGTTGACATGAACCAGTGAACAGGTCTAGATTTTTTTATTTTTTTATTTCTGGAGTAAGCAGTTCAGAATAAGCTGTAACCTGACAGGCATCTAACAGTGACATTGATACATGCTAATGTATGATAAGGCCATCACAGGGTCTTACCCTGCAGCTGATTCACTATTAATCATCTCTGTTCAATGTTAAAATGTCTAGTGAAATATTATAGCAAGGCTGTCTCTAAGAACTGACCTGCTTTTTATGTCTGAAAAATATATATTCTTTATTGTTAACATCACAGTTTTAAGGTACAATAAGCCTAAAATGCAAGTCCCTTTTGTACAAAATAAGTAATGGGTAAAAGAAAGTACCCAAACTTTGAGAATGAATGCTTACAAATGAAAGTTACTAAGCTTGAAATATTTCCACAATATTACATCTCTCAGATTCGCAGTTCTAATACCTCTAACAGGTATACAAAGTCTAACAATACATTCCTTGTATTTTCTTCCTTTTGATCTGATATATATACCATTGAGGAGTTTTATTATATATTTTTGACAAGTGCAAAGAAACAGCTGTTCATCCAACTATAAATCTTGTGAGCTGACAATTTCCTGTACTTTTAGCCTCTGGACTGTTATCTGTTAGCATTGCTTTCTGCTATTGTTGTAAACTACAAAACACCTCCCTTTATTATGGAGAAGAGGGAGGTGTGATGTAAATATCATAACAGTGTTATCTGTTCCTAACACATTCCCTGTCCAAGGTTGCCGATGCTGCTCAATATGTTTGTCACCCTAAAACAGTAAGTTGAAATAAATGCAAAAAGTTTAAAATAAATGCAAAAAAGCATAAAAAAAGATGAATGCAGACACCACATCTAAGGACTGGTAAACTGCAGTGTGACAATTTATTTTCATAGGTTTACAGTATATATGCTTTAAAAATGTAAAGCTAAACTTCAGGAATTCGGACACTTTGTAAAATGTTTTGCTATGGGTTAGGTCCTAAGAGGTGCGTGTCAGCTTGTAGTCTTACTTCTTTTATTTATCACTGACGGTTTTACTGAGCACCGAGAGTATAACTATCACTATACTTCCAGCACTCTCATATGGGAGCAGCTCTACCTGCCCCTCTGCTTTCTATTTCGTAAATAAATTCACGTAATACAAAGTGATTTTGTGATTGGGAAAGAGCAGGGGAAGGGCTGAAAAAACTTCTGTATGTGACTCTGCAGCTGTAGGAGCTAAGACTAGAAGGCCCAGTGTCAAAGCAGCCAAAGTATAGTGATAACTATGCTCCTGGCACTCAGTAAAAAATGCAAATTGTTAATTAAATAGATAAGTCCATAAGGTGGCATGCACCTTAACCCATAGTAAACTGGCACATTTAGACATTCCTGAAGCTCAGCTTTCACATTTGAATGATAAAAGTGTGTGTGTGTGTGTTTTGTTAACCAATTTATAATGTAGTGTATGATTTTTCTATTCCTTTTGATGCCACACAGTATAGCTTATAATGCAAATTATTACTGTGATAAACCTTTTGTGCATATAATAGCATATTTGCTGTGATTCTGCCCCTCCCATCCCATATATTCTACCCTTAAAGAGAATTAGCGGCCAGGATGTAGACAGCTATCATAGTAGATGGAAGAGCCTGTCTCTCTGGCAGCAGCAGGCTTTGATGTTAGTACATTGTGGTAATTCAAGTATTTACATACACCTGCTCTACGTTTATATTAGAGAAGGAAGGTTGATGAGTTGCTGTTGTTGAGTTGCTGAGAAAAACATTTTTTACAACTTCAGTACTTCTGCTGTCAACTTTGAGGATGATTTAGTGCACAGTGCCTTTAGTTATGCAGCTAGAGAGGTCAGGGTGAGCTGCTCATTTGCAGTTTGTTTAGAATATGCAAATACTTTAATGTTCATAGTCTGGCCAAATATTCCCTTTAAAGTCAACCTATCACTAAACTATGTTAAAGTAATATCACTAGGCAAAAGAGGTCCTCTTAAGATTTTGGTACATATATTTTGATTTTGAAACCTCCTCTTTTGAAGACCAGCTCACTTTTAGTAGTCTATAATGTATTTAAACATAAACACAGTGATAGCAGCATAAATAACTGTGCTTGTCAACCATTGTTGTCAGTTTTGTTTACTTGTGTCTGCTAATCCTTCAAAATGCTTGTCCATATACTTGTTAAAAACATATCATAAAGCATTGTTTCTCAACCTTTAGTAGTCACGACATGCTTTAAAAGTATGCAAGTATTTTTCATTGATGGGAAATCTGAGCCTGGAATGATGCACACAACTGCCTTGATGAAGTTACCCCCCCCCCAATAACATCAGAATTCATCCATCATACCAAAACCCCATCACATCAGTGGTCCCCCCATCACATAAAGGTCACCATCACATTAGAGTTCCCCCATCACATTGGAGCCCCCTATACATAAGAGACCCCTCCCCCAGCACCACATAAGAGCCCCCCCATCACAGAGTCCCTCCATCACAGAGTCTTCTTCATCAGAGTACTCTTTTCCCATAAGCCCCCTTATGGCTTCAGCAGCATGGATGTAGGTGGTAAGCAGAGCAGGACTTTTTTCCTCTACTGAATGCTGAGCATGGTCCTGCATGCTGCTCACCCTGGAACAATGTCATGTGTTGTCATGGTGCTGGCAGTCTTACCACCAACACCATAGCAATGAATGACGCAATGTGTCCTGGTCTCAGAGTGTTGATGGTTGTTATGTTGTAGCTGGCTCACATGCACCATTATTAGTAGCAAAAATATGGGACAACCGGTTTCTGATATTTGCAGCACTTTAGGTGAACCCAAATGGTTCCCCAGGGTGCCATGACCCTCTGGTTGAGAAACACTGTCATACAGTATTGACTCAGGAGAAACTGATTTATTTATAGGTGTTACTTTTTATTCTTCCTACATAGATTTTTATTTCCTTTCATATCAAAATTCTTTACATTAACCCTTCTCACAAAATTAACTAACATGTGATGTCGAATAATGTCTAATGCAAAACAAATCATATTAGGCAAAAAGACAACAGTTATTGCAAACGTTATCTGTGTCTAATGTCAATGGAGTCATATTCCCCCTCTTCTAGACTGACTTCTGAATTCTACATTTATTTTTCAGCGTCTGGTCCAGTAACATCCAGGGAAGGCTATATTTAGAAGTAAAAGAATATCTTCAGATGAATGGATGTCTTTTACAGCCTCACTAAATGTGTAGCTATGCCTGTATTTCGAATACCAGTGACTGACCAAACGTTTATATAGTATTCATTTATAACAGATGTATGCTGATATTACGGGTTCAGCTTTTTTTTTTTTTTTTTTTTTAGTACTATAGCATGTACTAAATTTGCAAAGCACTAGGAGAAAAATTATGGATGTTATACTTCTTGTTTAAATTGGGAAATTAAACATGTGTTCAGAGCCCAGATGTCAGGTCATAAACCTGTCAAAATGACAGAGGACAAAAACAACAAACTCTTACAATCACTATAACATATTCTCTGCAAGTGAAAAAGTGACAGTACGTATCAGAATAACAATTTCAAGATAATGTTCCATGGTCATATACAAATAACAGTCATTCAAATCCTTATATTGTCTTTGCAAGATAATCAGGGAAAACTTTGATTTGGACAGCTGACATTCCTAATAATAAGATGGCAATTTTTTATTTGGAACCTTTCTTGATCTTCTAATATTAACTATGTTACTTTTCCTTGTGTGCTTGCATTCTTAATCAGCCAACTGCAAATATAGACAAAGACGGACTCACTACTTTTTTTTTTTGTGAGAGTGAATTTGGTTAGAAACAATACAAACTATGGGGTCCATTTAAAAAGCAGCAGTATATATGGCCTTACTGTGACTATTCTGTTGCATTAAAAGAATACCCCAGCTCAAAGCACAGTGGTCTGCTTTACAAATGTGCATTATGCTTCACTTGCTTTGTGACTCTGAAGCAAACAAAACTCTATTCATTTTAATGACTGAATATTAAAAGTGCTGGGAGGAGGAGAGGCCTGTCATGAGAGCTGTTAAAGTCATGTGACTAGTCTATCCTCTTATCATGGAGTGTTTATTCAGATAACACTCCACAGGACACCACAGTCTCCACAACATGCTCTGCATTCCATGAATGATTTTTAAAATTCATATCACAGTGTGGAGTAAACACTGTGGGGTCCACCGGAGAGTGGATAACTCCATTATAAATAGCCCCGTATATGTATTCTGTTTTGCAAAATTTTATAAAAGTGTTCCTATCAGCTTGGTTAACCTTTCATTTCCCTATACTGTATGTGTCAATCTTTGTATTAAGATTTTCGTTTTATTCCAGACAAGCTTTCCATCTACTTGGGTTGGAAAACCTCCTTTTATTGAAATGGAGTGACATTCAAATTAGTTTAAAAAATAAGCATCAGCCATTAAAGGGCCCAATTCACCAGTTCAGATTTTTTAACTTAAATCCTTATGTAATAGCTCAAAGAAAAACAAAATACTGATGTGTTAATTTGTTTTAATTGCCTCGGTCACTCAAATAAATTCAAACATGACAATTAACTACAAAGAAAAGGGTAAAAGCTAATCTCTTCCATTGACCATTCCATTGCCCGTGCCATTACACAGAGGTCTTCTGAGACGGAATTATCCTTCAAAATTGGACTGATATTCTACCATGCTACTTGCAGTTCTCAGTGGTTCCTCCTGCCTGATAGAAGTTATCTGGAGGAACCACTGTGTGGTGAGGGGAAAACAGGAAAAGGACACTCCACAAAGGATCCATTTCTGTGGAGACTGTGTGTGTGGGGAGATGGGGTACCCGTTGATGCCAGAAATGGGAGAGGTATTTACCTTCTTCTTTACCTTCATTACAGGTAACTCTTGTGTTGGCATTTTTTTAAAAAGTGGAACTACACTGCATCTGAACACCACAAATCTAAAAAAAACTATTTAAATAGTTTTTAATATGCAAGGCAAACTCATCCATTCATGTCTCCATGCTTTATTTTGCTAAGAAATCACTTTAAAAAACATCCCCTAGCATTTCAGGCCATGGCCATCTTGAGTAAGTGCAGATGATCCATATAGCATTTACATCCCCTCACGCCAGGGTACTAGGTGTAATCCTAGACTCCAATCTGTCCTTCCAGTCCCAGATCCAATCACTAACAAAATCATGTAGACTTCACCTCCGCAACATCTCCAAGATACGACCGTTCCTAACCCCGGAAACCACTAAGCAACTTATTCACTTCCTTGTTATATCATGCCTCGACTACTGTAACTCCCTCCTCATTGGTCTACCTCATCGTAGGCTATCCCCCCTCCAGTCTATCATGAACGTTGCTGCCAGACTCATCCACCTTACTAACCGTTCTGTATCAGCCATCCCTCTCTGCCAATCCCTCCACTGGCTCCCAGTTGCCCAACGGATAAAGTTCAAAACTCTAAAAAAGACATATAAAGCCATCCACAACACTGCGCCAACTTACATAACCGATCTTATCTCTAAATATCACCCAAACCGCACACTCTGCTCCTCGCAAGACCTCTTACTCTCTAGCAACCTTATCTCCTCCTCCCATGCTCGTCTCCAAGACTTCTCCTGGGCGTCACCCATCTTCTGGAACTCCCTACCCCAATCTATCAGACTATCACCTACTCTACTTGCCTTTCGGAGATCACTGAAAACCTTTCTCTTCAGGGAAGCCTATCCCGCCCTCTACTTATTCTGGAATCCTCTACTCTTCCAACCACTCCATCCCCCACAGTGACTACCTACTGTACCATTCACCCCTCCCTCCTAGATTGTAAGCTCCAAGGAGCAGGGCCCTCAAATCCCTCTTGTATTGAACTGTATTGTTACTGTATTGTCTCCCACTATAATGTAAAGCACTGAGAAAACCGTTGGCGCTATAAACTCCCATATAATAATAATACAATAATTACTCTGCCCTTAGCTCAGGCATGCAGGCAGGAGAGAGTGCTTAGTTGAGAAAAACTCATCCTCCTCCTGAAGACTCGAGGGATGTAGAATATCATTTGCCTTGGCCTGGAAACCAGGAAGTAACTTAAGAAATGTAAAAAAAAATAAAGTTTAAAAAACTTAATATAACATCCTATTTATTAATTAATGCTAGCAGAATAAGAATTAAAAATAGTAAATGTTGATTGAGAATGAAGTTCCACTTTAAGTGGCAAAGTCGCTTTAATTAGCTAACTTATGTTAATTACAACCCCTGCAAAGTTAAAAGGGACCTGTCATTTCTGGGATTTTCAAATCTACTGACTGGTGCCCCTAACACCTTCCCACCTCCTATGTGTCTTCTCTCTGCAAAGCCTATCATCTGTATTCTATATCCCCATGCCTACAAGTCATTATCTGTCCACACACACAGGATGCAGTTATGTTCTTGAAAGGCAACCAACAATGTGGTAGGATCTTGCTGCTACATTGCTCCTTCAGATATATATCAGCCTTATCCTGCAATTGCTCAATAGCGGCATTACAGACAAGCCTCCATCACGCATTCATAGGATCCTACTGTCTTATTACTAGAGGATTTTGGGAGTACAGGAGTTAAACTAACATTTGCACCCCAGTAAACCCATGACCATGCCTCTATGCTGCCTCCCACTCACCGCTCTCCTGAACATCCCCCTCCTTTAAAACTCTGCCCCTCCCAACACTACTCTACAACGTGCCCACCTATCTGCTCTCACCGGTATTCTCTACCCCCCTCTCCACTCTACAGCCCCCCATTCTTAACACTCTGTCACCCTTTCTGCTCTCACTATTTTACCACTCCCCCACTTACCCACTCCACTCTTTCTACAACATATATGCACACCCATTCCCATTCTAACCCCTTGATTCTGCACTCCTCTCTTATTCCACTCCGTTGAACTGCTGCTCTACACCCATTTTCGCCTACTTCCTCAGTATTCTGCTGCACCCACCCTCATCCTCAGCACTTTTCCCTTTAGACTTCTTACAGTTTTCTGAGATATCATGGCATACTGACTGCACTAATATAAAATGACAGAAGCACAGTTTTGTTAACTAAAAAGATTTAGTAGTTGCAGGTATGTGTCTTAGTAAGGGTCTAGGGCAGGGGTCTCCAAACTTTCCAAACAAAGGGCCAGTTTATGGTCCCTCAGACTTTCAGAGGGCCAGAGTGTGGCCAGTGTGGGTAGAAAATGTTTCAGGCCCATCATCAGTGAGAATAAACAAACATGGCATCAAGTGCCCATCATTGGTATTGACAGGAGAAATAGTACCACATAAGTGTTATCAATAGTGCCCCATTGTTAGTGTCAGTGGGAGGAATACTGCTTCATATCATTGGGAGGAATAGTGCCCCAAGGGCTGGATAAAGGCTAGCAAAGGGCCTCATCCGACCCTTGGGCGCAGTTTGGAGACTCCTAGTCTAGGGTCTAGTGACAGCAGTTTTCCTATGTGTGATTAGAATGCAATAATAACTACAGAACTATAGCATGTCTATTTTTACATTTCAGCTATTCAATGAGCAATGAAGGTTGTATTATCCTGTGTTTATTTTTATGTAAGCATATTGTATAAAAGAGACGGGGGTCTAAAATGTTTAAAAAATAAAAAGGAACCACATTGTTTAAATAGATGCAAAATGATTCAAATAGGAAGCAATATTGTGTGGCTTCTTTTTCCTCTGCTTTGCGCAGGTAGCTCTAAGTCACAAAAAAAAATATGGAACCTGGTGCGTTTCTCTCCTTTTCTGCCACTAGATGGTGCTGTGCATACATTAAGGGCATTATCTGCATGGTCAGTTTAAACAATGATGCAGGGATATTCTAAATCACAAATCTCCCTTCCTTCAACACCCCAGAGAGAAGCAATGACTCATATGCCAACGTCTAATTACTTGTTTATTTGTTGGGTTTGTGAGGCAGATCTCAGAATGTAAAAAAAAAAAAAATCTTTGCATGTACTTATGGTCATACCGATGTCTTTTAGTCAAGATCTGGAGTTCTTCTGATTAGGAGAACTTTTGTGAATCCATGTAGTAATTTTTCAATGGTGCCAGTCACACTGAGTTTTTACCTACATTTGGGGATGGTCAGTTTCACTTCATTTAGAGAAAAGGGAATTCTGTGCTTCAGGGAGCAGATTAGAAACTTTAAACATAAAAAGAAACCTGCTCTATTATTATTATTATTTATTATTATACAGTATTTATAAAGCGCCAATAGTTCGCTCAGCGCTGTACATTACAAAGGGGGACAGAACATGTGACAGAACAATACCAATACAATGCAAAACATGAGGGGATTGAGGGCCCTGCTCTTTCAAGCTTACAATCTAGGAGATAAAGCAGAAATCTCTAAAAACAGGAAGAACTGATCTGAGAGGCATAAACGTTGTATAGGGAGATCTTCTGCTTATATCACAGGTATGTGGCAAATATGGGATTAAAGTAGAACTATAGCCACTTTTTTTTTTTTCGTGAGAATCTAGGAGGGTTATAATCCCTGTCAGATTTTTTCTTTCTGCTGTTTCAGAGATTTACCTTCACTTCCGGTCCCAAAGCAAAACAAGAAGTGAGAGTAAATCCCCACAAATAAGGGGAATCCTTAGGGGACCCCCAAGTCACAAGAACTAATGTCCCTATTGTAAGATTTCCCCTCTATTACTTTTCGAGAGACAACCATGAAACTTCCATGAATATTGGTAAACAGGACAAATATAGAGGGTAAATCTCCCTAACACACAGACAGCAATAAAAGCTGACAGGTGTTCTAAACCATCTTCACTCTATCCAAACTAAAAAAAATAGTTTTGCCTTTAGTTATACTTTAAGAAAGAGTGGTGAAAGTGGTAAAAAAAAAAACATAGCAGACTCTGCCCCTAATTAACAAAAAAGTGCACACAATCAGTTCTCCATTTTTGCCCCAGACAGTCATAGAACAGAGAACAAGAGAGCTGGGGCTGTATGCACTGATCTCTCTGCCCATCCCCGACCCCCTGCTCAGCTCAGAGAAGGAGAGAGAAGGCTTGTTAACGCTGCAGGATCTGCTTGTGTAGTGTAATCACTGCACAAGCAGAGAGAGCTATGTAAGCTGACAGTTCACATCACCTATGCCAGGCAGGACCTGGTTGGGTTCTGCAACAGCTTTCCATATGTAAAACAAATGCATTGCCTATGTTACTTAGTTGCAGAACCTGTCCTAGCTTAGTTAACACCACTCCCAACAGTTACCTTCACCATTATAATGGTGTAGGAAGCTTAGTTTATTTCCCAGATGTCTAAAAACAAGAGCCATGTGTATTCTTACTACAGATCTGTGCAGCAATCCAGCATCAAACAACTACACATTGCCTCTGCATTACTTACTTGTAATAAAGATCTGTCACTTCTGCTCCTTTTAAATGTTCAGATCATAACCTGCTCCCCCTCCCTCAGTTTTGGACTGGCAAATGGAGTGCAGCTGCTGGGTCCCAACCACAGTTATGCTCTCTGCACAGCCTATGTGCAGCATAGTCATGATGTCACTTCTACTTTTACTGGTGATTTTCTGCATTTGTGAAGGCATTTGGTGCACAGAAAATGGATTTATATTTAATGTGCCTATAGATGATTATATTCAAATGGAAATTTTTGTGCCCAGAGTTCAGCTTTAAATTTGTTCTATTCCACAGATTTAAATCTCCTCAGTGGGTTGTACTTTAGGTATAAGAATTTTGCTTGAATCCCAATAGCGCAGAACCGTAAAATCCTGGTTCCTTATGAACACCTCTTTTTATCTCTTCTGTGCATGGTTTTCATCAGCCCTTCACACAGAGCAAGGTTCAGTGCTTCTTCCACTGGCTAGGTAACGGGCTGCCTCATCTAATAGAGGAGTAAAGGCATATTGTAAATGTACCCATAATCACTGATTTGTAAGAGGGAATTGTATAATCAGGTTTCATAAGATGGACCTTATGCTAATCTCTTCAATTTTTTTGTAAGATCTATACTCATATTATTTTTTAAAATCTTTCAAAGCATGCTGAATATTTTTTTTTTATTCAGAAAATATTTTTATTGCTTGATAAGTCTGTGCATTAATATTTAATAATGAAACACAAATTCCCAGACTTCATACTTCTTACATTAAAACACACTGCAGTGATTTGAGATTTTTAGCCTTTGCACATTTTTCTGAACTGATCTTGTCCATTATGCATAGACTTAAATCAAAATTCAGTCTTGTGGGAGTATGAATAATCTTTGGCAGTTGACATTTAAACTAGTTCAAATTAGAGGCTCTATTTAATATAAGATGTACCCTACTTAAATTGGTTCAGATGACAGTATCCTTGTTAACCCTTTCACATCACATTGTATTCAGTTGTACAGGCTGGAAAAACTTACCTTACCATTTATTGCTTACATTAGTATGTTGCACTGGGTTGTGAATTAACTGAATGAACTGATGTATTTAAAATTCATACTAAATATAGCATTTTCTCTAAAGGAACATATTCTATGCTTTCAATTCTGCTGTGCAGTGACATTCAGCAAAAATCCCCACTGACAGCAATGGGAAAGTTTGCCTGAAGCCATGCATATAGTATACATATTTCTAAAAGACCCAATATTTTGCAGAATTTGGATTGTTTTCTTGTTGCATATTATTATTTTGGTGTTTCTGTAGATTCGGTCTTCATAAGTTCATTTATGCTTTTGCTTAACAGAACATTTATATTCTTTATTTGATTTGCATAAAATAAAAAAGTGTGCCAACGACAGTTTTGGGCATACCTTGATCTTTGTAAAGACGGTTCAAGGGACTATGACTGAGCTCTGCAGTCACTTTAGCAGCAGTTGTTTTCTTATTCCGGGTCACAATCCTGCACAATGTCCTTTTTGTCTCTTTCGGTTGGTTGACCATGTCAACTGTGCTTATTCTTATCAGACAATTTTTTCCCAGAAACTGTATATGCTGTATATGCTTGCGACACTCCAAATAAATTGGC
The DNA here is from genome assembly GCF_062004578.1 of Staurois parvus. NCBI lineage: Eukaryota > Metazoa > Chordata > Amphibia > Anura > Ranidae > Staurois > Staurois parvus. The sequence goes on from NW_028318368.1 coordinate 3,273,103, forward strand.
AACTTCAGCTAAGCAGGCAACAACAATTTGCCCTCTTTGAAGCTCAGTATTACTAGTAGCGCATGCAGTGAATGGTGAAAAGGAGGTGTCTCATCACACAGTGGAAACAAAAGAATATTGCATCACTTCTGCTTTCAATGTAAAACATGTCATCACTTTTAAACCTGCAAATCATGTCTGGCCCCTGTATATGTATATATATTGCATAAATATATTTCTATACACATACAAAAGTTGTATGCACCTGGAGGATAACTTATATATTACCTCTAATGTATAGATGTGCAAAAACAAATATAATTTTTTTTAAACAGACAAGTAACAGCAGTAGTTTCAGGGATACCATGCTCTTTTTCACGCTGGTTACAAATTTGCATTTCCAAAGTATTTTTTTCAATATTTGTAACTGGCTTTACAAAGAGCATGGTGTGTGTGTGTGTGTTCCTCCATCCCAAACTTAGTCATCCATGTCTTTGTGGACCTTGCTTTGTGTACTGGTGCGCAGTCATGTGGAACCCGGAAGAGGCCATCCCCAAACTCTTCTCACAAGTTGGGAGCATGAAATTGTCCAAAATGTCTTGGTATGCTGACACCTTCAGAGTTCCCTTCACTGGAACTAAGGGGCCAAGCCCAGCACCTGACTTCACACCATAATCCCCCCACCACCACCAAGCTTTACACTTGGCACAAGTACCGTTCTCCTGGCAACTGCCAAACCCAGGCATGTCCATCGGATTGCCAGACAGAGAAGCATGATTCGTCACTCCAGAGAAAACGTCTCCACTTCTCTAGAGTCCAGTGGTGGCATGCTTTACACCACTGCATCCGACGCTTTGCATTGCACTTGGTGATGTAAGGTTTGGATGCAGCTGCTTGGCCATGGAAATACATTCCATTAAGCTCTCTATGCACAGTTGTTGTGCTAATCTGAAGGCCACATTAAGTTTGGAGGTCTTTAGCTATAGACTCTGCAGACAGTTGGCGACCTCTACGCACTATGTGCTTTAGCATGTGCTGACCAAGCGATGTAATTTTACATGGCCTATCATACGTTATAATACCACTAACAGTTGACCGTGGTATATTTAGTAGCAAGAAAATTTCATGGATGGACTTATTGCACAGGTGACAACCTATCACGGTACCACGCTTGAATTCACTGAGCTCCTGAGAGCAACCCATTCTTTCACAAATGTTTGTAGAAGCACTCTGCATGCCTAGGTGCTTGATTGTATACACCTGTGGACAAGGAGGTGATTGGAACACCTGAATCCAATATTTTGGAGGGGTGTTCCAATACTTTTGGCAATATAGTGTGTGTGTGTATGTATGTATGTGTGTATATATATATATATATATATATATATATATATATATATATACCCCCTCCAATTGCATTGCCATGCTACAGCTTTTAAGAGGACTGTGCATGTGTGTGTATATGTATATATTAGTTCCTGGGATTTAGACAGTGCTGCAAGGAAGCACAGTTTAACTGGTAAATCTAACTTTTCTCTACTGCAGTTAGGTAATACAATTCACCTGAGCATGAATTCTGTGTACCTCACACGGTGACTGGAAGTGTATCTTATGACGAAAGTGCTGAATAATATCCTACTTTTCAGCTTCCTCTATTGCCAATATGTCATGTACCTGGTGTTAATAGAGTTGCAGAGGGGGCTTCTCTTGCACCTCTTGTCCAACACCCCTGCTAGTGATGGCAGGAGGTATGATGACACAGAGTAGCCCAAGCTGATGCTTGAAGGAAGCAGTGGACAGTAGTTCATCAGGCAGGAACCAGGAACTGGAACACAGTGACACTTGATTGACAGACAGGAACGTTGCAAGAAAACAATCCAAAAATGTTATCAAGGTGCAGGAACATCAGGCAGAGACGGAGTTGGTATACAAGGTGGGATTGGTAAACAGCTGAGATGCGAGGTACAGGAGTGCAAGACAGCAGCAGAGTCAGAATACAAGTCACAGCAGGCAGGCAGAAATCCAAAGACCGGTCAGGAGGAAGCTGAGTCATGCACAGGTAGGCAGGTATAGAAGATCAAGGCTCAGGATATGCAGGAAGTAGCTGAAGACCACTTAGCAATTTATTCATGTCATAGTTCAGGTTAAATAGGTTGTTTGGCTCCATTGCCAGTACCTGCTGTTCACATGTGCGTGCACATGTACAAGTACATATGTTTTCAGCACAAGCTAATACATTTGCACGTATGTGCTAATGCCCATTTTGCATTGAGACTTTGCTCAGAATTATGAGCATGCACCTGAACATGAGCTTGTCAGTCTTCTGCTTTTAACACGTACTGAGCTTCTCTTACATAATCACTTTCAGACTCTTACGACAGATTTTAATTTGATTGGTGCCTGTTGGAAACTCATTAACAACAGGAAACCTACAAAGAATAACAGATTTCCTCCACCTAAAGACTCGTTTCTCAGGTCACTGGATTATTGAAGGTGTGGACAGAGTACCAGAGTAATGTTTTCATTAAAAAACTGAACCCCTGATCAAGTAGATTTTCATCCCTGTATACATTTCAAGAATGGAAAAAAACAGGCACAGGCAGGGGTAGACTGACAACTCATGGGGCCCCCCGGGCAATAGGGGATCATGGGGCCCCTGTGTTATCACCCACACTCAAACCACACCCAAAAAAAGCCTATGAAAGGTACCAGAGGCATCTCATGGGGCCCCCTACTGACCCCAGGCCCTCGGGCAGTGCCCGAGTTCCCAAATGGTCAGTCCGCCCCTGGGCACAGGTAATGTGCAAAATAAAGGGGACCACAGGAAATACACCATAGATAGAAATGAGGGTCAGATAGAGGTGGAGTGTGGAACTGGACATGAGATAAAGGTTTTATTGGAAAAAATAGTCAAACTATACATGCCTGGTTCCACCCATGAACAGCACAAGGTATGTGGCCAAACTGAATTTCTTTCCACATATAGCCAAGAGAAAGAGGATCATCAAGGGCCATATAAATATTGGAATCTACTGTGCACACTTTGTTCCACCATCTGATAGGGAAAAAACAGAGAAGTTTTCTCTATGTTTTTGCATTCAGAGGGCAGAGGGCTATTAACAAGTCACCATATTGCCTATTGACTTCCTGCAGCTGATTTTTCTCCGTCTTACTGACCTACTGTGCTGTATTTTGCACCGTACAAAAATGCCCAAAACAAAACACTACTGAGCACTCAACCAGCCACATGAATACAAAGGAATGTTTGACCTGGTCAATCCTAAAATGCATCAGTGGTCTAATGACTCAAAACACCTGCCCCAATACTGTAGGGTAATTACAGACTATGTGCCTTATTTAAACCAATTACATAGATTATATAGAATGCTGCAGGGATGACTGTGCTGCTGAGGCTGCAGCCTGGCTAGGCAGAGCTTTTATCAGTTGGAAGACACAAATGGACTGAACTGTACAGCAGTTGGTGTTCTAGAAGCCCTTCCTCCTTTTTATGTTTGTGAGTTCGTCTTACACATTTTTATTAAAAGTTTCAGTGGTTCGTATTAATAAATTATGAGTTTTTGCGCTGGATTTTTCTGTTTGTTTATTTTGCACTGTGATTGTGTGTGGGGTGGCCATCTTGGTAGAGGCAAGGCTTTTGTTTCTTAGGCTGCTTTCACACTGAGCAGTTTTTGTTCCATTTTTGCGTAAAAAAACAAACAAACAAAAAAACAGAAGAGAAATCCATTAAATCCTATGGAACTCTTTACACTGGTCAGTTGTGGGTCATAATTGATGTGGTAAAAAAAAAATGCACCAAAAATGCACCTTCCCATTGAAATGAATGGAAAACGCAATGTAGTTGCATTTTTTTATTCTTTCTTTGAGTCACATGTCATTTTTCACAGGTGCAAAACACACCAGAAATGCAGCAAAATGCGGTAAAACCGTGGCAAAAACGCATATGTGTTGTTACTGAATTTTTTTCAATGGAGCAGTGTGAAAGTAGCCTTAATGTCAGAGCCTCCAACAAGGAAAAGAGTGAACAACACAGCATTAACATCACCAAATCCAACTTAAAATCTCATGAGATGAGCAGTTATAGGCAGTAGTACCTTAGATTTCACTGAAAGTATACAGCTATGAAGCCGTAGGCTCAGGCCTGAACACGCTCATATACCAGAAAGTGCATTGCTATTTTTCAGGAGAAATTCCAAATATAAAATACATTTTTCAGAGTAATACTTAGGCAAAATAACAAATAAAGCAGTTTATCTGGTAAGACAAAGCAATACACGGGACTTGCAATTATGCTTGATAAGGTTTAATTTTTTTTCATGACTTTGGCTTTGTTATAAGAAATTTGTTATATGAAAGGTTTTCCTTTTTCTTCTTATTATTATTATACAGTATTTATATAGCGCTAAAAGGTTTGCTCAGCGCTGAACATTATAGTGGGGACAGAACATGAGATGATACAGTAACAAAACAAAACACGAGGGCGTCAAGGGCCCTGCTCTTTCGAGCTTACAATCTAGGATTTTAAGTTTTGCAAAACATATTCCATAATATTGCACATGTCTCTTTAACTTTGGGGTCTTATAAATACTCCCAGGTTCATCATGCAAAATGTGGGTAGCAAGCAAAATGTAATTTTGATCTGCTTATATTTTACCTTTCCTGGTTTCCCCCATCCCCTCCACTCATAAGCGTACTAAAAATATCTAAAATAAAATTAAACATTTAAAGCTCAATGATGTCATCATTGGATTTCTGTCTTCTTTATGCAATGCAGGCTAGTAAGATGGGATGACAGGGTGGTGTATATAGCTTCCTGAAAATATCACAACCCCTTGTCTTAAGCTGTCTATACATGAGTCTTTTTTTTATTTTATTCATTCAACAAGTGGGTTGAACAAAAGAAAATGACTCGATTCCCCCATCCATATTGAGTGTCACTCCCATTGCGCAGCTATGTAAGCCTGAAGGTAAAGCTGGATTTAAGCTTTCATTTTTCATAAACTGGTCCCTAGATAATTTCTTTGCACGTTATACTATTTTGCATTATACATTTTTACATATGTACATATATATTCTATACAGTTAACATGTATATACTGTACATACATACTATATTACATTATACATTTTATTAAAACAGCTCTGGTAACAATTTTTTGTTATGCAGCTAAATTCTAATGCTTTGTCACTGAACTTTCCAAAAAGGTGTTTTACCTTTTTACTTTTGATTCTTCTGACCTTTATCATCGCTGACATTATTGTAGATCCATTTGTTTTTGCAAGTTTAGGTAAGAATAGCTTTCCATACTGATGAAAACAAGAAAACATTGCCCTCTTGTGATTAAATAAAATAAAACCACTCTGATGTGCTCAAAGCCAAAGTGCACTTTGGATGTCTGTTAAAGGAACAAGTAACAACATAACATGGGCAATGGATTTTAACCGCTATTTGCTTTTAAAAACCTTTTCAAAGTCAGCAATTAACCATTGTGATATGCTAAAACTTAGCACACAGACTTGAAACTACAATTATAAAATCTGGTTATATAAAAATGTATTGAGAGCATTCTTAATAATAGTATTATAATAATAAAAAAACCCTCAACTGCTAAGGAAAAAAAATGGAAATGTAATTTTACACAATTTAAATTGCAGAATCAAAGCAAAACTAACAATAGGTAAATGTAGGCATCAGTATTGCAGTATTGTTACAATTTTTTCTGCCACTGCAAATGTGGTTTCTTTGTTCTTGTAAACAGTCATCAGCATAAGTGGCTTCTCATTGGGAGGAATTAAATGAAGAGCCTCATCATTATGAGAATTGCTTGTTTGTTCTATGATACTGTAATTAATCATTTGTGTTTGTTTACGAGGAACAAAAAGACAAATGATGGCTATTCACACAATCTAAAAGTAAAATGTTGTATGCAAATGCAGGCATGTATTCTAGTGAAGCCCATGTAGAAATGTGTTTGTTTTATAGGTCTTCTGTGTTATCTCATGGTGATACTGAATTGAATAATAACATGGCTAGGAACTATCATTTATTTAGGACATATATATGTTAAGGCTACACATTGTTCCAGAATTCACCTACTAGTCTTTTTTTTTACACGTTTATCATGGAATGTTATGAGAAGGAGTTTTATAGTTAAAGGGGATATCCACTATTTAAATAAACCAATATATATATATATATATATATATATATATATATATATATATATATACATACATACACACACACTCACAGTATATATGTGTTTGTGTATTTATAACACCAGTGGTAATTTTAGGATTTCCCACCAGAGCCACCTGCTGAGAAGTTCTGAATTTGTAGCCAAGAGACACTGGGGTTGATTTACTAAAGTCAAATTGGCTGTGCATTGCAAGTGAACCCCAAGTGCGTTCAGAAGTGCACTGAAAGTGCAGTTGCTCTAGATATGAGGGGAATATGCAAAGAAAATGAAAAAACGCTTTTTTTTTTGCTTGCACTTGATTGGATGAAAGAAATCAGCAGAGCTTCGCCTCATTTCAGAGCTTCCCCTCGGATATAAAACAACTGCACTTGCAGTGCACTTGAAGTACATTGGCAGGTGCACTTGTGGTACACTTGCAGTGCACAGCCTATTTGCCTTTATTAAATCAACCCCACTCTGCCATTATTCCTGTTCTTCAACTGAGAAAAATTTCAAGAAACAGAAAAAGGTGGTGGGCTGGTAAAAAAATCAACATATATTTCTTTCTGAAATGTAAACATATTTCAGGGGTCCCAGAATGCCCCTCTCTTTAATTCTCAAGCTAGAAACTACAGCATAGGAACTCCTGAATAGTAATCTATCTTAAGCCCAACAAAGCGAGTATACAGTATATGCCTCTATATTAAGCAGCTAGCCAGGTCCTGCAGCTTTCTTCTGTTTCCCTTCTCTGAATCTTATTTGAAATCTCATTATTCATCCACCATTTTTGCCCATTAATCTGAATTACTATGCTTTTCCATCTGGTAGCATTGTTGTGCAATATTCACAGTGTCACGAAACTGCTCTACATTGCTTGTCCAGCTAATGCCACTGTTATGCAGTACTCATTGCGATTCAATGTTCCAAACAATAAAGACTGAACAGTCCTGTACTGTCAGACTTGAGCACTGCACATACTACATGTACGTAAATCCTAAATCTGCCTGCCTCTCTGGGATTTTTCTGTTCCTGATGCCCCAGATTCTGTAGGTCACTATTAGTACTTAAATTTTCTTTTTTCCTAGTGATGCTCACCACAATGTTGCATAGGAGGCTAGACACTGGATTGTACAAAAATAATACTAAAAAAAAAACTTTAAAAACTTTACTGAGCGGGGAGCAGTGATTTTAAAGTGGAACTTTAGACAGAAAATTAAGTCCTCATAGAACACTTCAGGCTGGACACTTTTGCAGGTATAGCTATGTAAAACATTTAAAGAAAAGTTCAAATACTGTTTAAAACCCAGCAATGCACTGGGGTAGATTTACTAAAGCTGGTTCACGTAGAATCTCATGCAGTCGTGCATGGTAGCCAATCAGCTTCTAACCTCAGCTTGTTCAATTAAGCTTTGCCAATAAAACCTGCAAGCTGATTGGTTTCAATGCAGAAGTGCACAAGATTCTGAGTGAGCCAGCTATATTAAATAAACCCCAATGTCTTGCACTGCTCTGCAGATGCTCAGTTGCTCTCTATTCTTTGTCACTGTGTCAAAAATCAGAGCCACTGGAGGCTAATCTGCTGACAGCCTAAAGATTTACTGCTGTTCAGTGGCTCTGGGCTCTAGCAAAATGGTAACCTCCAGCAAGAAGAAACATGAGTAATCATTAAGGCAATTTACAGCACACACTCATTTTGTTAGCATAATTATTAATGTGAAATATATGTTCCTCCCTAAAGAACATTATTTTTTTTATCAAGATTTTATGGGTAAAGTTATGCTATAATAATGCTTAAGGTAAAACGTTAAAAAAGCAAAATTCCTTTAAATTGCATGCCTGGGGGATGCCCTTCACCTGGATGTGAAGAGGTGCATCTGTTTGATGTATTTAAGCAACTACAGCAAAACTGACACCTGGCTGCTTTGTTCAATTTGTAAAATCCTAGATGAGGGTCTGGTATACAAAAGTGTTTATTTTTTAATGGGGGATCCCACACAAAAATAAAATTACCTGGGCTACCCTTAAAATACATACCAGACATTTATCCTTGATAGGCATCTGGTATGGATTTTAAGAGGGAACCTCAAGCATAAAAAACTGAAAATAGTGTAGGCTCCCTCTATATTCCATACCTAACTCTGACAAGGGTCATACTATACATTTACCTGAGTGGGGAACCCCTGGCAAAGAGCTTTGTCCCCATTTTGATGAGGAAAAGGGCCTCTTTCCCACCACTGTGGGTGGGTGGTTTACTGGTATCTGGAAGCCTTCTTTAAAAATAATGGGGCCCCTGATATCTGTCTCCCCACATGAATGAGTAGAGGGGTACATAATACCCCTACTTATTCACAACAAATCTAAATCTCAAATATAAACACACACTTATTAACTTTAATAGGACCTTTATTAAAAAAAAGGTCCCTATTGTAGATCCACATCAGCCATGATGAACAATGCTCGCCAACCCGCCAAAACAAAAATCCCACCAACCCTTCAACATCTGCTGACAATTGCTTACTAATGACAGCTTCCTGAGCTGTCATTTGGAAAATGAACAAAGAGACCAACTTCATTGTCCAAATATGGAAACGTGACCCTATTTGTTTACACAGTCCTTAAAGGTTTGGACATACTCCCAAACAATGCTAAGTGTGAACTTGTGTTTGGACCAAACTAGGAGCTCACCCATACTGACAATTAATAGCAGACTGTAATTTTTTATTGGATTTTCTTTTTAAATGTGGTAATGCAAAGGTTCATTAATTGTATTAATATTTTTTATTTTATAGGTAATGATTACCATTAGCCACCAAGAAATCCTGGTAGCAAGACAAGTCCATCATCCAGACTTCTATACATATGTGCTCTTGACTGAACTTTTTTAATAGACATTAATGTAAATGTAGTGCAATGGTCACATAAGCACTTACAGAGGAGTGCAAGTTCACTTCTATGTTCCACACACCGCGTCACTTTAATAGGGAATAGGTGGAGAGACGCTGCCATATTTTGGAAAAATAAATAAAACATGAATCATATTGTAAAGCTGCGCAGGAGCTTCCGAACACTAGTACTTCTCTTAGCCACTTTTTGTCTTATAAGTATAGTCATTTCTGCCTACTATTTATATTCTGGTCACAAGCAGGCAATAGTACTTATTGAGACAACAGCTCAAGCTAACTGTGAAGACATAAACCCGTTACCATACAGGACAATTGAGATGAGGACAGTTAAGCCAATCAGTACTGGTACTGCTGCCATGACAGATCTCACAGTGTTACTCTTTGTGGAGAGCCAGTACTCTCAGCTTGGACAAGACATTGTGGCCATCTTGGAGTCCAGCAGATTTCAGTACCACATAGTAATTGCACCTGGCAAAGGTGACATCCCTCCACTTACAAAAGATGGAAAAGGTAAATATGCAATCATTATCTATGAAAACATCTTAAAGTATGTAGCAATGGACTCTTGGAATCGAGAACTTCTCGAAAAATACTGCATTGATTACAGCGTCAGCATCATTGCTTTCCACAAAGCTAATGAAAATAGCTTGCCAAATACCAAACTGAAAGGTTTTCCTTTACTTCTCTACAACAATGTAGCTCTGAAAGACTGTTTTGTAAATCCATCTTCTCCACTGCTTCATATAACAAAAGCAACAATTGCAAAAGGTCCACTGCCTGGGGAAGACTGGACAGTTTTCCAGTACAACCACTCAACATACCAACCGGTGATTTTGTCTGAACTGCAAACTTCAGAGCAACATGAACCTGCTTTCACTAGATCTTCCCTTCAAGCCACTGTTATCCAGGACCTGGGACTTCATGATGGGATTCAACGAGTTTTGTTTGGAAACAACTTGAATTTTTGGTTGCATAAATTAATTTTTATAGATGCCATATCTTTTTTGTCTGGGAAGAAACTTAGCTTATCTTTGGACAGATACATTCTTGTAGACATAGATGATATATTTGTTGGAAAGGAAGGCACTAGGATGAATGTAAATGATGTTAAGGTAAGTGTAATTTATTTTAAATTTAATTAAACACTGTCACCAATGAGGAATAAAATATTACTTGCATTATAAAAATGAAGCATGCAGTATTGTGCAGTGTTGTAGGAAACGGAGACAAAGCACTCTCACTGCTACCAAACATGTAATCCTAAAAATAAAATTCTAAAGCTCAGCAATGGTGTTACCTTTATCACAATAATGTTATCATACATAAACTATATAAAAAAATCTACATACTGTGATTTTTAATTTTAGAAGTGATCTTGGCCACCTGATACTTGTGCACTACCCAGAAGTGCTTCCCCCACCCTCAACGCATGCCTTTCACCATGATACACTTGCTGGGAGCTGATGTCAATCAGTAGGGGTAGATGGTGCTGAAGTTCAAAATGTATACAGTAGGCTGGCTACGCTGGGAGCATAAAGAGTCACTTCCTAGGGCAATTATGTGTTATGGTAGTAGGAAATACACCCGCACATGATGTGCATTGGGGTGCACTGCATTAAAAATCTGTGTATCCAATATTTTGTGGGTTAAGTTACACTACCAGCCCATGCAAAAGGCATGGGTTGCTTTTAAAGGATATATAAAGCCAAAATGGAAAAATCTAATGTTAATGTATAGCCAAACATTTTATAGTTTTTGGTAAAGCAGGGAAGGGTTAGAACCCCTGTAAAATGCTTTATTGTGGTCTTTGTCCCTGTTGAGAAGATTCATCCTCTCTGCTTTTAATGTTGGCTATTGTCACAGAAGCAGAACATGATCTGAAATCCAAAATGTCACAGTTGTCATTAGATCAGGAGCAGAGGGGAAATCTTCCATTGGGGACACTAGTTCTGGGAGCAACAATCTGAGATGCGAATTCATCTTACTTTGTAGAGATTTACTCTCGAGTCTTGTTCTCTATGACAGGAAGTAAAAAGAAATCTCACCAACTACACACAGAAAAGTTTGGTTATCCATACACTTTAACTACTTGAGCTGCAGAAGGTTTTACCCCCTTCATGACCAGGGCATTTTTTGTTATTCAGCACTGCGCTATTTTAACTGGCAATTGCGCAGTCATGCCACACAATGGCATAATAATTTATATAATTTCTTTCACACAAATAGAGCTTTCTTTTGATGGACATTGACTGGGAGAAAGGGGAGAGGAGAGACATATGTGACCTATTTGCCCATTGGTCTCACCCCTTGTTGATGGATTTTACTGGTGGCACACCACCCCTTATTACCAAGACACTGAAAAGCACATAGACCCTAACTGAATGAAGCTAATGGGACTTTTAGAGGCACCATACCAGAAAGAAAACCAATACTCAAAATATAAAAGATTAAAGCTTTATTGAACAATGTTAAAGCCACAGTTGTGGTAAAAAATTTTGAGCATTCACATAGCTCACGTGAAAAGACATGTGTAGCTTATGCATAGTAACAGGCTTATCCTTGTTGAAAGCTTTAATCTTTTATATTTTGAGTATTGATTTTCTTTTTGGTATGGTGCCTCTAAAAGCCCCATTAGCTTCATTCAGTTACGGTCTATGTGCCTTTCTTTTGGTGGTATTTTATCACCACTGGGTTTTTTATTATATAAACAAAAAAAGGCTGCCAATATTGGAAAAAAAAAAACAATATTTTTGTTTTTTGAAGTTTTTTTTTTTACACTGTTATTGCTTACACAGTGATTGTATAAGCAATAGCTTTCATGAAGTGGTTTCCCATTCATGAACAGTTTGCTATGGTTGTAATCTGTGATTGGCTACAGGTAATCACATGGTACAAGTAGCCAGGTACCGTTATTGGAGTTTGTTATAGGATACCCAGTGTTAATAAGGAGGTAGAGACTCAGCTCCTTACACTGATAGAAAGGGGCTGATACTGTTATAACAAAGGGGGGATTTTACCTACCCTGAAATAAACTGGAGTAAAGACAACACTTAAACAGTAAAAGGCCAGACATTTATAAACTTATTATAAGACAATTTTATGGTATAGTTTATAGGGGCCCAACTAGAAATGATGGACCTAGTAAAATCAAACATTGCAAGGCTTATCACTAATATTTAAATAAAAGAATATCCAGATATTCTTTTATTTAAATAAAAGAATATCTGGATAGCAGTAATCATGACATGATTTCATTTAATGTTAGCCCCTACTGGAAAATTGTAGGATGTACCCGTACATACCCTTACATCCTCCAATTTGTGCATCTCGCACATGTCCTTGGGGGTTCGCTTCCTCAGTCACAGCAGATCACAGATCGGGTACAGGGCCAATGTCACAGTAGTAATATGAAACAGAAGCTTTCATTCACAGTGCTTACATGGTACAGCATGGCTGTATAAAATATGACTGTATAATATATTTTTTCTACTATTCTTTTTTTCATATACTGTCACCAAAGCAAGTATGGTATCACTATGGGGACATTATATTGGTGTGACGGTGATTATGTACAATGGCTGGCTGCTCTGATATCACATGTTATCAGTGTTTGTATGGCTCTTCAGAGAGCATGTAACAGGTGGTGAGAAGACATTGCATTTGTTCCTCACCACCTGCTTTAACTCCTGGACTATATATGCACCCATATTCACTTGAATGAGTTGCTATCAGGACATACTGGAGGTATAATTTCTGCCACAGCTGCATAACAAAGTATTGCAGCTGCAGCATGTGTACATTCCTAACTATTGCCTCTACAGCTAAAGGGGAAACGGTTGAGGGGCAGTAAAACCACAGGCCATCTATGAGGTTTTACCACCCCCCACAATCTCACAAGTAAATAAACCCGTTATAGTGTGCAGCAAGTCACAGTGTCTCTGATCACCACCATTACAGTCAGAATTGCCAAACCAGTTTAGCTAGAATAAGTGTTGCTAATTATCACTACACCAGACCAGTGAAGCCAGCAACAGTTTTCCTGATCACCAACACAATCAGTCCTAGTGTCATCAGACCAGTGTATGCCAGCAACATTGTTCCTTATCACCACCACACCAGTTGTAGTGTCATTAGACCAACAGTGTCCCTGCTTTCTGCCACACCAGTCCCAAGTGTCATCAGACCAGTGTAAGCCAACAACAATATTCCTAAATTGCTGCTACACAAGACCTAGTGTCACCAGACCAGTTCAGCCAGCACCAGTTTCCCTGATCACCACCATGACAGTGCATGTCTATTTTCCCTATTTATGCCTACTGCCTGGACCTATCCTTTGCCTGTTTGCTGACCATGTCCCTGCCTGAACTAACTCATCTGCATGCCTGGCTATGTGCCTGCGAGACACCAGCCCCAGCCATCCCCTGCAGACAACTGTACTTCTGGAACCACCCTTTCTTCAGCCTTCTGTACTTCCTTGAAGGAAACATAGCAGTCCTGAATGCAGCCAAATACCAGTAGGCTAGAGCTGCTTTGCTTATAGGAATGGGGACTGCTATAGGTGATGCTACACTAAGCTATATTCCCTGACCACTTGTATAGAGGTGACCATTACAGGACATTGGTATTGATACAACTGGTTGATTTGTACAATACACTAGATACAATGTCTAGTGTATAATCATTTTAAACAATGAAAAAGTCTCACACGTGTGGTATTTCCATACTCAAAAGGAATAGAAGAAAGTGTTTAGAGGTGAAATTCTAAGTATGCCCATATAGAGGATGAAAAATATCTTATTAAATTGACAACTTTATCTAAAAAACATGAATATTTATTTTCTCTCCCCATTTTCCCAAAACTTATGGCAAAAACATTGTCTTCAAAAGGCTCACCATGCCTTTTAAAAGTACCATGGCATGTTTACTCTCTGAAATGTGGTCATTTTGTGGGTGTTTACACTGTCCTGGTGCTTCAGGGCCTGCAAAAATGTGATAAGTAGTCAGAAAATTAGATGTGCAATTTAAGCTCCTGGAATGCTTGAAGGCACCTGTTTGGATTTTGGGCCCTTCTATGTGGCTATGCTGTGAAAAATGCAAGTGTACAATCCAAACGTGTACAATCCTGCGTTAAAAATGACTGTGTGTATAAGTGGGTGCTGCAGCGACCGTCGGCTGGAACCAAACAGAATCAGCAAGGGGGAATGTCACCAGCACACCGAGGATCACCAATATGGGTCCAAACGTTTTAATGAGCGATCACATAGTTACAGCAAGGCAAAGTTTTGAAGTCTCTCAGGACCCCTTCATCAGACATGTGACTTCACATGCCTGATGAAGGGGTCTTGCGAGACTCAGTTACAACAAGGCAACATTTTAATGTGATCATTCATTAAAACTTTTGGACCCATATTGGTGATTCTCAGTGTGCTGGTGACATTCTCCTAGGCTGTGAAAAAGTCATGCTTCCACCATACTCAAGATGAGTAACAAGATGTGTTTTGGGGTGTAATTCTAAGTATGACTCTAATGTGTGTTAGAAATATCTTATTAATTGCCAACTTTATAAATACATTTTCATTTTGCATTTTCCATAAACTTGTGGCAAAAAAATGTAGTCTTAAAAAGACTCACCATGCCTCTTCTAAAATACCTTATGTTGTTTATTTTCCAAATTTGGTCATTTTATGGGTATTTCCAATATCCTGGTGCTCCAGGGTCTCCAAAATTATGATCAGTAGTCAGGAATTTAGATCCTGGAATGTGCCTAGGCTGTGAAAAGGTCTCATACATGTGGTATCCCTCTACTTGGGAGGTGCAGTAGAATGTGTTTTTTGGGGTGTAATTGTAAACATGCCTATGGTATGTGTGAGAACTAACTTGATAAAATGATAGCTTTGTAAACACAAAATTTTATTTAATTTATATTTTAAAAATCGTGACCAAAAACTACAACTGAAAGAAACTCACTATGCCTTTTACTAAATACCTTAGACTGTCTACTTTCCAAAAAGGAGTCATTTGGGGAGTATTCGTACTGTCCTGGCATTTTAGGCCACAAGAAATGACATAGGTAATCAGTACATCAAGAATGACTGTTGATCCATTACCACAAAAAGAAAGCTATATCTGTTTTAAAAAAAATATATGGTATAAAATTTATTTAGGTACAGTGTTACATGATTGAGTAATTGTCATTCGAAGTGTAACAGCACTGAAATCTAGAAAAATGGCCTGGGCAGAAAGGGCGTGAAACTGTTTGGTCTTGAAGTAGTGAAGAGAGCTAATTTTTCAAGACTGAGGACTGCCTCCAAAATTGTAAAGATATAAAACATTTAAAATAAGTGCCTATATTGTTTGAAATCCAGTAATACACTGTCTCACCCTGCTCTGCACATGCTCAATCACTCTCCATTTGTGGCATTGTGCCGAAGAAACAGAAGCAATGTTGGAGGAAATTTACAGCACACACTAATTTTGATAGCATAATTATTAATGTGGAATGTACTGTATGCTCCTTGCTAAAGAACATTATTTTTTTATTAAACTGTTATGGGTAATGTTCTGCTTTAATAATTAAAAGGTTAGGTCTGAGCATGTAGTCCCTTTACTAGATAATTTTGGGTTGGATACCGAGATCCACAATGTCTCAAAACTGATATGGTACAGAAACAACTAAACAAAATAAAGGTGAATAAAGCACCTGGATGAGATGGATCACACCACAGGTTCTCAAAAAGTTGAGCTCTCTTATTTCTAAACCCTTATTTCAAATTTTTAGAGACTCTTTAATGACTGGCGTAATACCACTAGATTGGCCAATGGCTATATTAAAATAGAAATCAAAGACTTTACCTAGTAACTACAAACTGGTCAGTTTAAGTTCTATGGTCAAGAAGATACTTGAGAGTTTAATAAAAGACTACATAGAAGAGTTTTTGCTAGAAATGCTAAGTAATATTTTTAAGCAATAATCAGCATTGATTCATGAAAGGCCAACGTTATCAAACAAATATGTTTTTTTTTTTTATGAGGAAGTAAGCAAAATTTTAGACAAAGGAAAGGCTGTTTATATAGTATACTTGGATTTTACAAAAGTAACTGACACAGTTCCCCACACATGGTAATGTGTAGTTTAAAGTCTACGGGCTTAGAAAATTAAGTCTGTAAATGGATAGAAAACTGGCTAAAAGTCTGTATTCAGAAAGTCGAGATTAATGATTCATACACTGAATGCCCTAAGGTTATTAGTACTCCACGATTCACTGCTGGGATCCTTCCTTTTTAACCTACAGTATATATAATTGATAAAGAGTATGGGATTAAAAGTACCATTTCCATGCGTGCAGACGACACACCAAGCTATGTAGTGGAATAACATCCTTACAGGATGTCTCAAACTAACAAGTCAACCTCAATTTACTAAATAATTGGGCACCTGTGTGGAAAATTAGATTTAATTTTGATAAATATAAAGTTATGCATTTAGGGGCTAAAAAACATGCATGCATCATGCATTCTAGGAGGAGGAATGGTCACAAAGGATGTTGGTGTTCTGATAGATCTTAGACTTAATAATAACATGCAATGCCAAGCTGCAGTTTGGAAAGCTAGCAAAATACTTTATTGTATTAATAGATATATAGATTCCATAGAGAGTGAGACATGATTTTTCCCCAGTACAAATCATTAGTAAGACTCCATCTGGAAAATGCAGTTCAGTTTTGGGCATCTGTTCACAAAAAGGATATTGGAAAATTGGAAAAACTGCAGAGAAGGGCAACCAAACTGATAAGAGTCATGGATTAGCTCAGCTATGAGGAAAGATTAACTAAACTGAATTTATTCTCTCTCAAGGAGAGGTGATTAAGGAGGGATATGATCATCATGAATAAATACATATGTGGTCAATATTTTAAACTTGATGTTAAGTTGCCCACTTTAAAGTCATTACAGAGGCCAAGGGTGCATGCTTTACAACTGGAGGAAAAGAGATTTAACCTCTACATACGGAAAAGGCCAACTCCAGCTTCACCATTTTTATTTTAATAGCATACAGGGGTTTGTTTACTAAAGTTGGAGAGTGCAAAATCAGACTCACTTTTGCATAGAAACCAATCATCTTCTAATCTCAGCTTGTTCAATTAAGCTTTGGTTATAAAACCTAGAAGTTGATTGGTTTATCTGCAGACGTGAGCCTGATTTTGCACTCTCCAGCCTTAGTAAATAAACCCCACAGTGTCTATAAATGTATCTTTTTTTTAATGTCAAAGTGGAGCAGATGTCTGCAAAGTAGTTTTCCTTTATTACTATGAAAAAACACAGAATCACTAATTCCTAAATTATATGTCTTCTTAAAGTGGAACTGAATTAAAAAAAAAAAATAAAGATTTCCTATGTTATAGGGAAAATCTAGAAATGTTTATTATACTTTTACAGTACCCTAAAAAATTTACATTTTGTCTGGAATATGTCCTGAAAAATATCAGCGCATTTTCTGGTATGTGAGGGTGCCTTGACATTCCTGTGTCTACTAGGATGAGCTTAGGGTTTGGTATGAACATAGGTTGGGACGAAACCTTGTCTGTTTAGTAGTTCAGATGAACACCCAAACATTTACCTGAACGTCATGACAGCTTTCCACTGTCAATGGTTCTTAAGAACACTGACAGGTGCAGGCATGGCACTTACATGTCCCAAAAATCTTGAACTATGTAAGCAAAGTAGCTAAAAAATGGAATGGGGGTTCCCCCATGGATCATACCAAGCCCTTCAAGTATGGCATAGATGTTAAGGGAAAACACCATGCAAACATTAAAAAAGAAGTGAGCCCACCCCCCAAAAAAATCCATAAAAGACCCTTATCTGAGCATGCAGTCTGGCCGGCCAAGGGAGGGGGAGGGGTGATAATGTGCCTTTTCTCCTCAAGAACCGTACCAAGCCACATGCCCTCAACCCCTGGCATAACGCCTTGCCCCCATCTTGATGAGGGCGAGGGCTTGTTGGTTGTGGAGGTCTGCAGCTGGGAGGCTTGTCAGAACCTGGAAGTCCCCTTTAACAATAAGGGAGCCCCTAAATACCTATCATCCCCTGTGTAAAGGGTACATAGTAATCCTACTCCCACAATGTACATTCCCTGTAAATCATGTCATTCATTGATGTACATCCCCTTCAATTAATGTTCATCACCTGCTGACCCTCTGAAAAAAAAAATGCAGACACGAATCTGGTCCCATCCCTTCACTCTTGGTGAATGACAGGTCCAGCTGATATACACAAAGGGGCAGGGTCTGCTCAGTGACATCTTCGACAATATACGAACATGACCATATATGGTCAATGACATTTACTGAGATTACTATCTATACTGACTAGTTACATTCTCATGTGTGTATGTATGCATTTATGCACATGGTCAGCTATACACATTTTTCATGCATATATGCACACATATGTGTGGGTATGTGTGTGTATATTTTCCATATGCATACACATACTATATATTGTTCTCCAGTATATTATATCAATATTATATCATCTCCACTTGTCCATTTCTCTCTTTTTTTTTTATTGTTCGTTTACAATTTTCAGATGATCCATTGATACATTTTTTATACATATCAGATTTATTTCATGTATTACCCACAGAGTATTTTTTGTATAACACCTGTGTACATGTGGGCACATGGTTCTCTCTACATATACGTGTGTGTGTATGCATTTCTACCATCAGCGTCGTTGCCAGCATCATTGTCACCATTGTTATTGATGCTGTCATTGTTATGGTTGCTATGATGATTATTGTTATTATTGTTATTATCATATTGTTTTCAAGTGTCCGCTCTGACATGGGATCCCAGTGTAGTGTGTGCCTGTCCCTCTTTCCATCATTCGTTACTCCACACTTATGATACAACCCATACATTCCTGTATGCATGCGAATATGCATGTATACGTGCACATATACATATATATGTTACGCAATGGTACACCATTCATATAGTATTCATATTCATTCATCATTCATTCATTTTGCATTTTTATTATTTCTCCCCAAATCCCATTATCAACACTAAGATTACATATTTATTTATTCATGTGTCACCCCTCCTCCCCACCTTTTCCTTCAGTCTTCCCTCTTCTACTCCTTCGGTGCTGTATATGGCTCAGCCCACATGACACTGTCATCTTGCAGATTCTTGAGTGTGTACTGTATAGGCAGACGGAACACTTCTGACTCTGGCCTTTACGTGTCCGCGCATGTGCTTTGGCGTTCCGAGTGTCCCTGTCACTCTGAGTGCGCACGTGTAGTATATCACGGCGGCTCACTCTACATACCCGCCCCTCCTTCATTCTCGTTTGCGCACAGCCACCCACTGGGGCACACACTTCCCCTTCCGGTCCCCGTGGAACACACAGGGACCGGATATACTACTACAGATGCCACGAGCACGTTGCCTCCCGCCAGAGCTCACCGGGCGGCTCCACACATCCCGCCCTGTCAGCCTCTTAAGCACCTGCCCATACCATCATCCATTCCACATGTGTCCACCATTCCATGCCTACATCCATTCCCTCCCTCCTTCCCATTCTCTTCCTTCCTGATGTTTCCGCCCTTTGGGAGTGTACCCCCTTCCATTATCACCAGCTTCCAGTCCATATATAAGAGAGGTCTCAATTTGTGCACACACATACATTGGCTCTGAAGAAGAGGAGTTTTCCTTGAAACGTGTCAGCCACCTGCTATCCAGAGGCTTCCAGTCTCCCACCAGACCATCCACAGGGGTTCCTGTACCATACTGCTATCTAGTGTGACATGTTTCTCGCATTTATCTGATTTTACACCATTTTATTTTTGTGAGTATTCACTTTTTATTAATAAACCCTATTTTTAAGGTAATGCACTAGGCCTGTGTGCCCTCTTTTTTGTATTTTATGTACAATTTCTTTTGGATATCCCTGGTCCGTTGAGGGCAGCAAGGCCTGCATTACATTTCCTTTTCCATGTGGGGACCACCATAGCGGGGAGTCCACAGTTCAGCGCAGGAGCACATGCATTCAGTTGCTACATTCCTCTTTACATTCTCTTTTGCCTAAGTTTTTTTGGAGGGAGGGGGCACAGCACAACAAGCAGTTTTGTTACACTTTAATATGACAAATCAATCACCACTGATGCAACCAAGACTTTTCAAAAACCACATATTTATTTAAATAGAGATTCTCTGTATGAAGTTAAAGGGTTTTAAATATTTTTTGTAACTTCTGATGAGTCCGTATTGTCCATAACATACACCATAAAGAAAAAAAAATACACTCCAAGCAACTCAGCTAAAAGGTAATAAAAAAGTATGCAGGGAAATAGGTACAAGAAAAATCACTGAACATTTTGTACAGTACAGTTGAATTGCTGATTTAAAAAAATGAAAAGAATGTCACAGCTGTCAAAAACAGCCAGGCCAAAAGATGTAAGGAATGGTGCAAGAGGGTAGAGGCAGGGCCAGTGCTACCATGAGGCAAATTAGGCAGCTGCCTATGGTGCACTGCTGCCAAGGGCGCAGCCATGGCCAGGGCCACCAATAGGACAGTATAGCCATCCCTGCAGTAACATTGATTATATTTTCCCTGGGCCCCTTCAGTTCACCAGAGGGGCCCAGGAGGTGAGAAACAAAGAGGTACTTTTTTTCTTTTTGGGTACAGACAGCTAAAGCTGTGCTGCGTTTTGCAATGCTGATTAGTGGCGGCTGGCCATGGTTGCCCACATCCTTTCACTGGCAGAGTGATCTTTCACTGGTGGAGTGATTAGCCCTTCCTTTGCTGCAGAGGGTGGGAGGTGAGGCTGTAGAAGCAGTTGGTAATTCGACAGAGGTGGCCGAGGGTACAGGCAGCGATGGGAACTCTGTGCACAGGCAACTTCATAATTTCTGTTTTCTGAGGCACAGACAGAGATACACCCATATGCATACATGTGAACAGACACACCTACAACACCTTCTGTACTGTGTGATCATCATCATGATAATAATGAAGATCACAATTCAAAGACACCCCAAAAATCAAAATGAAATAATGATGCAGCAGGCTCATTCATTTTGCTGAAATTTCATTGCAGCAACTCAAAATGGTACTCAGTAGTTTGTATGGCCCCCACGTGCTTGTATGCATTCCTGACAACATCGGGGCTTGCTCCTAATGAGCCGACGGATGGTGTCCTGGGGTATTTCCTCCCACATCTGGACCAGGGCATCACTGAGCTCCTAGACAATCTGAGGTGCAACCTAGCAGTGTCGGATGGACTGAAACATGATAACCCAGAAGTGTTCTATTATATTTAGGTCTGGCGAGCATGGAGGCCATTCAATGGTATCAATTCCTTCATCCTCCAGGAACTGCCTGTATACTCTCGCCACATGAGGCCGGGTATTCTCATGCACCAGGAGGAACCCAGGACCCACTGCACCAGTGTAGGGCCTGACAATGGGCCCAAGGATTTCTTCCTGATACCTAATGGTAGTTAGGGTGCCATTGTCTAGCCTGTAGAGGTCTGTGCATCCCTCCATGAATATGCCTCCCCAGACCATCGCTGACCCACCACCAAAATGGTAATGCTGAATGATGTAACAGGCAGCATAACGTTCTCCACGGCTTCTCCAGACCCTTTCATATCTGTCACATTGTGCTCAGGGTGAATCTGGTCTCATCTGTGGAAAGCACGGGGTGCCAGTGGTGGACCTGCCAATTCTGGTGTTCAATGGCAAATGCCAATCGACCTCTATGGTGCTGGGCAGTGAGCACAGGGCCCAAATCAGGATGTCGGGCCCCCAGACCACCTTCATAAAGTCTGTTTATGATTGTTTGGTAAGAGACATTCACACCAGTGGCTTGCTGGAGGTAATTTTTTAGGGTTCTGGCAGTGCTCATCCTGTTCCTCCTTGCACAAAGGAGCAGATACTGGTCCTGCTGATTGGCTTAGGACCTTCTACAGCCCTGTCCAGCTCTCCTAGAGCAACTGCCTGTCTCCAGGAATCTCCTCCATGCTCTTGAGACTGTGCTGGGAAACACAGCAAATCTTATGGCAATGGCACATATTTGATGTGCCATCCTGGAGGAGTGGGACTGTCTGTGCAACCTCTGTAGGATCCCTTCCTGTTAAGGCCCCTTAAGCAATATGTAAAATGTCACTTCTGGGTCCTGGTGTCACTGTCCCCAAACAGGAATGGATGATGTTAGCTGGAGATGAAACTGTCTCCTGTGAACTTCATGGAGATGTATCCAGCCAATGAGGTGCTGTGCTGCATGCGACATCACTTCCTCCCAGCTCCCCAGTCTCCACACAGAGCTAACATTGGCAAGGAGGTGAGAAAGCATCTGTGCACAGGCTAAAAATTTTGAAGTTTTATTTTATTTTTTTTTGGGGGGGGGGGGATGTAAGTAGTTTGTCTTGCCTAGGGTGCAAAGTAGTCTAGCACCGGCCCCTAGGTAGATGTAAAATTAGACACACTGGATTTGATTTACTAAAACTGGAATATGCAAAATCTGGTACAGCTCTGGATAGAAACCAATCAGCTTCCCGTTTTTTTTTTTTGTTGTCAAAGCTTTTTTAAACAAACTGAAGCTAGAAGCTGATTGGCTGCCATGCACAGCTGTACCAGATTTTTCACTCTTCAGTTTTAGTAAATCAACTTCTGTCTTGATTCATAGTCCTTTTGCCAGGTGTGTGAATACAAACACAATGGGAAGAATTAACAAAGAGTGGTGTAAGCACAAGCTTGCACCATTTTTCTAAACATAAAAATTGAACACAAAGGTGGTTATACAAGGGGCAACAAGCACCTTTTGTTAGGAGCAAGAAGTTCTCTGTTCTGCCTTGTCTGTGACAGTCACCACAGAGAACAGTGTAACACTGCTCTGATACTCTGATCCCTCCTTTTGGATATGTGTAACAAATAAATAGGCTGTCATCTGATGCCTAAATGCTATACCTCCATCCCTTATGCATAAGTACAGTACATAAACGAAATCAAATGCCCATGGGACTTTAAATGAGACATAACATTGAGTAGATTATATGTAAAGAAATCAATGTATTGAGTGTTACATGAAGATCTCACAGATTCAAACAACAAGCTATTTAGTTATAGCCGACATATAGCAGCCCAAGGTACACATTATATTGATAGAATTAATCCATACATATACGGAATTGCCACACAGTTAAATTAATAGAAAGGAGGACATCATAAAAACTTGACAGATTTCGTAAATCTTCACTTCTTTAGGAATAGATGCCACCTGTATAGAATCTGTAAGAAACCAGTATGATAACAAGATCATTGCCTCACCCTGAAATTGTGGAAGGTGTACAGTACACCCCACCAGGATAATCAAAGAGCGGCACAGGGAGGTATAAAAATGGAATATGAAAACCTAAAGACCCATCTATTGCCAATCATATGGGAGATCCGTCCAGCCACATGGCCGCATAATTGTCCAAAATTGAATGAGCAGTGGTCCATTATCATTCCTTCCAATCATTTACATACTATTGATGTTAGGTTGAATTGTCTGTAGTTTCCAGGTATATATCTTGTCCCTTTTTTGAATGTTGATATAATTTTTGCTTTTCACTAATCCGTCAGCACCTTTCAAGTTAGTAGGCTGTCCTTAAATCATAGGAACAATGATCTGGCCATGACATGGCTTCGTTTTTGAGGACTCTCTGGACATGGTTCATGCTTCATGGGATTTTTTCCTTGGTGACTTCAATTAAGATTCTTTGTTACATTACTGCTTAAAGTATAACTAAAGAGTGGAGAGGGATTAGAATACCTGCTAATTTTTATTGCATAAAAAAACTTGTGTTGTGCAAAGTGAAATATAAATACCTCAAAAATTAATAAATAATACAAATAATGTATGTCCAATAAAGGATAAACAAGAAAGTGCTCAAAAGTAAACTATTGCCACAAAATGAATACATTAAATAAACATAAAAATAAAGCAGTCCTTATAAAGTGTATAGAACAATCCCTTTTTTTCTGTGATGAATGATGAAAAATCTTAATTCCAATATAACCACCAATGTGAATTTGCACCACTGTGATATCAAAATGGAGGTTTACCAGATCCTTTGACCCCTAAATTATAGGGGGTCAATACACACCCAATATATATAATTCTGTCCAAGCTCAGATCACCACCCGAGGCTCCTCAGGCCATCCAAATGTTATGGGGTCAACATGTACTCATGAAAATAAAAAGGTGCCTCTCATAGTGCAGTAAGTTAAGGCTAATTTATTTAGAAGAACAAAAATGCACTTACAAACTTAAAAACGGCGATCTTTACGTGATGAAGTCAGAAGGGAGGCTCCACCCAGCGCATTTCATCACAACCTGTCGTCTTCTGGGGCTAGGAGACCTCCCTCCGCCATCGCGCTTATATAAGTAACAACCAAGCCTCAATTTGGAATACACCGGCCTTCATCTTGATTCCAAATACTGAAAGTGAGCACACATCCGGAAATAAGGGAAGCGGCACGAGTAGGAAACAACCCAATCGCAACCAAGCCTCTCTTTCACATCCATGTTAGAATCCAAAATGAAGCTTCACAATGAAGTTGAATTGCAAAACCTAACCCCAATTACAGGGAGTCTCAGACAAGAGGAAAGAGGACATAGTTAGACTTAATTAGTTAAGATCATGAAACAAAAGTGCTGGTGCCAAATCAGATAAATAATACATTTGATACATAAGGTGGATATTCCAAATTGATTACAATAAATGCAATAAATCCTATAAGCGACTCAAAGGCCATCTAGTGGTCAACATACCTTAATACCATTAATTAACAAAATTGTAATCACACTGGGTATAAAAAGTCTACACACTCCTGTTAAAATGTCAGGTTTCTGTGATGTAAAAAAATGAGACAAAGATAAATCATATCAGAACTTTGTCCACATTTTAATGTGACCTACAAACTGTACAACTCAATTGAAAAACAAACAAATCTTTTAGGGGGGGAGTAAACATAAAAAAATAAAATAATGTGGTTGCATAACTGTGCACACCTTCTTATAACTGGGGATGTAGCTGTGTTCAGAATGAAGCAATCACATTCAAAATCATGCTAAATAGGAGTCAGTACACACCTGCCATCATTTAAAGTTCCTCTGATTAACCCCAAATAAAGTTCAGCTGTTTTAGTAGGTCTTTCCTGACATTTTCTTAGTCGCATCCTACAGCAAAAGCCATGGTCCGCAGAGAACTTCCAAAGCATCAGAGGGATCTCATTGTTAAAAGGTACAAAAGAATTTCCAAGGCATTAGATATACCGTGAAACACAGTGAAGACAGTCATCAAGTGGAGAAAATATGACACAACCAAGTACTGGACTTCCCTCCAAAACTGATAAACAAACGAGAAAAAAACTGGTCTGGGAGGCTCCCAAGAGGCCTAAAGCAATATTAGAGGAGCAGCAGGAATATCTGGCAAGTACTGGCTGTGTGGTACATATGACAACAATCTCCCATATTCTTCATATGTGGGCTATGGGGTAGAGTGGCAAGATGGAAAGCCTTTTCTTACAAAGAAAAACATCCAAGCCCAGCTACATTTTGCAAAAACACATGTGAAGTCTCCCAAAAGCATGTGGGGAAATGTGTTATGGTCTAATGAAACCAAGGTTGAACTTTTTGGCCATAATTCCAAAAAATATGTTTGGCACAAAAACAACACTACACATCACCAAAAGAACACAATACCCACAGTGAAGCATAGTGGTGGCAGCATCATGCTTTGGGGCATCATGCTTTTCTTCAGCTGGAACTGGGGCCTTAGTCAAGGTAGAGGGAATTATGAACAGTTCCAAATACCAGTCAATATTGGCACAAAGCCTTTAGGCTTCTGCTAGAAAGTTGAACATGAAGGGGAACTGCATCTTTCAGCCTGACAACGGCCCAAAGTATACATCCAAATCAACAAAGGAATGGCTTCACCAAAAGAAGACTAAAGTGTTGGAATGGCCCAGACACAGCCCAGACCTGAATCCGATGGAAAATCTGTGGTGTGATCTGAAGAGGGCCGTGCCCTCACAATCTGACAGATTTGGAGTGTTTTTGCAAGGAAGAGTGGGCAAATATTGCCAAGTCATGATGTGCCATGCTGATAGACTCATACCCAAAAAGACTGAGTGCTTTAATAAAATCAAAAGGTGCTTCAACAAAGTATTAGTTTATGGGTGTGCACACTTGTGAAACCATTTTATTTTATTTTTTTTTTATTTTTACTTCCCTCCAACTAACATTTCAGTTTGTTGTTCAACTGAGTTGTAACACTCGCCATTGTGACTGGGCATCATATGATGTCCTGTCAAAATGAGCCGCTCACACAGCCGCGGGGCCACGCAGCGGCGCGATCTGTCACCGGCTGTGTCCACGGAACACAGCCAATGACATATCGCCACACCGGCCCATTGCCAGTGTCATGTGACCGCTGTGACCAATCACAGCAGATCACATGTCAATTGTATACAATGGATGGCTTCCTGTCATGCCATCCATTATATACAATTATGTTGTTAGCTGTGACTGGTCAAGGCAGTCACATGATACAGACAGGGCCAATCACAGCCCATCTGTATCATGTGATTAGCTTTGTCCAATCACAGCTAATCACAACAAAAGACTGAATCAGTTTCATTGGAAATACATTGGTATTAGCAATCATAATGTGTAAAAAAAAGAAAAATCCTGATCACTTGCCCAGAGTAGTTACTAAGGTAACATTGTATTGCTTTGGTCATAGTGTGCTGAAAAATAATATAGTAAAAAAAAAGAAAAAATTTAATAAAAATTTTTAAAAATAATAGAAACATTTGAAAAAAATACAAATTCTATTATTATTATTATTATTTTTATCAAAGAAATGTAGCAGAATACAATACATTTTGACCTAAATTTATGAAGAAATGTTATTTGCAAAATTGTATAACAAACGAAGAAAAGTGCGTTTTGTTTTCAAATGTTTCAGGTGTTTTTTTGTTTTATTTAGCAAAAAATAAAAAAACTCAGTGGTGATTAAATACCATCAAAAGAAAGCTCTATTTGGGTGAAAAAAATGATACAAATTTTACATGGGTACAGTGTTGCATGACCGTGCAATTCTCATTCAAAGTGAGACAGTGCTGAAAGCTGAAAATTGGCCTGGGCAGGAAGGGGGTATAAGTGCCTGGTATTGAAGTGGTTAAAGGCAGAAAAAGTTCTGAAATGATTTATCTTTGTCTCAATTTTTTACATCGCAGAAACCTGACATTTTAACAGGGGTGTGTAAACTTTTTATATCCACTGTATAATCGGGATTATATTTATGCCAGATCATAATAGTATAATTAAAAATGAAAATTAACCATAATAATGGTAAAACAATCAAAACTATAAATAATATATGGTCAACAGGTACCAATCTAATAAAGGAGCAACATGATATCAATACTAGTATTTAATAGAAACCTATAAGATACCAGAAGGAGAACAACTGTAATGGTAGAAATGGTCCTAATAAATGATGTTACTAATAAATATTGGGAAGCCAGACTAATAAAACTATGTATTATTGATTAAGGCATTAATGTCTCAATCCACATTTAACCCATGAGGTACATAACACTTGACATTATATATGTTCCCCCAATCTGACCTGGAGAGCATTGGTGGTCCTCCCAATATATTGGAGGCCACAGGAACATTGCAAAAGATAAACCACATTAGAAGTGGTACAAGTAACAAAAGGTTTAATGGGATAAATCCTAGAGGTGGCAGTAGACACAAAGGACTTAACTCTCTTACGTGAACAGATGTTAATTTGACAAACTGCATTTCTTACATTTATAGAAACCCTTAAGTTCCTTGAAAAAAGGTGGTACGCTGAGGGGGATCATATACAGTTGCAAGAAAAAGTATGTGAACCCCTTGGGATTCCGTGGAGTTTTGCATGAATTGGGCATAATATGTGCTCTAAACGTCATCTAAGTCACAACAATAGAAGAACACAGTCTGCTGAACATAATACTACACAAACATTAGATGTTGCCATGGTTTAATTGCACATAACATGTAAACATTCACAGTGCAGGGAGGAAAAAGTATGTGAGGCCCTAGCTTAATGACTTCTCCCAGAGCTAATTGGAGCCAGGAGTGAGCCAACCTTGACTCCAATCAGTGTGATGATATTGGATGTGTTGCTGACAGCTGTCCTGCCCTTAGAAAACACACACCTGTTTTGGGTTTACTGGTTTCAAGAAGCACTGTCTGATGTGAACCATGCCTCGCAGAAAAGAGCTCTCAGAAGACCTACCATCAAGAATTGTTGACTTGCATGAAGCTGGAAAGGGTTACAAAAGTATCTCCAAAAGCCTTGATGTTCATGTGTCCGCGGTAAGACAGACTGTCTACAAATGGAGAAAGTTTAGCACTGTTGCTACTCTCCCTAGGCGTGGTCATCCTGTAAAAATGACTGCAAGAGCCCAGCGCAGAATGCTGCATGAGCTAAAGAAGAATCCCAGAGTGTCAGCTAAAGACATACAGAAATCTCTGGCACATGCTAACATTTTTGTTGACACGTCTACAATAAGGAAAACATTAAACAAGAATGGAGTACCTGGGAGGACACCACAGAGGAAGCCGTTGCTGTCCAACAAGAATATTGCAGCACGTTTGAAGTTTGCAAAAGAGCACCTGGATGTTCCACAGCACTACTGGCAGAATATACTGTGGACAGATGAAACCAAGATTGAGTTGTTTGGGAAGAACACACAACACTATGTGTGGAGAAAAAAAGGCACAGCACACCAACATCAAAACCTCAGCCCCACTGTGAAACATGGCGGAGGAAGCATCATGGTTTGGGGCTGCTTTGCTGCCTCAGGGCCTGGACGGAGTGTTGTCATTGATGGGAAAATGAATTCCAGAGTTTATCAAGACATTTTGCAGGAAAACGTATGACCATCTGTCCGCCAACTGAAGCTCCGCAGAGGATGGGTGATGCAACAGGACAATGACCCAAAGCATACAAGTAATTCTTCAAAACAATGGCTGCAACAGCACAGAATACGCCTTCTGGAGTGGCCCAGTCAGAGTCCTGACCTCAACCCAATTGAAATGCTGTGGCATGACCTTAAGAGAGCGATTCACACCAGACATCCCAAGAATATTGCTACACTGAAACAGTTTTGTGAAGAGGAGTGGTCCAAAATGACTCCAGATCGTTGTGCAGGTCTGATCTGCAACTACAGGAAACGTTTGATTGAGGTTATTGCTGCCAAAGGCGGGTCAACCAGTTATTAAGTCCAAAGGTTCACAAACTTTTTCCTCCCTGCACTGTGAATGTTTACATGTTATGTGCAATTAAACCATGGCAACATCTAATGTTTGTGTAGTATTATGTTCAGCAGACTTTGTTCTTCTATTGTTGTGACTTAGATGACGTTCAGAGCACATTTTATGCCCAATTCATGCAAAACTCCACGGAATCCCAAGGGGTTCACATACTTTTTCTTGCAACTGTATGTTAGGAGCAACAATATCATGCAAAGGGGGGATACCTAGAAAAATAACCTGTGGCTTGGATGTCAGGGTTGCTCCCAATATTCTATCATTACACAAAATGTGCAAATGTTTAGTCAGAATATTTTTACCCTATTGAGTAGAGTTGGGTTGAATAGGAGTTAATAATGGGACAAATAAACTTATTCACTGCATTGTTACGTATAGACTTTTCCCTTAACAGGTCTTTCCTATCTAATTCTCTAACCGATTCTATATCCACATCTAAACTTTCAAGTTCATAACCTTTCTCTAAGAATCTTTTTTTTAAGGTTATTGCCTGTGAACAATAATCTTCAATATTGGTGCAATTCCTCCTTATATGCAAAAATTGACTCCACGGGATAGATTTAAGCCAAGGCTTATAGTGACAGCTGTCCGTTGGAATGTAAGAATTCCGATTAGTGGATTTGAAGAAAGTTGAGGTAATGAAACCATTCTCCTTTCTAGTTATTATCAAATCCAAAAAATTAATTTCAATTGGGCTAGCCTCATAATCTAATATGATTCCTCTATCATTACTGTTTAAAGAAACCATGAAATCACTCAAGTGATCCATCTCATAGGATGAGGATGTCGTTGATGTACCTAGCCCACAACACCAGTTGCTAGGGGCGTCTCACACCCACTACATCCTCCTCCCACCTGGCCATAAACAAATTAGCCAGGCTGGGGGCATACTTAATTTCTATTGCTGACTATGCCTCGGAGATTCACCCTCTCCCATAAAATTTAACAGAGGGAAAATCTTCCAATGGGAACACTAGTTCTGGGGACCTGGGGTCCCCAAGGAATTCCCCTAATTTGCAGGGATTTCCTCTCACTTCCTGTTTGATTATGGGACAGGAAGTGAAGGGAAATTTGAACAATGGGACACAGATTGCAAAACAATCTGGCAGGGGTTATAATTCCCTTGCTCTATGCAAAATGGAAAAAAAGTTTTGCCTATAGTTCTACTCTAAGCTGCTATATCATTTATCCAGCATTGAAGCTATCAGGAGTAGTGTTTCCCGAGCATTAGAGGTTTTGGAGACTGTACCTGAACCCCGCTAGACTGTACATACAGGGCTATTCCAGACTAATGTGTAGTTTTTTAGTTAGCTTCAGAGCACTTTGCACATCCAGGTGTGACCTTGTCCCTGAAGACTCACAAGCCAGGTTAACCCTTTTGGTGCCAGATCCTTACATAGTTTGAACCTGACAGCAAGGGATTGTATACACAATGCAGAGGCTGCAGCCACTGGGATTGTGGATAAAATTGACAGGCAGACTCCTGCATGACAGGTGGAAGCAGTCAGGTGGCTCTGCTGTTGCCAATTGCTTCCACAACCTCCGGTTCCAGTGTCCCCCCCATGGGCATTCTCCCACCATGTAACCAGACTCCACTTGCTCATCTGAGGTGCAGGGAGAGCCATGGCGGGGGCCGGAGGGTGGAGGGGAGAGAGGAGAGCAGATGAACGTCCCTCCCCTTCTTTGTGTGCCCTGGAAGCTGATGCCCATGACGTCACTTTTGGGTCACGGTGGTCACTTTCTTGAGTGACACCCAAGCACATAGCATCCCCTCCCCCAAAAAAATGTTGAGGCCCCCCCACCCCAACAAATACACGCGTACAAATGTAAACACAAGTGCCAGGGTGCCTACACGTAAAAATGTTGACTGTGATACCCATGTTAAATATCCCGTACATGCAGGAGTGAGAGCAATAATTATAGCACCATACCTCCTCCATAACACTAAACTGATGATCTATAGGGGCTCTTGAAGTGTCGTCTATAGAAAATATAGGGTACTGAAGTTTGTTGCCATTTCATAGGGGCACACAAATTTAAGGTTTGGCATGTTGGGTATCTATTTACTCGACGCAACCTCGTCTTTTATATTTTACCAAAACTTTGGGTAATTTATTGTGTTTGTTTGCCCTAAAAATCACTTTAGTGTGATTTTTACTGAAATTTTGCAATAATATTGTGTGACATAAAAAATTGTTACTACCGCTATTTTTTTCCCTAGGGCTGTCTGCTTTCAGAAATAATGTTTGGAGGTTTTGTGTAATCTTTAGGCCTAAAATCCTTTTTGAAATGTACAAAAAAATGTAAAAACGGTTCTAGTAGCGAAAGAACTAAAGCACCTGGGCGTTACTACACCATTTGTGCTGCTAGGAGCCCTTTCCACATTTCACGCCGCCACCATTTTTTACCAGGTTAAAGCGGAAGAATTCATAATTGATGTTATCCACTAGATGAAGTTTTGTGTTTTCACATTTCACAATCTCTTTTGGTGGAATTTTTTCCCATTTGAGAGGAAATGTATTAATCAGTGGTTTGTGCACCGTTGATGCACCTGTGATCGATGTTAACAGGCATACTACAAAACAGGTTGTAGGTGTGCTCACTTTTGGGGTTTTCACTGACAGTTAAAGTCCCTCTTTAAGTCCCAATTTGAATTGACAGGTATGTTGTGGCTCTCCATTCAATACTGGTATTACCCTTAATCTTTCAAACTTTGTCAGAATGGGTAGATTCCCTTAAAACATAACTGTCACGTACCTGGTAGAGGCGGAGTTGTGGAAAAAGTTTCCGTTGCCTTTTCTACCTGGCAACCCCTGGAGCTGGAGGCTTGATATTTTAAAACTGGAGAGTGAAAACTCTGGTGCAGCTGTGCATGGTAGCCAATTAACTTCTAACTTCAGCTTGTTCAATTAAGCTTTGACAAAAAACCTTGAAGCTTATTGGTATCTATGCAGAACTGCACCAGATTTTGCACTCTCCAGTTTTAGTAAATCAACCCCAAAGTGTAGCAGGAAAAGGTATGGCGTAGAAGCTTGAAATGTGTCCAGACCCAGCAGAAAATCAGAAGACAGTTTGTGAACTGTGTTGCTGGTAATGCTTGGACCAGGTATGTGCATGAAGCTGATATGCAGGACAGGTGGAGAAACTTGCAGATGCCATAGTTAGGACAAACTTAGTCAGCAGCATCCAGGGAGTGGAGGTATACTAAGTGGGAAGAAAGAGCAACTTCAAAGTCCAGGCCAGGGTCAATAACAGACAGGCAGCAGAGGTACCAAAACAGCAGGCAGATTAACCAAGGTCAGCGACAGGAGATCAGGAAACAGCAGAGTCAGGAGGCAAGACTGCCATGCTTTAAGTAGGGATACTGGTGCCAAAGCCAGTGCTGAAAGTGAATTTTCACTCATGCTAGCACACATGTGCATTCTCATGGACATGCACAATAACATTCAAAGATGTGCCACATACTGTATGTTACCTCTGCAGTGGGACACAAGTTGTATTATGCACATGTACATACCTCCATTCATGCCCATTCACGTGACCTTCCTGACAGGTTACCTCAAACACTGGGATAGGACCCCCTCATAGAGCAGCTGAAGCTCATGTCTGGAGTCATGGGCTTTGGTTATGATGGCTTTCTACAGATGTGTAAGCTTGTCCAATCAGATACATTGCAAAGGGGGTGGGGAAGGACACTCAGCTTGCTGGTTCCCCATAACAGTTGGTCCTTGTTTCTTCAAGAGCTCCCTCTGAGTCAGCGCCATGACCTGAGCTTCCTTGGCCATATTTTAATTAACAAAAGAGTATCCAGCACTGCTTGTATCCTTCAAATTTTCATTTTGTTAAAACATTACTAAAAAGCAACCTGATAACGGGTTTTAGTGTAATTTCAATAGAATGAACATTTGGAGCATACATGTTTTGCTGGATAGTTTCTTGTTACATTGTACCTTGCCAAGGAATAAGGATGTGTTCTGTGCACTATCAGGGGTGGAATGTTCGTATAGCAAGGATGAGCTGTATGCTGTCTTACTTGGTTTTACGACATTCACATTAGAGAAGGCATGGAAGTTCTTCGTGTGACAGGGTGGTCTGGACAACACTGAGAGTGTTATTATCGACTGCACTCCTTCTCAGAAACTGTCATCTCCACTGAGGAGAGAGAATCAGGTGAATGCTTTTAGTTGTTTGGCTAAGGTTCCCACCCCTTGCACCATGGTTGTGAATGCTTCACTGACAAGGGCAGGTCAAATAATTCTTAGACAGACTTTTCTTTGTCAGGCCCCAAGACATCTTTAGGATTAACCTGTGGTTGCAGGAAGGACAATTGCACCATCTATGGCTTGTTTGATCATGGAATCCCACAACCCCCCTTCCCCAAGGTTTGGAGGGTCAGGCATGAGACTTTTGTTTCTAGAACATCTGATCTTTTCTTGTGGGCCTGTTGTTTGTTTAAGATACCTTCTAGGAAGTTGTTCCACTGGGTACTTGTCCCAGTGACCTTACTGACCATATCACATTGTTTATCTATTTTTTCCTTATCAGGTAGTGTGCTTTGGTTTCATATTCTCTTGCTGGTACACACTTAGTGTTCCTTCGAGTGCAGTGATTCCCCTTGGTGGCGATCTGTTCTGTCCTGGTTTTGAGCATCAGGTTGCTTCTCTGTGGCCCTCCCTTGACAATTGGCAGATTCCCCTGATTCCCACCCCTCAGTTGGACTGTTTTTGTATGTCCCAACTGTTTCAGAATTCCAGTGACCCTAAATGATAGAGAAAATAAGAATTTTGTATGTACCATAAAATCTATTTTTTCAAGTCCATTGAGAAGCATAGGTCCCACCCCTTTGTGTGTGTGTAGTGTGTTTTCCTGGCCCTGTATGTTGCTTTCCCACAAAATGAAGACATGCTGGGTAGAGAAGAGGTTATGCGGGGGCTCAAAGAAAAACATTTTATGGTAAATATAATATAAATGTATTTTTTTCTCTCCTAAAGTGTTACTAAACCAGTAAAATCAGTCTGTATATGCATAAAGTATGCTTGTTTACTCACTGTGGAACCTAAGGGGTTAATCCTTTGTATTGTATAAAAAGGATGTTTGATCCTGTCTTCTGTGCCCTCTTCTTCCACAGTCCCCAATCCATCTGCTGATAGAACAGAGCCTTGGGGGCAAGCTGCACATGCTCGGTTTGGCGTGTATTGCTAGAGAGTTTTTCTTTTCTTGGGAAAATGCATGTGATGAGCACAGGGCCAACCAGCGCTGGTCAGACATAGGGTCAGAGGTCCTGCAGCCTCATAAGACAATCAGGGGAGAATAAAATCTCCTCCTGCAAGCTTTAACCGGTACTCTGCTGGAAATTGATAGAAGTCACAAAACTGCTCTAACTGCTGATGAGAAAAGGTATTTTGCTGTTTATATTTACAAAAATAATTTCATTTCCATGTTCTGTGTAGTGTGGGAGACCAGATATAGTGAATGCAGGGTACTAGGTTTAGTAACACCTTAAGTCATTGCTAATGATGACACACATTTAAAGGATAGGTTCACCTTTCATAACATTTTACACCCATATTCAGGATGTAACATGTTATGAATGCACCGGCCCCTGCTCCCCCCACTCACTCGCTTTGACAGCTAGTGGGGGATCTTCTCCCCCCCCCCCCCCCCCTCGCTACCTGTCAAAGTTTTTAAAAAAACTTGACTCTGCCCACATGGCCATGTCACTCATTCACTGTGTTCTGTGAATGAGAAACTACAAGTCCCGACAGCCTTAGCAGCTGTTGGCTTGTAGTTCTCAATGAACTACCATGGTGATGTGGAGCGCCGTGGTAGTTCATTCAGTCTTTCTGTCGGTATATCTGTTTGCCCATACATCCCATATGGGCAAGCAGATATACTGACAGATCTGCAGGAGACCTACATGGCACCAGTGATCTTCTGATCGCTAGTGCAATGGTTTACAGGTTCCTGCAACAAAAAATAATAAATGCACATTTCATAACCTGCAAAAAAATGTGCATTTAATAATTTTTGTCTAAAGGTGAACTTATCCTTTAAGCAAATCACATGAAGAGACAAGGCATTCTTAGTATATTTATATTTTTTTCCACTGATCTTTTCACAATTACAAATACAAGCAATATTATCTTAAATGTACTGAGTCTATGGAAAACATCTGGAAACATTTAAGCATTAATAGTTAATGCAACTGTATGTGGGTTTCAGCATAAGTATCCTCCATGAGAACAAGCAATTATTGAATCAAAATGATTTATTCAGATACCGATATCGAACTAAACATGCCCCCAGAAAAAAAATAACATTTAACTACATTTTACAGTGAGATAAAGGATATGCTTTGCATTTGAAATAAATTGTAAGGATGGCAATTCAGAAAGATTCATGTTGTTACCATAAATGGCATAATAAAAAATAATTTATGCAGACACTAATGGTCTTGTATGACAGTGTAAATAGACAAATACTTTCTGAGTTCACACACTAAAGAAAAGACAATGAATGTAAAAAAACTGAAACAATGTGACATCCCCATTTTTCCCACTTGTGCCATCCTAACAACCCTGCTTTACAAGTTCGTAAGTGCCATGTGCTTCTTTTTTTTAGATACTTCAAGAGAAGGTCCAATAAAATAACACCTCCTTCAAACATCAGCTTGGTTCTGATTGCCACCATGCTCTTCTAACAGTGCAACAAGTTTTAAGTGCGCTAACTGATCAGAGTTTATTCAGTTAAAGTGGAATTTTACCTATAAAACTTAAAAAAAAAAATTATGTTATTTAGGAAGGAACATACATTCCACATTAATAATTATGCTACCAAACTTAGCGTGTGCTGTAAATTTCCTCCAGCATTGTTCCTATTTCTTCTTGCTGGAGGCTGCCATTTTGCTGAAGCCCAGAGCCCCTGAGCAGCAGAAAATATTTAGGCTGTCAGTAGATCGACCTCTAGTTGCTCTGATTTTAGTCACAGTGCCCAAAAAGCAACTGAACATGTGCAGAGAAGGGTGATACAGTGTATTACTGGATTTCAAACATATACTCTACATATAGGCACTTTTTAAAATGTTTTACAAAGCTATATCTGCAAAAGGGGCCACTTTAAAGTCAGACCAGGACAATATGAGTTTTAATTAATTGGTATGGGTTTCAGTATTTAAAGTGATCCTGACAATACAAGGTCACTTAAATACAATGTACAGACTGAAAAATAACCAGCTGTTTACTTACCATGGCAATGGCCTATGTGTTGAATCAGTGCCCTTTTGGGGTTCCACTTATGACTGTGTAGAATATATGCTCCTGCACCACATGCTGTGGGTTTTCCCATTGGCTTAATTGTGGTATGGGAAAGAGGTGTAGGGACCCTGCCCTATGCTGTTCTGTACCTAAAAAAATAAATATAGCAAATGTTGTTACTAAGATATAGTCAAAGCTGTTGTTTACCATTTCTGGGCTGTGCAGGTCCTAGGCTCAGCGGGTTGATTGCGTATGCCTTTTAATGTGAAAGAGGCTCTTATAATTAGAGTGGGAAGGGAAATCAGGGATATAAAACTGTATCTGACTCAACCAATCCTTGTTCAGAGGTATGGTTTGGAAAACAAGTATTTGGAGTGTCTTTTCAGTGTTTTCTGCCCCCAAGGCTTCTGCCTGAAGAAGATGTTTGTTTAACAGGATCTATACATTTTCTCAGGCTGGGGCATGTGCTGGAAGCTTAAGACTTTAGCTACAGAAGGAACTGAGCACAATAATGGCTGCATGGAAGAAGCATCTGTAGGGAGTCTTCTTTGCTGAGGTGTGTCATAGAGGAGCTATAAATAATTTATTATATGAACTTTGCAAGAAGGATTCATTGCCCACAAACCAAGGTATTTTTGACTGCTATCAGAGAGGTAACAGCTGGATTTATTAGAAAGAGACAAGATCCATTGCAATTTAAAGGAAAGTCTGTGATTGCTCTTACAGGGTCATAGATCTATCTGGCTGCCTTCACGGGACCAGCAATTAACAAGAGGCTGCTCTTAAAGGGTTAACCACTCTTAGGCTCTTTAGAACAGTGTTTCTGAACCTTTTTGTAGTCAAGGCACCCTTTAAAATTATGGATAATCCCAAGGAGCCCTTTAAAATTCTGCACAATCTCAAGGCACCCTTTAAAATTCTGCACAGTCTCAAGGCACCCCAATCTAAAATGTAAAAACCTATTCTACACACATCCCTTACACCCAACGTTAGAGGTGATTTATTCTTCCAAAGCAAATTCACCGTTGCACACTGGTACTGAATAGTATTCCAGTGTGTCTCTCTTGTTTTCTCTCCCTCACTCTGCTAATGTGACCCCAGTGCTGACGGAGAGAGGCAGGGAAGGGCCAAACAAGGATGATGTGCATGCACCCGACATCCTCCTTGTCAACTGATCGTGTCATTGGTTGTTAAGATGCTGGCAGCTAGAAGGTCATAAAAGTGCACATTGAAAACCTGTGGCTTTGTGTAATAAAAAGCAGGATTGATCCACCTGCTGGCTTGTATACAATTTTTGGGCATTTTGCCAAGGCACGCCTGAAGGCACCCCAGGGTGCCTGGTTGAAAAAGGCTGCTTTAGATTACTTGCTCTCTTATTGTGCTATTTTTAGGTACCTAAACCCCTAAACCCTTTCTCCTTTTATTGAGTTCAGCACTAAAATTTTAAAAAGACTAAACTGACTGGTGGACAACTTATTTTCCCCTCCCCACCATACATCTTGGACCAGACACTAAGACTGAAATGTTTGCCTACTGAACCACTTGAAGACCTCATCCATCACCACCACCTGGGGTAGAGTAGTGAAGAAATGGAATTTCACACACCAGAAAGAATGGTATAGAGGTTGTTCCTTTAAAGTCATGGTATTGTGTATAAGTGACCCCATGGTAGCAGGGTCACTTTAGGAGTCATCACTTAAAAAAAAAATACTGCTGTTGCTAAGACTGTACTTTAACCACTTGCTTACCGGGCACTTATATCCCCTTCTTTACCAGGCCAATTTTCAGCTTTCAGCACTGTAGCACTTTGAATGACAATTGCGCGGTCATGCAACAGTGCACCCATATGAAATGTTTATCATTTTTTTCTCACAAATAGAGCTTTCTTTTGGTGGTATTTAATTGCCACTGGGCACTTTACTTTTTGCGCTATAAACAAAAAAGATGCAAAAAATTTGAATAAAAAAAAGTTTCTTTGTTTCTATTATAAAATTTTTCAAACAGGTAATTTTTCTCCTTCACTGATGTGCGTTGATGCGGCAGCACTGATGGGCACTAATAGGCGGCTCTGATGGGCACTGATAGGCAGCACTGATGGGGACTGATAGGCAGCACTGATAGGCAGCACTAATGAGGTGGCACGGATAGGTGGCACTGATAGGCAGCACAGCCACTGGGCACTGACTGGTGGCACTGACTGGCAGCACTGCTGGGCTGCACTGATGGGCACTGGTGGGTGGCACTGGTGGACACAGGTGGGTGGCACTGGTGGGCACATGTGGGTGGGAACAGGTGGGTGGCACTGCTGGGCACAGGTAGGTGGCACTTCTGAGCACAGGTGTGTGGCACTGCTGGGTGGCACAGGTGGGTGCACTGCTGGGCACAGATGGGTGCACTGCTGGGCACAGGTGGATGCACTGCTAGGCACAGGTGGGTGCACAGGTGGGCGCACTGCTGGGCACAGGTGGGCGGAACTGTTGGGTGGCACTGCTGGGCACCGATCATCAGGGCACTGATAATCAGTGCCCTGATGATCGGTGCCGATCCCTGCTCTGACAACTGCCGGTTCTCGGCAGTACTTTCCTCATGCTCTGACAGCGTGAGGAAAGTGCAGCCGAGAACCGGCAATTGCATTACCCGGTGATCAGTGTGTCATTGGACACGGCTGATCACGTGGTAAAAGGCTGCTGTGATTGGCCTTTTACCACATCACGTGATCACGAAGATTGCCAGGTTCGTGCCCCCAGGGGAGCGCAGGAGAGCGCATTCTGGGAGGACGTCATATGACGCCCTCCAAGAACTGGCCGGCCGCAGTGTAGCCGTCATTCAGCTATCTGCGGTTGGCAGGTGGTTAAATATGGAAATATTCAGCAGCAAGTTTCAAAATGTTATAAATGTTTTAACAATTTCCAAACTATTGCTAGGTGGGCATACAGTATGTGCTCTGTGATTAGCAATTCAACTTAATTTTAAGTGGCATATCCATTAAGCTAAAATTTGGCATTCAGAAAGGACTCTTTGAACAGGGCCAAGTTTATAATTAGGATATGGACTAAAGCACCATGGCTTCTAGGGTTGGTGCTTAGCTGCTCAGGCCCCTTAAAATGCAGCTTTCCTTGAATGTCTGTTACTAGATATGTGCAAAATGAAAAAATTTGTTTTGTTTCGTTTCGATTCATTATTTGACTAATTTCGTTTCATTGGATTAGATAAATTTGCTCGTAATTTGGAATTCATTTTGTTTATTTGAATTCGACTGAATTTGAAATTTCAAACAGATTAAAAAACAATTCTAATGGATTTGAGAATAATTCTAATGTTACAATCCATAATCCACAGTCCATGTGTGTTTTTGATGGTATATGTGCTATATGAATTGCGTGACTATATTGGAAATTTCTATTTCTGTAAAATTTTCACAGTGCCTTTGTTGATCACTACTCATGTCACTATAGCGCAGCTCACAATTTTTTGTAAAGTATTTCAGCCTTTTCTAATCTATTCTACTCTTTCCTATTATTTTATATTCTATTCTAATGTATTCTGTTTGAATTCATTCTATTCAAAATTCTAATTTCGGAAGGCAGTTATATTCTATTCAGTTGTTTTTCCATACTATTCTATTCTTTGATTCTCTATTTTAATCTTTTCTATTCTATTCTTTGATTTTATATTCCAGCCTTTCTCAACTAGGGTGCCTTGAGGTTTCTTTAGGGGTGCCGTGGCAAAATGTCTAAAAATTGCCCAAAACTTGTATACAAGCCAACGGGTGGAACAAGCCTGGCTTTTAGTTACAGGTTTTCACTGTGCACCATTATGACCTTCTAGCCGCCAGCGTCCTAACAAACAATGACATCATCAGCTGATAAGGAGGATGTCAGCTGCCTACACAGCATCCTAGTTTGACCCTCCCTTGCCGTTTTCTGTCAGCGCTGGGGTCACGTTAGCTCAGTGATGGAGAAAAACTGAGGGAGAAGAGAAACCATGGAATACTAGTCAGTACCAGTGTGCAAAAGTGTATTTGCTTTCGAAGAATAAATCACCTCTAATGTTGGGTGTCCTATGTGTGTGGATGTTAGAATAGTTTTTCACATTTTAGAATGGGATGCCCTTTTAAAATTATGGACAGTTTAGAG
The DNA here is from genome assembly GCF_062004578.1 of Staurois parvus. Lineage (NCBI taxonomy): Eukaryota > Metazoa > Chordata > Amphibia > Anura > Ranidae > Staurois > Staurois parvus. Next base: position 3,313,956 of record NW_028318368.1, read on the forward strand.
GCCCCCATTTTAGAATGTGGTTTCTCAAGACTGTCCATAATTTTAAAGGATGCCTCGGGACTGTCCATAATTTTAAAGGGTGCCTTGACTGAAAAAAGGTTGAGAAACACTGTTCTGTTGCATTCTTTGATTCTCTATTCTAATATTTTCTATTCTATTCTTTGTTTTTTTGTTCTATTCTAATCTTTTTCTATTATATTCTAATTGTTTCTATTCTATTCCTATATTTTCTGTTCTATTTTGCTCTGTTTTACTCTATTCTATTCTATTCTTTGATTTTCTATTTTAACCTTTTCTATTCTAAAGGATTCTATTCTTTTCTATTCCTTTATATTCTGTTTTACTCTATTATTTTCTACTGTATTCTGTTCTATTATTTTATTTTCTCTTCTCTTTTCCTCTATTCTTTTCTATTCAATTATTTTATTTTTTATTCTTTTCTATTCCTTTATTTTCTGTTCTATTTTATTCTTTTCTTGTTTTCAATTCGATTTGGTTTTCAAATTTGTTTCCAAATGTGTTTTTGAATTCCAATAGATTCAAATTTCGGCTAATTTAGTTTCGTTATTTCAGATTTGTTCAAATTTATTACTATTGTAATTCGGATACATCTGAATCTCCGAATAACGGAAAATTTGTCCAAATTTCAATTTGGAACGAAACGAACTGCACATGTCTATCTGTTACATCACTGCTTTTCCCTCCTTGTCTTTAGTTATTTTAGGCAATCCCCACTCGCAGTTGTGGCCAACTTGACTTTCCCAGCCCACTTTTTCTCAATACACATGAGGACATGGACATATGCATGCTTAAAAGCCGGATCCCAGTCTTCAAATCAGTGATGATCAGAATGAATTGATGGGTCTGATGTAGTAAATTAAACACTTTTATATTGTTTGTAACAATCATATCCTGCAAACATGTACAGAGTTTAAATGTCCTGCCTTTTAATATGCTTTGCAGAACAAATAACACCCTGGTCATATTGTTCAGTTAAAATGACCCTGTCAACAGCATCACTAACTTTAAGCAGCAGCGAAACTTGATGTATACTTACTGTACCTTTCTGGTGGAAGGTAAGTGAATTCATTTATGTTTAAAAGCTCAGGAGCTGCTGCTATATGAAGTTTTCGGAAGAGATGGATAGAATGTCCATCATGCCCAGCAGGCCAGAATTAATCCCACTGAAACGGTAAGTATGCACCAGGCTTCTTTACTGGGCTCTACTGCTTAAAGTTGGTGATGCTGTTAACAGGGTCACTTAAATATTCTTAAGAGACTTTGGAATACAATGCATAATAAAAGTTGGCCAAAATAAAGCATTAAAGAAATAAAGCTACTTACCAGTTGCTTGAAATTGTAGCACTATGCAGGAACCTACTTTTGCAGGAAATGGAACACCCAGCCTTCCTAGGAGGCAGCAGTTGGCACAATGGATGGAAGCCAGCGCCTAAGTTTTTTTTTGTCCAGTTTTTGTTAGACATCTTTTATTTGATGGGTGGGAGCTGTCAGCAAAAGAGACCTTGTATTTTCATACAGAAATAATGAAAGCCACAGAACCAATATGATACAGATCTGTATCTGTGGATATAGTTTGGCTGTGTCAGTATGGGCTTAGTTGTGTCTACAGTATATGCATATGTGCCTGCTTATTTAAAAAACAATGTTTGTTTTAGGCTACATTCACACTGAGCTGAGCATTTTCAGGCTTTTTTTCAAGCTTTTTATGAGCTAATTTGTAAATATTATAGGTGTTTTTCATTTAGGCGTTTTTGCTGAGGCCAGTAGAAAACTGTGTAGATGTGTCCTAGGCACATACAACAGGAAGACCAGAATCAAGCACATGGCTTCTGTACACAGAAGTGCTGTACCTTTCTCCTTACATAGTTACATAGTTAGTCTGGCTGAGAAAAGACAAAAGTCCATCCAGTTCAACCATTAAAAAAAAAAAAAAAATCAGGGGAGCAGTGTAGCTGTTCCACTGGGGCAGCAAGTTTCGTCCCACTTCCTACCAGGCCCTCGTGGTTCTTGCCCGGCTCTTATAATGGGGATCCCTGGGATCATAGATGCAAGGGTGGTTATGAATGAGAGCAATGAATGTCTTAGCTTCCAGAAGTAGACTCTCCACCATTCTGATCAGAAGATGTGTGTTTATAAAATGAGGAGTGATACTAGAAAAAGGGAGGTGCTGTTTGAGCTGAAAATGCCTGAAAACACTCAAAAATGCTAATTTCTTGCTGTTCAGGCATTTTTCATTCAAGTCTATGTTGACAAAAATGCTGAAATCTGCCTGAAACATAGTGAATGTACTTTTTTGAGGGACAGGTGTTTTGCTACAGGTGACAAAATGCACAAATGTGAATAGGGGCCATTTAAATGAATGGGATTTTCCTTGTTGAGCATTTCTGAGTGTGGAGCCTGGAGCTGAAAAATGCTCAAGTGTGAACGGGCCTTAGTGTTGTATAGTGTGGAGAATGATAACAACGTCTGTCAGGTTTTATGACCATCCAAGGCATAGTTAAAAAGATTTTCCATTAGTCACTGTCCTGGTCCAACCTTTTTGCCAGATAAGGAGTAAAGGAAACTCTCCAACAGTAATACAAGCAGTAATTTTTTTTTTCTTGTTAAGCAGGGGAATGCTAGAACCTCTGTTACATTGTTATTGTTGTCTATTTCCCTGTTGTAGAGTTTACCCCTTTTCCTGTCTGATAAACTTCCCCCCCCCCAAAACAGAAAGTGATGGAAAATCTCTATAACAGAGCCCCGGATAGAAGCAAAACCTAACAGGAGTGTTAAACCTTCCCCACTCTATTCAAATCTGAACAAAAAAAGTTTTGGCTATAGATATAATACTTAAATAGTTTGATATTTTCTAGATGATGTCTCCACTTGTTAGATTATTTTTGTTTTTTAGGGTTAAGGTGCATTATTAGAATGTATAATCATATACATGGGGTTGGTTTTAGTGTGATCGTATTTTTGTATTTAGTAAATGGTTTTTAAGCATTTACTGTGTAGATGATAGTCGTTTTTCTGGAGATACTCTTGTAACTATTGTAAATTTAATCCCCAAAGTGCCCATTTAATGAAGAAAGAATCCGCAGATTTAATTTACCTGTCATTCATTATATAACTGTTTTAATTAGATTGATGGTGTGTGATAATTGTAGAACCACAGGTGGCATGAACAGTAGTTTTAGCTTTACGTGTAGACATTGAACTGTCTGCAGAGAACATCCATGCTGGTGTGTTCAACTTTACAATCCATGTTCCTCACGCAGGCCTCCTTCTGTAAAATAATTCATGAATAACTACAGTTATCCTCCAGAGGGTGTTTTCCCCATTGATTAGGTTGCCTGGAACACTTATCAGTCTATTGATTCCAAGTCAGAACTTTGTCCATCTGAAATTACTTATAGCACAGCCTTTATGAGGGTGACAGCCCTCTGATGGTCTCTGCTGGATGAGCCACTAAGAGTGGATTGTTTTCCCACTATACAGACTAACTATCTGCTAATGCGGTGGATTGATGGTTTCAATTGGAGACAAGTTGATTAATTACAATTTGAGTGAACATCCATGCTGCGTCTGTTCAACTTTATAATCTATGTTTTCACACAGACCTCCTCCTGCAAAATAATTTCATGACTGACTACAGCTATTCGTCAGAGGGCGTTTTCCTTGCTGATTGGTTTGCCTGGAACATCTATTAGCCCTGGTTCACATATATGCGGCCTGTGCCCCGTGATACGCAGGGAAGAAGTCCCTGCACTTCTTTGGAAACTGCAGCCCACACAGGAACCCAGTGCGGTTGAGATTTTCAGTGCGGGTGGCGTGCCATTAGAATTAGTGGCACCCGCCCGCGGGTCTGCATTCTTCTGTGCGGGTGGTGCGGCTCCATGGATTTTTGTGGACATATATGAACCAAGCCTTAGTCAATTGATTTCAAGTCAGGATCTTGTCCCTCTATAATCACTCACAGCACAACTTTTATGAGGGTGATAGGACTGTTAGGTTTTTGAGTTCCTAATTGAAGTGGTGATTCTCTGCAATTATATACATGGTTGAGAATTATATAATCTCGATTGATACTAACATTGATTTATATGCATGATTTCATCTCTTTGGGGGCACGTGGGAGGGCGTGTTTTGGGAGGATGTCATATGACGCCCTCCCAGAACTGGACAACCATGCTGTAGTCATCATTCTGCTATAGCACGGTTGCCACGTGGTTAAAGAACAAATCCACTTTTGTTGAGAAAAAAACAATCCCCTCTGGGTGATCTATGTGCATTGCAGGAATTTTAACAAACATTTTTTCCCGATTCCTACCTTTTTTTCCTACCGTTTGAAGAAATAGCTGTTGGTTTGTCTGTGTCCATGTGTAACATGAATCTAATGGGAATGATTTTATAACTATCAACTGCTGCACTTGTAGGGATCTAATTAAGAAAGTGGCAGGGTCTGCATCTCTTTACAAGTTATTTCCCTTTGGGAGTATCTTACCAACAATTTTGTTGAAGGGGATGCCCCAATTCTGCCTTTTATCTTAGTACACACTTCTGGAAAGATCAGTAAGCCAATCACACAAGGAGGAAATAACATTTCTGTGGGGGGAGAGGTGTTGCATACATCATCTGTGTACAGAACTCCTCCAGGATGCCATACTGCATTGCATTTTACAGAAACTTACAGCACTTCAGATTAAAAAGGAAAGGTAATTTTTAATAACATTCAGTTACAGTATGACTTACGTGGCAATTGCATATGCTATATTTATTTTTTTGTATGCTATTTTATCCCACAAAAATGGAGTTACCCTTTAAGTGAACACATTCATTTTATTTGCCAAGTTCTGTTAATATTCACTGTTAAGTCTACAGTATCTACCCCTTTAGTGAAATAAATCCATATATCCTAAAGCGGTTCTCCAGTCTCCTGTGAAAAAATTAAGTCAGCAGCTACAAATACTGTAGCTGCTGACTTTTAAAAACAGCCATTCACCTGCCCGACAATCCAGAGGTGTGCTCACGGCAGGTAGTTCCACCTGCTGTCTTGTTTTCTCAGCGCCATCATGTTAACTTTGGGCTCCCAGCTGTGACAGCTTGAGGCTTCACAGTCAGGTGTCCGCTGTGAGCCAGCAGCTCTGCGCATTGTGAATGATCCCACAGATTGCATTGCGCGTGCGCATTGTGAATGGTCCCAGAAGCCTACGGGGATGGAGGGGAATAAGGAGAACTTCTGCTTCTGATCATCTAGGCAGTCTGAGCAGAAGTGGGAGTGTGTATCCCCCGCACTCCTCAAAAAGGGGCAATTCATCCAGGGGAGCTGGAACGAGTCCTTAAGCAGATTTTCCCCCTTTTGGGTGGAGTTCCGGCTTTAATAATTTGAGTTTGAAAAGCAGGCGTTCATCTTCACTCTTGAGGCTCCAGGCAAAACTATCACCCATGTGTTTATTGCATAATACGCACAGGACTGCATGCAATAAAATACAATATTAATTAGATAAATATGATTTAAAACAGAAAACAAAATGCCTCTGAGAAATGGTGACAATATATAGCCCTGTATCATGTTTTCTTTGTAGAACACAATAGTTAAAATGATTTATCACGCATTGCCACAGGGGTGTTTTAAGCAACATAAATAAAGATTGATTTATTTTGCCATCTGGTATCATCTATAAATGTGAATATCCTCTATTCATGCTTTTGTTCCTGCAGTGCATACTGTAACATGTACTAAATGAGGGTGGCAATATGTTTACTCCCTGTTGTAGCAATTGTATTAACTGGCAGAAACAAAGTCTGTTCAACACTTTACATTGATGCTGATCAAACAAAATTGAAGATATGATGATAGTTTACCAGAGAGGCAAGTGAGAAGATGTGGTAGAAGATAATCTATTATTTTTAATAAAACATATACTTGCCTATAATGAGTAATCTCTTGAACAATTTATTAGACCATTGTTATTGGGAAAAGCTGACTATACACTAGTAGAATTATGTTCATGGTTTTTCTTTTTTATAAACAATCAATCAATTTTCCTAATACTTAGTGGCGTCAAACTGACATTTATTTTCAACTGCAGTGATGATATTTTAAGGAACAGGATCAACATTTCTAGAAGTGTATATGGTTTTCAGTAAGAAAAGCCCATTCATTCCAAAATTGAATGTTAAAAAAAAGAAAATACTTTCAAACTATATTTGTAAAGTTATCAAATATGCTGAAAATTTTTGCATGACTGTACTAGTATATGGCCAGCTTTTGTCCACAAAAATGTTACTGTTTCTAACATACATTATATTGTCAAACGTATTGGACCAGCCCTCCAAATCATTGGATTCAGGTGTATAAAATCAAGCACCTAGGCATGCAGACTGCTTTCACAAACATCTGTGAAAGAATGGGTCATTCTAAGGAGCTCAATGAATTCAAGCGTGGTACTGTGATAGGTTGCCACCTGTGCAATAAGTCCATCCGTGACATTTTCTTGCTGCTAAATATTCCACGGTCAACTGTTAGTGGTATTATAACAAAGTGGAAGCAACTGGGAATACCAGAAACTCAGCCACAAAGTGGTAGGCAACGTATGACAGAGCGGGGCCAGCGCATGCTGAAGCGCACAGTGCGCAGAAGTTGCCAACTGTCTGCAGAGTCAATAGCTAAAGACTTTCAAACTTTGTATGGTCTTCAGATTAGCATAACAGTGCATAGGGAGCTTCATGGAATGGGTTTCCATGGCCGAACAGCCAAGTGCAATGCAAAGCGTCAGATGCAGTGGTGTAAGCCACACCACCACTGGACTTTTAAGCAGTGGAGACATGTTCTCTGGAGTGACCAATCACGCGTCTCTGTCTGGCAATCCAATGCATGTGTCTGGGTTTGGCGGGTGCCAGGAGAATAGTGCTTGCCTGACTGCATTGTGCCAAGTGTACAGTTTTTGATGCAGGGGAGATTATGGTGTGAGGTTGTTTTTCAGGGGTTGGGCTTGGCCCCTTAGTTCCAGTGAAGAGAACTCTTAGCCTGGGTTCACATACGTGTGGTGCGGTATACCGCATTCCTGTGCAAATCACATGCGATTTGTGTGCAGCGCGATCGGAGCCATACAATTGCATGGCTCTATTCGCACCGCACTCGCACCAAAAACGTGCAGGACCCTTTTTTGGGTCCACACTAGAATCTGATTCTTCACATCGCACCACATTTTGCGAACCGCTTTCGGGGTGTTGTTAACTTAACGTACACACCCGCAGCGGTTCGCATGAAAGGAGTGCGATTCTGATGCAGTTTGGAATTCGCACTGAAAACGCTGCAAATTCTGCACCGCATCAGTGTGAACCAGGGCTTAAAGCGTCAGCATACCAAGACATTTTGGGCAATTTCATGCTCCCAACTTTGTGGGAACAGTTTGGGAATGGCCCCTTCCTGTTCCAACATAACTGTGCACCAGTGCACACAGCAAGGATCATAAAGACATGGATGAGTTTGGCCTTCTCATCTGACATCAGTGCCTGATCTCACAAATGGGCTTCTGGATAATGGTCAAACATTCCCATAGACACACTCCTATACCTTGTGGACAGCCTTCCCAGAAGAGTTGAAGCTTTTATAGCTGCAGAGGGTGGACCAACTCAATATTAAACCCTATGGACTAAGAGTGGGATGCCATTAAAGTTCATGTGGGTGTAAAGGCAGGCATCCCAATACTTTTGGCAATATAGTGTATGTTGAATATATAGAAAAGTTGAAGCTTATTTTCTTCTGCAGCTAAGAACACTGCTATAGCATGTACTGTACAATGATGGAACACTGAACAGAAATCTGACACTATTTATTTACAGTACATTAAGCAGAAGAGAGATATAAATTACAGGGCAAAGTATTGCCAGCACTGAAAAAGCTTTATACAACACTTACTCAAAATGATTTTTACTCTTGTGCACAACTAAGACTTTAATATTTATTTAGTTAGTCTGACTAATATGCCATGACATTAACTAAACTTTGCTTTTGTACACTTTGTAAAAAGTACGAGTTTTGTGAAGAACCTGCTTTGGGTAAATACAGTCAGATTTTGAATTATTAGAATGATCCGATCAGAATAATCAGAGTAGTCAGAGGTTTGTTATTTTTAACTCATCTAAGCATCTTGCAAGGAAACCAGTCTGATCTACAATGCAAAGGTCCAAGTATTTGTTTAGTTCTTCACTATGCCTTTACTGCCATTCATGACAGTCAAAGGCCCAGTAACCATTTCTAGAAAATATAAAAAAAACAGGTTGCACTAATGAAAATATACCCAAATAAATATATCTCAATAAAATCACATATAAATCATATAAAGTCCAAAATAAAAGTCCAAAGTGATATAATCCATGATAATTAAAGAAGTGTTCAAACAATTTCCACCGCAGTGAATCCACCACCAAAATAGGTTAAATAAACTCACCAGAGCAATATGCTGATCATGTTATAAATCAGCACATAGCGCTTGCTGCTCTGGGAGCAATAATCTGCAAATGGTTGAGGCAACACTAGGAACTTTATATCTGGTCTCCAGGGAGCAATATTCTGCAGGACAGTATACCATATAGATCCACTCCAACAATTCAGCCACCGAATCCTTAGGATAATCAGACCTCCACTTGGGATATAAAGAAATAAAGACTCATGATGCAGTACATATTAAAACGTCCAATTTAATAAAATGTATTGCACTTACAAGAAGCGGAGTCTATGCCGACACCAGCACAAACAGCGTGATCAGTAACACTACACGGACATCCAAAGTCTCCGTGAGGACGTTGATGACAAAACACGTAGGGCGGAGCCTTTGGATGTGACGTCAGGACGTTCCCAGGTCGTTGGTACGGCGCATGCTCAGCCAGACTGGGTCCCTGTAGTGTTACTGATCACGCTGTTTGCGCTGGTGTCGGCATAGACACGGCTTCTTGTAAGTGCAATACTTTTTATTAAATTGGAAGTTTTAGTATGTACTGCACCATGAGTCTTTATTTCTTTATATCCCGAGTGGAGGTCTTATTATATTTTCATTATCGCAATCTGGTTTTTTTTATAATTTATGCACCCTATATGCTTTATAGGTTAGGTTTTGCAGCTTTTTCACCTGTATATATTATATATTTTTTCCATGGCGCTATTTAATTTCTCAACCATTTCTAATATATCAGAATCAGATTTTGGCAGACTTTGGTTATCGACCTCTGAAGCAACAATGGGGTTCCTGTTCTGATGTTGAGAGGACAAAGGTCCCATTACCACATCTTGTCCTAAAAAGAGATACAGTAGACTGCAGGGGGATTTATAAAAACTGGAAGCCCCTGTTTAGAACAGGAGGGTGCCTCCCATATGAATGAATATTGATACATATAGTACAAAACTGAAAAAAAATTTATAAAAAAAACCACACCATGAAAAAAGTACTTATTGAAATAAAAAGCAAAATCCCATGATGTAAATCCAATGTCAGCCACATCATCCTGCTATGTAGATCCACAACAATCCTTATGAGAACCGCCCAGCGATGTTGGCTTGCTGCCAAGGCGACCTGCAGATTGGCAGTGCTTTCCCATTTCTACCCCTGTTGCACTGACAGATCCTCAATGGCTTCTGTAAGTAAACAAGCTGGGGGGGGGGGGGGGGGGTTAGCACTTGACGTCAGTGAGCAAATATGGTCAAGATCTTACTAACAGATTCCCAGCTGCTGTTTTAAAAAGAAAACACCATCGCTTTTAAAGGAGTACATTGTACAACTTCTGGAGAAGGTTTTAGGCACCCCAAAGCATGTTATTTAAAGGACATGTGTACATACTGTATAAGTATATATTGGTATTTTTTAAAATTGGTTCATGTTCCTTGTGGCAGCACCCAACTACCCCATGCTCTCTTTTTTTTAAAAGCTTGCACATTAGCCTTGAAAGAAAAAAGAATGAATCCCATAGTCTTCCATAAGATTCAAAGCTATGTTTGGTATTTGCATATTTCCCAACAGGTTTGGTAAATGTGCAGCAAAACAAACTTTGCCCTGTTCATTCATCACTGCTCCATACTATTCTTAGGTTGGCCATACACTATACAATGTTCTTTAGAAAATTGCTTTAGATTTACCAAAAACCATATAACATTAGGTTAAACCTAAACAAAACTTTCAATTGTATCGCACTGTCTCTGTCTTGTCTCATGTCTTGTCCCCCTGCCTTTGTACAGCGCTGAACAAACCCTTTGGTGCTATATAAATACTGTATAATAATATAATATCCAATTAGGCGAGCCCTTGCACTACGCAGCTAAAGGTTAATCTAAAGAAAATTAGGCAGAAATTGGACAGAAAATTGTATAGTGTATGGCCAGCCTTAGTCAACTACCTAGGTAGCTTAAAGGTCTTTTTTTTATTTAAATGTGGAGGGGGGATGAGAACTCTTGTCAGGTGTTTACTGCTTTGCAAAGAATCATCCTTGCTTAGCAATGATTTCACCAGGCAGGAAGTGAGGAAAAATCTGCAACAGAGACTCAGATAGAAAAGAACAGAGGATCCAGCCGTCCTGTACTCTAGTATAGAAAATAATTTGAATGTCTCTGTTGCTGCCAGAAAGTTTTTCTCACTATCTCACTGGTAATATGTTGTCATGAGGAAAGAAATTAAGTTGAGGATAGAAATAGAAAAAAAACGGTTTTAACCCTTAACCCTCCCCCTCTCAATCTAAAATTAAGAAAATACATTTTTGCTAGACATACACTTTAAAGTGGTTGTAAACCCTTACATTTACCCAATGAAGGGACCAGCCTCAGGTGATACACAGAGATTAAACACATTTTCTATCATAATTTGTTCCTGTTTATTTGCAGTCTTCTCTACATCCATTCAAAGTCCAGATTTTTTCAAGTTTGTCTGAGCTTTCAGAAAACTGGGGGTGGAGAGCTGAAACTACACAATGTAGACCTCAGTGAAGAGAGCTCTGAGAGCTGATTGGTGGGAAGGGACATTCCCCCTTCACACAGCACACAGGAACAAACATGAATCTTTCTATCCCAGGTTGTGTACTGGAGGTCCCTCCCCTGTCACCATTTTTCTCTTAGTTTCAGAAAAACTTGTCATCAGCGATTCATGCTGATAGCAGAGAAACAGAGCAGCAGACAGAAATGACACTTAGTGCTCTTAATTGAGACAAATACACACTATAGAGAAATAGTTCATATGTTCATATTTCATGTCTGAGGTTTACAACCACTTTAAGATAACAAATAATTGACATTTTCATTGCATATATTTTAGTTTTATGCAGTCATAGTTTTAAAATGTTATACATAAACACTGTGGAGAACTTTCCCAGAATCTTCTGCATTATGAGCAACAACTACTCTTTTTTTGCTTGATTTACTGGATATAGATCGATGTTGTCTGTTGAGAAACATTGACGTAAATTCTATTTGCAGAATGACATGAAAGAATGTATGGTTAAATATTATTAGCCGTTTTACATAGAAAGCAAAGTGCTGTCAGTGAGTGGCTTTAAAAACTAGTAGGAGCCATGGTTTAAATGTATGATTGTATTCATAAATAATTTATTATTGATTTGTAATCAGTCTTGAGATTTTTTTTGATACTCTACTACAGTTAGGAGTAAAGTTAATTGTATAGCTGTCCATGTAGCTGCAAATGGGGCCCATTTATACCTTGGTGTAAAGGGGTGCTGGAGTTGAATTGATGGATACTAAGTAGGGATGCTGTTTAAGCATTGCTACCATGGATTCACAGTGAATCCTGCATGTTCAAGGTTTGCGGGCCTGGCAAAATAATGCAGGACTTTTCCATAATAAACATAATGCTCTGTGTGGAACTTAGGTCAGCTGGTTTAAAAAGGCCAATAAGGGGCTTTCAGAAAAGCCAGCCTATTCATTATAAAAGGGAGAGTTTACTGCAGTCAAAATGACTGTGCTTTAGCTGTGACAGGTGACTTGTAGGGAGTGCTGCTGACAAATTGTATAGGGAGCAGGGGCGGACTGACACTCATGGGGCCCCATGCAATAGGGGATCATGGGGCCCCTGTGTCCTTGCCCAAATAAAAAAAAGCCTATGAAAAAAGGTACCAGGTGCATCTCATGGGGCCCTCTACTGACCCCGGGCCCTCAGGCAGTGCCCGAGTTTCCAAATGGTCAGTCCACCCTTGATAGGGAGCAATTAGTGTTGAGCTTGTAGGCACTGACAAGTCTGTTTAAGTGGATGTAATGCTCACTGTATGTCTTGTAGGTAGCAACATGTTGTGTATCTTGGACAATTTGATGGAAGTAGAGGTGTTACATTATCTTAAGTGCTGCTAATGTCCTCTTTAAACATTTGCCTTTAGAAGATTTACCCCCCTTAATGACCAGGCCATTTTTTGCTATCTGACACTGTGCTTGTGCAACTTGTAATTGTGCGGTCACGCCCCAAAACAACTCAAGGAATTTGCTGAGAGGCAAGCTGAGTCCAAGGAAGATTTTATTTTTTGCCACAAATTTTTGGAAAATTACAAAAATAAAGTTGTTTTTTTTTTTTACACTAAGTTGTCACTTAATTGATATATTGCTCACGCATGTCATAGGTGTATGTGGAATAACACCCAAAAACACATTCTGCTACTTCTCCTGAGTATGGGGATACCACATGTGAGAGATTTTTTGGCAACCTAACTACATAGAGGCCCTACAAATCAAATGACCACCTCCCGCCTTTCACAGGGCATATTTCCTCATGTCACTACCTATCACAGTTTCGGTGGCCCTAAACTGCCATGATAGTACAAACACCCCCCAAGTAAAATAACCCCCATTTGGAAAGCAGACAACCCAAGGAATTTGATAAGAGACATAGAGAGTATTTTGCAGATATTGTTTTTGTCACAGGGTTTTGAAAAAGAAAAGAAAATATATATATTTTTATTTTCTTGCTTCATTTTCCAAAAAGTTGTGGCAACAAACAAGATCTGCAAAATACTCACCATGCCCCTTAGCAAATATCTTGGAGTGTCTACTTTCCAAAAAGGGGTCATTTGGGTTTTGCTTCTACTATCCAGGGCCAGCATTTTAAGCTTATGCCACACATCACTCACTCTTCTGACCACTTGAAGACCAAGCCTTTTCTGACACTTTTTGCTTACATGAAAAAACAAATTTTTTTGCAAGGAAATTATTTTGAACCCCCAAGCATTTTATATTTTTTTAAAGCAGAGGACCTAGAGAATAAAATGGTGGGTGTTTTATGTCACACAGTATTTGCACAGGGATTTTTTTTGGGAAAAATACACTTTTTTTTAGAAATGTAATGCACAAAAAAAAATATATTGCCCAATTGTTTGAGAAATTATAAATAGATACCAAACATGACATGCTTTAAAATGGTGCATGTCTGTGCAATGGTGACAAACTACGTACATTTTTCATATCCATTGGCGACGCTTTAAAAGCCTTTACAGGTCACCTTTAGATTTACATAGGAGGTCTAGTGATAGAATTACTATCCTCGATCTGATGTTCGCGGTGATACCTCACATGCATGGTGCAATCTCTGTTAACATACCGCCACAGGGGCGCCACTTGCGTTTGCCTTTGCTTCGTGAGCACGGGGATGGGGGGGGGATTTTTTATTTTCACACTGTCCCCTTAATTTTTTATTTTTAACACTTTTATTGTTATCACAGGGAATGTAAATATCCCCTGTGATAGCAATAAGCAGTGACAGGTACTCTTTTCTAAGAAGTCTATTGGGCTCTAGATTTCTCGTCTGCCCTTAAAGCATCTGATCACACCAAGATCAGTGTGATCAGATGCTTTCCCAATCTTAAAATGGCGCTGTTTATATCTGGCAAAACAAAAATTATGAAATGGTCATAGCTTCTGTTCTCTTAGACCGGGTGTCGGCAACCCGCGGCTCCGGAGCCGCATGCGGCTCTTTTTCACCTTTCCTGCAGCTCCGGAGCACACTGCCCACCAGGTGACAGGCAATAGGGTCGGCAAGCCGCGGCTCTTTTAATGTAGATCTTCTGTGTGCCGGGCGCCCGCTGGCAAACATTGGCTGTCAGGATGTAGGCGGGGCAGCCCGGATGTAGGCGGGGCAGCGTGACGAACTCCTCTCCTCTCACAGTCCGCCCTGAAGACCAGAACGGCGCGGGAACCCAGCGAGAGGAACGCGCGGAGCAAAGGTAAGTGAATTCACACAATATGGGGAATGAATTACTATGGGGGATGAATTACTATAGGGGGGGTGAATTACTATGGGGGATGAATTACTACGGGGGATGAATTACTATAGGGGGGATGAATTACTATAGGGGGGATGAATTACTACGGGGGATGAATTACTACGGGGGATGAATTACTATAGGGGGGATGAATTACTATAGGGGGGATGAATTACTATGGGGGATGAATTACTATATGAGGGATGAATTACTATATGGGGGATGAATTACTATGGGGGATGAATTACTATGGGGGATGAATTACTATATGGGGGATGTATTTTCAGTTTTAAAAATGTTTCTCTCAAAATAAATTTCAATTGTGGTTTTGGCGAGATTTGGCTCAGTCGAAAAAAAAGGTTGCCCACCACTGACCTAAGGCTATGATTGTGATTATGACGATACACTGTGGCCCTGATTAACCCTTTGCTTACTGGGCCCTTAAACCCCCTTCATGACCAGAGCGTTTTTTGCAATATATGCAGTGTCGGATTTGTTTTAAATGTTGCAATGGTTTTGCGGCTCCCAGTCTTTTTTTCCCTCTCGGAAATGGGTCCAAGTGGCTCTTTATGTCTTAAAGGTTGCAGACCCCTGTCTTAGACTATAGAGGTGACTGAAGGCATTCTGATCTCTGACCACCTGTATGGTCAGCCAGGGAAACTGCCGGGCCGCATTCTCGGATTCCTCTGTGGGATGGGAGAGCCCAAGAAAACCATGGCAGGAGGGGCAGAACGTCCCTTCTTCTGCTTATAAAAGTGATCCAGCAGCTAATTAGCCACTAGGATTGTTATTACATGAAAGCTGACTGCCGGCTGAAAAAAACTATGCCAGGATTATGCCTGTAGCTATAAGTATCATTCTGGTATCATTCAAGTCCAGTGACTGGTCCTTGTTGGGCATATATGTAATAGCAGAGAACATGGGCATATGATGAGTTGGTGTGTGGGTCAATATGACTGCAATTCATTCTTTTTTGCAATGCCCATGTTGAGAGTCAGGCCCAAAAAAAGTTCTACATTTCAGAAACCGTGATAGGTTTCCATGAATATTGTCTGGCAAGAGCTGAATTTGGGTGAGCGGTGATGTATTGTTGTGTGTATAAATAGCTTTGGCCCACAATCAATTGATACAAATCTTGCATCAAAAACAGTGGGGAAGCTAAATGCTAGTGCTGGCAGCGAATGGGGATGATCCTGCTAACACTTCATTTTTGGGAACACTATACAAAGGAAGCACTAGTATAGTTCTGTTCATGATCAATATATTGATCCGTACAAACACTATACTAATAATAGCGGTGATCAGCGAGCATGAGTGCAACAGTGCGCAGGCAATCTAACGCTAGCTGACCCCGGCTGGGAGGGAAGCTTACAGACTATGACATTACCTGATGTCACTAGTGGCAATAATATAGTGATCAGTGAAAAATTCTATATACTGACACTGTACTAATGGCACTGGCTGGGTGACAGGGTGATCAAAGGGTTAAATGGGCAGCACAGTGGATAAATGGTTAGCACTTCCGCATGGCAGCACTAGGGTCGTTGGTTCGAATCCCAGCCAAGGCACCACCTGCCTGGAGTTTGCATGTTCTCCCTATGCCTGCGTGGGTTTCCTCCGTGTACTCCGGTTTCCTCCCACACTCCAAAGACATGCTGGTAGGTTAATTGGATCCTGTCTAAATTAGCCCTAGTATGTGTATGTATGAATGTGAGTTAGGGACCTTAGATTGTACACCCCTTGAGGGTTAGGAACTGATGTGAATGTACAATATATATGTGTAAAGCTCTGTGTAAAATTGACGGCGCTATATAAGTACCTGAAATAAATAAATAAATAAATGTGCTAATCTAACGTGTGTGTAAAATGTAGTACTTTTACTCAGTGCCGTGTTCTCTCCTCTCTCTGGACCGGCATAGTGGGCACATCTGCACATCTGGAAATAGAAAGTGACCTTAGGGTACGTTGCTTTGCCCAGAGCCACTGCTTGCCCGCTCATTGTGGGCAGACAAGCGGGAAGTAGTTGAAAAAAAAGAAAAAAGAAATAAAAAAAATTCTCTCAATATTTTTTGATTTTTTTTAACATTTCTTTTTCTTTCTTTTTTTTTACTTTTTTTTTTTTTTTTACTATTTTTTATACTTTCATCAGAGTAGTACAATGTTACCACAGTAACACTCTACTACTCTGAAGGGGTGATCAGGAATTTTGTTTTGTTACACTTTGCATTGCAGGAGCAATAAAGATTATTGCACCTGCAGAGCACTGTTTGCTTTGAACTGTCATGAATGGATTAAGTTCATGACAGCTCAAAATACAGTGATCTGTGATTGACTCCAGCTGCTCACATGGTACAGGGTGCTTTGATTGGCCCCATGTATCATGTGAGAGCTGTGGGACAATCACAGCTCACCAGGAAGAGAAGCAGAGCTGTAATGAATCAGATTGATTCATAACAGTTTTGTTGTCATTGTGATAGACAACAAACCATAGAGATCACATGACCATCAGGTCCTGTTCACTGAGATCTTCATTCAGCTGTGTTCTGTGGAAGCAGCAGATGTGGATGGTTACCCCCCCCCCCCCCCCCGTGTTGGAACAACAGCAGCAACGTATGGGTACATCTCTGGTCCTGTAGCTGCCGCCCGTCCGCAGTACATTGCAGACAGGCGGATGGAAAGTGGTTAACCACTAGCTGTACAAGCCAATTCTGACACTTCTCATATAGATGTAAAATCAGTATTTTTTTTACTAGATAATTACTTAAAACCCAAAACATTATATATTTTCTGAAAGCAAAGGCCTGGGAGGAAAAAAAAGTTTGCAATTTTTTATGTCACACAATATTTGCACAGGGGTTTTTCAAATGCATATTTTGTGGAAAAAAATACAATTTAATACATTTTAATGCACAAAAACAATATTATTTATTTGTTATTTATTTCAGGTACTAATATAGTGCCTTCAATTTACGCAGCGCTTTACATATATATTGTACATTCACATCAGTCCCTAACCCTCAAGGGGCATGCAATCTAAGGTCCCTAACTCACATTCATATACAACGGCCAATTTAGAGAGGATCCAATTAACCTACCAGCATGTCTTTGGAGTGTGGGAGGAAACCGGAGTACCTGGAGGAAACCCACGCAGGCACAGGGAGAACATGCAAACTCCAGGCAGGAGGTGCCATGGCTGGGATTCAAACCAACGACCCTAGTACTGCCAGGCGGAAGTGCTAACCATTTAGTCACTGTGCTGCCCACATGATATAATACCTAATTTTTGGTAAAAAAAAAATATAATGCTACGCTGAGTAAATATATACCCAACAAGTTATGCTTTAAAATTGTGTATACCCATGGAATGACAATAAACTAAAGTACCTAAAAAAGTCTCCATAGAAAACGATTTAAAAGCCTTTGCAGGTTACCAGTTTAGAGTTTCGCAGGAGGTCTGGTGCTAAAATGATTGATCATTGTTCACATATGCATGCTGGACCTTCGTATGCACGCACCTTTGTGCGTGAGTGCATTACATTTTTTAAAATTTTTTATTTGAACTTTTTTCACACTTTCTCTTTACATTTTTTGATCAACTTTATTGCTATGCTAATGAACAATATCTCTTGTTATAGTATGGGCAGTGACAGGTACCCTTTACCCCAAATCTCCTCTGCCCTTAAAAGCATCTGATCAAACAGATCAGTTTGATCAGATGTTTTCACAAGCCTTTATTGGCTGAAAAAAAAAGATATGGAGATCATAACTGCAGCTGCAGCAATGACCCTGCAATAACCACCAAATCCCTAGAATGTATAGGTATTTCCTAAGGGTAGCAAGTGTTAAAGCCTTTCTCTGTCCACATGTACAACATTGAGAACTGGCTGTGTTATAAGAAGTGAAGAAAAGCACTACCTATAAAGTGTTCAAATGTTAAAAAGTGTGATTGATCCAGTTAAAGTGCTGAATACCTGATAAGGTGCCTGAAAACTATCCTATTATCTTTTAAATCAGAACCTACTAAAAGGGAACGATCAGTAATACAAAACATGTATAGTGCAATAAAATAAAGGTACAACATGAAACATACACAATAAAATAAGGAAAGGATGAAATTTAGGTCTAAAAACACCACACAGTTATAGCAGATTGACACATTTATGTGATGCAACAGCACACGTCACCTACATCTTGGAATGTCCATGTGGACTCCAATATGCTGGAAAAAGCACCAGAAGGCTGGCCACTATGATTAATGAACATATCAACTACATTAAGAAAGGATGTTTCCAAGCATTTTAGAATACACCACAACAAGTGTCCTGACCTTCTATGGTGTAAACAGGGTCATTAATCATTGGAGTGGATAAGGTCTCCAAAAACACTTTCAAAATTGAAACGCACAGAATTTATATTTTTATATATGCTTCAAATTTAGAAATAGACCTGAATAGCTTCATCACTAATTATTAAGAGTTGTATAGTTTAGTTTGAGATATCTACAACATCTTTCGCCAGTTTTCCGATATGGGTGTCAACTAGGATTTTAAAGCTTTTAGGTTTTGCATATCCTTATTTATATTCTACTATTTAAGTTTTTTTTTTATACACCAGTTTTATAAACCTGTTTTTTGGGTGTTATTATTAGGTATGCTTTCTGATTTTCTTTTTTTTTTCTTTTATTAATTTTGAGGTACTCCTATTTACTGAGTAACTGGCTTGCCCAAATAGTTCACAAATAGTTAACAATGTATGGTATTTAGAGAGTAGAGGTAGTCACGGTCATACAGCTCCTTGATGATGTCAGGATGTGACAAAATGATTAGGGTTGGACTTCAGCTGGTGAGGTAATTTCCGCTCTTGGTGGAATGCATGCTGGCTCACGTGGATAGCGTAGCTTCCACATTAAACAGTTACACAGCAGGCTGCTCGTTCCAAGTGCTGTATTTAAGTGTATTATTACTTTTAGCTTTAGAAGATTAGAGTGCATCAGGCGGTTTTTGCTGACAGTCAATTTTAGAGCTGCCTTTTTTCACAGCATCCATTGGCCTTTTTACCATTGTATTGGGAATCTAATAGGGTGGCCACCCAGTATTGGTCTCTCTCTTTGATGACCCAAATCCTGGAGTCTTGCCAGGTATTTGTGCATAAAGGACTCCATATTCCAAAAATGTGGCTGCAACAGAGCCTCACCCCCTCTTCCTGAGTCACCTGTGTCCCTGAGGACAACACAAACCCTCAGCAAACTTACAGCACCCATGAGCAACTCCCAGAGTTGGGATGAAGGAGAGAGGGGTGAAATGTGACCCATCTTATTCTTCACCTTGCCTACAGCACCCCACCCTCCTTTTCTTCATTGGTACTCCTTCTCTGCCTCCTACTGTTTCTACCTCACAGGATGGGGGCAATAGGCAAAGGAACATGCTGGGTCTGAGACAACATGGAGTCCTTTTCATCCTCCTGCTGCTGTGCCTCCAGTGCCTGGTTGATCAAACCATACAGTGTGTATGCTCAATAAAACCCCAAAAAACCCAAAGAGATCATGTCACTCGACCCCATCATGTTGCTACTCACCTTTACGGGGGCTTCTTTGAATGGTGACAAGATGCTCCACACTTCTTGAATCAGCAGCCACTGATGTGGTGACATTAGCTCCCCTGAGACTGACCTCATTCTGTTCTCACACAGATATTTAATTATGAACACGTGCAGAGCATCCAAAGGGGCTGAACACTCTTATCTGCTACCGCAGCAGCTCTGTAATCTAGGGTGCTAAACCAGAAACCACTGCACCAAAACATTCAGCACATGTGCCAGGCAAGGTACAGGCATAAACTTTACCTGCTGAAGGGTAGCCAACAGGTAGTTGTCATATATATCCTTACCTGGCACAAGATGATGTATGGACAGCCACCACTTTGGTTAGACTTGGAGAGCTGTCAGAATCTCTGGCCTAGTGTGGCTTTTGCCCATAAGACATACAAGCTGCAAAAGAGAAACATATGACTGTGCTGTTACCAACACCAACGTGCAGGACACAGAGTGGCACCACCAGCTCCACAGATGTACCCCATTCTACATCTTTCTCATTCAGCAGCAATTTGACCCTGTGGTTGGTAAAGTACATGCAACATCCATGCCCATGCTTGCTGTACAATATGTCTGAGGTCCTGTAGACCCTGACACTGAGAGAGTGGTCCAAACACATGGACACATTATCTTCAACATGCTGATGGAGGTCAAGGATGGCATTCTGGGTAAAATAATGGTGGCTGGATACCTGCCACTGTGGTGTAGCACAGGTCATAAATTTGCAGAAGGGGGCCAAATATACAAGCAGGAATGGAAGCAGCTGCAAAGCCAGCACTTTTGCCAAGCTATCATTGAGTTACAGAGCATGAGGTTGATATCTGAGGGACCCTTATTTTAATGGGGGCTTCCATATTTCTATAATTCCTCTTACACACACACACCAACATCCTATTAGGCAGAGGCCATTGTCCTCTCAACATGGAGAAAAGGTGCCTTTAAAAGATGTCTTACAAGGTACCATCTCACTGTTGGCAGGCATGCTGCCTGGTGTAGTTGATTTCACATCTCAGTAGGGTTCATGACTATGTGCAGGGTTTGTGGACTTCCCACTGGTTTGCTGATCCTCCTGAACTGTTTCTCTTATCCCTGTACAGCCATTTATAGCACTGTATATAGCACTGTCAATCGGTAACTATCTCAGTTTGCACACTGCCAACCCTCCTTACACACAGTGACAAATGGCTTCTGGAAAGCTCCGACATTTAATAAATGCATGATTGGGGTGAGGCCTAGTACTGAGAGGTGTTGCCTAATCTCAACTAGGGAAAGTTGAGGTCACGTGAACTGTGTGAGTTTGAGTTTCAAAGAGTACAATATGGGCACTTTGATCCAACTGGTAAGTGACATAGGTACCTGTGGGTAATTACAATGTTTTGGACATCCATTTTAATTGCCTTTATCATAATGATCTGGGATTGACAGCTGTGTCTGAGTAGCTGCTGTTACTGAGTCTGCCAAAACAGACTACCTGTGGCTCCAGCTATTTATGACTGTTTGCACAGCCAGTGATTACCTGCAGTGATTGTGCCTGTCTGCACACAAAGTCCGGCTTCAACCACCACAGGTAATCACTGACTGTGCAAACAGCCACAAACAGCTGCAATTTTAGTGGTTGCTATAAGTAACAAGAAATGTTCTTGTTAGTACACTTTTTCATTTATAAGTTGAATTTATTTAAGATGGGCGATAAGACAACACCTTTTCAGAACTTCTATCATTGCTTATACTTTAAATTCTATGGTTAATAATAATAAATCATCTTTTATTATTTATTAACAGTGTGTAACAGCCTTAACTGTTTACAGAATTATCTTTGTTATCTTTGTGGTCTCCCTGCATTAATCTAGAATAAGACCTTTTTTTTCAGAGATCATTTTTCCATCTGTTAAACACCATATGAAAAATCATTGACACCTAATCTATTCTGAACTGCTGCTGCCCCTGTGGCCCTGTTGCATCTAAAATTAATACAACTCCCACTGGAACTGCTATTCACCATGTATCTAGAGTGAAAACACACATTGCAAGGATAAATTTTAGCTGACCTTATGCTTGCTAATCAGACTCTATTCCCTGCTAAAATGAGAACTGTAGTTAAGAACATGTGTTAATTAGATTTCGGTAAATATGGTCAGCTTTCTTTCTTCCGACCACAGTTATTTTTACTTCATGACAGCAATATGTTACATAGCTAGGATAAAAAGAGATCATTCCAAAATTTAAGTAAAAAAAACAGTCTCTAAACCCTAAACTCATCAGATAAAAAAATATTTAAACAAAATTGGACAGCACATTAGAGTAACATGTTATTTCTTATAAATATTAATGGCCGTTGATATTTTGTGTTTTGTGGTGGATTCATTTTCTGTGGAAATTGCACTGTGTAAAAAAAGTGTCATTCATGCAGCTGCCTGACTGCTTGAGAGCCATATAATAATCTGGTGAGCCTGCTGTGTAGATGCATTTGCTGACCAAGCTCTACCTATTGAAGTCTTTACAATTTTAAGTATACTACTTCATAACATGTCAGTTTGAGTCCATGGTAGGCAGAGTATAGTGGAGTCTAGAGCCTTTGAACATGGCCCCTGGCCAGATAATTGCTGGGCAGCATTCCCTGTCACTCTTGCTTGTTTACATGAGGATTAGAGATGAGCGAAGAAATGAAAAATTCGATTCGACTGATTCGGCGAATTCGTGGACAATATTCGATTCGAGTCGAATAAATTCGCTGTGAATTTAACTTAAAAAAGGGTGTTTCTAGGCTTCAGAGAGACTTAATATTAGTGCAGAACACTGTACCTTTAATTTAAATGCCCTTGGAGTCTGCTGGGGAAGAGAAATAATACTGTCTGTCAGTATGACATGCAGATGAGTGCCGTCGATCTTAGAATCACTGCACACTTCACTCCTTTGGCCAGTCACGGGGCCAAAACCAGTGTTTGGAGCCACAGTGTGGCGGTGGAGGCAGCAGCAATGGGAGGCCATACAGCAACCTATGACAAAATGGAAACCAGCAGGAGCGTGAGGAGACCTGAAAGTGGCACATGGCAGAGTGGGAGCAATGGGAGGCGGTACAGGGACCCAGGTCACACTGTGGGCCCAGCAGCAGCGTGACCAGGCGGTACGGGGGCCCATGGCCGATATGGGGCTTGGTGGCACCTATGGAAGGCCTGTAATCTGCCAGCAACCTATGACAAAATGGACAACCGCAGGAGTGTGAGGAGATTTCAAAGTGGCACATGGCAGAGTGGAAGCAATGGGAGGCCGTACAGGGACCCAGGTCACACTGTGGGACCAGCATCAGCGTGAACAGGCGGTACGGGGGCCCATGGCCGATTTGACCTCATTCATCCCATAGTCCTGCCGACTCACGAATAGCGTGGCCTCCTCAAAGGGCCTGAGCAAGCGCAGGTGTCACACATGAGCTGACAATGGCTGACATCTAAGTTACACAGGGAGTACCTTTATCCGCTTTTAACATCAGGAAATCTGTGATGGCCTTTAGCTGTTCGTAAAGGCGGTCTAACATATGTAGGGTTGAATTACACCTTGTTGCAACGTCACAGCATGAGGAGTCGGTACGGGGGCCCATGGCAGATTACATGTCTGGCAGCAGCAATGGGAGGCCCGTAATCTGCCAGCACCCTATGTCAAAAAATTTAACACACCAACAGTGTGAAGAGACCTGAAAGTGGCACATGGCAGCAGAGTGTGGCGATGGAGACAGCAGCAATGGGAGGCCGTACAGGGACCCATGAGAGACTCTAGACTTGGCAGCAGCATGAGGAGGCGGTATATAGGGGCCCATGGCAGATTAGGGGCCTGGCAGCAGCTATGTGAGGCCCGTAATCTGCCTGCACCCTATGTCAAAAAATTTAACACACCAGCAGTGTGAAGAGACCTGAAAGTGGCACATGGCAGCAGAGTGTGGCGATGGAGACAGCAGCAATGGGAGGCCGTACAGGGACCCATGACAGACTCTAGACTTGGCAGCAGCATGAGGAGGCGGTATATAGGGGCCCATGGCAGATTAGGGGCCTGGCAGCAGCTATGTGAGGCCCGTAATCTGCCTGCACCCTATGTCAAAAAATTAAACACACCAGCAGTGTGAAGAGACCTGAAAGTGGCACATGGCAGAGTGTGGCGATGGAGACAGCAGCAATGGGAGGCCGTACAGGGACCCATGAGAGACTCTAGACTTGGCAGCAGCATGAGGAGGCGGTATATAGGGGCCCATGGCAGATTAGGGGCCTGGCAGCAGCTATGTGAGGCCCGTAATCTGCCTGCACCCTATGTCAAAAAATTTAACACACCAGCAGTGTGAAGAGACCTGAAAGTGGCACATGGCAGCAGAGTGTGGCGATGGAGACAGCAGCAATGGGAGGCCGTACAGGGACCCATGAGAGACTCTAGACTTGGCAGCAGCATGAGGAGGCGGTATATAGGGGCCCATGGCAGATTAGGGGCCTGGCAGCAGCTATGTGAGGCCCGTAATCTACCTGCACCCTATGTCAAAAAATTTAACACACCAGCAGTGTGAAGAGACCTGAAAGTGGCACATGGCAGCAGAGTGTGGCGATGGAGACAGCAGCAATGGGAGGCCGTACAGGGACCCATGACAGACTCTAGACTTGGCAGCAGCATGAGGAGGCGGTATATAGGGGCCCATGGCAGATTAGGGGCCTGGCAGCAGCTATGTGAGGCCCGTAATCTGCCTGCACCCTATGTCAAAAAATTAAACACACCAGCAGTGTGAAGAGACCTGAAAGTGGCACATGGCAGAGTGTGGCGATGGAGACAGCAGCAATGGGAGGCCGTACAGGGACCCATGAGAGACTCTAGACTTGGCAGCAGCATGAGGAGGCGGTATATAGGGGCCCATGGCAGATTAGGGGCCTGGCAGCAGCTATGTGAGGCCCGTAATCTGCCTGCACCCTATGTCAAAAAATTTAACACACCAGCAGTGTGAAGAGACCTGAAAGTGGCACATGGCAGCAGAGTGTGGCGATGGAGACAGCAGCAATGGGAGGCCGTACAGGGACCCATGAGAGACTCTAGACTTGGCAGCAGCATGAGGAGGCGGTATATAGGGGCCCATGGCAGATTAGGGGCCTGGCAGCAGCTATGTGAGGCCCGTAATCTGCCTGCACCCTATGTCAAAAAATTTAACACACCAGCAGTGTGAAGAGACCTGAAAGTGGCACATGGCAGCAGAGTGTGGCGATGGAGACAGCAGCAATGGGAGGCCGTACAGGGACCCATGAGAGACTCTAGACTTGGCAGCAGCATGAGGAGGCGGTATATAGGGGCCCATGGCAGATTAGGGGCCTGGCAGCAGCTATGTGAGGCCCGTAATCTGCCTGCACCCTATGTCAAAAAATTAAACACACCAGCAGTGTGAAGAGACCTGAAAGTGGCACATGGCAGAGTGTGGCGATGGAGACAGCAGCAATGGGAGGCCGTACAGGGACCCATGACAGACTCTGGACTTGGCAGCAGCATGAGGAGGCGGTATATAGGGGCCCATGGCAGATTAGGGGCCTGGCAGCAGCTATGTGAGGCCCGTAATCTGCCTGCACCCTATGTCAAAAAATTTAACACACCAGCAGTGTGAAGAGACCTGAAAGTGGCACATGGCAGCAGAGTGTGGCGATGGAGACAGCAGCAATGGGAGGCCGTACAGGGACCCATGAGAGACTCTGGACTTGGCAGCAGCATGAGGAGGCGGTATATAGGGGCCCATGGCAGATTAGGGGCCTGGCAGCAGCTATGTGAGGCCCGTAATCTGCCTGCACCCTATGTCAAAAAATTAAACACACCAGCAGTGTGAGGAGACCTGAAAGTGGCACATGGCAGCAGAGTGTGGCGATGGAGACAGCAGCAATGGGAGGCCGTACAGGGACCCATGAGAGACTCTGGACTTGGCAGCAGCATGAGGAGGCGGTATATAGGGGCCCATGGCAGATTAGGGGCCTGGCAGCAGCTATGTGAGGCCCGTAATCTGCCTGCACCCTATGTCAAAAAATTTAACACACCAGCAGTGTGAAGAGACCTGAAAGTGGCACATGGCAGCAGAGTGTGGCGATGGAGACAGCAGCAATGGGAGGCCGTACAGGGACCAATGAGAGACTCTGGACTTGGCAGCAGCATGAGGAGGCGGTATATAGGGGCCCATGGCAGATTAGGGGCCTGGCAGCAGCTATGTGAGGCCCGTAATCTGCCTGCACCCTATGTCAAAAAATTAAACACACCAGCAGTGTGAAGAGACCTGAAAGTGGCACATGGCAGAGTGTGGCGATGGAGACAGCAGCAATGGGAGGCCGTACAGGGACCCATGACAGACTCTGGACTTGGCAGCAGCATGAGGAGGCGGTATATAGGGGCCCATGGCAGATTAGGGGCCTGGCAGCAGCTATGTGAGGCCCGTAATCTGCCTGCACCCTATGTCAAAAAATTTAACACACCAGCAGTGTGAAGAGACCTGAAAGTGGCACATGGCAGCAGAGTGTGGCGATGGAGACAGCAGCAATGGGAGGCCGTACAGGGACCCATGAGAGACTCTGGACTTGGCAGCAGCATGAGGAGGCGGTATATAGGGGCCCATGGCAGATTAGGGGCCTGGCAGCAGCTATGTGAGGCCCGTAATCTGCCTGCACCCTATGTCAAAAAATTAAACACACCAGCAGTGTGAGGAGACCTGAAAGTGGCACATGGCAGCAGAGTGTGGCGATGGAGACAGCAGCAATGGGAGGCCGTACAGGGACCCATGAGAGACTCTGGACTTGGCAGCAGCATGAGGAGGCGGTATATAGGGGCCCATGGCAGATTAGGGGCCTGGCAGCAGCTATGTGAGGCCCGTAATCTGCCTGCACCCTATGTCAAAAAATTTAACACACCAGCAGTGTGAAGAGACCTGAAAGTGGCACATGGCAGCAGAGTGTGGCGATGGAGACAGCAGCAATGGGAGGCCGTACAGGGACCCATGACAGACTCTAGACTTGGCAGCAGCATGAGGAGGCGGTATATAGGGGCCCATGGCAGATTAGGGGCCTGGCAGCAGCTATGTGAGGCCCGTAATCTGCCTGCACCCTATGTCAAAAAATTAAACACACCAGCAGTGTGAAGAGACCTGAAAGTGGCACATGGCAGAGTGTGGCGATGGAGACAGCAGCAATGGGAGGCCGTACAGGGACCCATGAGAGACTCTAGACTTGGCAGCAGCATGAGGAGGCGGTATATAGGGGCCCATGGCAGATTAGGGGCCTGGCAGCAGCTATGTGAGGCCCGTAATCTGCCTGCACCCTATGTCAAAAAATTTAACACACCAGCAGTGTGAAGAGACCTGAAAGTGGCACATGGCAGCAGAGTGTGGCGATGGAGACAGCAGCAATGGGAGGCCGTACAGGGACCCATGAGAGACTCTAGACTTGGCAGCAGCATGAGGAGGCGGTATATAGGGGCCCATGGCAGATTAGGGGCCTGGCAGCAGCTATGTGAGGCCCGTAATCTGCCTGCACCCTATGTCAAAAAATTAAACACACCAGCAGTGTGAAGAGACCTGAAAGTGGCACATGGCAGAGTGTGGCGATGGAGACAGCAGCAATGGGAGGCCGTACAGGGACCCATGAGAGACTCTAGACTTGGCAGCAGCATGAGGAGGCGGTATATAGGGGCCCATGGCAGATTAGGGGCCTGGCAGCAGCTATGTGAGGCCCGTAATCTGCCTGCACCCTATGTCAAAAAATTTAACACACCAGCAGTGTGAAGAGACCTGAAAGTAACACATGGCAGCAGAGTGTGGCGATGGAGACAGCAGCAATGGGAGGCCGTACAGGGACCCATGAGAGACTCTAGACTTGGCAGCAGCATGAGGAGGCGGTATATAGGGGCCCATGGCAGATTAGGGGCCTGGCAGCAGCTATGTGAGGCCCGTAATCTGCCTGCACCCTATGTCAAAAAATTTAACACACCAGCAGTGTGAAGAGACCTGAAAGTGGCACATGGCAGCAGAGTGTGGCGATGGAGACAGCAGCAATGGGAGGCCGTACAGGGATCCATGACAGACTCTGGACTTGGCAGCAGCATGAGGAGGCGGTATATAGGGGCCCATGGCAGATTAGGGGCCTGGCAGCAGCTATGTGAGGCCCGTAATCTGCCTGCACCCTATGTCAAAAAATTTAACACACCAGCAGTGTGAAGAGACCTGAAAGTGGCACATGGCAGCAGAGTGTGGCGATGGAGACAGCAGCAATGGGAGGCCGTACAGGGACCCATGACAGACTCTAGACTTGGCAGCAGCATGAGGAGGCGGTATATAGGGGCCCATGGCAGATTAGGGGCCTGGCAGCAGCTATGTGAGGCCCGTAATCTGCCTGCACCCTATGTCAAAAAATTAAACACACCAGCAGTGTGAAGAGACCTGAAAGTGGCACATGGCAGAGTGTGGCGATGGAGACAGCAGCAATGGGAGGCCGTACAGGGACCCATGACAGACTCTAGACTTGGCAGCAGCATGAGGAGGCGGTATATAGGGGCCCATGGCAGATTAGGGGCCTGGCAGCAGCTATGTGAGGCCCGTAATCTGCCTGCACCCTATGTCAAAAAATTAAACACACCAGCAGTGTGAGGAGACCTGAAAGTGGCACATGGCAGCAGAGTGTGGCGATGGAGACAGCAGCAATGGGAGGCCGTACAGGGACCCATGAGAGACTCTGGACTTGGCAGCAGCATGAGGAGGCGGTATATAGGGGCCCATGGCAGATTAGGGGCCTGGCAGCAGCTATGTGAGGCCCGTAATCTGCCTGCACCCTATGTCAAAAAATTTAACACACCAGCAGTGTGAAGAGACCTGAAAGTGGCACATGGCAGCAGAGTGTGGCGATGGAGACAGCAGCAATGGGAGGCCGTACAGGGACCCATGAGAGACTCTGGACCTAGCAGCAGCATGAGGAGGCGGTATATAGGGGCCTATGGCAGATTAGGGGCCTGGCAGCAGCTATGTGAGGCCCGTAATCTGCCAGCACCCTATGTCAAAAAATTAAACACACCAGCAGTGTGAGGAGACCTGAAAGTGGCACATGTTTGAGGCATGATTCATGGCGGATTTAGTCAGTTGTGTCAGGAACTGGTGGTTTGAAATCCAGACTAATCCACGCCTGATTCATTTTCACAAACGTGAGTCTCTCCACACTTTGGGTGGACAGTCGTGTCCTCCGCGGAGTTACAATACCTCCTGCCGCACTAAACACGCGCTCCGATGCCACGCTACTGGCCGGGCATGACAGCCTTTCAAGGGCAAATTCAGCTAGTTGGGGCCAAAGGTCAAGTTTCGTTGCCCAGTAGTCAAGGGGATTGTCTACCTCGGTTGGCAGGGTGCTGTCCAAGTAGGCCCAAGCCTGTTGTTTGAGCTCCTGCTCCAGGTCCACCTGATGCTGCTGCTGCTGCTGCGGCTGGTTAGTAGTTTCCTCACTGCGCTGGTGAAGAAAGCTACTCATCATCGACTGCAGACTGAGGCAGCCACTGCTGGTGGAGCTGCCACTGCTCCTACCACCCCACCCCTCCCCTGCTGCCATGCCAGCGGAACGCGAGCGCACAGGGCCCACAGTGTCTGAGGATGGACGTTGGCGCACAAAGGCAGAGACCAACTGACTACATAGGTGGTTTTTATAGTACGTAATTTTGGCCTCCCTCTCAGCAGGTGTGAAAAAGGCCACCATTTTGGACCGGTAGCGAGGGTCCAACAAGGTGGACAGCCAAAAGTCATCCCTCTGTCTGATGGTTATTATTCGGCTGTCGCTACGCAAGCAACCGAGCATGCTATGGGCCATTTGTGCCAAGGAATGCGAGGGACTCCCTGCCTCCATCTCCACAGCATACTGCCACGGTGCGTCTGGGTCCTCTGTCTCCTCCTCCTCCTCCTCTACCAGATGCTCCTGCTCCTCCACTCCTGTCCGCTGAGTGGAAAAACCACCCATTTCACTCAATAATTCCTGAGCACAAATGTCCTCCTCTACCTCCTCCTCTTCTTCCTGTCCTGCCCCCACAGGGGTCATGTGGCGTTGAGATCTGTGCGCCACGTCTACCGCACCCTGACCAGCCATTGTTAACAGCATTTGTTCCAGGACGTGCAAGAGAGGAATGACGTCGTTCATCCCATAGTCCTGCCGACTCACGAATAGCGTGGCCTCCTCAAAGGGCCTGAGCAAGCGGCAGGTGTCACGCATGAGCTGCCAATGGCTGACATCTAAGTTACACAGGGGAGTACCTTTATCCGCTTGTAACATCAGGAAATCGGTGATGGCCTTTCGCTGCTCGTAAAGGCGGTCTAACATGTGTAGGGTTGAATTCCACCTTGTTGCAACGTCGCAGATCAGGCGATGCTGTGGAATTCCGTTCTGCCGCTGCAGCTCAAGGAGGGTGTTCTTTGCGGTGTAGGAATGGCTGAAATGCATGCACAGTTTACGTGACATTTTAAGGATGTCTTGCAGTGGGATGGTGGATTTTAGGAACCGCTTGACAACCAGATTGAACACGTGAGCCATGCATGGCGCATGGCACAACCTTCCTTGACGCAGAGCAGACACCATGTTCTTTCCGTTGTCAGTCAACATGGTTCCGATTTTTAGTTTGCGCGGAGACAGCCATCTGTCGATTTCTCTGTTCATTACACTCAGCAGTTCCTCCCCTGTGTGACTACGTTCGCCAAGGCATACCAGGTGCAGCACAGCGTGACACCGTTGCGCCCTGCACATGTGATATGCCGGTCGGGTAATGGGACTTGGCACGGGGGTGGCGGCTGAGGACACGGCGGAAAAAGAGGTGGTAGAGGCGGACATGCTTGCTGGACCAAGGACGTGCAAACGTGGAGGCAAAAGCGTCGTGACCTGTCCAAGTTGCTGGTGCGGCTGTGCCGGCACCACGTTCACCCAGTGGGCCGTAAATGACATGTACTGTCCCTGACCGTAGTTACAGCTCCACACGTCGGCGCTGCCGTGCACTTTGGCAGAGACCGACATGCTCAAAGACTGGCCCACCATCTCTTCTACATGTGAATGCAGGGCTGGCACTGCCTTTTGGGCAAAGAAATGACGGCTTGGCACTCTCCACCGCGGCGCGGCACAAGCCATCATTTCTCGGAAAGGTGCTGAGTCCACCAGTTGGAAAGGGAGGGACTGCAGCACCAGCAACTTGGACAGGAGGACGTTCAGCTTTTGCACCGTCGGGTGCGTGCTCGCAAACTGTTGTCTCTTGGATACGGATTCCAAGAAAGACTGTTGACGGAATCCGAGAAGAGGAGTAGCAGGAGAAGGAGCATCTGAACGAGCGGAAGATGCCAATGAGCGACAACTCCCCTCAGCAGAGGTGTTGGAGCCTTGACTGGCTGATAGAGGGCGATTGACGACGTCGGGTGACGGAGCAAGTAACGGAGCGGGTGATGGAGCGGGGGCTGGGGCAGGCAGAACCGCCGTATGTTTATCACGGTTTTCCCAGGCCACCGAATGGTGACGCTGCATATGCTGACGCAACGCTGTAGTCCCAACATGGGCCCCCTGGCCACGCTTGCATTTCTGGCCACATAGTCGACATACGGCTACGTTTACTTCCTCGGGCGGCTTGAGGAAAAATTGCCACACCACCGAGTAGGAAACTTTGCCCCCGCTACTCTTCACTGGCTGACTGCTACTTCCTCCGTGCGCACCGGCACCACTACTGGCCGTGGTGGTAGGCTGCAGTGGAGCTGGTGCTCTACTCCGTGGACGTTTGGCTCCACTGACACTGATGCGACCCTGCTGCTGTCTCCTGGGCAACCCACCGACTGTTTTGCTCGCTGCCAAGCTGCCACCCTCTTCTCCTGATGATGCGGAAGAAATTGCCTGATGACGACGAGGCTGCCAAGTGCGATCAACCTCCTCATCATCAAGTAGGGTCTCCGCCTCACTACTAGCCCCCTCGGCTGCGTCTGGGTCAGGAGACAGACCTGTCTCTAGACCGGCTACCGAGCCACTCTCCTCGCCAGTACTTGTTCGCTTGGCTGCTGAAAAGGCCGATGTCTCCCCCCGTTCCTGACCGCCCTCTGTTAGCTCTTCCTCACTGTACAGTGGGGCTGAGCCCACAGCATGCGATACTTCGCTTGGTGAGGGAACAGCAAAGGACAGGGGCAGGTAGAGGACACGTGATTTCAGTGGGCTTGGTCCCGGGCCATGCCAACTAACGGTTGTGTCTGACGTACCCACCGACCGTTGGCTGTAGGTGTCAGAGGTGACCTGGGAAGAGGAAGACGACCGAGCCAACCAATCAATGACGGCAGGGTTGTCGGTGGAGACACGACCGCTGGATGACACCGGGAGCACTGGCCTCTGGCTGCGAATACTGCTGCCTCGACCCCTTCCTCTGCTGCCACGTCTGCTCGCTCCTAAAACATTGCCTCCTCTGCCACTCCTCTGCATGTTGTCTGACATACTATTTAATTCAACGATTAGGTGTCCCTGAGTAACAATTCTCTGGCACTCAGTAACAATTCTGTCTGTCCCTGAGTATGAATTCTGTGGCCCTGAGTAACAATTCTGTGTCTGTGCGAGTAACAATTCTGTGTCTGTGCGAGTAACAATTCTGTGTCTGTGCAAGTAACAATTTTGTGTCTGTGCGAGTAACAATTCTCTGGCACTCAGTAACAATTCTGTCTGTCCCTGAGTAACAATTCTCTGGCACTCAGTAACAATTCTGTCTGTCCCTGAGTAACAATTCTCTGGCACTCAGTAACAATTCTGTCTGTCCCTGAGTATGAATTCTGTGGCCCTGAGTAACAATTCTGTGTCTGTGCGAGTAACAATTCTGTGTCTGTGCAAGTAACAATTTTGTGTCTGTGCGAGTAACAATTCTCTGGCACTCAGTAACAATTCTGTCTGTCCCTGAGTAACAATTCTCTGGCACTCAGTAACAATTCTGTCTGTCCCTGAGTATGAATTCTGTGGCCCTGAGTAACAATTCTGTGTCTGTGCGAGTAACAATTCTGTGTCTGTGCAAGTAACAATTTTGTGTCTGTGCGAGTAACAATTCTCTGGCACTCAGTAACAATTCTGTCTGTCCCTGAGTAACAATTCTCTGGCACTCAGTAACAATTCTGTCTGTCCCTGAGTAACAATTCTCTGGCACTCAGTAACAATTCTGTCTGTCCCTGAGTAACAATTCTCTGGCACTCAGTAACAATTCTGTCTGTCCCTGAGTAACAATTCTCTGGCACTCAGTAACAATTCTGTCTGTCCCTGAGTAACAATTCTCTGGCACTCAGTAACAATTCTGTCTGTCCCTGAGTATGAATTCTGTGGCCCTGAGTAACAATTCTGTGTCTGTGCGAGTAACAATTCTGTGTCTGTGCAAGTAACAATTTTGTGTCTGTGCGAGTAACAATTCTCTGGCACTCAGTAACAATTCTGTCTGTCCCTGAGTAACAATTCTCTGGCACTCAGTAACAATTCTGTCTGTCCCTGAGTAACAATTCTCTGGCACTCAGTAACAATTCTGTCTGTCCCTGAGTAACAATTCTCTGGCACTCAGTAACAATTCTGTGTCTGTGCGAGTAACAATTCTGTGTCTGTGCAAGTAACAATTTTGTGTCTGTGCGAGTAACAATTCTCTGGCACTCAGTAACAATTCTGTCTGTCCCTGAGTAACAATTCTCTGGCACTCAGTAACAATTCTGTCTGTCCCTGAGTAACAATTCTCTGGCACTCAGTAACAATTCTGTCTGTCCCTGAGTATGAATTCTGTGGCCCTGAGTAACAATTCTGTGTCTGTGCGAGTAACAATTCTGTGTCTGTGCAAGTAACAATTTTGTGTCTGTGCGAGTAACAATTCTCTGGCACTCAGTAACAATTCTGTCTGTCCCTGAGTAACAATTCTCTGGCACTCAGTAACAATTCTGTCTGTCCCTGAGTAACAATTCTCTGGCACTCAGTAACAATTCTGTCTGTCCCTGAGTAACAATTCTCTGGCACTCAGTAACAATTCTGTCTGTCCCTGAGTATGAATTCTGTGGCCCTGAGTAACAATTCTGTGTCTGTGCGAGTAACAATTCTGTGTCTGTGCAAGTAACAATTTTGTGTCTGTGCGAGTAACAATTCTCTGGCACTCAGTAACAATTCTGTCTGTCCCTGAGTAACAATTCTCTGGCACTCAGTAACAATTCTGTCTGTCCCTGAGTAACAATTCTCTGGCACTCAGTAACAATTCTGTCTGTCCCTGAGTATGAATTCTGTGGCCCTGAGTAACAATTCTGTGTCTGTGCGAGTAACAATTCTGTGTCTGTGCAAGTAACAATTTTGTGTCTGTGCGAGTAACAATTCTCTGGCACTCAGTAACAATTCTGTCTGTCCCTGAGTAACAATTCTCTGGCACTCAGTAACAATTCTGTCTGTCCCTGAGTAACAATTCTCTGGCACTCAGTAACAATTCTGTCTGTCCCTGAGTATGAATTCTGTGGCCCTGAGTAACAATTCTGTGTCTGTGCGAGTAACAATTCTGTGTCTGTGCAAGTAACAATTTTGTGTCTGTGCGAGTAACAATTCTCTGGCACTCAGTAACAATTCTGTCTGTCCCTGAGTAACAATTCTCTGGCACTCAGTAACAATTCTGTCTGTCCCTGAGTAACAATTCTCTGGCACTCAGTAACAATTCTGTCTGTCCCTGAGTATGAATTCTGTGGCCCTGAGTAACAATTCTGTGTCTGTGCGAGTAACAATTCTGTGTCTGTGCAAGTAACAATTTTGTGTCTGTGCGAGTAACAATTCTCTGGCACTCAGTAACAATTCTGTCTGTCCCTGAGTAACAATTCTCTGGCACTCAGTAACAATTCTGTCTGTCCCTGAGTAACAATTCTCTGGCACTCAGTAACAATTCTGTCTGTCCCTGAGTATGAATTCTGTGGCCCTGAGTAACAATTCTGTGTCTGTGCGAGTAACAATTCTGTGTCTGTGCAAGTAACAATTTTGTGTCTGTGCGAGTAACAATTCTCTGGCACTCAGTAACAATTCTGTCTGTCCCTGAGTAACAATTCTCTGGCACTCAGTAACAATTCTGTCTGTCCCTGAGTATGAATTCTGTGGCCCTGAGTAACAATTCTGTGTCTGTGCGAGTAACAATTCTGTGTCTGTGCAAGTAACAATTTTGTGTCTGTGCGAGTAACAATTCTCTGGCACTCAGTAACAATTCTGTCTGTCCCTGAGTAACAATTCTCTGGCACTCAGTAACAATTCTGTCTGTCCCTGAGTAACAATTCTCTGGCACTCAGTAACAATTCTGTCTGTCCCTGAGTAACAATTCTCTGGCACTCAGTAACAATTCTGTGTCTGTGCGAGTAACAATTCTGTGTCTGTGCAAGTAACAATTTTGTGTCTGTGCGAGTAACAATTCTCTGGCACTCAGTAACAATTCTGTCTGTCCCTGAGTAACAATTCTCTGGCACTCAGTAACAATTCTGTCTGTCCCTGAGTAACAATTCTCTGGCACTCAGTAACAATTCTGTCTGTCCCTGAGTATGAATTCTGTGGCCCTGAGTAACAATTCTGTGTCTGTGCGAGTAACAATTCTGTGTCTGTGCAAGTAACAATTTTGTGTCTGTGCGAGTAACAATTCTCTGGCACTCAGTAACAATTCTGTCTGTCCCTGAGTAACAATTCTCTGGCACTCAGTAACAATTCTGTCTGTCCCTGAGTAACAATTCTCTGGCACTCAGTAACAATTCTGTCTGTCCCTGAGTAACAATTCTCTGGCACTCAGTAACAATTCTGTCTGTCCCTGAGTATGAATTCTGTGGCCCTGAGTAACAATTCTGTGTCTGTGCGAGTAACAATTCTGTGTCTGTGCAAGTAACAATTTTGTGTCTGTGCGAGTAACAATTCTCTGGCACTCAGTAACAATTCTGTCTGTCCCTGAGTAACAATTCTCTGGCACTCAGTAACAATTCTGTCTGTCCCTGAGTAACAATTCTCTGGCACTCAGTAACAATTCTGTCTGTCCCTGAGTATGAATTCTGTGGCCCTGAGTAACAATTCTGTGTCTGTGCGAGTAACAATTCTGTGTCTGTGCAAGTAACAATTTTGTGTCTGTGCGAGTAACAATTCTCTGGCACTCAGTAACAATTCTGTCTGTCCCTGAGTAACAATTCTCTGGCACTCAGTAACAATTCTGTCTGTCCCTGAGTAACAATTCTCTGGCACTCAGTAACAATTCTGTCTGTCCCTGAGTATGAATTCTGTGGCCCTGAGTAACAATTCTGTGTCTGTGCGAGTAACAATTCTGTGTCTGTGCAAGTAACAATTTTGTGTCTGTGCGAGTAACAATTCTCTGGCACTCAGTAACAATTCTGTCTGTCCCTGAGTAACAATTCTCTGGCACTCAGTAACAATTCTGTCTGTCCCTGAGTAACAATTCTCTGGCACTCAGTAACAATTCTGTCTGTCCCTGAGTATGAATTCTGTGGCCCTGAGTAACAATTCTGTGTCTGTGCGAGTAACAATTCTGTGTCTGTGCAAGTAACAATTTTGTGTCTGTGCGAGTAACAATTCTCTGGCACTCAGTAACAATTCTGTCTGTCCCTGAGTAACAATTCTCTGGCACTCAGTAACAATTCTGTCTGTCCCTGAGTAACAATTCTCTGGCACTCAGTAACAATTCTGTCTGTCCCTGAGTATGAATTCTGTGGCCCTGAGTAACAATTCTGTGTCTGTGCGAGTAACAATTCTGTGTCTGTGCAAGTAACAATTTTGTGTCTGTGCGAGTAACAATTCTCTGGCACTCAGTAACAATTCTGTCTGTCCCTGAGTAACAATTCTCTGGCACTCAGTAACAATTCTGTCTGTCCCTGAGTATGAATTCTGTGGCCCTGAGTAACAATTCTGTGTCTGTGCGAGTAACAATTCTGTGTCTGTGCAAGTAACAATTTTGTGTCTGTGCGAGTAACAATTCTCTGGCACTCAGTAACAATTCTGTCTGTCCCTGAGTAACAATTCTCTGGCACTCAGTAACAATTCTGTCTGTCCCTGAGTAACAATTCTCTGGCACTCAGTAACAATTCTGTCTGTCCCTGAGTATGAATTCTGTGGCCCTGAGTAACAATTCTGTGTCTGTGCGAGTAACAATTCTCTGGCACTCAGTAACAATTCTGTCTGTCCCTGAGTAACAATTCTCTGGCACTCAGTAACAATTCTGTCTGTCCCTGAGTAACAATTCTCTGGCACTCAGTAACAATTCTGTCTGTCCCTGAGTAACAATTCTCTGGCACTCAGTAACAATTCTGTCTGTCCCTGAGTAACAATTCTCTGGCACTCAGTAACAATTCTGTCTGTCCCTGAGTAACAATTCTGTCTGTCCCTGAGAATGAATTCTGTGGCCCTGAGTAAGAATTCTCTGGCACTCAGTAACAATTCTGTCTGTCCCTGAGTAAAAATTCTGTGGCCCTAATAACGTTTCTGTGGCCCTAAGTAACAATTCTCTGGCACTGAGTGAAAATTCTGTCTGTCCCTGAGTATGAATTCTGTGGCCCTAACTAGCGTTTCTTTGTCCCTAAATAACGATTCTGTGGCCCTCATTAACAAGTCTGTGTCCCTGAGTAATGGTTCTCTGTCCCTAAGTAACTTCTCTCTGTCCCCAATTCTCGTTTCTGTGGCCCTAACTCTGTCCCTGTCCCTAGTACAGAGCGGTCTGCCTCTGTTCAATGACTGCAGGCAAATGAAGATTTCCAAAATGGCCGCAATATATACCTCGACCATTACACAGTGCTGGCTGGCTGCTGATTGGCTGATGCGATCACATGTCGTTGAGGAATGCATTATGGGGCAGCGCGCCTTGTCTGCGCGCCTTCCCCGACATCCCCGCTCCGTCGCCGCACATGTCAGCCGCCATTTTCGGAAAAATTTCGATTCGCGCGTCCGAATTAGGCTGTTTTTCGGATTCGGCACGAATCGAAATTTTTCCGATATTCGACTCGAATTCCACTTCGGATACTTCGATTCGCTCATCTCTAATGAGGATATTCAAGGACCAATGAAGCTTGTTGGATCATTCAGTTGGTTCTACATGGAATTAAGTTAAGGGAAATTTCTATTCATACAGAGAGCACATCAATAGCTACCACGTGAGTGCTTGGATTGCTTGACTGTGAGCTCCTTTTCAGGGGTGCACTGGGACTGCTCCCAGGTAGGTATGAGAGAGAAAAGTGAATGATTATCCTTTGATTGGAAAAATATTGTTAGGGGAAAACATTGTGAACATTGGTTCCCTCCATTTGGAGCCGTGTAACTAGCTGTGAAATACAGAGAGCACATCAATAGCTACCACGTGAGTGCTTGGATTGCTTGACTGTGAGCTCCTTTTCAGGGGTGCACTGGGACTGCTCCCAGGTAGGTATGAGAGAGAAAAGTGAATGATTATCCTTTGATTGGAAAAATATTGTTAGGGGAAAACATTGTGAACATTGGTTCCCTCCATTTGGAGCCGTGTAACTAGCTGTGAAAAACATTAGGGTACTTGGCTGTGAAGAAATACATAGTTTTGTTGTACAGTGCCTTGAAATAGTATTCATACCTCTTGAAATTTTCCCCATTTTCTCATGTTACAACCAAAAACATAAATGTATTTTATTGGGATTTTATGTGATAGACCAACACAAAGTGTCACATAATTGTGAAGGGGAAAGGAAATGATAAATGGTTTTCAAAATATTGTACAAATAAATATCTGCAAAGTGTGGCTTGCATTTGTATTCAGCCCCCTGGAGTCAATACTTTGTAGAACTACATTTCATTGCAATTCCAGCTACACGTCTTTTTTGGGGATGTCTCTACCAGCTTAGCACATCTAGAGAGTAAAATATTTGCCCATTCTTCTTTGCAAAATAGCTCAAGCTCTGTCAGATTGGATGGAGAGCATCTGTGAACAGCAGTTTTCAAGTATTATCACAGATTCTCAATTGGATTTAGGTCTGGACCTTGACTGGGCCATTCTAACACATAAATATGCTTTGATCTAAACCATTTCATTGTAGCTCCGGCTGTATGTTTAGGGTCGTTGTCCTGCTGGAAGGGGAACCTCTGCCCCAGTCTCAAGTCTTTTGAAGACTCTTAACAGGTTTTCTTCTAAGATTGCCCTGTATTTGGCTCTATTCATCTTCCCATCAACTCTGACCAGCTTCCCTGTCCTTGCTGAAGAAAAGCATCCCCACAACATGATGCTGCCACCACCATGTTTCACGGTGGGGATGGTGTGTTCAGGGTGATGTGCAGTGTTAGTTTTCTGCGACACCTAGCGTTTTTTTTTTAGGGCAAAAATGTTGGTCTCATCTGACCACAGCACCTTCTTCCACATGTTTGCTGTGTCCCCCACATGGCTTCTCGCAAATTGAAAACAGGACGTCTTATGGCTTTCTTTCAACAATAGCTTTCTTCTTGCCACTCTTCCATAAAGGCCAGATTTGTGTAGTGCATGACTAATAGTTGTCCTGTGGACAGATTCTCCCACCTGAGCTGTGGATTTCTGCAGCTCCTCTGGAGTTACCATGGGTCTCTTGGCTGCTTCTTTGATTAATGCTCTCCTTGCCTGGCCCGTCAGTTTAGGTGGACGGCCATGTCTTATTAGGTTTGCAGTTGTGCCATACTCTTTCCATTTTTTTTTATTTTTGGATGATGGATTGAACGGTGCTCTGTGAGATGTTCAAAGCTTGGATATTTTTTATAACATAACCTTGCTTTAAACTTCTCCACAACTTTATCCCTGACCTGTCTGGTGTATTCCTTAGCCTTCATCAAACCTCTGAGGGCTTCATAGAACAACTGTATTTATACTAAGATTAAATTACACACAGGTGAACTCTATTTACTAATTAGGTGATTTCTGAAGGCAATTGGTTCCACTAGATTTTAGTTAGGGGTATGAGAGTAAAGGGGGCTGAATACAAATGCACTCCATACTTTTCAGATATTTATTTGTAAAAACAAAAATTTGAAAACAATTTATCATTTTCCTTTCACTTCACAATTAGGTGCCACTTTGTGTTTGTCTATCACATACAATCCCAATAAATTACATTTACATTTTTGGTTGTAATATGACAAAATGGAAAATTTCAAGGGGTATGAATACTTTTTCAATACACTGTATGTTAGATTTTGTGAACTTTATTTTTTCCATGTTAAAATAGCATGCCAAGGCTGTCTGGACAATCATTTATTACTTGGAGGAGTTCTTTGGATTAAGGAACTTCCACTTTGGATGGAAGTGGACAAACACCAATGAAGAGTTTTGAACCCTTTAGTGGTGCTGGTTTATCTGGCTCTAGCAGGCTGGCTGATGCCCAGGGATGTGTCCAGATGGTGTGGGCCATGTTTTTTCTGCCGAGTAATGCTGCCCTGGGTAAATTAGGACTTTGGGACCCAGTGAAGAGAACTTGGAGAGCCCCAACAAGCTTACTGAAAAGCAGCCATGATACACTGAGGTTTAAGCTCCCTTTGGTGGCCTATGTCAAGAGGAAAAGCGTTTAGGAGACAGATCTCAAGATTCCCTGAACTGAGAATAAAAACGTGATCTTGGCCCCAAGGAGTAACTTCTTTGCTGAAATCACCCCTTATTTAAACAGGAGGTGCCCACAACATATGCATACTTTGAGGGTTGTCATTAGAATCAGGGCTTGAAGGTAATTCTAGTTCTGCTGTGTTAGTCCTGTTGTTCTGGCATAATGTACCCTAAAGAATAGAATTGTGAAATGCTTCACAAGACCAATCAGGTACCATCATTTTTTTTCAAATGTGTCAATATTTGAAACCATAAGCATTTACATGCAACTCTCTGTGCAATTAATCTGAGCCCATTCTGAAGCAGTCAGCTTCCTATGGAGAAGATGGAGAAATATCTGTTTCCCCATCTCCTTTGTGAAGCCCGAATAGACAAGGATTTCATCACTGATGGTTTCAGAGCTGTTTTTGGTGCTTTTGAAAGCAGGGGAGATATCAGGGGTCTAATAGGCTCCTGATGTCACAATTAAGAGTACCTATCACTACCTCTTTTGATAGCAATAAAGTTAAATAAAGAAAAAAAAACTGTAAAAAAAAAATAAAATAAATAAAAATAACGACAAAAAAGTTTTAAATCCAAATTAGTTTCCGTTTTTGTACACTCATGCAACATTCATTTTATTGCTTTTGATAAATGGCTATGCTAATAAAAAGTTTCAGCAGCGTCCATTTTATTCTCCAGTGCATATTCAGATAACATGTTTGGGGGTTCTAAGTGATTTTCTTGCAAAAAAAACACTGATTTTAATATGTATATGAAAAATGTCAAAATTGTCTTGATAAGAATGATCCACTGACAATTCCATCACACAGCCAAACTCCTTTGGACAGGGAACCGTCTATCCCTATAACCCCATTTCTTGGAGGGTACATTATCCTATTTGCCGGAATAAATATTTTTTATATCTACTGATCTGTTTATATGTATCTTCTTAAAAACTTGAAAAAAATCATTGAAAACAAAATTGTCTTAGTAGGCAAGTGGTCAAAGAAAGTTTTTTTTTAATGTATTAGCAAATGCATGTAAAGCCACAAAGGAACCTCTTGTGGGAGAAGATGAAAGCAGTACAGGCCGACTAAAACTAAACTATAGTTACTCCAAACCTAGGAAATACAGTGTATAAAGTATATGAGTAAATAGAAAGCATTCCTTAAGGTAGCCCCATCTTCCTTAAAGATACAGCAACACCAAAGGCCCTGACTTGCGCAAGGCAACTGAAGACCCCAGGGTGTGTTTATAAGAAATCCAACAAAGGAAGAATAGCAGTCACTTAATTCAACAAAGAAAAGGTACACATGTGCAGGGCAAAAATTGTTCATCACAATGTCCAGCTTATCAGAAAAAAACCCCCAAAAAAACAATTTAGTCCTTTAATCTCTTGGCGCCTGCCGCACGCAAATGTGTGGCCTCCCTGTGTCTGGGCCTTGACACCGAGCGGCCGCACATTTGTGTGCAATTAAGAAAAACATATGGGCTGAGAGCGCGCACCCTGAGCGCACCCAGCACACATGTCCGGTAATCACGGAAAGGTACCGATCTCTTTCGATCGGGACCTTTCCCGATCATGTGTCTGCCGTGACAGCGAATCACGGCGGTCACATGACCCTAAACCCCGCCCCACCTCCCAGTTCCTGAAACCTTTAAAGGGCCGGGAGGCGCTGGCGCCAAGGGGTTAAACATCATTTTAACATAATTTAATATTTTAAAACAAAGATTTTGTTTCCAACAATTAGTGGCAGGTTTCCTTGCTTCAATTTATAACTTATTGTAATCAAA
Source organism: Staurois parvus (assembly GCF_062004578.1). Lineage (NCBI taxonomy): Eukaryota > Metazoa > Chordata > Amphibia > Anura > Ranidae > Staurois > Staurois parvus. The sequence goes on from NW_028318368.1 coordinate 3,356,133, forward strand.
AGCTGGCTGAAAGTGGTCAGAATCAATATACAATTGTAATGTGCATGTCCATAACTAGAGTTTGAAAGATTCAAACCCAAGTATCCAAACCTCTTGGAATGAATGGGGTGAACTTTACCATATAGGCATGTTCACATAGTGCTAATTATCAAAAATATCTTAAATTAACTACTAAGAAAGTTGATGTGTAGCAAAGAATAGTGTTGTGTTCATAAAATAATATTGAAAAATAATTAGCACTTTTTTTCTGTCGCAAGCTTCACCACAGTGAAATTGAAACTCTCTATTTTTCCATCAATTTTTACTTCTAGAAGTTATTGTACAGACATTGTGCACTTCTCCAGGGTATTGTATCCAGAAGAACTATGAACTCCCTACCCTCCAGTAACTCTATACTACTGTATGCAAAGCTATCAATTTTTCATTCCTCTGCTGCTATTTTGTGAGCCAGGAAATATAAACAGACCATGAAGGCTTTAGATGCTAGGTACAGAAGTTATAAACTCAAGAAAACATATATATTGGGACAGATTTAAACATAAATGACAGAATTTTTTTTTAATTACTCATAGTGCATTGGCAATTTCCATTTCATGCACATTAATATATATCTAGTAGCAGCATTAGCACGATTTTAAGTTGTGAAAATCCTCAACATGAAAAACAAAAGTATTTAGTTTGCCATTCTAAAGAATATTGGTTAGTTTAGTATTTATTGCTTTTAAATGTGGTAAAAATGAATAATTAAACATCTCTTTCCCATTGTTTCTGTTCTGTAAAGCTATGCTAGTCCCCATCTCTAACATACTTAGAGCTGGTATACACAGGCTATTGAGTTGTGCATACCCACCTTTTAGCATGCTGTCACTTTGAATTGTATGGAAGAATAGAGGAAAAGCAAAAGCTGATCTCAAAAGTTATGTATTTAGTTAAAAGTTATGTATTTAGTACGGTTAAAAGAAGTGTCATTTGTGTATAATGCCCAGTGCCTACACAATCATTTGTACACAGGTTCATGAAGAAATGTTTGCATACCCTGGCAGAAATCATGACATTTTGGCATTGATATTGAAATAATGACTGATCATACCAAAAACACTGTCTTTTATTTAAGGATAGTGATTATATGAAGCCTTTTATTATCACATAATTGTTTGGCTCCTTTTTAAATTGTAATGATAACAGATATTACCCAAATGGCTCTGATCAAAAGTTTACATACCCTGGAATGTTTGGCCTTGTACAAACACACATGGTGCACACACGGGTTAAAATGGCAGTTAACAGTTAATTTCCCACATCTGTGGCTTTTTAAATTGCAATTAGTGTCTGTGTATAAATAGTCAATGAGTTTGATAGCTCTCACGTGGATGCACTGAGCTGGCTAGATACTGAACCATTTGGATCAGAAATGAACTGTCAAAAGATCTGCATAACAAGGAAATGGAACTTTATAAAGCTTGAAAGGGATATAAAAAGATATCCAAAGCCTTGAATATGTCAGTCAGTACTGTTCAATCGCTTATTAATAAATTGAAAATTCAGAGATCTCTTGATACCAAGCCAAGGTAAGGTAAGGTAAGGTAAACTAAGAAAGATTGCAGCCACAATTGCCAGAAGAATTGTTGTGGATACAAAGGACAACCTACAAGTCACCTCAGGAGAAATACAGGCTACTCTAGAAAAAACGGTGTGGTTGTTTCAAGGAGCACAATACGACAATACTTGAACAGAACTGAGCTGCGAGGTCGAGTTGCCTTTACTGTGCCAATGCCACAAAAAGCCTGGTAGCAATATGCTTGACAATACCTTGACAAGCCTCACCAGACTATTTTGTGGCATTGTCTCAGAGTGACAGCCTTGAGAGTTTGAGATATTTGGTCCCTGGTTCGGGATGTGGAAAGCACAAGCTGGACTGGTTGGAAGTCCTCAGTGTAGTCCTGAAGCTTGGGCTCCCTTTCCAGGGACCAGAAGTATAAAAAAAGAGTCCTGAGTTTAGGAAAGTGATCTTGGATAGACATGAATGGATGTATGTAGATGCATCAAGTAATGTTCTTCAGCAGGGTAGCATTATCCCTGCAGGAGTGACTTGGTAGACTGGGTTTTCTGTCCCACTGACACACCAAGTTGAGCAAATGGATACTACACTGCTACTGGGAGAACAAATATAGATACCCTGTACACAACTAAGATTCAGTATCAAAAAGCAAAGATCAGACTGGTTAGTGGTAAGTGAACATATGTTGTCATGGGTTTCAGTAAATAGCTGTATGTACAAAAATGAGTAAGTAAAGTATTAGGTCAGTCACAATTAACGAGACAATATGGTCATGGGGATATAGCAGCATAGAATGGAGTTATATGCAGATAAATTGGAGTAAACCTGGTAATCCACAAAATCAGGAAAAAGTAATGGCATTAGAAGCCAGTAACAGCAGTGATAGTCAATACTGCGATATGCCCATGTAAAAAGTATATACAAAAAGAAAAATTGCCATAAGTTAGGGGTGTATCCATTCATCAAAAAGCATTTCCCCGACTCACCATAGTTAAGGTGTGGATTCTAAACCAAAGAGCTTGTAAGAAAAATGTTAGCAGCTGACAAGAGCAGACCTGCCAAAAAAGACAGTATATTATGAATTCTATGTGGAGTAAATATTCCGCATAGGATTCATAATATACCGTCTTTTTTTGGCAGGTCTGCTCTTGTCAGCTGCTAACTTTTTTCTTCCATGTAAAACGTAGCCTATAACCAATTTAGAGTGCACTCTATATATGAATGTCAGTGATGAAATTTAAGACTCACTAAAGAGATACCTCTTACTATGGACAACTGGCAAAGTTCTTGTGAAGCAGCTGTCTGAGTGGGCAGTCTTTAACCCTAGTTCCTCAGCCAGCTATTGTTGGGGCCCATTCTTTACAATGGTTTGCATGAATACAGACCCAGTAGAGTCTGCTTGCAGTAAAACATGCTGCTAATTAGATGGCCAGTCCCTAAGTGCTCAGTCTCTGCTAGCAACACCAGATTAATGTCAGTGGTGTCTTCTCACCAGTCCCAGTGATACAGCAACAAGGGTCTCGCTGTTCAGATGTCATCCCATTTCTGGATCTGCCTAGAGCAGCTCCAGTCCTCAGCATACATCCATAGGCTTGTGGCAGGTTGATGTGCACACCTCTGTAATAAACTTTGAAAAAAAAAATTTCTCTTGCAAGATAATATCATAATGTGCTAGTAAGCACTGTATACTGTGCTGATATGCACTGCATGACAGGGCTTCCATCTTCACTTGGTCTTCCTTCCAGGTTTATGGGCTCCGACCGTTTGAATGGCTAAGCCACAATGACGTCACTCCCTCACATGCACACGGGAGTCACGGCCATGACATGAAGTTCATGCGCTGGTAATGTCCCTGGCTGCAGGAACAGTGAAGATCTCCTAAGTGGTGCACGTTTAGGAGATATTCCTTGTACCTACAGGTAAGCTTTATTGTAAGTGTCCAAACGGTGTTTACCATTGCTTTAATCACATCTGTGTTTGCTCTTTTGTGCAATGGCAAATCAGAAGACAGAGTGGAGCACAATTCACAGCCCAGCTTCTGAGACATGCAATGGAGGCAATTAGGATGGGGAACAGAGGAAAGCTCCAACGGTTCATTATAAAGGAGTTTAGTGTTTTGAGTGTGCTTGAAGCAGAGGATGCATAATGCTGTTAACATGGCATGACATAGAAGAAGAGTAGTTACCAGCACACTACAATCAGCAACATTAGTGTGGGAAGGATGTGGTATCAGGGAAAGATACTCCTCTAACAGGTGTATCTAATGGAACATACTTACTGAGATAACTGATATTTTTGGCAAAGAAAAACTGAAAGACAAGTATCCTTTCTGTAAAAGAACAATTTAGGAAGACTGCCAGACTTTTGGCTGCCTATTTACTGAGCATAAGAGTTAGGGTGTTTTGCAGAACATATGGCTTTCCATCCTGCATGTACTTTCAGTTTACCAAATCTGTTCCAATAACATTTATAGAGAAGATTCACTAGTAATATATTTTAACCCTTGTCATTTTAATGTGCATTCATAGTCAAATACAAAACAGTTAAATATTAAAAGCTTACAATTAATTTGTCTTTCCTTTCCAAATGCATATATCAGTGTAACATATATCTGTACACGTTCCCATATATATATATATATATATATATATATATATACATTGCATAATATAGTGACAATTTAGTAAAGCACTGCAATCAATATCTTCCACCTCCTACATAGATTTTATTTTAGCCAGCTGTGAAAGTTAAAAAAAGCAAAATCAAAACTGCTATTTGTGCAGGTTGGTAGATAGGAATTTGGCTCAATAATTGATTGGTAGTAACTGATTTGACCTTTTTCATTCCTACCTCGTATAGAAGAACTATGTTATTGTTAGAAATCCTTACACTAAGCGATAAGAGAATCGGATGAAGTAAAAGTGTTTGTTTATCTGCAAAGCCGCAAGCAAAGCTTAATTAAAAAATAGTTGTTGTGGAAGTTCATGTAATAAGATGTAATGTATGAGTTCTACAGTGTTATGAAATGAAAAAGAAATAAAAAATAAAACCATAGTTATAAAGAGTAAGAAATAAAATGCCAATCCTTTACTGTATATATTGTATGCATCTTGACAAAATTGACTTCAGATTAATCGAACTGCACAGTACAAAAAAAACTCAGTTTGCCTAACAACTGGTCAACCCAGCAATACTTGTTACACTATTTTAACAATTTATGTTAAAAGCAAAAGTTTTTGTTGCATAAATTTGCATATATATACAGTATATATACACTATATTACCAAAAGTATTGGGACACCCCTTCAAATCATTAGATTCAGGTGTTCCAATCACATCCATGGCCACAGGTGAATAAAATCAAGCAAATAGGCATGAAGACTGCTTCTACAAACATTTGTGAAAGAATGGGTCACTCTCAAGCATGGTACTGTGCTAGGTTGCCACTTGTGCAATAAGTCCATCTGTGAAATTTCCTTGCTACTAAATATTCCACAGTCAACTGTTAGTGGTATTTTAACAAAGTGGAAGCAACTAGGAACAACAGCAACTCAGCCATGAAGTGGTAGGCCACGTAAAATGACAGAGTGGGATCAGCACATGCTGAAGTGCACAGTGTGCAGAAGTCACCAACTGTCTGCAGAATCAATAACTAAAGACCTCCAAACTTTGTGTGGCCTTCAGATTAGCCCAACAACAGTGCATAGAGAGCTTCATGGAATGGGTTTACATGGCCGAGCAGCTGCATCCAAGCCTTATATCACCAAGTACAATGCAAAGCGTCAGATGCAGTGGTGTAAAGCACACCGCCACTGGACTCTAGAGCAGTGGAGACATGTTCTCTGGAGTGAAAAATCACACTTCTCTGTCTGGCAATCTGATGGACATGTCTGGGTTTGGTTGTGGCCAGGAGAACGGTACTTGCCTGACTGCATTGTGCAACTGCAATGTTTGGTAGAGGGGGGATTATGGTGTGGCATTGTTTTTCAGGGGTTGGTCTTGGCCCCTTAGTTCCAGTGAAGGGAACTCTTAGGGCATCAACAAAGTAAGAGATTTTGGACAAGTTCATGCTCCCAACTTTGTGGGAAGAGTTTGGGGATAGCCCCTTCCTGTTCCAACATGACTTCACAACAGTGCACAAAGACGTGGATGAGCGCGTTTGGGGTGGAAGAACTTGACTGGTCTTTATGGAGTCCTGACCTCACCCTGATAGAACACCTTTGGGATGAATTAGAGCGGAGACTGAGAGCCAGGCCTACTCATCCGACATCAGTGCCTGAACTCAAACATTCCCATAGACACACTCCTAAACCTTATGGACATCCTTCCCAGAAGGGTTGAAGCTGTCAAAGCTGCAAAGGGTGGGCCAACTCATTATTGAACCCTACGGACTAAGCCTGGGATGCCATTAAAGTTTATGTGGGTATAAAGGCAGGCGGCCCAATACTTTTGGCAATATAGTGTATGTTGAATATATATATATATATATATATATATATATCTCCATATTGCCACACCAAGGTACCTCTGCAAAGTGTTGTCCCTAACTCTAATCTAATAGGGATCCTATCATAGAACATTTTAAAACAATAAATACATTGATATCAGTTATGCCCATATTTTGCCTTGGGGCCCACCTATCTAACTCATAATTTTTTTATCATCATTCATCCAACAATATTGCCTTTATTCTTCTTGCCAAAATATTGCACAAAACAATTGTACATTTCACTGTATTTACCAAACCATGGTAAATACATTGCTCCTTGAAGATATTTATGTTAATACAGGTAATAAGGGGATGATGGGTCCCTTTGACAAAGTCTTCTATGAAGATACGTGTAGGGATGGAGCCTGACACTGTCAGTTGGATTACATTGTAGTGTGTGCTTGTGCTGAAGCTGGGAGCTGTGAGGAGATAAATGGCCAGCAGCCAGTGGATTTCCCAGTCCCTGCTAACTACTGATCCAGCAATATAGCTATTCCTTTGCTTTTTGCCTTTGTCTTCTGATCTTTTGTGAGTATTATTTTAATTTTGCTCAACAAAGTTGATTGAATGGTATCACACTATGGGAGCTTTTGGACATTTACATGCTCATCCTGGAATTACTGAGTGGACGGTAGAGAAGTATTACCCTAAACATTAAGCAAGTGTGAATCCCATCTGTGTTAAAGCTGTATGAGCTGTGTTTGCCTAATTTTAGCAAGATTGGCATGCACTTTTGGTAAGCACTTTTCCTGCGATGTAGGCAACACTTTGGGATATACACATTTGGAAGACTCGCAAGGAGGTAGAAATTTTACGATGATACACCTTTGGACTTGCAGTATTTAAGGAATTTGTATATGGATATTTGGCTGTGACTTTGTCACACATTGGAGGACTTGTGTGTCACATTGGGAGTATTTTGAATATCTACACTTTTATCATATGTCAGTGCTGTACAAAAGTTTATCTTTATATAAGGGTTTAGTCTAATATGGCAGCTGAGTGATGTTCACCCTATTTCACTTTACTGTATTTATTAATGTTTTTGAATAATAACTTTGTTGTGTCCATAGCACAGAAGGGTTTACTCATGAATCCTTACTAGCTAGTTACAAAAGGAAGCCCTTGCAAAAATACTTTTTAAAGTGACCCTTTCACATAACTAAGCTTCCTATTAAATAGTATCCCAGTAAATAAGAAAAAGAATATTATAATGCCCCCATTGTTAAAAAAAACCTCCATTGAAGTGTCTTTCAAAACTAACACTCCTTAGAGTGTCGGTCTGCTGAATGATTTCTCCCCTCAACCTTCACATTAACACTTTGAACCATAGTGATGTGGAAGTTGGCTGGAAGCAATTTCAGCAGGGATCATTATAATCCTCGTTGTTTTTATGTTTTATGAGTCAGCACTCACTCTGACTTCACTGCAGGGAGCATAGAAGAAAAAATATGTCAATATTCCACTGCTGTGATGTTAACGGAGATCAATATAGGGTAAGAACTTTGCAGGTGAAAGAGTAGAGCCAGGGAGGCTATGCTATTCATGGTCAGTGTGAGGAGAAGGAGGTTTTTGATGTGGAGGAGAATGTGGTGCAGATGCCATATCTTAAGGATGATGATGATAATATGGGATGTTTGCATTGGTAAATGGGGTGTATATGAAAAACTGGCAACTTTGTCTACGTGACGGTCTACAAGCTTTCTGAAAGAATAACATGCATTATTTGGCAATGAAACAAAGAACTGGGTAGAGATGCTGTTGTACATTCATTTTTAGAGTGATATTTTTCAGGAATATATAGGGGATGGTTAATCAAAACATCTCATTGTGCGCGAATGGCAGCTATTACTTCTTATGAGGACCATTTCCCTATCTATCCACATCAAACCTTTGCTCTGCGATCTCTGTCAACATGATGAGCAGCTTATTAGCTATAAAGGGTGAAAATAAACATACCAACTGTTTTGGTCTTTCTAAAATAAAATGGAGCCAGTGATCATACTTAGCCCAGCAGGTGCAAAGTCAGTGTGTGTGTGTGGTTTGTGTGGTGCTCCCTACTGATCAAGAACTATTTTTTATGTGTACTACAAGAATTACAAGAAAATAATTGTTTTACTTCCCTAGCAGTGACTTTGGTGAGATATTTTTTGGTTAATAACACAGGGGAGTCCTCTTTATATCTTCTATTAATAAGAGTATTTCTGGCACAACTTGTTACAGGAAGACAACTTACTATTTTCCTTTTGGATCCAGCTGACAAAATTACCATTATATATTTTTCTTATAGACAGTAGGTACCTGTAATAAATCTTTTAATAGATAAAACCTAGTGAATGGCTAAGTGTTCGGAAATTCCAAATTTTTGTGATAACATTATATGCAAGTTAAAGCCTTTAATTTTATATATCAGCAGTTGATAGATGGTTTGGTGCCTAGTTAGAAACATTATTTACAGGTATTAAATATTCAAATAAAAAAAAAAGGCAACTGTAAATGAAATTAGATCCATAACTAACTTTCAAATCTAAGATCCCTACTTCAAAAGCGAAAAGTTAAGTAATTCAATTACTCAGTTGAGTACTGTATGAGATTGTTTTTATTTGCACCAACCGGGTGGCTACTCCCTTCTTCTCAGTTCAAGCAGTACTGATACACAAAGGTTTAGTTATTCTGAATCTCTAAAGAAAAAAAAGGAGTAGTAAATGTAAGAAAATTCAGCCATAGATGGCTGGAATTTAGGTCAGTTCCAAATGGCCTGCAAGCACCTGGCGGACCAACAAAAAATATTTCACTGAACCAAAATGAAAATTATCAGCCAAACAGTGACTGTTACCTATCAGATGCAATCACTGTGCAGCAATGCCACTATATTTCATCTGCTGCAGGTACAACAACTGCCTGAATACCATGGCCGGCAGTGTTTGATTTCTCCCGTTTAGACAGTTGAAGGGGTTGTAAACCCTTACATACAGTATACCCAGTGAAGAGACTGGCCTCAGGTGATACACAGAGATGAAACAAATCCTCCTACATAACTTGAACCTGTTTATCTTGCTGTCTTCTCTTCTCTACATTCGTTGAAAGTGCCAAATGTATAAAGCTTGTCTGAGAGTTTAGAAAACAGGGGGCAGAGAGCTGAAATTACACACCGCAGAGCTCAGTGAGGAGCGCTCTGAGAGCTGATTGAAGGGAAGATAGACACCCCCTCCACACAGCTTACAGGAACAGAGTTGAGGGTGTCAATATGCTGAGCTCCCTCCCCATCACTATACTATAGAGGGATATGCTTTGTTCATATTTCATGTCTGAGGTTTACAACCACTTTAACTGTTAATAAAACTGTTAGTGCAAATCAAAATGATTGTAGATATATAAATGCACTTGCAAAAACACAGTTGAATACTGTCTGTGATACATTTTTAAGTCCAACTCTAGATATCTGCACTGTGTACAATAATTATGACCTGCATGTTCGTTCACTGTTAGGGAGGTTCAGCAAACTGCCAAATAAATGGGTTTTGGGCTGAGTTGAGCCTCCAGCTGCAGCGGGAATTGAAACATTTAGCAGCAGTGTTATTACAGCTACTAAATGTGAATGTTTGCTGCTTAAGGCTCCTGGTTGTTAAGGAACTGGCACTTGCTGGCACCCTAACAACCAGTGACACATCACTGCCAAGCACATTCAGCTGTCAGCAGGGGATTCCTAACTGACAGGTGAGTGTAAACAAAGGGGTGAGTGTAGTGTGAAACATTGCATGCCCCATCCCCAATTTTCATACCAGGTATGTCAGGTCTGGAATTGATTTTAAGGGGGATTTCACAAAACAATGATACCACCATCATGGTACCACCTTAATGGGATGTCCATATTTGGTCCATAATGTTACCCAGGAGACCCTACCCCTTTATTTATTTTAGTGGTTGGATAAATGTAATTTGGTGTGAGGGAAGCAACAGGATCAGTCGTTAAGGTGTTTTTTTTTTCAGTAGATTGGCAGGCATATATCTGCATCACTGGATGACATGATTGACTGTGGATTTGCATCATGGGACTTTTTTTTGTAGTTACCGGAATTGTGAAAAGCTGTGTACATAGGTTTTTGTTTTTTTTTACTGTTTATGGTTTCTTATTGGGAATGAGTGTGGTACTATATACCCCATACAAATTCACATGGGCAGTTCCAGGGGCCTCTTTATTTTTATATGCCCCCATCTGCAGCCCCCACAACCACCAGGCCAGTGTTGTGGGGAAGAGCACTTTATCCTTATCAACCTGTTTAGGGCACCTGGCCTGGTATGGCTCAGGAGGAAGGGGGCCACATGCTTGAACCACCTTTCCTGGACTGCCAGGCTTCTTGCTTGGATAAAGTTTTGGTAAGAATTATGGGGGGAACCCCACTCTTTTTTTTTTTAATCCATACCAGGCTTGAAGAGCATGGTATGAGATTTTGGGGAGAGCGCACACAATTTTTTTTTGCATTTCTCTTAAAATCCATACATTACCTGAAGGGCCTGGTATGAATTTTAGAGGATTTGATCCCCATAATTTTTTTAGGCTGTACCCGCCCCTTTGTTAACATTTGCCTGTCACCAAGAATTCCTAGCTGACAACTGAAGGTACCAGGCTGGGATGAGTCACTAGTTGTTAGGCTACAGGAGCTGACTCCTTAACAATCAGGAGCCTTGAGCAGTAATTCTGCTGCTGTTTCAGTTTTCACAGCAGCTATAGGTTCAACTCTGTATATTACATTGAATTGTTTTTGTCTTATGTGTATGTTCATACAGTATATGTGTAGTTTATAAATCATAGTCTTTATAATTTTCATGTACATCTTCCACCTGAAGTACTTGGGTGATCCCACTGTTTATCTTTGTTTCATGTTCAAAACTGATTTGATCTGAGCATGCGTGGTCCGTTTGCATTCTTTGGCTGGCCATTCAGAAGTACAGGACCCTGTGCATGTGCACAGCATGCCGGTATTACATACTCTGTTCAGCCAGTATGCCCCTCAGCCAATCACAAACTGCCTCTTGCACATGGCCCCTGCAGCTTGCCTGAGGCTGAACAGACTATGGAATACAGGCTGTATATCTGCACAGTGTCTTGTAACTACAAATGGCCAGCATGTGTGAGACATATTATGAGACCACACTATCAGAAAAAATAAATAAATGGTCACATGACAGAACCTATAAACCTTGTAAAAAAGGCAGAAAAGATCATTTCTGAAACTAAGCAAAAACACTCATGGAGCCTACATAGTTGTAATTGCTTTATAAATATATTCACACCCAGGGTTTTTTTCTCTCAGGACTGAATGTTAGGGAATGTTACACTTGCCTTGCGAAAGGCAATAAAACTAAAACTTCATACATATGGTTAGAATTCACAACATTCGCACACATTCTGAGAAATTCGCTAAACAATTTTTTTATACATAGAGCCCTTTGTGTTTTATTGTAGTTTATGTTTACTTGAATTTTGTTATAAGCAGATTGGTAAGGAAAATACATTCCCAGAATGTTTATAAGAGAAGTTTCAGACTAATGTGTTATTCACAGAGGCTTTTATGCTGTATATCATTTCTATTGGGCTAGCTTTAGGAAGTGAAATCCAGAGCTGGAGTTTAATTTTAATGATGTTTGTGCAGCCTTGGTATGGGCAAAATTAAAATTACTGGATTCTGGAATTACATAGCAAAGGCAATTTGAACAATTAAAACTAGCCTATCCTGCCAATAGCTGCAGTGAAGACTAGTATGAAATCATTTGTAGAGAAATCCTGATAATGATAATGGGAGTAAATTGCAAAAGCAAGCATGACCATTTTCAGATTTCTGACCTTGCATCAAGAAATGCTGCCATGCTGACATTAGAAATTGTTCCATCATAATGTGAATTTCCAAAAGGGTAACACATGGCTCTAGATTTTAGAAAACAAATATATCTGGAGCTGCACATTGTCAATTATTGTTTAGTAAAACCGAGGAAACAATCCCTAATCGCTCTGCTGAAACAGTTCACAAAAAACATGAAACATCTTTCTCATTCTAACTAAAATATATCAACTGGCAGAGGATTACTTAAACCTAAATTCATTGTGCACAGTGTAAACATATTTAAAGAAAAAGCAGTTATTAAAGTTGTGCATGACAAAAACATTTGTTTCGTTTTGTATTCCTTCATTAAGTTAATCATTCTGATTTATCGTATTTGTTATGTTAGAATCATTTGTTTTCCAAATTAGTTTTGTATATTCAGATTAATTTGGTATATTTGGATTAGTTTTGTTTATTGCGGAAGATTGGCTATATTCATTTTAACATGTTAACAATTGTTTTTTCAGGAGATTACTTATGCACTCTGAGTCATTTCTGGTAGTCCAACCCACAAAGAAAAATGGAATGAGCGGATTTTTTTTTATAGTAATAAAAAATATTAATGCAAAGTAAAAACAAAATGGATCTGAAAGAGTGAATGGAACAAATTTATTTTGTTATGATTTGTAGATGCTAATGGATATTTCTCCATCCAACCCATATACAGTATGTAGGAATCATCAACTTATTTCACTTTTATATCTTACTGTATTTATTGCAATAGGTTTCCTTTTCATATGTAGTGCATGATGAAAGATATTAATACAACATTAAAATGAAATGGATCTGAATCAATTCAGATCATTCGTTATGTTGTTATGTTATTTTAGATGCTTCAAACATCTGAATGAAACTAATGAAACAAATGAATTTAGTTGTTTTGTTATCAGATATTTCGGATTAGTTGAAACACGTTACTATTGTTATTTGGAGATTTGGAGATTTCTGATATGACCGAATTTCAATTTGGAAAAAATCCCCAAATTGCATGTCTAGCAGTTATTGATTTTTTTTTTAAGTTGGGAAATATCATTTATGTAGGATATTGGCCAAGATTTTATCCAAATGCAGCAAAATGATAAAGATAAGAATGCTTTTTTTCTGCCACCAGATGTCCTCAGTCTGATGGCCAGCATCATTCAAATCACTTCCTTTGACCCCACCCTAGCCAGTTGCAATAGCCTGATGATATGTGACTTGGCTTTGCTTATAACAAATACATGTCAGGTCCCATCATTGTTGACATGGTGGTCACAAGGCACTGTAAAAAATCAAAACCATTTAGGGTTCATTCTAATGTGTGACTAAGGGGCAGTAAAACTTGACAGTTGAGCTTCAGTCTTACCACCCATCTGAATGAAGACATGCAACAGCTTAGGGCTGTATACTTGCCTTAGCCACAATGCTGTACTTTGCAGGCCCAGCAAAAATGTAACAGCATGTCGCATTCAGTGGACATTACAGTCACTGAACGCAACCAATGTAAGTCTATGAAGCATCAATGCACATGATTGTGGCACGGTGGTGCGGCATTTACAGAGTTAAATCAAGTGGTGAGGGGGCAACATATCACCGTTGCAGGTGGTAAACTATAGCTGAGGACTTCTGATTTTTTTATATTAACCAAAAGGCTGGATATAGATGCAAAAAAATAAGATATGAGTATTGGAACATCATCTGCAAATAGCGTGCATTTGTGTTCTTCCTGACGGTCTTATACTCATAATATCAGGATTAGAGCAAGAGCTCCATTGCCACGAAAAACAATAATGATGCCAAGAGGCAACCCTATTCAAAATATAGTCAAAACTAAATGTTTGATATATAAAATGGCTGTTCCATTTTCCCTCTCGCACCCAGTAAAGAAGACCCTCAGTACACACACATTTGCTGTGTTGATGATGCTCTGGTCAAAAAGGTCCTGCTGTCTGTCCTCCATAAAGGGGTATACCTCCTTCCCCGTTTTACAGTCGAGACAGCGCACACAGACGGGACAGCAGTGCAGAGTTTATACTCTTCCAGTCAGCTAGAAGGATCGGCCTCAAGCAGAAACCTACCTAGGTGAGGGATCAGCTGTGAGTGATGCAACCTCTAGGGGGTGCTGAAACAATATAGAATCACCGCAAGACTTTCACATCAAAGCAAAAAAGCATACCATTTTGGGAACACAGTGCTCTGTAAATTATGGTACTATAAGGGTTCTTGGAAAGGGTACTTTTCCACTACATCGACTTTACAGAAATAAGCACAGCACAAGGGAAAATTATAGTAAGCAAAATGTTAGCTTACCACTACTGGCAGAGATGAATTCTAAGGTTGTGCTGTTCTGTGTCCAAGCGATGTCCGTAGAGTTTCACTTTCCAGTTCGAAGGACCACTTTGACGGGGAAACCCAAAACTCATGGGTTTCAGTAAAATTTTGACTGCTGAAGCCAGAATGAATGGTAGATGTTTGTTATACAAGCATGTAGCTAGACCTACATACAGTGAGAACAAAATAATACATAGTGTGGATTCAAAGTAATGCTCTAAACTGCCTTGGAAAGCTAATACAATTTATATGTTCTAAGATGGGTGGGAATCTAGCTATCTGGCTGCTTTGAAGTTACATTATGGTTTCTGGTGGAGATTCACACAAGCATGTTACTTCTTCTAGTTCCTTTAGATAGCAATCTTCCCAGCTGGAGGTGTAAATCGCATTCTAACACAAGAAATACAGCTGTTACACAATAAGACTTCTAATAACAAAATATACATTCAAAATATATCCACTTAGTCAAAACTAAATGTTTGATATATAAAATGGCTGTTCCATTTTTCCTTTCACACCCAGTAAAGACAACCCTCAGTACACACACATTTGCTATGTTGATGATGCTCTGCTCTGGTTGGGTTCCTCTCTGTTTTTGTTAAAATCTTTAGATAACAATGAATTAGAGTAATAGGTCTATAACTGGCCACATCCAATCCATGGAAACTTTACGGTGTTTTAGTAAAACACAGTTGAAGGCCCTGTTTTTCTCCACAGGTAGTTACCACCTCATAGGTACTTGAATAGAGAAGCAAAATGTGGAACATGTGAATTTTTTTTGTAGTAACCATCTACTCTACATTCTTTTTCCATGTTGTTAGTCCAATTCGGGGATATGGAGATCTTTAAAAAAATGTGTCCATGTATGTATTAGTTGAGAGTGTTTTCTCACTGCACTTTATCAGGCTAAGTCTTAGATTCTGAGATAATGTATCATTATTTAGTCTAAATCTGGGCATATCTTCAAGGTGTGCCCTAGAGTTGAGCTTGTTGAGTAGAAGGAATCCTGGTCTATTCCCCCATGTGAGAAGTATTGGGAACATCTCAAGGATTTTTCAGCCATAGTGATCAAGCACAGGTTAAGTTCAGAATGTAGTTGTTCTAGTTTAGGACAGATATCTAAATGAGGCCTGTGGTGTGTTTTGTTTTAGAGTTTATTGTAATCCCTTGTTATATGTTCAATACGTAGATTATGTGCTTTTTACAGTCTTGGGGAAAACTGAATCAAAACTCAGCAGTAGTCTTATGCACTGAGAAGTTAGCAATAGGAGAGGTGTCACTCATTTTATTTCAAATGTATTTATTTATTTCAAAAAGGTTTTGATTTGATGGGCATTACATACTTCATTTCCCAAAAGGGATTAATTTAGGAGCCAAGGATACTGTGGTGGGTTCCCACATACTGTAGATCTAAGAGATTTATCATAACAGGATCATTGTTGGCCAGGATTCTGATAGCATTCAAGTTGTTATGATTTTTAGAGATGGATCCAAAGTAAGCAAACTCATTTTAAATTCATGTAAGCTACTAAGTCTATCTCTTATTTAGGGATTCAAGCATCATTCCATTGGATACAAACATCAATAAAAATGTGATAAGGTTACTGACCCTTGCCTACTCTGTGACAAACAATTGAAATATGTTAAAACATGCACATTTAATGTAGATATAATTGTCTAGATATATGCAAAACAAATTGCAGTCAGAGATTAGAAAGTTGGAAGGCTGCTGAATGACTGTTGTTAGAGGAGAACACGGTGAGTTGAGCTACTGAAAGAATGATCTAAACAACTTCAGTGCATCTGCTTTGAATTTTTGAGGAGGAATTGAACCACAGTGCCTGCTACTACACACGTCAGTGTGGTCTTTGTTTAGAACTCAAATGGACTAATTTAAGTGTAAATTAGAGTAGAGTAGAAAATGGTGAAAACCTCTGTCAGGTTGTTTTTGCAATCTGTGTCTGGGAAGAGTTCCCTTCACTGTCTGTTCAGGTGACACATGAACAGGAAATGAAAAGAAAGTGAGAGCTGTCACTGCAAAAAGTGATGCCAGTGGAAGATTTCACCTCTATTCCTGATTCAGTGACATAGTAAAATGTTGTAATTTCTTATTTTCAGTGTGGGTGGCACTAATTACTAGGGCAAATAGAGAGGATGAATATTCCCAAAGGAGACACAAACACCAATAAAAATCTGTTCAGACTACTAACCCTTGCCTACTCTTTTAAAAAAATAATTAAAAAAAAGGTTTTGGGTTCAGAAATACTTCAATATTCATAGCCTGGAACCAGTTCACTTTAAGGCTGTTCTTTTTTTTTTTTTTTGTTATCAAACTGTTTGTGCCCATGGTGATGGCATCAGCATATAAAAGTGTCTGAATACTGCAGTTAGTGTTGGTGACTGTTTCCTCTGGTCACACCAACAGTGCATAATTTCAGATACTCCATACACACAGGAGAAGTGATTGCTGCCACAGTTACACACTTTAGCTTCTTATGTTAAGAGTTATTCTTAAACTCAAAATATGAACTACTGGAGGGCTGGTTGGGAAACACTATAGGTTGTATCCCCTCGTTGCCTAACTTGAGAGAAAACAATGAAAGTCAATTTATATCCAGTGACTGCTAATGAAGATAGATTTTTAACATATTTTGTCTGTTACACATTTTTATTTAAAGTAGAATTTGCAGTAGAAATGGAATGTTTTACTAAAAGTTAGAGTAAAGATATGATGTAAGACGTTAAAGCTTTTGGATACATTTCTATGTATTGCCTATGGGGGCTCTGAAAAATCACATAATTTACATTAGCTGGTTTAATTCTGAAATACAAAAATACTTTGACTAAAGAGACAATAGTCTTCTTCACCTCAGTGTTGGTAACCTGCTTACTTTCTTAACCCAGAGTTCGTCTGACCTTTAATTAAAAGAAAAATTTGTTGTCCTTCGTTTTAAAGACAGCAAATAATGAACTCATTAAAATGAGGTTAGTGCATGGCCCTAGAGCAGTAAATGCTGAAGTCTCATTAGCAACTAACAATTCAAAGCATAGCACATAAATAAAACTAATATGGCACAGTCAAATGTCTTGGCACATTCAATTTGAAAAGAATTGAATATGTATTGTCAGTGATAGCTAAGGCATAAAGTTTTAATGCACTTACTAAAGAAAAGTAAATGCTTTTTTTTATCAGATATGAAATGATAGTAGAGACATGGCCCTAGAAAGTTTCAAATGCAAATGAAGGGTTTTGTTGTAATTAGCCACAACATTGTTACAAAAGATCAATCTTTTGAAATAGATTCACCAATTAAATGAAATGCAGTCAAGCCTTCTTGACCCACAAACAAGTCAGTACACGGATTAATATGCAACATTTACACAGAAGATAAAATGACATCTTCAGTGTGACATGCTAAAACCCTTAAGTGACAGAGCAAAGGGTAAATTAATAAAATATTAAAGGTAGGTTTTACTGAACCATCACAAGCAATTAGATTTTTCTATTCCAGTAGAGATCCTAAATACTAAGCTACAGAATGATTCACTAAGTGCATTCACTAAGGTATTACTGACTCATTCACTGTTTATTCATACTTTAAATATTTTTCTAATTAATAAAATATTGAAATTTTTTTTTAGGTTTACTTAATTGAATAAATATGTATTAAGCTGTATCATGGTTGTTCTGCATTTGTATTGGTCAGTAGTGATGAGCAAACTGAGCAACGTTTGGTTCGATGGAGGTTCATCTAACAATTACAAATATGTGCAAACCTTGAATCTGAACCCCATTAAAATCTATAGGTGCTGAATCTCACTTTTTTCTAGCCTTTTTCAAGGACAATTTGCAAGCTTTTGGAAAAAATGAAATGGGTAGCTAGACACTGTTATGGGGTGCATATAAAAAAAAGTTTACAGTGTAGCTGGGAGCAGATATTTTAATAAGACTTCAAGGAAATCATTAAAAGTAAACAAAGCTTAGAGGATGCCTTAAACCTGCATGTTAAGTGGCACACTTGTACGATGTAATACAGAAAAAGTGATATTTAGAAATAAAAGAAAAAATGTTGCTAGCTAGATGACATTTTCTGTCTGCTTTGTTCGGTTTGTAAACAAAGCAACCAGGGAATTCCTAACACCAACACTCCAAGCAATGACCGAAAAAAAACTGCGTGCGATGCCTCCAATCCCACAGACCCTTATGCATGAGAAATATCTTGTCTAGATTTAAGAGGAAACCCCACAAGAAAAAAAAGACAGCAAGAGGTCATCCAAAAACTCCAGAGCAGACCCTTACTAAAGCATGCAGCTTTGCTGGCCAGGAATAAGGCATGCCCCCCCCCATCCTGTAGCATACCAGGCCACATGCTCTCAACATTGCAAGGGAGCTTCTCCTCAGCAAAGCACATTGTCCCTATGTTGTTACATTTAACAGTCAATGATGTGTCCCAGAATCCTTGCTGGCTTGTTAACTATGTGAAACAAGCTGGCAGGTAGGAAGTCATTTAGTTAGTGGTGATAGTAATACTACCAGTAAAAGAATAACTTATGTTTTGGCAAAACAGGTCAAACTGGGCATTTAGTATACCTGTTCAGCAGATAGCTAAACTACCTATGAGTAAGCACTGATGATGGAGTGAAACGCATTAGCTGTAGTGCTATGTTCCCTCTTTTGTGTATTGTGGAGTGTTTATTTTGAATATGACCAAATAAAGTTGATTTTATTGGATATGCTGCCGACCGGATAGCTAAACTACAAATAATGAGAAGGGATGAGTTTACTCTAACAGTTTCTAATAAAGCAATTATGTTATCAAGATTCGAGAGATGACGTCATCATAATGCACCATTGATGTAATATCCTATACACATGGGCCACTTTTGCCATTTTTGCCACATTCAACAGTATGCAGATGGATGTCAGGGAAACATAATGAAGGTTTCATGTAAATTCAGGACTACATTTTTCCATACTGCTGCCTTGTTTGCTACATTGGCAGTAAATGTAATGCCTGTGGTGCAATGCAAATTGGGCAGTTCTAGCACAAATCCTACTGTTGCAGCACCTTTCTAAGTGCAAGATATGGAGCTTTCCAGGGCACAGTAATGATGTGTAGAAATCTCTGGTTTGGACATTACCCAAAAGGCACAATCGCACAGGCACTGCAAGCTGGTGTCAACTAGTGGCACAGTCATGCACCAATTCACAGCATGTTTAATAAATCTTGGAAGTGGGCATGCTGTAAAAGATACAAGCATCTAGTTGGGTATTAAAGAAGATATACAACAAAATACAGAAATACATTTACAGGAATCTCCCAAACTACGTGTAATTATCTTGGCCCCACTAGTAGTTCACACGCCTCTACAGTATTGCATAGCTTCCTGTCTCACATCAGAAAATGAATGAGCTTATCTTCAATATAAGGTCTTCTCTGTGTTCCTCTCCTCCAATAAGCTGCCTAAACACATCCCCCTTCAGCCTCCAGTACCAGAAAGCATATTTGATGACTGTACTGAGCTAAGCAGTTTGCAGGACACAACCTCTTTCTCCCAGTTTGATTTTTGCTACGCAGGGCATCCAATGTAAAGCAACATTTTAAATATTTGTTCTTTTATTTTAAAATGCATAGGTTTTTTTTATTAAATTAAGTTTAGGACTAAAATATGTTTTTTATATATGTGTAAAGATTGTAAAATTGGCCAGTGGGAGGCTGGAATGTCTTGATGATGCTAACTTTTTTTATATTTTAATCCAATTCTTGTGTTACTCTTTAATTTTTAATTTGGATGTACAGTACTGTGCAAAAGTTTTAGGCAGGTGTAAAAAAATGGTGTAAATAAGAATGCTTTGAGAAATAGAAGTATTACATTAACCAGAGATGGTTCAAATTTCAGTCGGTTCAGCAGGGACTATTGAGATTCAAACCATGTATGGGTAGACTAAATGTACCCAAGTTGATTGATCAATCAAGGTGGGTACAATCAGCCTGTCCAATTTTACATGCGATTATTGCTAGCAGCTATTACAGCTACTAGCAGTAATCACTGTTGATCCTGGTGGGGAGAGCTCTACCTGCAACCACCCCTTCCACCATCCAGGAGAGCACAAGGGCTCCATGGGTGGGATTCCCCCATCAACACTTACTGTGTTGATGGGGGAATCAAGTGATTTTGTTCTCCTGATACCTATAGCCAGCTTTAGTAGTTTATTTCTATCAATTAAAAAAATGGAAAGTAAATGAACAGAATAGAAATCTAAATCAAATCAATATTTGGTGTGGCCACCAAAACCTGTGTGCAAGTGTACCTAGCAGAATTGATGCTGTATTGAAGGCAAAGGGTGGTGACACCAAATTATGTTAATTGCTAAAAAATAAATTATTACCACTTCTATTTCTGAAAGTATTTTTAAGGTACAGCATTTTTTTTAGATTAGATGTGGCTGTGGTCTTTTACAAGGTTTTCAGGTTATTAGTATTGAGTACCTTTTGGGAATATATAGCAACTAGTCTCTTATTCACTACATCTCAAACTGGGGTTGATTTAAAGTGTTACTAAACCCACAACAGTAAAATCAGTCTGTATATGCAGTAAAGCATGCTTTATATACTCACTGTGGAACCTAAGGGGTTAATCATCTGCATTGTGTAAAAAGGAGATTTGATCCTGATCCTCCCCTTCTTCCAGTGCCCCCCTCCTATCTCCTGATAAGACATATTGTGTGGAGACACTGTGCACATGCTCAGCTTAGTGTGTATTGCTAGAGAGGGTTTTTTTTCTTGGGAGAGTGCATGTGGTCAGCACAGGGCCAATCAGCACTGTCCAGACAGAGGTCAGGGATTTTGCATCCTCCTAGAGCAGAAAGAAAACTCCTAAAAGCTTTAACCAGTGCTCTGCTGAACACTGATAGATGCCACAAGACTGCTCTAACTGCTGATGAGAAGAGGTATTTAGCAGTTTGTATTTACTAAAATAAATGCATTTCCATATAGTGAATGCAGGGTCCTGGGTTTAGCAACACTTTAAGGAGTAGTGGTGTTTCACCTATGAGAGCATATATTCACTTTGCAAAGTGTATAGTCAGTTAGCTTAGTAAATAAGGTGAATCTGTGTTCACTTTGTATACCCAATCAAGTGCAAGAGAAATAAAAACAAAAAAAAACCATTATTGTTTGCACACTATTTGATGCTTGAAGTTAATGCAGCTTTACCACATTCACTAAGCTAAATACACATGCACTTTTCATAGTAAACATATAATTTACAAAGTGAACATGGTCTATTCCTTTAATCATTCAACACTACTACAGTATTTCGTTTAGTGGATTTTTAAATCAAAATATTAATTTGGAAAGTATAAACAATCATTTTTGAGAAACAATGATAGAGAGGAATACACAGTTTGCTAATATCCTGCCCACTTATTGGGTCATTAACCGCTTGAGGTTTTAAAAACCCTCTTCCCCTTTAATACCTAGCCTTTACAGAATGTGTTGTATTTCTGATGTCATCTAGTCTGCCCCCACATTTTTTTATATTTGGTATAACAAGCTGCCCACTTTACAAACCATGACATGCTTTGCTTTTGAATGATGGATGAATAAAAGCATCCTAAATTAAAACTAATTAACAGTGCATACACTACTGTGCTGCATACTCCAATATACTTCTTTGATGTGCAATTACCACAATTTATTATGACAGCAGTTATTTGATGAATCTCCTGTTACTATATTCACCTTACAAATTAAAGGTAATAAGCATGTCACATAAACATAGTAATTTTCCCAATTACTGTTAGTATAATTGGAAACATGTATGTTGATTATGTACCCAGAGTAAATTAGTGTATTAAGTCATGTAAAATAAACCACTTTGATGAAATATCCGAATGTGTGAGTTGTAACCTTTTTAACCACTTCAATACCGGACACTATCAGCCCCTTTTTGCCCAGGCTATTTTCAGCTTTCAGTGCTGTCACACTTTGAATGACAATTTCACCATCATTCAACACTCTACACAAATAACATTTTTAGCATTTTTTTATTACACGAATAAGAGCTTTCTTTTAGTGGTATTTAATCACCACTAGGTTTTTATTTTTTTTTTTGCTAAATAAACAGAAATAGACCACATTTTTCTTTTTACTTTTTTGTTTGTTTCTGGTATACAATAAAAATTAGTGATCTTCTTCACAAATTTAGACCAAAATGTATACTGATATATTTCTTTGCTGAAAACAACCCAAATAAGTGTATAATATTTAGTCTGTAGGAAAGTTATAGAGTCCACAAACTATGATATATATATATATATATATATATATATATATATATATATATATACACACACACAGTGAAGGAAATAAGTATTTGATCCCCTGCTGATCTTGAATGTCTGCCCGATCACAGGGAAATGATCAGTCTAAAAATCTAATGGTAGGTGTATTGCAACATTTCCCTCCTGAACATGCAAATCAGTGCATAATTTGTTAGACATGCATTTCTATTGAATTTTTTGTTGCTATTATGTCTCTCAGTGTTACAATACACCTGCCATTCGATTTTTAGACTAATCATTTCTTTGTGACTGGGCAAACATTCAAAATCAGCAGGGGATCAAATACTTATTTCCTTCACTGTGCATATATATATATATATAATCTCTGAAAATCAATCAGTCCTCAATTCTTGAGGCCTGAAAATGCCAAGACAGTACAAATACCCCCCCAAATAACCCCTTTTTGGAAATCAGACAGTCCAAGGTATTTAGTAAGAGGCATGGTGAGTTTTTCGAAGTTGTAATGTTTTTGTCACAATTTTTTTTTTACATACTGTGACCAGTACAATACACTGTTGTCATAGTAACACTGTACTACTCTGGGGAGGTGTTCAGGTTTTTGTTTTCTTTTATACACTAAAATTACTTATAATAGTCAGGTTTTTTTCTGTCTGTACCCCCATTCTTGATTATTTCCTTGATTCTTGATTCTTACATGTCCTAGGTGACAACATTGTCATTTTTTTCATTTAAGTAGTGTGGCAAAAGAGTAGAGCATTAATAAGCTTTTAGTAAGTTTTTTTTTTTGCTGTCAGTGTCCCCATTGGAGCTACACCAGGGCAGTCTGTTTGTATTTCCCCTGGGGAAATTTGGTTTAACTATCCTTGCTACATGGTGGCAAACTCAGACACACAAGGTTTTGCTACAACAGGAGGTGATGATAAATCTCCTCTATACTGTAGTAATTAAAATCAAACAGGGGTTCTAAATATTCACAACTCTACTAAAACAGTGTTTTCCCTTTAATTCCTTTCTTCCTAGCAGTCTATTTTTTCCTTTAAATATTCTTTATATTGTTTGTGTTAATCTTGCCTGAAAATCCTGGTGGAGTTAAAGTGGAATTTCTGGCAAAACTCTTAAAATGCTCACCCCAAAAGCTATTCTGACTGACTAAGAAAGATGTACAGTGGGGATCGAAAGTTTGGGCACCCCAACTAAAATTTTGTATTAATGTGCATAAAGAAGCCAAGGAAAGATGGAAGAATCTCCAAAAGGCATCAAATTACAGATTAGACATTCTTATAATATGTCAACAAAAGTTAGATTTTATTTCCATCATTTACACTTTCAAAATAACAGAAAACAAAAAAATGGCGTCTGCAAAAGTTTGGGCACCCTGCAGAGTTAATATCTTGTACTGCCCCCTTTGGCAAGTATCACAGCTTGTAAGTGCTTTTTGTAGCCAGCCAAGAGTCTTTCAATTCTTGTTTGAGGTATCTTTGCCCATTCTTCCTTACAAAAGTCTTCCAATTCTTTGAGATTTCTGGGCTGTCTGTCACGCACTGCTCTTTTAAGGTCTATCCATAGATTTTCAATTATGTTGAGGTCAGGAGATTGTGAAGGCCATGGCAAAACCTTCAGTTTACGCCTCTTGATGTAATCCCCCGTGGATTTCGAGGTGTGTTTAGGATCATTATCCATTTGTAGAAGCCATCCTCTCTTTAACTTCAGCTTTTTCACAGATGGCATCAAGTTACCATCCAAAATTTGCTGAAATTTTATTGAATCCATTTTTCCTTCTACTCGTGAGATGTTCCCTGTGCCACTGGCTGTAACACAACCCCAAAGCATGATTGATCCAACCCCATGCTTAACAGTTGGACAGAGGTTCTTTTCATTAAATTCTGTGCCCCTTCTTCTCCAAACGTACCTTTGCTCATTCCGGCCAAAAAGTTCAATTTTAACCTCATCGGTCCACAGAACTTGTTTCCAAAATGCATCAGGCTTGTCTATATGTTCATTTGCAAAGTTCAAACGATGATTTTTGTGGTGAGGACGTAGAAGAGGTTTTCTTCTGATGACTCTTCCATGAAGACCATATTTGTACAAGTATCTCTTTATAGTGGAATAGTGTACCACAACTCCAGTATCTGCCAGATCTTTCTGGAGGGATTGTGCAGTCAAACGTGGGTTTTGAATTGTTTTTCTCACAATCCTGCGAGCTGTTCTGTCTGATATTTTTCTTGGTCTTCCAGATCTTGCTTTAACTTCCACTGTTCCTGATGACTGCCATTTCTTAATTACATTCCGAACAAAGGATATTGACATCTGAAAACGCTTTGCTATCTTCTTATAGCCTTCTCCAGCTTTGTGAGCGTCAACTATTTTCAGTTTCAGTTTTCTCGACAACTGCTTAGAAGAACCCATGGTGCTGATTGTTGGGGCAAGGTCAGATGAGTCTGGGCATTTAAAACCTTTGAGCTTGACATCACCTGGTCTTCCCAGACGATGATTGAGAACAATCCATGACACTGGCAGGTCTCAGCTTTGCAAAGGGGGCAGTGCATGCTATAAATTCTGCAGGGTGCCCAAACTTTTGCAGACGCCATTTTTTTGTTTTCTGTTATTTTGAAAGTGTAAATGATGGAAATAAAATCTAACTTTTGTTGACATATTATAAGAATGTCTAATCTGTAATTTGATGCCTTTTGGAGATTTTTCCATCTTTCCTTGGCTTCTTTATGCACATTAATGCAAATTTTTAGCTGGGGTGCCCAAACTTTCAATCCCCACTGTATATACTTAACCTATTCAGGCTGCTCCATTCCAGTCACATGATCTCCCCTGTGTTTGCCAGTGCCAGCTACAGAGGAGAGGAGAGAGCTCTCGACAAGGGCTGGTAATGCCTGGGAGCAGTGACATCACCCATAGGCTTCTATGGTCCATCCATTGTCAATGCTCCCTCCTCTCCCCTACAGCTGCCGCTGATGACACAGAGGAACCAGATCACATGACTGGACCAGAGTGGCCTGAAAATTGGGAAATTGGTAAGTATACAGATCTTTCTGATCTTTCTAGATTTTAGGAGGTGGAAAGGAGCATTTTTTGGAGTTGTTAGGTTTTGACGTGAATTTTATTTAAGGATTCAGTCCACCCACTATGGAGAACTAAAAATGTATCTCCAGCCAATTTTATTTTTTTAGATTTGGAAACAGTTGGGAAGGTGTGAAAATGCTTATCAGGTTTGGATGCTGTCTGGACCCCTGCTGGGCAGATTCATTCTCTCTATTTGTCCTGAAGACCAATGTTTCCAAGAGACATACTGGGGTGAAATCTAAAGAGTTATTGTCATTGAAACAGATGGTGAGGAATCCCGTTTAATGGTGACAACTGTCTAAGGGTGAATTTCCGCTAACTGTAAAGATATTTCCTCTTACTTCCTGTTGAGTCTCTGGGAAAGGACGTGAAATTAAATCTTCATAGTGGGACATGGACAGTAAAAAAGGGACCTGACTGAGGTTTTACCATTCTGTACTTTATCCAAAAGCAAAAAAAATTGTTTTGGCTGCTGTTAGAAGCCATGGGGCCTCATACAGCCAACCTGACAGGGTCCCCTCAAATAAACACTAGGCTTCAGTTATGAATGAACACAGTGAGTGATTGGTACCGATCACATGTGTTCATTCAGGAAAGGAAGGGCTGGACAATGTGACATATTTAATGGACACTTTCCCCACTCTCCATCCTGAAGGATCCTATGGTGTCCTTGCAGCTGCCAGTGGGAAGGAGAGGAGGAAATCCAATCTGGCAGCACTGCGGGTGTGGGTACACAGGGGGACCTGGGCAGCAGAGGGAAACGAATGGTGCACAGGGAGGGTGATCGGTACGGTGGGGAGGGGGGCAGTTACTGGAACCAATCTCCTGTAAGGCTTTCTTTGCAGCAGCTGAAAGCTGGTGGGAGGGAGAGGAGAAGAAGCCAGGTTTCAGCTGCTGCAGAGAGAGCCATACAGGGGATCGGCTCCAGTAACTCCCCCCCCCCCAATGTTGTTCTGATCATCCTCCCTGCCAGCATCCGATTCACCCAGCTTGCTTGGGCCCCGTGCAGTAGGACCGGTGGTACCCCCTTATCCATGGCCCTGTAAAGATGCACTTTAATTTTTGGTTGCGAAAGTCAGGGTTACATTCCTATTTCCCTACTATCCAGCAGGCATGCTAAGATATTTGCCCTGTTGTAGTAGGGTTTTACCAGCATTATCTCTCAAATCTATTCCAATTAAGCATACACTTCAAATCATGCTGGAAGATCATTTTAAAAGGGTAAATCTCAACTGTCTTTGCACTGTGGGGTTTATTTACTAAAGCTGGAGAGTGCAAAATTTGGCTCACTTCTGCATAGAAACCAATCAGCTTCCAGGTTGTATTGCCAAAGCTTAATTGAACAATCTGAGTTTAGAAGATGACAGGCTTCTATGCAGAAGTAAGCCTGATTTTTCACTTTCTAGTTTTAGTAAATAAACCCCAGTGTGTTCATTATTCTGCCTAGTATACATGGGTCATATAAATTGTGTCACTTGAATCAGCAGTGTTCTGGAATTACCTGCTTACCTGTTTAGGATTTTGTTATATGCGTAACTAAGAATATATGCTACCATTATGTACACCCTGTATTGAAAAGGAGAACGTGGAGTTATCCAACTAAAGCATAATGTGTTTGTTAATAATTCACTATTTGAATAAATTATCTAATTATAATAATATTCTAAAATGCAAAACTTATGTGCAAGCTTGTGTTCTTACTCCACTGAAACCAGAGTTTTGATACATCTTGACAACTGACAGCACTTAAAATATTTTGGCAGAATTCCTGTTATAGACTGCTAAAAAAATGGGACAGCTGCATGTGACGAGTATGAGAGAAAAAGACTGGCAAACATTTGCAACCTATCTCAGCAAGCGAAAACAAATTAATGCATTATACATATGCTGTCTACAAGCATATAGAGTTATTTAGTGAAGCAGTGCAATTTGACCAACCCTTAGGGGTCTATGTATAAAACATTTTGCTGTGTGAATGTCTTAACCATTTGCATGAGCAGCACAAATGTTTGCTATATTGTCTGTAATATAATTATCTCTCATAATCTGCAGCTCCATCTAGTGGCCACTACATGGTAATATTCTTATTGAGATATTTCAAGAAAAATACCTCATTATGGCCACAAGATGGAGCTGATGATTATATGTAGTATTTATAATTCAAACAGTTCAGCAAGGATCTGTGGTATTTGAGCGAATAGTAAGAAATCTGCACATTGAATGATTTATATATAGACCCCAAAGTGTTAACCTTTATTGGACTTTTCTAACATTGCTGGTTGCTATGGATTACTCTACATTTCACATCCTTTACTCTGCACATTGCTGTTTTCAGTAAATATTTTGTACTAAATATTTCGCAGTATGATGTTAATTCAGAAATAGGCAATTTTCTCACTGCTCTTTTGCAAAAACATGGTAAAAATGCATATGCATTTTTGCCTTGTTTTTGCCACTGTTTTTTCTCACAAAACGTGACTTAAGAAATGCACCAAAACTCAACTTTGGGTGCATTTTTTATGCATGTTTGCCTCATCTTTTATGCGTTTTCTATTGATTTCAATGGGGTGGTGCCTTTTTGGTGTGGTTTTTTTTTACGGCACCAAACAGTCACCACAAATGCAGCAAGTAAGACTTTTAAAAATGCAATGGTCCCGCAACTGGCCAGTATGAAGAGAATTTAGTATTTTGTGGAGCCTCAGGGCACTGAGCAGGAGAAACGTATATCCAGCTCACAGGGACCTGCGCAGACTAAAATATAGAGATTGGAGAAAAGATAAAATGGGCATGCTTCTCAGATAACTAATGGCTATTAATAGGCAGCATTTTTTTTCCCAGTGAGAACCCTATACTGTCCCAATAGTTTTTTCTCCTTGCATCCTTTTTCTAGCATTTTTTTTGGGGGGGCCTTCCAACAATTCTGACCCTGTACACATCTCCTACCAAGACTAGCCTTGAATAGTATGCTGCTCATGAAAAAATACAGTTAGCTTCTTCTATATCCAATGTATGAGTAATTCCTTATTGAACTGTACCACTGAAGAGTACATTTCTCACGTGCTTTTCACCACTGTGCTAATAAACATGAACTGAAAACATTTAAAGTATGGTCCTCCCCAAACTGTTATCAGAAGGTTGGAAGTACACAACTGTGCTAAATGTCTTTGTAACCTATGTTGTAGCATTACCTAGACCAGTAAGCAGTCTGTGTATACTGTGTGTTTATTATTACCAGTACCTCTAACTGAAAACACATAAGGTCAATCATTTGAAGGGGCTATATAGTGTATGTACAATATGTATTAAGTAAGAGGCACGCATGACTTGACCACAATTTCTTACATATCTAAACTATTACATTTTGATCTGGCATTTGCCTTATTTATATGCCTACATATCAGCTAGATTTTGTTTTGTTATGAATCAAAATTCGGATGAAATTTTTGTTATTTGGAGATCCTAATGCAGGGCTCAAAATTTTAAGTCCTGAGCTACTAGCCAGGCCTCAAGAGTTACCCGCCACCAATTGCCCCACCCAACCCCTACCCTGACCCGCCCCTAAACACACCCTCGTAAATTATCATGAAATTACATTGTTAAATGTTACCCACATTGCATCAGGGTCCCCATAGTCACCACACATTACATCAGGGCCTCCAATATCCCCCTAAACACTCCATCATACTTAGACCATGCACATTATACAACCATAACCTCCCATAATCTCTCAATCACCAAGCCATAACTCTACCAAGCATGTCCTACCATCTATCCAACCCAGCAATACCTCAAATATCCCATACTGTACCACCCATAATAACCACATCATCCTGAACCTGACCAAATCACCCATACATGTATGTTTACACACAGACACATGTACACACACAGACACGTACATACACACACACACAGACACATGTACACATATACATGCACGCACACACATACATCTACATATACACAGACACATGTACACAGACACACATACACGTGTACACACGCACATACACATGTACACACATATGTACACAAACATGTAAACACACCTACACATGTGTTCACACACATGTACACACATACACATGTACATACACACATATACACACATACATACAGTTGCAAGAAAAAGTATGTGAACCCCTTGGGATTACGTGGAGTTTTGCATGAATTGGGCATAAAATGTGCTCTGAACCTCATCTAAGTCACAACAATAGAAGAACACAGTCTGCTGAACATAATACTACACAAACATTAGATGTTGCCATGGTTTAATTGCACATAACATGTAAACATTCACAGTGCAGGGAGGAAAAAGTGTGTGAGCCCCTAGCTTAATGACTTCTCCCAGAGCTAATTTTAGCCAGGAGTGAGCCAACCTTGACTCCAATCAGTGTGATGATATTGAATGTGTTGCTGACAGCTGTCCTGCCCTTAAAAAACACACACCTGTTTCGGGTTTACTGGTTTCAAGAAGCACTGTCTGATGTGAACCATGCCTTGCAGAAAAGAGCTCTCAGAAGACCTGCGATCAAGAATTGTTGACTTGCATGAAGCTGGAAAGGGTTACAAAAGTATCTCCAAAAACCTTGATGTTCATGTGTCCACAGTAAGACAGACTGTCTACAAATGGAGAAAGTTTAGCACTGTTGCTACTCTCCCTAGGCGTGGTCGTCCTGTAAAAATGACTGCAAGAGCACAGCGCAGAATGCTGCATGAGGTCAAGAAGAATCCCAGAGTGTCAGCTAAGACCTACAGAAATCTCTGGCACATCCTAACATTTTTGTTGACACATCTACAATAAGGAAAACATTAAACAAGAATGGAGTACATGAGTGGTCCAAAATTACTCCAGATCATTGTGCAGGTCTGATCTGCAACTACAGGAAACGTTTGGTTGAGGTTATTGCTGCCAAAAGAGGGTCAACCAGTTATTAGGGTCCAAAGGTTCACATACTTTTTCCTCCCTGCACTGTGAATGTTTACATGTTATGTGCAATTAAACCATGGCAACATCTAATGTTTGTGTAGTATTATGTTCAGCAGACTGTGTTCTTCTATTGTTGTGACTTAGATGACGTTCAGAGCACATTTTATGCCCATATCATGCAAAACTCCACGTAATCCCAAGGGGTTCACATACTTTTTCTTGCAACTGTATGTACACACACGTGTACACACACATACACATGTACACAGCCCTATAAAAAGTTGCAGTACTTCATTACCTTCACTCACAGAGGTGGGTACTGCACTCTAGGAGGAGGCAGAGAGCACAGCACACGCTCCTTCCTTTGCTTTCACTTTGCTCAGTGGAGCAGTCCGACGACTCCCAGTGTGAGTGACACAGCCTGGTCAGCAAGATGGCCCTGGGGGACACACTCGTCCCCATTTTATTTCCACTCACCAATGTGAGCAGGCGAGTGGAAATTTTGAGGCCTGTTCTAATGTATCCAAATTTCTGAATCACAATAGTAACACATTTTAACAAACCTGAAATAAATTTATAAAGAGAAAAAAATATCTGAATTCAAATTAAAAAATTAAGGCGGATTTGAGTTAAAAAACTATTTTGAATTTGAAAATAGATTCTAATTCAAAAATTAGTTTGAATTTGAAATGGAAACATATTGCAATAAATACAGTAAGGTATAAAGTAAAATAAGATGATGATGATTCTTACTTAGGTTGCTTTATAGAATAGAATAAACTAGAATGTAAAGAATAGAATAGAGCGGAATAGAATATAAAATTAAAGAATAGAAAAGCATATAACAGAATTAAATAGAATACAACTGAATAGAATAGAAGAGAAAATAGAATAGAAAAGACTATAATAGAACAGAATAGAATGATAGTATAGAAAAGAATAGAATAGAATAAAACAGAATAGAAAATAAAAGAATAGAACAGCAAATAATAGAATAGAAAAGAATAAAACAGAACAGAATAGAATAGCAGAAAATAGAATAGAAAAAAGAGAATAGAATAAAACAGAGTGGAATATAAAAGAAAATAATATAATAGAAAGTGAAATAATAACACAGAGTAGAATAGAAAATAAAAGAATAGACTATACTAGACTATAATAGAACAGAATAGAAAGGAAAGAATAGAAAAGACAAAATGAACTAGAATAGAATAAAACAGAATGGAATGGAATGCAATAGAATAAAAAATAAAATAGAAAAAAAAGAATAGAATAAAATAGAACTAATATAGTCGTCCCTTTCGAATTTGAAAATAATGAATATATGCAGCGAATCCAAATATATGAAACAAATTCCAAAAGGGAATCATTCTAACATAACCAAATGATTTACTTAACAAATGAATCTGAAACTAAACAAATTTTTCCATAGTGCACATCTGTAATCAGCTATTACCAGTAAGAAAACACAAACTTGAGAGCTCACAGCTGGAAGCATCACACAGCAAAACCCATATCTATTTGACAATGTATAATAAAGGATAGTGATCACTCCTAAAACAGCTGCTAAAACACCAAAAAAGTACCAATAAAAAACCTTCAATATAAATAACAAGATAGAGGTGTAGAGCTAAAAGATAAATAATGATATAAAATATAAATAATATATACGTAGTAATCAATAAAACTTATGTGCATATGATACAAAGAATGTCCACATGTGAAGTTTACATATAAGTAATTAAATGCGTATAAATCCCAGGATAAACTCCGCAGCAGATTGACTTGTGACTCCAACCAATAGTTAAAGTGCGCACTCACTGGAATCGCATGGATAATGTGCATATAATATAAACCCTCAAGGTAATCAAGATATTCAGAACTTTTCCTCTATGGTGCAGTCATCAAGTCGTTGGGACCAATAAAGAAATCTGCTGGATCCAGAGGTCCCCTTAAGGATGGATTAGGTGCTCAGCCTGAGTACAGGGCTCCTTTTCCTCTGGTCACACTTGTATCTCTGGGGTAACCTGTAGGCTTAATAGCTCCATGAATGAGCCACAAAACAGGTGCCCATAGTGTAGTAGGTTCAATGAACTTTTATTAAAGTATCAGTAAATACAGCAGGGTATAGTAACATCCATATATAGATTACTAACCCTCAGTTAAAATGGCTGCCGGGCTTCCTCCTAGCTCCAGGCGGCGGTGATGTCACGTGCTGTCTGGTTCCTCCTGAGGCCTTTCGTGTAATGGCACTTCATCAGAGGGAGAACCGACAGCCGTGACTGGATGATTGCATATAAATAGGGGAAATAGCATGTGCGCACTATGCCACCACCATTTTGT
Source organism: Staurois parvus (assembly GCF_062004578.1). Classification (NCBI taxonomy): domain Eukaryota; kingdom Metazoa; phylum Chordata; class Amphibia; order Anura; family Ranidae; genus Staurois; species Staurois parvus. The sequence continues at coordinate 3,389,028 of NW_028318368.1, forward strand.
CGGAGTTTGACGCAGTGCGCATGCGCGACTCCGGATCCACCATGTTGCTATGGATTGGATAGTACACTGAATTGTACTATCCAAGGTTGGTGCTCCGGTTTCCGAATACAGTACACCCTTGGAGTGGTGTAAAGGCTTGCTTGTCAGAAGTTCTGTGTAAGTAGGTTTTAGTTTTCTTTTTAAATAAAATAAAAGGTTTTACACTATATGAGTCTCTCTTGCCTCACTGGTGACCGTATTGGAGAGCCACTACTGGAGAGACACCACGGATACCATCTATTGCTAATGCTATAGCCAAGAGGAGGGAGTTGCACCATTACTGCCAGAGGGATCCACCTGTTATCTGGAGGAATATTCCATTTACTACCCAAGGCTCTTTGGTCCCTAGGGGCCTGGGCAGGAAGGTGAGGGGGCACCCCAGCTATAGAGGATTGGCACACTGCAGTTCACACCTGCATGAAGTTTGTGTGATACACAAGGATGCTTAGGAGAACTATCGGTAACACTTATTAGCAATCCAAATTCAACAATTAGCAATGAAATAATTTATGTCTAATTCTATATTCAATCCTGATGGGTGTAAAGTGTTAAGTTCAAATACCCACTCTGTCTCGGCTTGGGAGACAGCTCTCGTTTTATTACTGCCTCTCCAATGTGGTGTAATGATATCTATTCCTGTGAATTTAAGGGAAGAGGGAACACTATTATGATGTATCCTAAAATGATTTGATAGAGAATGTTCTCTGTATCCCTTTTTTATATTTGACACATGTTCCCGCAATCAGTCTCGTAGCCTTCTGGTGGTTCAGCCTATGTATTGTTTGCGACAAGGACACTGCAAAAAATATACCACGTATTTACTATAGCAAGAGATAAACTTCTTAATCGTGTATGTCTTGCCAGTACAATAGGAAGTAAATGTGTCAACCCTATTTTTCCGGGTATGGCTACATTTGCATATAATGCATCTATTACAGGTGTGAAAACCATGCAGATCAGAAAATAATTAAATGGTTTTCGGAGGGTCCTCCACATTAGGGGCAAGGGTATGCCTAATAAATGTAGCTTTACGGTAAATAATCTCTGTTTTTTCCGGAAGAATACTGGATAAGACTGGATCGGCTTTCAGAATGTTCCAATTGTTTTTAATAATGTTGCCAATTGACTTATATTGAACAGAATAAGTAGAAATGAAAGGGCAAATGTTAGGTCGTATCGGTCTTCTTTTATCTTGTAACATGTCCCTTCAATCCATGTTCGCAACAGTGTTAATAGTAGTATCTAAAATCATATTATATCCCTTTTCAAGAAATCTGTCTTTTAAAACATTAGCCTGTGTGAAATAAGTGTTTAAACTCGTACAGTTGTGCCTAATTCTCATGAACTGGCCTTTTGGTATGTTTGCCAGCCAGGTGGGATGGTGGCAATCAGGGGCGGACTGACAACTCGTGGCAACTGTCTGTTGGGATACAACTGTTGCGATCGGTAGGTTTAAAAAAAGATTCTGTAACTATTTTACCATTACTGTTTGTCAGTGTTAAATCTAGGAAATGTATACTGAGTTTACTATAAGAGTAAGTTAGGTTGATATTTACCGTATTATTATTTAATGTTCCGAAGAAATTGATGAGCGATTCTTCATCTCCTTTCCATAATAAGAAGACGTCATCTATATATCTTTTATATGTTAATAATTCAGGCCAGTCCCTACTATATATCATATCCTCCTCCCAGCGAGACATGAATAAATTCGCTAGACTGGGGGCAAATTTTGCCCCCATCACAACACCTTTGATTTGTAAAAAAAATAGGCTTTGTTGAACCAAAAGTAATTATGTTGCATAGCGAATTCAAGAAGATTTAGGATAAAATTCTGTTGTACCAAGGGTAAAGTGCTGTAGTGCATCAGATAAAATTCTGCAGCCTCCATACCATCCGAGTGTTTGATGTTGGTATATAATGAAGTAACATCTGCTGTTAGCAAATAAGTGTCCAGTGTGATATTAATATTACATACCACATTAAGCACTTGCTTGGTATCACGAAGATACGAGGGAGTTTGCACAACTAACGGCTGCAGGAAGAAATCTACATACTCTCCAATTTTAGAACATAGTGACCTGATACCACTGATTATAGGTCTACCAGGTGGCTTTACTGGGTCCTTATGAATTTTAGGGAGTATATATAAAATTGGGAGTTTAGGTGCCAAAGGAATTAAGAAATCTTTTTCTTTTTTATTAAGAATTTGCATATTATAACCTCGGTTAATAATCTCTTTCAATAGTCTCTTAAAGGTCGGGAGAGGGTCCTTATGTAATGGGGAATACGTGGTGTGATCACTCAGAATATGATTGACTTCTGTTACATAATCTTTTTTATCAAGTATGACTACCCCTCCTCCCTTATCTGCTGGTCTAATCACCAAGTCCTTTTTGTCTATGAGTGACTTCATGGCCTTATAATTGCCTGACCTATCATAAGGATGTTTGATATGCAGGTCAGCCAGTTCTTTAAGGACTTTATCTTTAAAGAGATTCACATATGAATGTGATTGCGGGGGAGGGTTATAGGTGAAGGCATTCCGTAGGCTTGAGTGAGTATAGATATCTGTGTTAGAAATACTATTGATGGGATTCATGGCAAAGTATCTTTTTAGGGATAGTTGCCTGGTAAATTTGTGTATGTCAATATACACTTGGAATTTATTTAGTTTAGTAACAGGTGCAAACTTAAGTCCTTTATCAAGTAGGCGCAGCTCTTCCTGAGTTAAGTTATTATTGCTCAGGTTGTAAATCCCCTTTCCCGCTAAGTCTTTCTTTTCTTGGCTGTTTCTGTTTGTCCGCCTCCCTCTTCTCTTGCCTCTCTGGTGTCTCTCCTTTTCCTTATCTTCCCTTCCCTAAAAAAGGCTGTCGGGGGTTAGGGTGATTAGGATGATGGTTGTAGGTCTCACGTCTAGGTGTGGAGGGAGGTACTCCATAAGACCGATGGTTGTATTGTACCGGACCTCGCCAAGGTTGTCTGGTACGTGGTTGGTTTGAGGTTTGTCTGGAGTGATATGGAGATGAATGGTAACCTTGGTTAGGTGATTCTATATAATCTGGTTTACGTTGATGGAATCCATTATAGGGTTTCCTATGGGGGGGTATTATCATAATGATGATTCCCATATGGAGTATACTCATTCCTACATGGTGTGTTGTTATTCGGGTGCCAACGTGAATCTCAAGATCCAATATTTTCATCTTGGATATCATATCATGGTTCATACCTATTATATGTTGGTACTTGATACTGCTGAAATTGTCTGTTTTTTTGTCTGTTAAAATTAGTGTTGTTGGTATAAGATGATTGATTAATTGGTTTGGATATACCTGGTTTAGGTGTAGGTAAAGGAGGGGGAGGGCATTCTTTTGGTTTTTGCCAGTTGAAGACCAGTCTCTCTGTATAATCATTATGGTCTCTCTGGTACTTTTTCTTTATTCTTTGCTCTCTCTCCACTCCTTCTATGTGTTGTTTAAGTTTATCTGATTCTATTGTGTAACTGTCATTACCCTTGAATGGTATCAATTTTTCTCTCATCAAATTGATTTCTTTTGTCCAAATAAGCAAGTTTTTTTTTTAATGCTATACAGCATAGCGTGGCAGAGGGTGACATGGGAGTGGTTGCACAGGATTAAAAGCAAAAGAACAGTGTGCATCTTTGTTTTCAAGTGTTTTTGGTTGTGTAGAAAATCTAATTGTGTATCTCCATCCCCATAAATTGCAGTTTATTTATGTATTTATTGTATGGAGTCATTCAATTTACTTACAATTTAGTGTGGTCTGCTATTGTTTTGTGGATTATATACCAGATATGACACCATTTACTACATGTAACAAATAAATATAGCTTGACAATCTGAATCCTATTTAGTTAAAGTGCAATAATGTGTTAAACTGGGTGTAACAGACACTTAAACTGTGCAAGCATGGATAGCAATGGCAAGAAGTCAGAAGTACTTATCTGCATACTCATTCAGAATTGGTGACTCAGTACCCTCATTTTGTTACAGGGACATTTTGGCAATGGCAGTCTCTATTTCCATTTTTCATTTTTATTTTTAATAAATTGCAAAGATTTAAAAACAAACTTTTTTCACATTGTCATTATGGGGTATTGCTTGTAGAATATTGAGGAAAAATTGAATTTAATCAATTTTGGAATAAGACTGTAACATAACAAAATGTGGCAAAAGTTAAGTGCTGTGAATACTTTCTGGATGCACTGTAGCTCTTGGTTAAAGTGAACTTTTCCGCAGTTTTAAAAGTAGAGGTCGTGCCTCAGAGCTTTGCATTTTATTTTTTATTTTTTTACTATAAATCTTTAATTTTGAAAAATCTTACAAAAGATACCAAGAAATAACGCACAAGATTTAGAGCTTCTAGCACTTCATCAATAACAATAAGAGAATCATAATAATCCAGCCATTGTTGGGGGTGGGCAAAATAACAAACAATACACACAGGGCAGTGAGTTACAATGGCGTATTACATCATAGATTGGCTCTAGAGAAGTAAACAATAAATGTGAGGATCCCTTAGAACTTAAAGTATATATTTTGGTCATAATGGGGCTTTAGGTCCTAAAGACGGAGGTGGAAACAGAGGCAAAATGTGAGGTGAAGTTAGGAGACTGGAACATTCTTGTTGTCTGCCAGCCATAAGGCCTACTGTTCATGACATTTAGAAGCTATGAGATGGGCTTTGGCATAAGAGAATTCCAGCAGGAGATGGTCATTGAGAATATGAATTACATTTTGTAGATGAGGTGGGTATGTGATTTTCCATCATCTCACAACAGCTAGTCTGGCAGCAATGAGGGTATGAGTTGTGAATGATTGACTATGACGAGCCAAGGCCTCGATGTCTAGTCCTAGGAGAGCCATGTATGGCCTGAGAGTCATTAATGTACAGGTTACCGATACTGTATGAGAAAAGTGTTGACTAAGCTTCTCAACCTCTTTGTGCTGGAAGTACAAATATATGCAGCCTCTCAGCGGGTGGGCTTTAATGCTGAGAGACTGCATATACTGTATGCATACCAGACTGTAAACAGAGCTGTGCCAAGAGCACAGTTACCGACAGCTAATAGAAAGCTCCTGATCTCTACTTGCGATCGGAAGCTTTCTGATCATGTGAATGCTGTGACAGCCAATCACAGTGGTCACAGCAACAGTGTTCCTGTCAGTGTTGGTTTCATGTGCTAAAAAAATTAAGCTTGCTCTGTCATGTAAGGCAAAGCACATTGGTGAGCCAACTGTATGATTGTTAATCAAGATTTATATGGTTCATATAAATACACTATATTGCCAAAAGTATTGGGCCAGCCCTCCAAATCATCAGATTCATGTGTTCCAATCACCTCCATGGCCACAGGTGTATAAAATCAAGCACCTAGGCATGCACTGCTTTTACAAACATTTGTGAAAGAATGGGTCGCTCTCAGGAGCTCAATGAATTCAAGCGTGGTACCATGATAGGTTGCCATCTGTGCAATAAACCCATCCGTGAAATTTCCTTGCTACTAAATATTCAACGGTAAAGTGTTATTATAACAAAGTGGAAGCAACTGGGAACAATAGTAACTCACCACGAAGTGGTAGGCCATGTAAAATGACAGAGTGGGGTCAGCGCATGCTGAAGCGCACAGGGTGCAGAAGTCGGCAACTGTCTGCAAAGTCAATAGGTAAAGACCACCAAACTTCATGTGGCCTTCAGATTAGCACAACAACAGTGCATAGAGAGCTTCATGGAATGGGTTACTATGGCTGAGCAGCTGCATCCAAGCTTTACATCACTAAGTGCAATGCAAATCATCGGATGCAGTGGTGTAAAGCACGCCACCACTGGACTCTAGAGCAGTGGAGAAGTGTTCTCTGGAGTGACGAATCACACTTCTCTGTCTGGCAATCTGATGGACGTGTCTGGGTTTGGGGGTTGCCAGGAGAACGGTACTTGCCAGACTGCATTGTGCCAAGTGTAAAGTTTGGTGGAGGGGGGATTATGGTGTGGCATTGTTTTTCAGGGGTTGGGCTTGGCACTTTAGTTCCAGTGAAGGAAACTCTTAAGGCGTCAGCATACCAAGACATTTTGGACAAGTTCATGCTCCCAGCTTTCTGGGAACAGTTTGGGGATGGCCCTTTCCTGTTACAACATGACTGCGCACCAGTGCATAAAGCACAATCCATAAAGACATGGATGAAGGAGTTTTGGATGGAGGAACTTGACTGACCTGCAGAAATTCCTGACCTCAACCTGATAGAACACATTTGGAATGAATTAGAGCAGAGACTGTGAGCCAGGCCTTCTCATCCAACATCAATGCCTGACCTCACAAATGCGCTTTTGGAAGAATGGTCAAACATTCCCATAGACACACTCCTAAACCTTGTGCACATCCTTCCCAGAAGAGTTGAAGCTGTTATAGCTGCAAAGGGTGGGCCAACTCAATATTGACACAAGTGAAAAGTATAAACACAAGTGTAAACAGGTCCTTAGTATGGAAGGGGGAAGTGAATAATTTTTTCAGTGTGGCTTTACAATGAGAGTCCACAAAGAGGAATAGAGAGCAGAATGATGATTTTTATCAGGGTGGCAGTGTATTTCGCTGTCCATTTAGTAGGCTTAGATGGTGTCAAAACTGTATTACTTAAAGTATATGTAAAGATGAGCAATGACCTTCTCCTATTTGCTTTGTTTGTTAAATACACCATTGAAAGCTTTACTGTTCGATAAGTGCACAAAATAATATTTTATCTTGGCAGAAATCCAGTGCTGTCCTATGTCTTAGCGCACTCTGTAGTATTCTTGCTGTGTTATCAGAAGGTAAGAACTACAGCACATCCTGCCACCCCCTCCTTTTATGGAGAAGCGGAAAAGTTGGAGGGGTTACATAGTCCTAAGTTGACAATATTACTGTTCTATAGATACAGTGCAGTAAGTGAGCGTTATTACCATAGGAAAGGATACTGTATGTGTTACTGGAAAGATTACTGGGGAAAATAAGGGAATAAAGGCTTGAAAAAAAGAAATTTAATTCTACTAGTTGTCTATCATACAATACATTTTTTTCTTGGGATTAGATACACTTTAACTGCAGCAAAGAAAAGCGAGTTTACCCCCTCTCTATATTATCTGGCAGTGGTACTCTGATCACAAAAGTAGCTGAAGGGAAATACAAATCTCTTGGCAGGGAAGACAGCTCATTTACACTTGTAAATGTCTAACTGCATTTTCACTTTAAACATTTTGCTCTATGTATATGCATATATATGTATACTGTACATATATTGTTTTTACACTCCTGATCTCATAAATTAAATATATGTATTTTATCATATTTGAAACAAATATTTTTTTTTAGTGTACCCCCTTATCTTGGGGCTCATAAGACAAATGTCCTCTTTGTCCTTCTAATAAAACCATCATCATGCTAGTAACCTCTAATTATGCTAAACTGAAATTGAGTTTGCGTTCTGTTGATGTTAATCTGTCAGAACTGAGGAAATTGAGAAATTGAGTGTTGCTACCACAGCTTCGGAAACCTTGATTGTGCCATTTATATAAATTATATGTGCTCACTCAGTCTGTAGCCAGATAGTTACTAGTGACAGATAAAGGCAATGCTTTAAACAGATGTGCAGCTGGGTTCTGACTTGTTAAATGTCTGTATGCTCAGATTATTAAATTAAATTAACTTAACTGCTTCTGCATCGTACTGATTCTATTCATCTAGCTTGAGATGCAAAGATATCAAACAAATTGTCATGAACTTGATACTATTAACTAGGATCTGTAAATCATTCACTGATTGTGGCTTTAATCTGCATAGTAGCCACAAAGAACACCAAGTCACTTGATCTAATGAAGCCGTGTGAAGATATTCAGTGATAAATTAACTGAAGCTCATATGCATTTGTAGTTTTAATATTGTTTGCACAGGGCAAAGAAACAACATTTAACTGTCAAACTGTCGGCAGCCAAATAGAGAGGTGGGGGGGAGGACTAGAAGAAAATGTGCGGCTAGGGTAAGAGGTATTAAAGCAAACTTGTTGCTTTGCCATAATGTTACAAAAAGCAGATTTACATCTATCTCTTTTCCCCTTATGTGATAGTGCTGAGTGCCTAAGAACCCAATCAATGAATACAAGTTCTGCCACACTAGAGGGAGGGGAGTAAGTCACATTCAATTCATACCTGAAAGTAATTTTTGTTCTCTGTGCTCCTGCTAGCTGGATGGAGCTTCAAGTGAGCAAAGTTGAGAAGGGCAGCTCTTAAGAAAATCTGTGGTTTTGCCATGCATAACAAGTTTAAGAGCATAACTTCTTTCTCCAATCATATGTCTGTGTAGACTTTGCAATCTAAGCAGGCACTCCCTGGCCAACTAGTTTCAGTGGAAAAATCTGTCATTTGAGTTGGATTTATCCAACTGTTTTCACTAGATAAGGCCTCTACTATAGGTGTCTGCCTAGATTATAAACATGCATACTTGTAAACATGAGCCTACATGTTTATGTAAGCATTTCTTTAAAGATTCAGTTGGTAGTTGGATTTCCAACCACTATGTTTGCATCTACGTGGCTTCTTTAGGCTGGCCATAGATAAGAAAATGTGTAACTTATGTTGATACCTAGAGAAATATCTGTATATCCTCCAGTGCATGGTCATGCTAGAAGAACCTGCCACAAGGTTCTTCTCAACTAAGCTTATGAGATAATGTCTGGGAATAAAAAAAACTTTACCATTGTTTTCTGGTCCTCCCTCACTGCAAGAGTTAAATGCTCATTAACTCTAGGGAATGAGGAATTAGTTATAATACTTAATTCCTTGCTCTGCTAGGCTCCCTCCATCTATCCCCCAAAACCTCTTCTATAAGACCGTCTGGGCCATGGTTGCTTAATGATGTCATCTAGTACAAACCAGTGCCAAAAGCAATGCATTGTACATGAGGACTGCGAGTGGCTGTCCACACCTGAACATGTAACCCTAACAGTGGGGGGGAGGTCCTGAAGTTAAGAAAGATTAGGTTCCATAAAAGTGATTCTAATGTATGGGAGTGCTGGTTATCATCTCTTAAGACGTCTTGGTTGTTAGCTTGGCCCTAATTGATTGAATGTTTGAAATTAGCACATTAACCTAAAATTGTGCATATGTATAGACTTTACCAGATCAAATTACTTAAATTAAACTGATGCTTGTCAATGTAAGGCAAAAGACCAGGTTTGTTTTAAGCTGGTCTAGCAGGTCATATTTACTTTTCAATAAACCAAAAACAGATTGTGCTATGTGTCACAAATATATATAGGTGAAGGTGAATCAATCTCAGTAGTAGCTGCACTCACTGTGTTTCACATACATACAGTATAAATAAATATTAAATCATCAAAATTGTGTTGTGCTACCCACAAACAAAAACTGCATATGAAAAATAAATTATAACTGAAAGTTAACTTAAAATGTCATAGATGTGTTCAAAAAGTGCTGAGTTCAGAGTCCATAACCAAATGGAAAATCCAGTGTGAATGAAACAGCCCAAAAGATCCCACTATTAAACAAAATCTTCACCACTTGTGTGTGCCATCAATCACACTCTGCTTACCAGAATCTCATACCTCAAAGAAACGGAGGTCTCGCTACACATTGAAGAACAAAAACCAAGTGGATGGATGTATCAGGCTGACATTGGTACTTCAACGGAATGATTCAGCTCTAGATTATATTAATAACAAGCAAGGAGGATAAGGTCTCTCATATTGTAGTATTTAAAACCACCACATTTTGTTAAAGAATCTACTCACAAGTAGAAAAAAATAAGCAGGCATTACAATCTCTTTAAGTCCTGATCAGCACCACGAGGAACGTGATGATGTCACTGCTGTAGCTCCAATAGGATGTCGGCACTGGGGCAACGGCATATAGCAGTGATAGTACATACACAGTATATATACACAGCCCAACTGGATCACTAGAGGGTGCTTCCTCTCATCAACATCAGGATCGAGGATGAAAACCAATGGTCATAATATTAACAATGGCAAAATGAGAATAGCGACCCCTAGAGGTGAAGGTACACATTAACAAATAAAATCTAATTGCAATTAGCACATACAAAATAATAACTAAAAACAAATGATTATAAACTCATTAGGAGAACATGACGTTCAAAAAGCTAAAATAATAAAACAAATAAAATCTATTTTCAGTTAAAGAAGAAAAATATCTAGAGTAGTGGGACTATATGAATCCTAACTATTATTAATAAAAGAGTTGATATACCAATCTACATTGAGAACCAAGGGGCTATAAGCCTTTAGTTCATAAATCCAGTGAGTTTCTCACCTGGAGATTTTGCAGACATTATTGCTACTCCTCCAATGTGGTGTGAAACTCTCTTTACCTACCAGTTTAAATCACTAGAATCCCTTCAATGTTTGAAAGCAAAGTGTTTGGATAGGCTGTGATTACGGAAACCTTTTTGAATGTTAGAAAGAGGTTTGCTTATTTTTACCTGTAAGGCTTTCTTAGTCCTCCTACATACTGCAAATTACAAGAACATTGTAAAATATACACAATGTTCTTAGTGGAGCAAGTAATAAAACTTTTAATATCATAACTAAAATTAGCTACAGTATATAGGAAAGTGCGAGTTCTCACTGTATTGGTTCTGCAGGTCTTACATACAGAACACCTACGGCATCGGTAGAAACCCTTTATGTTACCAAAAAAAGAGGGACGTAAGGGTTTTTCAGTGACAGTAGGAGCTATTAGATATCTGAGAGTGGGTGCTTTCTTAAATATAACTTTGGGGTTATCAATTAGTACAGCACTGCATCATTTTTTAAAATTGCCTAATGTTTTTTCAGGAGCTTATTAACAACATAGTGCTGGCGGGAATAATTTGTGCAAAAAAAAAATTCAAAAGCAGAGGCATTTCCTTCTTTAATTTTAGCTATCAACAGATCCTTTCTATCAATAGAGGCTATCTGCAATATGTGTTATCCAAATTCTGAGCAGAGTAACCCTTATCCATAAAACATTGTCTAATAATCCCTGCTTGTGTCCTAAATTCTTGTAGATGAGAGCAATTCTGTTGAAGTCTGAGGAATTGCCCTTTTAGCATACTTCTTAACCATGAAGGGTCAAGACAGCTTCAATTCCCTTCACATTGAATGGTTAAATCTAGAAAATTGATCTCAAGGGGACTGAACTCATAATTCCACTTGATACCCAATTCATTCAAATTGAGGTCAGTCATAATTTGATGGAGTTCTGGTTCAGTACCCCCTCAAATCATATACTGAAATCATATACTGTACTTACTTTTCCTCTTCTTCCCCGCCAATTCATTTGTTGCTGGGCGCAAAGTAAAATCCTTCTGAGTATGGAGATCTTGTGACTCACTGCTCTTCTTTGTAACAGAGCTTTCGCTTGGTGATTAAGCTGATGCTTTTGGGAGAGGGCCCTCAGGGATCAACTCAGAAAGAAGTATTATGAATATAAAAACAGGAAAACTTAACACCATTAACCTTAACATCAAAATTTGACCATACTTTAGTCACATTTGTATTGTTCTTACACATAATTCAAACATTAAAATAGTTATTTGAATGCATTTTAACCAACAAAATGTTTTTTTTTTCAGATAGGCCTATAACTGCCACATAGGGAAAGGGTCTTGTTTGGTTCCTTTAGTACCAAAATCTCTACTTTCTAGGAACAGATTGGTATATGGGCAGCTAAATTTGAGATTAATGGTATTAAATGTTTTTAAACATAAATCTGTTTGCCTTATAAAGTGTTATAATTAAAAAAAACATCTTCAGGTGCATGTACTCTCCAGATGTTTAGGATATTTGTTGGGGACCTCCAGTCCTTGCCTATGGTTTGCCTCTTTCAATGATTCACTATTGGCCCATCATTGTAATGGGCATGCTTACTAAGCAAGCATGGGATGGGTAGACCATAGCTCCCAAAGTAAGGTTTACTATTCTGAAATATCCTCAAGTTTATTTAATGGGGAGTAATAATTCATATACATTTTACCATGTCTGAAGTATGATGCAATTTAAAATCAAACATTTCATTGCAACCTATCCTATCTTTATATTTTGTATAGACCTCCCATATACTGTATATTTAAACAAATACAATTGTTGAACTTGAGTGATTTTATAACAGTTCTGTGCTTGATCTGTAAGTATCTGTTAGAGGATCCTGTATGTGTGTTGTGATTCATGGCATATTCTGATTTCAGGAAAAGGATCATTCGTCTCTCATGTCCATTTCATAATAATGTATTATTGTAATTATTTTTTAACAGAGTTTCTGTAATTTATTTACTTTATTTTCTTCCAGGCATTACTAGACACACAAAAATTATTACGTACTCAGGTTGCAAATTTCACCTTCAATCTTGGATTTTCAGGGAAGTTCTATCACACAGGTAAGAATGCAAAAACATATACGTTAACACTTTAATAGTTTATATTCATTTCAAATAACACAGTTTGTAGCATGATTTGGGTATAAAAAGAGTCTGAATGTGTTCAACTCACTCGAAGTTTATATGTAAAATGTAGCATCTGCAAAATCATATAATACATATTTAACTTCTTCCCACAAACTAATATTATCTAGTAGTTACTTTATTGCTCTGTTAAAGTTACAGATTAGCAATATTAAAAAATGAAATTAAAAGAATATTTTTTGTAGTCAATTAAATGAGAAGTATTAAACATGTTATACATACTTTTCAGTCAGCTTTAGGGCCCTCTTCACACAGTCCTAATTTCTTGTCATGACCTCCCAAATAAGGCTGGTGCTTACAAAGCTCTGTAGCTGAAGCTGAATGAGTCAGGGTTGGGATGTAACATCCTCATTCCCCCTCCCTTCAGACAGATTGACCTTGGCAGGCAGCTTCTGCTCTTTTTTGCTATCAATAGCTCATAGTGTTCTGGTGCTCCTTTGATATGTAATAATAATATAATGATGTTTTATGCTATTCTTCAAGTACCAGAAATTAAAAAAATTAAATAATTTGGTATCTGAAGTTGAAGTTATGTTGAAAACTGTTTCTTAACCACTTCAATACCTGCACTTTTACCCCCTTCCTGCACAGGCCAATTTTCAGCTTTCAGCGCTCTCACACTTTGAATGACAATTGGATGGTCATGCAATGCTGTACCCAAACTAAATTTTCATAATTTTGTTCACATGACTTAAGCTTTCTTTTAGTGGTACTTAATCACCACTGGAGTTTTTATTAATGGCTAAGTTAATGAAAAAAGACAGAAAAGTTTGAAAAAAAAACACGTTTTTCTTTGTTTCTGTTATAGAATTTTGCAAATAAACAATTCTTCATAGATTGAGGCCAAGATGTATTCTGCAACATTTCTTTGGTGAAAATAACCCAAATCAGTATTTATTATTTAGTCTGTAGGAACGTTAGAGTTCACAAACTATGGGATATATCTGAAAATTGATCGATCCTGAAGTACTCACGGCCAATCTAATTTCTTGGGACCCAAAAATGTTAGGACAGTACAGATATTCCCCAAATGACCCCTTTTTGCAAAGTAGACAGTCTGAGGTATTTAGTAAGATTAATAGCAAGTTTTTTGAAGTTGTAATTTTTTTGTCATAATTTTTGAAAAATTATCAAATTGTTTTTTTAAATTTCACAAATGTTGTTTTTTTGTTTTGTTTTTTTACATAATGTCACCAGTGCAGTACGGAATCATCATATAACTGGTTTGGCAGTGATCAGGGACACTGACTGGTGACAGTATGAAAAAAAAATGTAAAACATTTTTTTTCAGTTATTTTTTATTACCTTTTTTTCTTTTTTTTAAGATTTTTTTTCATAATATACTGTAATCAGAGTAGTATAAAGTTACCATAGTAACATTGTACTACTTTGGGGAAGTGATCAGTATTTTTTTTATATGAATGCTTATAGCAAAGAATTTCTTTGCTATAAGCAAACATTTATCTGAATGAAATCGATTAATTCAGGATTTTTTTTGTGATTAGCTGTGATTAGCCACAGCTAATCACATGACACGGATGGGCTGTGATTGGCCCAGTCTGTACATGTGATCACTGTGACCAGTCACAGCTAGTGACACAATTGTATACAATGGATGGCATGAAAGGAAACCATCCATTGTTTACAATTGTCATGTGACCTGCTGTGATTGGTCACACCAGGTCACATGGTACTGGTAATGGACAGTACTCAGATCTGTCATCGGCTGTGTTCGAAGTACACAACCAGTGACAGATCTTGCCACAGCGTGGCCCCGCGGGCACACGTGACACGTGAAACGGGAAGGACGCCCACCCGAATCGACAAGAGTCCCACTCGGCCGTCATTAGGCTATTGGCCGGGCAGGAACAGGTTAAACTGTACCTGTGTCCAGACTATGGAAATCAATATATTTGTAGCAAACAGTAGAAGTATTTTAAAACAAGCCATCCACAACCTCTCTAGCTGCTTGTACTTGAAAGTAACTGATTCTCAAATATCACAGATAAAACTCTGAAGTTGGGTTTCAGTCAGTTTAGCTTAGAAACTATTTTGAGGGCTGACAGACTGACACTTTTCATAGACAATAGCTTAGATTTCTGTGGCTCAGTTCTAAAATTAGAATTTTTTTTTTTCGTAATGCTTACAGTTACATAGAGGAATGGAGGCTTATTTTAAAGTGCTTTCACTGTTCGTTCAGAATATGTAAATATTTTAGCATGAATAGTTTAGGCATAGTCTAGTCTAAGCAATGACTTAGAAAACTACAAATATAGGGCACCTTTCCAGGTTGAGGGTTGGAAATAAGGCCAATAAGCCCACCTGGTAAAGAAAAGCAAAACATGCCCATCCCATAATGTAGTGCTCTCACCTTTGAAGGCCTGCCTAAGCCTAAGCAGTTTTATACACAAATAGCAACCTTCTAAAAGTTGAAAACTGCTTAGGCTTAGGCAGGCCTTCAACTTTCAGAAGGTTGTTATTTGTGTATTATTTTTAAGGAGCTCTGGCAAAACTTCTGTAAGGAAGAATAGAACTAAAAAGGAATGCTCTAGCACCTTTATGATACCTACTAAATAAGTTAGTTTAGTTCATATTTGATCATCCCCTAAATATTGTAAATGTCATATAAAACCTATAGTATTTTTGCAGCTACAAAACAATTTTAGACTAATAATTGATTGAATGATCAATTGATTGATTAATCATATACATATTACATGTGCACGTATATAAATTTAAAAAAAGAACAAAACATAATTATTATTTAATCCATGTTTTTCCATTTAGATTGCGATTCTGGGGCATCAATAAGAATAAAACATTATAAATATACACAAAATATTTTCAGTTTTTTTCTTTTTTCCCACTTTGGATTAACAATGTTCTATTTTATTCCTCCCTAGTATTTCACATACCACGCCCTCAGTAGTACTAATTATTTATTTTAATTGATTACTAATGGGTCTTTTTTTACCTAATAGTAAAACTATTAGGGACATTGTTTGTTATATAAGAACCAAAAGTAATTTGGTCTATGTTTTATGCAACACATTTTGTAACTGCCTTTTACTGTGTACCTTTTTAATCATTTTATGCAGTGATTTCAGCATATGGTATAGGCTAGGTGTGATCCATTTTAATCTGAACCATAAAAACTGCATACATTTCTGTAAATCTTCTTAAAGGACATAACACGGACTGTGGCATAATTTTTCTGTTCAGGGAACTGGATAGGACAGCCAAGGATGTGACACTAGTTTACTGTGAACATAAGCATGCTACAGGAGGAGGATAGCTCAGGAAGACAAATTAACTGTGCCTTTCTTTTTATAAATGAATTGTCTAGAGCTGTGAGGGAACAATAAATGAACCAGTACTAGCATGGCTCCCCATGCTGTTCAGCCAAATACCAGTTATAAATTGGCTGTGATAAGAAATGATTTATCACTTTTGTATTTAAGTATTAACATCCAACTGAGCTGAATTTTAACAAATTAAAATTACTGAACAAATATATTTATTTAAAAAATTATGTTTCTCTGATTTAGATTATTACTGTTGATATTTTATCATTATAATTATTCAGTGTGTTGGTTCTTAAAGTATAACTGAGCCCTCAAAGTAAAATCAAGTTTCCAAATCCAGCATTATAAATAAAGCAAAACCTATATCTTTAAATCTGTAAGTGATGTTTATTTGCCTGTATTAAAGCATAATGATTCTCCTCTCACTGTGCTATCAATGAAAGAGCTTTCTCCCTTCTTCCTCTGTTGTAGTAGGAGCAGTGTATGTGTATTACTGTCACCGCTCTATAGATACTAACATCCCCCCCCATTGTTCCTGCTTCATCCAATGTACATGTGTGCCTATTACCATTAATTTATTGTGCTGGTCCTGCTGTCACTCAAAGAGTCCGTGGGGGGTGCTGCAAAGGCCTGGGTGGTGCGGGGATGAATGGGTGGTTTTCCCTGATTTTATGTGCTGGTGCTGGATGTATCAGTTCACACAAATGTAGTCCATCTCAGAGTGCACCAATGAGGGTGGCTACATCCTACATAGAGAGGGATCATGTTGAGCTAACATAGCCACCTTCATAATGGAAGTGTGATCAAGGCAGTTTTTACATTTATATTTCAGCTTTTCCTAACTAGCAGTGCTCTTTCAAGGTGCACAAATGAAAACAGGTTAAAGTGTTACTAAACCTCACTATATCTGGTCTCCCACTGTACACAGAACAAGGAAATGCAATTATTTTAGTAAATATACACTGCTAAATACCTTTTCTCATCAACTGTTACAGCAGTCTTGTGACTTCTATCAGTGTCCAGCAGAGCACTGGTTAAATCTTGTAGGAGGAGTTTGCATTCTCCCCTGATTTACCTACAAGGTTGCATTACCCAAGACCCTCTGCCTGATTGGCCCTGTGCTGTTCACATGCACTCTCTTGAGGAAAAAAATAAATCCTCTCTAGTAATACACACCAAAATGAGCATGTACAGCCTGCCCCCAAGGCTCTGTTCTATCAGCAGATGGACTGGGGACAGTAGAAGAAGGGGAGAATCAGAGAAGGCAGGATCAAACATCCTTTTTTACACAATACAGAGGATTTACTTCTTAGGTTCCACAGTGAGTATAACAAACATGCTTTACTGCATATACAGACTGATTTTACGGCTGTGGGTTAAGTAGCACTTTACAGTATGGAAAATTATATCTTTTTTTATGTTGGGTTTAGGGACATTTCCTTCTTGCCTAATTGCCTTCTGCTTTTCATATTAAGAACAAAGTGACAAGTTTACTTTGTAGCCCTCCTCTGATACTTTTGACAGGTTTGCTTTCAGCTCCTACCAGCTAATATGAACTTTTAAATATCCCCAAGACTTAGTGACTAATCCCTAAAACCTATCTAACCAAATCCCCAAATTCATTTACAAAATTAAATAAACTCTTCTATATATTCATCCTGTCCTACACCAGCAGTTCCTGACTTGGTTCATTCACAGTGCAAGCTCAGTATGCAACTCAGAATAAAATCTGAAAGTGGAATTTACTGTTGAAAGAAGATGTAATTCCTTCAGTGGCACTGATCTGTTTTCGGGTTAATCATGGAAAGGCTGTGTAGGGATGACTACCAAAAATTGATGGCTAGCAAAAAAGTGATGAGTTAATTGATTCATTAATCAGAAAAGTCAATGAATTTTCAATTTGTTGATTCATCTGAATAATTGGAGCCAGATGTGTCCAGTCTGCAGAGAATTCTACAATTGATGTGTCATGATTACCTGGATTCCTGTACTGTGTCATTCTCCACTGACAAATAAACATGCCATAACCAGGTGCATCAATAATGTATGAATTGTTGATTCTACTGATTCAATCATCCCTATTAGCAAATTTCCCCAGGACTTCACAATAATGGTATCCATATGATCTAATGTCAGTTTAACTAATACTAAATGGTGTTGTTGCTGCACTAATGCTGCTAATAAGATAAATCGAACTCAGCAAAGTGTGGGCAGTAGTACAGAGGAACCACCAATAATGATTTGGGTTATGACTTTCCTTCTTATAGAATTTGAAAAGACTAGAATCTGGTTGGAAGGTCACACCTTCCAACAAGCACATAGCTGTTTATTTCAACCCAGTCACTTGCACTCATGTGTTGCAACCTCTTGGCAAACTCTTGGAAGGAAGATTGGCCAGGTTGTAGTGCTGCATAATGCTGTTTTTGCAGGTTTTTAATAAGAATGTATTATTATATATAAGCTGTACCTTTTTGCATGGGGTCACAAATACTGGGGTTGATTTACTAAAACTGGAGAGTTCAAAATCGAGTACAGTGCTGCATAGAAACCAGTCAGCTTCCATTTTTTTTTTGTCGAAGCTTAACTGAACAAGCCTATTGGCTTCCATGCACAGCTGCACCAGACTTTGCACTTTCCAGTTTTAGTAAATCAAACCCAATGTGTATTTGCAGGACACATATCTGCAAAAAATGTAAATTGCTGCCCTAGCCCAGTAAATAGCAAACAGAATATATAAAATAAAATAATATAGTTATGACACTGGCATTGACATGATACAAATCACAAAACACAGATAATGGTCTATTGTGATAGTTTTATCATAGTATTTTAATGCACAAGGCAATTACATTTCACCATTATTTTTCTAAACTAAACTTAATTATATCCTGCAAAATATCATGTTTGAAAGGTACTGAGAAATTATATATCCCAAGATTTATTGCTTCATAAAATAATAGCTGTGATAATGAACTCACATTCTTCTGAATGCAGATACTAAATGGAAGCAATTTATTTTATTTAGAAGAAATACTTCCCAGTTGTACTATATTTTAAGGCGTTTTATTTCAGCTGTTTGGAACATACTGAAAGAGCATGAAACAGAAAGTGATAACTCTACTCTGAACTGAACAAAAATCATTGTGTGTACAGCGGTAATAAACAAGTGGCTTGGAAAAAAAGGCTACAAAAAATGAGATAATTCTTTTAGAACTTAGTGTGCCTATCAGCCTTATACTGTAGAGGTAGCCCTTTTGCAAGATAAATGATTATGACTTTCTAATCCCTTTACCATACCAGCTGGGAATGGGGACCATATTTAGGGTAATAAATTAGCAGTACAGTGAGAAACTGATGTTGATAAATTATGGTTTAAAACCCATATGCCCAACTTGTGGCTTGAGAGCTGCATGTGCCCGTTGTTACTTATTTTGTGGCCCTGGAGCTCCAGCAGCCAAAAGTCTTTTTTTCCCCTGTGTAGGTACTTAATCAAAACCAGTCAGCACATGGAACAGTGTGAGAAGTATCATGAGGCTTATGACATAAGGGATTCCTAGCAATTCCTCCCTCCTATGTAGCTTTGAGATCTGTGAGAATTGTGTGTATGTGTGTTTGCTTCAGAGAAGGTGCTCTTTGTAGTACTATGGGGCTGAATTACTAAAATCTTTGTTAGTGCTTAACTGAACAAGCTGAAGTTAGGCTGGCCATATATCATACAATTTTTTTGAGAATTTTGTTTTAGATTTAGGCTAGCCATACACAATTACATACAATTTTCTTACAATTTTCTGACCAATTTCCTTTAGATTTACCTTCAACTGTATAGTGCAAGGGCCTGCCTAATTGGATACAACTGAAAATGTTGTTTGGGTTTGACCTCCTATTATATAGTTTTTAGTAAATCTAAAGCATAAATCTCAAGAAAATTGTATAATGTATGGCCAGCCTTACCAAAAGCCATATAATATGAGGACAGACCTAAACAACACTTTCAATTGTATCCAATTAGGCAGGCCCTTGCACTGCATAGTTGAAGGTAAATCTAAAGGAAATTGGACAAAAAATTGTATAGTGTATGGCCAGCCTTAGAAGCTGATTGCCTACCATGCACAGCTGAACCAGATTTTGCACTCTCCGGTTTTAGTAATCAACCCTTATGTGTACTATGAGACCTATTGCATACTATAGTATCTGCACTGCTGGAATCAGGGCCAGGGCGCTAAAGAAAGAATATTCATTACATTGACTACCACAGAAGTTTTTTCTCAAATTATTTTGTTTCAAATTGTGTTTAAATTATTCTGCTGTCCATTCCCTTTCTCTTTTTGTTTATATACTGTATATATTTTGTGCTGCCTTGTATTACACAAGGCATTCTTTAGCATTCAGCAGTGTCTGTACCTTTAAGGCTAGGGACGTCCTGTTTGCTAACTTGGGAGGAAGTGACCTCATCTCTTCAGACTGAAGAAATTCTACAATGCAAGTACATGTGGGATGCTGTTCCCTCTTCATATATGGGCTTGATTAGACCCCCAAAGTCTGTAAGTACCCCTCCTATGTACTGAGGAATGTTATGTATATAGCTAGGTAGTTAGATATGTACTTATGTTTGTTTATTCTGTTTGTATTTCAGTTTTACCGCATTTATTCACATTCGCGCATTTATTCACGCGCATTCTCATTATGATCACATGTTATCAGTAAAAGATCATCGGTTATCAATCATCGACTCTTTACTGTGTGGACATCAAAGGTTATACTGCCTGTAATCCTCTGTAACCCTTTCATAACTGCAGAGAAGGCAAGACAGTAAAAAGACTTACACGGTTACTTCAGAGCACATTGTGTGAAAAATCTACAGCAGGCCCCACAACACAGAGGAGACTCTTAACTGTTGGTGCAGCAGCACGTGTGTGTGAAATCCCCACAGCACAGCCAGTCTAAGGCATAGCAAAGTGAAACTAACTCAGCTTTATGAAAGATATGAAAGATATCACTAAATTAACCCTTCCTAAAATCTCGTGCAAACAGGAAGAAAATATGCACAGTACACTGGAAACTAGGTCACAATGCAGCACGCCGAGAACTTATAACAAATCGGATCTGTCGTCATCCAAAGCAGAAACCGCCAGATCTAAGCGTTCAAGTTCCAGGCATTCAAGCATCACAGACCTATCGTCAGTCAGTACTGGGGCAGCCAGGAGTAAGCATACCAGTTCCAGACATTCTAGCGTCACAAACTTGTCTTCAGTCAGCGCTATCGCCGCCAGGGCACAAGCCAAGGCCGAGGCCGCATGCGCCATGGCCTCTTATGCCATACAGGAAGCAAAGCTTATGAAAGAGCAAGGCTACCTAGATGAAGAGCAGAAAAAGAGACAAGCCGAAGGGGAAGCAGAAATAAAAAAGAGACAAGCCGAAGGGGAAGCAGAAATGCTTAGGAGAAAGGCAGAAGTACAAGCCTCTTTACACATACTTCAGCAACAGAAAATAGCTGCAGCAGCCATAGCTGAAGCCGAAGTTCTCGCGAGAGCTGCAGATATTCAGTTTGTAGAGAGCGATGTACTGGAAACCCTGATAACACCTCTCAGTACATTCCAACGCACCCGTGAGTATGTGCAATCACAAGCAACCCTATACCCTGATAAACAGCCTAGTGACGCACCGAAACCATCAAGGACCCAGTTGGGAGCAGACAGCTTTGATGTTACGCATCACTACAAGACTGAACCTGAACCGCCACGTGATAAGTCAACCAATCACGGGCTCAGATACCAAACCGCCAACACGCTAAGAAACCAAGTAGATGGCGATATAACCTCTCCTCGTGCAAAACCAGATCTAGACTACAATAGAGGAGAGCAACCATCTGACCAAAATAGACTTAGTCAAATACCTCAACGAACCCATCAGTCACTATCAGCCAGTAGTCCCGCGTTTGTACCCAGAACAAACGCACCTGACACAGCAAGGGTTACAGACGTGTCGAAATACCTGATGCGCCGTGAGATGGTGAGCACTGGTCTCTTGAAGTTCGACGATCGTCCTGAAAACTACTGGGCCTGGAGGTCATCCTTCCTAAGCAGCACCCAAAACTTAGAGCTGACAGACAGAGAGAAGCTCGACCTACTCGCCAAATACCTAGGACCAGAATCCTCAGAGCAGGCCAAAAGAATCAGGTCAGTGCATGTCCATGATGCAACAGCAGGACTTGCGATGGTCTGGCAGAGAATGGAAGACTGCTATGGGTCACCTGAAGTAATTGAAGAAGCACTTTTAAAGAAAATAGAAACTTGCCCGAAAATGACAAACAAAGACAATCAGAAGCTGAGAGAGCTCGGAGACCTACTCCTAGAGATAGAAGCAGCAAAGACTAGTGGAACTCTGCCAGGTCTTTTATACTTAGACACAGCACGTGGAGTAGAGCCCATAATCGAGAAGCTCCCTTTCAACCTGCAAGAAAGGTGGGTCTCTCAAGCATCCAGATACAAGAAAGACTATCGAGTTGCATTTCCACCGTTTGTCTTCCTTGCTGAATTCGTTGTAGACCAAGCTAAGACACGCAATGACCCAAGCTTCGCCTTCCTGAACAAGAGAGTTGCAGGTGCCCCAAGGACAGAGAAGCAGTCGCCAGTACACTACAAAGAACGCAGAGCAACAGTGTCTGTGCGGAAGACAGAAGTCCCGCCTGAGGCTGCAGCCAATCAGGAAGACAACACAAGCAAGGAAGTTGAGGATCCAGACAAACAGTGCCCAATACACAACAAGCCTCATCCACTAAGAAAATGTCGCAGTTTCAGAAGTAAGACATTAGAGGAGCGCAAGGCTTACCTTAAAGACAATCACATTTGTTTCAGATGCTGCGCCTCAATGCAACATCTTGCAAAAGACTGTAAGAGAGAAATACGGTGCACAGAATGCAACAATGACCGACATCTGTCAGCACTGCACCCAGGACCACCACCATGGAGATCAGAAGTTCCAGCAACTCAAGAAGATCATGGTGGGGAGCAAAAAGAAAGTGCAACACCAGCGATAACTTCAAAGTGCACTGAGATCTGTACAGAACCAGGACTCTCTAGATCATGCTCCAAGATATGCTTAGTCAAAGTGTATCCCAACGGTCTCAGAGAAAAGGCAGTGAAGATGTATACAGTCCTAGACGAACAAAGCAACAGGTCTCTAGCAAAGACAGAGTTCTTTGACCTCTTCGGTGACAAAGGAAGTTCAACTCCATACACCTTGAAGACATGTTCTGGAGTTATAGAGACATCAGGGAGAAGAGCAAACAACTACACCATCGAGTCATTAGATGGAAAGACACAGCTGACTCTTCCTACCCTCATAGAATGTGACATGATACCAGATGACAGGTCAGAGATTCCCACACCTGAAGTGGCACGTCACTACCCTCATCTCATGCGAATAGCAGACAAGATCCCAACACTCAACCCAGATGCTGCAATCGTCCTTCTACTAGGAAGAGACATACTGAGAGTGCACAAGGTCAGAGAACAATACAATGGGCCGCACAATGCACCATTTGCTCAACGTCTTGATCTTGGATGGGTTATCGTTGGAAATGTATGTCTGGACGGACTTCACAAACCCGCAAAGGTGAATGTCTACAGAACAAATCTGCTGCAGAACGGTCGCACATCATGTCTTTGCCCATGTAACAACAGCATGCAGATTAAAGAGAAACTATCTAACCCAACACATCCCCAGAACATCCAGAGGTTCCTGGAAGATACAGCCTCAGCTGAAGATTCAGATCAGCTAGGCCACAAAGTGTTTGAGAGAACTCAAGATGATGACAAACTAGCACCATCTGTTGAAGATAACCTCTTCCTTGAGATCATGGACAGAGAAGTCTTCAAAGACAAAGCAGGCAGTTGGGTAGCCCCACTACCATTCCGTACACCACGGCATCGTCTTCCCAACAACAGAGTGCAAGCAGAGAAACGCTTTGCGCTATTGCAGCGCACTCTTGAAAGAAAGCCAGACATGAAAGAACACTTCCAAGAATTCATGCGGAAAATCTTTGACAAAGATCAAGCTGAAAAAGCACCAGCACTGCATGAAAAACAAGAACGCTGGTACTTGCCAATATTCGGAGTGTACCATCCTCAAAAACCAGGTCAGATACGTGTAGTATTTGATTCCAGTGCAAAGCATGAAGGTATTTCCCTTAATGATGTACTTCTCAGCGGACCAGACCTGAACAACACACTTCTTGGAGTCCTTATCAGATTCCGAAGAGAACTTGTTGCAGTAACAGCAGATATACAGCAGATGTTCTACTGCTTCCTTGTCCGTGAAGACCACAGAGACTACCTGAGGTTCCTATGGTATGAAGACAACGACCTCAACAAAGGTATCATAGAGTATAGGATGAAAGTACATGTGTTTGGGAACAGTCCCTCACCAGCTGTCGCTATCTACAGCTTGAGACAAGCAGCGCAGCAAGGTGACAGACACAACCCTGAAGTCAAACAATTTGTTATGAAAAACTTTTATGTAGACGATGGACTTGCTTCCTTCTCCAGTAGTGGAGAAGCCATTAACATTTTAAAAAGCACTAGAGACTTGCTAGCAGACTCTAACATAAGACTGCACAAAGTGGCTTCCAACAACAGCAAAGTAATGGAAGCATTCCCAGCAGAAGACCGTGCAAAAGACCTCAAAGACCTAGATCTAGGTACAGATTCACCACTCCTTCAAAGAAGCTTAGGGCTTAGTTGGGACTTGAAAACTGACAGCTTCACCTTCCGAGTATCCAGGGAAGAGAAGCCTTTCACAAAGCGAGGTGTCTTGTCTACGGTCAACAGTCTTTACGATCCCTTGGGGTTCGTAGCACCCATCACCATGCAAGGCAAAGCTCTTTTGAGAGAGATTACAACTGAGCTAGAACAAAGTGATTGGGACACACCTCTACCTGAAAAGAAAGAAATGCAGTGGAAGTTGTGGAAAGACTCTTTGCTGGAGCTTGAGCGATTTAGCATCCAAAGACCATATGTCTCTGTTTCTTTGTCTGTTACAAAACGAAGAGAGATACACGTGTTTTCAGATGCATCCACCGTAGCTATAGCAGCTGTAGCCTACCTTAGAGTCATAGACACTCAGGGACAAAGCCATGCAGGATTCATCTTGGGAAAGTCCAAACTGGCTCCAAGACCTGCTCACACGGTCCCACGCTTAGAACTTTGTGCTGCTGTCCTAGCTGTGGAGATAGCAGACTTACTCATTGCGGAACTGGACATCGAGATCCATGCAGTGAACTTCTACACAGACAGCAAGATTGTTTTAGGTTATATCCACAACTCTTCAAGAAGATTCTACACATACGTGTCAAACAGAGTAACACGTATCAGAAAGTGTACAAGTCCAGAACAGTGGCATCACATCAGTACAGACAAGAACCCTGCTGATCATGGGACTAGACTGGTACCAGCTGCTGTCCTCAAACAGACTAACTGGTTCACAGGTCCATCCTTCTTGACTGGAACAGAAACTGAAGAGACTGATCAGAAAGGAACTTTTCAGCTTGTAGAACCAGACCAAGACAAAGAGGTAAGACCTCTAGTTGCAGTTTACAAGACTCTAACCACCAGAGAAGGTCTTGGCTCATGTAGGTTCGAAAGGTTTTCCAGCTGGAAGTCACTCATCCGTGCCATAGGGAAACTCATCTGGTTGGCCAGATCCTTCAGCAAAACAGCCAGTGTTGACCAGGGTAACAATGACTATCTTGAGCAAGCCAATGTCACCATTATCAGATGTGTTCAGCAGGAAGCCTTCAAGGAAGAAATTCAATGTCTTCTCAAGAAAGAAGAACTTTCTAAACACAGCCCGCTCAAAAAGTTGAACCCTGTCCTTGATGAAGATGGAGTGATGAGACTTGGAGGTCGTCTACCCGCAGCTGATACGACTATTCTAGAAAAACATCCCATTGTCATACCCAAGAATCATCACGTTGCCGTTCTTCTGACAAGACATCACCACGAGCAAGTTGCACATCAAGGTCGCCACCTCACTGAAGGAGCAGTCCGTTCAGCTGGATTGTGGATCCTAGGAGGTAAAAGACTAGTCTCCAGTGTGATTAACAAATGTGTAACTTGCAAGAAAATCAGAGGAAAACTTGAAGTCCAGAAGATGTCAGACTTACCTCCAGACAGGCTGGCTTCAGATCCTCCATTCACAAATGTGGGCCTAGACGTTTTTGGTCCTTGGAACATTTCTTCTCGCAAGACCAGAGGAGGCAGTGCAGAGAGCAAACGCTGGGCTGTTCTTTTCTCGTGTATGAGTACCAGAGCAGTTCACATTGAGGTAATTGAGTCTCTATCTACCTCAAGCTTCATCAATGCCTTGAGAAGATTTTTCTCTATTCGAGGACCAGCAAAACAGATTCGTTCTGATTGTGGCACAAACTTTATTGGAGCCTGCAAGGAATTGAAGATCGTTGCAACAGACTCAGAGACAAGTAACTATCTTCAAAACCAAAGATGCACTTGGATCTTCAATCCTCCTCATGCCTCACATATGGGAGGAGCTTGGGAGAGGATGATTGGAGTAGCTCGCCGCATTCTAGATGCAATGCTTCTAAAGATTGGATCTACTCGTCTCACACACGAAGTCTTAACCACGCTGATGGCTGAAGTCATGGCTATCATGAACGCCAGACCTTTGGTCCCAGTGTCTACTGACCCAGAGATGCCAACCGTCTTGACACCAGCAATGTTGCTGACCCAGAAGATGGAGATGGTGACAGCTCCCAACGGGGACTTTGATCTTAAAGACTTGTACACCAAACAATGGAAACAAGTTCAAAGCCTTGCCGATATCTTCTGGAAGAGATGGAGACAGGAGTACCTGATGACCCTTCAACCACGCAAAAAATGGCAAGCCGACAAGCCCAACTTACAAGTTGGAGATGTTGTTCTACTAAAAGACTCTCAGGCCCACAGGAACGAGTGGCCAATTGGACTCATTGTGGGGACTGATGCTAGTAGTGATAGCAGAGTCAGGAAAGTAGAGGTCAGAGTAGTAAAACAGGGCACCCCTAAGGTGTACCTTAGACCCATCACGGAAGTCGTTTTACTCCTTCCAAGAGTTCAATAGTGGCATATCATTATTATGCCAGGTGGGGAGTGTGCTGCCTTGTATTACACAAGGCATTCTTTAGCATTCAGCAGTGTCTGTCCCTTTAAGGCTAGGGACGTCCTGTTTGCTAACTTGGGAGGAAGTGACCTCATCTCTTCAGACTGAAGAAATTCTACAATGCAAGTACATGTGGGATGCTGTTCCCTCTTCATATATGGGCTTGATTAGACCCCCAAAGTCTGTAAGTACCCCTCCTATGTACTGAGGAATGTTATGTATATAGCTAGGTAGTTAGATATGTACTTATGTTTGTTTATTCTGTTTGTATTTCAGTTTTACCGCATTTATTCACATTCGCGCATTTATTCACGCGCATTCTCATTATGATCACATGTTATCAGTAAAAGATCATCGGTTATCAATCATCGACTCTTTACTGTGTGGACATCAAAGGTTATACTGCCTGTAATCCTCTGTAACCCTTTCATAACTGCAGAGAAGGCAGGACATATTTTATAGCTTTTACAATGTATCTGGATGTAGGGATTGTTTAATGTGGTAACAAATATTATTAAGGAGACTGCAGGGAACAAAAAAGCAGGAGTATTAGCTTGCAAAAGAATTGTAATGCTAGTGGTCTTAAAGTGTTACTAAGCCCACAACAGTGCTTACAGGCATTAATAAGAAAAAGAGAGGAAGGCATCTCTAAGTGCAGTATTGACAATTTATTCAGTAAACAATGGAAATTTGCACTTACAAGATAAACAGTTAAAAAGGCTCATCGTGTGCTAATTAGATCCAGGTGGGACATCCAGCCGTCCAGCAGCAGACTATGCCTATAGGATCAGGAAGTAGAGTCCAGGATGTGCCTGTGCATCAAAAATGAAGCTTGGAGAGCAGAGTCAGATGTAGCAGGTGAAGGGGGTGGTAATGCATTTTGGAGCATGCTCAATAGGCTCCTTCTTCAGACCGCTAACCACTGGTCTGAAGAAGGAGCCTATTGAGCATGCTCCAAAATGCATTACCGCCCCCTTCACCTGCTACATCTGACTCTGCTCTCCAAACTTCATTTTTGATGCACAGGCACATCCTGGACTCTACTTCCTGATCCTATAGGCATAGTCTGCTGCTGGACGGCTGGATGTCCCACCTGGATCTAATTAGCACACGATGAGCCTTTTTAACCGTTTATCTTGTAAGTGCACATTTTCCATTGTTTACTGAATAAATTGTCAATACTGCACTTAGAGGCGCCTTCCTCTCTTTTTCTTGTTAGTGCATTAGAGCCATGCTTCCACTCTAAGAAGAGCTGCCTAAGTGTTACTGCTCCCATCCATCCATCCATCCCTGATATCTATCTGGCACCTTTATCTCACAGCTACAGAGGTTGGGCTCCAACAAGCGCGCCCTATACAATATACATTTTCTGTGCTTACATGCATGCTCACATATCTTGTAGGCAACCCTCATCAGGAGTTCTTAGACCCTGGGATCACTCTTATTAAAGTGTTACTAAACCCACAACAGTAAAATCAGTCTGTATATGCAGTAAAGCATGCTTGTTATACTCACTGTGGAACCTAAGGGGTCAATCCTCTGCATCGTGTAAAAAGGATGTTTGATCATTTCTTCTCTGCCCCTCCTTTTGTTGAAATGTCCACGTGATACAGACTGAATCCGTAGTCACATGCTCAGTTTGGGGTGTATTGCTAGAGAGGGTTTTTTTTCTTGGGAGAGTGCATGTGATCAGCACAGGGCCAATCAGCACTGTCCAGACAGAGGTCAGGGGATTTCCATCCTCCTATAAGCTTTAACCAGTGCTTAGCTGAAGTCACAAGACTGCTCTAACTGCTGATGAGAAAAGGTATTTAGCAGTTGATATTTACTAACATAATTGCACTTCCATGTTCTGTGGGAGACCAGATAGAGTGAATGCAGGGTCCTGGGTTTAGTAAAGCTTTAAGCAGCTTCTTGTAACATACAGTGGGGCAAAAAAGTATTTAGTCAGCCACCAATTGTGCACGTTCTCCCGCTTAAAAAGATGAGAGAGGCCTGTAATTGGCATCATAGGTAGACCTCAACTATGAGAGACAAAATCAGAAAGAAAATCCAGACAATCACATTGGCTGATTTGGAAATAATTTATTTGCAAATTATGGTGGAAAATAAGTATTTGGTCAATATCAAAAGTTCATCTCAATACTTTGTTATATATCCTTTGTTGGCAATGACAGAGGTCAAACGTTTCCTGTAAGTCTTCACAAGGTTGGCACACACTGTTGCTGGTGTGTTGGCCCATTCCTCCATGCAGATCTCCTCTAGAGCAGTGATGTTTTGGGGCTGTCGCTGGGCAACACGGACTTTCAACTCCCTCCAAAGGTTTTCTATGGGGTTGAGATCTGGAGACTGGCTAGGCCACTCCAGGACCTTGAAATGATTCTTACGAAGCCACTCCTTCCTTGCCCGGGCAGTATGTTTGGGATCATTGTCATGTTGGAAGACCCAGTCATGTTTCATCTTCAATGCCCTTGCTGATGGAAGGAGGTTTGCACTCAAAATCTCACGATACATGGCCCCATTCATTCTGTCCTGTACATGGATCAGTCGTCCTGGTCCCTTTGCGGAGAAACAGCCCCAAAGCATGATGTTGCCACCCCCATGCTTCACAGTAGGTATGGTGTTCTTTGGATGCAACTCAGCATTCTCTCTCCTCCAAACATGACGAGTTGTGTTTCTACCAAACAGTTCTATTTTGGTTTCATCTGACCATATGACATTCTCCCAATCCTCTTCTGGATCATCCAAATGCTCTCTAGCAAACTTCAGACAGGCCCGGACATGTACTGGCTTAAGCAGGGGGACACATCTGGCACTGCAGGAGTCCTTGGCGGCATAGTGTGTTACTGATGGTAGCCTTTGTTACGTTGGTCCCAGCTCTCTGCAGGTCATTCACTAGGTCCCCCCGTGTGGTCCTGGGAATTTTTGCTCACCGTTCTTGTGATCATTTTGACCCCACGGGGTGAGATCTTGCGTGGAGCCGCAGATCGAGGGAGATTATCAGTGGTCTTGTATGTCTTCCATTTTATAATTATTGATCCCACAGTTGATTTGTTCACACCAAGCTGCTTGCCTATTGCAGATTCAGTCTTCCCAGCCTGGTGCAGGTCTACAATTTTGTTTCTGGTGTCCTTCGACAGCTCTATGGTCTTCACCATAGTAGAGTTTGGAATGTGACTGTTTGAGGTTGTGGACAGATGTCTTTTATACTGATACCACGTTCAAACAGGTGCCATTGAAACAGGTAATGAGTGCAGGACAGAGGAGCCTCTTAAAGAAGAAGGTGCAGGTCTGTGAGAGCCAGAAATCTTGCTTGTTTAGAGGTGACCAAATACTTATTTTCCACCATAATTTTCAAATAAATTATTTCCAAATCAGCCAATGTGATTGTCTGGATTTTTTTTTTCATTTTGTCTCTCATAGTTGAGGTCTACCTATGATGCCAATTACAGGCCTCTCTCATCTTTTTAAGTGGGAGAACTTGCACAATTGGTGGCTGACTAAATACTTTTTTGCCACTGTATTCCAGTCTCTGATTGTCTCCTTTACACCCTGGTCACATCGGGTGCAATTTGGCATGTGATTTGCAAATTGTATGCCAAGTCGCACCCTATTGTCCGCTATTACAGCGATCATATCGGTGCGGTTTCAACTTGGTCAGAGCCGCACTGATTTCTAAAGTGGTGCATGCACTACTTTTGTTGCGATTTGCACAGACATCTGAGTCAGATGTCTTGCAAATCGCAACTGAAATTGGCAGGTCATCCAATTTTGAAATCGTGTGACTTCAGTGTAAGTCGCATGATTTCAAAATTGGCTTTGATGTGACTGGGGGCTTAAGCCTCAGTCTCCAACTACTCTTCCTAGCATTTCTACCATTTATAACCATCTTCTATAACTGGATAACTGTGTGTGCTCTCCAGCGTTCCAGGAAATAAATTGCCAAAGGAAGACCAAGGGAACCAGGGCAGGAGTGGCCTAAAGTTAATTCTTCGGGGATGCAGCCCCCCTCAGATGGGGGAAATCAACCACTGGAAGAAGAGCAGACAGGTGGCACAAACACCTAGTGCATTATCCAAGATTTATTCAAAGGTTTAAAAGACAAAAACATACTCACAGACAGCATGTATAAAAAGCTTTTGCATAATGGAGATGGCCGCAACAACGGGCAAGGTGTTCCAACTGTCAGTGTGGTCAAAATGGCGGACGTGTTTCGGGGACAAGCTTTAGCTCTGAGGAAAGGGCCTTGTCCCCGAAACGCGTCCATTATGCAAAAGCTTTTTATACATGCTGTGTCTGTGAGTATGTTTTTGTCTTTTACACCTTTGAATAAATCTTGGATAATGCACTAGGTGCTTGCACTACCTGTCTAACCATCTTCTATGTCTTATAAGTCTTCAGTCTTTGACAGCCTTCCATTGCATTACAAATGCTAAAAAATACTATGGAACCCCCTTAATGCCACCTTCCAGTGGCCTTGTAAGTGGGCTTTAACCGCCTCCCACCCGCCATATAAGGAAATGACGGGCACAAGGCAGTTCTCTCATTTTGGGAGAACGTCATATGACGTCCTCCCACTCTAACCACAAGTGCGCCGCTCCGGGGGCTCACAGCGTGACAATCGGTGGTGCGCTGTGTCCCTCGGGCACAGCAAATCACCGATCAATGATCATCAGGGCACTGATGATCAGTGTGCCCTGATGATCAGTGTAGCCCCAGCAGTGCCACCTGTCAGTGTCCATCAATGCCAGCTGTCAGTGCTCATCAATGCCACCTGCCAGTGCCCATCAGTGCCACATCAATGCCACATATCAGTGCCAATCAGTGCCACCTATCAATGCCAGTCAGTGCCACCTATCAGTGCTGCTAATCAGTGCCACCTATCAGTGCCAGTCAGTTCTGCCTATTAGTGCCGCCTATCAGTGCCATATATGAGTGCTGCCTTTCAGTGCCCATCAGTGATGCCTGTCAATGCCCATCAGTGCCACCTACCAGTGCCTCCTCATCAGTGCCGCCTATCAGTGCAGCCTATCAGCGCCCATCACTGCAGCCTCATTAGCCACATCAGTGAAAGAGAAAAATCACTTATTTACAAAATTTTATAACAAAAACTAAGAAAAAAACATTTTTTTTTCAAAATTGTCAGTGGTTTTTGGTTTGTTTTGCAAAAAATAAAAAACCCAGAGTTGATTAAAAATCACCAAATGAAAGCTCTATCTGTCTAAAAAAAATTATAAACATTTCATATGGGTACAGTGTTGCATGACCACGCAATTGTCATTCAAAGTTTGACAGCGCTGAAAGCTGAAAATTGGCCTGGGCAGGAAGGGGGTAAAAGTGCCCGGTAGGCAAGTGGTTAATGGCTCATTCCTCCATGGATAAGTATGTACAACTGCTGAAAGTGAAAGCTCACCTTTATTGACACCCCTTATATGAGCTACAAGGTTGGCAAGAGGTTAAAGGTTTGTTTCTAAATGATAAGAGAAAAGTGGTTTAGTAACTGTTACTACTCACTTGCAGCATGGGGGACTAGGACATTAGATGCATAGAATTTGTAGGTTCTTCCTGGGCTCATGTGGATTTCCTCCCTGAACTCTGATTTCCTTCTACACTCCAAATACATGTTAGTAGGTTAATTGGCTCCCGCCTAAATTGGCCCTAATATGTGTATGCGTGTATGTATACATGTGCATTGGGGACCTTTGATTATAAGCTCCTTGAAGACAGGGACTGATGTACATACAGTATGTAAAAGAACTGCGTAAATTGTTGGCGCTATAAAAATACCCCAAATTAAGCAAGTGTGTGTATACTGAATACTGCAGTAAGTATTTTAGCAACACTGCAGAATTAGCAGTATCTCCTTGTCTATGGAAGGTTGACAATATAAAACAATGACTATACTGTATTTCACTAGAGCAAGACTGTATTGTAAGCAAAATGCATTTATTTTGTCCATTGCATTTCCCTTTAATTTTATATAATCAGTGAGAAACTTTCAAAATAGTAAAATCTCTCTTCTTCACATTGTTCTGTAAATGTTATATAATATTCATCCTCTGCACGTTGACTTGCATCAACTAAGCTCTCCTAACAAGCTTTTTGTTTCTTTACCATTTTTCCCTCTGCCTTACTCTCTAAATTCTTTTGTTTCAACATTCAACGTGATCTCATTAGGGCAGGGGTAGGCATCCTTTTGAGCATGGTGTACCAAAAAATGTTTACAAAGAAATTAAGAGTGCCAGTTATGTATAAAATGTCAACTTTACACACTCAACCATGAAAAGGAATGTTTATACAGTAAATGCTGTAAACTATTTGAATAATAGTAAGAAAACATTGAGCTTTCAAGGATGGTAAATAGTAACTTACCCCTTTTACCAGAACACATGTGCATAACATATGTGCTGTGAGGCAAGTATGGTAAGGTTGAAATGAATATGTCATTCAGGGACGTCTGCAAAATATACAGTTGGAAATGAAGTGTAAGTTGATAGTTGTCAGCCCTCATTCCTGCACCTTCACACCTCATATCACCCCAATTGCTGCACCTTCACACCTCAGATCACCCCAATTGCTGCACCTTCAGACCTCAGATCACCTGAATTGCTGCACCTTTATACCTCAGATCACACCAATTCCTACACCTTTACCCTTCACCCCGATACCTGCACTTTCACATCCCAGATCAATCCCAATTCCTGCACCTTCACACCTCTGATCACCCAAAATCCTGCACTTTAACACCACAGACCAGCCCAAATTCTTGTTTATTCAGGCCTCAGATCAGCCCCAAATCCTTCACCTTTACATTTCAGATTAGCTCCAATTCCTGCACTTTCACACCTCAGGTCACCTCAATTCGTGGACCTCCAGACCCCAGATCAGCACCAATTCCTGCACCTTCACACCTCAGATGACCTCAATTCCTGCAATCCCAGACTTCAGATCAGCCCCAATTCCTGCACCTTCTCACCTCAGATCAGCTCCAATTCCTGCACTTTCATACCTCAGATCAGTCCCAACTTCTGAACCTTCACACCGCAGGTCAGTCCCAATTTCTGCACCTTCACATCTCAGGTCCGTCCCAATTTTTTTGCACCTCCAGACCTCAGTTCACCAGAATTCCTGCATATTTACAAGCCATATCAGCCCCAATTCCTGTTCCTTCAGGCCTCAGATCAGTCCCAATTCCTGCAGTTTCCCACCTTAGATCACCAAAATACCTGCACTTTTAAAAATCTGATCATCTCTCATCTCCAATTCCTGCCCACTTACACCCTATCACCCCAATTACTTCACCTTCACACTTCAGCTCACCCCATATCCTGCAGTTTTTACACCTCAGATCAACTCCATTCCTGCTCCTTCACACCTCTAATCACCTAATTAATGTACTTTCACACCTCATCCTACCCCAATTCCTGCACTTTCACACCCCAGCCCACCCCAATTCCTGCACTTTCACACCCCAGATCAGCCCCAATTTCTGCTCCTTCAGGCCTCGGATCAGCTCCTATTCCTGCAACTTCTGGCATAAATGGACCAGGCCGTTTCCATGTATATGCTCCAGAAATGAACACCAGCCAATGCTCAAGTCAAGACAGCACCACCTGTACCATGCAATAGAATTGGAGAATTGAGTCCCAGTTCCTCCCGTTCCTAATTCTTTTTCTAAAGTAGTAGATACCGATATCTGTTCGAAAGTTATAGTTCTCAACAGAAGTTCTAAAGTAGTAGTTACCAAACTTTGTTTTAAAGTAGTAGTTCCTTCTATTTGGATGAATAGCTGCGGCAGGAATTTGCTGATTCCTGCTGCTTTTTTTACACCTGTGAACTGCTAGCTGCAGCCACCAAGCCTGTACAGTAGACTTTTTCATGACAAGTTGCCAGCAGTCATAGCTATTTTGGTTGCTCACACAACAGGCGATTATCTGTGGTGATCTCTGCTGAATGTACACAAAGTGTGTGTTCGACAGCCATCACTGAGTGTGTGAATAGTCACGAATATCTGCAGCACCCAGTAACCTGTTGTTATAATGTACTGTACGGGCTTGGCGGCTGCAGGTAACTGCTCACTGATGTCAAAAACAGTAGCAGGAATCAGAAGATTCCTGCCACTGCCATTTGCACCGTGGCTAAATGTCCATGTGAATGAAGCCTAAATTAGTAGTTCCCAATAGCTCTTATGTCAAAAAAGCCCTTAAAACCCTCCTCCCTCCACATGAAATCCTTATTTGCATGAGTTTATAAAAGATTGCTATGGAGATTGCCATTTGAAGATAAACCTCTCTGGCTATATCTCCTCAAAGTGAGCCAGGTACATGAATGCTGAGAGAGAGAAATGTTCGGAGGGAGGGCAGGTACACCTATAGTAAGAGCCTGGCCATGAGCTGGCTCAGGCTAAAAGAGTGCTGTACCACAGAGGAGGAAAAATACTGAACATAATTACCCTTTCAAAGTGAGAACAAGCAGCCTGGGAATCAACCTTGACACAGCTTTAGGGTGGAGAGAGCAGCAAAGGAACTGACACAGCGAGAATTTAGCTGGGCGGACACCAATCGTTCTGCTTCTTCTGTATGCAGTCACTGGCTAGCTTGATTGTGTGGGAGGTGGGTCTCCAAGACTCCCCTTGCCATCCTTGATGCTGTTGAATTCCACCTCTGGCACTAGTGCCGGGGGTTGCCTACCCTTGTAGTAGAGTAATCACAGATGCTGAGGAACAATATAAGACAGTTAACTAGTTTAGGCTGTAACTGAGATCACTAGTAACTTAAAGCTGAACTCCCATCACCAGAAAACATTATGGTTTATTTACTAAAGCTGGTTCACTCAGAATATGGTGCAGCTGTACTTGGTAACCTAACCTCAGCTTGTTCAATTAAGTTTTATCAATAAAACCTGGAAGCTGATTGGTTTCCATGCAGAGTGAACCAGCTTTAGTAAATAAAACCTAGTTTTATTCAATTGTGTTATTACATCCTTGTTACAGAACAGCTCTTCATTTTTACCCTCAGAAGCTCCTGTAGGACATAAGATTGTAGAATAGGTTGCCTTTTCTAACTAAGAGGGCACCTTTTTCTAGTAAACACCACAGGTCACAGGAGCTTGCTCCACATGAACATTGAGAGCACTCGCAAATCACTGACCTCTCCCCCCTTACCCTGTAGATGATTCCAGGCATACTGATCCTGATGCCTCAAGATACCCTACTCTGATTCCCTCAGGGAGAGTCCTGTGCTCTGTAAATGGCTGCTATCTAGTAGCTCAGGACAAGGTAGCTTCATGCAGTAGAGTAGCAGCCTGCCTATCTCCACTTTGCCCCAGCATGTTGCAGCTTTCCCCTTCTGCAATTCTTCAGGAGAGCTCTCGAGTGAATAATAGGTGGAATATATTCTTTGTGTAGGAGTGCTACCCTATATTCTAATCAAATATGAGAATTACTTCACATATATACCTGCAAAATATACATTCTTTTTACATGTGTCAACAAAAAATATTCAATATAAGGTACATCAAGTGCATCAAAATATTCACTATAAAGTTCATCAATTATTCCAATTCAAATTGTATGTATACTGTGACATGGGGGATGATTAGCTCCAGTGGTAGATGCTTTTCAAGTGAGTTCACACTAGTCAGAAACTCTATTTAAAGGCCTGGTAGCCCATGTTTATTAAAGGGCAAGAAACAAAAACAAAAGTCCAACATAAGCTTTCCCACACAGGGATTTTTCTCCAGTTCTAAATACAAATAAAAAAATACCAAGCCTCCTGGCTACTCCTCATTAGCACTGCTGGTCAGAGTCCCCCAGACCACTGGCTATTCTGGGCACACAGCCTTGGCCTTCTTTAACGCACACAGCTTCGAGCCCTTTTGGTGCACACAACATGTCTCACACAGAGCCTCTCAATGGCAGCCACTGGTCCAATTGCCTCCCCCCCCGGAAACTCTCAGCAGACCATCATTATAAGGGCTGTGAGCACCTGGGCCCACAACCTGCTGGTTGACTACAAAACCTGGACACTGGATTGGAGATTTCTTCCCTTCCAAGGCACTTTGAAATCTCCAAACTATGGAGCCCCATCCAGAAATGTCAAAATCCGGAGAGACCTGCAACAGCAGTTTTCTCCACTCAACATCTACGCTCTGCAATTCTGCCTATTTTCATCCTGGGACAGGGCCCTGCACTGTTACAATACATGGAAGTCCAAGACAGTAGTGCTCAATGTGAAGGTGCTCAGTCCATATTTTTCCAAATGTCTCCTGTGAAAAAGCTTCTCAACATGCAAGTGTGGTCCCAGTGAATCCATCACCACATATAATCAGCCTCTTACCGAACCAAATGATCCCAATACAGAGATCAATATGCACTTAGATCTATGCATTTAAGCAATGGTGGCCATGTTATCATCAACCATCCGACCTCTCACAGCCTTGATATACAGGTAAGAAATGAACTTATTCCTCCCACAGATTTCATAGTTGAATATCCCTCCAAACAGAAGCCAAAACAGCTGAAAATAGTGTTATACCCGAAAAACATATTTTATTAACCATTAGCCGCCCGGCCAATGGCCGTTTGGCGGCTTGAAAAGCGCTGCAGCTTTCCGGGTGCACGCCATTTGGCGTGCTTCCGCACATGCGCGGTTTGCGCGGTTGCAGAGCGACTCAGCAGTGCGATCTGTCACCGCCCGTGCACCTCGGACACGGCCGATGACAGATCCGAGTACCGTCTCCCGTTGCCGGTACCATGTGACCTGCTGTGACCAATCACAGCTAGGTCACATGACAGTTGTATACAATGGATGGCTTCATTCATGATGCCATCCATTGTATACTAGTGCCTAGCTGTGAATGGTCACAGCTAATCACATGCACATGTCATGTGATTAGCTGTGACCAAATCACAGCTAAGCACAAAAAAAAAAGCTGAATGAATCGATTTCATTCAGGTAAATGCTTGCTTATAGCTAAAATAAAAAAAAATATATATATATATTTTTTTCATACTGTCACCAGTCAGTGTCGCTGGTCACCGCCATGCCAGTTATATGATGATGCTGTACTGCACTGGTGACAGTATGTAAAAAAAAAAATAGTGAAAATAATTTTTTTAATTTTTTAATTTTCCGAAAAATTATGACAAAAAAATACAACTTCAAAAAACTCTCCATGCCTCTTATGAAGTACGTCGGACTGTCTACTCTGCAAAAAGGGGTCATTTGGGGGATATCTGTACTGTTCGGACATTCTTGGACCTCAAGATATTAGATTGGCTGTCAGTACTTCAGGATTGATCAATATTCAGATCTATACCATAGTTTGTGAACTCTATAACTTTCCTACAAACTAAAAAATACATCCTAATTTGGGTTATTTTCACTAAAGACATGTAGCAGAATACACCTCGGCCTAAATTTATGAAGAACAATTATTTATTTGTAAACTTTTATAACAGAAACAAAGAAAAATGTGTTTTTTTTTCAAAATTTTTGGTCTTTTTTTGTTAATTTAGCAAAAAATAAAAACCCCAGCGGTGATTAAATACCACCAAAAGAAAGCTCTAGTTGTGTGAAGAAAATGATCAAATTTTAGTTTGGGTACAATGTTGTATGACCGCGCAATTGTCATTCAAAATGTGAGAGCGCTGAAACCTGAAAACTGGCCTGGGCAGGAAGGTGTAAAATTGCACGGTATTGAAACGGTTAAATAGACAGGTACTTACAAAGTCAACAGATGATAGCGTGCACAGCAGATACAAACGCTGAGATCCCAGTCTTGACATACATATGTTATATCACGGCTGGTATATCACCAATGTGAGAGGTCGAATGGTTGATGATTGCATGGTCAGCATTACGTAAATGCATACATCCAAGCGCATATTGATCTCTGTATTGAGGTTCAATAAGAGGCTGATTATCTGTAGTGGATTCACTGGGACCAAACTTGTACGTTGAGAAGCTTTTTCACAGGAGACATTTGGATATATATGGACTGAGCAACTTCACATTGAGCACTGGCTTGGACTTCTTTGTATAGATACAACTTGTATTGGATTGATTAATGCACTTTATATTGAATATTTTGATGAACTTGTTGCACTTTATATTGAATATTCTTATTGTAAAAAGAATGTATGTTTTGCTGGTATATATGTGAAGTATTTCTCAAATTTGATTAGAACATAGGGTAGTGCACCTACGCAAAGAATATATTTTATTTGGTTTAGTATTCAAACCATTATGTTGCTGCAGCTGCACTTTTTTATTGCTTCACTAAGCTCAAAATACCCTTCTCTTTAATTTTTGGAAATTTTAAAATAACAGGTGGAAGCTAGAGTCTGTACTAAATGTTGGTGTTGGCTGTCCAGCAGAGGCTGCCTTGTCTTCTTCCAGCATTCATTGCCCTGTGTCAGAACTTGACAGTCCACACAGGACAGGTAGCTCAGATTGCACTGGATGAGCTCTTGACTAGAAATTAATGAGAAGTTCCTCCTTGTTATAGGGAAATGATTGTGCCTCACTGTGAGGATTTGGGAGCAGGAGTGAGCCACTGACAAGGCATTATAGGGATATAATGAAAGTGCAAGTGGAGAAAGGGAATATAGCTCTCAGACATCCCATATGGAAGAAAAATATATTTGAAATATATTTTAAAAATATTCTTCCCAAATATATTGACATATATTTGAAATGCTACAATTTTGGCCATATTCAACATATTTCAAAATATATACTGCATGTTGAAATGCATTTTTATATATTACAAAATATATGAAAAATATTTTTTTAAATATTTATTTTTAAATATATTCTTCAGATTTTTAACATATAAAAGTAATTTTAACAAATATTTTACATATATTTGTAAATGCATTCCAAAAATGTAGATTTGTATTTTTAAAGACATAGAGTATATTCGAAATGTATTTTTAAAAATATTTTTCATATATATATATATATATATATTTTTTTTTTTAATATATTGAATATGGCCAAAATTGTAGCATTTCAAATATATGTCAATATATTTGGGAAGATATTTTTTAAATATATTTTTCTTCCAAGTGGGATACCACTACCCTTTGTCTTTCACAGAGCAGGCAGGGTCCTGTGTTGCCAGGCAGCAATCAGTTACAGGACATAACACATTCTGGCAGGGAACAGAGTAGTGTTGTGCTTGAAATCTAGCCTTGCCCTTCTCTACCATCTCCTGTCTACAGAAAAGAGCAGTGCATGTGGTTTCCAGTTATCTGAGGACTTGTCCTAGCATGAGTCTTTATTTATTTGTCTTTCTATTTGCTGCGGCAATGACCAGGGAGTTTTCTGTTCCCCTATCATCAAGCACTGGGCTATCCTCTAGCCCTATAGCAGTTCCCAAGAGCCAGTCCACATCCTTTGTCCTGCAGGGTTTGGTAGTTGCAGTCTGGCTGGGTACAGGAAGTCATGAAGGGTGCCCTGTAGACTCCTCCCACCTGCTGTCTAAACCTGTGAAATAAGCCCTGTGATGACATCACATGGAATAAAGCTAGGATTATCTACATAAATAAGTTGTGTAAGTGAGAACTTTTTTTGATTTTTTTAACCCCACTAGCGGTATTCCCAAGTGTAGCTCGGGGTTAACTTTGAGTACCAGAAGCTACACTCGGGATTACCCTGCAGCGTTGCTCTAGGAACCCTCCAGCACTTACCTTGTCCTTCGCTCCCGTGATGTCCCCCCTACAGCGTCCCGGACCATGTCCTCCGGCCGATGCTGGCATCCGTCTTCCAGGTTCCGTTCCCTGCGAGCGTCGGGATGTACGGGACGTACGAGGGACGGAACCAGCGGGAAATTAAAAAATTTAAAAATGTGACATTCACTCAATACACTAAAATCACATAGTATAACATTACTGTATCAAACCATTTCACATACATTTTGTCCCTAGTGCTTTGTCCTGTGCCCTGACTGCATTTTTACTGTTCTTTCTGCCTGGAAACTGAGAAATGTCCATGGCTTTCAAAAAGCGTCCCTTTAGGTCAAAAAGCGGTTTTAGACCAGCTAGAATACAGAGATAGTAAATTAGAACCACTTGCAGAATTGAGTGATAATGATTTGTGGGGAAATTCATCATCAGACACTGAAAACGATTCTGCGACTGAGCTCAGCGATGTGCAAACTTGGCGCTTTATTTCAAATTTCAGTGTTTTTGGTTTGATTATATTATTGAATTAAATTTATTATTATTATTTTTATAATTATTACACTATAATTTATGATTTCATGTTTCAAATTTTATCATACCCGGGATGTTTACTAGACTCTTGTTCGGACAGATTTCAGTGAGTTATTTCTAAGAATTACAGGCCTACAATAAAAAAACAACATATTTCCATGCAAAAAAATGTACCGCTTTGAGCACAGAAACACTGACATAAGCAGACCGCTAGGGAGGTTAAAGGTGCAAGGGTGAGATTAAAGTTTTTTTTATGTTATCCAGAATGCAGCTTTAAAGTTACCTCAGCAGCTTTGATTGCTTCATTTTAGCAACATTCAGGCACTGGTTAATCACACTTAAAATTTACAAAACTTCCTAGTCACTTGATGATTGGACTGACAGGCTATTATAAATGTCAGCTGAGAGAGATGAAGTTCTCTTCATCTCCTGAACGGAGTTCCACTGCTATAAGCAGCCAGACAGTGAGATTGTTGCAAGGCAGACCCAGATACCAACAGGATATTCTAGGACTATCCCATAGAACTCAAGCTGGTTTAGGTGTATGGTCTTACAGTTATAAAAGTTCCAAATATATGACAAAAAGATGACTGAAAAGCCTAACCAAGTTGCCGGTACAACTGAAAGCTAATATGAGTTTTTGAATAGAACTCTTACACACATTTTACATTACATTTCTTACAGTACAATACAGTCACAAAGCAACATTTTGAATTATCAAAGAGACACAAATGGGTTCTGAAGTAAAAAGCCTCTCCTGGCTCACTATTTAAGATAATAGGTGTCAAACATAACAACTGTCTTTCTCCTGAGCAGTTTTCCTTAACACGTAAAACAATACATAAAAGCAACACGTAAAAGCATATAGAAGGAAGTAGCAAAAAATATATTTTATTTCATATATTGATTTTTTTAACCTATATGTGTTTTTCTTCTACAGTGTATATAATTATTTATCTTTACATAAGCTAACATCTGTTTACTTCACTTGCATTCGTTTACATACATTTACATTTACAGTACATAATGCACAAACCTGCTTCTTTGTACAATGAAATAAAGAAAAAGCATAATATCAACCATGTGACTCACTTGTTAACACTATAGGGGTTACTCACTAAAGGAAAATATGCTATTCACTTTGTAAGGGAATTTGCCCCAGATCATAGTAAATAGGGTACAGTTTCACTTTGCAAAGAATACCTAACCAAGTTCAAAGAAAATGTGAAAAAAAACATTTTGCTTGCAAATGATTGGATAATGAATGTCATCAGAGCTTCACCTCATTCACTGAGGTCTGGGAAAAATTTCCTTGCAAAATGCAATATTCCTTGCACAGCAAACAATAAATTTGCCTGTAGTAAATCAACCCTTATATGTATGCAGATTGCAGTATGTGCTATTTTATACTGCACATTAAAGCGGGTATGTCCTGCTAGTGTATGTAAGGCCCTACAATCAATCAGTACAACACTTTGTCAACATAAACTAGATTACATGACAGGATGTGCCACTTGCTTTAATTCACAATCAGTTTGCTTATCTAGAATTTAGTAAGTAAAGTTTCCACTAATACAGTGCATAGATAATATCTTGCACCTATTACAACCAATTATGATGTATATGTGTTCAATAAATTAATAATAATTAGGTTTGGCACCTCAAAACAGCCAATTAAAGTGCATATTTGTTATACTATATATATATACTGTTTATATATATATATATATATATATATTTTTTTTTATACTTTTGCCAGCATTTCAAGGGAACCAGCCAGAATTGTGCTTGTGCTAGATTTTCAGAGTTAATTTTTATACGTAGCATTAGACCCCGACCGCTTCAACCCTGGCAGAATGACCACACTAAAAATCTTAAACAACGGAGTCGCGCGCTGGAGCAATTATGGCGCAAAACCAGAACCTCTTGAGCATTCTCCCTATACAAATCCGCCCTCCTCACCTACACCTCCTCCCTCCACGCCGCCAAACAAGCCTACTTCATAACCCTCATCAACATCCTCTCCACCTGTCCTCGCCGGCTCTTCTCCACTTTCAACTCCCTACTCTCCCCCCCCCACCTCCACCTAGTACCTCACTCACCACCCACGAGATTGCCAATCACTTCCAAAATAAGATCGACGCAATCAGTAAGGACATCACCAATGCTCAATCTACCTCCCCACTTAGCCTCCCTCCCACTATAACCCCATCAACTCTCCCCTCCCCTGACCTTGCAACTGCCCTGCCCCCCACCACACCTAACACCCGCACACTATAACCTCCCCAACACTCCGCTCCTTCAGCCTTGCTACCACTAAGGAAGTCACTAAGGTCTTCACAGAAGCCTGCCTCACCACCTGCCCCCTTGACCCTGTCCCCACACAACTCCTCCGGTCATCCTCCTCCTCTATCCTATGCTCCCTAACCCACATCTTTAATCTCTCCCCCCTAAAGCACGCCTACATCACCCGCATACTCAAAAAACCCTCCCTGGACCCCACCGACCTGAACAACCTTAGACCCATCTCCCTGCTGCCATTTACATCCAAGCTCCTTGAGCGCTTAGTCTACAATCGCCTAAGCTCCCACCTCACTGACAACAACCTCTTTGATCCACTACAGTCTGGCTTCCGTCCCCTACACTCCACCGAATCCGCCCTACTCAAAATCACTAATGACCTGCTAACCACCAAAGCTAATGGCCACTACTCAGTCCTCCTACTCCTCGACCTTTCCGTGACCTTCGACACAGTTGACCACCCCCTTCTCCTTAATAAACTACACTCACTTGGCATCAGAGACTCCGCTCTCTCCTGGCTCTCCTCCTATCTATCCCAACACTTCTTCAGCGTTACCTACAACGCGACCACCTCCCCCTCTCTCCCCCTCTCTGTTGGGGTCCCCCAAGGCTCTATCCTCGGGCCCCTTCTCTTCTCCATCTACACCTCCTCCCTCGGCAAGCTGATACACTCCCACGGCTTCAACTATCACCTCTACGCCAATGACACGGAAATTTACCTCTCCACCCCTCACCTCACCCCTTCAGTCTCCGCCCGTATTGCCCACCTACTAAACGACATATCAGACTGGATGTCGCTCCATTTCCTCAAATTGAACCTTTCCAAAATCGAGCTCCTAATTTCCCCCCAGCCTGCGCCTCCCCCCCCCCCCATCCTCTCCATCACGACCAACAACGCCACCATCAGTCCCA
The DNA here is from genome assembly GCF_062004578.1 of Staurois parvus. Lineage (NCBI taxonomy): Eukaryota > Metazoa > Chordata > Amphibia > Anura > Ranidae > Staurois > Staurois parvus. Next base: position 3,433,489 of record NW_028318368.1, read on the forward strand.
CCCCACAAGCCAAAGTCCTAGGTGTCACTCTAGACTCACACCTGTCCTTCCAACCCCATGTCCAATCACTGGCAAACTCATGCAGGCTCCATCTCTGCAACATCTCCAAAATATGTTTGTTCCTAAGCCCAGACACTACTAAACAACTCGTTCACTCCTTTATTATCTCACGACTTGACTACTGCTACTCCCTCCTCACCGGCCTACCTCATCGCAGACTATCCCCGCTTCAGTCTATCCTGCACTTAGCCGCCAGACTCGTCCACCTTACCAACCGCTCCGCTTCTAACACCCCCCTCTGTCATTCCCTCCACTGGCTTCCGATTGCCCAACGCATTAAATTCAAAATACTAACACTGACATACAAAGCCATCCATAACGCTGCCCCAAACTACCTCACCAACCTGATACCCAAATACCACCCAACCCGTACTCTTCGCTCCTCAAAAGACCTCCTACTTTCTAGCTCCCTGGTCTCCTCCTCCCACGCCCGACTGCAGGGCTTCTCCAGGACTTCCCCCATCCTCTGGAACTCACTACCCCAATCCATCAGACTGTCACCTACCCTCCTCATCTTTAGGCGCACCTCGAAAACCCATCTCTTCAGGGAAGCCTACCCCACCCTCACTTAACAGCCGATCACCTCCACTCCTCATACCACTCCATCCCCCACAGCCACTTCCTCCTGTACCACTATCCCCTCCCTCCTAGAATGTAAGCTCGAAAGAGCAGGGCCCTTGAACCCCTTGTGTATTGTTTTGTTACTGTATTGTCTTATGTTCTGTCTCCCACGATAATGTACAGCGCTGAGCAAACCTTTTGGCACTATATAAATACTGTATAATAATAATAATTTATACCATATTGCTATAGTGACCCATTGTAAATCCAACAACAAAAACTGGAAGCAGACACTTCAGAGGCATATTCAGAAACCTTTTTTGTTATTACTTGTTGCATAGAACTTGGGCCCAACTAAAATCCTACACCTCTCATTTGGCCAATGAAACCGTTCATCAAAATTACAAGCCGATAATGAGGCATGGATAAAGGGGTACTAAGCTTTTTATCTAGAAATTCTGATTTAAATTTGCTTAAAGTGTTACTAAACCCAGAGCCTGCATTCACTATATCTAGTCTCCCACAGAACATGAAAATGCAATTATTTTAGTAAATATAAATTGCCAAATACCTTTTCTCATTAGCAGTATATAGCCAGTGTCCAGCCGAGCACTGGTTAAAGCTTGTAGGAGGAGTTTTCATTTTGCTCTGGGAGGATGCAAAACCCCTAACCTCTGTCTGGACAGTGCTCATTGGCCCTGTGCTGATCTCCTGCACCCTCTCAAGAAAAAAAAAACCTCTCTATCAATATATACCAAACCGAGCATGTGCAGAGTGACTACACAACTCTAACTCCACTGTCATTTTATGAAAGATTTATATTTCCCTAATTTTTTGCAGCATTTATTTTATCTAAAGATGTCTCTAGAGCTTACTTTAGGCAATTGCTGACTTTAAGCTGCCTGACATCACACTAGTAACACAACTTTATTTGATATTGTTATGCATACGCAGGACCTGAGAGGCAGTGAAGTCTGATTCACTGAAATAAATTAACAAAAGAAAGAATAAGTTGTTATGGTACACTTGCACTGCAGGTTTGCATAAGCATGTTGATGTACACATGCATAGGGAATCCATGAACCTACAGCATCTAGCAAATTTTATACTGATATTCAAAGCATACAGTGCAGTCATAGATTGTCTTACACAGTGAACATCCAAATAATGCTTATCCTGTGAATATACTAAGAACATGTGGACATTTTGTTTGAAAAAAAATAAAAATAAATATATATGACTAGTCAAATGTGACTAGCTCTTCAAGCAATTAAATGTGCCTATAACCCAATCAGAGTCAGAGCAAGAAAGGTAGAATATATATATATATATATATATATATATATATATATATACAATTATATATATATATATATATATATATATATATATATATATACTGTATATATACACAGGTGAAACTCAAAAAATTTGAATATCGTGCAAAAGTTAATTTATTTCAGTAAGGCAACTTAAAAGGTGAAACTAATATATGAGATAGACTCATTACATGCAAAGCAAGATAGTTCAAGCCGTGATTTGTCATAACTGTGATGATTATGGCTTACAGCTCATGAAAACCCCAAATCCACAATCTCAGAAAATTAGAATATTGTGAAAAGGTGCAATATTCTAGGATCAAAGTGTCCCACTCTAATCAGCTAATTAAGCCATAACACCTGCAAAGGTGTTAAAATGGTCTCTCAGTCTGGTTCCGTAGGAATCAATCACAATCATGGGAAAGACTGCTCACCTGACAGTCGTGCTGAAAACCATCATTGACACCCTCCATAAGGAGGGAAAGCCTCAAAAGGTAATTGCAAAAGAAGTTGGATGTTCCCAAAGTGCTGTATCAAAGCACATTAATAGAAAGTTTTGTGGAAGGAAAAAGTGTGGAAGAAAAAAGGTGCGCAAGCAGCAGAGATGACTGCAGCCTTGAGAGGATTGTCAGGAAAAGGCCATTCAAAAGTGTTGGGGACTTTCACAGGGAGTGGACTGAGGCTGGAGTCAGTGCATCAAGAGCCACCACACACAGACAGATCCTGGACATGATCTTCAAATGTCGTATTCCTCTTGTCAAGCTGCTCTTGAACAACAAACAGCGTCAGAAGCGTCTTACCTGGGCTAAAGAAAAACAGACCTGGTCTGTTGCTCAGTGGTCCAAAGTACTCTTTTCTGATGAGAGCAACATTTGCATCTCATTTGGAAACCAAGGACCCAGAGTATGGAGGAAGAATGGAGAGGCATACACTGCAAGATGCTTGAAGTCCAGTGTGAAGTTTCCACAGTCTGTGTTGATTTGGGGAGCCATGTCATCTGCTGGTGTTGGTCCACTGTGCGTCATTAAGTCCAGGGTCAACACAGCCGTCTACCAGGAGATTTTGGAGCACTTCATGCTTCCTTCCGCAGAGAAGCTTTATGGGGATGCTGACTTCATTTTCCAGCAGGACACTTCCAAATGCACCAAAACCTGGTTCAATGACCGTGGGATTACTGTGCTTGATTTTGGGGTTTTCATGAGCTGTAAGCCATAATCATCACAATTATGACAAATCACGTCTTAAACTATCTTGCTTTGCATGTAATGAGTCTATCTCATATATTAGTTTCACCTTTTAAGTTGCATTACTGAAATAAATGAACTTTTGCACAATATTCTAATTTTTCGAGTTTCACCTATATATATATATATATATATATATATATATAAAAATTGTTTTATTTTTTTTTAAATATATATGTATATATCACTGGAAACCTGTTATTATACACCACATGTTTTGTTCCTAAATTCAATGCACATGAGTGTCTGTACTGTGCACATCATAAGTACTCAGGTGTTAAAGAGTATTATTATTATTATATAGGATTTATATAGCGCCAACAGTTTGCTCAACACTTTACAATATAACGGGAGACAATACAGCAACGATACAGTTAAATACAAGAGGGTTAGGAGGGCCCTGCTCCTTGAAGCTTACAATCTAAGAGGGAGGGGCTTTTGGTACAAAGCGTAATAACTGTGGGGGATGAACTGATAGGAGGAATAGTAGATTCTGTTGTTAGCTGAAGATGGGATAGACTTCCCTGAAGAAATAGGTTTTCAGAGATCGCCTAAAACTGGGCAGAGTTGGCGATAGTCATAAAGATTGGGGTAGAGAGTTCCAGAGGATGGGGAAGGCTCTGGAGAAGTCCTGGAGACGAGCATGGGAGGAGGAGACAAGTGAGCTAGAGAGCAGGAGGTCGTGGGGGGAGTGGAGAGGACAGTTTGGATGATATTTGGAGACAAGATTGGTGATGTAATTTTGGGCAGAGCTATAAATGGTTTTATATGTTATATTTAATGTCTTGAATTTTATTAATTGAGCAATGGGAAGCCAGTGAAGGGTTTGGCAGAGAGGGATGACAGACATGGAACGGTTAGTAAGGTGGATGAGTCTGGCAGCAGCATTCATGATAGACTGAAGAGGGGATAGCCTGCGATGAGGTAGGCCAATGAGGAAGGAGTTACAATAGTCAAGGCGAGAGATAACCAGGCAGTGAATAAGATGCTTAGTGGTTTCAGAGGTTAAGAACGGGAGTATCTTGCAGATGTTGCGGAGGTGAAGTCTACAACATTTGGACAGTGATTGGATTTGGGGCTGAAAGGACAGATAGGAGTCCAGGATTACACCTAGTACCCTGGCATGAGGGGAGGAACTGATGGTTGTATTATTGATCTTGATGGAGAAGTATGGGGATGGGGCACTCAAACTCGGTTGTGTAGGAACTCACAAATATACTTAAGGTTGACAAATGTTATTTCTGATTCTGGGCACAACTAAGAGGAATGAACTGGTGCATTTCTGGAAAGGTAAAAGGGAAATTTTATTATCTTTAAAGTGTACTTTTCCATACCATTCCAAATGCTTGAAAAATGATGATTTAACCATAATGTAATAAATGCAAATGAACACATCATTTTTGGTTAAAAAAGTGGAAAATTGCACATACTGTAGTAATGGAAATATGCATTATGCTTTAGCTAATTGATTTATTTATTTAATATGCACAAATTCAATGGTTGTTTATTTAAAAAGTGCACTAGTTCATCCTTTCAGGCCCTTCTAACCTAAAGTTATCTATGATCTAACAAATCGGAAGCGACAAGCATTTCATCCCTTCTGGTTTTACCGGATGTAAACAAAGCATCGGAGCATACCAGTCTTGGGGTGATCTGAAGCTTTTAAGTGCAGAGAAGAGATCTGGGGTCTAATATAGCCCAGATCTTTCAGTAAAGAAGGCCTGTCACTGCCTGTAGCTATCACAGGGGATAGTTAAATTCTCTTTGATAAAAATAAATTACATGACAGTGTAAACATTGAAAAAATAAAAATAAAAAAAGGGCCCACCCCCCCCCCCTTATGCTCGAGTGCAAAGGCGGACACATACGTTGGTCCCAGACACATTCTTAAACAGCAATTGCACCATACATGTGAGTTATCAGCGTCACATTGAGAGCAATAATTCTAGCACTAGACCTTGTGTGTAAATCTAAAGTGGTAACCTATAAAGACTTTTAAAGCGTTGTCAATAGATAATAAAATGCACATATTTTGACGCTGTTGCACGGGTTTGCACAATTGTAAAGAGTGTTTGGTATCTATTTACTCAGTGTAACATCATCTTTTATATTTACCAAACAATTGGGTATTATATTGTGTTTTTGTGCACACGCACAAAACACGGTGAAAAGAAAAACAGAACATTGTGTAGAAGTTGCAGCATAAATAATATCTTTCACAATGAGATTTAACCAGCTATATTATTTGGAATATTAAAAAAATGTATTTAAATTGTTTAAATGTGATAACAATAAATTAATCTGTGATTTTTGTTTTATTTTTATTGAAGGTACTGTTGAGGAAGATAAAGGAGATGATCTCTTATTGGCATCAGTGAATGAGTTTTGGTGGTTTCCTCATATGTGGAGTCACATGCAGCCTCATCTTTTTCATAATGAGTCCTCTTTGGGAGAACAAATGATTCTAAACAAAGAATTTGCACAGGTACGTTGTAATATCATTTATCATATTTAGTTGTAAAATTTCTATTCAGAGAACTCACATATTACCTACTGTATGTATTCATATGAGTTGAGATATAGGTACACTTAGTGCATATGGTGCATATTTGACATAGTCATTCAGTCTTGAAAATTAGCCTTTTGCTTTTTATTTTAATGTGTATATATATATATTTACAAAGCATTAATATACAGTATACATGTTTATATAAATGCAGTTCAACAAGAGTGCCACAAATTAAGATTGGTAGGGAAAGGACTTGCAATGTGGTAGAAGCAATCACTCGCAGATTGGATGATGGTTTGTTATTATTGGGAGACAGCTAAGCCAGTAGGGGGGTTAGAAAAGGTAAAAATTATGGAAAAAAAGAGATTCTGTTAGTAGACTGTATTGTGTAAATCCCTGCAGAAAAAAGGTATGAAAGGATATGTGGTGGAGATGTTACAAATATGAAGGTTGAGATTGGAAAGTCAGACAGTTTGATTGGTTAGATGGGAAAAAAATCTAAATTTAGAAGACAAGGTCAAGGCTGTGCACAACAAGTTGTGTGGGGGTGTATATCTTTTTGGGCATACCAAATGACATGATAATAATGAGGACCTTAGCAGAGAATTAATTGATTTTGGTTTGGAAAGCTGTAGGGTACTTAACAATAAATAATTTTCTGATTGTGATTACAGATGTTGTTTACACTACCTTTCTGAACTTACGCTAAAAACACAACCAATCAGATGATTTTGCATTCATTTAGTTACAACTAAACTGTAAGCAAATATCTAAATGCACAAAAGATTGGTCATTCCTCTTAGCTAGTTTTGATCCAGGCATGTTGTCAGACTGCATAGCTAAATTTGTGGCTTCCATTTTACTACAGTTAAGTAAATTTAACCAACCTTCTCCAAGCTGGGTGATTTTATAGTGGTGTTGTGACCACAGTGATGAGATGATCACACTGCCCACTGTTTTCTTCCCATCAGTAGGCTCCAAGTGTTAGCTTTCCAGAACTATTTAGAACTAGCCCAAGCATGGGCCCTCCCATTCAGAAATAAGTCTGAGAACAGATAAGGTGAAACAAACAAAAGCTTCTGCAGAGCAGAAAAAAGAAATCAAGGACCTCCTATCCATGGTCTTAACCCTTTGTACTATTCATTAAGTGCTTGTATATGCACTTATGATAAGTGCTGAAAATTGTAGGTGTGATTTCAATCATTTTTATGCTAAAGCTTTTAGCAGAGAGCACTATTTGTTTCCTTTTTCCTTTTTACATATTTATTGGGCATATGTGAGGATCTACTTTTGTGAATTAGCAGTGCTTCCATCCTGATAACAACCTAGTAGGGGAATGTTCAGCCAGGGGTCAGGCCTTTAAGGTGAGTTGCCACATTTACATTCAGTGGTGGGGATCAAGCACTTTTTACACATGGTTGTGCACAACCTCTATTCACTGTTTTCTTGGATAAAATTCACACTTTATCTCTGGACTTTCTGAAATTTTCCAACATTTGATATTTTGCGCTGCACTTTCTGTATGTTAATATTGCCTTTGTGGTATTGTAAAATCTACCACTAGTGTACTGCTTTCAATAGTGTATATTTTTAGGAGGACTTTGATTGTGCTGATTGGTTTTTGTTTTACATGCATTGCACATGCCTTCGGGAATCTTTAAGCATGCTTAGGTGAATTTAGGCATTTTAGCATTAATGCATTCCATTGGCTGGAATATTAATTTATTCTGGCAACTGGAATGAATTTACACTCAAATGCGAGACACATCTAGCTTTTAGGCACATGTAAGCACATCTAGTATTTTTCTGCTCTTCAGCTCCTCTCCTGAATGCACCTTTGGTGGTCTTTTTCAGTCTGTAAATGATCTTCTTCTAATACCTGTGATTGCCTATGTGTGCATGGAAACATAGGCTAACAAAAAGGTGCTTTTAAAGGCTCAAAAAAAATCCATTAAGCATAGAGAAAATGTAAAAGCCCAGTGTGCATGAGCCCTTATACATCAGTAATCAAAATAAAAAAAAGCTGGACTCCATTTATAAAGCAGCGGTATGCCCTTAAAACAGTGTGCTTTGCATTATTTAGAAAAGGTGCTCTTTTATCTTCTGAATCTGGAAAAGGAGTGCCAATCAAATGATAAATGGTAGGAAGAGTTATGTTACTGACCTGTGCTCCAGTCAGCAAGTTCATTCTGCAGCATTATGCAGGGAGAATTCCATAGGACAGTACAGCCTAAACCCCCGTGGCCTGCATTTAATGAATGGGACTGAGTGGAGTGATATGTAGAGCAAAATATTGTTCTAGTATTACAGAATGTCTTTTTGAACTAATTCTAGACCTGAATAAAACATTTTCTGCAAAATAGCAAATTATATGCAGATAAAATATGATAGAATCTAAATATTATTACTGTCTGTTAGCGGAGGAAAAGATAAAACTTCAGCTGTCCAAAACTAATAGTCAGCTAAATGTGCATAGTGAATTAAAAGTTACAATGGGAGTTAACAGATAAGGCTAGTTTGCCTCATCACTTCTTTTGCCATTTATGTTGCTATTCATAGTAGGAAAGCCTTTTGTACGTTAATGTTATTATTCAACTTTCTTTATGACTTTTGAGTAGATATCCATTATTTCTTCTCTAATTATAGATGTCTACCGCAATTGCTATTTTCATAACATTAAGGTAATGTAAAAAGCCAGCGCTTGCTGTTTTTCCTTTATTGATAAGAAAGGTGTTATCATGCTGAATAGGTGCCACCTATAGCTGCTTTTATGTGGCCTTCTTTAATTGATGAATAGAATATGCCCCACATAAAATGCAAATTATTCAAATTTATATTAATGTAAATTCTGTATAATCCACAAAATCATTATATCTATTTAAAAGCGTACAATGGAATCCTATTGAGCATTTGGTGCATTCATTACCTTTTAAATAACCGTGTTTGAAGTATTGGGCAGGGCTCAAAAGTAATTACAGTGCTTTGCAATTAAATATCTAAAGCTGATTAGAATCCAGAACAATCCCACTTGGTTGTTCTGCATTTCAAATATGTAGTCTAAATTTGAAGGTTATAAATCTTTGAAATTACATTATGAGGCACATTGCTTAAGCCAAGAGTGCTATAAAAATACCTAATCAATTAGGAACTAAATTGTATTCAGCTTTCAGAAAAAGCATTAGTCCCAGGGAGTTCTAATTACTGTACAATAGTAGCAGTGTTTCTTTTTCCAAAGCCACAGTCATTCCTTTTGCTGGGCATCTGTTCTTACACATCACTTTCCTACAGAACTTCTCTTACAGTATGTAAGTGTTATTCCAATTGCCTATCATACTTTGACTCAAGAAGGAATGTATATTGTAACATACTGTAGAAATTCAAAACACATCAAAATCACAAGAAGTTGGTTTGTACTTCAACAAATTCTGTAAACTCACCACCACCCAGAATAAGGCCTGGGTGTCTATTGACTCCTACCCTTTGCACACCGTACAAAAGAAAGGCATTTGGTTCAAAATCACACCAGTGTATCTCCTTCACTGCTATAGCAAACAAGGCTGCTGTTAGAAACCACAGGGTCCCATACAGCAAACCTGACAGCCCCCCCAGGCTTCAGTTATGAATGAACACAGTGAGTGATCAGTACCAATCACTCATTGTGTTCATTCAGGAAAGAAATGGGTTGGTTCCGATGGGAAAGAGAGGAGGAAAGCCAGCAGCACTGTGGAGATGAGGGCACACAGAGGGGCCTGGGCAGCACGGGAAACATATGGTGCACAGGGAGGGTGATGGGTGCGGCAGGGGAGCAATTACTGGAACCGATAACCTGTATGGCTCTCTCTGCAGCAGCTGAAAGCCAGCAGAAGGGACAGGAAAAGAAGCCAGCTTTCAGCTGCTGCAGAGAGAACCATACAGGGGATTGGTTACAGTAATGCCCTCCCCCCTCCATTGTGCCAATTACTCTCCCTGGCCACATCCAAATCACCCTGATGCCTGGACCCCCCTGCTGGTCTGGGCCCCGTACAGGAGGATTGGTGATACCTCCTTATTCATGGCCTTGGTAGCAAATATGCTAACTGTATAACAAAGAACTTAAAGTATTGGTTTAGCCAAACTGTGTCCCTTTAATAGTTATGGGTATAGTAGGGAAGGGTTAAACCCTCTATCACTTAACTTTTTACTGAATGTGTAAAATTGGGGACATTTTCCTTCATTTCCTGTCCCAGAAATACAACAGGAAGTTAATGGAAATCTCCCAAAGTAAAGGAAATCCCCCTCTTAAAAAACTGTCCCCAATACAGGGAACAACTACAATTTTGGCATTCCCCTCACTTTCTTTCTCAGTAGCAATAGTCACCAGCACAAATAGAGGGGTTAATGTCCCTCATATGGATAGAGACAGAAAAAAGAAATCAGAGAAAGTCTAATCATTCCTCACTCCACCAAAAGCTTAAATAAAGGTTTTTCCTAGAGATACACTTGAAATATGGTTGTGTAAATATCAAACATTTTAGTGCTGCATGTATACTTTACTAAGCAGTGGGGCTGGTAGGAATTTAAATGTGTTCTCTATGATGCAGGTGTTACTATATACTGTAAATACTTAGGCAAAACTTTTGTTGTGCCATAGGTGGGAGCACAAAGTGTGGGCACAGTCATGCTCTCTTGATGAGAGCCTGTGACAGCCCCTTAGTTATATTAACCTCCTCCACACCAGAAGATTACAGCAGCAATGGTGGGGATGCAAGATGGAGGAAGATTTTCACTAACAGAAGAGGAGTCATCACAAATTACAGATCTCTTTAACTGTAGGTTATGTCCCTTGTGTTTTTTTGTGATTTTGGCTCCACTTAGGCTTAGGGATAAGATTTTACCCCCTTCATCCTTGAGGCCTTACTTTAACTGGCACTTGTGAAGTCATGCAACACTGTAACCACATGGAATTTATATAATTTTTTCAAACAGATAGATAATTCTTTTGGTGCTATTTGATCACTACTGTTTTTTTTTATTTTTTATTATATAAATTAAAAAGACCAAAATTAAAAAAAAATTATATTTTCATATTTCTGTTTTAAAACGTATCCAATAAAAACATTTTAAAAATATACTTTCTTCATTAATTTCAGCCAAAATGTATTCTGCTATGTCTTTTGTAAAAAGAAATCCCAGTAAGTGTATATTAATTGGTTTGTATGAAAGTTATAGCATCTACAAAATGATGGTATATGCATTGGAATTTTTATATATATTTTTTATGCTAGTAATGGCGGTGATCAGCGACTTATAGTGGGACTGTGATAGTACGGTCTGCAATCTGACACTAACTGACACTGGTGGGGAATTGACTAATTGACACTGACATCTCCAGTGACACTAATACAGTGATCAGTGTTGATACTATATTCTGTCACTGTATTAATGACACTATCTGGGAAGGGGTTAACATCAGGGGCATATGTGCCACAAGGCAAACAAGGGATCTGCCTAAGGTGGCAATTTCCAGGGGGGCGGCACCCCCCCTTTCCCATGGAAGTGATACTTAGGACAAGGGTTGTTGTTATGTGTCTTACCTGTATCTGTGTCCCACTTCGATCTGGTCCATGAAGGCGATGCTGGAGGAGGGGTAGAGAGGGTGTCCGTCCGGTGTCTTCATTTCCTAGGTGGATCGTGATGTGGGCAGGATGACATGCTGCCCCTCACATCCGGCCACACCCCCAGGATCACTAGGCGGCCTATGGCAGCCCGCCCCTCCCTCTGCAAGCTCTGCCTCCTCACCTGTGATTGGCCCCTGGATCTGTAGCTCAGGGAAAGCACACAGTCAGAGAGGAGGAGCTGAGAAGCAGCACGAGGATCGAGGAAGCTGATCGGAGTGAGGAAGAGGCTGGAGCTGGTGCAGAGGAGGAGAGCAATGGAGAAGGAAGACAGCTGATCATTAAGGTAAGTGTCTGTGCCATGCGGCCAGGATCTGGGCAGAGCAGTTGGTGCTGCTGCAGCCAGGAATGCTGGCTGTGGATGGGAGAGGGAGGGAGCCTGGCCTGGAGCATGGGTCCGCACACCAATGTAAGCATCATTGGTGTCAGTGGGAGTAATAGTGCCCCATCATTGGTGTCATTGACAGCAATGATGGGGCACTATTCCTCCCACTGACAGCAATGATGGGGCACTATTCCTCCTATTGACACCAATGATGGGACATTATTCCTCCCACTGACACCAATGATGGGGCACTATTCCTCCCACTGACACCAATGATGGGGCACTATTCTTCCCACTGACACCAATGATGGGGCACTCTTCCTCCCACTGACACCAGTGATGGGGCACTATTCTTCCAAGTGACACCAATAATGGAATACAATAAGAGGTGGAGTTCTAATAGGAAGAGGTGGAGCCTAGAGAGAAAGGGGTGGCGTTTACAGATGAAGGGGTGGATCTTAAACAGGAAGGGGTGGGACATATTTAGATGCAGGGGGGTGCCCAATTTTAGTCTTGCCTAGGGCAGCACAAAACCAAAATACACCACTATCATCTAGGAGTAATCAAAGGGTAACTGTGTGCTTAGCAATCTGTAATGTATGTAATTTGTACTGCTTTTACTAAGCAATGTAACTTTTTTATCTCCCTGCTTTGCAGAGGGAAAAAAAGCGGCCACATCGCTGCTGTCTGTACACTGCTTGTTTGTCAACACAGGGCTGTATATTGTCATTCACTAAGCCAATCAGAAGGTCCCTGGCCATAAGTCAGCAAATGACAGCACATGTTGGGCGGTGGGTGCGTGCCATCCTACCCGGGAATACAGATTAGAAGTATCTTCTAAATGTGGTTGTGGACTTCATTATTATTATTATTATATAGTGTTTATATAGCGCAAATAGGTTTGCTCAGCGCTGTACAATAAAGTGGGGGGACAGTACATGAGACAATACAGTAACAATATAATACACAAGGGGTTCAAGGGCCCTGCTTTTTTGAGCTCACAATCTAGGAGACTTCATTGTTTAAACAGAAAGGAAGCCCTGACTGGTAGGTAGGTTTGCAACACCATGCTGCTATACCCATATGGTGTTCCATAATATGCATTTTTGTAAAGCTGAACTTACACTTTAGGACAGAAAGTCATGGGAAACCATACAATTGTCACCAAAACATAGGTGAGGGTACGAGTTAGTGGTGTATCAAGGGTATGGCACATATAGCAGGTGCACTGAACACTACTTGAAGGAGGGCACCATGCAGGGTGGTGGCCATGTTTAACAGTGATGCCACATGATCCAAGTAATACTCTGCATACAATCATGTGATGTTGTCAAGGTGTCAACATGTTGTAAGGACCACAATGCTACAAAAGCAGAGTTGCCTTGTTGAATGTTTTCCTGGATTAAGTTGCATCACCAGAGCTTTTTATTAGCAAACCAGTCCAAAAGACTATTAGTCATTGCTATTTCATCCTTAAAAATGTACTATGTAATTTTTTTTATCAGATTAAATTTTGTTTTGCAGCTTCAGACTGTTTATACTATATTGATAAATGTGAAAGGTTTGGCATTAAAGTAATATCCTTTATTGGTTAACTAAAAAGTCCAAATAAGCAAGGGTTAGCCAAAATTTCGTAAAGCTGACATCTAGGCAGCAAAACAATCTGATTTATCTAAAGCTTGTGACTAGGCTGGCCATACATTATGCAATTTTCTCTCCTTCAACCCGTGGTTGTTCAATTCCCCCAATCAACACAGTCAGTGTTGATGGAGGAATCCCACCCACTGCGCTATTGTATTCTGACAGTGGAAGGTTTCCCCACCTCCAGAATACAATGATCACTTACCAGCTATAGCCAGCAGCAGTGAACATATGGAAACAAAACAGAGAGGCTGTTTGATAGAAAGATGCCCATAGGTGCATCACAATTTGTCTGGTTCCCACTGAACTGGATGAATGTTGATCCATCTATGGCCATCTATACTTTCCCTACCCTTGTCTATACACCTCTCACATATTTTATGTCTTTTGTTGGTTAGCTACATACCTTCAGAGATGTAACTTTCCCTCCTATCTGATAAGAGTGTGATGACACATGGACACAAAAAGACATCACAAACAAGCATTTCCAGATTGGGCTTTCTTCATTTAGTATTACACTGACCAGTTGATTGATAGTGAAAGAAGATAGGCATACTTAGTCACCTAACCCAGGGCAGCCATCAGAAATTTTGAGGCCTCTTACACAGCTTTAGACCTGGTGACCACCAACATGCCCTAGGGTTCGACCACTGGCCATCCCACTGAATCCGCCCACTGGCTATGCCACCATGTCCTCCTCCACCCCATTTTGTCTATACCATGTCCTCCTTTATCCCTTGACTCCTCCAATACCATCTCCCCCATTTGATGTCCTCCTTCTCCCCCTCTATCCTATGTCCTCCTCTTCCAGTCCCATCTTCTCCATCCCATGCCCTCCTCCTCCTCCTCCATCCCACGTTTTCCTCTTCCAGTCCCATCTCTTGCATCCTACATTCTCTTCCTCCTGCTCCATTTCCTCCATCTCATGTCCTCATCCTCCATCTCACGTTCTCCTCCTCCTCCATCTCATGTTCTCCTCCTCCATACCATGTCCTCCTCCTGCATCCCATGCTCTCCTCCTTCAGTTCCTTCTCTTGCATCCCATGTCCTCCTTCTCCAATCCCGTCTCCTCCATCCCAGGAAAATACAGGTGAAGTGTTCTAATAAATGCCACCCCTCCTATCCAGGTGTGGCAAGGAGACTGCGCAGGACCCCCGAAACTACTGTATGTCCACAGTCTGGTCTGAATTATGTGTCTGGGTTTAAGGTGGACTGAAAGTTAGGCACATGATTCAAAACCTTGATTGTGCAGGTGAATCCCAGACAGGTGGCAACCCTAGTGTCACTCCATATACAGCCAGCGTGGCCCCCAGACAATGCATAGAAGAGCAGCACAATGTTGGGCCCCAAAACACACTACAGTAGAACAGAAAAATGTGGCCCCATGGTGCCCCAGAATACAATGTAGGAAAGTAGAAGAGTGTGGCCCCCAGGGCCCCAAAACACACAATATAAATGAAGTACAGTGTGGTCCCTGTGGTCCCATAATATAGAAGATCAGAATGGTGAGGCCCCCCGGGGGCTCCATGATTTGTCTAAACCATAACACATACAGCATATCCCTGTGTGGGCTCCAGGTGCCTTGCTTACGCATTCTAGCACAGCCCCATGTCAGTCTCATCTGGATGAACAGTATGGTGAGAACAGATTTACCAACCCTGCCTCCTCCTACCACCACCAGCTGGTACTATTCCTGCATGACCCCCTCCGCACGGTGTGAGTGTTGGGTGGGTCCACACACATAGTGCCAGTCTGTCAGCTTACAATTGAATGGGAATGCAAGGACAGGTGGTAACCCTACGTTGGTGGGTCAGCCCCCACCTAAATATCCGCTCACATACTGCAGCCATGCATTCACTGTTAAGAAATGTTTTCCCAGTACAACCCTTAAAAGACCAACCTAGCTTTCTGTTTTTATTCCAGCTAGAATTTGTATTCCCCCCCTGCTAAAATGTTGACTTTGGACTCTGTGTCCCTCTTAAAGTGATTAGCCATCCTTTCCTGTCATGAAAAGCAATGGGTGAACCTCTCTGCAATAAGGATACAGTTGGTAATTAAAACCTGACAGAATTTCTGACCCTATTCCATGCTATAAAAATAGTTGGAGTTGGGCTGTAAGCCACAAATCTATGGCTTATATATGAAAAAGTTAAAGGATAAGTTCATCTTTGGAAAAAGTTACATGTTCCACCCGTTTTAGGGTGGAACATGTAACATGTTCCCATAGCCGCAGCTGCGCCCACCACCCCCCCCCGACAGATAGTATGGGGAGAAGTTTCCCCATACTATCTGTCAGATTTGAAAATAGCGTGGCCATGCGGGGCTCAGCCCACATTGCCACGTCACTCATTCACAGAGTTCAGTGAATGAGTGTCTACAAGTCCCTGCAGCCTTAGTGGCTGTCTGCTTGTTGTTTTCAATGTGGAGCACCGTGGTAGTTCATGGAAGCTTTTTGGCAGAATATCTGCTTGACTGTACATCCTGTTCAGCAAGCAGATATTCTGACAGGTTTGCACTGATCGCTGGTGCAATGCTTTACAGGCTCCTTTGGACAGAAATAATAAATACACATTTTTTTACCTGCAAAAAAAGTGCATTTATTATTTTTGTCCAAAAGGTGAACTTATCCTTTAATCTACAAATGAGATGTGTCTAAGGAATTACATTTCATATGGACTAATGATGTAAACCAGAGTCTATTTACCAGATGCAAGTGTTGTCTCCAGAGAGCTGCCAAGTACAGTGAATCAAATTATTAATTTATCTTCCTCCATTTCAGGCCTCACCTGTGATTGATCATCTGAATATTTGCTCTCTTTCTTATTATGCTTTCTCTGTATTTAGCAACCACAGATTCTTTAACAGCCTGTCCTAGGATGTATCTGTTCTCAGGTGTTGACTAAAAACTGTAACAGCCAATCAGCAGCTTAGCGTGAGTGCATTCTCTCTTTTGGTGTGATCAACAGCCACTAATCCTTTGGCAGCCCATCCCAAGATGCACCAATCTTTGCTGCTGATTGACAGCTACAACAGGTGGAGATACACTGTGGAAATTGTGTGTAAAACAAAACTTCCTGATTATTTAGTTGTTTGCTGGACTTTCACATAAACTTTCTATTTTCTCTAATATTTTCTACTGTGTTTAGTTGTTTTATTTGATTAACACTGACCCCTTAGAAAAACAATTATATCAATACTAACCTTTTTAACCTATCAAATGCCTTTTTAAATCAGTTACTGATTTTTTTTATCATCAATGGCAAGTAGAGGTGCTCTTATCTTTTTTTAGATATTCACACCCACACTCCCGTACTGTCAGTAGCTTTCTGATGACCTTTATTCATTTATATTATGAACAGAGGCTACTTTAAGGTACATCACAAGTTAGTGCAGGTTCATACATATTTGGATCAAAAGTGGATCTTCACATCTGTCAAGAGGCAGTCTTTGTCTACATTTCAGGAATAGAAGAAAAAAACGTAACTGGTAGTAAAAGTACATTTTCTACACTTTTGGCTACTTTCCTTTTTAGAGTCCCTTCCAAAGTGTTAATAGGCAAAAGATTTTGATTTTATAATTTATATAGGTTAACAAAAACACTTCAGAAAGGTCTCCATAGAATACTGTAGTATAATGTTTATGAATAATACTACTGCTAGCATACATAAGTATATACCATCTGTCAGTTTATAATGTGAGATAAGAGATATGCCAGGGTAACAATGCAGAAACATTGATAATGTGACTATAATATCAAAAAAGCTGCAACAATGTCAACATAATGCCATTCATTTTAGGGCTCTGGTTTAAAACAATGAAAATTACATAAATCAGTGTTTCTCAACCTTTTTTCAGTCAAGGCACCCTTTAAAAGTATTCAAAATCTCAAGTGTAGCAATCGTGCACACAGAGATGGACGCGGTTCAACCATGTTGCTCCAACCTCCATCTTGTAGATCCTTCTCCCCCTCTTGGATCATCCCCCTCCCTCTCTGAGATCCACAGTATCATGTGGTTGGGTGTGTGTTGGGAGTGTCACAGGCAGGCCAAAGCACAGCAGAGAGCTCCGAGCTATAAAACCTCTCTGAGCTGGGTGCCAGGCAGTCTGATAAACTGTGCAATCTGGCACCTCATAAAAGGATAACCCAAGCCTTCCCCTGAGCTCAAAGACATCCCAGGGGAGTCATACACTAGATACCACTTTTAAAATCCATTTTCTCCCTATGTCTCATATCTTGGAATATGAGAGACGTACATAAAAATCAAGCATATCTTCAGATTGCTCACGATCAGACAAATCGTTTGTCACACTCCCTGGCTGGAATATATAGGAAAGCAGAAAATTACATCTCTTGAACCATTCAAGTATGTATTTCATATTTCATATCTAACCGTTCCTCAGATGCGTCTGCATATTAATCTACCCGCGGGTGGAATGTTACTTGTGCCTAGGAAAAATTATGAGCCAAAATATGAGCTAGGAGAGATTTTGGTTCTAGCTTGGGTCTCCGCCTATACACCCCTCCCCAAATGAGGCATTGGTCCTTGGTTTCAGAGACACCCCCTGCTGGGGACTACAAAATAGGCTGTCAGGCCTAAGAGAAAAAGTTGAAGAAATCTCCCTTTTAACATCAGAACCAACTTGGGAGACAGTGCCCTTTTGCTCTGAAACGTGATCTGCTTAACCCAGGACTTTTGGCAAGTACTCTACCTCTCTAAACTTCTTTCTGTTACCTTTTTGCTGTGTTATTGCTCTATGTATTTATATGTATATTGGTTACATCTTTTTTCTGTAAATATTTTTATTGCACCCTTTTGACCTTTTAGTAATAAATCTTTCTTTCTGAAAGTGTTGAACTGTTTCTATAGCTCTTAAATGCAACTTACGAATTCATGCCGCTGAAGAATGCTACTGTGTGTGTTTAACCCTCTGTATAACCTGTCTGTGGTGACAGTGGTATACAGATGATTATCTAACCATCATAGTGTTATTGCTGATATTGCCGAGTTTCTTCTTTTTCTCTGTACAAAAAGGAGGTGTTGGCAGTGTGAAGGGTTAATTGCGTAATTAACCTGACCCAGTAACAATCGCGCTCAGGCTGCCGGTACATCGATTTGTGGTCCATTAGCTGGAAAATCGTTGTGCAGGGTGCAGCTGGGTGTGGCATTGTTACGCACGTGACATCGCGGTTTTAGATTGGCTAGTCCTTCGGTCACGAGTTTGGTGATAAGGTCAGGGGTCTGATGCCACGATTGTCACATCAAGGAATCCAAATCTAAAATCTGAAAAACTAAAGTCATATTTTTACATGATGCAGTTGTATCACACACATAGGACACCCAGCACTGGAGGTGATTTATTTTTTACAAAGCAAATACACCTTTTCACACTTATACTGACTACTATTCCATTATTTATTTCCTTCCTCAGCTTTCTCTTTCATTTAGCTAATCTGACCCCAGTGCTGAGGGAGAGGGGAAAATAAGGATGTTCTCAGGCACCTGATGTCCTCCTTATCAACCCATGACATCATTGGCTGTTAGAATGCCAGCAGCTGGCCTGTACAGGGCCAAGGTTGTAATGCTGCACAATTAAAAACTGTAGCTTTGTGTAACAAAAGAGGCAGGCTTGATCTCTCTGCCAGCTTGTTGAATATTATTGGGAAATGTTTTAGGCATGATCCAAAGGCACTGAAGGGTGCTATGGTAACCTGGTTGACAAAAGGCAGACATAGACCACTTTTAATCTTTTTACTTTCAAAAGTAAGCTTCTTCAGCTTCAAAAAAAATGTAGTGTTGATACATGTTCAGACCCATGTTTTCTTGCACTTGCAAAGACCAGTAGTCCTGAAACCCACTCTGATGTTGTTAGACACTTCTTTTATACTCACACAAAATTTGATTTGAGATTATACCATCAGGGAGGGGCAAAATGGTTAAATTCCTGAGATTAAGAAAGAGGAAGACAGCTCATGAAAAGATAACACTGGCATCAGTGTTCAGATTTGAAATTGTGTAGAAAACTGAGCTGATTTGTGGTTAGTTTCATGGTAAGTGTCTTTTTAGACAATTAATCATTTGCTACTGATCAATTCTGGAATTTAAATATGCATTACATTTAATCAGTTATGCAAACAAATAATAATATAATCAGGCTTCCTCTAAGCCAAGGAGAATTCAGAATGGTGGTAGTGGTAGGACTCCCAAAAATGTACACCTAGTAAAGAGCTTGTCAGCCCTATGCCACTGTGTACCATGAACATTCTGATCAAAAGCAACAAAATGCAAATATAAGTTTTGCTATATTTGTAGAAATAAAAAAATATGCACTTAGTGCTGCTTATTTCTTATCAAAATGATCAAGTTTATTATATGCAAGCCTTTATTGCATCTTGTCTTTTCTTAGGCATCTTATTTAGTCAGAATCAATACCTTTATCTTCTAGACATAAAACCTGTGGCCCCTATAATTTCCAATTTTTGTACTCATGCATTATGTTATGCTCAGTTAGACACTGTAATAAAATCAGGATAAAAAGAGTATCATGTTGTGGTTTTATAGCCTCAATTTTTGTAGGTGTTAAATTCACTCAACTGTTGTTCTCAAACAATATTTAAATGTACAAAACAGCCTGGAAAATGATAGACTTAAATTGAAGGTCATTTTATCCTTTCTTGCCCACTTCTAACAGATCTGTAGGTTTGGGAAGAGCCTCATTTTTTTATGAAGGAAGAATTTTCTTTTCATCTAACATTCTCAGGACACATTTCAGTAGATAATCTTATTGTCTGACCTTTAGGAAAATAAGTCAAATCTGTAAAGTTGTTGCTGATTTGCTTTAGTTTTGTCCTTGATTTCACTTTCTTAGCCGTGTTATCATTTTTACTGTTTATGAAACAGGATCTAGAAATATAATAATTCCCATGGGTATGAGTATACTGTATATTAAGTATAACTTTCTAAATATTAACAATCACAAAGCTACTTATTCAGACAGCTCACCTAGGTCAATGAAGCTTAATAACCTTAATACTAAGGTTAGAGCAAATTGAATAATGGCTACCTACTTTTTTATACTTCTTTGACAAAATTACAAAATGTAAGTGTATTGGACTAAGTTTTTTTCTAGATTTGTTTTCAAATCCGACCTCTTTTCAAAAAGAGGCTTTCATTGACTTTCTTTTCAGGAATTGAAAAAGGTGATCACACAGGCAAATGCCAACTGAGCAATTGATTGGAATTGTATAAAATGCTGTTGGGAGCCATAATTATTTATATAAATATTGTTTCACTTAAGAAAAGCAGGCTAACCTTTCCCAGCCTGAACATCCTGCTTATATACCATATCCTAAATTTTTCCTCTGTATAGGAATCCAAAAAAACCCCAGAAAAAACAATTGGCAATTGCCATAGTTCACGATGTAGATACATTAGTATAGTAAAATAGACCTTTAGTCACAATTAATTGATAGAATACAGTAATTTGTTTCACTGAGTCTTTCCAAGACTAAATTAATTTAACAATGAAATACAAAATTAATTCTGGTAGTGAAGGCTAAATGAAATCATTTTGGACAGAGAGTCATGAGCTTGAGGTTTAAAAAGAGCAAAGATCATCAGTTTTCAGCTGCTGATTTTTTTTTAGTAACACAGATGCCAAGGTCAGTTGTTCCCGTACACATACATAGACACACATATAAAGATACATATAGCTAGGACACACATACTTACTTAAACATACCTTTATCCAGACATATTAGGTAGCCCCACAGAGGCAATACACTTTTATTCTTTAACATCAGCATTGTAATAGCAACACAAACCATAGTTATTTTGATCAATGCGATAAAAACGTACTTGAAAAATGTTTTGAGTGCTAGGGATGAGCAGATTGCTCAGTACAAACCACGGTTCAAACCAAATTTTGGCTGTTTGGAGAAATGCTATAACCTTTGCTCATTCAGTTCCCTCTTCAGCAAGAGCCAAGTATCATATAGGAGCGGAATTTCTACTGCTTCTAAATATGACAGTTTCCCGCTCTCAATGGTTCCCAAGGAAGTAGCATGTGCTGGCAACTGCTGTATCCCTAGCAGTTGGCATATTGCTTACAATCTCCAGCCACATAAGCAAAAGGGCAGGCATAGCAGTAAGATGATTGCCCAAGTATCATTAGTAGCTATTTTTGTGCAATGTCAGGGAGCTGTCATTTGGCTAAGAGTACCAATAGGATGGGTTGTGTTCGCTGGGTCCATTGAGTTTTTAATTGCAGCAAGTCAGCGGTTGGTGGCCATCATGGTTGATGATGATTGACTTTCTGGGGATTTGTCAAATATTTACTTGTTTTTTTTTTCTTTCTGTCAATGAGTAATGGTGTTATGTACAGTACATCCTTCACATTCACATGGGGGAGGCAGGTATCTGGGAGCCCCCCTTCCAGATTCTGACAAAATCCACTACAGTCCCCACAAACAGTGTTCTGGGGAAGAGATTCTTTTCCTCATCAACAGGTGTTTTTCAAAGGGGATGTCTCCTGGCAAGGCATTCCACCATGGTGAGGGCATATTGCCTGGTTAGGGTCGGAGGAGGGCACGTTAAACACCACATTTTCCTGATCAGCCAGGCTATATGGTTGGATTATGGGTCTGGTATAGCTTTTTAAGGGACCTCACACTTTTTTTTTGCCTTCAGTACCCCTTAAAATCCATACCAGACGCTGTGTCCAATTTGTAAGAGATGCTACACTTTTTTTTATTCTTCCTGTAGGATGTGCTACACCAAAAATAACAATTACAAAGAACAAAAAATATATACAGTATCTCCCAGAAGTGAGTACACCCCTCACATTTTTGTAAATATTTTATTATATCTTTTCATGTGACAACACTGAAGAAATCACACTTTGCTACAATGTAAAGTAGTGAGTGTACCACTTGTATAACAGTGTAAATTTGCTGTCCCCTCAAAATAATTCAACACACAGCCATCAATAAATACAATAAAGAATGTAGCGCTACACCCAAAAAAAAAAAATATATGCACACATAAATAATAAAAGATAAAAAATGTGAAATCACAAAATATCGTAAAATATATAAGTGTGACAGTGATATCAATTAATATTAATTAGTGCCCATAAGTCATTGAATCCACACAATAAAATAGCTCAAAACGTGAAAAAACATTTCCATATATATATGTATATATAACACGCATACACATATAAAATATTATATATATATATATATATATATATATATATATGTGTATGCGTGTTATATATACATATATATATGGAAATGTTTTTTCACATGTTTTGAGCTATTTTATTGTGTGGATTCAATGATTTATGGGCACTAATTAATATTAATTGATATCACTGTCACACTTATATATTTTATGATATTTTGTGATTTCACATTTTTTATCTTTTATTATTTATGTGTGCATATATATTTTTTTTTTTTTTTTGGGTGTAGTGCTACATTCTTTATTGTATTTATTTATCACAATCACTGGTATATGATTTAATGTTAGCAGCTTCCCCTGGGATTTATATATATTTTCATTCAGTTTAAACACTTGGGAGCGCAGGAGGTTCTCACCACTACTGACACAGCCATCAATGTCTAAACCACTGGCAACAAAAGTGAGTACACCCCAAAGTGAAAATGTCCAAATTGGGCTCAATTAGCCATTTTCCCTCCCCCGTGTCATGTGACTTGTTAGTGTTACAAGGTCTCAGGTGTGAATAGGGAGCAGGTGTGTTAAATTTGGTTTTATCGCTCTCACTCTCATACTGGTCACTGGAAGTTCAACATGGCACCTCATGGCAAAGAACTCTCTGAGGATCTGAAAAAAAAAATTGTTGCTCTATATAAGGATGACCTAGGCTATAAGAAGATTGCCAAGACCTTGAAACTGAGCTGCAGCATGGTGGCCAAGACCATACAGCGGTTTAACAGGACAGGTTCCACTCAGAACAGGCCTCGCCATGGTCGACCAAAGGAGTTGAGTGCACGTGCTCAGCATCATATACAGAGGTTATCTATGTGAAATAGACGTATGAGTGCTGCCAGCATTGCTGCAGAGGTTGAAGGGGTGGAGGGTCAGCTTCTCAATGCTCAGACCATACGCCGCACACTGCATCGAATTGGTCTGCATGGCTGTCATCCCATAAGGAAGGATCTTCTAAAGCTGATGCACAAGAAAGCCTGCAAACAGTTTGCTGAAGACAAGCAGACTAAGGACATGGATTACTGGAACCATGTCCCGTGGTCTGATGAGACCAAGATAAACTTATTTGGTTCAGATAGTGTCAAGTGTGTGTGGGGGCAACCAGGTAAGGAGTACAAAGACAAGTGTGTCTTGCCTACAATCAAGCATGGTGGTAGGGGGTGTCATGGTTTGGGGCTGCATGAGTGCTGTTGGCACTGGGGAGCTACAGTTCATTGAGGGAACCATGAATGCCAACATGTACTGTGACATACTAAAGTAGAGCATGATCCCCTCCCTTCGGGGACTGGGCCGCAGGGCAGTATTCCAACATAACAACCCCAAACACACCTCCAAGATGACCACTGTTTTGCTAAAGAAGCTGAGGGTAAAGGTGATGGACTGGCCAAGCATGTCTCCAGACCTAAACCCTATTGAGCATCTGTGAGGCATCCTCAAATGGAAGGTGGAGGAGCACAAGGTCTCTACCAGCTCCATGATGTCATCATAGAGGAGTGGAAGAGGACTCCAGTGGCAACCTGTGAATCTATGGTGAACTCCATGCCCATGGGGGTTAAGGCAGTGCTGGAAAATAAGGGTGGCCACACAAAACATTGACACTTTGGGCCCAATTTCGACATTTTCACTTAGGGGTGTACTCACTTTTGTTGCCAGCGGTTTAGACATTAATGGCTTTGTGTTGAGTTATTTTGAGGGGACAGCAAATTTACACTGTTATACAAGCTGTACACTCACTACTTTACATTGTAGCAAAGTGTCATTTCTTCAGTGTTGTCACATGAAAAGATATAATAAAATATTTGCAAAAATGTGAGGGGTGTACTCACTTCTGGGAGATACTGTATTTGTTTAAATAGAAGCCAGAAGGGAAAAGTCATTTGCCAACATTTTAATCCATTTTTCCTTGTAAGCGCTCTAAAAGAATTACTGGAGAGGGGCATAGTCTGGACATGGCCGAGTAGAGACATGCTGTGTAGTAGATCCCAGGTTTTCCCTCGGATTTCCATCCTATACCTCCGGCATCTACTCACGGCATATTCTCAGCTTAGAAGCGAAGAACAAAGTCAACTTCTAAAACTCCCAGGGGGACTGGATCCAAGGTGGAAATCCAGCATTTCTTCCCAGAGCCCAGAGGCAGAATCTGCACACCAGCATGGCGGAGCCAAGTGGCATTCCCGCTAAGGTTTTATTCTCCCAATTGCCTCCATCCTCCCCATCTAACTCAACTACCTCAGACTGCCTCTCAGATGCCCCAGGGACTCTGACATCTGGTCCACCTGATCTCTCCCCTCTTCGTCAGCATCTCCAGCGCTAGGGGGAAAAGATCTCAGAGCTCTTATCCAAGCTCTGCCAACAAAAATGGAGATAGAGGCACTTATCTTTTGGCTGGAGGATACACATCCCAAGGAAGTGACAACCATCGGTGTGGAAGTTCAGACCCTGGCTAACCGCCTCTCCACTGGGGAAGTCTCTGTTTTGGCTCTGGAGCGATGAGTGGCTAATCTGGAACAAACATGAGACACCCAACAAGACACAGCGGTGGCTCTACAACTACACCTAGAAGAATTGGAAGACCACAGCGCCATAATTAACTTGCAGCTTAGAGGCCTGCCAGAAGCAATGGGCTCCAAAAACTCTCAGGATACAGTTACTGCCATCCTTCATAGGATTATGGATGCTGCACCTCTTGCTGATCTCAAATTAGATCGGGTGCATCGAGCCCAAGGCACTTAATCATCACACCGAGAGATGTGATAAGCCGACTACCTCACTACATTCACAAGGAGGCTATACTCAATAACACATGGACACTGGGGGCGGTGGACCTTGATGGGACCTTGGTGAAATTTTTGCCCAACCTTTCCCGAGCAACTCTGCAATGTCTGACACTCCTTCGCCCTCTTCTGGAGAAGATTTGCCATCTTGGACTGACTTACCAATGGGACTATTCGCTGGCTGTGTCGGTTCCAAAGGATCTGAGTCTTTCACTTTACGGTCCCCACAGATTCTACCGGTTCTCTTCATCTTACTGGACATGGACCCAATACAAGTCCCTAACTGGCTTCAGTTCCTTCCACGCCAGATGGGGCGCCCAACAACGGCCCCTCTCTGAACGTGCTTACCTCCACGGCCTCCTCGGCAGAGCAGAAGACCTCGCACGCCAACACCTGAAGGGGGCATCCATGCCCCCTGCCCCCCCCCCTTTATTTTCTCTTTACTCTCCACTTTCCTTCTTTATCCTCTCTTATCTATCTCTTCCTACTTTACTTCTTTTTTCCAGACAACAGAAAACCTTTACAGCAGAATCCTCCAGAGTGTTTCCTCTGTAGGTTGTCTGTAACTTATGATGACCCCTCAAACTCCCAGTATTCAGGGATAGCTGACATTTTCAGGGCCTTCTTATCTGTTTTAAGATGTTTGACAGCACCTATGTTATTGATTTATAATTTCCTTTTGTCACATGATTGTGATGTATTTGATTCACTGTACTGTTCTTTATGGTTGGAAACTGCTGTATTCATAATAAAGAATTTGGGGAAAAAAATGACTGGATTTTTTAAAAAATATATTTGCACTGAAACATGTTCCTCCAAGGCAGTACTCACTTCCATTGCTATTTTTAACAACCCTTTCTCTAATAGCCCAGAAAATGAGCATTTTTGATTTGATAGATTCAACTCTCATTGATTTAAAATGGCTTTGGATTTCAAACTTCTTTAAAGTACACAGAACCCTGCTAGATTTGAACTGAAGTGCTGTTTGCTGGCCATATCTTTCCTGGAGTCCCTGCATGCCTTGCAGCTTATTCTCTGCTGTTAACTTTTATTTTGCTAATTTGCAAGTCATTTTATTTTTCTCATATTATTGAAAAATGGAAACAGGGTATATATGTAGAATATAGACTGAGAGGAGGGGGGTAACCAACTTAGGGCCTTATTTCTGCATTGTTTCAATCAGCTGTCAACACCAATGTTTTCTGTAAAATACTCAATTGCTTTATTGCTCACCTACATTTCCACAGTGACCATTTCATTTCTTTATGTCTTTATATTTCTCTGAATTCCAACTGTCTTTTAAAAGTCTAGCTTCTCTGGGCTAATACTAACTCTTAATATTATTATCATAATTTTTTTTAGCAACATGGCATTCCAACAAATATGGGATATGCAGTGGCTCCACATCACTCAGGTGTCTACCCAGTACATGTGCAGCTTTATGAAGCCTGGAAAAGGGTATGGGGCATTAAAGTTACAAGCACTGAAGAATACCCTCATCTGAAACCTGCCCGGTACAGACATGGCTTTGTGCACAATGGAATAATGGTAATTATATTCACAACTTGCAATGCAAGGTTGCCCACCTTTTATACATAGTGTTCAAATAAAGTGCAGTGCTCAAAACATTTCATACAGAAATAATGATAATAATAATAATAATAATAATAGGTAACAAAAAAAATATGATCACAAAGTTTTCATAAATTAAATCATGTATAGAAAAATCAGAACAGATCAGTCCCCAAATGCCATGATGAGATCAGAAAACATCCAAAGGTAGACAATGTAACACCATCTACTCACATGCAAGGCTTACCAGAAGGTATGTGACCCCTTGCAAAGAGTGCTCAATCTGTATAAAATGTTGCTGGTGGCATCAAGGAAAATGGTTGATTAAACTCCTCCTTTGGACACCCAAAGAAATGACAGATAATCTTCCCAAATTGATCTACCTGTATATAATGGCTCCAACTGCTCCAAGATGAGTTAAATTAGACCAGAGCTCATAGCATTATACACGTAATAAAACATTGCTCCACATAGTATAAAATCATCAAAGATCCAAAATGTATTCAAATAGAAATTGCACTCACATGGTAGAAAGCACAAATCATTGTGTACAAACACTAAATCATCTTTTATACCTGAGTATATAGCATTGTTATATTTATGTTTTACTTGAGTGGACATAAGGTAAAAGATTGAGCATTAATGACCCTCCTCTTTGTACCAAAAAAAAACAAACACACAGTGGAACAATCTTAGAATTAACTGGCCTGACATGTGAATGTCTGAACTTGTGTGTATGTCCATAATTTCCATAATTTTACAGCAGACTGGTTATTTTTAAATCAACCTAGTAAAATGTCTTCACACATATTTAATATATTTACATTAGTATTACATTGCATTGCTGGCTGTGTAAATCACTGGAGAATTGGCAATGTAATACTGTCCCTCAGTATAGGGGTCTGTTGTTTCAATAGTGGTCATTTAGTGTAATGTGGTCTATGGGGCATATTTACAAGCATTTTTATCAACTGGAATATGACAGTTGGTGAATACCCAGCATTTTTAAACTATAATAGCTCCTTTTGTATATAGCATGGGTGAATGTGCTGGCTAGGACTCTCTATAATGTTTTAACCCAGCATTTCAGCATTTGAACTGTTAAATATATTGTTTAATCAAAAATGGTAATATAACAAGTGTGTAGCCCTCTTTCTTGATGCTGCCAAATTGAAATACCATACAGTACGTATGGGTTAATCATCGCATGGCAAGGTGTCAGTGAGCATTCCCCTGCCTTATTGATACCAGCGTGCATGCCCTTTAACCTAGTACTAGAAATTTAAGGATGCATCATTAAAAAAAAAAAACAGGAAAACTCATAAATCGCTGTGCAGAATAGGATAGTTTTTGAAAAGACACAAATTACTTGATAATTGTTTTCCAACAACAGTAGTAAATCAACTGTTCTTTTTTTTTCTTTTAATAGTCAGATGTTTGTTTTAAATTTATATCGAATTTTGGCAGAAGCATTGAACAAGTGACACAAGTTTTAATTCCTGCCTAACATTCTTTATTTAGAAGAGCAATAACAAATCCATTTAACAAAGACATTGAGGCATTGCATACAGAAACATTTCAACACAATCTCCCAAAACGGGTACAGGGCATCTGAAGGAACCTGGTCTCAGTGTAGATGTTGTTTAGTACAATTGCTTCAAAACAACACAAAACCCCATTGGGAGGTAGAAGGGAGCTCCAGCGCCCTACCTGTACATCGCTGGATATTGATCCGTTGTACCGGCATGATGCCTGCAGTTTTTAGAGCCAACGGTCAGCTCTCTGGTAGTAGAAATAAGACTGCCTAAATAGCTGCTTGCTGGCTATTACAAGCAGTGGGAGGGGACATCCCACCTTCTGCCACCTTCCGCAGCTTTAAAGGGAGCACCTGTCCTACTAGGAGTCCCGATCAACCAGCCAGCATTGCCACCGGCTGGTCACATTTTACAAAAAATGTCCTATGTATTGTGTTTTTTTGTGTTCCAATTCAAAAAAGTTAGTTTTTTTCCTAAACAATTGCATTTGAAAAACTGCTACGCAAATACTGTGTGACATAAAAAAGTGAAAACCCCACCAATGTATTCTCTAGGGCTA
The DNA here is from genome assembly GCF_062004578.1 of Staurois parvus. Taxonomy (NCBI): domain Eukaryota; kingdom Metazoa; phylum Chordata; class Amphibia; order Anura; family Ranidae; genus Staurois; species Staurois parvus. The sequence continues at coordinate 3,462,475 of NW_028318368.1, forward strand.
CTGCTTTAAAATATATATATAATGTTTGGGGTTCTAAGTAATTTTCTAGCAAAAAGGCCTGGTCTGGTAGTGGTTAAGGGAGAGAGAGAATATTTTAAAAAAGGGGGTGGTCAAGGAGGGAGGTGGGAGAGGATCCACCCCTCCTCCTGGCCCAGTCCTCAGAGGATTCTGTCACCTCCAGGAAGTGGAGAGAAACCCAGCATACCTCACCTCAGTTTATGGTTGGGAAGCTAGTGATGTTTGTTTTGTAAAAAAAAAAAGTAAGAAGTCCAGATTTTCCAATACTTTTCCTCTTGCTCCTTCCATATCATGGTTAGGTTCTCCATCTCCTGGATCTCAGTAACATGAGCGAGCCCATGCATCCTGTTGGGAGGTACAGTGCTCTTTCATAATGCTGGAATGCAAGCTTTTGCTGCATTGAGGAGATGCTTCAATAAAGAAATGTTGTACCTCTTATTAGAGAGTGGCAAATCATGTAATAGGTAGGATGATGGATTTCCTCCAAGGGACAACCCTGTTATCATTTTTATTGTTTGTTCTATCCTCCTGACTATCTTCTGAAGCCTGTCACCAGCAACTCGTAAAGTATGTTCACAGTCTCTGACCATCCCCTGTCAAATGTCTTTTGTCTCTGATCATATCCTTTAGCATGTGTGCAGTTTCTGAATGCTTCTTGTAGCACTTAATTCACTGACTATAATGTGCGAGTCCAAGAGTTATCAATGTATGGGGAAAATGATGGCATAATACATTTCTACAGTGTGATTTATAAATGTTTTTAAATCAAGATGCAGTGCTGGCTTTTATTCTCAACCAGGTTTTACAGTGAATAGGTTTCTGTATTCTGATGCCTTTGCATTAGTATTTGTAGAATCAGTTTTTTTGGTCAGTATATTGTGCTGCATGTGTTGAGGTCAGTCAACATTTGTTGTAATAAAGAACATTCCAATCTGTTCTTGTATCAAATGCCTTGTGAAATAAAAACAACATCCTAATGACAATAACTTAGATATATTGATTTTCCAGTATTTCCAAAAATGTCTGTCTGCACAAAGGATAAATACTCCATGCTTGAAAGGAAGGCCTGTTTGATGGCTTGAAAAAAAACTTTTGGGTATGAAGAGTTTTTGCTTCAACTTGCTCTTATCCATTCATACATTTATAGATAATTGTATAGACTGATTCATTGGACATATCAGTCCTTTGTGCAGATAACTTTGTAAATGCTGTATCAAGGTCAGTGTGATCTTCTAAACTCAGAGTTTTTGTATTTCAAAGGGTAAGCAGGAATCTGTACCTATCATTTTTTGTGACTCCTGGCCACAAAAACAAAATCTGAAAATGGTCCCTGTCTATACCTACTGTAAGTATTGAGTCACCCTGAGCCACCTAAGGAAATATTATAATATTTAGTGAAAGTTAGTAGGATGGAAATTCCTGGCAGTGATTTTTTTGGTAAACACATTTTAAGAAACACGCAAAAAAAAGATAACTTCTGCTGCAGTGAAAACATATACTGCTAATGCACTGAGGATCATAATAAGTGAGAAAAGAATTGCTAGTACCTGTGAAGATTCTTCATAAAACTGCTGATGCCCTGAGATTAGTTGACCTCTGTGTGAAGTTAGACACTGGTTAGCTTCTGTTCTTCCAATACTTATATGTTTTGTGTCTGATAAAACTACCCTTCCTGTTTAGCCTGTGGGCATGGTAAGATAACTTGGAGAAGGCTTCAAAGGAGCATGAAGAAACCTTCCAGGTTTTATCACAATGTGATGCTCACACTCAAGGAAATAAAGAAAATATAGGAAACATCTTCCTTAGGTAAATTTGACCTATCCTAATTGAATCTCAGATCAGAATAATCTATTCAGTTATCTCTGCTACTTTGTAACAAGAACTTTCTCAAAACTGTAGTATATGCAATATACACTCCTAATGTGTTAAGTGAGTAGTTGAAATTAGACATTTGTCAGTTCTGAGCATTAAAATTAAGCTATATATATACAGTACATGGAAATTAAACACTCAATTTGTTTCTTGCATTACTGTGGAAATCAAATATTTTGCTGGCTGCTTGTATCTGAAAAAGGAGAGAAAAGCAATTTTGTTTTTCTTTCAACAACAGATTGAAGCTTAAAATAAAAGGCCCCATGATAAAATGTTAATAGCCCCTATTCCAGGTACCTTCAACTACCTCTTAAACTAGCTTTTTTTTTAAGTACCTATTGTTGACTGCACTGATTCTGCTGACAGCTGGGACTTGCGCTCTGCCCAAATGGACCACACTGACAGGTGCTAATTCTATCCCTGTAGTATAGTTTTTTAGCTTCTGAAAGCACTTGCATCAAGCAGGGCTCTGAATAGCAAATTCCTTCTAGTGAAAGAAGTAAAGTGTCTGTCATAACCTAAAACTGACGTTGTCAATATTCAATAAGAGAGTGGGTTCTACATTTCTCAGCATGGACAGGGGTGGGGAGTTGCACAATTATTGTTCTGAAGGACCCTTCAGGAGAAAGGGGAAGACACCCTTTCAATCTCATGCTAATATGTTTATCCAGATTAGATGAGGCACCTTTATCCCTTTTACTGCCACTGACATAAAGTTTAAAATGGTGGCAACACAGGCCTGTAAACAGACTCCCAGCTGCCTCCAACAAGAAGAAGCAGGAGCAATGCTGGAGGTAATTTACACAACACACTAATTTTAATAGCACATGTATGTTCCTTGCTAAAGAACATTTGTTTTATCAAGTTATGTGTAAAGTTCAGCTTTAAGAGGCACCTGTGGACAAATGTGGGTATTGTAGTTTGTTTCCATTTAATGAGTGCATGCAATTTGAAGTCTAGCCATGTCTAGTAGCTATCTACTCGCATTCTCATATTTTATATTTTAGTATGCAATGGGTATATTATTGGGGCTGATGTATTCAAACTGGAGAGTGCAAAATCTAGTGCATCTGTGCATGGTAGACGATTAGCTTCTAACTTCAGCTTGTTCAATTAAGCTTTGACAAAAAAAGACCTGGAGGCTGATTAGTGGGTTTGATAAATAGTTATGCCAATATCTTGTGACAAAAAATTGCAATGACCACCATTTTATTCTTTAATGTCTCTGCGTTCAGAAATTATGTGATGTTTTTGGGAGGTTGGGAGGGTTTCCTAGTCTTCAGGCTTTAATTCTGCATTTTAACATGTGTACAAAAATTAAAAACTGACTCTGGCAGCAAAAGAATTAAAAAGCCTTCTTATATTGGGAGACAGTGATGGAAACACAACTTAGTGAAGGGAGTCATGTCCTTGGTTGCTATAATTATAGTTCCACCATTGTTGAATATACTATTGCTTGTAATCCTAATTTCATAGATAGTAAGACTTCCTGTTGCATATTTAGAGCAGCCCATTAAATTCAATGGTCTGCCCTATGCTCAAAAATAGAACAAAATAAGTTACATAGTTAGTCTAGCTGAAAAAAAGACAAAAGTCCATCTAGTTCAACCATTAAAAAAAAAAGTTATAATCCTACATTCACAGTTGATCCAGAGGAAGGCAAAAACCCAGCAAAGCATGATCCATTTTGCTCCTGCAGGGGAAAAAATTCCTTCCTGATCCCAGGAGAGGCAATCGGATATTCCCTGGATCAACTTTACCTATAAATGTTAGTATCCAGTTATATTCTGTGTATCCAAGAAATAATCCAGGCCTTTTTTTAAAGCAATCCACTGAGCTGGCCAGAACCAAGTCTTCAGGGAGTCTATTCCACATTTTCACAGCTCTTACTGTGAAGAAACTTCTCCATGTTTGGAGATTAAATTTATCTTCCTCAGAATGTAAAGAGTGCTCCCTAGTCCTCTGTGATGACCTCAGGGTGAATAACTCTACACCGAGTTCACTATATGAACCACTGATGTATTTATACATGTTGATCATATCCTCCCTTAATCTCCTCTTCTCAAGAGAGAATACATTCAGTTCCTCTAATCTTTCCTGATAGCTGAGCTCCTCCATGCCTCTTATCAGTTTGGTTGCCCTTCTCTGTACTTTCTCCAGTTCCCCAATGTTCTTTTTGTAAATTGGTGCCCAAAATTGAACTGCATATTCCAGATGAGGTCTTACTAATGATTTGTACAGGGGTAAAATGATATCTCTTTCTCAGGAGTCTATACCTCTTGTAATACAAGAGAGGATTTTGCTCACTTTAGAAACTGCAGCTTGGCATTGCATGCCAATATTAAGCTTGTGATCTACCAGAACTCCCAGATCCTTCTCCACCATTGATTCCCCCAGTTGTACCCCCCCAGTATGTATGATGCATGCATATTCTTAACCCCCAAGTGCATAACCTTACATTTATCAACAGTTGCCCAATTAAACAGTGCATTGAGGTCAGCTTGTAAGTTGGAGACATCCGGTAAGGACATTATTCCACTTCACAGCTTGGTGTCATCTGCAAAGACTGTAATGGTATTTTTAATCCCAGACCCTATATTTTTATAAATATATTAAAAAGTAAGGGTGCCAGCACTGAACTTTGGGGTACACCACTAACAATCCTAGACCATTCAGAGTATGAATCATTAACCACTACTCTCTGAATACGATCTTTTAGCCAGTTTTCTATCCATTTACATACGGATTTTTCCAAGCCTGTAGACGTTACCTTACACATTAGCCGTGTGTGGGGAACTGTGTCAAACACTTTTGCAAGATCCAAGTATACCACATCCACCGCCTCCCCTCTGTCCAAGGTTTTGCTCACCTCCTCATAAAAAGAAATCAGATTTGTCTGACAACTTCTGTCTTTCATGAATGCATGCTGTCTTTTGCTTAAAATATTTTTTTCCAGCACGAGCTCATCTATGTGGTGTTTTATTAAAGTCTCCAGTATCTTCCCAACTATAGATGTTAAACTAACAGGTTTATAATTACTTGGTAAAGATTTTGACCCCTTTTTAAATTTTTGGCACCACATTGGCCTTACGCCAATTCAGTGGTACTATACCAGTCATTAAAGAGTCCCTAAAAATTAGAAACAATGGCTTTGAAATGACAGAGCTCAATTTTTTAAGGACCCGTGGGTGTATTCCATCATCCAGGTGCTTTATTCAGCTTTATTCTGTCTAAATATTTTTGGATCACATCGAATGTGAGCCAATGTGGATCGTCTGGAACTCTGTCAATACCATGCCCATTATGGACAAGAGCTCCCCCATGCTCCTTTGTATACACAGAGCTGAAGAAGGTATTTAATAATATTTTAATATTTGCCTTTTCCTTGTCCCCAGTCACCCACTCTAGATTATTTTGTAAAGGGCCTACATGCTTGGACCGGACCTTTTAACTATTAATATATTTGAAGAATTTTTTGGGGTTGGTCCTGCTATCTTTTGCAATCTGTCATTCGTTTTCAGTTTTTGCAGCCTTTATTTCCTTTTTGCATATTCTGTTATATTCTTTGTAATGTTCAAATGACCATAGCATTCCTTCATTCATATATATATATATATATATATATATACATATATATATATATATATATATATATATATATATAGCTCTTTTGCTTTTTTAACTTTGGCCGTAAGCCACATAGGTTTGATTTTTAGCCTTTTAAACTTGTTGCCTTTGGGACTATATTTTGCAGTGTGTTCACATACAGTCTTTTTGAAGAACTCCCATTTCTGTGTTGTGTTCATTGATGCCATGACCTTTTTTTTTTCAAAATTGTGCCGCATTGAAATTCATGGTACTTTTCTACCATTCCTTTTGACAAGCGCAAATACGCACATATTAGCAAGGTGCAGCAGGGTGCTGTTAAGAAAGGGATTTGATATTTTTTTGCATTTCAGGAATACATACAATTTTGGGCGCATTCCTGCATTTCACAAATTTAAATCTAGCCTAAAGGAAGTGCTTACATTTGTTTTACCTTTTCAACAAAGATCACGTGACCAGTATTCTGTGGAATGGTCATGTGACAAACACCAGATGTAACTCAGAGCATCTGTTTCTGCATAAGGTTAAGAAAATGAGTGCTTCTTTTACTATTTATACATACCTAAGAAGTTCAGGCTAGTATTTTTTTTTAATTTGCTGTAACAGAAATATTGCTATTATACTACAGTAGTACACTAGAAAAAATCATATTACAATTACAATAAAACCTGTAATGTGGAAAGTGTCTTCATTAGAAAATAGATATATGCTTAAATATGCCCAGCCTTCTATAATATAGTGAACATACTTTATAGATAACGTGTATAGACCTCCTTAATAAAGGTAACAATTATATTAATTAAATATTTTCTTCTGTTGTAAATGCCCACATTCTGACACTTTGGTTTTCAGAATCTAATTTTGGGGTTAACTCATAACTGTAAATTTATTTACCATACATTTTAATTATAAAAAAAATAGTGTAAACAATCAACCAAACGTTGCAAATGGCACATAGCTCCACAAAAAAAAAAAAGAAAAAAAAATGTTTATGTTTTAGGGTGAGCAAATTGATCCACACATTTTAGGGGTTCATCCTGAGTCTCAATGTAAATATATTTTTACTGCTGATTTGCAATTCATTTAACTAAATATTACTTCAGTTTTTAATTTCATTATACTATAAGTATTGTACTGTTATATTAATTAATGTAGAACATTTTGAGGAAAGGTATTGTTTAAATTCCACATTTTGTACATGTTTTTTCTCTCTAAAGAAAGACTTGTACCCTGCCTTGTATAGCTACCAGCTGCTCCAGGCTGGCATGCTGATATCCAGATGACAAAAGGCAAAAAGAGTTGAAGGGTCCACTTAAACCAAGGGGACACCAGTTCATTTATCTTGTGTGCAGAGCTAGAATTTTTGCAAAAGACACTTCATATTGTTTTTTTAAAAAAAGTTTCAAAAGAAAAAAAAAATAAGAGAAAAGGACTGTGGTTTGAATTACTTCCTGATTGGCAGGTGGAAGTCCAGCAGATTGGAACTCAGGAGTGGATCAGGCTAATTGCTGGTAGAGAAGATATTACATTATTCATTCACTCATAATTAGTCTTATTAACAACAGTGAGGACGGTATGTTTGATTACTATTGATATTAGTTGGTTTTGATGACTGTAGAAATGGTAGAAATGATGAGATAAAGCAAGAGTAAAAGTATAGAATTATACAATCCAAAGATTAGTGAAGGCTTGTGATGGAGAAGGTAAAGGCAGAAAATTTGAGGAGCAAATGTACTTCAAATTAGCTTAAAATGTTGATATATATACTGTATATACACTCACCAGCCACTTTGTTAGGTACACCTGCTCAATTGCTTGGTAACACAAATTGCTAATCAGCCAATCACATGGTAGCAGTTCAGTGCATTTAGGCATTTAGACGTGGTGAAGATGACTTGCTGACATTCAAACCGAACTTCAAAATGGGGAAAAAAGGGGGATTCATTGAACAACACTTTGTGGCATGGTTGAGGGGCTGGTCTGAGTATTTAAAAAAATTGCTGATCTACTGGTATTTTCCAGCACAACCAAAAAGAGAAAATATCCAGTGAGCGGCAGTTGTGTGGACGAAAATGCCTTGTTGGTGTCAGAGGTCAGAGGAGAATGGGCAGACTGGTTTGAGATGATAGAAAGTCAACAGCAACCCATATAACTCAATAACTCGTTACAACCAAGGTATACAAAATACCATGTACCATGTACATGAATGCATGACGTTGAATCTTGAAGCAGATGGGCTACAGCAGCAGAAGACCATACCGGGTACCACTTCTGTCAGCTAAGAACAGGAAACAGAGGCTACAATTCACACAGGCTCACCAAAATTGGACAACAGAAGATTGGCAAAACGGTGCCTGGTCTGATGAGTCTCCATTTCAGCTGCGACATTCAGAAAGTAGGGTCACAATATAACGTAAATGACATGAAAGCATGGACTCATCCTACCTTGTATCAATGGTTCATGGATGTGCAGCCGACAAATCTGCAACAACTGCTTGATGCTATCATATCAATATGGACCAAAATCTCTGATGAATGTGTCCAACACCTTGTTGAATTTATGCCATGAAGAATTAAGGCAGTTCTTAAGGCAAAAGGGGGTCCAACCCATTAATAGCAAGATGTACCCAATAAAGTGGCTCATGAGTGTGGGTATATATATATATATATATATATATATATATATATATATATAAAATTTTTTTTCAATATAAAAAATTAAATACATTTCTGAACACTGTAAGCATCCCTTAGCTAACAGCAAGCCAGTAGTTATTCATTGATTCCCACCAACAATAAATTATTAACATGAAAGTGCAGCACTTCACCTAAACAAATCTACTTAATGCATATATCCAAAATTATAGCATAAGTGCATATTAAAGAAAACACATTTCCATTAAAAAAAATGTGGCTTAACATACAATACAAATGGGAACCACCACTTCAGTGATTATATAAATGAATATATATATATATATATATATATATATATATATATATATATTTATCAAATGTGCCCACTTTGCAATCATAAGTCTATTTGTAAATCCACCCACAATGCATGTATATCTGTATTTCAATTAGGATCCATCCACCGCAATGTTTTTCTTCATGCAAATCCTGTGTATTAAACTGATGAAACCTCTAACAAAGTCTACAAAGAAAGAATGTTAAAATACAGCTTTTCAATCCACACTGCTTCATATAAAAAATTCCAGGGGAAACTTAGCAGCTAATTTGACAGATCTTCCTACCGCTAGACACTCTGTTCGGCTCTCCTCCACTTACCCTGTTGACGTCAACCCAGAGACTCTGCTTTATTTGTTATGTCTTTGAAGACTTTGTCAATTTGATACACAGGAATCGCATGAAGAAAGCACTACGGTGGATCAGAACTGAAATACAATTACACATGTATTGTGGGTGGATTTATAAAATGGACTAACAATCGCAAAGTGTTTGGGCACATTTGATCTATATATATATATATTTATAAAATTACTGAAGTGGTGGTTCCCATTTATACTGTATGTTAAGCCATGTCTTTTTTTAATGGAAATGGTTTTTTTATTTGTATTTGTATTACAAATGTAGTATTTGTGCAATAATTTTTGATATACCAGTATGTATTAAGTAGATTAATTTAGATTAAGCACTGAACTTTCCAAAAGTCCAGAAAACATTTAGTCATATTATCTGATACAAGGAAAACCTCCTGCTTCTCAAGCACATTTCTCTTACTAATCTTTGCAACATGGATTTCATTTCCATCCGAAGCTTAATTATAGGGCCTTTTGAATGTTAAGTGGTTCCCTTTCTACCATATAATGACTGTTCATTACCACACCTCTCAATCTAAGCTTATGAGTCAGGTCTGTGCTAAATAAAAAAAATAAAATAATACATTCAGTACTAATCTAAGTGAGCTCATCAACAGTTGCATAAGACACTCTGACATGGAACTCAAAAATGTAAACTGCTGAAATATTGTTCTTGGGGGTTAATATTAAAAAAAAGAAAATTATTTTTCTTCAAGAATTTCTTTTTCTTTCGCAAGATAAGGATGGCACCTGGGATGTCTGCAGAATGCATGAACATGAACCCTGGGCCTAAGAATTTGTGCAAATGTTAATAGAAGGCCGTTTTGTAAGAAGGGTTTTTTACCTGTTGAATCATCTGGCCAACATTTCATGTTTATGCCTAGCCTGGGTGTTTGTGTTTTATATATAACTAATATATACCTTTATTAACTAGGTATTGCCTCGGCAAACCTGTGGCTTATTTACACACACCATCTTCTATAAAGAATATCCCGGTGGACCCACTGAACTGGACAAAAGTATTCGAGGAGGAGAGCTGTTCATGACAGTGCTGCTAAATCCTGTAAGTATTTGAGTATCAGTAGTTTGCTATATTTACTAATATTACCGTATGTTGTTTCTTTCCAAATGTTAAAACAATTACAAAATTAGAACAACAACTGTGAGTGTTGTGATATATAGATTTTAATTTCTGTTTTGACAATGATAAATGTGTCCATAAACAAAAAATGTTGTGTTAATGTTCATAATAAGAATTACCAGGGTGATTTTGGATTTCACTGTTAAAGTGGTAATTCAGTAGTCTTAAATTAAAAATTGCATCCCCCTGGGGGTTTGTTATAATGTGCTAGTATGCACTGCACATTATGACAGACACACCTGCAAATAGAGCCCTCCAACACAGTGCTGTCACTGCTCACTAGGAGCTTCAATCTTTGCCCCGTGTTCCTTCCGGGTTTCGCATCTTTGACCTCTTGAATGGCCAGGCAGCGGTGATGTCACTCCTGCTCATGCACACGAGAGTTATATTGCGGCGGCACAAAAAACAGGCCATAAATGTGATCTGAACTCCACATATGCAGCTCAGATCACATTACCTAATGACAGGTGGGGGGGTATTTATGACAGAAGAGACTACTAGGGTCTTTTCTCTTATATAAATCCTGCCTGTTAGAAGATTTTAGGTATAAGGACTTTGCTGCCACTTTAAAATAAAGATTTTGCTAATTTTTCAGCAGACTCCTTTTTTCTTTTTTTTTAGAGAATGTGAGTTTTAAGGTGTATTAGGGGTAATTTAATTTATTTGCGTGTTTTGTTGTTTGAGATTTTTTTTTTTTCATATTACTTTGTGTGCATACAGCAATTTAAATGTTAATTTTCACTGTATATTTTTTGTTTCTCGTGGCAATAAAATATTAAACTAATGTGGCTAACGAATGGCCATTTTTTGGCATAACAGTAGTTGAAAGTCATATGAAAGAATCTTCTGCACACCTAAGGAGCCATTTAAAACCTAATGTGTCCTTAAAAACCACCATCATTTTGTCTTTTCCACTGATTTCAATACATTTAGGAAAAAAGTTGAAATTTCACCAATATTTGGGGGAAATGAGAACTCAGTTTCATTCAAAGTAGGTACAAATTGGGCCATGTGTAGAATTGATTAAGTGAAGATCAGAGTGACTTAGGAAGCACAATAGAAATACATTTTATCCTGTATTATCAGTGTTACTGATAATAGTATACAGTGCACACTGCTTAATGAGTATTTTGCTAGTTTTCTAACTTCTTCACCCAAAACAAAGTAATGTTTTGGGAAATTTAAAATGCAATTTTTTACATTTCTTTTCATATTCCCTTATTGACTTCCACTGCCAATTGGTTCTGTTCTAGGTATGAACTAGCTGGTCTTAGGAGTTTTTTTCTCACTCCTGTTGGCCAAGCATATATGGTAAATGCACATATAATCTTATGGATGAAATTATTGATCTGACAACAACCCTCTTAAAGTTATCCCCTTATTTTTGTCATGCATGTTCAAAGTACAGGTTAACTTAAATGCAACAACTATTTAAGAATTACAAAGAAGATCTACTGGGCCTGAGAAGATTTAAACTGGAGTTCCACCTAAAAAAAATAAAATAAAAGTCAGCAGCTACAAAAACTGCAGCTGCTGACTCTTAAAATACAGACACTTACCTGTCCCTTGGTCCAGTGGTATCCTCACCACCGCTGGTTTCTCTCCCTGGTGCCGGAATCTTCAGTGTGGGTACCCGGTTGTGACAGTTTGTGGCTTCACAGCTGGGTGCCCGCTGCACTTTGTGAATGGCCACGCAGTCTTCTGGGACCTGTCACGTGTCTCACAAGACTATGGGGAGGGAAGGGGGGAGGACAACTTCCGCTTCTGATCGCCTAGGCGATTGCAGCGGAAGTGGGAGTGGATACCTGTCAAATTCGGGTACCCCCTCCCCCCCTTTCCTAAAGGTGCCAATCCTTAATGGGGAACGGGAGACAAAGGCTTAAAGAGGAACTTCCCCTTTTGGGTGGAGCTCCACTTTAAAGACTAACAGTCTTAAGATGCATTATAATTGACTGACCAAAATGTTTTTATTACAATGTACAAAGTTCCCTTATAAATATGTATACATCAAAATGTCATCATCAGCACACCTCTAGTGTGCATTTAACAACACAAATACCATTTACACACATTCCCAAGCATTGCTGATAGATCATATACTGTATACATTGGTATTTTATGTACAATTGTCCTGTATAGCTAAACTTTGCAAACAGCTAAATACAAAGATGAAATACATATATTGGAGCTGTTTTACCTGCTAAAAATGTTTGTATTTCGGTCCATCTGGTCCTGAGAATTACAGAGTCCTGTCATACACCACAGCCCTGTCTGACAGGGAGACCTGATTTGTCTTTGCTGAAGCTAAGTAATGTCAACATGTCTTGTCCCTGCCCTAGTCCCTGCCCTAGCCTGTGAATGGACAGTGTAAGGGAAGTCAGCAGACTGCTCATTGCACTGCAGCACAACAGAATTCTAAGTGGCTGATTCCAGGACAAATTCAGGTGCTTACACAGCTTGCAACTAATAATAATAATACATTTCCGGATGTATTTGGGAATACAAAGCTGCATTATTGGGGGTATAACATTTATAACTTCCTGGAGATCAATTTCAAAGTCACATTCCAGCCTAACATTAACTGTGCCTAAAAATGTTCCCTTCCGCCTCCTGCTACCAATCTTGCCTAACCTGTGTAAAACAAATCTGTACACTTTTCTTTTTTTTTAGTGTGCTTCAGTCCAGTCACATGATCCATCTGCAGGGGAGAGTAAGGAGTGCCAATAACGGCTGGGACATGGAAGCCTATGGGTGACATCACGGCTCCCAGGATTCCCAACCATTGTCGTGCGCTCATACATTCTATGCATGAAGGTAAAATACCTTCAGTGTGCAGCCCCCCCCTTAGCCACCCCTTTTACTCACCTGAGCCTGGTCCAACGATGTGCATGAGAGCAGAAGCTCTCCTTGGTCTCTGCCTCCTTATTGGCTGAGACACAGCAGCAGGAGCCATTGTCTCCTGCTGCTTTCAAGCACAGTCAGTGAGAAGGGAGAGGGGGAGCGGGGCCAAGCCACGGTCTGTGTGTCTCATAAACACACAGAGGCAGCTCAGGAGCAAACATGTACAATTGCCCCTGGAGCAAGCAGCTTGCTATGGTGGCACTTAGCGAGGGGGGGGGGGGGAGTGCCTGGAGCACATGCCATTGCACAGAGCAAATAAGTATGACATGTTTACATTTAAAAATATTTCACCTTTATACCTAAAATGAATAATTGTTAAACATCTCATATAATCATTAGGGTAACTTTATTTTTATTATAATTAGTCATTGTTGAGAATTAAAACATCTTTTTCATGTACTAGGATTATAGGTCATATTTTAACACACTTTTAAATATCCCACTGTGGCCCTGGATCTTTGTGTGTTTTTAGTGTAATTCCAAAGAGCAAGAAATATCATTTCAATCATGCATGAGATGAAATAGCATTCTTTATCGCCTACCATCATTCAGCTGAAGCAGCGTCTGGTGAAATGTGCCTGGACTCACAATCTCAAGCAACGAGACAAGAGAAAACTGATTCATTACAAATAAGTGTCACATTTATATTCCCTCCTGGATAATTTACCATAGTTACAGCATCATATTTACTTCACTGGGTAACAAAAAATAAAATTCACTGAACTAAACATAATACAACCATAGACAAGAAAACACTAATGAAGAGTTTTAGAATTGTACCTATACTATGTATGTATTATCAAAGACACAGTTACAGTTGCATTGTAAAATAAAAAAACAATATATTATACATGCATTCGAAGTGGTGCACTCTAAATGAGCAGGGTCAAAATGCATGGTCTAGAGAAACTATATTCACTTAATAAATGGAAGAGAATTTTCATTTAGCAAAGTAAATATTCACTTGTGGTAAAGTTGTGTTCACTTTGCCATATCAAGGGCAAGGGAAATAAAGGAAAAACAATTTTGCTTGCACGATTGGATGATTGAATGCATGTATTTCACCTTATTTATTAAAGGGCATTTAAAGGCAGACAACTATTTTTCATTTTGGATAAAGCTCCAAAGGGTTGGACCCCTTTTGAACTTTTTATTACTGTCTGTATCATTGTTGGGGAGATTCACCTATCAGTCTTGGTGACCATTGTCACTAACACAAAAAAGTGAGATATCCAAAATGTTCAAGTTGTCACCAAACCAAGAGGTGAGGGTATATCCTCCAACTGTTCCTATGTATATGTGTTGTGTATCCAGGACCGGAAGTGACAGGCAATCTCCACAGAAGGATATATTCAGCAGAACATTACTGAGTAGTGCTTGTAACTCTTCCCTACTCTAAAACTAAAGAAAAAAAGCTTTGTCATTAACCCCTTGACGCCAAGCGCATGCAAATATGCGGCCTCTCGGTGTCTGGGCCTTGACGCCGAGCAGCCGCATATTTGCGTGCCACAAAATACATATGTATAAAATACCCTGCATGCTCCCAGCACCGTCCGTGACTCACAGAAAGGTCCCAATCTCCCCTTGCGATCGGCACCTTTTCCGATCATATGATCGCCGTGACGGCGAATCACGGCGGTCACATGACCCTAAAACCCCACCCGCCTCCCGGCTTCTGAAACTCTTAAAAGGCCAGGAGGCGTCGGCACAAAGTGGTTAAATAGACTTGAAGCTGAATGAACATGCGGTATACTTGGCAACGTAAAAACAAGCTGCTACTTCAGTAATTCATTGTATGTTTATGTGTGAACATTTCAGATAAAGCTACTGTGCTCTGTAAACAAGAAGCTTTTTCTCAGTAAAGCAGCTAAGGATAGCATGAAAAATGCAATGTAAAGGAGTCTGGAATTCAACTTGCTAGATGGAAATTAAATTACAACATTTGTAATATTTCACATTTACTTAAAAAAAGGAAACATGTTTTAACATATAATGTCAACCGTAATAAATAAAGAACATACATTCAAAACCATTATACATTCTCTTTTAAAATGTCTGCCTTATAGCTGACAATTTACCATCCCTGATGTTCCTTTTGCCTCTCTGGTTTGTTTTTTTTTTGTTTGTTTCATGGGCCTGACAGTCTCTTATATCATGGCTAAACCCAGACAATTGCCATTTCACTGTCAAATGAGACTGCCTCAGTGACCAGTAAGGAAACTACCATTCGGCAGGGAAATGGAATCTGTCAGAGCTTACCCATGCAGCCAGGGAGAGACAGGTCCTGGTAATTACCGTATTTTTCGCTCCATAAGACGCACCTGACCATAAGACGCACCTAGGTTTTAGAGGCAGAAAACAAGAAAAAAAAATTCTGAACTAATGGACTGCAGACATAGTACAGGAGATGACCAGAGACTGCGGACACAGTGCAGGAGATGACCAGAGACTGCGGACACAGTACAGGGATGACCAGAGACTGCGGACATAGTACAGGGATGACCAGAGACTGCGGACACAGTACAGGAGATGACCAGAGACTGCGGACATAGTACAGGGATGACCAGAGACTGTGGACAGCACAGGGATGACCAGAGACTGTGGATAGTACAGGGGATGACTGCTGACCTTTGGGGAGGGGGGGGAGCGGGTACCTGAATTTGACAGATACCCGCTCCCACTTCCGCGGAGTTGTTCTTTCATCTTACCTGTTCCTCTATCCAGCCGCGCGCTGTCTTCCCGCCTTCTGTAATGGCGCTCGGCATGACAACCGGGTGCCCAGTGCGCATGAGCGAGAAGCAGTTGCGCTTTGTGATTGGTCCGGCGGCTTCTGGGATCTGTCATGTGTCCCAGGTGCCGCCTTACCATTCACAAAAAGCACCGCTTCCTGCGCATGCGCACTTGGCACCCGGCTGTCATGCCCACACTACAGAAGCCGGGAAGACCGCGCCGCTGGATAGAGGAACGGGTAAGATGAAAGAACAACTCCACGGAAGTGGGAGCGGGTATCTGTCAAATTCAGGTACCCGCTCCCCCCCCTCCCCAAAGGTCAGCAGTCATCTCTATAAGGTCCTGCTGTAGAGCTGAGCGGCCGGCCCGGTATTCTGACACGGCGGCAGTGGAAATACCGGACCGGCCGCTCCATATTCGCTCCATAAGACGCACTGACATTTTCCCCCCTTTTTTTGGGGGAAAAAAGTGCGTCTTATGGTGCGAAAAATACGGTAATTGTTTAAGGCCCTTTCACAATGGTGAACGTTTGCTGCACTAAATCACACTTTTCCAGGGTTCAAAAGCACATGGCATCTGTGTTTTTGGTGCATTTTTACACACATACGTCCTTGTTTCATAAGTGCATGCTGGGAGTCAGGAAATCAGAAAGTGTACCACAACCACATTAAAAGCATTTTTTTTTTAAAAGCATACCACATTTTTTAAGTGCACCAATGTGAAAGGACCCTAACTGTGAAGCTAAATTAAATAGCTAATTCAAATAAGCCTTTCTGGCTACCGTTAATAGAAGGCACTTTGTTCTGTTTGCTATTAGGCAGGAATTTACCTTTTAAAAGTTCAAAATGATTGAATATAGCAGAGAGTTTACTTAACTTTCCATATCCTGGGGAGGTATAGCTAAAGTAAGAGTGTTCTTATTGTGCAGTATAATTACTTACTAGAGAATGTATGTATATGTGCATTTATTTATGCTGTGTGTGATATCTGTCCATCTTTTTTGAAAATGAAAGATACACAAAGTAAGTGTGGATGTGGTTTTCTCACCTACCTCTTATACAATATAGAATAATAGTGGTACTTATTAATATAGGATTGAAGGACTTACTGTATAGTCCTTATAGAGTAGAACTAACTTTTTTTTTGCAAAAACCTGAGTGAAAACACTGAAATTGCTACTTAAAAATAGTACAGGTATGCACATTGCAAAACTATTGGGTAGATTTACTAAAACTGGAGCACTCAGAATGTGGTGCAGCTGTGCATGGTAGCCAGCCAGCTTCTAACTTCAGCTTGTTCAATTTATCTTTGGCAATAAAACCACCAATGTGTCTTGTGACTTCTCCAAAAGGTTTTCCTGCTGCAGTGTTGGAACAGCGCAGGGCCTGGGATTCTCTATAATCCCAGGTTCCTCCCAGTCATGTCCTGTTTTCTTCTCATTTGCTGACAGTTGCATTCTGTCAAGTGACAAAAGCAAAAAAGATGGAGAAAAGGGGGTAGAACAGCTCTATTATGCACCCTAGTTCCTGGCAAAGAATAGAAAAAAAAATGTTCCTGCAAAGAAGTTCCTGTGAGGGAATGATTACATCGCCTCCCTCAGATGGTAGCAACTCTAGATAATAAAAAAGTAATGCGGTTTTACATGCACAATTTTTCACTTGCAATTTCAAAAGGTTGGCATCAAAAATACTTTAGTTCTGCTTTAACCTATACAAGAGAGAAAATGGTGATCCATATTAGCTCTGATCTCTGAAAGCAGTTTTGCTTGATGATATTAGATTCAGTGTAAAGCAAAATTCTATTTAATACTTTTTACTAGTCCTTATCTCATCTCATGGTAGCTGTGCTCATTATATTTGTTTTCTACTATATCTAAAGTTAGTCAGTTAATTTGAATCACTTTTACAACAAATATGTGGGATAATATGAGGTCTATAGTTACTTTCCTTACATTGCATTTTCAGCATATTTCTGTCTTTTTTTTAAGTTTACTGATCCTTTTTACTTTTCTAAGCAGACAGTCTTTGATGTAGATCAAAGAATATATTCCTGCATATGTTCTTTGTTTTTCCAAACAATAAGGCCAACATATAGTACGCATATTCAGGGAGAGAAAATGTCATTAGCTGGTAAAAGCACAATAACATAGAAGATTTTGACTTATCACACATTCATAGTTTTACATTATGTATTGCACCAATTTTAGTGCCCGTATGGGACTATACCGTACACAAATAGCCAGTACTCTTATTTAATATAATCATTATTTATGAATGCTTAAAAGTACAAATACCTAACCATTAAGCTGTCCTTTAACTGCCCACACCATCTCCCTAGTGGGGACCCCTGTGCATTACTTTGCCAAGGGGTCTATGATGCTGATAAGGTGGCACTGCACATGAGAGGCTCCTGGTACCTTTATTGGGTCACCAGCTTTAAGTCTCCTGTCACTCTGCATATCGCTGAGCTTGGTGCCCCTCCGTGCAGGCCTACAGCATTAATGTTACATCATAAAGATGGCTGCCACACAGCAACCATCTTTAAACCTGGGGACCCCGAAATCTCCTATTGCCCAGAGGCACCAGGAGTTGTCAGCCTGCCCCTGTGGTGAAGTATCACTAAATCAAGCTGGGATCATAGCACCGCTACCTGTATAGTCATTACATTCAGTCCTGTTCAGGACAGAAATATGAACTGCCCACTACTGCCACTAGAGAAGAAAAGGAAGGACCTGTGATGACTGGCATATTTGAATCTTTGTTTCTTTGAAAATAGAGAGAGTCTTCATGAAGGAAATGGAGGTGGAGGGATAGGGGGCTCGGAAAACTAGAGAAAGGCTTTAACCACCCCCTAGCACTTAACTACCATTCTGCTGCATACTCATATTATGCTCTGGAAGATTCTGTGTCAAAAGCATGCAATACTGAGGTCAGCTGTTATAAATTGCACTGTTAAACTCCCGTACAAGTCCTTTTTAGACTGTTTAATAGGAACTTTATAACCACTTCACATTCTCACTCATCAATTTCCAGAACCTGAACCAACAGTGAGTGTCAGTAAAAGCTGTGCCATCTTACCAGGGGCGGACTGACCATTTGGAAACTCGGGCACTGGCCAAGGGCCCGGGGTTAGTAGGGGGCCCCATGAGATGCCCCTGGTATCTTTTTCATAGGCTTTTTTGAGTTTGGGCAAGGACACAGGGACCCCATGATCCCTTATTGCCCGGGGGGCCCCATGAGTTGTCAGTCCGCCCCTGCATCTTACCATCTACTGTATGTGTCCATTTTGTATGAGATAATAAACCCACTGTTACTTACCCCTAGCTAATGATCAAGTTGTAAATATTGTCAATGTTCCCATCAATAGTTTTTTTTACCTTGCTTAATAGGCTACTTTTGTTTTTTTTTATTGCGTGTAACATCACCGAGCTTCTGTAAGTTTTTTTTCTAAAGCTGAACTCCAGGCTAAACAAATGCAAGAGTCATGTGTATTATTACTTAAAGTGTATGTAAATTATAACATGAACCATGATATACAGTACTCATGTTAGTTTGTTAAATATACCATAATTAATTTTGTTATATCTGTTTAATAAAAAAAACAAAAAACCTTGATTATGTCAAAAATTCAGAGCTGTTCTACGCCCAGTGCTTGATTCCTGTGTTATCTCCAAAAGAATAATTAGACCTCCTAGTCCTTATCTTGGGACTACAGTATCAGTAAAATCAATACTTTTTTTAATATATTCTTCAGATTTTTTTTTAACATATAAAAAAGTAATTTTAACATATATTTTTACATATATTTGTAAATGCATTCCAAAAATATAGATTTGTATTTTTAAAGACAGACAGTATATTTGAAATGTATTTTGCAGTGTGTGTATATATATATATTGAAATATATTGAATATGGCCAAAATTGTAGTATTTCAAATATATGTCAATACATTTGGGAAGAATATTTTTAAAATATATTTTTCTTCCATATGGGGGGAGCACCTCCTGGATCACAAGAACAGCATTGCTCTCCACACAGACTATGTGGCCTTGCCACTGTAATCTATTTAAGATAGTATGTAAGTCTTTTGGTGCACAAAAAGTTGTTTTATATCCTTTGTAGTTATGAAGGGTGTATTATTATTAATGTTTTTGTGTTCAGAATCCAGCTTTAAAGCAAGGATGAAGCATAGTAAAACACTGACAGTTTGGAGAAAAAAACTTTTATTATTTTCATGTTACAAGCGACAGCCAACACGTTTGAAGTTATTTTAGGAGGCAGTTGACATGTTCAGGGACTTATATTTATACTAGTTGTTATATAAAATGAATGTTCACTTTTTTTGTATTTTTTATTGTACAGAGTGTGGAGTTGTACTTAGTTATCAGGTTTTGCTATAAAAAAGAAGTTCAACTTCATTGCAGTGCTATCCCCTACAGACTCATTGCCTTCTAATTCAGCACTGGAACCCACTTCTGGTCATTACACCAGTCTGCCGTTGCAGAACTCCTGAACAGCATAGCATACACATGTCATCACATGAGAACTGTTCTGTCCAGGAATAAGGGCACTACCACTTCCAGAGTAAAAAGGGAAGGGCACATGTAATCACTGGATCAGCCAGAAGGCTGCAAAAAAATAAGGTATTTATAAAGTAATTAAAAAAAAATAGCAGCAAGGGGTACAGGGTACATGGAAATGATAGAGTAAGGCTTTAACTTTGAAATGAAAATTAACTAAATTCCCTTGAAAGATTTTGAGTGCCCTAGTAGCTATATATGCAATGACTAGTAATTCAGATACATAGATGGTTTGTGGCGTATCACTGAAATATTTTAATCATCCTTAAGTCATTCCTGATGTTATGTAAGCTAGAGGCAGGTAACATCCTTGATTTGAAAATTAGTTGTTGGCTTTCCCAGATAATGTCAATCATGTGTCAAATCAACTTGATTTGTAGTGTAAAAATAAAATATATTTTAATATTTTAGCATCTTAGGTATTTATATGGCTTTAAGCATGTCTTCACAAAAGTGGCCATTTACTAGATGGATGTAAAAATATGTAAAAAAAAAATGCGTTCTCGCAATTATTCTTTCTGGATATACAGTGTATGATCAGTTAAAATTATTTTACTCTCAATACACCAAATGTTTAGATAATAAGAATGCAGGAAAAAAGCAGTAATTAGAAAGACTATTCTTCATCCAGCAGATCATTGTTGCACTTGGTACTTTATGCACTGTCAGTGATGTTAAGTGTAAGGGAAGAGTAAAATTAACTTTCCATTCTCAGACTTATTTGCTTAGAGGATAGGGGAATTGAACTCAAAAGTCTTGTCATCAAGAGATCAGGTCCCAGTGGTTGCTGCATAAAAGATAATACCAAGCATTTTGACTTTTACATATTACATGAATTTATTCAGTAGCAGCAGGGGCATTTCTATCAAAAAGTTTTGCTTTTTAATAATCTTCCAGTCATATGATCACAACCTTAGTACATATTTATTTAATAAAACATACTAACATCAAGTATATGCAGTAGTGTTAAGGCTAATTTATTTTCAATTACGCCATATCTCTGTGTAGCCATAAACCACACTGTTATTTAAAATATATGTTATACATCCAAATACACTACTGAATAACTCACACTGTTTAAAATAATAGGATTACACGGTTAAGTGTGGTAAATACAACTGTTTCTTCCATCATATCAGCTATGGAATGCCTTGATGACAAAAAGAAGGTGACAAAGTTAATCAGTTGATAAGCTAATGGTTTCCAGTTAGCTACAGATTAATAATAAACTTTTCAGGAATGGAGTTCTTATACTGCTGAAGTCCTCTAGTCCTGGCCTGGTCAGGGTGGGAGGGGGCAGAAATTACAGGTGCAATCAGTGTAAGTACCTGAATTCAACCCAGTCTCTTCTAGTACTTGTACAGCAGAGCTTACATTGGGGTAAACAAGCAGCAAAATGAGTCCACACGTTGTGCTTTAGTGCTATTGTTTGTATGTTCACTGTTTGTTCACAAGCTGGGGAAGAGACAAGATCTGTAAGTTTGGAAATAAACACCCTGCCCATATTCAATACAAATGGAGTATCTGTAGTACACCCTGAGATAGTATAAGCTATCTAAAAGGTTTATCAATTAGTGAAAAAATATTAACTACCAGACAGTATGCTTATGTTCACTTGGTGGGGGAAGTGGGAGGAACTAGCCACTTTGCATAAATTCACGTGATTAATTACACATCAATGACGTTATACTATATCAACCTCATGAAATAGAGGATGCCATCCTTCAGCTATTTACAAAAGGCCTCTGAAATAGAATAACTGAGATCCCCTGTTCCAATATTATGAGGCGGGATCCAAGGACAGATATGTTTAGGGAACTTTATAATTGAGCTAATACAGTCTAGTCCCTTGGAACCCGTCTCAATACTGTAGGATTACACCAACAAGGCATACTTAAAAAAATTACTAATTACTAATCTTAAAACCAATATATATAGCAATAAACAGTAAATCAAGTAACAAAGACACTGGCATTCCACCATAACCTCAGTTTCCTGTACGAATGGTGTACATACCGCTCAGATGTGGTACCTGAAAATGGAAGGTGTATGAATCCAATTAGGGCGGCACCAAAAATAGAAAGTCAACCTGTTTTTAGGAACAGTAAGGGAGAAAAGAATGAAGTTTACTTCCCTGTAAGGAATAGTGAGATCATGTCTCTTCTATATTTCCTGAGGGCTTGGGTCTTGGGGTAGACACGCCAGAGCTCATCCCTCCATGCCTGGAGTATTTGGTATTCTTGAACTGGTGCTTGTCCGGGGTGGAGAAAGGGAAACAAGATGGGTTCCTATCCATAGGTGTGAGCCTGAATTCTTGATACCATTCCGGCAAGTCTACAGTCCCCAATTGTAGTGAATCACAAAATTTCGGTAGATCTTAAGGTAAACGTAAGGGGTGTTGTTTCCCATTGTGTCTTATGGTAAGAGGAAAAGGGAACTGCCAGCGATACTAATGACACTTTCCCTTAATCTCTCGAGAAGGGAGTGCAGTGCTCTGTGATTTTTCAGGGTGATCTGGGAGAGGTCTTGGAAGAGTGTAATGGTTTCTCCAATGAAGGTTATCAGGTCATTCTGTTGCGCCTTTTGGATAATTTCTTCTTTCAGTGTAAGATTCTGTAAGCAGCAGATTACATCTCTCGGGGGGGGGGGGGGGGGGGGCTGTGTCTGCACCCTGCACTCTTAGTGCTTTATGAGATCTTAATGCTCTACTGCTCTATGATCCTAATATTGTTTCTCCTCCCGCTATTGTCCAAGTCCTCTAAATGACTATTCATCTCGTTAAAATGTAGGGAATGCATGTCCATCACCTTTTCCAGTCTCCTAATAGCTTTCTCTCTTTGCTTTCCTGCCGCTGCTGTGGAAGCTATTTGGTCAGTGCGAACCAGTCTGCCTTAAGAACAGTGATAGCTGCCGAAAAGGTAGATTTCATATCTGCAACAAAGTTAGCCTTGTTGGGATAGGTGAGAGGATGATCGCTGTGTATTGCCTCTCTTACCATGTCCTCAGAGGCTGACTGTGATCCCTTACTGCCCCTCTGGGTCAGCGCCATTTTGCTTCCCACCATGCTGTTCTGTGAGGGAGGTTGGGATTTGAAAACATCTGAGATGTTTCTGGTAGAAGAAGATGCTGAAGAGCGGTGGAAGGGAGGGAGAGGTATGGCAAGTCAATTTACCCATATTACCACTGACGTGGAGCAGGGAATCAAGCTCAAAGCTGTGAGGATGTCAGAGCTAATGCGCCACGCCCCGTATCCGTACTTTTGAACTAAATTGACTATGGTACTAGGGTACCATTACATTCAAAGCAAAATAAAGATATACATAAAATGCAATTGTAAATATTTAATCCCTAAGGCTCAATTCATACTAGTGCAACTTGTCATGCGACTTGTGACACATAAAGTCACATAACAAGTCGAAACCCATTGGCACAACTTTCAATCTATGCAACTAAAGTCAAGGAGTCTTTAAAAAGGTTCCTGCACTACTTTGATGCAGCTTTCTTGAGTGCCGTAGAGTGTAAAAGTAGCATGAAAGTCACGTGAAAGTCACACTGCAAAGTCACACTGGAAATCACGAGAATTTGAAGTTACACTAGGGTGAACCAAGCCTTACACTCTGGTAACATTGGGTGTGACTTGGCATGCGATCTGCATGCCCTGCGACTTGCAAATCGTATGCCAAGTCGCACCCTATTGTCTGCTATTAGAGTGGTCATATCGGTGCGGTTCTGACTTGGTCAAAGCTGCACCGATTTCTAAAGTAGTGCATGCACTACTTTTGTTGCGATTTGCATAGACATCTGTGTCAGATGTCTTACAAATCGCAACTGAAATCAGCAGGTCACCCGATTTTGAAATTGTGCGACTTCACTGTAAGTCGCACAATTTCAAAATAGGCTTTGATGTGACCAGGGGCTTAATCATAACCTATGTTTCTTGCATTGTTTTAGCTTTAAGCATTTTTTTAAGCAAAATGCCTAAATAATTCCACTGATTGTATTACTTTCCTGTGCTTGAAATAACTCTAATCTAAATACTGGAAAATGTAAGGATTGTATTATGTTAGTGGTATGTATTTTCTAAAGCCTCCTGATGATGTTCCTATCACATATGATGGAAAGTCTTCAGTGATAATTCGACTTTGATTGAAGATGTAAATGCATAAATTTGGAACGGCCACATTACTGACTGTAAGGGAAAACAGCACTTATTATATTAAAGCTAATTAAAGACAAACATCTGCTGTTCATGAACCTATATAAATATATTTACAATATATATACAGTATATAGTATGTTCTTGAAGCTCCACAGCTGGAAACAATTAGCGTCAAGACAACATGCTCTAATTCTGATGGAATTTCCAAAATGTGTAATTGAAAATACACAAATACTTAGTGTCACTACCTGGTGATCTAGATAGAATTATTAATAATGATGTCTATGACACATGAAAATGATTAATTAGCTGCATATCCAGAGCTAAACAAATTTTTATAAATCATTATAAGGTCCATATCAATGACAGAAGTTTAATTTCTTAGGAATCTATAATCTATTTATCTATCTATCTATCTGTACATCACATTAGTATTTGTGTATGAGATGCATTTCTTTTTTAATTTCATTCATATTTTTCCAGAGTTGATGTGCAATATATAATTTATATACCATGGAGCATATTTATAAAGCAGTAAATGGGACAGCCACAAGTCTTTCAATGTAATTGAAAACACATGTGCCAGGATTATTCACCTGCAGTAAAAATTTGATGAATTTTACAGTCCGTATATCATTAAAAATTATTTCTACCAAAATGGGGGGAAAAATTACTACTGCTAATAACAGAACGTAGACTTATTATTAAAGGAAAATCCTTACTGTTCATGCTAAATGACTTCAATGACTTACCGGTAATTTCAATATCTTGTAATTGACATAGCTTCAGTTTGTGGATATGGTTATGTCTTATCAGATTCTTTAGATAAATGAAGCTACATTATAATTTTCTCACAGCCTGGCTTATCTATAAAGAGCCCCTATAGTCACATGAGGCTTTAGACTAATTATTCTCCCAGAGTTTCTGCCAGTGTTTTATTAGGTCTCTATACAATGCCATTCAATATTTGACTTGTTTCTATTGTCTTTAATGCTGTGCACTCTCTTTCTGTAATTAACCACTTCAAGTCTGGACACTTTCACCCCCTTCCTATCCAGGTCAATTTTCAGCTTTTAGTGCTATTACACTTTGAATGACAATTGTGCGGTCATGCAACACTGTACCAATATGAATGTTTTAGCATTTTTTTGAGACAGATAAAACTTTACTTTGGTGGTATTTATTCACCACTGGGATTTTTATTTTTTTACTATATAAATGGAAAAGTCCAAACATTTTGAAAAGAAAAAGTGTTTTTCTTATAAAATTGTGCAGTTATTTTTCAAGACATTGTTTTCCATTTTTTTTTTAATATTATTATTTATGTTTTTTTTTCAACATACCATCACCCTAGCAGTACAGTGTCACCACAGTGACACTGTACTACTTGTGGGGGGTGACACTGTACTACTTCTGGGGGGTGATGAAGATTTTGTTTTGTTTTTTTACACTGATTGTTTTTACACCCATAAAGGCTGTAAAAGCAATCATTTCTGGGCAGCACAGTGGCTAAATGGTTAGCACTTCCACCTGGCAGTACTAGGGTTGTTGGTTCGAATCCCAACCATGCCACCACCTGCCTGGAGTTTGCATGTTCTCCCTGTGCCTGCGTGGGTTTCCTCCAGGTACTCTGGTTTCCTCCCAAACTCCAAAGACATGCTGGTAGGCGAATTGGGTCCCGTCTAAATTGGCCCTAGTGTGTATATGTATGAATGTGAGTTACGGACCTTAGATTGTGCACTCCTTGAGGGTTAAGGACTGATGTGAATGTACAATATATATGTAAAGCGCTGTGTAAATTGACGGTGCTATATAAGTACCTGAAATAAATAAATTTCTCCTTCTCTCTGGCTGCATTTTTGCAGCCATTGAGAAATACTGCGAGAGCTGTTATTGATCATATGGTACAAGGCTGTTGTGAATAGCCTTGTACCATGCGACCTCTGTGATAATTCACAGATTTCACTAATAGTAAGCAAGGATGTCAGCAAGTTTTTAGGGTAGCATGTAACATGTTCCCAGTGCGGCAGCTGTCCCCAATTGGGGAATTGCTTTGCAAGAGCAATAGAGATTATGCAAAGCTTGCTTTTAACTATCATGAATGAGTGAAGTTCAAAATAATAGTGATCTGTGATTGGCTAGAGCTGGTCACATGGTACAGGCTGCTGTGATGTACCATGTGAGAGCTGTGGGCCAATGACAGCTCACCAGGAAGAGAAGCAGAGCTGTTATGAATCAGACTGATTCATAATAGCTTTGCTAATATTGTGATCATGTGATCGCATAGCAATCACATGATCACCAGGTCATATTCACTGGGATCTTCATTCCGCTGTGTGCGGTGGACATAGCGTTCACAGGTGAGGCTCTGTGCGCCCCCGGTCAACTGTTCTGAGCATACTTCGCATTTTAGTTCACCCATGAAGTGAGATATAAATGTTCCCCTGACTAATATGGCTGCATCACAGTCTGAGGAAGACGCATGCATGCTCCAAATGTGCGCCAATCAGCTGGCCTGACCCCTGACTTCCACTGATGTCATAACTGTCGGTCTTGGATTCTTTAGCATCTTGGAGCCCTGGGAACCACCAGTACGGCCGAGCGGGTCACGGCACACACATTAGCCTGAAGTACATCTTCATCTACA
Source organism: Staurois parvus (assembly GCF_062004578.1). Lineage (NCBI taxonomy): Eukaryota > Metazoa > Chordata > Amphibia > Anura > Ranidae > Staurois > Staurois parvus. The sequence goes on from NW_028318368.1 coordinate 3,489,452, forward strand.
GAGGAGGATTTACATGTGATATACAAGCCGAAAAGCTCTTTTTGTGAGTGGCTTTTATACATTTTAATAAATGGTTTATGTGATTTTTTACACTCAGATCAGCGCTGCTGTGTTTCCCTTTTTGCATTCCCTCACAGAGGAACTTCAGCTCTGACAGCTATCTGCAACAATCTGTAGTATTGTTATTATGGACTTTGTTATGGACTTTTATTGATTTAGAGGACTTTTTTACTGTATAACTATCTATACCAGCACTGTCCCTCACTGAACCCCAAGCGCCACTGGTTCCTCCCTTTCCAAAACTATTTATATGCTTACATACTGGCATAAACTATGCTAAGCACTTTTGACCAACAGCTGCACTCATAGAATACTGCTGAGCTCAGAGAATAGTGTAAATGTGTTGCCTAAGTTCCGTGTATTTGTGAATACACCCCAATCCCTGTAGGAGTATTTACATGTACACAGCTAGATCTGAGAGTTCTTACACAACCTTTTGGTAGTTCCATCTGCAATATACATTTATTGATAGAGTTATATAATATATACAAATTACATGTTAAACAGTATTTACAACACATTGCACAGTTTAAGTCCCTTGACTTCTACGATATTTACAAATTGTAAGACAAAACGTTCAGCGCTAAAACAATTATATATGAAGAAAAGGTATAAATGAACGCACATATAAATGCCTGAGGCTCAAATGATAAAACTATCATGTCACAGGCGTGTGTGGCTCCTCCTTAATGCGTTTTGTACACCTAGTACATTGTCAAAAGGGGTGTTGCCATGATGGCAACTGCCCATACCCAAGGAAGAGTCTACCCATTCCGTGCTGCATCCTTCCAAGGACAGAGGGGACCTCTGGTTTTTGATTATTGCGCTTATAAATTGCGCATCTGGTGAGTGCACAATTTTACTATTTCCTGCACGTCGAATTATATGCCTCACTGGGAGTATTAGAGTCACCATCCTGATTATATCTCCACATACGCATATTAGAACTTTTATTATATTTTACTACGTTTGGACATTATATTTAGTGTCTCTATAATGTTATAGTTTAATCATTTGACCCTCAGGCATTTATACGTGCATTCATTTATACCTTTTATTCATATATATAGATGTTTTAGCGCTGCACTTTTTGTCTTACAGTATTTTAGAAGGTTTTATGGTTTCCTTTTAGTGCATTTGCTGCTCCATTCCATTTCCAGTTTAGCGCTCTCTGAATTTTTACTTTTGATATTTGGGATAGGTTTTGGGTTCGGGAAGATGGAGAAAGCAACCTGAACTCTATCTGTTTAAGATTTGCTGAAAGGACAAACTGAATGTTTGGATTTGGCCTGTTTGCTCAAGCCAAATACTACTGTATCCATAACCTTTTATTTTGTGGTGGTATCATTACCACTCCTAAATTAATGACTTCCTGACACCAGCTTGTATCCTACCCAGGAGGTGAGTGGGTGAAAATTTGTTCTTCCATTCCAGCAGCTAGGGATGAGACACCTAACTTGACAAGGATACTGACAGAGACTGAGGAATGGGCTTAGGGGACCCAAGGAAAGTTTCAAGCCTATGGCTTTCCCTACTGTCTTTGGCCCCATTCTGACCCTCCTCTCTGCTTGATGTCCTGTAAGGTAAGCCTCTCAAACCTTTTGAAAGACTTCTTTCCAAAACTCTTAAAATTACTGATGTTGCAGCAGATGCAGTAGGAGATTCTTGTGAAGTGAAAAGTGGGGAACAAGGAGGATGAGTTCTGGCCTTCTGGTGCTGACTGATATTGCTCATGTGCTGCTCCCACTGAGCTTTGTGGTGAAGATACATGTGTATCAAATGACTGGTAAATTTCCAAAGCTTAATATGCTGCAGGCATAGATTGCAAATCACTAAAGTGCTGTCGGCAACAAATGTGTTTATAAAAGTCTAGATTACTGAGCTATGTGGAGCCGTCTGGAGGATAGCAATGGCTTGCCTGATAATGCAGTGACATCTGGTGGAAAAGGATGGTGCTCCATCCACTCTTATTCACTCCTAGTCATTCCCTTACTTTCCAGGTATGGTCGGGCAGCACAGTGACTAAATGCCTGGAAGTGCTAGGGTTGTTGGCTCACATCTCAACCATGGCACCACCTGCCTGGAGTTTGCATGTTCTCCCTGTGCCTGCGTGGGTTCCTCCCACACTCCAAAGACATGCTGGTAGGCCAATTGGATCCTGTCTAAATTGTCCCTAGTATGTGTGTGTATGAATGTGAGTTAGGGAACTTAGATTGTACACTCCTTGAGAGTTAGGGACTGATGTGAATGTACAATATATATGTAAAGTGCTGCATAAATTGATGGCACTATATAAGTACCTGTAATAAAAATAATCTAGTTATCCTCATTCTCCTTACTGCTCAAATGTATGTGGCAGTAAACTGCAGCTACAGGAATATGTTTCTGAGCACGGCATCTGGAGCGTGAAAAAAAAAAACAAGAAAGCAAGAACATCTATGGCAATTTCTTCTCCCTGCCTGTTGTTCCTTCCCTCTATGATCCCTGGATTCTCTTACTCAACATCCAAAAATGAGAATTCTTGAGCTTCCTCCTGCTTCAAGTGACATATGCTGTGCTGAAATATTCAGTTGACTTCTCTATTCAGTCTTTGGAGCAACTTTGGGATTAGCTGTAGAGGACGTAAAAGAGGAAGCATTTACATCTGCTTTGGAAATTATTATGCAGCTAGCTTGTTGGATGCTTGTAAAGGAATCCTTTCCCAATTCCTTAATATTCTTTCTTCAAATTCTAGTGATCTGGCATGCATGGTTTCAATCTGGTTTCTATACCTTTCCTAATCTGCATACTTTTTTGGGCATGTGATTTATCAAGGGACACTTATCAGTTCTGTCACACAGCAAGGCAACACTGAACAAGAGCATCCAGACAGATTATGTGACAGATTTACTACAAGGTTAAAGCTTGAGTAATAAATTCCTCCCTCAGCTGCTCTACAGTAGCACTACAACATATTAAAACCTGTCCCTGACCACTTTTTAATTTTGAGTTTGTATGTTCATCTGTTTGATGAACAGTGAGACAGCTATTGCAGACCTTTTCAAAGCTGTTACAGTTCACTGCTCATGATTATAGGCACAGGAGTCCCAAATACAAAGGAAGACTTTTCTAAAGGAGAGGCAGCCTGATGTATCTCCAATTGTGTCAATAAAATGGTATTAAACCCTAAAGCAAGCATTTATTATATTGCAGCTTACCAATTCTCAGATGTGATGGCTGCATTGGTTTATTTGTTTAGGCTTCCTTTCCTTTCCTTTCATCTGGTGATCCAGTCAGTAAGTCTGTAGTTTTTCAACAGAGCAAGTTCCTCAGCAAATGTAATAGTAGGGTGTTGAGACAAACCATTTACTACGGAGAGGGGTGCTTATAATTATCAGCTTTTATTTATTCATGTAAAACCTGTATCTCAAATGAAAAAAAAAACTGTTGATGTAACTGCTTGTGTAACTGCAGTGTGAGCTGGAGTTTGGCTTCAGTTTGTTAGTGCATCTAAATCTGCTGGTACACCCAAAACTCCCTCCTTCCCCAGACTGACAATACTGCTGTCCAAAGGTGCCCCTGTGCTTCGTCAACCAGAGTGGGGGCACTCTAATACAGTAGGTGTGTTATTGACCAGAAAACAGAGGGGAAAAAAGCCTAAGAAAGAAAAATAATAATGCCATAATATCTAATGATTGGTGAGCTGCAATACATTACATTTTTTACTTGGGGTTTAATATCACTTTAATACGCTTGATAAATATCCCCCACATAATATTGAAGCTAGTGGGTCAACTTGGATTTTCAGAAGAGGATCAGAAAATATTTACTAAACACAGCTGCGTAATAAAAATATAAAAACAATCAAAAAGTTAAATTCCTCCTGCATTTCTACTGTCATTGGTGAGCTCAACAAATTCAATCAAAAGCCTTTACTTCAGTTAATCTCTGATAGTCTGTGGCAGATACAGTAGTGTACTAACAGTGCAGCACACTTAGTTTAATAAATAATCCAGGATGCGGTTTTGTACACAGCAAATAAATTACCAATTGCCTAATTAAATCTGACTCATTAATGAGATGTAATCAAGATGCTGTGAAGCACAGTTCAGAGCAAAGTACTGAATACTCAGTCATGGTAGGAAATTGTTTATTGTTAATTCACATAGCAAAACACAGGAATAAAACGATGAAATAGAATTGGTATCAATTTCCCTTTTTTGCCTTTGCAATTATGAATTTTCCTAGTAACACACAATATAAATAATATAAATGAAGTTTCATGAAACAATACAAAGCATGCAAATAAAAATGAGTAATAAATTATTCAATGAACTTTGTGAAATGATTTAGCATTGAGGTGCTCACAAAACAGAGCATAGCTCTGATCACTGTACAATATAGTTGACCCATATGCATTAAGTACTCAAATTGCAAATTAAATTATGCATAAAGTTGTTCAATTACTTACATCTGAATCTCTTTATGAATATGTGCATGCCTCTGTGCATGTACAGTATATATACAAGAAAAAAAGCCTTCATTATACACTGTACCATCTATAGCATGCTAATTTGTCATTTAAAGTTGTATGTATATTTTATAACTTGCCATATATGAAGGTTCTTAATTGCAGCATTTCTTATGCATTCATATTTGGAGGTATATGGTTAACATGAAATATGTTTTTAGTTTTTCCATCCATGTTGTTCAAGTAAACCTGGCATTTTCCCACTCATTTACTGGGAATAAAAACTACTTATAGTCATAAATGTTTGCACAAAAGCCTCAAAACAATATTAAAAGCCATTTGTAATAATGGATCAAAGCTACTGGTGCATCACTGAATCCTTACTGAATATGCTATGAATGACAAGCATTATTCCTGGTAGTAGCTACTGCTCTACCTGTTAATAGACGTGTGTCCCTAGGCGCAGATAGAATTCCTGTGCAATCTGAGTATACAGCCCAGGACTGTTTAGGGGAAGTGTAGCTAGATGGACTGTTGGGGCAACTAGTCTACATAGTTTACTAAAGACTGATGAATTGACTAACTTGTGTTGGTGACCTAATCACTGGCAGCATGTCCTTCTGAGAATTTAGGTGTGAAACAAGTGGATAACTAGTTGTATAAATATTTTTCCTGCCGAAAACAATACATTAGTTGATAAGTGATTATGAGAAGGAGAAGAAAGAGAATTGTGGTCTTGCAGTTGATGATGATGAGGATGACAACACATAGAAAACTAACCACAGTGTGTCAACTTTTCTTTCAAACCTCATGTCCCTCCTGCATCTACAGTAGATGAGAGTTCTATGCTAGAATAGGACTGGCTACCACAGGCCAAAGTAATGATGAGGGTGTCTTTTGAGGTTTGGATTGATGAAAAGGAGGAAGAAGGTTTTGGCACTGTTTGCCACTCTACTGGTTCTTCAGAATGGTGTTAAAATTGACTGAGGTAATCCCATATTCCCATGGATGAAGCGTGTCCTAGCACACTTTTAACAGTTTAACAGATTGTGTTTATGGATATGATTGCATGATGAAGGAGAAGTATGATGTACATCAGAATTCGTTGAGACAGTGCTGGAAAAATAGTTTTTTGTTGTGTAGGCCTAAATATTCATCATAAAAAAAATTAATTGTTTATTTAAGCAACAGATTAACATTATGTAATTATTCTCTTATTTCCTTTTGTTGACACTAGAGTAGTTTGATTTGTATTTCTCTGACACTGCATGAAAATATGTTTATTCTGTGAGTTGTACAAATGTTCATGTGCACTGCAAATTTTATTACCAACTAAGCAATATAAAAAAAACACCACTTTTTCTTGTCCAGAGACAAGAGGATAGCAGAGGCATAACAGAGGCATTTGAATCATGTATGATTGACCAAAGTAACTAACAGATGTTACATTTGCCCCAATTTAAAACCTGCTGCTTTCATGTGTGTTAACATCCCATATCTACTTGAATCCAGAAAAGCAACTAATACTATCAGTGACCATATGAAAAAAAAAAGTTTAAACAATAATTTGGTTCTTAAGTCTTAAGAACAGTCAGTGCCAGTGCTGTTCCAGGTTGTAGCCAGAACTGCTACAACAGACTGAGGATAATTATTATGGAGGAGAAAATAAAGAGTTAAGTAAATGGTGAAGCCAGTGTGATTTAGTGGGATCAGAACTTAATTATGAATATAAAGAGTAGACTAGACAATTGGTCTAGAGCAGGGGTCTGCAACCTTTAAGACATAAAGAGCCACTTGGACCCGTTTCCGAAGGGAAAAAAAGACTGGGAGCCACAAAACCATTGCAACATTTAAAACAAATCCGACACTGCATATATTGCAAAAAGCGCTCTGGTCATGAAGGGGGTTTAAGGGCCCAGTAAGCAAAGGGTTAATCAGGGCCACAGTGTATCATCATAATCACAATCATAGCCTTAGGTAAATATGAGGGCCCAATGTAATCCAAATTATAAATATATTATTATATTATTGTCACTTTTCTATTAATATTTTTTTAACCCCCCTCAGAACTACTTTTCATAGAAAACGTTAAATTAACTTACCTTTTTTTGTTCTTCACTCCCGCGCAGTGCTGTGTTTTTCTTCACGCTCATGCAACGCTAGCTCACTCTGGTTTCGGCTCTGTCACTCCTCCCCCTCGCTCACAGGCGGCCTGACGTCACCAGGCACTGTACTCGTGGCGAGGCGGAGCTGAACCACGTTGAGTAGCTACGGCAACCCTATTGCCTGTCACCTGGTGGGCAGTGTGCTCCGGAGCCGCAGCAAAGATGAAAAAGAGCCGCATGCGGCTCTGGAGCCGCGGGTTGCCGAGACCCGGTCTAGATGAAGGAATTCATTTCAGTATTTGAATGTTGGACAGTTTAATGTGGCAGCACAGTGGCTAGATGCTGTGGCAGCACAGTGGCTAGATGCTGCTTGGCAGTGCTAGGGTCATTGGTTCAAATCCCAACCATGGCACCACCTGCCTGGAGTTTGCATGTTCTCCCTTTGCCTGCGTGGGGGTACTCCGGTTTCCCCCACCCTCCAAAGGCATGCTGGTAGGTGAATTGGCTCCTGTTTAAACTGGCCCTAGTATGTGTATGAATGTAAGTTAAGAACCTTAGATTATACACCCCTTGAGGGTTAGGGACTGATGTTAATGTACAATATATGTAAAGCACTGCATAAATTGGCAGCGCTATATAAGTATCTGTAGTAAATAATGTGTAAAACAGGTTCTGACACACATGGTATTGCCATGCCATTATTTTGTTTCATGTGGTTAATATTGTTATCATGTGCCTACTATTATTAATGCTATTATTTTGTTTCATGTGCCTCTTCTAACTGACTGGGGGACAGAGGAGAAAAGGGTGCAGAGGGAGCTTGGAGGTTGCAAGGTAGCTTGGCAGGGGCTCTTTACATTCCCCCATTGTGAAATGGTGCATAATACACTCTTAGCAGCACTGGGTCACTTGTCTGAATACCAAACAGAACACTATCTGCTTTAGGTTTTCCTTATCCTTGTATGGGTTTTCTGTGGGTACTCTGGTTTCCTCCTAACATACATGCTGGAATGTAAATTGGCTTTAGCATGTGAAAATGGGACCTTAGATTTTAAGCTCATTGAGATCAGGGACTGATGTGAATGTATAACGTAAAGCGCTGTGTAAGCTAATCTGCACTATATAAATAATGTAATTAATAAATAAAAAAGTAACCTGTATTCACATAAAATGCTTGTTAAATAGTTTGCAGTATTTTTCATCTTTTTAAAAAATAAATAAATAAATAAAAATAACATGGGAATACTGCATGACATAATACAAAATAAAAGGCACAATCTGATGTATATTTTTGGACCAATTTTTAATCAGGTCCTTACATTAAAGTGGTTCAGTCAAATAATTTTTTACCCTATTGCATTCTATGAATTAAGGTAAAACATCTTTTCTCCCCTCCCCACTGTTTCTCCCCCTCCCCCTCTAAATCCTCACCTGAGCCCTGTATCAATCCAGCACTGTGATTGTCTGCAGGTCTTTTCTCCTCTCTCTCACAGGCTTGGCTGAGATCAGTGGGAGGCATTGGCTCATGCTGCTGTCAGTCAAATCTAGTGCACAGAGGGGGAAGGGGGAGCCATACTTTTTATACATAATTTTTGTCATTGTTTTTAAAATAATAAAATAGCTGTGTTGTTTTGGAATTGGATTTCCAGTATATATTCTGGTCCATGGTAGTCTTTAAAACAGCATACATTTTTTTCTTTGAGATGTTTTAAGCTCTTGAACAGTTCCTGTTACTTTACTACATCAGCAGGACAGGATCCAAGGGTAAATCTATCTCTAATGGAGACACAGATAGCAGTGAAACCTGACAGGGGCTCTAGCCCTTCTCCACTAGAAATACACTTAAAACATTTGGCATTGATTATGCTTAACATATATTCTTTATCCCCTGTGCACAGGCGGTCCATTCAAGCACAGCGATGTAATGGTACGTCGCTGCCTGATTCCTGGTACACAGTGGGAGTCTGTCAGAAAATCCCAGCCAAGGATCTATGCAAAGCAGGAATGAGAAACAACAAGCTCTATTAGTAAAAGCAGAACATAATACACACATTGCACATTGTTAGGCACACATTTTACTGCTTGATCGCCCTAAATGTTAACCCCTGCCCAGCCAGTGTCACTAGTACAGTGACAGTGTATAGTATTATCACTGCTCACTGTATAAGTGTTGCTGGTGATGTCAGTGGCAGTTAGTCAGTTCCACCCAGCATCAGTTAGTGTCAGATTGCCCACCACAATATCACAGTCCCATTATAAGTCACTGATCACCGCCATTAGTAGTATAATAATAGAAAAAAAAATTCCAATACATATGTCATAGTTTGTAGATGCTTTAACTTTTACGTAAACCAATTAATATACACCTATTGGGATTTTTTTTAACCAAAGACAGCAGAATACATTTTGGCCAAAATTTATGAAGAAATTATATATTTTTTTAATTGGATATCTTTTATAGCAGAAAGTAAAAAATATTATTTTGTTTTTTTAATTTTCTGTCTTTTTTCATTTATATTGCAAAAAAATAAAAAAAAAAAACAGTGGTGATAAAATACCACCAAAAGAAAACTCTATTTGTGTGAAAAAAATTATAATTTTGTTTGGGCACAGCGTCGCATTACTGCGCAATTACCAGTTAAAGTAGCTCGGTGCTAAATAAAAAATGGCCTGGTCATGAAGGGGGTAAAGCCTTCCGGAGCTCAAGTAGTTATTAAAGCATATCACTAACAATGGAAGTCTTTGATTTTCACCCAGGATTATAAGAAGGTAGATTCTATAGGATGACTGGCACGGGATTGTTTAATTTGTGCAGTTCTAGGTAAAAGTTATCTTATTTCACTGATTGACATCTGCACAGATTGTGTGAGATTTTCCCCACTCAATCAGTGCTGCCAGCTGCAGCTATAGCTATAGCCCGCAGTGCTGATTGGTATATTCTGAGGGCAGGGATGTCTCCCCGCTGTTAGAATACAATTGCTCAGTCAGCTGGGAGGATTCATCCATCCTCTTCAAATGTGTGGCTGGGAAATCAAGTCTTAGTTGAAAGAAAAAAATGGCTGTTCTATGGGTTAATTTAGGAGACTTAGGTATTTGGTTACCAATTGAAAAGGGACACAGTTCTTACCACACCAAAGGGAGTTTCTAGGAGGTAACCAATGGAGTTCAGTTGCTGCATAGAACATAGCTGGTCCATACAAAATGATTTAAACTTTATTTACTCTGTCTATCCTTCATGCTTCAAAGGCTCAATCATTATATATTAATGCACTGTCCAGTAGTCTTGTAGCAGAGTACACATTTACTCCCCATGCTCAATTTCATGTGCAGGTGTAGGCCCTTTAACTACAGGGAAGGTTCCTCAGTCTCCCTTCATCAGCAAATTGTGTCCAAATTTCTTGATAGAAGTTTTCAAAATTATCTGGGACCCATGGGTGTCCCACTACCTCCCCGCAAATTTTGACTTTGCTCCTGCCTTGATCAATAGTTGTTTTCCTCTAAACCGTAAAAGAGTAAAACCGAGCGCTAAAACCTAAAGCAGCTGAACACTAAAAAGGTAAACCATATGCCTTCAGTAAAAACAAATAAAAAGGTAGTGCAGCGCTAAGAACAATCTAAAAAGAAACAAATCCAAAAAGTACAATGTTTAAACGAATAGTATCAACACACATCAATAATGGGTGCGTTATAATCTTAAAAAATTTGCACATCAGTTATAGGTGCGTCTTGGACTTACTAATGCAAAAATAATGTATATAGTCAAATAGTAATATGAATAATAAACATATGGGTATAGATGCGTAATAATCTTGAAATGTCCTTAACAAACAAAGAAAATTCTGATCTCCAGAAAACTCAATTAAGTCCCAGTATGCATATAATCCTCAGGAGCATGTGCCGATAAATGTATGAAATGCGAACTCACCAGATGCGCTAATAAAATGCGCTTTGTATCAAGTATTGTTGATCAGCCACGGGTCCCTTCTAAGTGTAGTCCGGGATGTAGCCTGGGGGTTAATGTCCTTCCTCTAGAGCAGTGTTTCTCAACTCCAGTCCTCATGGACCCCCAACAGGTCATGTTTTCAGGATTTCCCTCAGATGAAACAGCTGTGGTAATTACTAAGGCAGTGAAACTGATCAAATCACCTGTGCAAAATAATGGAAATCCTGAAAACATGACCTGTTGGGGGTCCATGAGGACTGGAGTTGAGAAACACTGCTCTAGAGACAGGATTGGAGTAGCCAGTAAACGTAGTTCGGCCTCTTCCAGGTGCTGGGACATTCGCTGGGGATCGCTAGGGGATTAAGGTGCTCAGTGCAGAGCAAAAGAATAGGGATAATCCCATAGTGTAGTATTTGTCAATGGTACTTCAATGGTAATAACTAGGGTATGCCCCTTTTGACAAAGTACATTTAGTACAAAACACGTCAAGGAGGAGCCCCCGCAAGCCATTGACGTCAAGCCGTCGGATCACGGAAATCCGGCGGCCACCTAATAACACAAGCTGGTTAGTTTTATTTGTGTGCAATTGTCACTATATTGCCTCTATCCGACACTGCAGTATTTGTACGTTTTTTGGATTTATTCCTTATTACCATTAAAGTACCATTGAAAAATACTACACTATGGGATTATCCCTATTCTTTTGCTCTGCACTGAGCACCTTAATCCCCTAGCGATCCCCAGCGAATGTCCCAGCGCCTGGAAGAGGCCGAACTACCTTTACTGGCTACTCCAATCCTGTCTCTAGAGGAAGGCCATCAACCCCCAGGCTACATCCCGGACTACCCTTAGAAGGGACCCGTGGCTGATCAACAATACTTGATACAACGTACTTTTTATTAGCGCATCTGGTGAGTGCGCATTTCATACATTTATCGTCACATGCACCTGAGGATTATATGCATACTGGGACTTAATTGAGTTATCTGGAGATCAGAATTTTCTTTGTTTGTTAAGGACATTTCAAGATTATTATGCATCTATACCTATATGTTTATTATGCATATTACTATTTGACTATATACATTATTTTTGCATTAGTAAGATCAAGATGCACCTATAACTGATGTGCACATTTTTTAAGATTATAACGTACCCATTATTGATGTGTTTACACATTGCACTTTTTGGATTTGTTTCTTTTTAGATTGTTCTTAGCGCTGCAATACCTTTTTAGTTGTTTTCTTCTGGTCAGGAAGTAATGACGTCCTCATTCTTCAGCTGATCCTTGGATTTCCCAATACCCGCTTCTCCCGCTTCTCCCCTCTACCGTACTCTCCTCCCCACCTCTCAGATCGTGATCCGCTCTAGTTCTTTTCCTCTCCCTTTTCTCTCCTCTCTTTCTCCAGATCCTCATTCTCATTTTGGCCACTGCCTCAGTGATGAGGTGGTGGATCACTTCCCACACCTTGTAATCACGATATCCTTCTGGTACTCCCTCGCCATCTCTATAGCCTATGAACCCTGGAAGGATTGCATTTGGTCACACTGGGGTATACTTACTAAAACTGGTGCACTCAGAATCTGGTGCAGCTGTACATGGTAGCCAATCATCTTCTAACTACAGCTTGTTCAATAAAGAGTTGGCAATAAAACCTGGAAGCTGATTGGTTTCTATGTAGAAGTGAGACTGATTTTGCACTCTCCAGCTTTAGTAAATAAACCCCACTGTGTTGCTTTCCAGAGTCGAAAGAACATCGGCTTTGCTCATCCTTTCACCGAAGACACACTGAATTCCCAACTTGGCTCCACCATGCTTTTCTCTTGATTTACCTATGATTTGATTTTTCACCTGTACCTGTTAAATTATGATATCTTTGACAGGATGTATCCAATGCTCACTTGATCATTGTACATATCCACCCTGAATGACTGTGCTTACCCATTTCTGTAGTCCAAGCGGACAGCCTTGTTATGTACTTTTGTGGATTTTTTTCTAATAATAAAGAATTTGAACAAGAAGTAGTCAAAATCAGAAATATTATTTCTATACCATTATTTATATATTACGTGTATTCAAAAAAACGTATAAACGAGTGGTAGACCAAATATACTTTTATGAATTATACCATTTCTTGGTAATTTGTTTTCTTAGAACCCCTACTCTACATAATTTTCATGACATATCTATATTATAACTTGGACTTAGCACTATAATTTAAAGTTAAATTTTATGGTATGGTTCACAAAACTAAACTTTTTTCACAGTTGTTGATATTCTGCAAATGCTTCCACTGTATGTCCATTATTCGTTTGTCAATAGAGACAATAGGGGTGTATTTACAAAACATTTGCTTAGCAATTCATCCAGTGAAAGGGCATCTACATTCCCTATGTGTGAAAGGGCAAAAACAAATGTTAATAGGTCATTTCCTTCCTGGATGAATGTTCTGATAAGCATCATTGGAATTTATTTTAATACTTAGCACCATTCAGTGGCATTTAATTAAATTTTAAATCAGTAGAAAACATTTTTTTAGCACAAGAAATAGCTAAATAACTTTAGCTTTTTTACATGCACAGAACACATTTACATGCACTTTTTCTGGGCAAATTGCTTTGCACCCCATTGTAAATCCCATTATATCATTATCTGATGTTACCCATGTAAATGCACATACTTGTACACAGGGCTGTATAAGCATAAAAGCAACATTTTGTTACTTTGGGAGAGTGGTCAACCTCACTAGCAGTACAAGCCCAACTTTAGTTAATCAAGCTCAAGTGTCAATATGCCAAGCATAAGCTTTATTGTTTGATGGAAAAAAGGACTTTATTAGAACAGTGAAGTGTTTTAGCATGTATCCACTTTAAATGCCCTGTCATATTCAACAGAAATGTATATTAATTTAAATAATAATGAGCCTGATTGGGTATCTGCATTGAAGAGCGAGTTCTTCACATGCATTGAATGGCTATTTCATATTTAAAAATATGCAGCATGAAATAACAAAGCCAATTATCAGGAAAGATGTGTTTATTAATGTTCTTCTAAAACTACTTCTATGTTACATTATCGGTATGATTATTATTTAAAAACAAAATGTCTATAATAAAGAAACCGTATGTAAAGGCCTGAACTGACTTTAGACAATAACAGAAAAACAGATGTATTTCCCTTTTATTCCCCAGATAGTCAAGAGAACAAATTTTCTGTTCTTATAAATAAATAGATATGATATATCCATATTTCAAGTTCCCCAGTGTGCTAAACATTCATCTAACATGCTAGCTATAATTGCTGTGAATGTTATGATTCTCTTATGAGAATGTGTTGAGCCGTACACACCATCTGTGTCAGCCATATCTCCTTGGTAGACATCTGGTGGGATCAAAACCCATGGACATCAAACTGATACTGTTTTGCTGAGATTGCTATGAAAATCTATGTACTACCATCTTTCCACTTGAAATATTGGAAACAGTCATACTGTAGATAGTGAGGAAATCACTGGGTTCTCACAAAAACATTATCGTTTATAAAAACAGCAAATGGAAACACACATTCAGGCAGGATTTTATGGTATCTAATCCTCTAATAAAGGATATGCTTTTGCTCTTGCACCTGTTTGCTCCTTATGGACCAGAGCACTTTATAGAAGTTTGTTTTGGGCCTGTTTATTTGGTGATAACTTTGTCATTCCTTAAGATAACAAAGTAATACATAATTTTTTTATCTAGGACAAACACGGCTTTCATTTGGTGATATTGTTTCGCAAAGTAATTTTTTTACAAACTATAGACGAAAATGCAACAAACTGCAAAACTGAAAAAATCCACTGTTTCTACTTTGATAATACGGTTAAATTGTATTTCTGAATGAGCTTTTAAACAGTTTTTGCAAAGACTGGTAAGAGGCTCGGTTTTGACAGCAACAGCTCCAACTATTGCTGAAATAAACAACAAATCCCACCTTTCATTTTGACAGCTGGGGAATTCTGGCAATTGTGGCAGAGGTACTTGCAGAGTGACAAAGCAAGCTATTGTTGCCCTGTGTACTTCAGTGAGTGTACATAGCACATCCAGTGTTCACAAACAGTCAATAATAATGCAAAAATATGAATACATTCTTCATGTATGTAAGCAAGGGAAAAAGTGTACCTGAATTAATAAAGCAACTATTGCTTGTATAGTCTATATTGAAATAAAAGCTTAGATTTAAATATCTTTGGACATATGCCATTTGTTGTGTAAAACCTTGATTAGGGTCCATTTACAAAATGGTGTTTGTGGTACAGTTCCAAAACATCTTACTGTGCACAGATGTACAATCATAGTTATATAGCTATAGCACTAAACCTTCACTCCATGCAGCTGAAAGGTTTATATGGTTCTATATGTCAATACAGTGCAAAGTCTCTAGCATAGAGTGATTTTATTGATGCTTTCTTTGTGGATGTTTTAAATAAAATGTTTTAAGCTGCAGTTTTAAAAATGTTTGCTTTGATTTTATAGAGGTTTTAGGCCACTTACTCCTCTAGGATAGTCTTGCTACATCAGAGCGTCAATTGGAGGATCAAAGTCTAGAAGGGATATTTTTTCGTATACACTTACATTGCTTCATGACCTGAAGTTTTGGTCTTTTTCATAGCAGACACTGGATTCAAGAGAAATTACAGATTGCTGGCCTATTGAATCATTTGTTTGTGTGGGCAGCACAGTGGCAAAAGGGTTAACACTTCTGCCTGGCAGTACTAGGGATGCTGGTTTGAATCCCAACCATGGCACCGCCTGCCTTGAGTTTGCATGTTCTCCCTGTAACTGTGTGGGTTTCCTCCCACACTCCAAAGACATGCTGGTAGGTAAATTGGCCCTAGTATATGTATGAATATGAGTTAGGGACTTTAGATTGTACACCCCTTGAGGGTTACAGACTGATGTGAATGTACAATATATGTATGTAAAGTGCTGCATAAACTGATATATATAAAAGTACCTGAAATAAATAAATACATTGTTTGACCTTTATAACCTTGGGTCCAAAGAGTGCAGTGGTTTTTAACACTGGTGGAGGAAATAATCTGGGGATCACTATAGAGCATTCTTTGATTTCTCTGCATTGTAGTTTGGTTCTAAAATGGTATGAACGCTTGTAGTTTCGTGGTTTCCAAATGAAAATAATAATATTATAACTATTTAGTCTTGTATTTTATTAAATATTTTATTTTGCTTGTATCTTATTAGGCTAGATGTTTTATTGGTTTTGGTGAAATTAAGACATGTCCATTATTTTTAGACACGCAGCCACTTTCATCCTCAAAAGCAAAAGCTTCTGTTATCATGTGTCAACATTTGTTTTATCAGAGATAAATTTATTAAACAATATAGAAGAGTTTACAGTTCCAGAACAAACATTAATTGTAAAGAGACCATGTATACTTTGTCATACTAGTACACAGAACACATTGCAAGTCTTTTCACAGTGTTAATGCATAATACAGTGACATACAGTATATCCACCATTATCTCTTCTGTACCAATGACTATAAGTACAGTAGATAACAGACAACTTTAGTGATTCAGAGGACTTATGTATATGACTGCTCCCATAGACAGATTACATCATCCAACCACCTACTAGGTCCAATAGGCTAAGACTCAGGGTGCCCAGCCATGGGGCCAGAGTTTTTCAACTTTATCAGGACATCTCCTATGCTGATAAATGTATTTTTCTAACCTCAATATGTCCCTTATACTTTGCACTCACTTCGAATGGGTGGGCAGTTCTGCTGATTTACAGTGGAATAATATCAGTCTGTGGGCTTGGAATAGGGCTCTTACAATGCTTAGGATTGGAAGAGAATGTAACCAACATAAAACTTTAAATATAACTCAGACATAATGCCTAGTTTATTACCCAACAAAGGTTACATAAATGTCATATAATGTACAAGACCACATGTGTATGTATGTGTGCATATGTTCTTGTATGTGAACAGGCTAAAAATGTCAATAAGTGAGTATAAAATTGTCGAGAGAAATATATATGCTATATGAGTCTCTTTAGGATAATAATATAATAAAGAACCAACAAATTCTTTAAAAAAAAAATGCAACAATGTTACAAAATCAATGCTATCATTTAAACCACCTGGCTCTAAGGAATAAGGATCCTAAATCCAATACAGAGGACAGTGATGTTTCTGAAATATGATATTACTGTCCTTTATAGTATCAATATTTCTTTCTAATCGGTAAAAAAATGACCTTTAAGAATATTGCAAAGCAGATGACTGGCATGCTGACTGACAGCCTTAAATATCATGTTCCTCTGAGTTTAATTGGCAGAGATGCCAAGCAGGAAGGAATTCATCAAATGTATAGCCCACAAAAAATCTTTGCAATCAAATCTCCAACATACCAAACAACAGCATAAATACTCAACAAAGAATTGTATCTTGAGAGAAATACAATATCATCGAACTGCAATATAGTTTTCATCAAGGCACTGCATAAATAGATAGAGAAATATTCATAGTACTAAAGTTGATATATATTTACGATTTCTGAGACAGATTTATGTTACAAAAGTTCCCAAGCTATGAAAGTACATTTCTTCTTCCCGATACAAATAATGTACTTTGTAGAAATATTTTAAATATTACAATTTCCTGCTCACATTTAAAGGAAGGATTTGTCCCATACTGCATCAAAGGAATGGCTGCTTATTCTGTAAGGGGCATCCTTCAAACTGGCATTCACTGTCATAAACATTAAAAATATAGCTGTGAAAATAAAATCGCAAGAGAAACATTTTATTTCATAGGTGTATGAAAGGCTTTCTGTCAGCCAGGGGTATAGAAGTTATAACTTCATCCCTAACATGTTCTAGCATGGTTATGAGAAACATAACATCAAGGCGATAACAGTGTATTTTATAAACCTGTTTGTTGTTGTTGGGGTTCTTTTCTCTCCTACCATCTTTTCTTGAATTCATTGTTAACTGGCATTAGAGAGGTAAATGATACATAACTTGGCATGATTTTTTGCACACTGTACACATAAAGCTGGACTCCATTCAGCAATAAAATAATATTTTTATGTCCCCCTCTCTTCCAAGGTTTAATAGTTTCTTTATTTTATGATTGGGGGGGTTGTAGAGTAAGCTTTCTCCATGGCATACAAATGGTTCCACAAAGTCATTTTTCTTTTCCACTCATCTGGGGATGACTTATTCAATGTCATTATTGCACATGAAGACGTCAAATGCCTGCCCACATAAAAAAGTGAAGGAGAGCTATGACCACCAAGAGAGAGAAAAATAAGATAAATACTGCTCTATTTTACAAACCAAGATATTAAACATGCTACTAAACCTTGAGATCTGAGAACGGCTTTTAATACTGTTATTTTAACTGACACCTAAAAGGAAATGAAATGTATTGAACTGCAAACATCACCACATAGCTGCTTTTTATTATTTGCTGGAGTGCATGGCAGCAGAGTGTTCTAATGTGCAAATCTCAACCACAGTTTATGAAGTTGAGATTGGCACCTAATCTCCATCTTCCTGCATGCCACTTTTGGTCAACAGGACCATCAGTCATAGTTAGGGGCCAAAAGTGAGATACGGGAGGTGAGATGAGGTTCAGCAAACTTAAAGCAGTATTAAAGCCCAAGGAAAACATTTATTATAATGCAGATTGCCTTTCCTTAAATGTGGTGTTTGCATTTATTTTCATTTGTAAGCTTTCTTTCCATTATTTTCACCTGGTGATCCTGCCAGTAAATCTGCTGTGTTTTCAACGGAAGAAGCTGTCCCGCAGATATAGAAGTTAGAAGGTTGAGACAAACCATATACCACTGAGAGGGGTGTTTACAATGATCTATTTATGATTGTATTTATGTATGTATATAAAACCTTTATCTCAAAACAAAAACTGTTGCTGTAACTGCTTATAAAATTTTAGCTGGAGTTTTGCTTCAATTTGTTTAATATATTTAAATCTGCTAGTACATCTAATGCCACCCTCTCCCCAGACTGGCAATGGTGCTGTTCAAAGGTGTCACCTTCATCCAGAGTGTAGGCACTCTAACACAGGAGGTGTGTTACTGGCCAGGTCACCAGGTGAAAACAGATAGAACAAAGTAATATACGGTAATGGTAAGCTGCAATATATTGCATGTTTGTTTTGGGGTTTAATATCATTTTTTTATTCCAGCAAATAACGAACCTGTAATAACCAGAATTACCTCATATACAGTAGCTGTCAGCACGTGTCTGCATTGGAAGAGTTTCCAATGCGAGGGTGACTCGCTAAAAGAGACACTGACAGCAATAAAAACCTTACAAAGGTTTTAACGTTTCACGCTTTGGAATTTATTATACTTTTTTTTGTTAAGGTACATTTTAACCACTTGCTGACCTCACTATAGCCAAATGACAGCTACAGCGTGGTCGTCTAGTTCTGGGAGGGCGTCATATGACATCCTCCCAGAACCACTCCCATTATGGTGTGCAACCGGTGCTCTCTGTGATCACCGTGGCATTAGGACACAGCTATTCACATATCACGGTAAAAGGCCAATCACAGTGGCTGTTTACCAAGTGATCAGCTGTGTCAAATCACTTACTGGTTATCAACAGCACTTTCTTCAAACTGTCACAGCATGAGGAAAGTACTGCCGATAATCGGCAATTGTGAAAGGAGACATCTACAGTGATAATTAGAGATGAGCGAATCGAAGTATCCGAAGTGGAATTCGAGTCGAATATCTGAAAAATTTCGATTCGTGCCGAATCCGAAAAATAGCCTAATTCGGACGCGCGAATCGAAATTTTTCAGAAAATGGCGGCTGACATGTGCGGCGACGGAGCGGGGATGTCTGGGAAGGCGCGCAGACAAGGCGCGCTGACCCATAATGCATGCCTCAACTACATGTGATCGCATCAGCCTATCAGCAGCCAGCCAGCCAGCACTGTGTAATGGTCGAGCTATAAATAGCGGCCATTTTGGAATTCTTCATTTGCCTGCAGTTATTGAACAGAGGCAGACGGCTCTGTACTAGGGACAGGGACAGAGTTAGGGCCACAGAAACGATAATTGGGGACAGAGAAAAGTTACTTAGGGACAGAGAACCATTACTCAGGGACACAGACTTGTTAATGAGGGCCACAGAATCGTTATTTAGGGACAAAGAAACGCTAGTTAGGGCCACAGAATTCATAATCAGGGACAGACAGAATTGTTACTCAGTGCCAGAGAATTGTTACTTAGGGCCACAGAAACGTTATTAGGGCCACAGAATTGTTACTCAGGGACAGACAGAATTGTTACTGAGTGCCAGAGAATTGTTACTCAGGGACAGACAGAATTGTTACTGAGTGCCAGAGAATTGTTACTTAGGGCCACAGAAACTTTAATTAGGGCCACAGAATTTTTACTCAGGGACAGACAGAATTGTTACTCAGTGCCAGAGAATTGTTACTCAGGGACAGACAGAATTGTTACTGAGTGCCAGAGAATTGTTACTCAGGGCCACAGAAACTTTACTTAGGGCCACAGAATTTTTACTCAGGGACAGACAGAATTGTTACTGAGTGCCAGAGAATTGTTACTCAGGGACAGACAGAATTGTTACTGAGTGCCAGAGAATTGTTACTTAGGGCCACAGAAACTTTACTTAGGGCCACAGAATTGTTACTCGCACAGACACAGAATTGTTACTCGCACAGACACAGAATTGTTACTGAAGGCCACAGAACTGTTACTTAGGGCCACAGAATTGTTACTCGCACAGACACAGAATTGTTACTCGCACAGACACAGAACTGTTACTGAGGGCCACAGAACTGTTACTTAGGGACAAAGAAACGCTAGTTAGGGCCACAGAATTCATACTCAGGGACAGACAGAATTGTTACGGAGTGCCAGAGAATTGTTACTCAGGGACAGACAGAATTGTTACGGAGTGCCAGAGAATTGTTACTCAGGGACAGACAGAATTGTTACTGAGTGCCAGAGAATTGTTACTTAGGGCCACAGAAACTTTAATTAGGGCCACAGAATTTTTACTCAGGGACAGACAGAATTGTTACTGAGTGCCAGAGAATTGTTACTCAGGGACAGACAGAATTGTTACCGAGTGCCAGAGAATTGTTACTCAGGGACAGACAGAATTGTTAATGAGTGCCAGAGAATTGTTACTTAGGGCCACAGAAACTTTAATTAGGGCCACAGAATTTTTACTCAGGGACAGACAGAATTGTTACTGAGTGCCAGAGAATTGTTACTCAGGGACAGACAGAATTGTTACCGAGTGCCAGAGAATTGTTACTCAGGGACAGACAGAATTGTTACCGAGTGCCAGAGAATTGTTACTCAGGGACAGACAGAATTGTTACTGAGTGCCAGAGAATTGTTACTTAGGGCCACAGAAACTTTAATTAGGGCCACAGAATTTTTACTCAGGGACAGACAGAATTGTTACTGAGTGCCAGAGAATTGTTACTCAGGGACAGAGAGAATTGTTACTGAGTGCCAGAGAATTGTTACTTAGGGCCACAGAAACTTTAATTAGGGCCACAGAATTTTTACTCAGGGACAGACAGAATTGTTACTGAGTGCCAGAGAATTGTTACTCAGGGACAGACAGAATTGTTACCGAGTGCCAGAGAATTGTTACTCAGGGACAGACAGAATTGTTACTGAGTGCCAGAGAATTGTTACTTAGGGCCACAGAAACTTTAATTAGGGCCACAGAATTTTTACTCAGGGACAGACAGAATTGTTACTGAGTGCCAGAGAATTGTTACTCAGGGACAGACAGAATTGTTACGGAGTGCCAGAGAATTGTTACTCAGGGCCACAGAAACTTTACTTAGGGCCACAGAATTTTTACTCAGGGACAGACAGAATTGTTACTGAGTGCCAGAGAATTGTTACTCAGGGACAGACAGAATTGTTACTGAGTGCCAGAGAATTGTTACTCAGGGACAGACAGAATTGTTACTGAGTGCCAGATAATTGTTACTCAGGGCCCCAGAAACTTTACTTAGGGCCACAGAATTTTTACTCAGGGACAGACAGAATTGTTACTGAGTGCCAGAGAATTGTTACTCAGGGACAGACAGAATTGTTACTGAGTGCCAGAGAATTGTTACTTAGGGCCACAGAAACTTTAATTAGGGCCACAGAATTTTTACTCAGGGACAGACAGAATTGTTACTGAGTGCCAGAGAATTGTTACTCAGGGACAGACAGAATTGTTACGGAGTGCCAGAGAATTGTTACTCAGGGACAGACAGAATTGTTACTGAGTGCCAGAGAATTGTTACTTAGGGCCACAGAAACTTTAATTAGGGCCACAGAATTTTTACTCAGGGACAGACAGAATTGTTACTGAGTGCCAGAGAATTGTTACTCAGGGACAGACAGAATTGTTACGGAGTGCCAGAGAATTGTTACTCAGGGCCACAGAAACTTTACTTAGGGCCACAGAATTTTTACTCAGGGACAGACAGAATTGTTACTGAGTGCCAGAGAATTGTTACTCAGGGACAGACAGAATTGTTACTGAGTGCCAGAGAATTGTTACTCAGGGCCACAGAAACTTTACTTAGGGCCACAGAATTTTTACTCAGGGACAGACAGAATTGTTACTGAGTGCCAGAGAATTGTTACTCAGGGACAGACAGAATTGTTACTGAGTGCCAGAGAATTGTTACTTAGGGCCACAGAAACTTTAATTAGGGCCACAGAATTTTTACTCAGGGACAGACAGAATTGTTACTGAGTGCCAGAGAATTGTTACTCAGGGACAGACAGAATTGTTACGGAGTGCCAGAGAATTGTTACTCAGGGACAGACAGAATTGTTACTGAGTGCCAGAGAATTGTTACTTAGGGCCACAGAAACTTTAATTAGGGCCACAGAATTTTTACTCAGGGACAGACAGAATTGTTACTGAGTGCCAGAGAATTGTTACTCAGGGACAGACAGAATTGTTACCGAGTGCCAGAGAATTGTTACTCAGGGACAGACAGAATTGTTACTGAGTGCCAGAGAATTGTTACTTAGGGCCACAGAAACTTTAATTAGGGCCACAGAATTTTTACTCAGGGACAGACAGAATTGTTACGGAGTGCCAGAGAATTGTTACTCAGGGACAGACAGAATTGTTACGGAGTGCCAGAGAATTGTTACTCAGGGCCACAGAAACTTTACTTAGGGCCAGAGAATTTTTACTCAGGGACAGACAGAATTGTTACTGAGTGCCAGAGAATTGTTACTCAGGGACAGACAGAATTGTTACGGAGTGCCAGAGAATTGTTACTCAGGGACAGACAGAATTGTTACTGAGTGCCAGAGAATTGTTACTTAGGGCCACAGAAACTTTAATTAGGGCCACAGAATTTTTACTCAGGGACAGACAGAATTGTTACTGAGTGCCAGAGAATTGTTACTCAGGGACAGACAGAATTGTTACCGAGTGCCAGAGAATTGTTACTCAGGGACAGACAGAATTGTTACTGAGTGCCAGAGAATTGTTACTTAGGGCCACAGAAACTTTAATTAGGGCCACAGAATTTTTACTCAGGGACAGACAGAATTGTTACTGAGTGCCAGAGAATTGTTACTCAGGGACAGACAGAATTGTTACGGAGTGCCAGAGAATTGTTACTCAGGGCCACAGAAACTTTACTTAGGGCCAGAGAATTTTTACTCAGGGACAGACAGAATTGTTACTGAGTGCCAGAGAATTGTTACTCAGGGACAGACAGAATTGTTACGGAGTGCCAGATAATTGTTACTCAGGGCCCCAGAAACTTTACTTAGGGCCACAGAATTTTTACTCAGGGACAGACAGAATTGTTACTGAGTGCCAGAGAATTGTTACTCAGGGACAGACAGAATTGTTACTGAGTGCCAGAGAATTGTTACTTAGGGCCACAGAAACTTTACTTAGGGCCACAGAATTGTTTCTCGCACAGACACAGAATTGTTACTCGCACAGACACAGAATTGTTACTGAGGGCCACAGAACTGTTACTTGGGGCCACAGAAACGTTAATCAGGGACACAGAATTGTTACTGAGGGCCACAGAACTGTTACTTAGGGCCACAGAATTGTTACTCGCACAGACACAGAATTGTTACTCAGGGACA
Source organism: Staurois parvus (assembly GCF_062004578.1). Taxonomy (NCBI): domain Eukaryota; kingdom Metazoa; phylum Chordata; class Amphibia; order Anura; family Ranidae; genus Staurois; species Staurois parvus. The sequence continues at coordinate 3,513,179 of NW_028318368.1, forward strand.
CAGAATTGTTACTCAGGGACACATAATCGTTTAATTAAAGAGTATGTCAGACAACATGCAGAGGAGTGGCAGAGGAGGCAATGTTTTAGGAGCGAGCAGACGTGGCAGCAGAGGAAGGGGTCGAGGCAGCACTATTCGCAGCCAGAGGCCAGTGCTCCCGGTGTCATCCAGCGGTCGTGTCTCCACCGACAACCCTGCCGTCGTCGATTGGTTGGCTCGGTCGTCTTCCTCTTCCCAGGTCACCTCTGACACCTACAGCCAACGGTCGGTGGGTACGTCAGACACAACCGTTAGTTGGCATGGCCCGGGACCAAGCCCACTGAAATCACGTGTCCTCTACCTGCCCCTGTCCTTTGGTGTTCCCTCACCAAGCGAAGTATCGCATGCTGTGGGCTCAGCCCCACTGTACAGTGAGGAAGAGCTAACAGAGGGCGGTCAGGAACGGGGGGAGACATCCGCCTTTTCAGCAGCCAGGCGAAGAAGTAGTGGCGAGGAGAGTGGCTCGGTAGCCGGTCTAGAGACAGGTCTGTCTCCTGACCCAGACGCAGCCGAGGGGGCTAGTAGTGAGGCGGAGACCCTACTTGATGATGAGGAGGTTGATCGCACTTGGCAGCCTCGTCGTCATCAGGCAATTTCTTCCGCATCATCAGGAGAAGAGGGTGGCAGCTTGGCAGCGAGCAAAACAGTCGGTGGGTTGCCCAGGAGACAGCAGCAGGGTCGCAGCAGTGTCAGTGGAGCCAAACGGCCACGGAGTAGAGCACCAGCTCCACTGCAGCCTACCACCACGGCCAGTAGTGGTGCCGGTGTGCACGGAGGAAGCAGCAATCAGCCAGTGAGGAGTATCGGGGGCAAAGTTTCCTACTCGGCGGTGTGGCAATTTTTCGTCAAGCCGCCCGAGGAAGTAAACGTAGCCGTATGTCGACTAGGTGGCCAGAAAGTCAAGCGTGGCCAGGGGGCCCATGTTGGGACTATTTGGGCCATGTTGGGACAATGGGAGACCTCCCATTGCTGCTGTCTCCATCGCCACACTCTGCCATGTGCCACTTTCAGGTCTCCTCACACACTGCTGGTGTGTTGAATTTTTTGACATAGGGTGCTGGCAGATTACGGGCCTCCCATAGCTGCTGCCAGGCCCCTAATCTGCCATAGGCCCCTATATACCGCCTCCTCATGCTGCTGCCAAGTCCAGAGTCTGTCATGGGTCCCTGTACGGCCTCCCATTGCTGCTGTCTCCATCGCCACACTCTGCCATGTGCCACTTTCAGGTCTCCTCACACACTGCTGGTGTGTTCAATTTTTTGACATAGGGTGCTGGCAGATTACGGGCCTCTTATAGCTGCTGCCAGGCCCCTAATCTGCCATGGGCCCCTATATACCGCCTCCTCATGCTGCTGCCAGGTCCACAGTGTCTCATGCCATGTGCCACTTTCAGGTCTCCTCACACTGCTGGTGTGTTGAATTTTTTGACATAGGGTGCTGGCAGATTATGGGCCTCCTATAGCTGCTGCCAGGCCCCTAATCTGCCATAGGCCCCTATATACCGCCTCCTCATGCTGCTGCCAGGTCCAGAGTCTGTCATGGGTCCCTGTACGGCCTCCCATTGCTGCTGTCTCCATCGCCACACTCTGCCATGTGCCACTTTCAGGTCTCCTCACACACTGCTGGTGTGTTGAATTTTTTGACATAGGGTGCTGGCAGATTACGGGCCTCCCATAGCTGCTGCCAGGCCCCTAATCTGCCATGGGCCCCTATATACCGCCTCCTCATGCTGCTGCCAGGTCCACAGTGTCTCATGCCATGTGCCACTTTCAGGTCTCCTCACACTGCTGGTGTGTTGAATTTTTTGACATAGGGTGCTGGCAGATTATGGGCCTCCTATAGCTGCTGCCAGGCCCCTAATCTGCCATAGGCCCCTATATACCGCCTCCTCATGCTGCTGCCAAGTCCAGAGTCTGTCATGGGTCCCTGTACGGCCTCCCATTGCTGCTGTCTCCATCGCCACACTCTGCCATGTGCCACTTTCAGGTCTCCTCACACTGCTGGTGTGTTGAATTTTTTGACATAGGGTGCTGGCAGATTACGGGCCTCCCATAGCTGCTGCCAGGCCCCTAATCTGCCATGGGCCCCTATATACCGCCTCCTCATGCTGCTGCCAGGTCCACAGTGTCTCATGCCATGTGCCACTTTCAGGTCTCCTCACACTGCTGGTGTGTTGAATTTTTTGACATAGGGTGCTGGCAGATTATGGGCCTCTTATAGCTGCTGCCAGGCCCCTAATCTGCCATGGGCCCCTATATACCGCCTCCTCATGCTGCTGCCAGGTCCAGAGTCTGTCATGGGTCCCTGTACGGCCTCCCATTGCTGCTGTCTCCATCGCCACACTCTGCCATGTGCCACTTTCAGGTCTCCTCACACACTGCTGGTGTGTAGAATTTTTTGACATAGGGTGCTGGCAGATTAAGGGCCTCCCATAGCTGCTGCCAGGCCCCTAATCTGCCATAGGCCCCTATATACCGCCTCCTCATGCTGCTGCCAGGTCCAGAGTCTGTCATGGGTCCCTGTACAGCCTCCCATTGCTGCTGTCTCCATCGCCACACTCTGCCATGTGCCACTTTCAGGTCTCCTCACACACTGCTGGTGTGTAGAATTTTTTGACATAGGGTGCTGGCAGATTATGGGCCTCCCATTGCTGCTGCCAGGCACCTAATCTGCCATAGGCCCCTATATACCGCTTCCTCATGCTGCTGCCAGGTCCAGAGTCTCTCATGCCATGTGCCACTTTCAGGTCTCCTCACACTGCTGGTGTGTAGAATTTTTTGACATAGGGTGCTGGCAGATTAAGGGCCTCCCATAGCTGCTGCCAGGCCCCTAATCTGCCATAGGCCCCTATATACCGCCTCCTCATGCTGCTGCCAGGTCCAGAGTCTGTCATGGGTCCCTGTACGGCCTCCCATTGCTGCTGTCTCCATCGCCACACTCTGCCATGTGCCACTTTCAGGTCTCCTCACACACTGCTGGTGTGTTGAATTTTTTGACATAGGGTGCTGGCAGATTATGGGCCTCCTATAGCTGCTGCCAGGCCCCTAATCTGCCATAGGCCCCTATATACCGCTTCCTCATGCTGCTGCCAGGTCCAGAGTCTCTCATGCCATGTGCCACTTTCAGGTCTCCTCACACTGCTGGTGTGTAGAATTTTTTTGACATAGGGTGCTGGCAGATTATGGGCCTCCTATAGCTGCTGCCAGGCCCCTAATCTGCCATAGGCCCCTATATACCGCCTCCTCATGCTGCTGCCAGGTCCAGAGTCTGTCATGGGTCCCTGTACGGCCTCCCATTGCTGCTGTCTCCATCGCCACACTCTGCCATGTGCCACTTTCAGGTCTCCTCACACACTGCTGGTGTGTAGAATTTTTTGACATAGGGTGCTGGCAGATTAAGGGCCTCCCATAGCTGCTGCCAGGCCCCTAATCTGCCATGGGCCCCTATATACCGCCTCCTCATGCTGCTGCCAGGTCCAGAGTCTGTCATGGGTCCCTGTACAGCCTCCCATTGCTGCTGTCTCCATCGCCACACTCTGCCATGTGCCACTTTCAGGTCTCCTCACACACTGCTGGTGTGTAGAATTTTTTGACATAGGTTGCTGGCAGATTATGGGCCTCCCATTGCTGCTGCCAGGCCCCTAATCTGCCATAGGCCCCTATATACCGCTTCCTCATGCTGCTGCCAGGTCCAGAGTCTCTCATGCCATGTGCCACTTTCAGGTCTCCTCACACTGCTGGTGTGTAGAATTTTTTGACATAGGGTGCTGGCAGATTAAGGGCCTCCCATAGCTGCTGCCAGGCCCCTAATCTGCCATAGGCCCCTATATACCGCCTCCTCATGCTGCTGCCAGGTCCAGAGTCTGTCATGGGTCCCTGTACGGCCTCCCATTGCTGCTGTCTCCATCGCCACACTCTGCCATGTGCCACTTTCAGGTCTCCTCACACTGCTGGTGTGTAGAATTTTTTGACATAGGGTGCTGGCAGATTAAGGGCCTCCCATAGCTGCTGCCAGGCCCCTAATCTGCCATGGGCCCCTATATACCGCCTCCTCATGCTGCTGCCAGGTCCAGAGTCTGTCATGGGTCCCTGTACAGCCTCCCATTGCTGCTGTCTCCATCGCCACACTCTGCCATGTGCCACTTTCAGGTCTCCTCACACACTGCTGGTGTGTAGAATTTTTTGACATAGGGTGCTGGCAGATTAAGGGCCTCCCATAGCTGCTGCCAGGCCCCTAATCTGCCATAGGCCCCTATATACCGCCTCCTCATGCTGCTGCCAGGTCCAGAGTCTGTCATGGGTCCCTGTACAGCCTCCCATTGCTGCTGTCTCCATCGCCACACTCTGCCATGTGCCACTTTCAGGTCTCCTCACACACTGCTGGTGTGTAGAATTTTTTGACATAGGGTGCTGGCAGATTATGGGCCTCCCATTGCTGCTGCCAGGCACCTAATCTGCCATAGGCCCCTATATACCGCTTCCTCATGCTGCTGCCAGGTCCAGAGTCTCTCATGCCATGTGCCACTTTCAGGTCTCCTCACACTGCTGGTGTGTAGAATTTTTTGACATAGGGTGCTGGCAGATTAAGGGCCTCCCATAGCTGCTGCCAGGCCCCTAATCTGCCATAGGCCCCTATATACCGCCTCCTCATGCTGCTGCCAGGTCCAGAGTCTGTCATGGGTCCCTGTACGGCCTCCCATTGCTGCTGTCTCCATCGCCACACTCTGCCATGTGCCACTTTCAGGTCTCCTCACACTGCTGGTGTGTTGAATTTTTTGACATAGGGTGCTGGCAGATTATGGGCCTCCTATAGCTGCTGCCAGGCCCCTAATCTGCCATGGGCCCCTATATACCGCCTCCTCATGCTGCTGCCAGGTCCAGAGTCTGTCATGGGTCCCTGTACGGCCTCCCATTGCTGCTGTCTCCATCGCCACACTCTGCCATGTGCCACTTTCAGGTCTCCTCACACACTGCTGGTGTGTAGAATTTTTTGACATAGGGTGCTGGCAGATTAAGGGCCTCCCATAGCTGCTGCCAGGCCCCTAATCTGCCATGGGCCCCTATATACCGCCTCCTCATGCTGCTGCCAGGTCCAGAGTCTGTCATGGGTCCCTGTACGGCCTCCCATTGCTGCTGTCTCCATCGCCACACTCTGCCATGTGCCACTTTCAGGTCTCCTCACACACTGCTGGTGTGTTGAATTTTTTGACATAGGGTGCTGGCAGATTATGGGCCTCCTATAGCTGCTGCCAGGCCCCTAATCTGCCATAGGCCCCTATATACCGCTTCCTCATGCTGCTGCCAGGTCCAGAGTCTCTCATGCCATGTGCCACTTTCAGGTCTCCTCACACTGCTGGTGTGTAGAATTTTTTTGACATAGGGTGCTGGCAGATTATGGGCCTCCTATAGCTGCTGCCAGGCCCCTAATCTGCCATAGGCCCCTATATACCGCCTCCTCATGCTGCTGCCAGGTCCAGAGTCTGTCATGGGTCCCTGTACGGCCTCCCATTGCTGCTGTCTCCATCGCCACACTCTGCCATGTGCCACTTTCAGGTCTCCTCACACACTGCTGGTGTGTAGAATTTTTTGACATAGGGTGCTGGCAGATTAAGGGCCTCCCATAGCTGCTGCCAGGCCCCTAATCTGCCATGGGCCCCTATATACCGCCTCCTCATGCTGCTGCCAGGTCCAGAGTCTGTCATGGGTCCCTGTACAGCCTCCCATTGCTGCTGTCTCCATCGCCACACTCTGCCATGTGCCACTTTCAGGTCTCCTCACACACTGCTGGTGTGTAGAATTTTTTGACATAGGGTGCTGGCAGATTATGGGCCTCCCATTGCTGCTGCCAGGCCCCTAATCTGCCATAGGCCCCTATATACCGCTTCCTCATGCTGCTGCCAGGTCCAGAGTCTCTCATGCCATGTGCCACTTTCAGGTCTCCTCACACTGCTGGTGTGTAGAATTTTTTGACATAGGGTGCTGGCAGATTAAGGGCCTCCCATAGCTGCTGCCAGGCCCCTAATCTGCCATAGGCCCCTATATACCGCCTCCTCATGCTGCTGCCAGGTCCAGAGTCTGTCATGGGTCCCTGTACAGCCTCCCATTGCTGCTGTCTCCATCGCCACACTCTGCCATGTGCCACTTTCAGGTCTCCTCACACTGCTGGTGTGTAGAATTTTTTGACATAGGGTGCTGGCAGATTAAGGGCCTCCCATAGCTGCTGCCAGGCCCCTAATCTGCCATGGGCCCCTATATACCGCCTCCTCATGCTGCTGCCAGGTCCAGAGTCTGTCATGGGTCCCTGTACAGCCTCCCATTGCTGCTGTCTCCATCGCCACACTCTGCCATGTGCCACTTTCAGGTCTCCTCACACACTGCTGGTGTGTAGAATTTTTTGACATAGGGTGCTGGCAGATTATGGGCCTCCCATTGCTGCTGCCAGGCCCCTAATCTGCCATAGGCCCCTATATACCGCTTCCTCATGCTGCTGCCAGGTCCAGAGTCTCTCATGCCATGTGCCACTTTCAGGTCTCCTCACACTGCTGGTGTGTAGAATTTTTTGACATAGGGTGCTGGCAGATTAAGGGCCTCCCATAGCTGCTGCCAGGCCCCTAATCTGCCATAGGCCCCTATATACCGCCTCCTCATGCTGCTGCCAGGTCCAGAGTCTGTCATGGGTCCCTGTACGGCCTCCCATTGCTGCTGTCTCCATCGCCACACTCTGCCATGTGCCACTTTCAGGTCTCCTCACACTGCTGGTGTGTTGAATTTTTTGACATAGGGTGCTGGCAGATTATGGGCCTCCTATAGCTGCTGCCAGGCCCCTAATCTGCCATGGGCCCCTATATACCGCCTCCTCATGCTGCTGCCAGGTCCAGAGTCTGTCATGGGTCCCTGTACGGCCTCCCATTGCTGCTGTCTCCATCGCCACACTCTGCCATGTGCCACTTTCAGGTCTCCTCACACACTGCTGGTGTGTAGAATTTTTTGACATAGGGTGCTGGCAGATTAAGGGCCTCCCATAGCTGCTGCCAGGCCCCTAATCTGCCATGGGCCCCTATATACCGCCTCCTCATGCTGCTGCCAGGTCCAGAGTCTGTCATGGGTCCCTGTACGGCCTCCCATTGCTGCTGTCTCCATCGCCACACTCTGCCATGTGCCACTTTCAGGTCTCCTCACACACTGCTGGTGTGTTGAATTTTTTGACATAGGGTGCTGGCAGATTATGGGCCTCCTATAGCTGCTGCCAGGCCCCTAATCTGCCATAGGCCCCTATATACCGCTTCCTCATGCTGCTGCCAGGTCCAGAGTCTCTCATGCCATGTGCCACTTTCAGGTCTCCTCACACTGCTGGTGTGTAGAATTTTTTTGACATAGGGTGCTGGCAGATTATGGGCCTCCTATAGCTGCTGCCAGGCCCCTAATCTGCCATAGGCCCCTATATACCGCCTCCTCATGCTGCTGCCAGGTCCAGAGTCTGTCATGGGTCCCTGTACGGCCTCCCATTGCTGCTGTCTCCATCGCCACACTCTGCCATGTGCCACTTTCAGGTCTCCTCACACACTGCTGGTGTGTAGAATTTTTTGACATAGGGTGCTGGCAGATTAAGGGCCTCCCATAGCTGCTGCCAGGCCCCTAATCTGCCATGGGCCCCTATATACCGCCTCCTCATGCTGCTGCCAGGTCCAGAGTCTGTCATGGGTCCCTGTACAGCCTCCCATTGCTGCTGTCTCCATCGCCACACTCTGCCATGTGCCACTTTCAGGTCTCCTCACACACTGCTGGTGTGTAGAATTTTTTGACATAGGGTGCTGGCAGATTATGGGCCTCCCATTGCTGCTGCCAGGCCCCTAATCTGCCATAGGCCCCTATATACCGCTTCCTCATGCTGCTGCCAGGTCCAGAGTCTCTCATGCCATGTGCCACTTTCAGGTCTCCTCACACTGCTGGTGTGTAGAATTTTTTGACATAGGGTGCTGGCAGATTAAGGGCCTCCCATAGCTGCTGCCAGGCCCCTAATCTGCCATAGGCCCCTATATACCGCCTCCTCATGCTGCTGCCAGGTCCAGAGTCTGTCATGGGTCCCTGTACGGCCTCCCATTGCTGCTGTCTCCATCGCCACACTCTGCCATGTGCCACTTTCAGGTCTCCTCACACTGCTGGTGTGTAGAATTTTTTGACATAGGGTGCTGGCAGATTAAGGGCCTCCCATAGCTGCTGCCAGGCCCCTAATCTGCCATGGGCCCCTATATACCGCCTCCTCATGCTGCTGCCAGGTCCAGAGTCTGTCATGGGTCCCTGTACAGCCTCCCATTGCTGCTGTCTCCATCGCCACACTCTGCCATGTGCCACTTTCAGGTCTCCTCACACACTGCTGGTGTGTAGAATTTTTTGACATAGGGTGCTGGCAGATTATGGGCCTCCCATTGCTGCTGCCAGGCCCCTAATCTGCCATAGGCCCCTATATACCGCTTCCTCATGCTGCTGCCAGGTCCAGAGTCTCTCATGCCATGTGCCACTTTCAGGTCTCCTCACACTGCTGGTGTGTAGAATTTTTTGACATAGGGTGCTGGCAGATTAAGGGCCTCCCATAGCTGCTGCCAGGCCCCTAATCTGCCATAGGCCCCTATATACCGCCTCCTCATGCTGCTGCCAGGTCCAGAGTCTGTCATGGGTCCCTGTACGGCCTCCCATTGCTGCTGTCTCCATCGCCACACTCTACCATGTGCCACTTTCAGGTCTCCTCACACTGCTGGTGTGTTGAATTTTTTGACATAGGGTGCTGGCAGATTATGGGCCTCCTATAGCTGCTGCCAGGCCCCTAATCTGCCATGGGCCCCTATATACCGCCTCCTCATGCTGCTGCCAGGTCCAGAGTCTGTCATGGGTCCCTGTACGGCCTCCCATTGCTGCTGTCTCCATCGCCACACTCTGCCATGTGCCACTTTCAGGTCTCCTCACACACTGCTGGTGTGTTGAATTTTTTGACATAGGGTGCTGGCAGATTATGGGCCTCCTATAGCTGCTGCCAGGCCCCTAATCTGCCATAGGCCCCTATATACCGCTTCCTCATGCTGCTGCCAGGTCCAGAGTCTCTCATGCCATGTGCCACTTTCAGGTCTCCTCACACTGCTGGTGTGTAGAATTTTTTTGACATAGGGTGCTGGCAGATTATGGGCCTCCTATAGCTGCTGCCAGGCCCCTAATCTGCCATAGGCCCCTATATACCGCCTCCTCATGCTGCTGCCAGGTCCAGAGTCTGTCATGGGTCCCTGTACGGCCTCCCATTGCTGCTGTCTCCATCGCCACACTCTGCCATGTGCCACTTTCAGGTCTCCTCACACACTGCTGGTGTGTATAATTTTTTGACATAGGGTGCTGGCAGATTACGGGCCTCCCATAGCTGCTGCCAGGCCCCTAATCTGCCATGGGCCCCTATACCGACTCCTCATGCTGTGACGTTGCAACAAGGTGGAATTCAACCCTACATATGTTAGACCGCCTTTACGAACAGCAAAAGGCCATCACAGATTTCCTGATGTTAAAAGCGGATAAAGGTATTCCCTGTGTAACTTAGATGTCAGCCATTGGCAGCTCATGCGTGACACCTGCGCTTGCTCAGGCCCTTTGAGGAGGCCACGCTATTCGTGAGTCGGCAGGACTATGGGATGAACGACGTCATTCCTCTGTTGCACGTCCTGGAACAAATGCTGTTAACAATGGCTGGTCAGGGTGCGGTAGACGTGGCGCACAGATCTCAACGCCACATGACCCCTGTGGGGGCAGGACAGGAAGAAGAGGAGGAGGTAGAGGAGGACATTGGTGCTCAGGAATAATTGAGTGAAATGGGTGGTTTTTCCACTCAGCGGACAGGAGTGGAGGAGCAGGAGCATCTGGTAGAGGAGGAGGAGGAGGAGGAGACAGAGGACCCAGACGCACCGTGGCAGTATGCTGTGGAGATGGAGGCAGGGAGTCCCTCGCATTCCTTGGCACAAATGGCCCATAGCATGCTCGGTTGCTTGCGTAGCGACAGCCGAATAATAACCATCAGACAGAGGGATGACTTTTGGCTGTCCACCTTGTTGGACCCTCGCTACCGTTCCAAAATGGTGGCCTTTTTCACACCTGCTGAGAGGGAGGCCAAAATAACGTACTATAAAAACCACCTATGTAGTCAGCTGGTCTCTGCCTGTCTGCGCCAACGTCCATCCTCAGACACTGTGGGCCCTGTGCGCTCGCGTTCCGCTGCCATGGCAGCAGGGGAGGGGTGGGGTGGTAGGAGCAGTGGCAGCTCCACCAGCAGCGGCTGCCTCAGTCTGCAGTCGATGATGAGTAGCTTTCTTCACCAGCGCAGTGAGGAAACTACTAACCAGCCGCAGCAGCAGCAGCAGCAGCAGCATCAGGTGGACCTGGAGCAGGACCTCAAACAACAGGCTTAGGCCTACTTGGACAGCACCCTGCCAACCGAGGTAGACAATCCCCTTGACTACTGGGCAACGAAACTTGACCTTTGGCCCCAACTAGCTGAATTTGCCCTTGAAAGGCTGTCATGCCCGGCCAGTAGCGTGGCATCGGAGCGCGTGTTTAGTGCGGCAGGAGGTATTGCAACTCCGCGGAGGACACGACTGTCCACCCAAAGTGTGGAGAGACTGACGTTTGTGAAAATGAATCAGGCGTGGATTAGTCTGGATTTCAAACCACCAGTTCCTGACACAACTGACTAAATCCGCCATGAATCATGCCCCAAACATGTGCCACTTTCAGGTCTCCTCACACTGCTGGTGTGTTCCATTTTTTGTCATAGGGTGCTGGCAGATTACGGGCCTCCCATAGCTGCTGCCAGGCCCCTAATCTGCCATGGGCCCCTATACCGCCTCCTCATGCTGCTGCCAAGTCCAGAGTCTCTCATGGGTCCCTGTACGGCCTCCCATTGCTGCTGTCTCCATCGCCACACTCTGCCATGTGCCACTTTCAGGTCTCCTCACACTGCTGGTGTATTCCATTTTTTGTCATAGGGTGCTGGCAGATTACGGGCCTCCCATAGCTGCTGCCAGGCCCCTAATCTGCCATGGGCCCCTATATACCGCCTCCTCATGCTGCTGCCAGGTCCAGAGTGTGTCATGGGTCCCTGTACGGCCTCCCATTGCTGCTGTCTCCATCGCCACACTCTGCCATGTGCCACTTTCAGGTCTCCTCACACTGCTGGTGGGTTCCATTTTTTGTCATAGGGTGCTGGCAGATTACGGGCCTCCCATAGCTGCTGCCAGGCCCCTAATCTGCCATGGGCCCCCGTACCGACTCCTCATGCTGCTGCCAGGCCCGTAATCTGTCATGGGCCCCTGTTGTCGCTTGTTGGCATATTCCGCTCGTTCAGATGCTCCTTCTCCTGCTACTCCTCTTCACGGATTCCGTCAGCAGTCTTTCTTGGAATCCGTTTCCAAGAGACAACAGTTTGCGAGCACGCACCAGACGGTGCAGAAACTGAACGTCCTCCTGTCCAAGTTGCTGCTGCCAGGCTTGTAATCTGTCATGCGCCCCTGTACCGCCTCCTCATGCTGCTGCCAGGTCCAGAGTGTGTCATGGGCCCCCGTACCGACTCCAAATGCTGCTGCCAGGCCCGTAATCTGTCATGGGCCCCTGTACCGCCTCCCCATGCTGCTGCCAGGTCCAGATTGTGTCATGGGTCCCTGTACGGCCTCCCATTGCTGCTGCCAGGCCTGTAATCTGCCATGGGCCCCCCTACCGACTCCTCATGCTGCTGCCAGGCCCGTAATCTGCCATGGGCCCCTGTACCGCCTCCTCATGCTGCTGCCAGGTCCAGAGTGTGTCATGGGTCCCTGTACGGCCTCCCATTGCTGCTGTCTCTATCGCCACACTCTGCCATGTGCCACTTTCAGGTCTCCTCACACTGCTGGTGGTTTCCATTTTTGTCATAGGGTGCTGCATGGCCTCCCATTGCTGCTGCCTCCACCGCCACACTGTGGCTCCACACTCTGGTTTTGGCCCCGTGACTGGCCAAATGAGTGAAGTGTGCGGTGATTCTAAGATCGACGGCACTCATCTGCATGTCATACTGCCTGACAGTATTATTTCTCTTCCCCAGCAGACTCCAAGGGCATTTAAATTAAAGGTACAGTGTTCAGCACTAATATTAAGTCTCTCTGAAGCCTAGAAACACCCTTTTTTAAGTTAAATTCACAGCGAATATATTCGACTCGAATCGAATTTTTTCTACGAATTCGCCGAATCAGTCGAATCGAATTTTTGAATACTTCGCTCATCTCTAGTGATAATCATGGCACTGATTACACTGTTCCACAGGTAAAAAGTTTTGGGCATAAAATTAGCTAATCTTACATAATTTTGGGGTGCTGAAAACGAAAATGACCCTAAAAAATGTTGATTGGCTCTAGTTTCCATGATATATTCACCCATCTAATGAGGTAAGCCATTCAAAATTATGATGCAACTGAGATGATGCAATATTAGCCTTTAATTGCATCACTTCACTGCATAAAAGCTGCAGTATCTGTAGCTGATTGTAGTTCGACAGCGTCTTTACATTTCGTTTTATGCTTATATAGGCTACTCAGTAATGCCTCGAACTTCTAATTTCTGCTATATCTGCGATGAAATAACTTTTATCTCACAAAAAAGGAGGATAACAGGAATGATTAAGAAAGCCTACAACTTGTATTTTGGCTGCAAGATAGGAGACCAGGACAAGAGCTGGGCACCACATATATGCTGCAATTCTTGTGGGACGGCACTGGAGCAATGGTTGAATGGAAAAAAGGCATCTATGCCTTTCGCTGTGCCAATGATTTGGAGAGAGCCAACAGATCATGTTAGTAATTGTTACTTTTGTATGGTGCCTCCAATTGTAAAAGGGCTAAATAAGAAGAAAAAGTTATCTGTGCACTATCCAAATATTCTATCGGCAATACGTCCAGTTCCTCATGGAGAGGGGCTACCAATTCCTAAAGCACCAGAATCCTTCGTGGTTGAGTCAAGTGAGGAAGAACCTGAAGCGTGTAGTCACGTGGAGTTGTAAGAGATAGCCCTTTCCTCGAATACAAGAGAAAAGCCAAGAGAAGCAAAACCGACATAAACTGAAGACAAAACTAGTGAGAATCCTAAGTATTAAAATGATTCAACTTAGCTTATGGCTATAATTTTTCTTGGTAATCCTATGCAATATATTATGCCATTTAGGCTTTGTTATGTAGTCAATATCACTTGCTTTATATTTGTGGAAAGACATCTATCTATATAATTATTGTGCATTATGTAGTCATTACGCCTATAGTAGAAAACTTTCCGTTTACAGAAAAACTAGAGCCAATTGACAAATTTCATTGTTATATTTGAACTCAGAATGTGAAATTCATTAAGAAATGGATCCTTTTGTTTCCAAAACTGGCAAAAAATAAAAATTTGTTGAACAGTGTTATCTGTGCCTTGATTATCAGTGCAGCCCCAACAGTGCTCATCAGTGCTGCCTATCATTGCCAGTCAGTGCCCAACAGTGCTTCCAATCAGTGCCCATCAATGCTGCCAATTGGTGCCCAGCAGTGCTGCCAGTCAGTGCCACCTATCAGTGCCCTTCACGGCTGCCTATTATTGTCCTTCAGTGCTGCCTATTAGTGCCCATCAGTGTAGCCTATCAGTGACCATCATTTCTGTCTATGAGCGCCCATCAGTGTCACATATCAGTGCATCCTCATCAGTGCCTCCTCATCAATGCCCACCAATGTCATCTCATCAGTGCCACCTTATCAGTGCAGCCTATCAGTGCCCATCAGTGCTGCCTATCAGTACTGCCTCATCAGCACACATCAGTAAAGGAAAAAAATTACAAAATGTTTTATTAGAAACTAAGAAAGGTTTTTTCACAAAATGTTCTGTCTTTTTTCATTTGTTTAGCAAAAGTGGTGGTTTAAATACCACCAAAAGAAAGCTCTATTTGTGTGAAAAAAAATATTAAAATGTCTTATGGTTACAGTGTTGCATGACCGGGCAATTGTCATTCAAAGTAACACAGTGCTGAAAGCTGAAAATTGGCCTAGGCAGGAAGGGGTAAAAGTGCCCGGTAGGCAAGTGGTTAAACAAAGTTGTGTGACTTTTGTCACTTTTAATATTTGGGTAGTGTTGAAACAAATTTGATTTGCAATTTTTTTTAGTAAATTAGTGTATAAAACACATTTACATCAGTGCAACATGAACCAATTCTAAAGGAACCAGTCCCTGAGAGCAACATGGTGACTGCCCTAGCTGACATCTTATTCTGCAAATGCTAGTCATGCTCACCCTCTTGCTTCAGTGCCTTGTATAACACACCCAGAATAAGTATGCAGATAAGGGCTTCTCTAATAAATCCTTTCGCAGGTCAGGGCTCAGAAATATTGAAACTATATGGTCAACATATTAGTCAGTAGTTAGGCATCTTTCAGAAGGTCAGTAATGGCAATGTTCCATTTATTTCCTTTAAATATGTCTTTGCAGGGGAAAAATGGATGTACTAAATTTGATTTGGTACAATGTATTTGGCAGTGAACTTTTTCCACGTTCATTTATTTAACCTCCCTTTAAGGTCTGCCACTCAAATCCACATTTAAATGTTCTTTTAAGGAAAGGAAAAGCACTAACAGTTTCCCTCTTACATTGGACAAATATATACATGCTGGAACTCAGTCTGTTTTTTTTTGCTGAATTTTCTTTTCGTTCGTAATTGAATCTGTTCCTCCAGATATTAAATCATTCATAGGCTGGCTCCCCTCCTGTTGGTATTTGTTAAGTTCATCCTTTTCTTTCAAACTTTATTTGAGCTTATCCATTTCTAATTTCATTTTTTTTCATACTTTCCTTATTAGATCCATCAATTATTAACAACTTTAAATTGAGGCTACATTTATTCAGGATGCCTTTCCAGCACTGGACAAATATAAAGCCATCGCTGCCAAGTGCTGACTTTTCTCAGTTTTATTCCCTTCTACATAAGAATGGGAGTTGTAACTGTGTGCTAATCTAAATGCATGTTTGATTTTGATGCAGAAGATCATTTGATTGAATTTTCTATTCCAACTCTTTAGTAACATTGCCATCTGTACCAGGTTGAGAATTGTGGATATGTTAAATTAAAATACAGAAAGCCTTGTCCTCAGAGAATAAGCATATTAAATATTCTTTCAGCTGAGAAACTTGTGATGAAGCATAAATCAATCTAAATCAAAACTTTATATTTTATATATCTGGATTATGCTTAGCTGCAATGGAGAAAGTTTTTACTTTGCCAAGAGATTTAAATAGAAATAATAGGTTCTATGTATGCATAATGCCAAAATAAACGGACCAAAATACTTTCATTCCAGTTTTATGTAAACAATAGGTTTTACTGTGCTTCTACCCTTTTACTGAATGGAAAAGTTGAAAACAAATAATAATAGGTTAGCGTAAATGTAGAAGAAGCACAAAAGCTTCCATGGAAATTCAGGACATTACACACACAAAAAAATGTACCACTGACGTAAAAAATACTTTAAAATCTGTAAATTGCAAAAATAATACTGGAAGCTGCACTTCTTACAAATCAAAGCACATTTATTTTTCCTATTCTCATTAACAAATTAAAAAGAAATATTGAGCATATCATACAAATACACCCTGTAAGGTACTGCACCAGGGGCGGACTGAAAACTCATGAGGCCCCCGGGCAATAGGGGATCATGGGGCCCCTGTGTCCTTGCCAAAACTCAAAAAAGCTACCAGGGGCATCTCATGGGGCCCCCTACTGACCCCAGGCCCTTGGGCAGTGCCCGAGTTTCCAAATGGTCAGTCCGCCCCTGTACTGCACCCAAGGTTGTGTTCAAAATAATATCAGTGTGTTGAAAAAAGTGAATAAAGCTCAAAATCCTTCTAATAGCTTTTATTTCTATACACACAAATGCATTGGGAACACTACACATTCTATTCCAAATCATAACATGAAGAAAAATATATCAAATTTGTGTTGTTCCTCTAAACAAATTGAAGAAAAGTGAATAATAGACTGTTCAAAAAAATAGCAGTGTTTGTATTCTTCTTTACAAACTCAAACATTCACTAAATAAACTGAAAAATGTTTGAAGATTTTGCTTTCCTTTGAATCACTTAATTAATATTTAGTTGTATAAGCACTGTTTCTGAGAACTGCTGTACATCTGTGTTGCATGGAGTCAACCAACTTCTGGCACCTGTGAACAGGTATTCCAGCCCAGGGTTGTTGGGCTACATTCCACAGTTCTTTTTCTATTTCTTGGTTTTGCCTCAGAAACTGCATTTTTGATGTCACCCCACAAGTTTTCTATTGGATTAAGATCCGGGGATTGGGCTGGCCACTCCATAACATCAATCTTGTTGGTCTGGAACCAAGATGTTGCACGTTTACTGGTGTGTTTGGGGTCGTTGTTTTCTTTAAACACCCATTTCAAGGGCATTTCCTCTTCAGCATAAGGCAGCATGACCTCTTCAAGTATTTTGATGTATTCAAACTGATCCATGGTCCCTGGTATGCGATAAATAGGCCCAACACCGTAGTATGAGAAACATCCCCATATCATGATGCTTGTGCAACCATGCTTCACTGTCTTCACAGTGTACTGTGGCTTGAATTCAGTGTTTGGGGGTCGTCTGACAAACTGTGTCTGGCCACTAGACCCAAAGAGAACAATCTTACTTTCATCAGTCCACAAAATGTTGCGTCATTTCTCTTTAGGCCAGTCAATGTGCTCTTTGGCAAATTGTAACCTCTTCAGCACATGTCTTTTTTTCAACAGTGGGACTTTGCGGGGGCTTCTTGCAGATAGCTTGGCTTTACGTAGGCGTCTTCTAATTGTAACGGTACTCACAGGTAACTTTAGACCTTCTTTGATCTTCCTGGAGCTGATTGTTGGCTGAGTCCTTGCCATTTTGGCTATTCTTCTATCCGCTCGAATGGTAGTTTTTCGCTTTCTTCCATGTCTTTCAGGTTTTGGTTGCCATTTTAAAGCATTTGCGTTCATTTCAGAGAGAAATGCACTGTAACCAGCATGTACAACATTTGCTGCCTTCCTTCCTTAAATAAGGGCAATAATTGCCACCTGTTTTTCAAAGAATGAATGACCTCACTAATAGAACTCCACACTGCTATTATTTTGAACATGCCCCTTTCAATTAGTGATTCAATTACACAGAATCAGCAGCATGCATGCCATGACTGTTGGGTCTGTTGGATTTCTATTACTCTACTACACCTGCTAGTAAATTATTTGCCATGTAGAAATATAATTTCTACCACAAACAGTGCTTGATCAGGTTAGTGATGTCTGACTGCTATTATTTTGAACACAACTGTACTTAACTTGTCCATTATGCAGTCATTACATATACTGCACATATTGTACATAGACAAGATAAACATTAGGGGTGAGATTGGGTTTGCTGCTACCATGAGTGTGAGGCAAGCCCTGCATGTTTGCTGACCCGGTGAACTACTATGGGAATTCACTATAGTAACCACAATGCACTTCCTGGCCTTTGAACTGGCTCAGAAGATTTTGGGTGAGCCAGCCCCCCCCCCCCCCCACCCCCCCCCACCATAAGATGGTGAGATTCCAGTAGAAATATAGACAATGTGATTTAGGTCTCATAAGGAAAGCATAGGGAGTGCTGCTGATAACATGCATAGGAAGAGATTAGTGTAGATATTGTAGGCACTGACAGGCCTCTTAACCACATGCCGACCGCCCACCTGCAATGTACTAACACTGGCTGTATCAACACAGAGGGGCAGTGCACCGTGGAGCGGGCTGAAAGTGCTCCCCCCCGTGACCATTGTGTCCACTGGTGAACAGGACCAGGGGATCATGTGATAGTGATGCGATCACATGATCACAATGTTAGCAAAGATGGTATGAATCAATCTGATTCATAACAACTCTGCTTCTCTTCCTGGTGAGCTGTACTTTGCCCACAACTCTCACATGATGCATGGGGCCAATCACAGCCTCCTGTACCATATGACCAGCTCCAGCCAATCATAGATCACTATTATAATGAACTTTATTGTAAATAAAGTTAAAAAAGCAAAAAATTAAACAAAAATCATTGATAACCCCCCAGAGTAGTACAATGTTACTCTGGTAACATTTTACTACGCTGATAAAAATATAAATAAAATAATAATACAAAAAAAGTAAATAAATACTGTATTTTTTTTTTTTAATTTTAAGGGTTTTTTTTTAACTACTTGCCGACCACCTGCCCACATTGTTCAGGTGACCAGTGGCTCTGGGAAAAGTGGCGTAACCTTGCGTCGCTTTTTATTTCAGGGTGTGAACACTCCTGTGCCTGCTGTCCCCCCGTCAGTCCAGGGAGAGAAGAGAGAACACCACAAGGAGTAATGGCACTACATTTTACATGCACAATTTAGATTAGCACATTTAACTCTTTAATTTCCCCTATTAACCCTTTGATCATCCCGTTACCCAGCCAGTGCCATTAGTACAGTGTCAGTATACAGACTTTTTCACTGATCACTGTATAAAATGGTGACCTGTAAAGGCTTTTAGAGCATCACCTATCAATATTAAAAATGTACGTAGTTTGTCGCTGTTGCACGGGCATGTGCAAATTTAAAGCATATCATGTTTGGTATCTATTTACTCGGTGTAACATCATCTTTTATAGTTTATCAAACAGTTGGGCAATATATTGTGTTTTTGTGCATTAAGATTAATAAAAGTGTACTTTTTCCAAAAAATTTGCATTTGAAAAATCGCCACGCAAATACTGTGTAGCATAAGAAATTGCAACCACCATTTTATTCTCTAGGGCCATTGCTTTAAAAAATATATAATGTTTGGGGGTTCAAAGTAATTTTTTAGCAAAAAACAATGTTTTTAAATGTAAACAAAAAGTGTCAGAAAAAGCTTGTTTTTCAAGTGGTTAGAAGGGTGGGTGATATGTAGCAGAAGCTTCTAATATTTGCGCTGAAATGCCAGGATAGTAGAAGCACCCCCTGCCCCCCCCCCAAATGATTTCTTTTGGAAAGTAGACACTTCATGGTATTTGCTAAGGGGCATGGTGAGTATTTTGCAGATCTCATTTGTTGCTAAATGTTTTTTCTTTTCTTTTTCAAAACCCTGTGACAAAAATTATATCTGAAAAATACTTACCCTGCCTTTTATCAAATTCCTTGAGTTGTCTACTTTCTAAAAAGGGGTCATTGGGGGGGGTTTACTATCCTGGCATTTGATTACCTCCGAAACTGTGATAGGTAGTAAAGAAGTGATATGAGGACATATGCCCTTTGAAAGCCTGAAAGTGGTCATTGGATTTTGGGGGCCTGTATGTGGATAGCATGCCAAAAAAGTCTCTCATGTGGTATCCCATTACTCAGAAAAAGTAGCAGAATGTGTTTTGGGGTGTTATTCCACATATAGCCATGGCATGAGTAATATATCATTTAAGTGACAACTTTGTATAAGGAAAAAAAAATTCCAAAAATAAAATTTTCCATGAACTCAACATGCTGAATAGCAAAAAAATGGCCTGGTCAGGAAGGGGGGTAAATCTTCCAGAGGGCAAGTGGTTAAAGTGGTTGTAGAGGCTCAAGGTTTTTTTACTTTCATGTGTGCAGCAGTGCCCCCAGCCCCCTCAATACTCACCTGAGCCTCATCACAATCTAGTGATTTTCATGACAGCCTCGGTTGTCCTGGTCTCTGTCTCCTCATTGGCTGAGACAGCAAGCGGGAGTCATTGGCTCCCGCTGCTGTCAATCATCACCAGTCAGCAAATGAGAGAGATGGGGTGGGGCCAAGCTGCGGCTGTGAATAGACACATGGAGCAGAGGGTGCCCCCATAGCAAGCTGCTTGCTGTGGGGGCACTCGACAGGATTGAGGGGCCAGGAGAGCCTGCGGGGGACCCGAGAAGAGGAGTATTCAGGCTGCTCTGTGCAAAGCCACTGCACACTGTAGACATTCTATATTTGTCATTTAGGCACCCGCATATAATTTCGTAAGCGATCTTCCCTTATCACATCTTCTCCTGGGAGCACCACAAAAATGAGACCGCTTCCCCATGTATACAGCATGCAGCTTTCATCACAGAGTATAATCAAGGTGCCCTCATTAGAATACCAGTCTCTCTCAATGTCCCTTCTGTAGCTTTGCCCAGCTTGGCATGCTCCCAGATAGAACACTTACTCCCAGGTGAATTAGTGCTTACATCAGAGGACTCTAGCCTGTCTTAAAACCTAAAAGGTCTTTTGCACCCTGCGTATGACCTGTTTAAGACCAAAAAAAGAGTCAGGATAGCTACAAATGAGTCCTGAACCACCTCGCCTGGGGTTTCAGCCCTATTAAGGTCCTTTGTACATTAGCCGACTACATCTGGGGACCTCTGGGGTGTTTGGCCTACATGTCTGATCTCACAAGGCATCCTGGCATTTATATGGGCACTAAAACTACCCATTACATCACTAGCAGAGGGTTTTCTCTAAAAGGGGCCTAACACCCAATTACCACTTCCCTTTGTTATACTATATCAAGAACTGAACCACTTAGTGGAAAGTAAGCTAACTGCACCTACTAACACCCTACTTGTGAAAGCTTAAAATCTAATACACATCCATGTAATACCGGAATATTGTGACTGATGCTGTTCTTATGAAACCATACTGTTCAATGACACTGCATACAGCTTAAAGGTATCACCCAAGCATGTAGTCTAAAAGATTGGCTTTTTACCCATGTCACATTTAAAGACCCTCTTCTTGCTGCACAGTATTTTCTATTTTTTTTTTGTCTTCTTTAAATGTCCCCTCATTGCACTGCTCAGCTCTTCATGCCTTTTTCTTGGCATTAGCTTGCCTATTAGACTTGAAAATGGTTCACCTCCTATAAACTTCAGTTAGATTTTCAGCTAAGTTTGGGCAGATTTGCTCAGAGGTTGTTCATCCCTATTATCCTTCAAATGCATGCATCCATTATAGTTGACTATGCAATATAATATCTTTTATAGGATGTTGTACGTACAATGCTGATATGACAGTCATCCTTACAGTGGACCTGTCAAATGCAACACATATGATTGCCTTCCTGACCATCATCTTAAGAAAAACATTTGCCCATTTATGACCAGAGCACTGTGTTTTGATTGGCAATCTAAACAGTCCCTGCTTGTCTGTACTTTTGATTAATGTATCTGTTTTTTAAAGCTGCCTGCCTTAAAATATCTGATATATGCTAACTATACAATAGCATGATTATGTGTATCCACATGCATGACCACTAACAAACACTCTGGCCACTTCCTTCCAGGATCACAGTCTGCTAGCTTTCATTTCATCAGAGGTGCAAGCTCACGTGCACACTTGCCACACAGCTGGTGCTTCTCCCTGTTCTCTAAAGAGTCTGTGCTAACCGAAGCTATCCAAAGTGTTTTCAACTTTTGAAAAAGTCTCCACATTCCTTTTGTTTATGCAAAAGATGTTCTCAAGCAGCATTAGTGAATTTCCTTTCCAGCTCTTCCAGCTAATTATTTTTAGAGGGCACAATAGTGACTAGCACTGTCACAAGTCTCTTTATTGCATTTGGTATTGTAGTACATCAGTACAGTTAGTGAATAATTTGGGTCTTACCCTTAGTTTTGTTTTGTTTGACCTTCACGTCTATCTCTGACAAACAGAACTGAGGTTGCTTTGTATATGTAAGCGATTTAGTCCAATTTGGCTCTTGTGTAAAGGGTGCTCCTTATGGTCTGGTTCTGCTGTCTGCTGGGAACCTTATACCCATAGGTTACAAACTTCCTTTTTTTTCACTCTAAATCTGAAAAACACATATTGGACTTCTCTGGTTCAGTCAAAATCCCTGTACAGAACTTGATTGGATGAGGATTCTACTGTATGTCCTCTCTGAAGATTTAATCATTCTGACCATATTCAGTCTGCAGCTACTTCAACCAAATCAGAGAATTTGTTAATCTTCTTATTGTTGCTTTTTCTTCTTTTCCACGTTATACCACTGGCCTTGCTTGCTTTGCTCCTGAGCCTGGCTCCAAGTCTGGTCAGAAGGCCTGGTACTCAACATCTAACTATTCTTCAAACAAGCCTTCTTCATTTTGAAGGTACATCCCATATTCCAAAGTGGTGGGGACAATGTATCCATTAACTTTATGGATGCTTGGACAACTTGCAACTCCAATCCTTGTGTTCAAGAGGTAGTATCCTCTGGCTACAAACTAGAGTTTCACAGCCTAACTCCTCCTAATATTCTCAACTCCAAGTTTATACGTCAGTGCACAAATTAACACATCTTCTTAAAGCCCTCTTGGATCTTCTGTATCAGTGTCATTGCCTCAGTTCCTGTGGTAGAAAAGTTTCAAGTTTTTTCCCTATAATCATAGGGGGTGTTCACACAATTTTGGATTTCAAAGTTTTGAATGCCTTCACCTGAATCTGTAAAATTTACATGGAATCCACCATATTTGTTATCATCCATTAACAGTGTAAAGATCAAAGCTGCTTATAAACAAAGAGGCTTATCTACATGTCCCCATCTTTCCAGTGCATTAGAGATTTCTACACTCTGATGTTGGGCCCCTGTACTACTAGTTCATGGCCCTGCTTTTTCAGCCTCTTGTCTGCACATCATATGTTCACCAAGGTGCTGGCCCTAGTATTATTCCTGCTGTGCACCCATGGCATCCTTGTTGTGGGATACGTAGATGGTCTCCTGTTGAGGAAAGAGTCAAAGTGGGCTCTGTGAGACAGAGTGGCTTTAACTGTCTAGAAGTTGTAGTGGTTCAGGTGGATCTAGAAACTCCAGAAATCACCAGCTTGTACTGATCTATTGCTTGGAAGATCTGGGTCTAGTTCTGGACACAGCTCAGGCTGGAGTGTTTCCTTCACCGGAGAAATGTCACACTTTCTGGTTTCAGATTCTATATTTCCAATCCAGTTTTTCCTCATCAATCTACTTTTACATTAGAGGCTTAAGTCTGATGGCACCCTCCTTTGAGAAAGTTCTATTAGCCCACGTGCACTCCAGAATTCTACAACACAACATTCATCATGGATTATGTCAATCATCTTGTTTGCAGGATTGAAATAAAGGGTATTCCAGTGATCCCCATTGGAAACTTATGCAGTCACAGAAAAAACATGCAAATTTCAGACAGGTAGTTCTGTGGTTGGGATTCTACATCAGCAGGATCTTCTGTCCCAAAGATTGTTTTACCATCCTACTCCATGTCACTAGCTTTAACGGCATGACTTCTGAAGCTGTTTTTATTTTTTTAGTTAAGGCCATCTCTAAATTCATGTTTCCTATGAGTTAACAGTTAAGAATAGCAACAAAGGTAAACAGGCCTTAGTACTACTTTGCTGCAAGCTAAGGCACAATGTTTGTGGATGGAATTGAACTGTGCTAGCTAAAGGCTTTTCTGTTGCCAGTGTCTATTTCTCCTGTGGGGGTAGTTTAACCTCACAGTCTAAGAATTCTAAGAATTCCTGTGTCCCTCAATGCACTCCAAGAAAATCATTCTGAGTTAAGTACAAATGTTCCTAGCATCATATATTTAAAACTATATTTAGCATTTATTAATTTGCTCCCAAATATGCGAGAAGAATATATGCCATACCCTGCTTTTAATATTTTTCGTAATAAGAGCTTCTACCTATTAAATAATAGATGCAGAAGAGTCCTCCTTTTAAAAATAAATTTGCTCCTATGAGTAAAATGACTGTATATCATTAAGAATGAGCTTATGTTATGATGGGGACCTTAATAACTGGAAACAGAATTAGGATTCTATACATTACTTTTACTGTCATTTTATTTAAAGTAGAAGTACAGCCAAAGCTCTTTTGGTTGTATTTCTCCTATGGATCACAGGAGGGCAGAACAAACTGCCCTCTTGTGATCTCTTTTCAGCTGACAGCCCACTTTCAGCTGATGTCACTCAGCCGGTCCAGGTTGGGGAAAGATCCCGACTTCAAAGTCGGGATCCACCCCAGAGTCTGGAGCAGCACCTGGCTCAGCTTCTCAGTGAGCCACTGAGAGCCTGAGCCAGCCGCTCCCTCCCCCTCCACAGTCCAGCACTCCAGCGAGCACAGGGGGTGCTGAGCAGAGAGCGGTAACTGCCCAGAGCAGAGAGGAGAACTCAGCAATCAGCGGTCATGTGATCGCTGAGTTTTCACCCTTAGAGCCATTGGGAGACAGATGCTAGGTAAGTATAATTGGGGGGAAAAAAACAATACTTCTCTTTTAAGAAAAAAAAAAACAAACTGAGAAAGTACAGAAATGCAATCTGTTTCTACAGCGTCCAGGGGCGAACTGACCGTTTGGAAACTTGGGCACTGCCCGAGGGCCTGGGTTCAGTAGGGGGCCCCATGAGATGCCCCTGGTACCTTTTTCATAGGCTTTTTTGAGTTTGGGCAAGAGCACGGGGGCCCCATGATCCCCTATTGCCCGGGGGCCCCACGAGTTGTCAGTCCGCCCCTGACAGTGTCCATACTGACAGGAGTCAGCTGGGGGAATGGGACAAAATTTAATAATAATGGATGGTATCCCTGGCATAATCGTACCTATCTCAGAAACAGCCCTGCAGTGAATAGTACTGCAGAGGAACTGCAGTAACTTCAGAGAGGTACTAAAGGCATCTTCCAATGTTTACATTAGCAAACATGACCAATAAATTATGCTTTTATGAATCAAATTTTATAAGTCTGCTCAAGATCTTTTTCCTAGCTTGTTTTATGTTTTAGTGCATATCACTACTGCAGTTTGATGATGTATGTATTTATAAAGTTTATACATTCTTATATAAAAACATTTTTATTCACAGACTACTTTGTGTCAGTTCAGTATCGGGGGAGCCGTTCTCTCTGGAATTTACTGAAATCCACTTGTTACTATGCCTGCCAGGTGCTCAATGCGTCATATTTGTATACATATTCTTTTATGCAAATTTGTTTTGAATGTCTCTTTTATTTATGTATACATAAATGTTCTCAGGGGTCTTGCATGCTTGAATAGACCTCTGGTGATATATTCAAAATAATGAGTTTTTTTTTAAATAAAACAAGTGTGCTTCCAAGAGTACATTTTGTGTTTAATGGTTATGCACATTCAAGCTGCTAAAGCATTTCTTAAGCCTTAAACACACAGTGTAGTTGTAGGTAGCAGCCAATACTTGCTTGGCAGGCTGTCCAGCCATATTGAAAGCAGGAAATATGTTCTGTGTAATACTCTAAATATCACAATGTGTCTTTTACAGGTAGCACACTTCCTGCTAGATTCCTATTCAAGCTCTGCTTGTGTTCGGTCTGAGATAAAGGTTTTTTTTTTTCAAAGATAATTAGAAATTGTTTGTATGCTGCTTAATTTTGCTGGAAATTTTGAAGCTATTAGGGAATAGTAAAAGGCTCCAGCTCATCTTCTTTTTTGAATGGCATATAATGCAATAATTAAAGACCAAAGCCACGGTGACTTCATGTTCTGAAAATGAAGGTGTTGACTGCAAATGGTTGATTACAATGTCAAGGATATAAATGTAATATTTTTCAGAGAAAATGGGTAATGAGCAGAACACAGGACAACAGCACATTTAATAAAATGGGTAAATATGTGAATAGTACCATGTGAGAGAGAAATAATTCTTCATTATTTAAGATGCTGCTTTTCAGTATGAAATCTCAAAATCAGTATTCTTTTGTTATTCTAGCTGGCTGCAGCTTAAAGGAATTAAGTTCATGGAATCTTGCATGGCTAAAATGTGTTATAGTTCAGCTTGCAGAACTATTATAAAATGTAATTACGTATTATTTTCCTTTAATAGGTGTATTATGCAGGAAGTCTTACAAATGTTTTTTTACCTGTTATTGACATTTTTTTTATTGCTTTAGTCACACTAGAGTGTATGCTGTATTCATGCAGAAAAAAATACAGTCATGACCATGTTGCATATCATTAGCTTCTTATGAATAATCACTGACTTTCCATACATAATTAGGTGGCATCATTATTGTCAATGCTTGTTACCAGCCCACAAACTTCAAACGCAATTTGTTAATGAGTGATGGGAAACCCATGGGCATTGCTTTAAATGTTGGGCTACATTTAGCTAAAACATTTCTACCTATAGCTTATTGGCCACTGTTATCTTGCTTGCCCCTTCTGTAACCTAATACAAGTCATCACCTGCCTTTTACATTAAAATAGCCTTTTCTGCATTGCTAATCTGTTATAAGTCACATCAGATCCTACATATATCCCTCATATATATCATTTTGTAGGGTTTTCTGCAGCCACCACAATCAATCATTAGAAGAGGAGAGGCATTAGATAGTGATTTGAAGGCTGGTCACTGAACAGTTTCTCTTTGAATTGATTTGAGCATAAATAGAATGCACATGTCAACCAAGCATGCTCATGTATGTGCTGTGTAGACACTTCCATCAGCATTTTGTAATGTAGCAAATTGACAGGGAGAATCCAGCCTGGCTTATATTTTTTTTCAATGAAATGGATGATGTGGTTGATGTCTATGTAGATTGTATAGTTCCTGTGAATGTGTTTATCCCCCATCACACCAACCAGATAGTGCTACAATCAATTTTCACATGAAGGCCAAAGCCAGCACCCCCTCCTCAGAGCATCATTTAGCTTAGAAGTAGAGCAGGACTGCTTGGCAGAACACAGTTCCTACTAAAATATTTAATTCTGAAAGCTGAAATTGTAATCTAAAGAACATAGTCTGGGAAAGTAATTCTCACACTATATGTGTCAGCTGAACCAGTGGCTTTGGATAATGTCATACAATTTTAACAATGTTGAATGCAGCAAACATATTGAGGATTACAAACCCTGTACATGAAAACATGTATTTATATTTTCCCCCTATGATTTTTAACCTCCCTAGCGGTATGATTATTTCAGATTTTTGGGTCTGAAAGCGGTACCATTATTTTGCATTGAAATATGTAGTTTTTTTATTGTAGGCTGTAATATTTAGGAATAACTCACTGAAATCTGTCCGAACAAGAGTCTATTAAACATCCCGGGTATGATAAAATTTGAAACACAAAATCATAAATTATAATTTAATAAATAATCATAAAAAATAATAAAATAATAATAATACATTTAATTCAATAATATAATCAAACCAAAAACACTGAAATTTGAAATATAGCGCCAAGTTCGCACATCACTGAGCAAAGTAACAAAATTGTTTTCAGTGTCTGATGACGAATTTCTCCACGAATCATTATCACTGAATTCTGCAAGTGGTTCTGATTTACTATCGCTGTTCTCTAGCTAATCTAAACCCGCTTTTGACCTAAAGGGACGCTTTTTGGACGCCATGGACTTTTATAAGTTTCCAGGCGGAAAGAACAGTCAAAATGCAGACAGGGGACAGGACAGAGCACTAGGGACAAAATGTATGTGAAATGGGTTGAAACAGCAATGTTTTACTATGTAAAATTCGTTTTGAAAATAATGACATTTTTTAAAATTTTCAAATTTCCCGCCACCGCCGGCGCCTGTAAGTCCCGACGTCACAGGGACCGGAACACAGAAGTCGGATGCCGGCATCAGCTGGAGGAGATGGCCGGGGATGCTGCAGGGGACACATCGCGGGAGCGCAGGACAAGGTAAGTGCTGCAGGGACTCCCTATGCAGCGCCGCATGGTAAGCCCGAGTGTAGCTCGGGGTTACCGCTTTTGGTATAGACATTTTACCCCGAGCTACACTCGGGAATACCATTAGGGAGGTTAAACATGCACACATGTAAGTGTTTTGTAGTATATACTAATTATGCTGCTTGTTTATGTTCTCTATTATATAAATCATGGTTTTACTGAACTTTCAGTTTTTGCAGAAATTGGCCATGAAATGTGCCTTACAGCCACAATTTTAGGACTAATTAACTTGCACATTGTAATATGTAGAATCATTTTTTAAAAATGTAAACATAACTGTTATCTGTATGTGTTGCAAATTAGTTCTGACACATTTGCTGTATAGCTTTATGTAATGAATAGGATCAATACCCAATTCACCAGTATCATAAACTATTGAAAAATATATAAGGAATGAACAGGGTTCTGTGATTTTAAAAGTGATAAAGAATGTATCCAGTCACATTAACCTGACATAACAGACCATATTCACGATTTGTCAAGCACTATAAAATCTTAGAGAAAAGGTCAGTATTTAATGTGCAAAAATGTGAATGTTCAGAAAATGCTAGAGACAGAAATTAATTAATAATGGGTATTCCAGAAAGGCTAATGTGTATGATGTGGCATAACAGAGGTTTTCTGCATGATTTAGAAAGAATTTCTAAAATAACTGGCAAGATAAAATATTCAGAGCCTATTGGTTTGAGGCAAATGATTCTAGTACACCAGTGTTTTTTCCTTGTTAACATTCTGCATAATTTTTTAGCTTATCTTTACCAGTTTTGTATAATGTAAACATTGGCGCTAAATGTAGAGTTTGTAAAAAGAGAACTATATTTTGTGGTTGCATAGGATATTTTCAATAAAGTCTAAAGGCACACCACATTTGTCTCCATAAGCCCCTCATTTTGTATCGGCATTCCAGTGTTATGTTATAAAGAATATTCTACCCAGCTTTGTTGTGCTGAGTTGATCTTGAATTTATTTTCAATATAATAAAATATTAGAAATGAGAATTGCACAGGGAAAAATAATCTAACAGCTTTTGACAGAGGTCTATTGTACCTAAGTGCACATAAAACTGTGTGGTCGTACATAAAGGCTGTGACATTTAGATCTGGTATAATGTGCAAAATAGCAGTATGCATGCTAGAACACAATGACCTAGATGTGAATTCTAAATGTAAAACCGCCTGCAATTTCTATACACTAGCACAAGACAATAAGTGTGACAATAGTAAATACACAGTATTAGTGAAAGTAAAAATGACATTAACCTAACTCTTGCTAAAGAAAAAAGTTTAAGGAAGGCATTAAATAGTCACCCCTCTTAGGGCTCATACCACCAGTCATTCCTATATTGCAGAACAGGTATCCCTTGACGAATCTTCTAAATCCAATTCTTCCATGAGTGCCTGTTGCCTCAACACACTTTATGGTTCTTCCTGCTGGCCCCTATGTCACTACAAGACACAGCAATGATATAGGAGCTGGCGGATTATTGTCAGATTTAGAATATTCTTTCAGCTTCTACTCGATACTACAGTAAGGCCTTATGCACACTGATGATTATTTCATCTCTCTTAGGAGCCAGCAGTGTTTTGGCCAAAAAAAACACTAGACGCTTGTAAAAGTGTGTACCATGTTCACACACATTTATTCACATCAAGTGTTTAGGCATTAATTGATTTAATTGGCCAGAATAAATCATTTATTTTGGCCATTGAAATAAATTAATACTCAAGTGCTAAACATGCCTAGCGTTAAGATGCGTTTGACGCAATAAAGCATGTCAAACAATTTTTCATCCAAAACACTGCTGCTCCAGGATTCCCTGGCAGTGAGGGTTTTTTTTCTGCCACTAAACGATCCTGCCACAAAGCACTGCTAAAGTCCTATGTGTGCATGAGGCCTAAGGAGTAGGATATTGGAGGAAGAATAAACAGATAAAAAGGAAATAAGAAGCCAAAGGGCAAGAGATGACAATGATGACAGGGTCTCAATTTAATTAACAACTAGTTATGAGTCATACATTTATTCTGTTTTAGCAAGAAAGTCAGGAGCCTGATGATGTCATTTATGACAAAACGCGTAGGGCGGAGCCAAGCACATGCTACCACGCATGCGTGACCAGTCGGCGGCCATCTTGGATGCTGGAAAGTTCTGTTTTTTCTGCTTGTACACACTGTTTTGTACCTTTTAGCATGTGAGTGCATTTTATATCTCAATAAATTTTGGATATTTGAGGGTTTTACACTATATGGATAAATCTTTTATTGCACGTTTAACGCCATTAGCTCTGGTCTCATATAACTCATTTGGAGTGGTTGGAGCCATCATATATAGGGAGGATTACCAATCTCTTCTTTGTGTGTCCAGAGGATGATTCTTACCAAGCATTTCCCTGGATGTCACCTATAAAAAGCACAGATTGACCACTCTTAGCAGGGGGTCACATATCTTCCAGTAAGCCTTGCATGCAAGTGGTTGGTGTCACATTGGCTATCCTTGGAAGTCTTCTTATCTCATCACAGTATTTGGGGACTGTTCTGCTTTGATCTCACCATTTGATATTTCACTTATGAACAATCTGAGTATAATTATCAACCACTTTTCAATATTTTTTTCACATTTTGTTTGAATATTTTAAGTGCTGCACTTTATTTGTATACAATTATTATATCTGCCAGTATTAGCCATTTATATATTTTTATTACACTGGTTATTTTTCTGTTACTGTAAATATATACCCTCTAAAATTAAATTAGAGAATTTAATTTATTAGTAGAAAACAAAGAGAAAGCTGAGAACAAATTCATAGTTTAATTTATGCTTACAATAGGGTCAGACCAAGAATATGGTGTAGAAATGTTGTCAATGTCCCATCTGCTCCTCCCTCCCACCTTCCCAATTCAACAGTGTTCACCTAACACAAGAAAAACTGCAGTTATGTCTAATCATAAAAAAAGAATAATAACGGAACTGGCTAACATAGCATTCAGTTATTGACAGGCTACTGTATCATATTCTTTAAATTTTCCTTAAGGACTTGTGTGCACTTGTGTTGCCCTTTAAAGAGCTATCAGTGGTGGATCATTCTTCTGAGGGTATTTGAAAGGAGAAGAAAATGTGTTATATAGCTGTTTAACTGCCTATTTTAACTTAAAAGCCTGCACCACCGCATCATGGCCCCATTCCGTTAAATGGGCTTCATTCAACAGTGGAGATAAATTCTGCCACACTGCAATGAAAAGCATTGTGGCCATGATTATGTACATCCACATCACCCACATCTACTGCCTTTGCAGCTTAAGGGGGCTCATAAAAAGCGTGTCCCCCTCCCCAACCACAAGTGTAAACGAGGCCTTAAATAAGTTATTTGCAGAAGACAGGAGTACAGATAATGTTGTATTAATATTTAAAAAAGGTAAAAGGCCAGATGTAGAAAACTGTAGATCTGCAATGTATGTTCTGTTGTGTGCAAATATTTGAGGATATTCTAAAGGATTATATGCAAAATACATTATATTGCCAAAAGTATTAGGACGCCTGCCTTTACACGCACATGAACTTTAATGGCATCTCAATCTTAGTCCATAGGGTTCAATATTGAGCTATAATAGCTTCAACTCTTCTGGAAAGGCTGTCCACAAGGTTTAGGAGTGTCTGTATTGGAATGTTTACCCATTCTTCCAGAAGTGCATTTGTGAAGTCAGGCACTGATGTCGGACGAGAAGACCTGGCTCGCAGTCTCCACTCTAAGTTCCTCCACCCCAAACTCACTCATTTATGTCTTTATGGACCTTGTTTTGTGCCCTGGTGTGCAGTCATGTTAGAAAACCCCAAACTGTTCCCACAAAGTTGGGAGTATGAAATTGTCCAAAATATCTTAGTATGCTGACACCTTAAGAGTTCTCTTCACTGGAACTAAGGGGCCAAGCTCAACCCCTGAAAAACAATCCCACACCATGATCCCTCCTCCACCAACTTTTACACTTGGCACAATGCAGTCAGGCAAGTACCATTCTCCTGCCAACCGGCCAAACCCAGACACATTTATCGGATCGCCAGACAGAGAAGCATGATTCATCACTCCAGAGAACACATCTCCACAGCTCTAGAGTCCAGTGGTGGCGTGCTTTACATCACTGCATCAGATGTTTTGAATTGCATTTGGTGATGTAAGGCTTGTATGCAACTGCTCGGCCATGGAAACCCATTCCATGAAGCTAATCTGAAGGCCACATGAAGTGTGCAGGCTTTTAGCTATTGACTCTGCAGACAGTTGGCGACTTCTGCGCACTATGTGCTTCAGCATGCACTGACCCTGCTCTGTCTTTTTCACTTACTGTAGTAGCTGAGTTACTGTTGTTCCCAGTTGCTTCCATTTTGTTATAATACCACTAACAATTGATCCTGGAATATTTAGTACCAAGGAAATTTCAAGGATGGACTTATTGCACAGGTGGCAAACTATCACAGTACCATGCTTGAATTGAGTGACCCATTCTTTCACAAATGTTTTTAGAAGCAGTTTGCATGCCTAGATGCTTGATTTTATACAAATGTGGCCATGGAGGTGATTGGAGCACCTGAATCCACTGATTTGGAAAGGTGTCCCAATACTTTAGGCAATT
This sequence comes from Staurois parvus, assembly GCF_062004578.1. Classification (NCBI taxonomy): domain Eukaryota; kingdom Metazoa; phylum Chordata; class Amphibia; order Anura; family Ranidae; genus Staurois; species Staurois parvus. The sequence goes on from NW_028318368.1 coordinate 3,545,561, forward strand.
ATATATCTAATAACAGACATTTGCTATGGAGAGTTTGTAAAGTGCAATGTGTTCAGACTGAAGAAATTATATTATTTACTGATTAACAAGCAGCAAAGGAACATTAAAACAAGCTATCTGAACTCTTTAGCTTGCTTGCCCCTCTTCTTGTTTCTCTTCTTGAATGGAGAAAGTTAGAGGTTAAAAGGAGGTTTATTTTATTTATTTCAGGTGCTTATATAGTGCAGTCAATTTACGCAGTGCTTTACATATATATATATTGTACATTCACATCAGTCCCTAACCCTCAAGGGGTGTACAATCTAAGGTCCCTAACTCACATTCATACGTACACATACTAGGGCCAATTTAGACAGGATCCAATTAACCTACCAGCATGTCTTTGGAGTGTGGGAGAAAACCGGAGTACCCAGAGGAAACCCACGCAGGCATGGGGAGAACATGCAAACTCCAGGCAGGTGGTGCCGTGGCTGGGATTCGAACCAACAACCCTAGTACTGCCAGGCTGAAGTGCTAACCATTTAGCCACTGTGCTGCCCACAGGTTTAAAAAAAAAAGATTTTGTTTTTAAATTTAGTGTCACATGCAAAGATTTACTAAAACTAGAACATGAAAATTTGGGAAGCTCTGCATAGAAACCAATTACCTTTCAAGTTTTATTGTCAAAGCCTGGACAAGCTCACGTAAGAACCTGATTGGTTACTATGCACAGCTGCACCAGATTTGGTTGCTCCAAGTGTGTTTTAGATATAAAAAAGTAAAATGCGCATTGTTGTTTCTAGGCTTTACTATGGGTACAACAGAAAATAACATCCACATATGTAATATTGCTGCAATTGGTGGTAGGTCATGGTAATGGCAACAAATATTGAGATAAATATATATATTTTTTACTAATTTAGGCCAGTTTTCCTTTCATGATAAAACAATCAGGATATATCCATTACTATTTACCATCAATCAAATGAAAACTCAATTCGTCCTGAAAAAACACAGTATAATTCACCTGGATACCCTAACTAATTGTAATGATATATGCAGTTACACTAACACATGCCAAAGTTGCACAATCATGTTCAGACATTAATATTTGTTTTACCTTCATTATGAAGTGGTTAATGACTTGGTGGGCAAAACAAGGAATTATGTAGCAATGCATAAATTCATAAAAACCTAATTAAACTCATTTGGATAGTAACTTAGTAAATAAAAAATTGCTGATATTTTTTGTTCAAATTGGGAAATACTTACTGTAAGTGGATGTGTATGTAAAATTAAACTACTCTATTTTGCTCTGTTTTGACCTGTAAATATGTAATTAAAAGTGATTTGTTATACCCGCTTGATAAGTGAAAAAGAAAAAAAAATATGAGTTTTGTTGCACAGTAAAATATTTAAAAGAATAATATATTTCAAATATGTTTACTTTTTTTAGTATTTCCTTTTGTTTGTGATTTCAGCTGTCAATTTGGGTTTAGATATCTCTAACATATTTAGAGGAAGAGCACATTTTTCTAAAATTCCAACACGGCATATTAAAACATCCCTTTCAAGTTCCATAGACCACTTTCATCTTTTAATATATGCTCCATCAATGACAAAATGATGTATAAAGGGAAACTGAATGCATACAGATAGAAGCTATTGTGACCATTTTTAGTTTTAATACGATTATCGTTGTCATTATTATAGAAGAGTGTACTGATGTTATCTCCAATAAAAGTGTGAAAAGAAATCAACCCTGCCAGAATGTAACCTAGTTGAAATTACACAGATGGTGCAGACAGATGCTTTATAGCTGTTGATCTATTTCCCTGGATGAATCAAATATTTGTGATCAATTTTCCCTCTTCTACTTTTCCCCTGAGAGTTACTGGTTTGGCAGTGCATTAATGCTTAAAGCCCCAGTGTACACAATCATTCTGTAATGCTTCTTGGAAGAAAAAAAATGAGAATTCTTCCATTGTTATTCCAATCAGAGACTTTTATAAAAATGTATCTATTTGCTGGGATTATGCAGTAAGGCAGATGAAAGTGCAAAAACAGCAAGTAAGGTCAAACCCACTAACACATTTTCCCCATACACCTTATTAATTTCACATGCATACTCTGCTAGTAAGGTGCACACCAAGCTAGATTATTGTACATAAAGAAATAGATTGTAGAACTCTTAAAGGGGATAAAGGGTCTTTAAACAGCCATAGCACAAAATACAAAGACATTTTAAAGTAACAAGCTTTGGTAGCAGTTTTTACTAACACTTTCCAGGTAATTAAAATCCCTGGAAAAATATGTGTATGTAATGTACACTAGACAAATACCACTGTAAAATGCAGCCATTAGCAAAAATGTGGCTAATATTAAACCTCAAAGGCTAGTCAATGTTTTTGTGGCATTTACATTATGATGTTTTTGTTGTCGGGTTATATCTAAAATCTTTAATCTTCCTATATATCATTAAATGTATTTTTTTTAAAACAACCTAAATTTGATTTGGTAACAGATTTTGGCAATCCCTTTATAGCAGCACAACCACTGGGAGAGAAAGGGACTGGACTGGGAGAAAATCAGGTGTGATTCAGGCAAATGAGAAACATGCTAATAGAAGGGGAGGGTGAGCAGAGGGATAACTTTATTCTGCAGCTGCTCTTTTACTGTTGAGTCAGAAAGTGGTGGAGGGTAGACACCATTGTATCCATTCTGTAGTCCATAACTGTGACAGAGAATGAAATCTTCATAGCTGTGCTAATTTTAGAATTCTATGGACAGAAATACAAATACTTTGACAAATAAAACAACTCATCTATAAGTATTTCATCTGTTGTTTTTCTTATTTGTTTGAATCTGGGTTTTAAGACTTCTGCTTGACAAATGGGAATAGGAACATGAGCATTTCCCAGAATCCTTAGCTTCAATTGCTTTAATTATATCTACTGACAAAAAAAAAAGAATATGACTGTAAACCACATAATGATGATGAGAAGGTTATTATTTTCCATATGTTAACCCTAGACAGGAATCTTTAAAGAAGAGTGAAGGCTTGCACAACTGCCACTCTTAGTAATGCACCAAGCAGGATGCAATGCTTTATGGTGTCACACATCTCTATAATACAATTTAGTAATGTGCACAGCAGCACTATAATGCACAATGGACAATCAAGCATTTACATATACCTACTCCCCCTTCTCAGCAGTGACTTTTCAGCCTTCAAGGCCTTCAATATCTAATGTAAACACAGAGCAAGAGCTTTGGTTGGGGGAACAGAGAGAGATAGAACAGAGAACTGATTTAAGCAGCTTCAGGGCTTCACTTGTGAACTATAAGGTTACATGTCTCCAGTTCCAACAGTTACAGAGGTTAAAGCTTGTTCTACAGCTAATTTACTGCTTGCTAATAATATGAAAATATTTGATTTTAGCCTGGAAACCTGTTTTTGCCACTAGCCACAAGAGTTACAAAATTATTTATACAGCTGTATGATAGGGTCCATTTAGACAACTATTCAATTAGTTTGCAACCAGAGGGATCTTTGTACTACAACTGTTTGTAGAACTACAGGATTGAAAGGCCAATAGTTAGCACCAGTAAATGCGCTATTGACACCTCATGTGAACCTGTTAGCTGGGGGGAACAAGAGTCCATAGATATGCAGTTTATCTCTTTTCAGTGGTTTGCAGCTCTTGAGAACCAGTGGGAGAACCAGTAACTGTCAAAAAAAAGAGAAAGAATGCACTGTCGTAATGTATTAAAATTTAAAAAAAACAGGTAAAATTAATATTATTTGTTATATGTGTTTTTTATTGGCATGGGATATATAGTTTTTATATTAGTTTACTATTAATTTAGAAGTTACCACAAAGCCACAGACTCAGTATTGTTATAGGCAAGATTGGACAGCAACAAAATTGGTTAATTTAATGTCAATTAAATGTCAATTTAGTCTGATTCTATTAGGAAACAGTCATCTGTTGCCAGAGGGACTTGAAAAAGGAGGCCACACCTCCCAAGTGTGTCATCCTGGCAACTGCTATCCAAACATGTCCTTAAGGGGTCCTTAAGGGGTCTTACTGAGGTGGAGGGTAGCAGTGCTGGTCTCTCCCAAGCTGTGCATGTGTCATGTAATCAAAGCCTGCATCTTGTCAGTCGGGGAGAGAGGCCCCTCCTGGTTTAGGCTTGTGATTCCTGTGTTTATGGCATTTTGTTGCACAGGTTGACAGGTCACAACATGGTGGACTGAGCTGCTCCATACCCTGCAGACCAAGGCATCCTTGTGATTGTTATATGCCAGGTACCAAGATTTTAATAGTGAGTGCAGTTGTTCATTTTACTTGCTTTATAAAAAGTTTAATACACTAGGGTGGCCCGCTCTATCTTTCTTTATGTAGAACTAAATGAGACTGTACAATCAAATTATGCTGTATTTGGTCATGTGGTAGTGGCCATATCAACAGATGCATAGAACTTCCCAATGTCAGAATGAGCAATAGGCAGTAGAAGAGTTGAAAGAACATACATCCAGAGGCAGCCACAGCTCAACAGGGTGTAGACACCAGTAGAAAGCAGGAAAGGTAAAGGAAGCACAGACACTAAAAGTAAGTAGGATAAAAGAAATCCTTGCACTGTAAAGCCTCAGTTCTGTCTTCTCCAGCAGAACCTCAGAAAATAATCAGCATCACAGTAGTGACATTATTTACTGCCACTGCAGCAATCTGGAAGAAGCTCAAACCTTTTGAGAATAGCTGTCATCAGAGGCAGGAGTGGGAAATATATGCTCAGGGGTGGCCCCAGTCATATTTTTGCAAATACTGTGCTGGTACTAGAGGTACAGTTGTGTCCAAAATTATTCAACCCCCACTGAAATTGAGTGTTTTGGCCAGTTTGACATTGCTTTTGATCATTCAGTCATCTTGCTTACATTTACATTAAAGAGGCACTTGTAGGTCAGACAAATATAACATAACAGTTATAATGAAATAACCACAAATGTCTTTTCTGTGCTCACAGCATTATCAGTTTTATTCAACCCCCAAGTGACATTCAATCTTAGTACTTAGTACAGCATCCTTTTACAGTTATAACAGCTTTTAAACGTGAAGCATAGCTTGACACAAGTGTCTTGCAGCGATCTACGGGTATCTTCGCCCATTCTTCATGGGCAAAGGCCTCCAGTTCAGTCACATTCTTAGGCTTGCGCACTGCAACTGCTTTCTTTAAGTCCCACCAGAGGTTCTCAATCGGATTTAAGTCTGGTGACTGCGATGGCCACTCCAAAATGTTCCAGCCTTTCCTCTGCAACCATGCTCTAGTGGACTTGGAGGTATGCTTGGGATCATTGTCCTGTTGAAAGGTCCAACGTCTCCCAAGCCTCAGGTGTGTGACGGACTGCATCACGTTTCCATCCAATATCTCCTGGTACTGAAGAGAATTCATGGTACCTTGCACACGCTGAAGCTTCCCTGTACCTGCAGAAGCAAAACAGCCCCAAAGCATGATTGACCCTCCACCATGCTTCACAGTAGGCAAGGTGTTCTTTTCATCATAGGCCTTGTTCTTCCTCCTCCAAACATAGCGTTGATCCATGGGCCCAAACAGTTCTAATTTTGTTTCATCAGTCCACAGAACACTATCCCACAACTTTTGTGGTTTGTCCACATGGCTTTTGGCATACTGCAGTCGACTCTTCTTATTCTTTGGAGACAGCAAGGGGGTACGCCTGGGAGTTCTGGCACGGAGGCCTTCATTACGCAGTGTGCGTCTTATTGTCTGGGCTGAAACTTCTGTACCCACATCTGACAAATCTTTTCTCAGTTCCTCAGCAGTCACACGGGGACTTCTCTCCACTCTACGCTTCAGGTAGCGCACAGCAGTCGAAGTCAGCATCTTCTTTCTGCCACGACCAGGTAGCGTTTCAACAGTGCCCTTTGCCTTGAATTTGCGAATGATGCTTCCTAAGGTGTCTCTTGGTATGTTTAACATCTTTGCAATCTTCTTATAGCCATTGCCCTTCCTGTGAAGAGAAATCACCTCTTCTCTTGTCTTCCTGGACCATTCTCTTGCCTTCACCATGTTTGTAACCACACCAGTAAATGTCTAGAAGGAGCTGAGTATCACAGTCATTTTAAAGCTGCCTAATTGGTGCTTATTATGCTTGATTGCTGCTCGGTGACATCCACAGGTGTTTTCAATACCTGATGGAAAGCACCTGTATGAACCTCTGTTCTTCAGAGTGGTAGTCTTTAAGGGGTTGAATAATTGTGGCAATGAAGAAACCACATAAGAACCATTTACTACTGTATTACATAAACAATTGATGTCATTTTAGTTGCATTTGGGTAGTTACAACGTCCTTGTAGGATTTGATTCTGAATACAATTCCAAATGTACACTATAGTCCCTAAACCCCTTTACAGCATTGGGGGTTGAATAATTTTGGACACAACTGTATAAGTGTTGGGGCTAAGTTCTCAATCCTGTAACTCAAGTTATATTACAAGCAGATACACCTTATAAAGACACACTTTATTAAAAAATAAATAGTACAAAATTATATCATGTTGCATCACCTTAAAATTTGAATTCCATGATCCTTAGTTTCAGGGTTGCCAACCTTCCCCATACTTTTGTACCGACAAAACATGCCAAAATTACTGAGAAAACACAAAGCAAAATCTGAAATATGACAAATACTCCTATTTAAAGCGAAATCTGCATAGACAAGGCAATCATGCCACAGTGAACAAGGACAGTGGCATTTAAATAAAGTTTTCCGATATCTAAACCATGTAGTACATTATAATCAGTACATTAGCACTGTTTATTTTACAGCACACTCTATTTCTTTGTTGCAAAATGGGCTGCTGGTGTGAATGAACCCTACACTTAAAAAGTCAAACAATGGTTGTGAGAAAAAGTGAGAATTATTAAGTAGCCAGTTAGGTGTTTTGAACTTAAAGCTGCATACCTCCCAACATCAGCACTTGGGAAAACAAAAAAACTGGAGAATAAAGAAACAGGATGTAGTGTGTGCAGTGTGCCACAGTGAAAAAGGATTTTGGCTGCATTGCACCAATTATTGGGTGGAGTACCAGCTGTAAATCTGGCAGCCAGGTGGATCCCAACAATATGGGCTGCATCTTTCTCAAATGTTGGGGGGAAGTCCACAATCAGCTAACTCGCAGGAGTATATTTTTAAATGTACTCTGGTGACCTAAAAGAGAAGTATAGGTAAAAAGGTTTGGCCATACTTCTCTTTTAAATTGAGATTGCATTTATAATACAATGTGTACATAGTCCCCAGTCATGGTACCAACAAAATACCCCTTAAAAACTATTCCCTGTACCATCATCTTGGGCTTAAGCAATGCAAAAGAGCCTGAAGGCCTGGAATACTGTGCCGATGTTTAGGAAAGCAAGCCTGATTTTCCCTCTTACCTTGAGGCACCTGCCCAGTGATGAAGAGAACACAGCTGATTTCAGCAAGGCTAAACACTTGCTGGCCATCCAGTCATGTGAATATGTACTTACAGTAGATGTCTTGTGTCCTGGGCTGTTGTTTTTGAGGTGGGCTACACCTATATTAATTTTATTATTATTAAGAATTAATATAATGCCAACACTTTGCACATCACTTTACAAATTAGAGGGAGACAGGGAGAAATCTAAAAGAGATGGATTATTAAATTATACTTTTTTTTACTCTTTATCTCAAAAAATTAAATAAACTAAAACCTGTAACTGCTTCTATCATTTTACAAGAGTGAAGTTGCTGAATGTTACATGCATTTTATACCAGGTTTACTACTTTGAAATATGTGTAGTTTTTCTTTGTTTTTTGGGGGTTTTTTTTGCTTAATAACAATACTTTATTGTAGCAAGTGTTTATTGTAATTAAGTGAATTACCGCGAGAGTCTACAAATATATGTAAGACATTTTGGATTTCTGCTTAAGAACTAATTGGAAGGGGGATGGGGACAAATTATTATTTTCTGCAGAGAGACCAATTTAATGCACTAATGTGCTTATTGGTATCCCATTAATTTGTGGGTTGAACCTAATAGATATGACCAGGGCTCCATCAGCCATGTATATGCACGCAAAAAAAGGCAACATTTATTACAGTTTAATAACTACATACATAACAAAGAAAAATGTCTCTTTACAACATAATGTAATGCAATTATCTAATTACATAGCACTGCACAGTTGTCATCCAAGTAACATGATGCTGATTACTTTGTGCTGCAGTCCATCTTCATTTTACAAATAATTGGCAATAATCTGGGTTTTATCTATTATAATAGAATTATGTGACAAGTGTACTTTTAGTTGCATGCTTTTACTTGAAATGCAAGTACGTACAAGACTATAAAACAGTTATTATGAAGTGATGCATTATAATTTTGAAATCTGTGGTTTTCTGTTGGGCATAAAAGCTATATTTCATTAGCTCTAATAATATGTGTATTTTTTATTGGTACTGCAGATATTACTGTTATTTTGTAACTAATTTTTTTTATTTCTATTGAACTGTTATTTTCCAGACTATGAAATAAACACAGGCAAGTTTGCAATGTGGTTTAAGAATATACAATTTTTTTGCTCTGCTATACCTGTAATGGTTTACAAATATAAAGATCAATATAAGTGCAAGCTTTTCCTATTTTGGACTTGTTTACATATTTCCATTATCATTGTACTGTACTAAGTCTCCTAGGTGGTGCCAAAGACAAGGTTCCCAGCATCCTCACATTAGTTCCAGCTTGCTAAAATCTCAACTCAGTATAATTTATTTTGTTTTGAATAGAGTGGGGGAGGATTTAAAATGGACCTTGCACTCCAAGCAAAATGTACTTATTTAAGGGAAGTGGTTAATTGATGATACAGTGATTTACAGTAGCATTATTTTACAAGATTTGAGCTTCTCCCCTGGATCTTGCCGACAGGATGATGATGTCACTCTTGCCTAGCTACCATGGGTGGAACAGTGGTAATCTAAGAATGTCAACTATTGTTTTCCCCAATAGTATATAATATAGTATATAATATTTCATCTGATTGGTTTCTGTGCAGAGCTGCACCAGGTTTTTCACTCTCCTTTTTTAGTAAATTAACTCTGCAATGTGGTTTTTCATATTTTGGCTTCCATATAATGAATTGGTTTGATGCAGGAAATCCCTGCATCATAAAAAACCCCTAGAGATTAAAATACTTACTATGAAATTGTATGTCCTAACATGACTCTAAGGGCTGATAAAATGCTATGCTGATAAAAGTAAAATCTACATAAGGAAAAACTCCTGAGAGAAAATCTTCCAAGGAAATGAAGGTTGGCCATGGGACAACAATCCCCCTATCAGAAACCAGAAATTCTATGAAAGGGGCCTACATATGGACTAAATAAGTGGACTGAACTGGCAAAATAAAAATGATTTTTGAGCTGAAATTTCCTTCATAGAATCTGTTAACTTTGTGTAAAGTAGATACCAAGAAGACATGTCTAGATATTAAAGATAAGCCTAAATGGAAATAGTCGCTATAAAGGAAATAAGATGGACTTCCAGTTAGAGATAAAAAAAGGAGATAAATATTCAAAATATTTTATAGTTGCATGCTGTCAGTTGGATTAATTCTAGAAATACTATGAAACAGTTAAGTGTAACTGTCATCTCTTTGTAATCTTTAGCTACCATCACTTTTTCACTGCTTCTATATAATAAACACATGTCTTCTATAACAGGAAAATGCAGTACCCAACAGAACTGCCTGTGTACATGCTCAGTACAGAACAGAACTGATCAATTTATCTGAACATCGAAAAGCTTAAGGCTGAACTGCAGACCAGCAGGGAAATACACAATTGATACACATACTGTATATCAGAGCTGTTGTATCTGCCAAGAGACTTCTATTTTTGTTCATTCTATACTGAGATTTACACAACCAAATCAGCACAGACATCCTACAACCTGACTTTTCTCTGATGTGGTTAAGTAATACAACTAGCTTGTATCCCTGCCCACAGCCTGTGATTGGACAGTAAAGGAGAAACAGCAGACTAATAGGCTCATCTGTGTTACTTGCTCTCTTCTCCTGTCAACATGTTATTTGTTAGCTCATAAGCACTATAGCATAACTGATTGACTTTCTGTGCTGCTTCTGTCTCTTCTGTTGTACATGGGATTGCAAAAAGCCAATACCAGATAAAATTTAGATGCTTACCAGTACTTACACTGGCGGCTTTTAAAAATACACTTTTTTTATTATCAATAGGGAGTTAGAGAATTGTTAAAACTGCCGTCAGGGTTTTTTGCCATTTGTATTTCCTTCGGGAGCTTTCCTTGCATCTCCTGCCCTCTAGATGCAACATGAAGTTAGAGGATATCTTTGCAATCTGATCTGAAGATATCTCCTCTTAGACAGTTGTCATGTTCACAAATGTCCCCATTGGATGACATCCCCTCTATTGCTGTTCTGGTGACAACTCAGAATTGTGACTTTACTCTTGCTTTTATTTCCAGCGATATTAGTGATCAGGTCAATTAGAAGCAGTTAAGCTCCTTCACAGGAGCAAAGACAGCAATACAAATTTGATAGCAGTTCTAACCACTCACCACTCCATCAGGGAATCATTTCCCCTAATGAAGCCATGTGACCCACTGGCGTAATGCGTAGGGGAGGGGCTTTGACGTCACAATGCTAGTAGGATAGAAGAGTCCGATATAGCTGGCTGCACAATAGCAGTTGGAGGATCCATATCAGTAGCAGTACCTTATTGGAGTTACTTTATAAGACGTGATATTATACATCATAAATGTGAGTGGAATGCTGGACATTGTGTTATCAGTAAATGTTTTGTAAAGATAAAGCACTATGTTTTGGTCATCTCTTTTCGGTGCATATTTGATGGAAGAGGTGAATAGGAGAGTGGAGGAGGTTCATGCACATAGGACACAAGACATCAGTCCATATAAGGGACATATGCCATATATGACCTCACTTAGCGGTTTGGTCATATACATCAGGTGAGATCACATCCGTTGGCGGTGTACACATACGTTTATTGGTTTGCAGTGTACAGAAGCACAAGGTGTTTCAAGAAGTAATTTGCAATTCAAGCATCTGTAAAGATACACAACCATACAGAATATCAACTCCTGGACACATATTAAGAGACACTTATGTTGGTTGTTTTGGTTCAAATCTTGGGTGAAGCGTAGCACTTGATTGATATTTATGTTATATAACACATTTTGTATGCGAGTGTGAATAGTGTGAGCGATTCACAATCTTATAATTATTATTTTATAAACACCATTTTGTATCACTGGATTTGTATAGCGGCTCACAAGATTTTGTACTTTATACATTGTTAGCAATATTGTATCAGGTTCAGAAGCTTGGAGGTGTTTGATCCTGTCCTCACCATACTAATGATATACAGGGGTTAGACAAAAAAATGGAAACACTACATGATTTGCAGGTGTGAAAGTGATGACATTTTGTGCATTAAAAGAGGAAGTGATGTAACATTAATTTACTTCGCTGTGTGATGAGACACCTAGCTAACAGGTGGAAAGTCTAACTTTCATTATTCACTGTGTGCGCTGTTAGTAATACATAGTCATTTTAGAACTTACTGAGCTTCAAAGAGGGCAAATTGTTGGTGCCCACGTAGCTGGTGCCTCTGTGACTGAAGTTGCCAATTTATTTGCCTTATGGCAAGGTAGAGTATCAAAGGTTATGACAGTATATACAGTTTCTGGGAAAACATCTGATAAGCATAGTCCCGTAAAGACTGAGTTTCATCTCTGCAGTCACTTTTGCAGCACTTGCTTTCTTATTCCAGGTCACAATCCTGCTCAATGTCCTTTTGCCTCTTTAGGTCAGTTGACCATGTAGACCACTCTTATGCTGGTCAGACAACATTTTCCTGAAAACTGTATATGCCATCATAACCTTTGATATTGTACTTCTCAACATGGCAAATAAATTGGCAACTTCAGTTACAGAGGCATCAGATAAGCAGGCACCAACAATTTTCCCTCTTTGAAGCTTGGTATGCTATGACATGACTCCATATCACCAGCAGTGCAGGCAGTGAATGACGTTAGCTAGGTGTCTCATCACACAGCGGAAGCAAAAGAATGTTACATCACTTCCGATTTCAACTCGAAAGATGTCACTTTCCTGCAAATCATGTAGTGTTTCAATTTTTCTGTCTAACACGTGTAAATGACTGGCTTGTCAGTGGATGGTTCCTGTCTTTGTTATTCTTCTATGTGTGGATCGCTGTTAGAGGCATAAACATCCCATAAACAGTGCTTTTTAAAAAATAAATGGTTGTGTTTCTCAAAAAATTACATGGGTTAGGTTATGTGGTCAATGTAGATGCAAATAAGGACAAAGGAAATTAAAAACATTGAAGTTTAAATCATGAAGGGTCGACATTATTGAAGAACTATGATTTAATAATATTTCCTAACAAGAACATTTTTGTGACATTTAAATAAATCCCATATATCTTAAAACTCTTGGTATATCAGGTTTGTTTACCACACTGATGAATTGGCAATAGCATTTAGATGAAAATAGATTCACAGCTGTCTCTGGAGTTAACAGGTCTAAAATTGAATCACAGAAGCATGTGGTGTCCCAAACTGGAAAAACAATTCCAAAATACAATGATATGTCAGCATGAATTTGTCACACGGACCGTTTAACTGAACTGATTGGTACACAAGGTGCATTTTAACCTTACAGTTGATAGCACCAAGGAATAAACAAATTAAGGGTTCATCATGAGGATACCTGTTTACTCATTGTATTGACTTTACACAAGAGCTCAGAAAGGTAACAGAGGGTTGGTTTATGTATTCATAGATTTTGTGACCATTCTGCTTCAGTTTGTAAAAAGATGCCTGTGCTTGAAAGCTGACAAAATAGAACATGTAAAAGTCCAAAGCATAAACAGTTGTTCGCTATCATGAAGGTGGTATATTATTATTATTATTATACAGGATTTATATAGTGCCAACAGTTTGCACAGCGCTTTACAAAATTAAGGTAGATATTACAGTTACAATACAATTTGGTACAAGAAGAAAGAGAGGGCCCTGCTTGTTAGACCTTACAATCTAGGTACATTCTATTATCCAGTCTTTCAATCATTATGATGTCTGGGAAATTTTTATTTACTGATATTTTTCTATAGTTAGTCCAGTTAGAAAGCAATATATGCAAAATCGTATAATATGTTGGTTGATGTTTTGTACCTAAACCTTTTGTAGATAGTTGCAAGGGGATCAGTGGTTTCTGTTCTGCTTCCTCAGTTTTCCCTTGTGGCTGGCCTTTGAGATTTACAACTTGTGCTTGCCTAGAGAGAGCCAAGGATGCCTTTATCATTTATCTTGTGTGTCACCAGGGTTTCTGATTATTTGTTCAAAGGTTTTCAGAGCTTTTATATTTTTGTTGTACAAAGTCACTTTCTTGGATACTAGAAATCTTTTGTTCAGTTCTTGAAAAAGCACAAAAAAGCGTAAGCAAATGTTGTATTATGTTCTTACTGCAATATTATCATCTGGGAGTGTATCTATCATTAGATATTTCCAGACAATCATGTGCTAGGAATATCTATACTATCAGTCCTTTTTTGAACTTGGGTTTAAAGCAGTGGTTCTCAACCTTCCTAATGCCGTGACCCTTTAATACAGTTCCTCATGTTGTGGTGACCCCCAACCATAAAATTATTTACCCAGTAATGATAATTCATGAATGTCGTTTTACCTCCAATACTGCTGCTTTCAACACAGTAGCTGCTTTTAACAGAGTAGCTGCTTTCAACACAGCAGCTGCTTTCTACACAGTAGCTGCTTTTTACACATCGGAAATATGTGTTTTCTGATGGTCTTAGGGGACCCCTGTGAAAGGGTCGTTCGACTCCCAAAGGGGTCGCGACCCACAGGTTGAGAACCACTGGTTTAAAGCATAGCTAAACCCAAAAGTAATAATGTATTTTATGGCAAATTTGGTGGCTGCATTATATTTTTTTCCCTTCATTTTCACCTGGTAATCTGGCCAGGTAAACTTTAAAGGAAGTTTTATTTCAACTTCCTTTAAAGCGGAACTAACTCTTCAAATACACACCTCCCCACCACCTGTCCAATGCCTGCAAGGTCTCTTGCTGGTGCCTGCCGCTTCTGTTCACCTTCTTCATGGTGCCGGGTCTTTAACTATTATGGTTGACCAGCATGGGAAGACATAACTTTTGGGTACACACAGGCACTGGTACATTGTAAAAAAAACAGCAAAACAAACAGTTTATTTTATTGCAGAAGAGGCACAATTTCTCATCTGCTTCAGTTTGTCATTTTGTACCTTTATTTCCCACTTTAACAAACCAAGCTGTCGAACAAAAGTGGCAGTAAGACAGTTGATTTAAAGCACATAACACTGACAGGGATGATTACAATGGTCAGCTTTTACAATATTAATTTAAGTAATAAAACTTTGTCCCAAAACCAAAAAGAGCTGTTCCTGTAACTGCTAAAAAGTGTTAGCTAGAGTCTGGTTTTAATTTGTTAGTGAGGTCCACCTATATCTGCTAGTGTATCTAAGACTACCCTCTACCCAGATTGACAATGTGTTGTCCAAGGGTGGCTTAATTAATCCTCCATAGAATGAAGCCCCCTAAGACAGGAAGTTTGTTACTGGCCATATTACCAGATTACCATAAAGGGAAAAAAACCCTAAAAATTAAAAACAGTGCAGCCACCGCATGTTTGGATTGATATGCTGCAATATATTACATTTTTTATTTTGGGTTTGGACACATTTTAAATAGATTGTTTTGATGTTCCTAAGTTCCTACGGTCCAGTCCTAATTTATTATTTCACTCTGTGATTTAACCACCTTCCTACCACCATATTATAAAAAATGTTTGGGAGGTGGACATCCATTTTTGAAGTTCTGTTCTTGTGACTCTTCAGGAATTACTCTTAGGTAGCCATTGTTCCCATTAATAGCTGTGAACCTAGTTATCATAGATACAGTTGGGTTGATTTCATAAAGTTGGAAAGTTTTCATATTCCATGTTTTTTTGTCAAAGCTTAATTGAACAAGCTGAAGTTAGAAGCTGATTGGCTACCATGCACAGCTACACCAAATTTTGCACTGTCCAGTGTTATTAAACCAACCCCAGAGTACAGAGCTGATCTAAACCATATGATCATCGTGATGATCGATATCCATGATAACAAATATAAACAGTGCCACTATGAGTACCACAGTAATTATTATTATATTATTATACAGTATTTATATAGCGCTAAAAGGTTTGCTCAGCACTGTACATTATAGTGGGGGACAGAACATGAGACAATACAGTAGTAAAACAAAACACGAGGGGGTCAAGGGCCCTGCTCTTTCGTTTCTTTCTCTTGCTCTGTGTTTGAGCTATGATGTTGTAATATCTAGTACACCATTACCAAGCTCCATGTTTAAACCACCTCAGTACCAGCATTTTTCTTCATTTCCAAAAAACTGTGACAAAAAATTGGATCACCTTGGGGTGTCTGCTTGTCCTGGCATTTTTATTTGCCACCTTTATAAAGAAAGGTTTATTTTTCCTTTATATAGTAACAAAAAACAGCAGTTAATAAATACCACCAACATAAATTTCTTACTGTCTCAAAACTGATATACAATTTCTTTGGGTACATTAATCCATGTCTGTGTATGTTTCAGTCCAAATTACAGCACCGAAAAGAAAACTGGTAATGGAGGAGTATATACTCTACAGTCTGGCACTCAGATAATATTTAGGAAAATAGTATGCTTTCTTATATCTTTTAATATTGTATGTATTTTGTGAAAACCATGATTACATGTGTTTTGCTGTATTAAATCTGCTTCAATAATATTTTGTGTGATTCACACTGGGTACTTTCCATGATTGTTATTGTATGTACTGTATATAGACACATGACCAGGCACAAACATACCTTATTCATTTGTGTAGCCATAAACCAGGCTTATAACAACCTATCTGTGGTAATCAGAAATGATCAATCATGACAGATGTCATTAAAATGCAAAATGACTTTTTTTTTTTTAACCTGAAACATTGATACAGTTATCCTACTCTCCAGGGATTGTAGATACAAGTTTGTGACTTTTGATATGCTTCCATAGCAACAGTTGCTTTTGTAACCCTTAGTTTACTAATGATGCTTACATATACCAATATCTCTACCGAAAGTCTTTGCTAGAAATAGAACATTTTCACCTTTCATACCAGCAGGGTAAAAGTTGATATATTTTGGAACAAAGCACAGTCCCTACGCTTGGTTTAGCTAAATTAATGAGATTCTCTCCTGTTGGCTATTGATTAAAGCAACCTTCTCCTTCCTTTATACCCCTGTTAGCTTGCCTTAAAAGTCTTCACATGACCTAAAAGGTCTCTGCTCACTCAGGCAAATTCAAGAAAGAATGTCACTGAGCAATGATTTACTTATCTTTTAAACAAATAAATATATCATTATGGTGTCTAAAATATTTAAAGGAAGCATAATTATTATTAAGATTAGAATATTACATGACTATTATAAAATGTATTATTTTTATATTTTATATTAAAAATACTAATATATATACACAATATATTGCCAAAAGTATCGGGACTCCTGCCTTTACACACACATGTACTTTAATGGCATCCCAGTCTTAGTCTTTAGGGTTCAATATTGAATTGGCACACCCTTTGCAGCTATAACAGCTTCAACTCTTCTGGTAAGGCTGTCAGCAAAGTTTAGGAGTGTGTCTATGGGGATGTTTGACCATTCTTCCAGAAGTGCATTTGTGATTTCAGGCACTGATGTGGGACGAGGAGGCCTGGCTCACAGTCTCAGCTCGAATTCATCCCAAAGGTGTTCTATTGGGTTGAGGTCAGGACTCTGTGCATATCAGTCAAATTCCTCCACCCCAAAATCGCTCATCCATGTCTTTATGGACCTTGCTTTGTGCACTGGTGCGCAGTCATGTTGGAACAGGAAGGGGCAATCCCCTTCCTGTTCCAGGAAGGGGATTGCCTTCCTGGAAGGCAATCCCCTTGGTATGCTGACGCCTTAAGAGTTCCCTTCACTGGAACTAAGGGGCCAAGCCCAACCCCTAAAAAACAACTCCTCACCATGATCTCCCCAAAACCAAACTTTTCACTTGGTATAATGCAGTCAGGCAAGTACTGTTCTCCTGGCAACTGCCAAACCCAGACACCTCCATTGGATTGCCAGACAGAGAAGTGTGAATCGTCATTTCAAAGAAAACATCTCCGCTGCTTTAGAGCTTTAGTGCTTTACACCACTGCATCCGACGCTTTGCATTGCACTTGGTGATGAAAGGCTTGGATGCAGCTGCTCGGCCATGGAAACTCATTCCGTGAAGCTCTCTACACACTGTAGTTGTGCTAATCTGAAGGTCACACAAACTTCAGAGGTCTTTAGCTATTGACTCTGCAGACAGTTGGGACTTCTACGTTCTGTGTGCTTCAGCATGCGCTGACCCCACTCTGACATTTTACGTGGCCTACCACTTCATGGCTGAGTTTCTGTTGCTCGCAGTTGCCTCCACTTAGTTCTAATACCACTAACAGTTGACCAAGGAATATTTAATAGCAAGGAGAATTCACAGATGGACTTATTGCAGAGGTGGCAATGTATCACGGTACCATGCTTGAATTCACTGAGCTCCTGAGAGCGACCCATTCTTTCACAAATGTTTGCAGAAGCAGTCTGCATGCTTAGGTGCTTCATTTTATACACCTGTGTCCATGGAGGTGATTGGAACATCAGAATCCAATGATTTGGCAATATAGTGTATATATACTGTATATATATATATATATATATATATATATATATAAAAACATTCACATCAGTCCCCAACCCTCAAGGAGCGTACAATCTAAGGTCCCTAATTCACATTCGTATTCATACATACACATACTAGGGTCAGTTTAGACAGGATCATAAATATAGATATATATTGTATATACTGTCTATATCTCAGTCAGTAGAGCTGAGTTATATGGGTAAGTCAAATCACTTACAAAATGTTTTCTCGTTGGTTACTTGGCTTAAAGTTATTTTTTTATCCTCTGTGCTGTAGCTTACTGACTAGAGCCCTGGTAACACTGGATGCGAATTTGCATGCCATGTGACTTGCAAATTGCATGCCAAATTGCAACCTATTGTCCACAATTAGAGTGGTCATATCGGTGCGGTCCCGACTTGGTCAGCGCCGCATTGATTTCTAAAGTAGTACATGCACTACTTTTGGTGAGATTTGCATAGACATCTGTATCAGATGCCTTGCAAATCGCACCTAAAATCAGCATTTCATCCAATTTTGAAATCGTGCGACTTCACTAAGTAAGACTGACACTTTTTTTATTCTTCTGCATGTTTTTATTAATAGGGCATAATTACTTTTGGTTTGATGGTGTATATTATTTGCAAAATAGAGGGGTGGCCATGGGAGCCAAGTTTGCTCCCAGTATGGCCAACCTCTTTATGGCTAGGTGGAAGGAGGAAGTTATTTACAAGCAAGGTTGTCCACAGGTAATACTCTGGAAAAGATATATAGAAGATGTTCTTCTTATTTGGGAAGCGGAGGTTGATTCCTTAAATGAATAAATTGATCTCATCTCTGAATAATGATGATAGGGGGATTGCCCTTCAACAAGAGTCAAGTAAAGAAGAGATCCATTTCAAAATAAAAGGAGACAGGGTTGTTAGCTCTACTTTTTTCAAAGAGACTGATAGGAATAGTTTCATTGATTTCAATAGCTGCCATCACTCTACCTGGCTTAGGTCTGTACCAAAAGCCAGTTCCTTAGGCTCAAAAGGAATTGTACCAATCACAATGATTTTATACAGGAAGTTAATCGGTTAAAGCAACAATTTGAGGAAAAAGGTTATGACTCTAATTTATTAGATAAAGCATTTGAGGATGTGGATAGGAGAGATAGGTCAGATGTGTTACTCCCTAGGCCAAGACAGGAAACTAATGCATTATTTAAATATTCTTTTGTTACATTTTATTCTACCCAGCATTATGATGTTAAAAACAATTTTCATAAACGTTGGAGGGTATTATGTAATGACAGAATTTTGGGACCTCTGCTTCCAGAGGCACCCCCTGTCATTTTTAAGGGAGCACCTCTATTGAGGTTTTATGTTGCTCCTAATGTTATAATTCCACCAAAGAAATCCTCTTTTTTTCAGGGTCTCACAGGTTATTTTCCATGTAGGAAATGTTCTGTTTGTAAATTTAATACATGTAAAAGTAGGAAAATGGAGGATTTTCAATCTACGGTTACACAGAAATTCTATGGGATTAAAACCTTTTTGAGCTATACCACTAAGAATGTGATTTATTTGATTCAATGTCCATGTGGGTTCCAGTATGTTTGACGCACTGTAAGAACACTACAAATTAGACTAATAGAACTTATCGCTAATATCAAGAAAGGTTTTCCTAACCACAGTGTCTCGAAACACCATGCTTTACATCATGATGGGAATCCTGAAGGAACCCTGTTTATAGCTATTGATAAGTTTTTCTAAGAACTGGAGAGGTAGTCACATCAAATGGGAGATTTGTCAGACAAGTTTCAAAAACAGTAAGACAATGTTATTTAAGATTCAAGACAATGTTATTTAAGATTTCCTGTGAAATATATTGTTGACTGTAATATCTTTAGTAACCACAAGATGGCGCCATAACTGTCAGCGCAATGACTATGCTTAGGTTTAGATTCAATTGGCCAATATTGCTAATCCTATGTTTTTATTTTTTTTATTTTTAAGATCTTTTTTAATTGTGGATTCTTTTGAATCCATATTAATGTTTCAGTTTTGGTTGTGTAATTTGTTTTGGGCAGGATATATTTATCTTGTTCCACTTCTTGCGGTTCTGGCTGTTGGTTATTATTAGAGGAAGGGTTTCCTTCCCCTATAAAATAGTGTGACGTCTAGACGCAGGCCATGCCCCTGAGACATCACTGATCATGAAATGCATTGGATGGAGCCAGAGCACGTGACATCATCACACCAAAACATGGCGGCCATCATAATGGTTGGAAACAAATCATTTTTTGGATATGGTGACATGTTGTTTTAACTATTATATGAAATATATGTATTACTGCATTTGAGGCATTAAAAATTAGAAAATTACTGCACTATGAGGATTTAATTTTTCTTTTAAACTGGATTATCCTCCACAGGGATAATACTTATTTTGGTCTATCCATAAAGTTTATATTGAAGACCAGGACCCTTAAGGATTGTATACAAGTCCACTGTTTACTTCCAGGAAGCACACAGCGCATATTGACCTTTCTTTTTGGGGGTCAATATTATCCTGTAAGAGGTTGCGTGATTGGTGTTGGTGAAGAATTTTTTTTCCTCTTGGTGGTCTCCTGGGAACCTGCCGGATATCTGTTGGGTCTTGATTGATGAACTTTTTTCACATAAAAAATACTTTGGATTGGACTTTTTGTTATATTAAGAATGTTTGAAAGAGTTTGTTTTAGTGCTACACTTTCTGTATATATTTATGTTTTTATTAATATTCACCTAACCGTTATGCTATCCAGACACACTGGCGTGAAATTATAAAAAGTGGTGCTAGCACAATGCTTGCACAATGCTTCCAAACTTAGAAAATGAAGCAGCCATTGCTCCCAAAAAACAAAATGGGAGCAAGTCCTTTTGTTTCCCAACCACTCTACAGCAAAACTACTGCTTCAGGGCCGCAGGGCTGCGTAAAATCACACTGTCGATCACCGGGTCCCAGCCAAAGATTCCCTGCCGGCACCTGGCAATCGCTGAGGAACACTGATGGAGGAGGGGTCTGTATGTAAACAATACAGATCTCCCCCCTGTCAGCTCCAGCACGCTGCTTTGTATTGCAGTAAGCAGTGTGCTTACACAACAATACACAAAAAGCACACAGTTAACCCTTTGATTGCCCCAGATGTTAACCCCTTCCTGCCCAGTGTCATTAGTATAGTGGCAGTGCTATTTATTGGCAATGATCACTGTATTAGTGTCACTGGGGATGTCAGTGAAAGTTAGTCAGTCCCCCCCCAGTGTCAGAATGCCCGACGCAGTCCCGCTATAAGTCGCTGATCACTGCCATTACTAGTATAAAAAAGAAATTCCAGTATATATATACCCCCATTTGTGGACACTATAACTTTCACATAAACTAATTAATTTACACGTATTCTGATTTTTTTTAGCAAAGACATGCAGCAGAATACATTTTGGCCTACATTTATGCCGAAATTTTTTTAATTATTTTACTGGATATGTTTTATAGCAAAAAGTCAAAAACATTGGGTTTTTTTTTTCAAAATTGTCTGTCTTTTTTTGTTTACAGCTCAAAAAAAACAAACAAACACAGAGTTGATCAAATGCCACCATAAGAAAGCTCCATTTGTGGAAAAAAAAGGACATAAATTTTATTTAGGTGTGGGGTTGCATGACCGCGCAATTGTCAGTTAAAGTGACACAGCGCCGTGTCACAAAAAATGGCCTGGTCAAGAAGGGGGTGGGGGTAAATCCTCTGGAGGGCAAGTGTTTAATATGGACTAATCTGCTCCATGTTCTCTGCTGTGTCTGACAGCTGTAGAGAACAGTACAGCTGGAGCTGAATCATCTCGATTCCTCTGCCCCTCCACCTCTGTTTAGTTGAGTGCAGGAAGAAGTAGGAGAGCTGTGCAGGCTCTCCAGAAACAGAGGGGGATGTGCTCTACTCTGACATCACACAACACATATACCAGCTCTAGCCTGGTAGGGATCTGTGGCAGTTTTCTATACTGAGAACTGCCACAATTTCTTTGTTAATTGGTCACAGAATACACACCAGTTTCTATTTCACTATGAAATTGAAACTAGCATGGGTGGAGTAGATAAACCTAAAAGAGGTCTATATACTTAATTATTGTGATGCACACCACTCCAGACAGTTTTCTGGCACAGGAAACATTGTTAATACTGTCCATTGAGGGGAAATACTAAGACTGGAGCAGCCAGAATCTGAAGCAGTTGTACATGGCAACCAATCAGTTTCTAGCTTTTATTTTCAAAGCTTAACTGAACAAGCTGAAGCTAGAAGATGTTTTAGTTACTGTTCAAAGCTGCTCCAGATTCTTTCTGCTTCAGTTTTAGCAAAGTCCTCAGACAATTTTTTTCTCCTACTATTAACAGAACTCTCCATAGAAATTAGACTTAGTTTCATTGACTGCTGAATCTGAGTAGTATAGAGGGATAATGTTGATGTGCCATTGTGTGATGAATCACTTTAATAAAAGGATGACTTCATTTTGTCCTTTTAAATGCTTTTTAAAGTTCAAATTGCAATCAGTGCGAAAATACATTGATGCAGGGGATAGTAGAGAATGAAAGTACCTTAACTAGTTTTCAGGTTTTATTTATCCTTATGCTTGTATTGAAAGTAAACAGTTCAGAAGCAGTGGAATCTGCCATCCGCAATCATAAAACACATTTTTGCATAAAACATTGGTTGCAAGGCAGCTAATTACCCATGTTTAGCTAACATTTAATTATATTTAATGTGGCAGCACAAGAGAGTTGTCAAGCAGCAAAATTAGAGTTTGCAATAAATTATATCAGAAAATGAGAACTTACCAATAGAACAAAGTACAAATACAGACAAAAGTAAACTGAATTTAATTATTTTGTTGCCATTCTGAAATACAGTGCAAATTGATACCCTCTGTACAATATACTAACATTTAAGAGTGCTTTTGAAGATAAATAAAAATTGCTCCCTTTCTTCTACCAGCTATTTGTAACATAATTGAACCCCAATTTATATCTCTCCAGTTCAAGCTGACAGTAAATGCTTGGGGCGGGCGTACTAAAAATATTTTTTTTAAAAAAGGGTTGCAGCTAATTTAAAATTGTTTTTTTTTCTGGAAAACCCTCTAAATAAAAGAATAAAATGTTTGATTTCTGGCCTCCTCAAGTCAATATAGAAATAAAAGAATTAACATGTGCAAATTAAAAAGATCAATACAAATTGTGGATTGTAGTTACAGTATCTGTGAAAATCAGGTGATTTTTCAGATCTTTTAACTTATCACTCATAGTGATCCAGGTGAAAATGTAAACCATAGGTATCCTTTAGTTGGGGTTTACATTTTCAAATATAGTAGATCAGGGGAAAATTAAATTTGATTCATTAGATCTGGAGTGCATCAAGCAGACTAGCTTTAAGATCATGTAGGCTGTCAGTTTCTGCTAATACCAGACATATGCCTGCTAGTATCAGGCTGGACTTTCAGAAGGAGATCACTCAATAATAGTGTTACACACCTTTACCCATACCTATTCACTGGGTGCAAAATGAAAAGTGAAAAAATCATTTCTAGTTGAAGGACCAAACCCAGGGTTGATGGACAGGTATCGACATAGCAGGCGGTCCAGTTTGCATATCTCTTGCCAGGAGCAAGCTTTGTTTCTGGTGCCCTGGAATAGTATTTTTAATGGGAATATATTGAAAAAAAATGACAGCAACTGGTTCAATATCTTTTGGATGGAAAATATCAGCGAAACATGTGAACAGAAATATAAGCCTCAGTATCATTAACAAGTGTGATGTAGGAGCAAGTATTCAAAACATAATGGTTATCAGTGACTTAGGAAATATTTATAAATGACTTTGTGTAAGATTCACCCAGCATATGCCCTGCACAGTCTGCTGACATTGTCTGAGCCCCGTTAAAATAAAACTTTGTCAAATTTTTGCATGTTATAAAAATGCAATGATTGCCTATGGAGATTGTTAAACCCGTGCTTTTACCAAGTAGACTGCACATGAGACACTTTCACAAAATCTGTCTGAGCCAGTTTTTCTCTGCACGTCATATGAGAGTTGCCGTTAATTAGCTCCACTTTACATTTTGTGCATTCAATGAGACACAATGTAAAATTGGTGCATTTTAGAATTATCTGATTTTGGTGCACGAGTTGTTATCAGAACCAAAAGTTTTGCAATTGTTCCATGATTTTGGAGCAATACGTTAACAAACAAGATTAACGCCAGAAAAGTGGCACAGCAGCTTTATGGAATTCTCCTCCTATGTCTTTCAAGACGATTATAGTTTTCTTTTAACTTTTTTTGTATTTAGGTGTTTTGTATGTCAAAATATAGGTTAAAATATGAAAATATATTTGAAGGAACTTGTGACACAGACACATGGCTGTTATGGTTTCATTGTAGTGATCATCATTTCCATTTTGACTGACTGTTACAGTGATCCCATGATCATGGCTCTACTGGTTCATAGACATTAGAAATACTGCCTAAGGGCACCATGACCATAAGCCATAGGTATACTAGTAGAAAATGTGAACAGTGAGCGCAAAAGGAAAAAAAAAGATGCAGCTGGCACAATGTGGCAAACCTTCCGCTTCCACTATACAAACATATAAACAAAAGGTGCAGCGCTGATATAAGTGAATGGAATTGAATATTATGTGCTACCAGACAATGTTATAGTGTAACAAAATGATGAAAAGAATAATGACCAATGATAAGCATCCAGCATATGAATGGCAAAAATGTGAATATAATTCACTATAATATGTCCCAAAAAAACTTGATCAAAAAATAGTCCAAAGAGTGATGCGAACCAGTAGTGACTAGTAACAACTGTGACTTCTGTGATACTCCTCCATCACTATGCACTCACCAGAAATAAAAAGTAGGCCAGCATTGTATGTGAATGACTCCTTGGAATGTATCCGCCCACTTGCTACCACCAGTCACCGATCCATCCAAGATGAAGTACCTCCTGGATCACCGATCCTCAAACACACACCTGCCTAGCTCAGACAGATATTCCCCTTAATGCTCCCTCCAATAAAACAATACTGGCTTACTGTATATGCCCTAGAAGAGGTATACGAGTTTTATCATGGCATATCTACTATGAGCATTCTGTGATAAAAAAAAAAGAAAAATTAAATTTAAATGTGTGCAGGGCAGGAGAAAGATTATTGCACCCCTATTTAAAAAAGTGTGTCTAAAGTTTCTCAAGAACAGTTCAGAATAATGCTTGAAGGTTTGAAGGTGAACATATTAATATGTTAAAAATAATTAAAGTAGAACTATAGACAAAACATTTTTTTCATGGGAAGGTTATAACCATTGTCACATTTTTTTTCACCATCTGTGTTCCATTTCAGAAATTTCCCTTCACTTCCTGTCCCATAATCAAACAGGAAATTAAGGAAATTCCTTGGGGACCCCCAGGTTACCAGAACTGGTGTCCCCATTGGAAGATTTCCCCTCTATTACTTTTCTAGGGACAACCCATTTTCTTTACGTTCACTTTTACTGATAATGGTAAACAAGACAAATAGAGAGGGTGAATCTCTTTAATGGGTGCACAGACAGCAATAAAACTAACAGTTATTCTAATCCCTCTCCACTATATCCAAAACTTTAAAAAAGTTTTTGTTATACCCTAATATAAATGAATAAAATGGAAAGGACCACAGGCACTTGTAACTTCTATTAGGTAACAAAAAAATTTATGAAAACCAGCTCTGCTCGCAATTTCCCAAAATATCCCTGTGCAAATTGCACTGAGTTGCAAATTTTCTGATTATGGGTTTTCAATTAAAGCTAAAGTATCAGTTTAGTATAAAATGTGTAGTATGGTAGATGGTGAGTTTGCATTATTATTGCACTAATTATTTTCACCATGACTTTGATTTTGACATCTTTAAAAATTTGCTGTCCTAGAATTTTGCTATATACAGTATGACGAGTGCATTGTTTTCAAAGATTCGGCTTACACAGTAATTAGGCGTTTAAACACCTATAATAATAATTATAAAGCAGTGAATGTGGCATTCAGGAAACATTTACCGCAGGTGAATAAATTACTGTAATTTAAAACATATGTACTAGTACACCTGCAATAAATGTTTCATGAATGTTACATTCACTGTTTAAAAATTACAGTATATCCCTATTAACAGCATTATTATCATCCATTTTAATTCTTTTGCCTGTTTTTTATTGTACAAAATCATGGAAGAGAATATGCATTATTTTAAAATTTGCTTTTGCTTCGTGGTATATAGAAGAAAAAGGTACTCTATTGTGTTCCCACACATTACTCCTTGAACTTGAAAAAATGATGTCCAGGTATTGTTTTTATTCTTTTGTTTGTGTGTGCGTGTTGGGGGGGTCATAGTATGGCAGAAGGTTTTTTAACCTTCATACATACAATGCATAGTGAAAAAAAACTTGAGCCTTTAGAACCACTTTATCATTCAACTCTCATTGACTTCAATGGGGTTCAGATTTAGTACCATTGGTAAAGTTCAAACCTGCCTCAAATTATACTCTGGTATACTCGCCTTATCCCTAGTCATCAGCAGGCAGCAGCAAGGTACCAAATTAGAGACAGAAGCAGGGTCATGAAAAATGACTGGAATCAGTGTCAAGCAAGCTAGCATTACTGGCAATGCTGGAGTCAGGCATGAATTTAAAGTACAACTAAAGGCAAACTTTTTTTAAAGTTTTGGATAGAGTGGAGAGAGATTAGAACATCTGTCAGGTTTTATTGCTTTCTATGTCCCCATTAGGAAGATTCACCCTCTCTATTTGTACTGTTTACCATTATCATTGAAAGTGAAAGTAAAAGAAAATCCCACATTTTGGGTTGCCCTCAAAAATAATAAAGGGAAAATCTTCCAATGGGGACACTAGTTCTGGTGACCGAGGGGTCCCCAAGAGATGTCCTTTGTTTGCAGGGATTTCCTCTCACATCCTTAGGATATAGGAAAGGAAGTGAAGGTAAATCTCCCCAATGGGGCACAGATGGCAAAAAATAAACTGACAAGGGGTTTTGATTCTCTTTTGCCCATAGTTCTACAGGCTGTTTGACACCAATGCCAGGCTGGCATGCATGCCAGAACACTTGCACAAAGCTTGCACTCTTGCAAACAGGCTTATATGCAGAGCGCTACAGCAAAACATGCAAAAATACCCTTGTCAAATGGCATTCCCTGACACATGCTTAACCACTTCCCACCTGGCCCATGTACATAACGACTGGACGGGAGCAGTGCAGGAGTGGGTGGCTGTTTATAAGCAGCCTCTACATTTCCTGCCTGTGTGCGCTCCCTGGGAGCGGGCGGCACCTTTCGCTGCGCGGGACCTCTGTGTGAGGTCCTGATCATGTGATCACTGATTGGCCAATCAGTGATCACATGAATAGTAGTAAGCAAGATGTCACTTGCTGACATCATTGCTTACTACTAGTGAAATCTGTGAATGATCACAGAGGTTACATGGTACCAGGTTATTCAAAACAGCCTTGTACTATGTGACAAGATGTGACCAATCACAGCTCTCACAGTGTTTCTCAATGGCTGCAGGAATACAGCCAGAAAGAAGGAGAGAAGGATAAATGATTGCTTTTACAGCCATCAGCAATCAGTGTAAAAAAAAAAAAATCTTCATCACCCCCCAAAAGTAGTACAGTGTCACCATGGTGGCACTGTACTGCTAGGGTTACAGTATGTAAAAAAAATATAATATAAAAAATAAAATGTAAATTTTTTTTTAAAAAATTATAATTTTTGGTTATAAACTAATTTGGGTTATTTTTTTTTACTAAAAAGATAGCTGAATACATTTCGGCCAAGATTTATGAAGAAAGATTACCTATTTGCAATATTTTATAAGAAAAACACTTTTTTTCAAAATGTTTGGACTTTTTATAGCAAAAAAATAAAAATCCCAGTGGTGAATAAATACCACCAAAATAAAGCTTTATCTGTCTCAAAAAAATGCTAAAATATTCATATGGGTACAGTGTTCCATGACCGCGCAATTGTCATTCAAAGCACTGAAAGCTGAAAATTGGCCTGGACAGGAAGGGGGTGAAAGTGTCTGGATTTGAAGTGGTTAATAAGATATTGAAGTTTGACTCCTGTTCTCTGATAGGAAGTTGAGGTGGACAACATTGTTAAAATTCTCTGTGTTGATGAATTTGGTCACCTTGCTAAGGTAATATACATTTCAGATGTTAGAAGGATAATGAAGCACAATCTTGCAGAGACCATTAGGCATTTGCAGGTACAACTCTGTTGGTTTAAAATCTTACAGTTCACATTTTAAAGTACTGAATCTCCTGGTAAACCTAACCTGTCAAATTAAAGGTATGAGTCAACTATTAAGCATGTATTCATTTTTGCAAGCACAGTACAGATACCATCTTGACATTGTTTCAGACCACAGTATTCACTGTGAGAAGGTGGCATGCAAACAGTAGATGATTTGCATGTGGATATGTCAGACACTTGCTAAACATTATTTATTTATAATACTTGCTAAGTATTATAGAGAGGAAAACTGCAATTGTGCCTGTTGCTTTTTTAAGTATTTTTACTGTACTTAAATCTCTACATTTGTTGCAGCAAAGTATTGGTCACTTAAAGCTCAAAGATAGTCTGATTTAAAAATATTGAGATTCTCAGTATCCCCCCCCCCCCCATTAGAGTAAATGCATTGCATATATCTCTGAATAAGGCGTGAAATAGTTAGCAGGCAAGACACAGATAGCACTACAAGCAGGTGAATGTTTAGTTGGCAGGCATGCTGATTACAGAAAGTATATTTTTATATCCTGTTCAGAAATGCTATTTCTGTGGGGGGGAAGATATAGCTTGCCTTTTGGTTGGGGTCAGGCTGACAATGCATAGCATACAGTACATATAGCTATGTTTCAACATATACTTCCTATCCCTCCCTCTTCATCATCTGCCATTATCTGCAGCACATGTTGAAAGCTCTTGGTCACTGGTCATTGTGGAGGAAAATCAATTAATAATGTAATTTTGATCCTTTAGCACAGGGGTGGGCAACTGTGGCCCTCCAGCTGTTGTAGAACTACAAGTCCCATGAGGCATTGCAAAACTGACAGTTACAAGCATGACTCCCAAAGGCAGAGGCATGATGGGACTTGTAGTTCACCAACAGCTGGAGGGCCACAGTTGCCCACCCCTGTTCTAGCAGACTAATGAGAAATATGCCTTTTTTTTACCAGTCACGGTGCTTCTTCCACAGAATAGTGTTATAGCATGTCACATGCTGTAAAGACTGCAAATCCATGCAAGGATGGCAATGGCTTAGTCTTTGCTGGGAAAAGTATGGTGATCCTCATGCATAGCCATCAACATTTTTTGAAATCCCAAAGCAAGCAATCATCAATATGATATTGGAAGAATTATTCTTGTCATTTCTACTTGGACAATAAGAAAAGAGTGCAGCACTAATAAACAATGAATGTACACAAAGATATGCCTGAGGCTCACCATAAATTCATAGCAGTGAATAAGTTAATAATAGTGTTGATAAAAGTCCACAAACTGTTATGTGACAGTTCTCTGATAATTTAGAGAGGTTATAAACGGACAGGTGACTCCAATATTCCCATCAAGGCATAAAACTTGGTGTTGTGCAGGAAATATTAAAAATGCACACTCACCAGATGCTCAATAGATAAGCGCAATGATCAGCCAGAGGTCCCCTCTTATCCTGGAGAATAGATACAGCTCACACTGGGTACTCTCCCTCTGTATTGGAATGGTGCATTTGCTGCTTATTTTTTGCTCCTAGCGCTCGCTGAACCATTCTATATAAGTTCTACTTGGACGTTGCTCTGCTTTGGACTGAATTTTTTGGTTATATGTTGTCATGGACTATCCTGTTCAGCACCAAACTCCTCCATTTATATTATCACCTGGCTCAAAATAAAACATGTCCAATTGTACTAAAGAAACCATCAAGTATTCTTTGTTCACCCATACCTATCTTCCTTCTAGTTTTGCCATAGGCATCACAACAAAATTAACTGTCTCTGCCAAAAAAGATGGTTTGAGCTTTAACACTCTCCTCCTTCATTTTGTGTAGTTCTTTACTATTTGAAAGCTTCTAATGTTTTGAAGGTGATTACATCTCTTCTACTTCTTCTAAACCTGCCTTGAGTAACCAGAGTTGCTTTTACTTTCAGCAAAATACAGCTAGGAGCAAAACTGGGATCTAGTGGAGACTATGATAAAGATAAACACGTACTTAGAAAAATTGTATGTGAAAGGTGTAAGATAAATTGGCATCTCAGTTCAAAGTCAAAGTATGAAATTTATCAAACTGCTGTAACTGTACAAGACAAATAAGCTCTCCAGTTGATGATGTCAGGAGCTTGGCTGTGATGAATGAGGCTGTGACTTTGAACAAGTTTGGGAGCTTTCTTCACACTGCTGCTGTGTTTCCAGCTGCTGGAGCTACCCAACATCATTTATTGGGGGTATGTGTGTCTCTGAATTGTCCTTTCTTAATACCACTTCCACTGGCACTTAAGCTTTTTGAACATTTGACTCTGAAAGGAAATATTTTGTCACTGAGCCCTAGAAGCATAAACACATATGTGTGGAATAAACCATTTTGCTTTTTGTTATTACTGTTGGTAAATATAATAACACATACATTGTCTTTGTCATCTGAATGCAACAGTAAAGTTATTGTCAGCAAAAGCAGCGCATAAAAATATAGGCTTTGAGTTAGTCTATTTTCAGAAATATGAACAAAATATGTTCCTCTATAGCGTGTACTTGTCTCAGTTAGGAGCACTAAGTGTCATTTATGTCTGCTTCTTTATTTCAATGCTGTCAGCATGAATCACTTCTGACAAATTGTCCTGACACCAAAAAAAAAATGGTGACAGGGAGGGACCTTTAGCAGACTGACAGCCTCAGCTCTATTCCTGTGAGCCATATGAAGGTGGATGTGTCTCTTCCCCCCATTCATCTCTCAGGGCTCTCCTCACTGAGCTTTGCAGACTGTAACTTCAGCTCTCTGCCCCTGCTTTTCAGAGCTGAGAAATTTTGTGTAAATTCTGCACTTGGATGCAGATAAGAGAATACTTCAGATAGGTAAGTACAACTTATGCGGGAAGATTTGTTTCATCTCTGTGTGTCACCTGGGGCCGTTATTTCACTGGGTGCATGTAAGATTTTATACCCGCTTTAAGTGGTCAGGATCATGGAAGATCCCAAAGAACTCCTTCAATTCCTAACTGCCTCTAAGTCCTTCTGCTTTGCTTCTGTATTCTGGACCAGGAATAGAATCTAAAATCAACCTTACTCATTCACCTGTGTGTCTAGTTGTATGACCAGCTGACTAGAGATCACTACCTGGCTGTAAGGTCAGCTAACTGAGAATCCTATTTCCAATGGGAAAGCAAGGAGTCTTCTGAATTGTGAATAAGAATCTTAATGACCATGTCCTATTTTTTTTTTTACTGGAATGTTGCGCATTCTAGAGTATATTATTGTACATGCTATATATAGGCTTTGTTGGTATCCAATTAACCCCAATAACATTGCCTGCTGCACTGTACTGCATAGATCTCCAAGAAAAACACAAGAAATCAGATTTTTCATTTATTCTGAATGTTCTTGTGTAATCTGAAATTGGGAGCCACATAAAATGCTAGAAGAGATACCGCCATTAAATCTGTGTTTTTGGTTCACAAAAATAACAACCTAGCATCTTTTACCACCTATCTCTAATAGGCATACTACCGTGAGTAATTCCAACCATCAATATAATAAAAGAAATTGTTTCTGACCATAAATCCTGAACAGGAAAGCTGCTCTGGGCTGTTGGTGTACTGCATACGAAAGAATTGAACTAAATAAGGGACAGGCCTGTGGCATGTTGTTTACAGTCTATGCTTCTTTGGTATAGGCACAAGGGAATCCCACTTCGACATAAATTACTGGGAAAGAGAAACACTTTCTAACAAATTCAAACATTAATACTGATGGGCACAAAAGGTCAGATGAGCCAATTTGCCATTGGTTTCTATGTATTTTTAGTAAACGTATGCCGGCTACAAGGAATGCAACAACTGTTTTTTTATGACTTAGAAAAGTGGAACACTGAAATGTGTGCACCACTGTGTGATGAAATCTAAAATTTAGGTCAAACATTAAATAGATGTGGAAAAAATCAAATGAAATCTCACAGATCATACCCCAGTATTTACTAAAGGCAAATAGCATGTGCACTTGTACTAATTTTCCCTAGAACTTAGTGAATATAGGTAAATTCTGCTGATTTCCATCATCCAATCATGTGCCAGCAAAAATGCAATTTTTTTTATTTTCCTTGCACCTGATTGGGTATTCTTTATCAGTGAAGTTTCACCACATTCACCAAGCTCTGGGAAAAATGAGTGCAACTGCACTTGCAAAGTGCGGAGAGAAACACAGCACCTCTAAGTGTAGACTTTAATATCTTTAATATTAAAAGAGGTTAGGCAACTCACATACTTGATAAAACAACAGGCTCATAAAACAAATGGTGGCAGGACAGCTGTTCCAATGAGGAGGAGACGCTGTAGGAACCAGGGTATGCAACCAGCTTGGATAGAGGAAGCTAGAAGGCACATCAGAGGCAATGGCGTGCCTAGAAATCTGGACAGCAACGTTCGGTGTCGTGATGTCACTTGGGGCATGCAACGTGTTTCTGAGCATGTGCCATGTCTGCAATGGACAGGCGCGCTTCCTTCTCAAGCTCTTGAGAAAGGAATGCACCTGTCCATTGCAGACTTTGTGCATGCTCAGAAACACGTTGCATCCCCCGACTCATGTCACTTTGCCGAACATTTTGATTTCAGTTTTCATCCATCTATGCCGTTGCATACCCTGGTTCCTACAGCAGCTCCTCCTCATTGGTCCTGTCACCATTCGTTTGATGAGCCTGTTGTTTTATCAACTATCTAAGTCAGGGCTTAAAATTTCAAGTCCTGAGCTACTAGCCAGGCCTTAGGAGTTACTCACCCCAGACGCTCTACCCTGCCACGCCCATAATTCCTCCCCTAAACATGCCCTCGCAAATTCTCTCATTAAATGACACTGTTAAATGTTTTATGCAGAATACAGTTACAGAAATAAATATATACCCTCCTTCACCCCCCCCCCCCATAGCCATGTCCTCTACCCCATTTTCAAAAAAAAGAAAGGGGGGCGAGAGAGAGAGAGATGGGGGTGAGAGAAAAAGAGGGGGGCAAAAAAGGGGGGTGATCGGTATTTCTGCTACTCACAATTATGGCATTATCCCCCCATAATGTGAGGTTATAATGAGCACACAACCCTCCTCTTAGAACACATGGTCTCTATTATGGTACAATGTGCCCCCCCCCAGAACACACACAAGGCCCCCTACTATATAAAGTGAGCACAGAGCCCCCACCACCACATACACACATACATACACACAGACACACACACGCACAGATGCACAGATGCACACATATATACACACACAAACACATAGACAAGCATGCGCACACACACAGACAAGCATGGACACACACACACATGCGCATGCACGTCTCCCCTCTGGCTCTCTCAGCCTGTCACGCTCTGTTTCTCAGCACTCCTGTCACAGACAGTTCTCCCCCTTCCTCCCACTGTTACATGCTGAGTTCTTACCAGTCTGTGGATTCTCCTCCTCCTTGGGCTCTGTCAGTCACTCTCTCCTCTCAGTAGACCAGACTCGTAGCACGCTTGCACAATCCACCCTGCGGCCCTCCCCATCCTTTCAGGAGCCTGTCATAGGACTTCCTAAGGACTCTGGGCCCTTGGGTAGTGTGTGAGTGCCTAAATGCCTGAAAGCTTATTCTGCCTCTGGTGCCGGTACCCTGCTCCATATCCATCAGCTGTTTGATCGATCTTGCCCTCGCCCCCATGTTATTTCCACTCGCGAAATGTGAGCAGGCGAGTGGAAATTTCAAGGCCTGATATAAGTTACCTAACCCAGGGGTGGGCAAACTGCAGCTCTCCAGCTGTTGCAAGACTACAAGTTCCATCATGCCTCTGCAGTCATAGCTGTAATTGTCAGTTTTGCAATGCCTCATGGGAAATGTAGTTCTACAACAGCTGCAGAGCCGCAAATAGCCCACCCCTGACCTAACCTATTTTAATATTAAATCAAAAGTCTACACTTAGAGGCGCTGTGTCTCTTTCCTCTTTTGTTAACTATACAGAGCCAGCTTCTGCTCTCAACTACAGCTTGCCCAAAGTGGATGGACTTGCTTCTCATTTACATATTATTCCATACTGGAAATTATTTTAGTTATATGGACTACAGGACAGTTTTTTAGTCTTAACCATTGTTCCATACACCTTCATTTAATTCTTTATTACACTTGCAAAGTGCACATTTACTTCACATATCATCTTCTTCATGTGATCAAATCCTCCACCAAAACACCAGATGTGCCCTCACCTGAAGTTTTTAACCTCACAAAGTTAGGTCAAAAAACACATGCGTCCCTTGAAGCGGACATGTAATAACGGATGTATCCTGGTGCTGGACTCTTCCTTCTCAAACCACTACTCTCCTTAATCTCTCCTCCTCCACTCACCGTACATAGTGAAAAAATATATAAAACGCAATAGTGGTTTATCCTTTTATTATTATTATTATTATTATAATACAGTATTTATATAGCGCCAACAGTTTGCTCAGCGCTGTACATTACAATGGGGGACAATACATGAGACAGTACAATAACAATACAGTGTGAAACACGAAGGGTTCAAGGGCCCTACTCCTTGGAGCTTACAATCTAGGAGGAAGGGGATAGTAGTACGGGAGGAAAAGCTGTGGGGGATGAAGTGATAGGAAGAGTGGAGGAGATCGGCAGTTAGCAGAGGGTGGGGTAAGCTTCCCTGAAGAGGTGGGTTTTTAGGGGGCGCCTAAAGGAGAGGAGAGTGGGCGATAGTCTGATGGATTGGGGTAGGGAGTTTCAGAGGATGGGTGATGCCCTGGAGAAGTCCTGGAGGCGGGCATGGGAGGAGGAGATCAGGGAACTAGAGAGAAGGAGGTCTTGTGATGAGCAGAGAGTGCGTTTTGGGTGGTATTTGGATATTAGGTCAGTGATGTAGTTTGGGGCAGAATTATGGACAGCTTTGTACGTCAGTGTTAGCAGTTTGAATAACTTTTAAAACTCCAATTTATTAAAACATAAAAACATGGCCACTCACATAGTTCAGGTGCTAAGCCGCACCAGATATACAGCGCATAGAAATCCCACAATGTTCATCTATAGGCAAATAAAGGAAGGTTCTACTCATCTACATAAAATACTGTAGCTGGATCGATCTTTCAAGAGTATTGTGATGTCATCAAGCCCCTCCCCTACACGTTGCACCACAGGGACATGTTTTGAAATTTTAAAAGAATAAGCCATTATTGCATTTTATATATTTTTTCACCATGTACGCTGAGTGGAGGAGGAGAGATTAAGGAGAGTGGCGGTTTGAGAAGGAAGAGTCCAGCACCAGGATGCATCCATTATTACATGTCCGCTTCAAGGGACGCATGCGTTTTTTGACCTAACTTTATGAGGTCCAAAATATCAGGTGACGGCACATCTGGTGTTTTGATGGAGGATTTGATCACATGAAGAAGATGTTATATGAACTATATTACAGCTGAAGGAATCAATATTCAGAGACTTTTGTGTTTTATGATTTACAGCTAATATTTCACATTGTTATATGTTTATATAATTTTGGGTTTATGAATTCATACTGTAGGTAACGCAGCACTATATTTATATTAATTGTATTTACGCACATGATATGAGTATGTGGTGGTGCGAGTCGCTTTAAGTACTGTAGTTTATGTTTTTTATATACACTGCTCCTGAGAGATTGTCCAGTATAGATGTGCACAGTCTATTTACTTTTAGTAAATACACCCCTCTGTACTTTACATGTGCAAATTATTACTTTTTATGTTGGTTATGATTTTTTACAGTATTTGTGTCCTTTTATCTGCATATTTTCTTCAGATTTTTGTTTAATTTGCAATTGTATAAAAAGTATACTTCAGTCTTTAAGTAGGGGTGTAGCTTATTTACAGAAATATACATTGTTTGAGGAATTTAGACAATACCAACCAAACATGTTTGGCTTTGTGATTTTCTGTATTGAACACAGCAGATTGTGCTTTTTTACTATGATGGTAAACATGAAATCAATTCAGCACAAGTTCCAGAGGGGGTTACATGTGTTTTATGAAAAATTGCCTTCTCCATAAATATAGCATTTTAGGAAAAAATTGCTCTCTCTGAAGATTATGTGACAGATAGAAAGTAGTGATGAGTGAATTGGCCTGAGTTTGTTTCACAGGAGGATCTGCACACCCAGCCTGAAATCCACACATGCCGAAAATAATGTAGATTCCAACCCCAATAAAGTCTATGGAAGCTGAATCTAATTTTTTTTCTTGCCTTTTTTAATTGTTTTTTGTTAAAAAGTGTATGGGGAGCTGGGTACTGCTACGAGGAACATGTACCAATGCAAAAACAATTTATAAAAAAGATAATCTTTAAATGGGGCTTACAGTAAATGACACTAGTACAATGCAGTCTTGCAAAAGTGTTTATTATTGCTGCTAAATCACAGTTGTTTGTAAACAATGTGACCAGGGGATTCTAGGTGACATCATTGATCAAATATGGTCATGACCACATTTTATTTTCAAATATTTTTTTATTGAAAGATTTTGATACAGTACAAAAACAGTAGATTTCAATATGGTTCACATTTGGGTACATCAATACTTTATATAAAACAAGTAGAGGAAAAAGGCTTCCCCACCATTTGGCTGGGGGCTACATGAATGAGTATCAGGTGTCTCAGAAGGTGTTGTCTGATGTGAACCAATGATATGTGAAAAGCTGTATAGGGTGGTGCGAAACAGGGGGAGGGGGGGTGAAAATGGAGGGGGGCACCAGTCTAGGGCATAGGGTCGCAGTATCGTGTATTTATGCATATATTATCATTTTATAGAGCAATTGGGGTTTTGTAGCCATCGAGACCATAGAGATGAATTTGTGATGGGAAGAATTATTGAGGGCTGATTGTCTTTCCATGTCGCATTGTAAATTGAGGTCTGTTATGAGGGCAGAGAGAGAAGGAGTTTTGGAAGATTTCCATTATTTAGTAATGTTGGTTTTTGCAGCTGCTAATGTGTGGATGATGATGGTGCGAGATTCGTTAAGGAAATTTGTCGATTCCTATATGGAGACGTGCGAGAGCAGGATTTGGAGCTACTTGGGCTCCAACAACTGATGAGATCAATTGGAATATGCTGTTCCACTATGATCTTAGAGATTTGCACGTCCAAAGTATATGTAGGATTGAACCTATTTCTCCACATTGTCTCCAACAAGCTGGTGAATGGTGAGGGTAGTATAAAGAGAGTTTAATAGGTGTAAAATACCACTGGTGTAGAATTTTCATATACAATTCCCAATGGGAGCTACATCTAGATGCTTTGTGGGTAATGTCAAAAGTTCTTTCCCATGTGTGGGGTTGTATTGGTTGTGCAAAAAGTTTCTCCCAGTTAGATAAAGAAGTGGTTTGTAGGGTAAATATTGATTCGGTTATAAGCGTGTAGAAGGCAGAGATCCCTTTCTTGGGGTATTGCGCTTTATTAAGAAAGAGGTATGCAGTAGTAGGAACTTTAACAAGATGTGGAACATTTATCTCTTGTAAGGAGTGAGCTATCCTTATATGTGTGAAGATTTCACTGCCAGGGAGGTGAAATTTCTTCTGGAGGGTCGGGAAAGAATCTAGTTTGCTGTTTGTATAGAGGTCATGTATACGGGAGATGCCTTGATTTTCCCACTGTAGGAGGTTCAAAGAAAGGGTAATAAAGTGTAGTACGGTAATCGGGGTAGGTATTGTTTTGCGCTCTGGTGGATTAGATGCTAAAAGGTCATGCCAGGCTTGTAGGGAGTCCCGGATGCAAGGATGTTTGGGTAGGTTTCTGAGTTGAGATATATGTGGTAGGAGTAATATATCGCGTAGTGTTGATGCAGGGTGAGGGAGTGTTTCCATGGTAGTCCATATTTTTTCGGTAGTTGGATGCCATCAAAAGTAGAGTTGGTCTGAGAGTGCGGCATTGTAATATGATTTTAAGTGCGGGAGACCAGCTCCTCCTCTAGAGGTTGGGCGTATGAGGAGATTTGTTGTGCATCTGGGTTTCTTTGAGTTCCAGAGGAATTAAGCAAATATTGCTTGTAATTTGTAGAAGAATGTATTGGGGACTGGTATGGGGAGTGTGCGGAATATATAAAGAATTTTAGGCAGTATGCACATTTTTAGGGTAGCTACCCGTTCCAATTTTGATAACGTGGACGTGCGTAGGTTTTTTAGTTCTTGAGAGATTGAATCTCTTTGAGTAGTTGTTTGTGATTTAAGGCATAAAGTTGGCTTGTCGAGGTGGGAAGTTTAATTCCCAGATAAGGGATGCTGTGTTGTTCCCAGGCGAAAGGGAAGCGTTTTTGGAGTGATTTGCACAGATTGGTAATCATTAGTATGATGTCATCTGCAAATAGGCTGATTTTATGTTCTCTTTTGAGGTGGGTGATTCTCGTGAATGCTGGGTCATCTCTAAGCTTTGAGGCTAGTGGTTCAATGAGTAGAGTCAAGATTATGGGGGATAAGGGACAGCCTTGTCCAGTACCGTTGGAGATTTGGAAAATCTGTGAGAGAGTGGCATTGGTTAGCACTCTTGCTGAAGGGTTGGAATAAAGGGCAAGGATCGCCGATAGCATCCAGTCCGTAATTCCGAACCTTTGGAGTGTGAGTTTCATAAATTGCCACTGTATCCAGTCAAATGCTTTTTCAGCGTCAAGAGATAATAGTAGGAAGGGTTGTTCCGTGGTTTCTATTTTGTGTAAGAGGGAAATGAGTCTCCTAGTTGCATCCGGAGCTTGGCGACCAGAAACAAATCCTACTTGGTCTGGGTGGATTAGCATAGGCAAGTGGGGATGCAGTCTTTGGGCTATTAGCTTGGCGTAAAGTTTTATGTCTGTATTGAGTAGTGAAATTGGTCTGTAGTTCTGAACAAGTTTGGGGTCTTTGCCAGGTTTTGGGATAGTTGTGATTATAGATTGGAGCATATCATTAGGGAATGTGCCTGTAGAAGCGGCATGGTTAAAAAAAACGGT
Organism: Staurois parvus; assembly: GCF_062004578.1. NCBI lineage: Eukaryota > Metazoa > Chordata > Amphibia > Anura > Ranidae > Staurois > Staurois parvus. Next base: position 3,584,717 of record NW_028318368.1, read on the forward strand.
TAGATATGGTGTAAGATTTGGGGCAAATGATTTATAAAATTCGTTAGTGAAGCCATCGTTCCCTGGAGATTTGTTAAGAGGCAAGGTTTTTATAATTTTCTCTATTTCCATGGGAGAGAATGGGGTGGAGATAGAGGTGAGTTGTGATGGAGTAAGGTGGGGTAGATTTGTGGTGGTTAAGAAGTTTTGTATTGATAGTGTTGTCGGTTGGGGTGTGTCTGAATCGTCTTTGATATTGTACAGAGCCTGGTAGTAAGTTGCAAAAGCGTTATCTATGTCTTGTGGGCTCGTAAGCGAAGTGTGGGTAGTTAGGTGTAGGATTGAGGAGATTTTTTATTGAAGGCGTCTTTGTTTAATTATTTTTGTTAGAAGTGAGTTTGCTTTGTTACCTAGGGAATAAAATTGTTATTTCGTTTTTTGAAGGTTAAGGTCATATTTGTGGAGTAAGAGGGTTCGGAGCTGGTTTCTGTCTGAGGTAAGGGATACAGATGTGGAGGCGTTTGGATTTTGTTTATTAATTTCTTCGTTTAGTTTTATGGAGGCTAGAAGCTGGTCAATGTGTTGTGATCTTTGTTTAGTGATTCTAGAGTTGAGTTGTATGAGAATACCTTGCATGTACGCTTTGTAAGCGGGCCAAAGTGTGGTTGTAGAGATATCAGGCGTAGTATTCAGGTCAAAGAATAAGTTATGAGCTTCTAACAAATGTTTTTGATTTTCTGAGTTCTTTAATAATGCAGAGTTCAGTCTCCATATGGGAGGGAGTGCTGAGCGTTGGAAGTTGTCCAGGATTTTGTTGATTGGAGCGTGGTCTGACCATGAAATGGTGCCAATGTTGGATGATGATATGCTTTGAAGAGTCCATTTATCTGTAATAAAAAAGTAGATTCTGGAATAGGATATGTGAGAAGGGGAGTTGTAGGTGTAGTCTCTTTCGGTGCTGTGTTGACATCTTCAGATATCATTGAGGTCATGGTCGTGCAGGAAACGGTTGAAATTCTGTTTGGGGGATCTTTTGTTGGAAGACGTGTCTAGGAATGGATTGCTGATGATATTGAAGTCTCCACCGATGATAAGTCTGCCTTGTTTTTGAGAGAAATGATGGTATGAAGTTTACGGAAGAATCAAGTCTGATTGTTGTTTGGGCCGTAGACGTTCACTAGAGTGTAGAGGATATCGTTGAGTTTGCAGATCAGAATGTGATAGCGACCTTGAGGGTCAACTACTTCCGATATATAGTGAAACTTTGTAGTGTCCTTCTTGGGATTAGTGGCCATATAGACGTGAGAGAAACGATGCAGTTGTAGTTTGGGGGTCTTGGTTGTTGCAAAATGTGTTTCTTGTATGAAGAGAATGTCCGCATGAAGTGTCCGGGTTTCCTTTTGGAGCATCGATCTTTAAAAAGGGGAGTTCAGGCCACAAACATTTATAGATGTTATATTAATCATAGTGGGTATCCTTGGTATGGTTAGTGGAGTAGTAGGGTTGTTGCTTGAGGCGTTGATCAGGGTTGGACGGGTATGGTTGTAAGGAAATGAGTTTTGTAGTCTGGGTAGCTCGAATGTGGCTCGATCGAAGAGTCAAAAGCTGTAATCCATGTTCATTTGGAAGATTTATATAAGTTGGTGGAGTGTTTAGTCGACTGGTGGTGCAGAAGGTGAGGAAAGTGGATGGGGGTAAAAAAGGCTTGCGTAAAATACAAGAAACATGAGTAGCTTGGTGTGCTACTTCAAAACTGGTAAGGTATGAACAAGCATTGACCGTAAGCAAGGTCATGCCAAGCAGTGTCTTGTAACGAGAAAATTTTTCTAATCGGGCCGATCGCCAGAGAGTAGTAGAATGGGACATAGTAGAGTAGAGCATCAGAGGTGAGGAATTTGACACAGACTGGAGGTATAGTGTGTCAGAGTCAATCTGCTTCCATCTGTTGCGTATTCGCAGAGGTGGGCGGTTGGGGGTCTGCGGGTAATATGTTCCATGTCTTCAGTAAATCCAAGCCCGCTTCTAGGCTTCTAATCGTGTGAACTCTTCCCTGGTGTCTGACAGTTATTTTTGTGGGGAAGCCCCATTGGTAACCTATGCCATGGTTTCGTAAGGCTTTTGTGATGGTAACCATTTTTTTACAGTTAAGGAGCGTGGCTTTCGATAGGTCTGTGTATAGCCTAATAATTGCATGTGATGATGGGAGTGAAGGAGGATTTCTGGCTGCCATCATTATCTTTTCCTTTATGTGATAAAAAAAGCCAAGACATCCCTGGGGATTGATGCTGACAGGAATGACGGTTTGGGTATTCTATGTGCTCGGTCTATGGCGAGCTCCATATCCGAGATAGACGGAATGAGGTGTTTCATATATTGCTGGATGTAGGTAAGTAATGCCTCATTGGTGATATTTTCAGGAATACCCCTAAATTTAATGTTGTTGCTCCTGGAACGATCCTCTAGATCCGCTAGTTTCAAATTCATTTGTTCGATGTTAGACGTGTGGTCAGCATGTGCGTCAATCAAGTCGTTGTGGGCCACAATTATTTCTCCCATCTTTGTCTCAATATGGCGCAGTCTGTGATCTTGATTTTGAATCACGGTAGTAATTTGGGCTAGTGAAGTTGTTAGATCGCTATGTAGCGTCTGCCTAAGTGAGAGGAGCATGTTTTTCATGCAAATTTCGGATATAGGTTGGTCAGACACAGGGAACGATTCAATTATGTGTTGTCTGTGTCCAGACTTGGTCTGGATTTAGCTGGGCTACTTGTTGTGGGGGACAAGGGAGGAGATGACTCACCAGGGTCCCCTGGGTAGAGCGAGTATTGTAGCCTGGGGTCCGCTTGTTGGGTTATGTCATCCTCCTGAGGATATCTGTGTGCTCCATTCCTGCTGCCGGTGCCATCTTGGATCCCTGCATTGATGGCAGGGAATAAGTTTGTTAGTTTTCCTGTCTGCCCAGGTGTTTTGCGGAGGCGGGGCATCACTGGAGAGGGTTGTACACCTCTACCCTTGCTGGCTGTGATGTTCAAATGTCCCGGGGCCGGTGTGTGACATGTCAGATCTGGCGGGTGGACGGAGCGTCTCTCTCTACGCGTCCATCCAGGAGCCGGCCGCGCATGCGCCCTCCATGACCACATTTTATTCAATGTCATTACTTAGAATTTCTGGCTGCTCTGTTTACATTACTTCATCAGCTGGAACCCTGTCCTTTAGCAACAGGGGTACAGCATTATCATGACAGTAGGTTGTCAGGTGTTGCTTAGCATGATTCAGTGGATCTACATCACTGGACAATGTAACTCACATTTGATTTACACCAAGGCATTGTTTATATTTTTATTTTTGTAATAATTAACTTGTTCTGTGAGGTTTGTGTTTTTATTTACTATTTGGGGGCTCCGAAGTCTTATCCAGTTTTATCCAGATTCGATAAAGCTTCCTCACAGACCCCAACATCCCCTGGGTTAGGGATGTAGGGATGAGGCCCTTGTCTGCATCAACATGAGTACAAGGTGCCCTGGCAGGGGAACTACAAATTAAAAAAAAATGTTTAATGTCTCTTTAAAAAAAAAAAAAAAAACAAGGTGTAGTCCCTGTTAACATCCATACCAGACCCTTATCTATTAAAAAAAGGTTTGGCATAGATTTTAAGGGGGTGCCCTAAGGATATTGTTTACATAAATCTTAACTTTTCGTTAAGAAAAAAATGGCATGGGATCCCTGCATGCAGCCTGGCTGGCCAGAAAAGGAGAGTAGTGAGTCTATGTCCTCTTCCTATAAACTATATTAGGCCACATTTCCTCAACCATACCAGGCTACATACTCCTCTCCCTGAAAGGGCACCCTGGCGTGAATAAGTATGGGGTACATAATATCCTTTGTTGATAATTCACTAAAGTAAATTGAAATATAAATTAAATGCACAGTGACCACTGTAAAATCCTTCAAAAATACATTAAATAAACATTTCCCCCCCCCAAATCCAATGTCAATCACAGTGTACTGCAATGTACAGAATATTGCAGTATGTCAATTGTGATGACCAGCAATCTGCCAACAGGATGAACAGCTCCATGACAATCCCCTTCCACTGATACTTCTATCACACATGACATCTGGCTGAAGTCATTGGCCATCTACTATAAATTATGTTTAATCGGAAACAAGCCGGCGACAGGAATAATGTGTGGCCCATTGATAATGCAGGTGTAGGGATGTGCAAATCTACCCAGGTTGGATTTTAGGGGTTTGTCGAATCCTATCTGAAACTTGCAAAATCGAAACTTAAAGAAGAATTCCATTGAAGTCTATGGTAGTAAATTCTGCTGTTAAATCTCTGCCATTTTTGGTGCTAATGAGCAAACTAATAGGCGCTATTATACATTCTCTAACTCATGTCTTTAATCTATCCTTCTCTACTGGCATCTTCCTTAACCCATTACAATATCCACTTTTCACCCCCATACTTAAAAAACCCTCTCTGGAGCTCAGTGTGAACAACCATCTATATGCTCACATTTTCCTCCAAACTTCAAGAATACCAAGTCTGCAACTGTCTAAGCTTCCACCTCACTCCACCTTTCATTCTGGCTTTAACCAACAATACTACATAGAAACTGCTTTCCTAAAATTCGCTAATTACTTACTATCTGCAAAAACCAATGGTTGTTTCTCTGTACTGTTACTCCAAGACCTTTTTGATGCCTTTTATACAGTTGACCATCAGCCCCTTCCCCTAGAACACCACTTCATTGGCCTCCAAGATTCTACTCTTTGCTGGCTCTTCTCTTACTGCACTTTCATTATCACCTACAACTCTACCCCCTCCTCTCCTCTTCTCCCTTCCATAGGGGTTGCCCCAGACTTCATCTTCAGAACCCTTCAGTTCTTTATATGTACCTATTCCCTGGATCAGCTTCTCCCATGGTCATCTCAATGCTGAAGATACCCAAATCTATCTCACTACTCCTCTATTCACCCTGTCAGTCTCCTTGTATAATCCTATACTGTATCCATATGAATGTCACACCACATCCTTAAACTTAATCTTTCAAAAATTGAGCTTGTAATATTTAACCTTCCAATGTGTCCTCCCCTGATTTGACACAATAATCAACTGCTCCTCTCATGCCAGGGTGCTAGGTGTAATTATGGACTCCCCTGATTTGACACAATAATCAACTGCTCCTCTCATGCCAGGGTGCTAGGTGTAATTATGGACTCTGACATCCCTTTTTGTGCCACATCCAATTGCTATTCAAATTTTGCCATCTTAACCTCCTTGGCGGTATTCCCGAGTGTAGCTCGGGGTAACATTTCAGTACCAAAAGCGGTAACCCCGAGCTACACTCGGGAATACCATGCGGCACTGCTCCGGCATGTGTTCTTCACTTACCTTACCCTGCGCTCCCACGATGTGTCCCCTGCAGCGTCCCCGGCCATCTCCTCCGGCCGATGCCGGCATCCGGCTTCTGTGTCCTGTCCCTGTGACGTCGGGACGTACGGGCGCCGCCGGCGGCGGGAAATTTAGAAAATTTTAAAAAATGTCATTTTTTTTTTTTCATTTTACACAGTAAAACATTGCTGTTTCAACCTATTTCACATACATATTGTCCCTAGTGCTTTGTCCTGCGCCCTGCCTGCATTTTGTCTGTTCTTTCTGCCTGGAAACTGAGAAATGTCCATGGCGTCCAAAAAGTGTCCCTTTAGGTCAAAAGCGGTTTAGATCAGCTAGAGAACAGCGATAGTAAATCAGAACCACTTACAGAATTGAGTGATAATGATTCATGGGGGAAATTCGTCATCAGAAACTGAAAACGATTTTGCGACTGAGCTCAGCAATGTGCGAACTTGGCGCTCTATTTCACATTTCAGTGTTTTTGGTTTGATTATATTATTGAATTAAATTTTTTATTATTTTTATATTATTTTTATGATTATTTATTAAATTATAATTTATGATTTTGTGTTTCAAATTTTATCATACCCGGGATGTTTACTAGACTCTTGTTCGGACAGATTTCAGTGAGTTTTTCCTAAAAATTACAGCCTACAATAAAAAAAATACATATTTCCATGCAAAAAAATGGTACCGCTTTCAGCACCAAAAATCTGAAATAATCATACCGCCAGGGAGGTTAACCTCTGTAACATCTCCAAATTATACCTCTTCTAAACTAGAAACAGTACAAAGCTACTGATTCACTCTCTTTCTATCTCTTGACTATTGAAATTCCATTCTCATTGGCTTACCTTTACATAGGCTATTTACCTTCAGTCTATTATGAATGCTGCAGAAAGACTCACACACCTTACTAACTGTTCAGTGTCCACCTTCTCAATCTCTCCACTGGCTTCCACTCAACCAACTAATATACAATTAAAAATAACTACCAATACTAACAACAACATGCAAAGGCATGCACTACTCTGCTTCAATCAAAGAAAATATGTTAAAGCACACTCACAAGCCTAAATATTAGTAGTCTAATATTACAGTGCAAAATGTAATAATTAAAGCAGAGTTGTTTAAAAAAAATAAATTATGGTGACTAGAACTCCGCTTTAAATCTCCAGAAGCTCCATCTATTATCATTCAATAACCCTTTCCTCCCCAAGCATAGTTGAGTGCCAAGATGGCCGACCTAGTTTGAGAATACAAAGATGGTCAGACCTAAAGGGATACAACCATGCATTTCTTGAGCCACAATATAGTCAGGGTGTGTAATAGGTACCAAATGATAAACAAATAACAAAGTGCCTAATAATAGAGGTTCAGCATGACCCAGTAAAGAAAGTGTGGTTGTTTGTAGCATACCATGCTTGAGGCATGTGAGGGTGCTTGATCAAGCTGTAGAGATATACGATTAACAAATTGCTCAATAACAAAGATATCAATAGCCTAATAGGTGGGAACATTACATGTGGTCCATTGGCCAGCTACCTCCTTCCTAGATTCAGAGATCTCCCCTTATGTTTCTCTCGATGGAGACAGCTATTATTATATTAGACAGCTTAACTATTACTACATATGTTATATGTCAGAAGCAACAAGGGATTTTACACATACTCCGGGCTGCTGTAGCACCTGCAAATGCATGTAAATGTCACAAGACGACTGTTAGCTTTCAGATGAAATTGATCCAGCAGATGTATAGCTGCTGGATCACTTTAATAGACCCCCCCAACAGATGGCTGCTGTCAAGTTTCCCAGGCTCCACAAACTAGAGACCTGCATGACAAGTGTCAGAAGGTAGAGGGGAGGGAGACCAGCAAACATCCATTTGCTGATCTCCCCTATCCAGCAATAACCCGTAAACAAAGAGGAATTGGTCACTTCCAGTTTCTGCTGCGACTTTTTCCAGCTGCTAAGGCAGCGGAAGAACCTAATGGATTACAATATGTACTCTATTAGCTTTACTGGGCAGGTGAATGGTTAGTGGTCTAATACACCTGTCACTATATGCTATCATATAAAGGGCTATTGATCCCTTATATGAGCAATAAAGTTAAGAAAAAAAATGTAAATGCATGGCCAAACACTTAAAAAAAAATGTTTGCATCTACATGTTCATACCTATACTTACATAAATTAAATAAATAAATAAATAAATAAAAGATAAAAAAAAAGGATCACTTATGTTGATTATGCTACACGTACTACTTATTGTTGCAAATAAAAGAGAGAGCCATTCTAGGGCCATTATTAATGATTAATGCAAAACTGAAAAAAAGTGAAGTGTTAAATACTCAAACACTTAGCCTCAGACGAATGCAGGCCTGCCCTGAACATGACAACATCATGCGTGCAAGCCACAACACTGAACATGGTAACATCAACGATGCAAGAGGTGAGAAGATAATAATGATGCCCAAATAGAGCAACACTATCACCCTCTAGAGAAGCTCTACCTATTGCCATTCACACACCCCTTCTAACCCACAGGGAGGCACCAAGATAGTGGGCCTGGTTTGAGTGTACAAACATCCTAGGGCTATGCAGGACAAATTCATAATGCATATCACATACCCCCTGCTGATTAAAGCCAACAGTGAGGACAATAAACTGTCACATATGTGTGGTCCCCCATTATTTCAACACAAAAGCTCCAACCCCCAGTAGAGTACCACAGTTCTAATAATAAACATATTAGCAACCCTTGCATTTCTGTCAGAAAATGCACCACTTCGCCTAGAAAATTGTTGCAATTACAAACGTTTAGCCATTTTCATGTTTATTTCTTTTGTTTGTATTGGTATGACACAAAAAATTGGAGAAACAAAAAGCCAAATCTGACACATTGCACCCAAAGCCCCAAAAATGGACTGGATAAAATGATTGGCACCTTCTCAAAATTGTAAGAAATAATTGCACTCCAAGTTTGTGATGCTCCTGTAAGTCTTAATTAAACTCACCTGTATCAATTAACAGGTGCTGACAATATAGAAATCACACTGGCAACAAGTTAAATAGTTAAAAATTGACTGAAACTTTCTGTTGTGTGTCTTTATGTGCCACATGGAGCATGAAGAAGAGAAAGAGCAGCAAATAACTGTCTGAGGGTTTGAGAACAGAAATTGTAGAAAAGCATGGAAAATCTCAAGATTATAAGTCCATCTCCAGAGATCTTACTGGTTCTGTGTCCACTGTGTGCAACATTGTCCAGAAGTTTACAGCCCATGGCACTGTAGATAATCTCTTTGAATGTGGACGATAGAGAAAAATTAATCAAAGAAGGATTGTTTAAATGGTGGATAAAGAACCTTGATTTGCCCACACAAATTCAAGCTGACCTTCAGACATGCGGTACAACTGTGTCAGCTCGCACTATACGTTGCCATCTGAATGAAAAGGGACATTATGGTAGGAGACCCAGGAGGACTCCACTGCTGACACAGAAACATAAAAAAACTAGATTGGAGTTTGCCAAAACGTACCTGTGGAAACCAAAATCCTTTTGGGAGAATGTGCTGTAGACAGATGAAACAAAATTACAGCTTTTTGGTAAAGTCTATCACTCTACTGTTTTCAGAAAAAAAAATGAGGCCTTTAAAGAAAATATACAGTCCCTACAGTCAAACATGGTGGAGGTTCACTGATGTTTTGGGGTTGCTTTGCTGCTTCAGGCACTGGATGTCTTAACCGTGTGCATGACATTATGAAATATAACTACCTAAGAATTTTGGGGTGCATTGTAGGGCCCAGTGTCAGAAAGTTGGATTTCCATCAGAGGTCATGGGTCTTACAGCAGGACAATGACTCAAAGCACATGTCAAAGAGCTGTAGAGTACTGATCTGGCCAGCAATGAGTCCAGATCTCAATCCCATAGAGCACCTGTGGAGAGATCTCAAAACAGCAGTTGAGAAAAGGATCCCTTCCAATCTGAGAGACCTGGAGCAGTTGACAAAAGAAGAGTGGTCCAAAATGCCAGCAGAAAGGTGTAAGAAACTCATTGATGGTTACCGGAAGCAATTGATTTCAGTTATTTTTTCCAAGGGGTATGCTACCAAATATTAAATTGAGGGTGCCAATAATTTTGACCAGTCCTTTATTTGAAACCAGTTCTCTTCACAGCAATGCTCATGTGAATTTACTTTTTAGCAAATCATACCTTATACATCCCATAAAGCAGCGGGGGGGGGGGGATGGGGCAAACTGCAGCCATTCAGCTGTTGTGGAACTACAAGCCATCACGCCTTTGCTTCTGGGAGTCATGCTTGTAACTGTCAGTCTTGCAGTGCCTCATGGGACATGTAGTTTCACATTAGCTGGAAAGCCACAAATTGCCCATGTTGCACAGCTGAATTTTGATGGTTTCTAAATACCATGTACTTTACATGTATTTTATATTCTACACTTTCTACACAAAATAAGCCTTTTCTTCTGACTGTAAATTCTTACTGTACTAAGCCTTAAAAGCCTTCATGAGCACTTTGATACATTTCAGCTGGTTTAGTTACAACATAATACTTAAAATATCCAACTGTCTTTCAATAACATAGTTATAGTGTATCTAAAGCCAGAAGTTTTTTTTAAGTGTAGGAAAGGGTTATCAATGCTGATAGTTTTTTTTATTGCTGCCTGTGTCAACTTCAGGAAGATTTACCCTTTCAATTTGTCCTGATGACTATTATCACTGTGACAACTTTCTAAAAGTGGTTTTCCCCCCACTTTGGAGAGATATCCCCTTACTTCCTGATGTGTCAATGTGACAGGAAATAAAGGGAAGTTTCCTGAATGGGACACACGCAACATAACGTTTTGGCCTTAGACATTAAACCCTTTCAATAATCTGTAAAAACTGTAAATCCATTGTTCTTATGTTGTGGTTTTCTTTTGACCAGAAAAAAAAATTAATGAAATTGGCTTCTTGTGTATTGTTGACCTTTATCATATTTGGGCTAAAATTATGTTCAGCCCTCTGGGAGTGTACAGTAACACGGTGATTTTTTTCTGCTTCAGTAAGCAATATAACTAGGTCATCTTTCTGCCCCCAATAACTGGCCAGTGAAGCAGTAGCAGTTTTCTTCTCTTTTCACACCTCTCTCTTCTCCTGTTAGCATGTTTCTTGGCAGCACATGTGCTGCACTTCACTTTGTCTAATCTTAATATACAGGGAGTTATAATAAGCTGTTACCAATTAAAATGCAGGTAGCTACCCTTGCTGCACTAAAAATACATTTTAATTATAAATGCAGCAATATATATATATATATATATATATATATATATATATATATATATATATACATATACTGTATATGTATATATATATATATATACAATTGTCAAAACACATAATTTACTATGGGCATGGATACTATGCGATGGAACTTTTTCATTCTTTTTTTACATTGTACAATAAACTAACAGTTTCAGACTATGTGTTTTTGTATTTATATTTATTCTTTATCTTTGGAACGATATTCAGATTTGCCTGATGATAAATGCATGGACAATTTCTGGTATTGTAATTTTCCACAAACAGGCGAATTCTTGGCAAATGGTAAAAAAATTTGGACTCTCACCCGTAATGCCCTGTACAACTTTTAACCCTGGATATCAGACTCACAATATCAATAATGAGGGGTGGAGGGTTGGACAACCCAGCCCCTTACTCTACATAGATAGGCCATTGTGTATAAGACACCTCTGCAGTTCCTTTGCAAGAGTGGCAGACCAGCAACAGCGTGCAGGGGAGAATTGACTGGTTCACCTTGCCTGTGGCATCTTCCTTCTCCCAAGCACAGAGCAGTAAGAATTTAGCAAGAGTTGCTTATTTGATCTACTGTATTTCTCCTCTTCTGCTCATCTCACCCTAAACCTGCAATCTGTTCAAGTTCAAGATTGTTCAAGCACTCTTTTTTTTTGCTTGCTGTAGGAGGAGCTGTAAATGGAAAATTATAGTGATATGCTAGTAGTACTATCTTCTAATTTTTGGGAAAGTACTGGCAGGGAGGAAGGAGCATTAGTTGAGTAAAGTAGAAGGGAGTGTTTCAGTGCCTTTCCTGGCTCCAGAAGTTTTCTCTTTTCAGGCAAGAAACAGATTTGTCCTCTCACAGATTTTTACACACCTGTATTTTGTAAGACAGCTGTCTTCACTTGTATCTCCACATATTGGACTATTCTCACTGCTAATAAATTAGCCAATTTTTATAGAACGGTTTTTAAAATTTGAAGCTCTAATTTTTGTAGAAAAAAAGCTGGCTGTGACTTGCGTCTTTGCATTCCGTAGCTCTAATATTTTTGGAAAATTGGGGATAAAGGTATATAGGGATTGCATGTAATGTGTGGTGTTGTGAAATGTTTTTGACAAAAAAATGTAGCTCACAATCTGTGCCGTTCAACTGTGGTACCATTGGCTAATGTTTATGAACCCATGCCCTGCAGGATTTAGTTCTAATTTTTTTTAAGAAAAATACCTTATTGTGGCTTTCCCCCACAGCAATTTTTAGCTTCCAACGCTATTAGTTTAGCAGTAACTTGCCTAGGAGCATCCTGTTCATCACCATATTATTCCAAATTACATTACCAATTGCTTAACCGATACTGCTAGTCTTTTTATTGTTATACAGTATGTATATATGCTGTGTTCTTGAGAGATTACTAGCTACATAACCTCTACTGTTTTATTAACCTCCCTAGTGGTCTGATTATGTCCATATTTCTGTGCTCAAAGCGGTACATTTTTTTGCATGGAAATATGTATTTTTTTATTGTAGACCTGTAATTTTTAGGAATAACTCACTGAAATCTGTCCGAACAAGAGTCTAGTAAACATCCCGGGTATGTTAAAATGTGAAACACGAATACATAAATTATAATATAATAAATAATCATAAAAAATAATAATATAATAATAAATTTAAATCAATAATGTAATCAGACCAAAAACACTGAAATTTGAAATATAGCGCCAAGTTCGCACATCACTGAGCAAAGTCGCAGAATCGTTTTCAGTTTCTGATGATGAATTTCCCCACAAATCATTATCACTCAATTCTGCAAGTGGTTCTGATTTGCTATCGTTGTCCTCTAGCTGGTCTAAAAACGATTTTGACCTAAAGGGATGCTTTTTGGACGCCATGGACATTTCTCAGTTTCCAGGCAGAAAGAACAGTAAAAATGTAGGCAGGGCACCGGACAAAGCACTAGGGACAATATGTATGTGAAATGGTTTGATACAGTAATGTTTTACTATGTTATTTTAGTGATTTTAGTGAATGTCACTTTTTGTCATTTTCAAATTTCCTGCCAGTTACGTCCCTGTACATCCTGACGCTCGCAGGGGACGGAACCCAGATGACAGATGCCGGCATCCGCTGGAGGACATTACAGGGGACACTGCAGGAGGGACATCGCGGGAGCGCAGGACAAGGTAAGTGATCGAGGGATCCCGGACCAGCGCTGCATGGTAAGCCCGAGTGTAGCTCGGGGTTACCGCTTGTGTTACTGAAACCTTACCCCGAGCTACACTCGGGAATACCGCCAGGGAGGTTAATATCTTTATAGAGATATAAAGCATTGTTTGGCTATATGCATTTCTTTATCTGTATGAGTACGGTGGCAGAACAGCTTTTCTGGTGATACACGATCAGGCTCTTCAAGGTAGGGGGCACGCACGCGCCACCCTCGTTGTGCTGTAATTAGTCACAGCACAATCAGCGCTGATAAGTGGGCCAATGCTGTTTTAGCACCTAACCTGGCAGTTTATATACCTTCAGCCATGTAAATCAAAGAATTAACCCTTATGCAGATTTACTTACACTATGGGATGGGTTTAAGTAACTAGAACAGGGTGGTTCCACAACTTGCACATCTCCCATCCTGTTCTTGATCAATTAGCATCTGCCTTGACATATTCCATGGTTATTGGGTTAAGGTGATTTTGCTAACTGTGTGGATATAAATATTGGGTATAGTTTCTGGCACTCATTAGAACTGAAGAAGTTTGGATAAGCTTTGAAATGTCTTCAACATTACAGGACCAGTCTAGTTGAATGTAACTAACTACTAATAGCCATGTCAGACAATTAGCATTTTTATAAGGCTGTTTCCAATGGCATATTCATCTCATAACAGGCTTTAAGTTGTTGGAAATACATTCAACTTGTGTGCCACAAAGCAATGAGAAGTTTCATTAATTTGGCTTGATATCTTATGAGAGTGTAAGTCAAACAGTTGCTGTAAACCAAACTTTTGCTGAACCAAAAAATTAAAAAATTCTATTCAATAGGTTTCTGCTCCTGACCAGTAAAAAAAAAATACAATTATTTTGGCAGTTACATATTTAAATCCTTCTCTTCTTTCATATTGGAAATATGCCAACTTGTTTCTATTAGGTAACTCTGGCTTTATTTTGCTTCTCTTTTTAGCATGGGAAAGACAGCATTAATCTTAATAATATCACTTACTGTGTTATTTTATCTGTGAACTAATTATTTTTCTAGCAGTGTCTTTTGATGCTTTCAGAACAAACCCCCTGGTGGCCATACTTGCTTTTCCTGGTGCTCCCCCACCACTAGTGCCACAGAACAATTGCACAGTGACTGACAGGCCGCTGCCCCCGTGTGACAGTGCTAGGAGTTCAAGAGTCTTTCCCATGTCTATTACACTTCACAAACATAATAGCTGATTAAAATAGAACTATGGTCAAACTAAAAAATCACTTATGTAATGTGAGCTGTCCATACCATTAAGACCAGGCTCTTTTTTCTAACTACTTGCTGAAACATTTGTAAATATCTGATGATCCTGCCAGTAGAAACTTTGGATAAGCACTTTCTTTGTTAGGGTGACAACACTCTTCTTACTGCGGTGGAATCACTTCATCATAGTCCTAATAGTCAATACCTACTATTTGCTCCACTGCCAGCCACATTGTGCTAAAGCAAATTATGTAAAAGCCCTCCACATCCTTTCCACCTCCTCCAGATTTTACTAGCATGGTGCCTCAGAAATATGGCTACCTTAAAATAAACAAAAACTGCATTTCTTTGAAGATATTTACCTGTAATTGGGGTTACTACTGTAGTCAGGGTATTGGACTGTGAGAACAACTGTTGTAAAAAGTGATGTGTGCAATTACTGGTATATGTTCTTTTTTCTCTTAGCTTAGAAATGGTATATTCATTTAAAATTTCTAATTTCATATATTTTTAAAATTTCTGTTCACCTGATTCAGAGTAGGGATGAGCAGAATGTACCTGGGTTCAGTTTGAGGCAGTTTGTGAACATTACTGAAGTCTGAGTTCCAAATCTGAATCCCATTAAAGTTGAAAAACAGTAATATCCATTTTCTAGACTTAAAGGCAAAAGATTGTATAATAAAGATTATCATTGAAGGCTGGGCACTGCCCTGGGGAACATGTACCAAAGCAAAAAAAAATATATTTATTCTTGAAATATACCAGGCCACAAGTCATTAACATGGGGAGGTACCTTGCCAAGTGAGACCCCACTGGCAGAGAACCTTTTCCCCATGTCGAGGAGGGCAAGGCCTCTTCTCCACAAATCTGACCTGGTGGATGTGTAGGTCTGCAGGAGTGAGGGGCTTATTGGAACCTGTAACCCCCTTTAAAAATAGGTGGGCCCTCAGATACTGCCTCACAAAAATGTATATGGTATATAGTACCCCTGTTCATTAACAAAAAACTTTTTGACAAGTCCTTTCTTAAAGAATGAAAAACCCCAAAGACGTCCCCCAGTGTAAATTTATTGCCAATCACATCGCCCAACGCTGCATATTTATTGCCAAACACTTTGAACAACACCCGCCAACTCATCCAAAAAAAGTTGACCTGCCACAAATGACCCAGCTATTAAATGTACACAAAGGGGTGGGGTATACACAGTGATATCATTGACCAAATTTGGCCATGGCCATTACTGGTCAATTTCATTCCCATATTTGGTTAGCTATATCAGTGATGTTCCTGCCACTTTGTTTACATGGCGGGGTATTCTTGATTAGCAAGTGAAAGGGGCTAGGTGATGTCACTGGTTGCTAAGGATGAGGCAGGTGTTTGCACCCATTGCTTCCTTAACAATCATTCACAGTGAAAGCTGTCATGTACATTAGCAGTAGAAACCCATTACTATATACCATACAGTGCTGTGAAAAAGTATTAATTCCCTTCCTGCTTTTTTATTTTTTGTCTCACTTAAATGATTCAGATCATCGAACAAATTTTAATATTACACAAAGATAACCCAATTAAATACAAAAAAGTTTTTAAATAATGATTTTATTTATTAAGAGTAACAAGCTGTCCAAACCTGCCTGACCCTATGTGAAAAAGTAATTGGCCCCTAAAACTAGTAACTGGTTGTCTCACCCTTGGAAGCCGCAACTGCAATCAACCATTTGCATTAAGCAGTTTGGCCCACTCTTCTTTGCAGAATTGTTTTAATTCAGCCACATTGGATGGTTGGTGCATGAATGGCCTGTTTTGGGGTTTATTTTGAGCCATTCAGAGGTGGACTTGCTGGTGTATTTTAGATTATTGTCCTGCTGCATAACCAAAGTGAGCTGGAGGTCATGAATTCATGGTTCCATCAATTATGGCAAGTTATTAAGATAATTTTTTGAGTCAAATGGATTTTCCTAATACTGACAGACATTACAACATGTGAAAAGCTAAAAAATTTTATTTTTCTATTACAGCAAACATTAAAATAACTAAAACATCATCCCACAAATGATTCCCTCACTTCCAGACTATTGTTTCTAAAACAGCAGTAAATGGCACCATAAATTTATTGATGCAGCATGAAAACACATAGATAGCCAGCTCTTCTCAACATGTTTTGCAGTTCATCAGTTTCTTCAGTTTGAGGGAGTGGATTTCCTATAAGAAAATAAGTATAACATAGCAAATGTACAATAAAGAGCAATGTAGAACAATCTTTCTCTATCAAGACAATAAAGAGAAAACAAAAAAAAAGAAAAAAAAAAGTGCCACCTGTAACAACACAAATAGTCTGTGTCTTAATACTATCTCCGACTCACTTATCGTAAAAGTGTGGATTTATAAACCGGGAATACATCATACAAAATATGGTAGTGTGACAAGAGCAACACCACCCAGGAAAAAGTGGTTACTTAGAGATCCACGCGGAGTAATGTAAATTCAGTAATCACAAAAAATACTTTATTTGATCACATAGATCATAGGGAGGTTAAACAGAAGCACGGTGAACATATCAGACAAATAAAATCATTTAAAAGCACTTGGCGTTCTCATTACTGGGTGATTTTAGGCACATAGGGAACCATATAAGGCAATGGGATTTTCTAGCTATATGATCCTAGGTTTCCATATGATTCAGTCTTGTATTTAGATTAGCCATACATTCTTCAGACGTATTCTTTGGTATACACCAGCATTAGTAAAATGACTTCCTAAAAATGGAAACCAGAACAGGAAAATATGGTGAAAAACTTAGATTGCACATAAATCACACCAAAGCTCCCCCATGCAGTAATAGACTAATAGTTCCAATACCTTCTCAGTAGCTTGGCTGTCATACCAGCATGATGAATGTAGAGACTTCCTGGGTAACCACCCCATGTGAAACAAAATCCACAGTAACAAGTGACTCTAAAGATGTATATAAAAATATAGATCATAAATATCAAGCAGGATCCCTGAATAAAAAACAAAAATAAAGGTATATATTACCATCAATGAAGATCAAGGGGACTTCACGTCGACTTGAAATAGAATCAGGTCCTTTCTGCTTAACAATAGTGAATATACAGGTGGGAAGCCAGGTAGTCTCAATATATAAATTCCACAGAGAGTATTGTATATATAGCAGGCACTATATGCCTAAGTCTATATACCCAATGAAGGGTTTCCAAAAATTGCTCAAACTGAGAGGGTGAAACGATTCCTTAAGAATATGACTACATCACAGCGTACCGCACATGTGTGACAAAAAGTAAATGTATTCCCCTAAAAAGAGGATTTCCAAAAAATTCCCTGAAAAACAGGGGTACTAGGCACATATAGCATTCAGTATAAACTCCATGTAGGCTCTATAAATCTAAACAACGACTAGCCGCTAACTGGGCCAAATAAGCAAAAATAACTTGCCACCAGTGGAAGTGTGCTCTTATTTAGAATTGCCAAGTGCGGACTGCTGGAATAGTAGCCTTATGGTAGCCTTTTCAAAGCCTCGTGCCTTTCTAGCATGGAGCTGGAGCAACGCCGCTCCTTCCCTCCTCGTGGGTACCGCACCCTATGAAGACGCCGAGCGTAGTGACGTCATTACGTTGACGTGTTTCGTCCGCCAATCACCGCAGACTTCATCAGAACTCTAGTTCTAGGATCATATAGCTAGAAAATCCCATTGCCTTATATGGTTCCCTATGTGCCTAAAATCACCCAGTAATGAGGACGCCAAGTGCTTTTAAATGATTTTATTTGTCTGATATGTTCACCGTGCTTCTGTTTAACCTCCCTATGATCTATGTGATCAAATAAAGTATTTTTTGTGATTACTGAATTTACATTACTCCGCGTGGATCTCTAAGTACCCACTTTTTCCTGGGTGGTGTTGCTCTCGTCACACTACCATATTTTGTATCAATCTTTCTCTATGCTTGCTAAAGTGCAATACAGTTTAACTGAGATGAAGGGAAAAAGCAGAGAAGGGTGAGCTTACCTGGCAGACCCAGGTGGACAAAGGGGGAGCCAGCACACACAGAGGCATCGGACCAATCCTCACCCCAGTGAGTATGAGAGCATTATACAAAGGGGAGAAGTGTATATATAGTGTATATTTAAATAAAATATAACTTATGGAGTAGGTGTACACAGACATGATAGCTCAATTGCGAAGATGTATATGTGCACAAAAGATGTGTAAGTATAAATCTGGTATATATACACTATATTGCCAAAAGTATTGAGGTGCCTTCCTTTTCACGCACATGAACTTTAATGGGGCCCCAGTCTTAGTCCGTAGGGTTCAATATTGAGTTAGCCCTCCCTTTGCAGCTATAACAGCTTCAACTCTTCTGAGAAGGCTGTACACAAGGTTTAGGAGCGTGTCTATGGAGATGTTTGACCATTCTTCCAGAAGTGCATTTGTGAGGTCAGGCAAGAAGGTCTGGCTCGCAGTCTCCGTTCTAATTCATCCCAAAGGTGTTCTAACGGTCAGAACTCTGTGCAGGCCAGTCAAGTTCCACCCCAAACTCACTCATCCATGTCTTTATGGACCTTTCATTTGTGCACTGGTACACAGGCATGTTGGAACTGGAAGGGGCCATCCCCAAATGGTTCCCACGAAGTTGGGAGCATGAAATTGTCCAAAATGTTTTGGTATGCTGACACCTTAAAATTTACCTTCACTGGAACAAAGGGGCCAAGCCCAACTGCTGAAAAGCACCCCAACACCATAATCCCTTCTCCACCAAATTTTGCACTTGGCACAATGCAGTCAGGCAAGTACCGTTCTCCTGGCAACCGCCAAACCTAGACACCTCCATGGGATAATGGTGCTCACCATGGTTTGCTGGAGTCCCAAAGCTTTAGAAAAGGCTTTGTAACTCTTTTCAGATTGATACACGTCAATTACTTTGTTTTTCATTTCTGTTCTTGAATCTATTTAGATCGTGGCATGATGTTTTGCTTTTTGAGATCATTTAGCCTGCTTCACTTTGTTAGACAGCTTCTATTTAAGTGATTTCTTAATTCAACAGGTCTGGCAGGAATCAGGCCTGGGTGTGGCAAGTGAAACTCAGCTTTCCAAAATTGTGGTTATCACAGTTCATTCATGATTTAGCAAGGGGGAGGGGGTTCTTTATAAAAATACTTATTCACATAGGGCCAGGGAGGTTTAGACAGCTTTTTTTCCCTTAATAAATGAAATCATTTAACAACTGCATTTTGTATTTACTCAGAATGTCTTTGTGTAATATTAAAATTATTTTGATTATCTGAATCATTTAAATGTGACAAATTTGCAAAAAAATAAAACATCAGGAAGGGGGCAAATACTTTTTCACTTTTTTTGCACTCCCACAGAATAAGCATCCAAACATGCAAAGGTTTATCTGAACCTGCGCTTGGACTAAACTGAGAACCTATACCTAATTAGGAATTCATAGTGAACACAGGGCCACTTAGCACCTTAAAAAAAATTACTACTATAGTCAATTGCCTTGTATAGCCACACGTTGTTTTAATATGGTTCTTAATATTAGATATGGTAAATTACATTTATTCTGTGTCGAATATTTGATTGCATATTTCACTGATTTGGCTAACTTTCAGATTCTGTTACTTACAGACAGCTATAAATTTGAGAATATGAGTATATATGGTACAGCTGCCTTATGCAAGTACATTTTCACACCCAGAAAGTCTCAGATTCTGTAAATTGTGGAGAGAATTCATTAAACCAGATAGATGTGCTTCTGACAGCCAAGATGTGTTTTTTCACAGGACTACTACTGCCATCTATTGATCACAGGCAGCAATCAGTTCTTGTAGCATCTAAATGCACATTTATTTTTCTCTCTTTTGCAGATCAGTATCTTTATGACCCACCTGTCTAATTATGGAAATGACCGCCTTGGATTGTACACGTTTGTTAATCTTGCTAACTTTGTACAAACTTGGACCAATTTAAAACTGCAAACTTTACCACCACTACAACTAGCTCATACATATTTTGAACTCTTCCCTGAGCAAAAGGATCCTCTCTGGCAGGTATATTTTTTGACTACTTATAAGGAAATAATATATTATTTTTACATTAGCATAAAAATGTCTGTTTCCAAAAAGGAGCATGCATAAGCTAAATGAACTTTATGTTATACAGATATTTATTTCATGCACATTCACTGTCCTCCAATCATCAGAGTACGGTACATATATTACCATTAGCTAGACTCATTTTTATCTGCTGCTGCAAAATCTTTGATTACTCTGAAAACCTTGGCAGACTCCTACAATAAAGATAAGAGGTTATGATTGATTAAAGGAACTATAATACAAATCGATTGATTTTTATTAAACTGTGCATTACAGCAATTACCAAACAACTGTACTCAGAAAACAAAATGGAATACAATGTTATATTTATTATTAATGCAGCAAATCCAAGATATTGATCAGTCTGTGAGATGATTCTTTATAAGCAGGAGCACTATACACACACACACACAGCAGATATAGCTTTTTTCCTCACGTTATGCAAATTACAGTTGTGCGGGCAGGTCTAAATATCTGCCTACAATCATACAATTCCTGAATCCTGAATGCCAGGTTTCCTAACATATGTGATACCCTGCATATTACACAAATCTACATGGTAATATTCAGGAAAAATGTATTGTCAGTTTTCCTGATTTAATAATTCATATATACACTAAAAACTATATACAGTATCTCCCAGAAGTGAGTACACCCCTCACATTTTTGTAAATATTTTATTCTATCTTTTCATGTGGCAGCACTTCTGGCAGATACTGTATGAAGCTAGTCACATTAGTGTCTCATCATACAAAGGCACATTGTAATGACACTCCAGTTGGCCCAAGACTAAAAGGTATGAGTAACTGAAGACACAGTAGCTGTAACACACAGTAACTGTAATGCGCACAGTGCAGGGGTCAGAAATGCATAACACAGAGATTGCAGGTATCAGGAATGTATACCATAGAGAGTGCAGGGCTCAAAGTGCATAAGGCAGAGAATGGAGTACATAACGCACTGATCAGAAGTGTATAACACACAGTGTCCCTGCATTCTGTGTTTTGCCTTCCTGACCGCTGCACACTGTGTGCAGTAGCACACAGTGTGCAGGGGTCAGGAAGGCAAAACACAGAATGCAGGGACAAGGAGTTCCTAACAGAGATACTGCAATGGTCAGGAGTATGTAACTCACAGAGTGCAGGGCTCAGAGGTGTATAACATACAGAATGAAGGGGCCAATAGTGCATTATGCAGAGATTGCAGGAGCCAGGAGTGCAGGGGGTGCAGTTACTCGGAGTGCTTAACACACAGGGCCATGAGTTCAAAATGCACAGAGAGCAGGGGTCAGAGGCATAGCACACAGAATATAGGGGAATGTAACGTGTAATACAAAGAATGCAGGGCTCAGGAAGGTGTAATGCACAGAATGCAGGAGTCAGGAAAGCATAACACAGAGAGTGCAGGACTCAGGAATAGATATTGCAGACAGTGCATGGCTCAGAATGCTTAATCTATGGCTCAAAAGTGTGTAATGCAGAGAGTGCAGGGCTCAGGAGTGCACAAGGCACAGAATGCCAAGGCAAAGAGTGCATAATACAGAGTGCTGGACTCAGGTATGTCCAATGCACACAGTGTAGGGTTTAGGAGTGTGTAACATAGGAAGTTCAGGTCCTAAGAGCACATAATGCACAAATAGTAGGAGTGCGTAACACGTAGATTTCAGGGGTCAGGAGTGTTTAACACATATAATACAGGGCTCAGGAGTGTGTAACGCACAGAATTCATGAGTTGGGAGTTTGTAATATGAAGAATGCATGGGTTAGGAGTGCATAGAGCATAGACCACTGTACAGAATTCAACCAAATATTACCCATCCGCCTCGTACAAATATTCTCTAATCTCATATCACCCACAGTACAGTAATCCACCAGCAGCCCTAATCCCCCCAGTACAGATCTCCCCCCATGCTTCCTAATCCTTACTTCCCAGCCCAGGCCCTCAGTACAGATTCACACTAGCCTAAGCCCTCAGCACACACTCCCCATTCAATACAGATCTCCCCCTCCTACTCACCAGGAGGGGGAGATCTGCAGAGTATATTATTTAGTCCGTATGAAAGTTAAAAAAAAACATAAAAACTAAGTTATATACACTCACCAGCTACTTTATTAGGTATACCTTGCTACTACCAGGTTGAGCCCCCTTTTGCCTTCAGAACTGCCTTAATTCTTCATGGCATAGATTCAACAAGGTGTCAACAATGTGTTGGAAACATTCCTCAGAGATTTTGGTCCATATTGATATAAGTTACTGTTGCCTTTCTATCATCTCTAACCAGTCTGTCCATTCTCCTCTGACCTCTGACATCAACAAGGCATGTTCGAACACACACAAGTGCTCCTCGCTGGCCATTTTTTTTCCTCTTTTTTCGATCATACTCTGTAAACCCTAGAGATGGTTTTCCGTGAAAATCCCAGTAAGTCAGCAGTTTTTGAAATATTCAGACCAGCCTGTCTGGCACCAACAACCATGCTACATTCAAAGTCACTTAAATGTCCTTTTCTTCCCCTTTCTGATGCTCGGTTTGAACTTCAGCAAGTCATCTTCATCACGTCTAGAAGATATCTAAATGCATTGAGTTGCTGCCATGTGATTGGCTGTTCAGCAATTTGTGCTACCAAGTAATTGCACAGGTGTACCTAATAAATTGGCCAGTGAGTGTATATTTGAAAATTGATCAGTTCTGATGCACTGATGTTTCTTGAGGCCCTAAAATGCCAGCTCAATACAAATACCCTCCCCCTACCCAAATGACCCCTTTTCAAAAAGTAGACTGTCCAGGGTATTTAGTAAGAGGCATGGTGAGTTTTTTAAGTTGTAATTGTTTGTCACAATTTTGGGAAAATTAAGAAATTATATAAAGTGTGTTTTTTCACAAATTTTACATACTGTCACCAGTGCAATACAGTGTCTGACTGGTGTAGTGGTGATCAAGGATACTGACTGGTGACAGTATGCTAAAAAATATGCTTTCTTTCAATTTGTTAATTATAATATTATAATTTTTTTCTTTTTTTTACCTTTTTTTTGTTTTTTAACATTTTTTTTACAAACTTTCATCAGAGTAGTTCAGTGTCACCATAGTGACACTGAGGGAGGGGTCAGGGATTTTTTTTTGTTATTGCTTATAGAAGTGATTGTCACTGTCTAAGCAATAGTTTTAGCTATCATGAATGGGTTAATATTCATGAACAGCTTGCTTATGGTTGTGATCTGTGATTGGCTACAGCTAATCACAATAGTGCAGGTAGCCAGGTGCCGTGTGATTGCAGTGGGCCAATCACAGATCACAACCGTAAGCAACCTGTTTACAAATGGAAATCCATTCATGAAAGTTTTACATTTTTATACCCGATTACCAGTAATTGTGATCCGCAGTGTCCAGTGTGCACAGCGGTCACAAGAGTGGCACACTACACGCTCCTAACCCAGAACACACTGGATAATGTACATGTAAATGATCCAGCCTGCTCGTGATGCCCTGCCATAGTATATGTACAGTGACCAAGTGGCAATGGTTAAAGCTTACATTTCACTTAAATATATAATTCTGTTTTTCATTACAGAAAAACTCATATACAATAGAATGTTCACTCCAACTACAAAACTGTACTTTTACTTTTGTTTTAACAGAATCCATGTGATGATAGAAGGCACAGAGACATCTGGTCTAGAGATAAAACCTGTGATCGTCTACCAAAATTTCTTGTGGTAGGACCTCAGAAGACGGGTGGGTAACTTACAAATCAAAACTTCAGTAATCTGACACCAATTTGTTAATTCATCAGTTATAAGTTCACCTTTTGACAAAAAATAGTAAATTAACTTTTTTTGCAGGTAAATGTGCATTTATTATTTTTTGTTGCAGGAGCCTGTAAAGCATTGCACCAGTGATCAGCAGATCGCTGGTCCCAATCAGGTCTCCTGCAGACCTGTCAGTATATCTGCTTGCCCGTACATCCTGTATGGACAAGCAGATACATTGACAGGAAAAATCAATGAACTACCACGGTGCTCCACAGTTCACTGAGAACTACAAGCTGATATCTGCAAAGGAGGTTGATATTTGTAGTTCATTAATTCACAGAACTCTGTGAGTGAATGGCATGGCAGTGTGGGCGGATGCCCTGCATGGCCATACTTTTTTTAAAAAGTGACAGGTTGTATGGGGAACTTTTCCCCATACTACTGACATGGGGCGGGGGGGGGGGGGGATAGGGCAGCGGCTGCAGCATTGGGAACGTGTTGCATGTTCCACCCTAAAAGTGGGTGGAACATGTACCATGTGTCCAATGGTAAACTTATCCTTTAAGCTGTACTTTCTGGAAATTTCTTATATATCTGGGGCACTTTATTAAAATCTGCACTTGAGTCTTTGGGTTTACACACCTATCATAGTCATTATGACAGCATCTTCCCTCTTGAAATAACATTATGACCTAGGAAATAAAATAATGTCTTCTCTATTATACCCCTCCTTCTCAATGGAGAACGAGGGGTATAATAGAAAAGAGGATATTGTTAGCAATACAGCACATGTTGTGCCCATGTTGCTAACAGAAACCAGTGTTCTAAAAACAAATTGAAAAACTTAACGTGAGCAAAACACCAGGACCAGATAGCTTACACCCAAGAGTCCACAATGAACCTAGCTAGACCATTATTTGTAGGTAAACTATTAGAGGGAACGATAAGGGACCACATCCTGGAATTATCTGATGAAAATAGTATCATTAGTAGTAACCAGCATGGATTTATGAAGGATTACTCTTGCTAGACCAACCTTTCTGTGAGAAAATGAGCTGTATCCTGGATAGCGGAAAGCCTGTGGATTTAGTGTATCTAGAGTTTGCCAAAGCATTTGGAGGGTACAGCATAAACACTTAAATCATAAATACTTAATTTACAAATTGAGGTCTTTTGGCATTGACGATAGTGTATGCACCTGGATAGAAAACTGGTTACAAGAGCATGTCCTGAGGGTGGTGATAAATCGTGTTCAAACAGAATGGTCTGGTGTTGTGAGCGGGGTGCCCCAAGGTTCTGTCCTGGGGCCAATTCTGTTTAACTTGTTCATAAACAATATAGAGGTTGGTATAAATAGTTCAACCTCATCGTTTGCTGACAATGCAAAGCTAAGCAGGGTAATAATCTCACAACAGGATACAGAAACTTTACAAGAAGACCTTGATAAAATAGAGGAGGGCAATTATATGGCAAATGAGGTTCAATGTAGAAAAATGTAAAATAATATACTTGAGGCTAAAAATATGAATGAAAGTTACACGCTAGGGGGAGAACCACTGGGGGAATTTAGGATGGAAAAGGGATCTGGGAGTCATAGTACATGGGAGACACAGCAACAGCATGCAATGCAAAGCTGTAGCAAGCGAGGCCAGCA
This sequence comes from Staurois parvus, assembly GCF_062004578.1. NCBI lineage: Eukaryota > Metazoa > Chordata > Amphibia > Anura > Ranidae > Staurois > Staurois parvus. The sequence goes on from NW_028318368.1 coordinate 3,610,372, forward strand.
GACTCATAACATGAGTTAAAAGGGCTATTTGCTTAAGAGATAAAATCATAATTCTACCACTTTACAAAACTCTGGTTTGGCAACATCTTGAGCATGTCGTCCAGTTATAGTCACCAGTCCTCAGGAAAGATGAGCTGGAACTGGAGTGAGTCCAGGGGAAGGCAACAAAACTAATAAAGAGGCTGGAGGATCTCAATTATGAGGAATGGCTACACAAATTAAAAGTATTTTTCCTGGAGAATAGACGCTGAAGAGATATGGTTAAAGTATACAAATATCTAAATGGTGATTTTAGCATGTGGAGAAAACTATTCAATCCCAGGTCACCCAGGTAGACACATGGCAGTTCAGTGAAGTTGGATGAGAAAAGGTTTAACCTCAAACTGTGTAGGGTTTTTTTTACTGTTAGAGCAGTAAGGATGTGGAATACCCTTCCACAATCGGTGGCGTTAGCGGGAAGTGCCAAAAATGTATAACACTTTTAGATGGGCATCTTAGCTAACACAATATACAGGGATAAGGGAAGTGGTAGAGACATAAATGCATACACACAGCCACACCTACACAGGTGGATCTGGATGAAGTGATGTCTTTAATCACCCTTATCACTGTGTATAGTAAACCAAAAACATATTCAAGATAAAACAAATAAAAAATAAAGTCCACTGAAGCATATACCACTATGTGGCTGACATATATTGTTTGTGAATCAAACACAGACAAAAAAAGGGTGTTTCCGTGCAGTCTTCAAAAAACAACCCTGTGTTCTTGTGCAATTCTTCAGTGTTCCTCCAACACCAATACAGAGAACTCACCAGATGGATATGACTACCCACTACAGGTCAGTCCTAATACGCTTGTTATATTTATATGGCACCTTCCACCACGTCTTAGGATTAGATGTCCCACTTATCCTCCAGCCATATGCATCATACCACGTAAAAGAGGAAGTAAAGGCCTTAAAGTACTTTTATTAGGTAAAAGCAATGTAGTCTATTCCTATATCTAGTGATATCCCAGGTAAATATGCAAGTAAATTCAAACACTCAGCTGCCCACTCCAAAGAGTATTCAGTTCCAGAGTATATAGCATCACTTCCAGGTGTAGCATGCAGGATGATGACACTTCCTGGCCTACCCCATTCTCTGGCCATGAAGTGTCCTGTTCTCTGTATTGGTGGTGGAGGAGCACTGCATAATTGCATAAGAACACAGGGTTGTTTTTTGAAAACTGTATGAAAGCACCCTTTTTTTTTTCTGTGTTTGACTCATGAACAATTTATGTCAGCCACTTGGTGGTATATGATATAGTGAACTTTATTTATTTTATCATGAATATGTTTTTGGTTTATTATGCAGAGTGATTTATGATGTTTGGTTGTAGCACATAGTGCTGTAAAGATTTATTTTGATGATTTAGAGTGTAAGAGCGCTTTGATTGCAGCTGCTTTTGTGCAAATGAACATTCATCCTAGCGCAGGTGTAAAATATATCTTGATACTATTTATTCACCTTTACCAACTATGTAACAAAATACTGTAAGTAATATAGCATAAATGCCTGTTAATCAAGCCCAATTAATTAGAAAAAAATAAAGATTTAAGTAAAAGACAGCTTTTACACTGTTTAAATATTTCAACCTTTTGAAAAATGCCTAATTGGCAACACTATAAAAATATGACAATCCTTCAAACTACATGCATATTATGCAAATTGTAGTTATTAGAACTTGCAGTGACAAAGTTAAGATGTCCTGGTGATGAGATACCTGATACTGTGAAAACAAAAGTATCTCTGAAATATTTTAGGGTCTTTAAAAAAAAATCAAGTAGCAGATGTTGATTTTTTCTTTATTGTAATGCTATGTACCAGGGAGATACAAGCAATTAAAAATGTTATTCAAGGCCTTACTGCATTACCTGTTTCAAATTACATGCTGATTTTAATAATCAATGTATTTATTAATTAACAAACCATTCAGAAGTGAACTATTTTAATGAGAAGCAGAACATGTTTAAACATATCTACTAATACCTGTTACCCCTTTATCATATCTGTTAATCAAATTCATAGTTAACTTTAATTTAAAAGATAAATACCCTGCAGAGATATTCATAAACATAACGCACGCACGAATACATTACTTTTAGTAAATATCTCAAATTAATTTGATATGCTTAAATGAAAATATTTTCCTTTTGAAAATGGAAAAAATCTGAAAAAATCTTTTTTGAAGATAGCCCTTGACAGTAAGTGCGTCTGGTGGATGATGTTCTAGAGTATCTCTTTGCGCATGGTGATAATCCCCAAATGTCCATGGCAAAGCTAACATTTATATAGCCACAGATGAATGATGATCGTCCCAACTATACCTTTAAATATTTACAGAAGCTTCAGAGAGTGTATAGACACTCTTTTTGCTATTTTAGAAAAATCGATGCATTAATCTCCTGGGACACCAATGCTTTTATATTTTAGAGTGTTCTTAAATGCTTCTATATATTTTAATATTCTGAGGAATAAATCCAGACCACATTGAGTAAATATTCATCAAAACAGCATATTGTTACTGCATGCCTAACTACCAAGAATTACCATGGGGGTGTGTATGACACACTTGATACATTAAAATATTTGATTCCAGAATAGGATACTTTTTAGGAGTTAGTTTATTCCATTTTTTTATATGCTTTAAAACCTTAAAATAAATTTATGGTCACAGCATACTTTTTCATGCTATAACATCAGCATTGTAATAAGAATACAAACAATAGTTATAATTGGCAGTTCAATGTAAGCTTACTTGAAAATTTCCCTTTCATGTTGTGAGTGCTGCCAGCTTGCTTGCCTTTTTTCCACAACTTCCTGGATTCCCTGCATGCTTTGTCGCTTCTCCTCAGGTGTTTACATTTAAATTCTTAGGACTGTATATCCTATGGTACCTTGCTGCAATCAATGATTCCTGTACTGACTCCGCCTCCTGAAACGCCTGTCAGAACTCCTATAGTTCAGAAGGCAAGCTCTGTGAAATGTGTGACACAGAAGTGCCTATTCACAATGCATTGTAAATACATGTCATAGAATTCCAGAAAGTATGTGGATCTTCATAAAGTAAGTTTACAAACCTCACAATCACTCAGATTAATAGGAGGAAACTACAAAAGATTTAAACTCAATGTGAAAATTAATCTATGATTTTAACTTTTGGCCATGGACACAATTTAGGCCAGGTATGGGTCACTATCACATTATACTTTATTAATCCATACTACATACAATATGCCACTTTCTGATAGATGGCTTAAAAATGTTGAGTTCAATGATGTAGCACGATGGTCATGATATATTAGGATACTGACATAGCATCATCAACAAAGTAAAATAAATTAGCTGTGTAAAAAATATAACAGATTTGCCCACCTCAAGAAGAACATATCTTGAGTGTGACTGAAACCACTGGTTTATTCAACAGCCCTAAAAGTGCATCCCTCATTTTGTTAACCTTTTTTGGATTGGCTTCTACAGGCATCATTGATCTGTTTCAGTTACTGTTTATCTATTTAAAACAGTGCATGAATATATTACTTTACACAGCATGTTGGATTCTAAGCATTCTATTCTCATTCTTCTTTTCATAGGACTTTAACCAATAAAAAGGAAGGGCTTGTAGTAAAATTAAACTAAAAATAAGTATGATTCTAAATTCACAAGTGACAACTGAAGGTCTTTAGCCTATAGCAACTAAACACATTTATGCAGAAAAATATTACATTTCCAGTTATTATGCCTCATGAAACATTTTTGACCCTAAATAAGAACAATCTCTATTACTGTGTAACATCTTAGATATACTATAAAATAATGGACTGGAGTGCATGACATTCATTTGTAATCTATGTTGTGTGAACTGTTAAACCTGCAAGCATTTTTTTCTCACAGCATAAATACCCACCACTTAATTTTCTAAGTAATATCCTCTTGTTCAGTTTGTGTTGTTATACTACAAAAATGGGATGTTTGTCAGAAAGAAACAACTAAAAAAAACCTTAAAACCTTTATAGTTTTAGAAAAGTAATTAAAGACAATATCTCATATACACTATCACTTACCTGTAAGGGTCAACAGCTCGTGTTCATCTTTGAAATATTTCTGGTCTTTTGCCCATGTGGCAGGCTCTTACACCAGCATCTAGCACTTCAGGTGAAGACTATGGTTACTAGGCTTAATGTAAAGTCACGAGCCATCAAATACAAAAGCAGTTCAGTCCTTATTGTTAATGCCTGATTAATATATTCTGTCTGGTGATTATAGCAATGTTAGTATACAGTAGAGCACTGCATGAACACTTTTTTATCAGTTCATTTTCAGGACCAGCTTTAGGGAGATCTGCTCCCTTGTTTTAGTGCAAGAAGTACCAATACACAAAGGTTTAGTAAAATGCCAAGATTCTTCAATTAAAATTCTTCAATTAAGGGAATCATTTGTGAAAGAAAGCGAGACCAGGACAGGAGAAATTGTAAGGATGGTCAGCATGACTAAGGCGAGGAACAGGTCAGAAAAGGGTAAATAATGTTAGTTGAGTGTGAAAGAAGTATACCTGATCCTGATTGCCTGGTTTGTGTGAGGGGTGCTGGGTACTGGGATAGTTCAAACAAAGAAGAAGTTTTCCCACTGGCCCACCTTAGATTTGCGGTTTATTGTATGTCAAGGGTTGTGGGGAAGTATTATTTTGTTAAAAAACAAATAGATACAATTTGTCACAGCAGCTTGGTGGATCAGGGGGTCTTTGGGGAGTCAGTTAATATTTTTATTGTTACAAAACTGGTGGGGGCCTATCTAGGGTATGGTTGGTTATTGATGGTTCTCCCATGAGATAGATCCCTGAAGGAAAATGTAAGAACGTGTGAGTTTGTAATGTCTTCAATCCAGTTGGGGAGTGGCTGAGGGCACGGGTGACTCTAATTATTAAGTATGCCTTTACCACTTGCCTATAGGGCACTTATACCCCCTTCCTGCCCAGGCCAATTTTCAGCTTTCAGCACTGTCACACTTCTAATGACAATTGCGCGGTCATGCAACATTGTACTCATGAAATTTTTATAATTTGAGACAGATAGAGCTTTCTTTTGGTGGTATTTAATCACTTCTGGGTTTTTATTTTTTGTTAAATAAACCAAAAACAACTGAAATTTTTTTAAAAAATGTTTTTCTTAGTTTTTGTTAAAAAAAATTGTAAATAAGGGATTTTTCTCCTTCACTGATGTGTGCTAATGAGGTTGCAGTGATGGGCACTGATATGTTGCACTGATGGGCACTGATAGGTGGCACTGATAGGCACTAATGAGGAGGCACTGGTAGGTGGCACTGATGGGCATTGACAGGCTTGACTGATGGGCACTGAAAGGCAGTACTCATATATAGCACTGATAGGCGGCACTGATAGGTGGCACTGATAGGCAGCACTGACTGGCACTGATAGGCGGCAATGACTGGCACTGTCAGGTGGCACTGATAGGTGGCACTGACTGGCACTGATGGGCGGCACTGACTGACACTGATAAGTGGCTCTGACTGGCAATGATAGGTGGCACTGATTGGCATCACTGATAGGCAGCACTGACTGGCACTGATAGGTGGCACTGAAAGACAGCTCAGATGTGCACTGATATGCAGCATTGATGTACACTGGTAGGCACTGGCAGGTGGCATTTATGAACACTGACAGATGACACTGATGGGGCTACACTGATGATCAGTGTACATGTCCCCTCTGAGTAATGCAGATTACCGGCTCTCCTCACGAGCTGTCAGTGTGACAGCTCGTGAGGAGAGAAATGCCGATAACTGGCATTTCCTTATTTAAATGCGATCAGCTGTGATTGGACACAGCTGATCACATGACAGAGCCAACGTCATCGGCTCTTTCCGTTGATTGGTGATCCACTGTGCCCCAGGGGCTGCGCAAGCACAGTTAGAGTGGGAGGACATCATATGACGTCCTCCCAGAACGAGAGAACCGCCTTGCGCCCATCATTTCCTTATATAGCAGGTGGGAGGCGGTTAAGGACACCCAAAAACTCTCTCCTGGTTGCATTGTCAAAATTGTTTATTGTTACCACTTGCCCTCCAGAGGATTTTCCCCCTTTCCTGACCAGGCCATTTTTGCGATATGGCACTGTGTTACTTTAACTGACAATTGCGCGATCATGCAATGCTGTACATAAATTAAATTTATGTCATTTTTTCCCCACAAATAGAGCTTTCTTTGGTGGTATTTGATCACCTCTATTTTTTGTGCTATAAACAAAAAAAGACCAATAGTTTTGAAATAAAAAAAAAATGTGTCTTTTTGCTACAAAACATATCCAATAAAAAAATTTCAAAAAATCTAATTTGTTCATAAATGTCTTCAGAAATTTAGGTCAAAATATAATCTGCTACATGTCTTTGCTAAAAAAAAATCCTAATAAGTGTATATTAATTGGTTTACGTGAAAGTTATAGCATCTACAAATGGTGGCATATATACTGGAATTTATTTTTTTTATGCTAGTAATGGCTGTGATCAGTGACTTGTAGCCGAACTGCAGGACTGCGGCAGGTATTCTAACACTGGGTGGGAACTGACTCCCCCAGTAACACTAATACAGTGATCAGTGCTAATAAAAAGCACTAATACTGTACTAATGACACTAGGCAGGAAGGGATTAACATCTGGCAAAGGGTTAGCTGTGTGCTGTCTGTGTTTTAGTAGGGAGACATGCTGCTTTGTATCTCTCTGCTGTGCAGAGAGATACAAACCAGCATGTCCATGCTGACAAGAGAGAGATCTGTGTTGTTTACACATAGATCTCTCCCCTCTCAACCCTGCCGACGATCATTAAGTCCCAGCCAGGAATTGCTAGCCGGGATCCAGTGATTGACATCCCCAGCAGCCAATTTCTGCTATAGGGCGGAGGGCAATTGGTTAAAGCGGAGTTCCAGGTGAAAAAAAAAAAAAGTCAGCAGCTACAAAAACTGTAGCGCTGACTTTCAAAATACAGACACTTACCTGTCCCTCAGTCCAGCGGTGTCCTCACCACGGCAGGTTTCACTGGCAATCTTCTCTCACCGGCACCGGCATCTTCAGTTTGAGCACCCTGCTGTGACAGCTTGTGGCCTTACAGCTGGGTGCCCACTGCGCATGTGCAAGTATCGCTACACTTTGTGAATGGTCCATAGTCTTCTGGGACCTGTCACATGTCCCAGAAGACCATGGGGAGGGAAGGGGGAGGACAACTTCCTCTTCCAATCGCCTTAGGTGATCACACTGGACGTACGAATTTGACAGGTACCCGCTTCCCCCACCCCCCGTTCCCCAAAGGTGCAAATTCTTAACAGGGAGTGGGGTACACAGCCTTAAAGCAGAACTTCTCCTTTTGGGTGGAGCTCCGATTTAATATGATGTTATTTACAGGCTTACCTCGGTTTACGAACGCCTCGGATAACGTAATTTTCGGTTTACGAATGAAAATCCATTGAAAATAATGCCTCGGTTTACAAATTTTTTTTGCAATATGAAGCAAGTTTCCCCAGGATGCATTGCACCTGGGAGGTTTATAACACCAGCTCTGTGCCTTTAAAGTGCACCTTATAAAGAGTTTTGAACAGATAACACTTTTTTTTACTTTTTTCTGACCTCAGGAACGGATTAAGTGGTTTTCAATGCATTTACGAATTTTTTTCGCAAAACAAATTAAGTTTCCCCAGGATGAATTGTACCTGGGAGGTTTATAGCACTGGCCCCGTGCATGCTGAAGTCTGTGGGTAGCAGGTGGCGTCGAATGTGGAGGTGTTGGAGCAGTTTTTACATTGAGTTTTGGAGCCATTCTGGAAATTTTTAATCATGTCCCTGTACAGTATTTATACCTTTAAAGTGCACTTTATAAAGAGTTTTGAACAGGTAAAATACTTTTTTTTTACTTTTTACTGACCTCCGGAACAGATTAATTGGTTTTCAATGCATTCCTATGGGAAACCGTGTTTCGGTTTACAAATTTTTCGCAATACGAAACGTTCCGGAGAACGCATTAAATACGTAAACTGAGGTACACCTGTATTTCATTTGTAAATAAAATAGCTGCTATGACCATTTCAACCCATGTCATGCAGTCTATGTTATTATTTTAGGGTTGGTGGAAGGACCTAGGTTGATGAACCTTTTAGTTAAAAAAGAGGTTGGTAAAAATGTTGGTGGGCTATGGAATGAGAGAATGTAGAGCCACAAAGGTGAATCTAATCATATAGAATCTAATAACGATTTAGAAAACTAAAACTGACATGATTCCATTATTTTTATGTAACATAGAATTATCATTCTTAGTTTCAACATATTTTTTTTTCCTGAACTGTATTAAAAGTCTCTTTAAAAACCTACTTTCAGTTCTACTAGCAGTGGGGTTGTGAGAAATGATGCCCAACAATGGTGCAGGATGTCCTTGTATTGTGTTATTGTGTGTCTGTGTCTATTTTTTTTTTTTTGTAGCTTCCATCCTGTTCCACCAATCTAACTTACCTGGTTGCGCTTGTTCAAATATTAAAAGCACCTATAGCATGTGTGACAAGTTTTGATGGATTCATGTGGGTTACTATTGCAAGGCTTCCTTCCAAAATCAGTATGCCTTTAGTATGAATGACGTTTCCTGCTGATTAATTTATGTTCAAGGCTAGATGGTTGCTTGAAAGCTAACATCAGGGGTTATTGAAAGATTTTCTTCCGTTTCATCCTCCTATATTGTGGGCTGTAACTGTTTGAATGTATTTTCTTTACCTTCTATTTCAAGATTGTATGCAATGATGTAGTGATGAAGGAACTGAGCAATGTTTGAATCACTGAATGTTTTCTGATCAAATGAAAATATCCACAAACCCAGAAAATAGCACCAGAACCCCACTGAAGTCTATGGAAGCCTAATTTTGTAACTTTTTTCTGGCCTTTTCCCAGGCTAATTTGCGAGTCTTTGCTAAGAAAGCATGGGTAGCTGGGTATACAGTACATGTATCAATATAAAAATAATTTTTGAAAAATATCATTTAGAGATCTTGGTAAACCTGTAGGATGTAAAGCAGCAAAAGTGACATTTAAAAAACTTACCGCTACGTTCTGGGTTGGCTTTGTTCTGTTTATAAACAAAGTGGCTAGAGAATCTGTGCAACATCTATACCAAGCCCTTACCCAAGATTTTTTTAAGGGAGACACAAAAGAGCAAAAAAAATGAAAGGCATGGGGTCCCCCCCAAAATTATTGCAGATCTTTATCCTTAAGGCCCCCCTGGCAAAGCATCTAGTCCCCATGTTGATGGGAACAAGGTGTTCCTTTAAAATAAATGGGCCCCCAGATATCTGGCCCTCCCCCTATGTAAATCAAAAAAGGGTATCCCTGGTTACTAATTCTCCCAAAAAATAAAATGTCAAATCAATAATAACATTAATCATATCATCAATCATATCAGCAATGTTGATCCATTGTCAATCACAATGAACATTGATCCTCTTTTACCAATTCTTAATTACAAATGAAAACTCCCCAACTAGAAACTGAATGTCAATGAACCTGCTGGTGATCCCAGGTGATTAACCAAATATGATCAATTATGTCAGGCAGCACCCCTGCCTGTTTGATTACATTGTTATGGAGAGTCAGGGGGAGAGGATTTGCCATGACACATTTACTTCTATGATGCATTTATGATATTGCAGGACTTTTTTATATCTTGGGACGTAATTTTTTTCTTAAAATTAAAGGATTTTATCTTCTGTTTGTTTGCTTATTTACTATGTAACTTTTTTGCTAATGAGTAACCAGGGGTTGGATCCATCGTCCTTTACAATGAACAGCGTGCAGCCAAACCAAACACAACAGCCTGCCCAAAATGATCCTGTTGCCAATGGACACTTGATGTGAATTACAAGTAACCATCCAGCTACTGAATGTCAACAAGCTGGCCAGTGATGGTGACTGACGACATTAACCAAATTTGGTCAGGACTGAGGTTCAGATGGTGATAAATTTGGCAAGACAGCTAGAGTTCAGGTCTATCCCAAAGTTTATTCCTAGTTAATAGCAATAAAGGGCTGTTTTTTCTCTTTGTGATATGCAGTAGAAGACTTTGCCTTTGGGTCTTTAGTGCAGTGTTCTTGATAGCATGGATGGTTTTGTTGCTTTAACATTTCTTTTTCTAGTGCCAATGTCAACACCATTTCTATTTTCTCTGGGAAAGAGCATATGCGCTAGTATGTAGTGTCTGTTTTGTATGTGGTATCTAATTGCTTGACTGCATATGATGGCTCCCAGGGGTAGGAGTGAAAGCTGGTAATGTGTGCATAATTTGGCAACCTTTATGGCTACTGTGGAGTCCAGAAAGATTTCAGACATAGTTGGATGAGGGAAGTTTTCTTCTCTCTTTGTCTTGCATTTATTGTGTTCCTGATTGTTGATATAACACACAAATATTGCCTGCTTTGACCTGTTTGTATTGCCTGTTTACAAATGAAACTGTTGCCTGATTATTTTGTACTTTGCTTTGGATTTCAGTCAGCTCATCCATTGTTACCAGTGGGAATTGGGCTGCCCAGGCTGTCATGTAGTGACACCCTAACCATCTTGCATTTGTCCCTGGAGAAGCACTTTTTAGACTCAGGGGAGCACAAGCTTTCTATTAGGTTATCAGAAGGTCTACACAAAACTTCTGATATCATCTATTTTATTTCATTACAAAAAATTAAATTTATTAAATATTGCCAATTCAGAAAATAGCTGAAATAAGAAAATTAATTTTATTTATCAGGCATTATTCACTGAAAATAATTGAGATCATTCTCAGAATACTGGGATGTTTATGGGCCACATCCACTCACTGCTTTAGTGTATATATACCTGTTTTACTAAGAACGAATAATTATCTGTCTCCATAAGATGTTATGTCTTTTCAGACCTTCCTAACAAATCATTAACAGCATTCTATAAATAGAATGGATGATGGTAATTTATCATGCTGTGACCCTTCAGATTTGTAACTGGATAACGCAATTAACAAGTTAATATCTGTATCAATTTCTACCTTCTTATTAGCAAACTTTACATCTCTGAAATAAAGAAAGCTGGAATTTTAAGTAGCCAAACTTCACCTAAACAATTTTGGCTGCATGAAATATTCTGAAGGATATTTTGACATCTGAGTTATGCTGTAAGGATGTGGTTTTGGATAAAGGTTGAAAATGGCTGCCAATTTTAAATGTCAGGGCTGTGACACTGACCTTTTTTTGGATGCAGAGAAAGGTTGACTAATCCACCTTTATTCAGTAGACTTTTTTTTTTTTATTTGTTATACAGTACTTATTCGATACAAAAGCTTAACTGCAGCTCAATTACATTGGAGTCTGCATGTATTAGTTCTTTATATATATAAAATAAATCTAATAAAAAAAAATATGAATCAACATAAAATAGTTTTTACATAAAGCATGTTATTAGTAGACAGCAGAATATCCATTGGTCACATTTTAGACTTATGAATGTTTAGTATTGATTGCAATAGAAAAACATCTGGGAAGATTTCAGACCCTATGACTAATCTGCTTAACCTGATCACCTTTTGCATCTACTTTACAAAAAAAGTGTCCCTTCTCATAAAAGTTACCAGCCTGGCAAACAAGGCATGTGGGTTTTTATTTCATAGCATGATAAATGGGAGTAAGCTCTGCTTAAATCAGTTCCTTTACCTACCTGCCATGTACAGGTCCTTCAAGAGAGAGGAAAAAGTTTTGTCACTCTATAGTGACTGGTGCCAAGTGCAGGGATTCAGAGGGGTTTACATATGAGATATTCACTAAGTACATGTTAAAAAAAAAAACTTTATTACCAAAAAAGATTAAATAATCCATAAAAGTCCTCCAAGTTTTTGCTGATCTGTGCTAGGTCTCCCTTAGGTCAGAGGTAAGGAAATAAAACACTTATTATTATTATTTCAGATATAGCACCATCAATTTACGCAGTGCTTTACATTAATATTGTACATTCACATTAGTCCCTGCCCTCAAGGAGCTGACAATCTAAGGTCCCTAACTGACATTCATACATACTAGGGCCAATTTAGACAGGATCCAATTAAGTTACCGGCATGCCTTTGTGTGTGAGGAAACCGGAGTACCCAGAGGAAATCCACGCAGGCACAGGGAGTACATGCAAACTCCAGGCAGGTAAAGTTGTGATTGCTATTCAAATCAACAACCCAAGTGCTGCTAGGCAGAAGTGCTAAACACTTAGTCACCTTGCAGCTCTCAGACCAGAATTAATTATTTAATGAGTTTGAATTTCACCATCCAGTTTCTACATTACTTAGGTATTTTATAATGTAACAATGTTCACTTGATCCTAAAAGGCATATGGCATGGTTATAAGCATGGCAACAGCACACACATTTTTGACCCTCTTGTTGTGTACAAATTAGCCCATAACATATTCCTTCTATGCTGAGCTGATATCTTTTAGAGAGTGGGTGATACTCTTTTTTTTAAATTTTGTTTAAAAAAATCTAAAACTGCTCCGATCTAAAATTACCTGCAGAACATCACATTGAAGAGGTGCAAATCAGGCAATTTGCTGGCAAAGAGAATATTAATAGCTTTCTAATTTCTAGTTATGTCAATTCACTGTCTACATTTTCTTTTCTGTAGGCACAACTGCACTTTACCTATTTCTACTAATGCATCCCTACATCATTAGTAACTTTCCTAATCCAAAGACCTTTGAGGAAGTGCAATTTTTTAATGGAAACAACTATCACAAGGGGATTGACTGGTAAGATGAATTAAATAGAAATGAAGATATTGCACACCTACTTGATTCTTTAGATGTCTCAACATGCCTTTCTAAATAACAGATACTGTATACAGAACTGGAGAACTAGATACTAGAGACACTTAAAATAGTATGACTATCATAAAGGAAATCTGTTATTCAGCTAAAATACAAAAATCAAAATTCAGTGGATTTCTCCAACTGCTTCATGGTATACTTGTTTTGGGATCAATATGTCACTCACAAGTACATCACTACCACAGAACTAGTAGAGGTACATTGGCCACTAGTAAGAAGCACACTGAAGTTAGTGCTAAAGAAAAAAAAAGTTGTAAAAAAATACTAAAGTGAATTTCCTATTAATGCAGCATGTGCCCCCCCTCCCCTCCCTAGGACTATACCAGGCCATGTGCCCTTAACATGGGTGTACCTTGCTAGGATGCCCCCCCTAGCAATGCATGTTATTATCATTTTGATGAGGACAAGGGCCCTTACATACCACCCTAGCCTGGTGATTGTGGGGGTCTGCTGGCAGGGGACTTGTCAGAATCTGGAAGCCCCTTTACAGTAAATAGCCCCAAGATAGCAGGCTCCATGAATGAGTAGGAGTACATAGTACCTTTACACATTTACAAAAACAATTTAACCACTTCACTTCTCACACCTGTTCACCCCCTATGGGAGCAAGTTTTACATTTCTGCTATGGACCTGCTTATTTGGCAATACGTGTGTCATTCCTTAAGTTAACAAAGTAATATCTTTTCATGATATTTCTTGCAACAATATTTTTTTCTCACAATCCCTAGACAATACAACACAACAAAACTAAACAAAATACACTTTTTTCACCAGTGTTAGTTTAAAAATAAACAGTGTTACTGCACAGAAAAAGTGTGTTTTCTCTGTAATTTGTCCTGTTTAAAATGACATTAAAATTATGATTCTGGTAAACAGCAATGCAAAGTTATTTACAAATTAAATAAAGTGTTTGTTTTTTTTTAAATTCACACTTTGTTAAATGGGAAATGTGTAAATATATGTTAAATGTGTAAAAATATTACCTAACAAAAATTAAAAAATTGAACGTTTACCCGTACATTACACAACTTTGCAGTTGCAGGCATCATCTTGGTATCGTTTTGTTCAACTGGCGGTTGGCTTTCTTGCAAAAACAATCCTAGTGGCTTATTAGCCATCTCCCGTGGCCATCCCTTTCTCTCCCATCCCACTGGGAGAACCAAGGGTGAAGCCAGCAGTTCTACGACTGACCACAGAACTGATCGGGACCTGGAGTGGCCCCAATCATCTCTATGGCCTGGGAAACTGCAACCAAAGAATATTTCAGGACTCCCAATTTCGTTGGATGTGGCCAGTGGCTTGAAAAAAACATTGGATCATACCAATCTTGGTATGGTCCAAAGCTTCTAAGATCAGGGGAGAGATCTAGGGTCTAATAGACTCCAGGTCTCTCAGTAAAGAGTAGTTTACATAAAACGATAAAATAATTTAACAGGACAGTGTAAATATCAAAATAATAAAGTACAGTTTTAAAAATTAAAGCACCCCCATCCCCCTGTGCTTGCACACAAAGGAGAAAGCAATATTCAGTACATAAAAAGTGATTGCACCACACATGTGAGGTATCACCATGAATGTTAGATTGAGAGCAATACTTTTAGCACCAGGCCTCCTGTGTAAATCTAAAGTCATAAACTGTAAAGGCTTTTAAAACTTTGTCTATGGATAATAAAATGAAAAAATGTGTGCAATTTAAAGCTTGACATGTTTGGCATCTATGTACTTGTTACTTGGCGTAACATTATCTTTTATATGTTACCAAACAAAATGGGTATTATATTTTCTTTTTGTGCATTAAAACTAATTCAAGTGTTTTTTTCCAAAAAAATGCGTTTGAAAAACCGCTGCGCAAATACTAATTGACATAAAAAATTGCAACATCCACCATTTTATTTTATAGAGCCTCTGATTAAAATATATATATAATGCTTGGGGGTTTTAAGTAATTTTCTAGCAAAAAAAATTTGCATGTAACCAAAAAGGTAAACAAAATAGGCCCGGTCTTGAAGTGGTTAATAGTTAACAAAATAAAAACAGACTAAAAAAAAAAAATCAGCAGGAAAATAATAGTTGAAGAGGGAAGGAGAATAAGGAGGTAATTAGAATTGATTAGAGTAAACTAAGGGTTGATAATAGGTTAAGCAGAGTAACATTTTATTAAAAAAAATTGTGAATTGTCAGGTTGCTTTAACTAACATCATTTGCAGATCTAAGTTATTCCCTTTGATCTAAAGGTGAACGAACAGAATAATACAAACGTAACAATATATTTACTTTGTATCTTTGTATATTCACATCTGAACAAGTGTTAGGCCCCTTTAAGACAAGACAAACTCAATTCAAATCAGCCGGGGATCCACTGACAGGCTGACCTGATAGGAGCCGCTTTGCGAAAGGGGCCTTATTTATAAACATTTATTCAGGGCAGCTATTTGACAGCTACAGCTGCCAACACCTTCTCTGTGTATGCAGTAATTCGGGCTTTGATTATTCAAAGTTGACATTTGCTGTATACTGAGAGGAGGGTCTCAAAGGCAAGGCAGAGAGACTGGATGTGCTACACATGTCCAATGTCCAATGATTACGTTTTTATGGGCGTGTTTCCATGCCCAAAGTCTGCAACTAGTTAAACAGTAGAAACACACTCACAGTTTTTGTCCTTTAATTAAAAACATTTAAAAAGTCCCACAATGTAAATCCACCATCCGTTATGTGGTCCAGAACATGACGGCCACTGCCACATCAGATCCCATCACTTCTCTCATGCCAAATGACATCTCTGGCTTCCTGCCTTCAGTGACATATGCTACTGAATTCGGAGGACCTCATACTATTTTTTCTTCCCCATTAAAATCTGAAAGGCCTGGAATACATTTTGGGGGTGACCCATACTGCCTATGCCCTTTTTTTATATTCAATCATGAATCCCCGGGTGACAGATAATTGAGCTAGGTGGGGATGAGTCACTGGTTGTTAGAATGCTGGCAGGGCCCTTACAACCAGGAGCTCTGAGCAAGAGGGGTTCACATTAAGCTGTGATAGTAAACTGCTGCTATGTGTTTCAGTTCCCACTGCAGATGGAAGTTCATTGAACCAAAAAGTTAAAAAACATTGTACGTAGTGCAACATATATTATCAACAAAGAACTTCAAACAACAACTTTGTAAGAAAAAAAGTTTACCATTCAACAGCAAAGTATAAAGAGGACCAGTGTTGGACTGGGTCATCTGGGTCCCACCAGAAGAAGTGAGGATCCACCTTCAAACGGTGCATGCAGTGATATGTGGCTTATTGTGAGGGGTATAGTTAAATAGGCAGATTTAAGAGCTTCTGTTTTCTCTAAGTTGTTATATAAAAAAAAATAGGGCAAGTTTGGGAAAATTATAGCTTAAAAACAAATAAAACCATACTTGCACATAACTAGTTACATGGAACACTAAAAGAAAAAAAAACACCACTGATTAGTATATGACATCAATAAATATATTTGGTAAGGCCATTTACCTAGGGCCACACTGTGCCTGTGTACCAGGAGCCGTGTTAGTGCAAGCTCAGCAGTTCAGTCATTTGAATGGGCATGATGCCTACAGAAAATCCAGGGAAAAGGTTCCTGTACCTTTTCCAAATATTGCAGCTGCAGGAAGACTGCACATTGCTGTGTGATTTGCAGCATGGGAAACCTTGCTGGGAATGGCACCCCCACAGATCTGCTAAACAGCAGCATGTTTTTACTGCGAGTGCGGGAAGGCATGTGATTTATAAGCCTTCCCGCACCTGCTCAGATGTGAACCTAGCCTTAGATGTACTTAACAAAATATTTTAAAAAATTCTCCCAGGTGTCATCTACTGTAGTAAAAATCATGCTGGTATTTTTTTCTTTCCTATGGATTATGACATGACAGTTGAAATGTTTTTATTATATCTACATCAACACATATCTATCTTCAGTAAAGCAACAAAAAATGGTTGGGTATGCATTTGCACAGGCGATATAATGCCTCTGAACAGGGGCATTGCTAGGATTGTAAAAAACTTTAAGCAACCTTGGGCAAATTAAAGAGAAAAATGTTGTGATGCATTTGGCAGGCTGTAGTAAACTAAGACCAAATGCACTAAACTGTGGACTTACCTTAAAAAGGCATGGGTAAATAGCACCTAAGCCTAGTCACTGTATGCAGTGTAAACATACAGTATGAGGTTTATTTACTAAAGCTGGAGAGGGCAAAATCAGGCTCACTTCTGCATAGAAATTTCAAAGCTGAAGTTAGAAGCTGATTGGTTTCTATGCAGAAGTGAGCTTTATTTTGCACTCTCCAGCTTTAGTAAATAAATCCCTATGTGCCTCACAGACATACAGTCAGGTCCATAAATATTGGGACATCGACACAATTCTAACATTTTTGACTCTATACACCACCACAATGGATCTGAAATGAAACAAACAAGATGTGCTTTAACTGCAGACTGTCAGCTTTAATTTGAGGGTATTTACATCCAAATCAGGTGAACGGTGTAGGAATTACAACCGTTTGCATATGTGCCTCCCACTTGTTAAGGGACCAAAAGTAATGGGACAATTGGCTTCTCAGCTGTTCCATGGCCAGGTGTGTGTTATTCCCTCATTATCCCAATTACAATGAGCAGATAAAAGGTCCAGAGTTCATTTCAAGTGTGCTATTTGCATTTGGAATCTGTTGCTGTCAACTCTCAAGATGAGATCTAAAGAGCTGTCACTATCAGTGAAGCAAGACATCATTAGGCTGAAAAAACAAAACAAACCCATCAGAGAGATAGCAAAAACATTAGGCGTGGCCAAAACAACTGTTTGGAACATTCTTAAAAAGAAGGAACGCACCGGTGAGCTCAGCAACACCAAAAGACCCGGAAGACCACGGAAAACAACTGTGGTGGATGACCGAAGAATTCTTTCCCTGGTGAAGAAAACACCCTTCACAACAGTTGGCCAGATCAAGAACACTCTCCAGGAGGTAGGTGTATGTGTGTCAAAGTCAAGAGAGGACTTCACCAGAGTGAATACAGAGGGTTCACCACAAGATGTAAACCATTGGTGAGCCTCAAAAACAGGGAGGCCAGATTAGAGTTTGCCAAACGACATCTAAAAAAGCCTTCACAGTTCTGGAACAACATCCGGTGAACAGATGAGACCAAGATCAACTTGTACCAGAGTGATGGGAAGAGAAGAGTATGGAGAAGGAAAGGAACTGCTCATGATCATAAGCATACCACCTCATCAGTGAAGCATGGTGGTGGTAGTGTCATGGCGTGGGCATGTATGGCTGCCAATGGAACTGGTTCTCTTGTATTTATTGATTATGTGACTGCTGACAAAAGCAGCAGGATGAATTCTGAAGTGTTTCGGGCAATATTATCTGCTCATATTCAGCCAAATGCTTCAGAACTCATTGGACGCCGCTTCACAGTGCAAATGGACAATGACCCAAAGCATACTGCAAAAGCAACCAAAGAGTTTTTTAAGGGAAAGAAGTGGAATGTTATGTAATGGCCAAGTCAATCACCTGACCTGAATCCGATTAAACATGCATTTCACTTGCTGAAGACAAAACTGAAGGGAAAATGCCCCAAGAACAAGCAGGAACTGAAGACAGTTGCAGTAGAGGCCTGGCAGAGCATCACCAGGGATGAAACCCAGCGTCTGGTGATGTTTATACGTTCCAGACTTCAGGCTGTAATTGACTGCAAAGGATTTGCAACCAAGTATTAAAAAGTGAAAGTTTGATTTATGATTATTATTCTGTCCCATTACTTTTGGTCCATTAACCAGTGGGAGGCACATATGCAAACTGTTGTAATTCCTACACCGTTCACCTGATTTGGATGTAAATACCCTCAAATTAAAGCTGACAGTCTGCAGTTAAAGCACATCTTGTTCGTTTCATTTTAAATTCATTGTGGTGGTGTATAGAGCCAAAAATGTTAGAATTGTGTCGATGTCCCAATATTTATGGACTTGGCTGTACATTGGACAAATTATAATTAAAAGAATAAAAACTCCATTATGTAGGATTTTCCTCATACAAAATATATGCATTTTGTCCAAAGAAGTTGGGGAGTGGGGACTACTTAAAACCAGCAATTGCTGAAGTAATGAACACTTACGAGAGTTAAGAGTAGGGATGGACGTACGGGCAAAGTTTGGTACTCTAGATAATTGACAAACCCACAAACAATGCACCTAACCCTACTAAAATCTTTGTGAGATGGCTTTTTCTGGCTTTATTTATGACTAATTTCCAAGCTATTGTTAAAAAACAAAAAGAGTAATGGGTATCTGGGCACTTGGAGATAGACTTTTAACACAGTTTAAAGGAAAACACTAAAAACACATAAATACTTTATATAACATACTTAGGGGATGCCTTCAAGCTGTATGTGAAGTAACAGAGTAGTATGAATTCATTCATTAAAAGTGACTGACAATGTCTGGGGATCTGTCATTTAGTTTCAATTACATCATCCAGGAAGGCTGAGCAGTTTATCTACCAAAGCCAGGTGAAAATCTGTCATCTACAGTGGGAGTATCTGTGGGGCAGCAACATTGGGTAATGGGTTATCCTTTTGGTATGGAAACTTTGTTGTGAGGCATGGATACATTTTTGGGTGGTGGAAAAACTTTTAATGACAATGATCTACTTACTGGACGAATGATGTTGGGTTTACATCAAGGGACAATTTTTTAATGAAACTTTTTCATTGTGTGGGGGTATTTCTTTGACTTTTTGGGGGGATGAGTAACAAGAGGCATTAATGTACCTCTAACTCATTTCACTGGGAGGGAAGATATCTAGAGTAACTATGGGAATCTGCGGCCTTCTTTTTCTACAGAGGGCTTCCAAATTCTGATAAGATCCCCAGCAGACCTCCACATCTTCATTGGGACCAGATGTGGGGATGGTGTTCTTGTCCTTTCAATATGGTGACAAGGTGCCTGATGGGGGAAGAGTTATCACCCCCCCCACATGACACCTGACATGGTCTGGTTTAAGAGGGGAGTACTCCTCGCCTGCCCTTTGCTACCAAGGCAGGCTGCATTCCTGGATAAGTGTCTGGTTTGAATATTAGGGGTAGTTCACAATATTCTGTACTACCCCCTAAAAAATCCCCAAAAATGGTATAGGGAGTCCCGTTTTAAAAGCTTGGGTGGCCTCCTTCTTAAACCATACCAAGCCTCATGCCTTCGACATTGGAAGTATATCTCACAAGAGATGGATCAACATAGCCTCATCCCTTGAAAGGCATCTTGTCCCAATATTTAGAATAAAAATGCCTCATCCTCACATCTGGCTGTGGGAGTTTGCAGGAGGGTTTTATTGGAATCTGTAAACTCCCTTGATAATAAGGTGCCCCCCCCCCAGATATCTGCCCTCCAAGTGGAATGAGTATGAGGTACATTATATTTTTTTGAAAATAAATAATAAACAGCAAATAAAGTCATATACACCATGAAAAACATTCTTCATTTAAAAAACATTAATGCCACACAGAAATGCAGTTTGACAATGTTGACTCATCTCACTACTGCCACACAATGACAGATCCCCATCCATCAGCTGTTTGTAAACAAAGCAGCTAAGGACTTTGAATGACATCATCCCCCAAATATGATCCAAAAGTCTAATACCCCACACTATTAAGGGGGACCTTGGTGGTCCATCGTAAAAGTCTTATACTTATAGTTTCCTCATTCAACATCTGACCACAAATCCTCACAATGGAATGTATGCTGAAAATCAAAACAAGGGCAGAGTGCATCTAAGAGTATCAATAGGTGAACAGAAAGACTGAAATCAATGTATGCAGCTACCCTTGGCAAGTGGCTGGGAAAATACAAAATTGTGTCCCTGCTCACAAGCTTATATAGTGGGAATCCACAGATGACTTACAAGAGGTCTTCAACAACACTTCCCAATGTTGAGTGTACCACACTCAACAACAATGCTGTTAGATAATGGGAGTCCACATGGTGCAGAGTAAGGATGTGGATAACAATAATGTTAGATACATTATATACATACAGTACTGTACATTGATACATACATTTCTCCCTCTTCAGGAGTTGAATGTATTCTCCGAAACATTGTCAGGTTTTATGGATTTTTGTTGTGGCCCACCTCCTTAAGGTGGCCATATATGAATCAAAATTCACCTGGGTCAGCAGAGGCGGAATTACTTTTAAACCATGTATGGATAAGCTGATTGTACAGAAGTCCATCTACCGAGTGATTTCTGTACAACCAGCCTGTTGGGTTTTTCCCAAATGATCAATGCTGATCAATGTGCTCTAATGGCGGAGAAAGCTCCCTGCCATCAGAACACAATAATGGCACAGCGGAAGTGACATCTCCATCCACCTCAAATGTGTGGATGGGGGAATTGGATTTTTTTTTTTTTTGTTCAAAAAAATGAAATAAAAAAAGGCAATGAGATGGATAATATGTGGACTCCCATTATCCAGCAGCATTGTTGTTGAGCATGAAAAACCCAGCCTGATGTGTTGTTAAAGACTTCTTGGTAGTCAACTGCTATGTAAACTTGTTAGCTGGAGCACAAATTAATGTTTTTCTTGGCCACTTGCCAAGGTGAGCTGCATTCATTGATTTCAGTTTTCCTGTTCACCTATCAACACTCTTAGATACACTCAGCTTTTGTTTTGTTTTATCCACCAAATATGCTCATGTTTACAAACAACAGTCTGCCAGAGATTATTCCTTTTATGGCGATATACGCCAATAAATGACATTTCCTTGGCTCTCTGCTTTGTGCAAAAAACATGTGTAGGGATCTGCAATTTACTGGCAGTAGCACTACTGCCTTGCTACCACTATTGTTACTGCTAGTGAGGTGGTAGAGTGACCACTGCTAAATGACAGATCCTCAGATGGTTTGTTTTATTGCTGAGAGTATTTCACATAGCAAGTTATACGTGGTTAGCATTTTACTTGCTCTTGAGGTACCAATTCATGTTTTTGAGATAATTATTTATGTGGCTTGGATTGTAAAAATAAACTTCTATGTTGATTAGAAAACCATGGCATGCTTTGATTTGACAGTGTTTTGTAACAAGCAAACATTTTCTCCAACTACATGAAAACAGTCTCTGTCACTATCTTACAACATGTGAATAATGACAGTGGTTTGCAAGTAAGGTTGGATATTCTACTACTGAGAAAAAAAGATAACATTTATGATCAAAAACACATTTTTCTCAGACTTGTCCTTTTTTTGTATACCGACTAGGGATAAGTCCTTACTGTTAAACCACACCTTTCAAATCAACCCTATACACAGTAAGCCACACCCACCTTGAGATGTTTCCTTACTCCTGTGACAGGCCCCTGATACCTCAATTCAACACTGCTTTTACATGTTTTACAATTTGTGCAAAACAAGTAAGGACAGGTGGACATTAGTTACAGTGTGTAGTAAAATCTATGCGTACTTCCAGACCCCATCAAACATCTAGTAAGCCATTTGCTCTACATCTACCTTGATTATGTTTCTAATTTGTCCTTGACCTTTATACTTTTGTCTAACTCTCATCTGTAGTATTCCCTAACCTGACATAGTGCCCATCTCTTAAAGACCTAACCTAATACTTAACCTAACTGCTCTTTTGACCACACACTGATTGTATCTCTCTGATCTCTAGGCCACTTTTCCTTACTTAGTCAATCCATGTGGCATCAACTTCAGCGTATCTCAATACATTACTTTTCCTTAGTAAATCTGTTGGTGTTGTCTTCAGCTTGACTATCCCACTTTCCTAGTCCATCCTCATTAGGGAACAGCCTCCTTGTTAAGACCAGAAAATCTAGTACTCATGTTCTTGAGGAACTTCCAAGCAGTGGTCTACACACTTTAAGTGAATTTAAAAGTTATTTTCTGGAAGAGTAGTGCACTGCTGCAGTGGCCATCTGGTCTTAACAGTGACCCAACAATCATATTATATATACATAGCAACAAAGTACAGGACATATATATGACAATAAAGTAGAATCAACATACACATTATTCACCCCCCCCCCCTCCCAAAAAAAATACATAGTATACTTTTATAAATGTTTTATAAATAGTCTTTCCTATTACACAATGTATTGAAGGCAAACATAGATTAATTCCTGCAAGCAACAAAGAGACAAATGACCAAGGTTCTAACATGTTTTTGCACAATATTGATGATAATTTGGAGTATCCTAGCAGTATTTTGTAAAAACTGTCAATTCAATAAAGAAACTCTTTCCACAGACATCAAGAAACTCTATCTACCATAGCCATAGGCTACATAGGCCTCCTTCAGTTACCCCACCAGTTTCTTCTAAGTGCTGACCAAAATTGTACAAAACTAAACATATGTCAAAGATGGATACATTGAATTTGTCAAGCCTTTCATTAAAGCTTACATATATTCCCTGGAATTTATAAAGATGCTGTATGTTTGTGCCAGATATCTTAATGAATGAAGCACTGTCAGCTGTGAGTTGTACTCACAAAGACACACAAAAATGTGCATACTGTTCCTACCTGTGATTTACCAATCAGAAAATGTAGATGCCAGTGCCAGCTCCCAACCACACAGCCCATAACTTCCTCTTCCACTGTTCTACCAAGCACACAGTGTACTCAAGCAGAAAATAGTATAGGACAGATAGTGCAGATCGCAATGCAATGTAAAATGAATGAACAATATCCACAAGTTTAAAAAAGAAAGCATATACAAATCCTCATTAGTAGCCCCAGCTCTTTGGGAAAAAAATGTCAGGGGTGAACTCATTGCTGAAGCCCTGTAATGATTTTGTGGTTCTCATTGACTTTAATGTTAAGGTCATTTCCTGTCATTATCTTTGGTATATTAGTTGAAAGAAGTAGTGATTGCAACTGGTTTTAGTATGATGGTAATAATCAAGTATTTTTTCTGTTCTGAAGGAGTCGCTAACCTCTGTCTACTGCAGATTACTACTACTGTCTGCCACAAATTTTCTTCTATGTTTGTCAAATCTAGAATTTGCCCATACGGGAAAAGCAACAGGTTTAACTTAAATCCTTTTACTGCCGACAACATAAGTAATACATTAGTAGCAGTGGTGGAATGTACACAAATGCATAGCTGCTGTTGCAGCTATGAGTTTGTTTATATGCTGCTAGTCTGTTTAATTTTATAGAACAGATTTTGGGCTATATTTCAGAATTGATCAGGTGGCTTTAATGCCATTCAATTGCTTCTGCAGTACTTTTTTATGTGCCCAATCCCACTGTCCAAGAGCCCTCCTTGGTCCCGGTGCTCACCTGCTGCTCCTGGAAGCCCAGGACCAGAAGAAGACATATCCGCATAGTGAGTGGGAAGAGATGGAAGAACCTCCATTCTTCCATCTCCCTTGTGGAGTGTGAACTCAGAAGTGCTCAGCTCCTGGTAAATCTAGGTTTAGAGCCATCGGTTCCAGGATAGGAGAGCTGGGTGAAGCAGTTTGTTAAGGACACAAGTTCCTCTTTCAGAGTTGCCTGAGTGCAGGGAAGGTCTCAGGGGTCCACAAAAAACCCTGATGTCTCCATAAAGAGTACCTGTTTGTCAAAAAGTGCTATCACATACAGGGCTTATCACCTCCTTGTGATAGCAATTAGCCTAAGTGAAAAAGCAAATGCAATATAAAATATATAATATATGTTATAAAACAAGTTTAAAGAAAATAAAGCCCCCGGCCCCTCATACATGCACATTTGCAATTTAATACATGCATATGGCGCACTTCTGTATGTAATCGACAGTTGTGCAACACATGTTGTGTATTATCACACATACCAAAATGAAAGAATTATTCTAAGGTGATCATTTATAATTAACTCTAAGCTGATAATCTGTGAAGGCTTTAAAAGAAATGTCTATGAATAATTATGGGGTATTATAGTCACACGTCGCGGGTACACTTGGTTTTGACTCTTCACATAGTTATCTATTTACATGACTCTGTCGTATCTTTTATATTTTACAGAGGATATTCATTTCATGACAAGAAATTTAATGTGTTTAATGTGTGCTAAAATTAATTTGAGTTTATTTCTTACAAAAAATATTGCTTTGAAAACTAGCACAAATATCATGACATAAAACATTGAAACATTGAAAGTGCCATTTTACAAGGTCTATGCTTTCAGAAAAGAAATAATATTATGGAGTATTAAGTAAGACTCTGGCCTAAAATGTGCATTTTTTTCACATGTGTGCAAAAAATGGCTCTGGCAGCAAAGGGCAGCGGCTTATGTCTAGCCATTTTTTTAAATTATTTTTTGTTTTGTGTAGACTTGAAAAAATTAAATACTCCTGTCAAATCTTTATTACTTCATGACCCCTTGGAGAGAGTTCACCTCATTTCCTGTCCCTTTGACAACAAGACAACAAACTAAGAAATTGATTGTTACAGGAACTCGTCATTTGAACTCATAGTCAGTAATTATAATTTGAGAGAGGTTCTTACTCTTCCTCATTTTACTGCCCTATCATTTACTTCTTGCATGTGTTAACTGAAAAGTAAGGATATATAACTTTTTTGTATGTTCTTTTGAGCATATATAACTTGATGCATACTAAAATATTCACAGCAAAAAAAAAAAAAAAAAATATTCACAGCATATTTTTCTCTTACTGTCTTCAAGGTATATGGATTTTTTTCCTTACCCATCTAACACCACTTCAGATTTCCTGTTTGAGAAGAGTGCAAATTATTTTCATTCAGAGGAAGTACCCAAAAGAGTTGCATCACTCCTCCCAAAAGCAAAGGTTATCACCATACTTATTGATCCATCTGACCGAGCATACTCTTGGTACCAGGTATGGTAGCTTGATAAATACACTTAATTTTTTTAAATAATATTTTGCAGTATAATGAAATGAAAAAAATTACATATGAAGAGTTTGTATGGTCTAAAACTCTTTTCTGTATTTCTATTTTATACAAGTTGCCTCTATGCTGCTGTCTCTGAAAAATGAATGTTTTTTTTTTGTCTTTTTGTGGTGAAATCTTTTTATTGCAGATTTTTGTAATGACGATAACAAAAGCCATTCCATATAATCTCCTTCTGTGAAAAAGTGCAAGCTTGAATGTAAAATGTCGCCCCATAAACTAGCGATCCATGTTTGGTAAAGCTGAAAGTCCACACCAACAATTTACTTGGAGGCATCCTATTTAGCAACACCTATAAAGTTCATAATGCTCCATAGAAGGGCTTCATTTATAAGAAAAGCTGCTCTCTATATGGTGTCATGCCCATCCTTCCTTTAAAAACCCTTTCTGGCAATCTTAAACTTGAACACAGCGAGAGACCAAGTGTAATTCCAGACATCACACTTTGCTTTATTAGATACTTGTGTTGCTTTATGTTGTAATAACTGGGTAACTTGAAGTTGAGAGGAGCGACATGGGGGATGGAGCGTAAGAATACAAAGCTTTCATTTTATTTTATACCTTGCATGCAATGATGAGATATAGAGAGAGCAAGGAATGTAAAGCAGTCAAGCAATAACATTAAAACGTACAGCAGAAAACATTTGTTCCTCTACAGCTACTGCAAAAAAAACAGGAATGAGCAAGGGCAAGACGTTGAGCATGTAGCTACTGTACAATATTCCACTAGAGCAGTATGTGAAATGTGATAGACTAAAACACAGGACTTCAATGTTATCCATACCCTCCACCACTCTAAAATGTGTGCAGATTGTTGAAGGGGCAGTTCTTAGAACTAATTACACTGCTTACTCTTTTTAACATTATGGAAGTGCCATAAAATGACACTTCTTTCAAGTCTTAGCACCTGTGCATATTGTGATGTAGTGTGACATGTGGTTGCATGCAACACCATGCACTGCAGAGCATAAAACTGCAGCCATGCTGCATTTGTATGCAGCTCATGGCACATCAGCTACACATTATAGTATAAAAAAGGCTCTAAACAGTTGTTTTCTATGTGCCCTTGCATTGATCCCATGTTTATGTATGCCATAGGTGAACAGATATAATAACAAATATAATATAATAAAAAAAAAACCTTAAACAGGAATCAGGTAAATGTTGTAAAGATTAGGAAATTATTTACTTGTAGCTGCTTCAGATATTACAAAAGTTTTACCTAAATGACATTTCCGTACTTCACTTCCCTGCACCATTTAAACTGTATCCTGAGATTTAAAGTGACCCTGGCAATATGGGGGTTCAAAATGAACTAAATGAAGCCATGTTGTTGATCCCCTGTCTTTGAGGGTATCAGATACTTAAAGTTGGGTGGAAATACATGCTCCACTACCACAGGTAGTCAGCTCGTAACATGTTACACCCTGAATATGGGTGTAACATGTTGCGAAAGGTGAACTTATCCTTTAATGCAGAGATTAGATAGAATGGAAGCTCTGTTCCATGCTTCCCTCTGCAGGTCACACAGCAAGAGCAGAATTTGACCAGCTGAAGTAGCAGTAGGCTGTAATGTCTGTGAACCAGTTTCTAAAGTACAGGATTCTCTCCCAGACTGTATTCCTAAAAATGGCCACCAAGAAGGGTATTTATGAGAAAGGAAGATGTCACAATGTAGCAGCTGTTATTCAAAATGCCCAAGCCATGCAACGTATTACTGTAATTATATCTAATGGCTATACATTTCCCTAGCCCAGATACTTCTTTCCTATCAATTTAAATCACAGCAGGAAAGGAAAATAAGCATTCATCAGACACTCAAAATAGTAGCTGATGGATTTCACTGTATAACAGTAACCTATAAATGATTGTCATTTTTATGTTCCATGGTGTTACCATTAAACAGGTCTTGTCTGTGCACCAGTACAGTATTTGCCACAAAATCTTATTTACCTCCTTTCTGCTCAAATAAAAGTATAGATCCTCCTGTCATATGATGACAAATTTGCACATCTCCAGGCAATAGAATTCCTATCAAAAAGAAAAGAAAATCGCACATAAATGACCATTTTAACACAGGGTCACTTGTAGCCAAAACCATCATTACCAAAAGATAAGGTAATATGCAGGGGCGGACTGACAACTCATGGGGCCCCCGGGCAATAGGGGATCATGGGGCCCCTGTTTCCTTGCCCACACTCAAAGCACACCCAAAAAAGTGTATAAAAGGTACCAGGGGCCTTTCATGGGGCCCCCTACTGACCCTAGGCCCTCGGGCAGTGCCAAAGTGCTCGAATGATCAGTCCGCCCCTAGTAATATGCTTACCAGTGATCTATGTTTTGAAATACAACTTCTTTGTGGTTCCCTGTCCACCTCAAGTATTCAACTGGTTGTATGGGTCAAATACCTGTTTTTCCCAAAACCCAGTGGTTCCTCATGTTGGTTTATGTATCCTGATATAAAATCCAGTGAGATAAACCACATCATACATCAGGAGATTAGGTATTTCACACATCCAAAGTTTGGAATACATGCAGTGGCTGAGGAAAAGCAAAGCAGAACCATTAGCATTTCAAAACATTGAGCCCCTGAAAGGTAAGTACAATCCTCATTTTTTATCAAGTAGGGTTTTTGCTATAACGTGACCACATACTGACAGGTTCTGTTTAAGGGTAACAAAGATTATTACATGCTTCTGGCCACAAATGCCCTTCTAAACGATTTACTAAGATATTTCCGATACAAATACTGAATGTTTAAAGACCTTGATCATATACATTTCCTACAGTTATTATAACAGTCTGTTGAGAATAACATGCCTATTTATTAGGCTGGTAATGACTAGTCAAGAGCTACAGATTTAGTTTACTAAATTTATTACAGAACTGCTTTTATATGATTGAGGAAAAGCAGTGTGTGACCTCTATCAGTACTGCTTTCACAAAGCAATACAGGTGAAGGAAGTAGCTATAGTTGTAGGGTAGGGGGTCTTAGTAATACTCATAGCATAAGCTTAAAATATTTTACTTTAAAAGTTTGATCTGAAGGAAATGCTACAATTTTGCAAAAGCTATTTGCTAGATTTAGAAAAGCAAACATCAAAAGCTTTTACTACTCCATGATAATAGCAATTGTGGTACATAAAATGGAAGGGTAAATTAGCAAGCATGTATTCATTTTTTTATTTTTTTTTTTTAGCATCAGCGATCTCATGAAGATTCCACTGCCCTAAAATATAGCTTCTATGAAGTGATAACAGCAGATCATACAGCTTCCTTGAAATTACAAGCCCTACAGAAAAGATGCCTTGTTCCTGGCTGGTATGCAATACATTTAGAACGATGGTTAACATACTTCCCACCCTCACAGGTAATATAACAGGGTGAAGTTATTGTTGTAAGCCTGGTATAAAATTTTAATACATACAGTATATGCACTTTGGTCAAAAGTATTTACAGACATTAGAAAGCCTTGACAGCATAACTAATTTAAGTAGATTAAACCCCCACGCAGCACTGTGATAAAGTGATATGAGGCACTTAAAAACAAAGCTCAGTGCAATTCAAAAACAGTACTATGCAAAAAATATGGATAATGAATTAATTAAATTTTAGAGAAAATGTGATACATGTCTAGATGTCCTGTTTCTATTGTAATGGATCCTTCAGTCCTCCTTAAGAGTGTGGCCAGTGGTGTATTTAGGATTTGTGCTGCCTTAGGCAACACAAAAATCAGACGCCCCCCCTCGCCGGTGGAGAGAGTCTTACACAGACCAACCACCAGCCCGCCCACAGAGAGAGCCTGACACCGACCAACACCAGCCCTCCCTGCGGAGAGAGCCTGACACCAACCAACACCAGCCCTCCCCATGGAGAGAGCCTGACACCGACCAACACCAGCCCTCCCCACGGTGAGAGCCTGACACCGACCAGCACCAGCTCTCCCCATGGAGAGAGCCTGACACCGACCAACACCAGCCCTCCCCACAAAGAGAGCCTGACACCGACCAACACCAACCCTCCCCATGGAGAGAACCTGATACCGACCAACACCAGCCCTCCCCATGGAGAGAGCCTGATGCCTACCAGCACCAGCCCTCCCCACGGAGAGTGCCTGACAGTGACCAACAACATCCCTGCCCCATTCCTACCCCCACCAAAGAGAGCCTTCCACTAATACCCACCCCTACCCGAGAAAGCCTTCCACTAATACCCACCCACCCCTGGCAACAGAGAGAAAGACACTCACCTTCACAGCTCTGGACATCCCCGGGAATGACAATCGAGCTCTGCATACACCCTCCAGCAGCCCGCAACCTCTCTCAGATCCCACCTGGTCCCCATGTTGCATATGTCCCTTCTTCCAGGGGGCAGTGCTGCCCCCCTAACAAATGCCGCCCTGGGCACATGCCTTGTTTGTCTTGTGGTAAATATGCCCCTGTGTGTGGCCCTACTCTACTACATGGATTGGCAAGTGGATAACATTTGCCCAATATCCAGAAAGGGTCTACTTTTGATCCAGATGTTGAGAACACCTTTGGCTCAAATATTGAGCTGCACAAAAGCTTTTCAAGAAACACCTACTGTGCACTCCTTTATGCCTCTACCCTCTACCTCAGAGGCTAGGAAATGTTCCCATCACTCCCCTCAAACCTCAGAGTCCAAGTCCATAATTCTGTTCTGCCAGAAGTCTCCAAGCCCCCCAAGTCCTCCTTGCAATGAACAGATTCCCCTACTTCTTGAAGCGGAGGAAGGTTTGTTGGCCTTTGCGGCCACTTGGTTCCATTATATTTTGGATGCCTGGGTCCAAAGCATGGTATTCAGGGGCTACAAACTAAAATTTTAATCTCTTCCTCTGCCTTGCTTCATGATGTCCAGTCTTACATCTTCCCTGCAAATTGTCTTAGCTTAGCTTTTTCAGTCGGGGAGTCAGCTATCATTTCGGAAGAGGAAAGGTTTTCAATCTGCAGTTGCACTCATTTTCCCCAGAGATTGGTAAATGGTAAAGCTTCAATTTGTAAAAAATACCCAATCAGGTGCAAAGAAAATAAACAACATTTATACCTGCACTTGACTGGGTTACCACATTTACTAAGCTCTAGGAAAACTGAGAGCAATTGCACTTCCAGAATGCAACTGCACTTGCAAAGTGCACAGTCTATTTGCCTTTATAAAACCTCCGCGATGTCTGCTTGGGACAAGTAGGCTCATTATCTGAATCATCACATTGCAAGAATCCTTCCTTTGGCATGGAAGTTTTGCTGTGATGGATGCCAGCCTGATGGTTTGGGGTGTCTTGGACATCTTCTTGGAATAAGGCTGGGGAGCTCATCTCCCAATTAACATTCTGGAACATTCTCAATTATCCTTTCAATGCTGTACCTCTGAGTCATCCAATCCAGTCACTTAACACCATGGCTGTGGCTTATATCAACCATCAAGAAGGAACAAGAAGTCCCACAGATCTAAGAAAAGCCAAGCAGATTCTGGCTTTGGGTGAACTTCGTATTTTAGCCTTATCCATCACACACATCTGGGGCATGGACAATTGACAGACGGACTTCCTCTGTTGATAATGTTTGACACAGAAGAATGGTCTTTCCAGCCAAAGGTGTTTCAGGGCCTCCAGATTCAACAACAAGTGTCCTGAGTTTGTTTCCAGATCCAGGGATCCTCTAACTCTCACAGTGGTAGTGAACTCGATTTATGCTTTTCCTCCTCTGCAACTCCTCTCTCGCCTGCTACAGTGGATCAAGATGGAGGGAATTCCTGTGATTCTCATTGTGTCAAAAAGGTCCAGGAGGATGTGGTACATGGACCTTATCAGATTTCTGGTAGATTCTTGGTAGGCCCACTCAGATTGCCATATCTTCTGTTCCAAGAATTGGTTTATCACCCTCCTTCTTAGTCACTGACTTCAACAGCCTGGAAGTTGAACCCAGGTCTGGAGGAATAGGGGCCTGCTGGATTCTGTTAACACTTTGATCTTGAAAGCTAGAAAATTGACTTCTTGCAAAATCTATCATTGCACCTAGAAAGTCTAATTCTCTGGTGCAAGCAAAGCTAATCCATCCCAAAAATATCACTGCGAGATGAATCCAGTCTTGTTTGGATCAACAGTTGAAATTGAGTACCATCAAGGGTCAAATCTGAGCCTTATCAGTTATATTACATTACAGTTCTATTAAGACCTTTTCCTTCTCAGTCCTTAGGCATACAGATGTTGTTCACTTTGTTCCACCTGTACTTTCCCCAGTCACTTCATGACATGTTTTAAACCAGATTTAATCTGACTCAAGCCTCCATCCTTACTGTAGTAGTGAGCTCTGCTAACCCTGAATTGGAGCTAGTGAGAAAAACTGCTGTCTTTAATTTTACAGCCGACAGTTCTGTGTGCTTCACTGATCCTCCAAAGCTTTACCTTCAGTATAACTGACATCAGACAAAGGCTTGAAGTCAGTAAACATTTGCTACTATTGATACAAAGTAGTAAGCAAACAGCTGCTCCTAACAGTTTATAGGCCTATAGATATATGTATCTAACAGACCTCCCACAACATTTCCCCAACAAACTTGTCATCTGAGACAATCTGGAAGTCAGTGTAAACAGAGGAAGAAGCCTGATTGATAAAACCAGTGAGATTGGTTGCCTCCTTTATTTGTCTTCCCAAGAAAGCAGAATAATCTGCAAAACATGTCTAGAATTTGGGAGCTTGTCCCTTCTTCCCTTGGACTATCTACAAAGAATATTGTAATGTAACCAAGTTATGTATTGTAATAATTATTCTTTGATGAAAAAACCGATGGGGATATGAGAAGCTCACTTAAGGTAGATTTATTTTGTAGTGAGACAAACAAAAACTTTTTGTAATGTAATTAATATAATGTTTTTATTTTTGCTTTAATAAAGAAATAATTTTAGGATTTAATTCATGCACCATAAAAGGCCTTCTTTCCCCAATCTATTTTCTGCCCAAAGTTTGCCTGGGATGAGGTTCTTAATTAACAATAACCACCAAACAACATCCTATATAGAAGTCCTGTCTTGAGCCATGATGGCAGGTGGAATGGGGCTGTGAACCAGTATGCAGGATCTAAATGACCTGCACTGTACAATACTGTGTTCCCTTATGAGTACTAATAAAGGAACCCAGTGAAGCTAAAAAGGCGCCGCTGGCCTATCATGCCAAGCACACACCAACAGAATGATATCACCATCCTAACTATGTCCAAGTCTATGTACAGTCACTTCGCCCCCAGGCCTTCTTCTAAAGAAATAAATCATGGAGGTCAGAATACAAAAACAAATAAAACAAATAAAAAACATACAAGTGTGCACTCACACATGCTCTATCAGGTGCAGGACATGTTACATAACCTAACGTCTGCTTAATCCATATTACAGTATCTAATGCCGTCATGGGCTATATCATTTTATCCAAAATTACAAAGTGTTAGGTCCAGGACCCACAATAAATAAACTACTTATCTGACACTGCTATCCCTGCATGTCCTACAGGACTTAAGGGGATGGTTTGTGGAATGCATTACATAATAAAGATATTGATATAACAAAAATATTTATTTTCATATCCAATTTACAATATTTACAAAAATGAGCCAAAATGATCCAAAACTTAAACTGTCATTCAGTCCAGGTGGTTTGTGACTTCCATATTCCTAATTATTTTTGTCTCTCTTTGGAGACCTGCTGATCACAATTGATAACTCAGCATTTTATCAAGCTCACAACTGCATTGTGCCATCTGCCTTTGCAAACTTGTCTGGTAAATCTGTTCCAAAAGATATTTGTCTCCTCCTCAAAATGTGTTACTTCTCCAAAAATAAAGGTGACAAGCAAGTTAGTAGCTTCTAAGTCATTGAACATCTGAAGCATTACAATAGTCAGTTACCTCTGTTACAGTTATTGTTTTTGAAAAAAAAGTGAGGGTGAAATGAAACGATGATGAAAGATGTTTTAGTGTTCTGCTAAGTGTGTTTGTTTCCTCAAGTTTAGCTAATCTAGGCATTACTGCTCCTTGTGCTTTGTTTGGTATGGATTAAATCATACTGGTTCACTGTTTTATTAACAGTTCTAAATATACTCTTTGTTCAGCTTCTCATTGCTGAGGGCTTATTAGAAATTGTAAGTTGAAATTTATGCTAACCTTATTATAGTTACTGGCTGCCAAGAACAGGTTTAGTTAAACAAGTTTGGTTCATCAATGTAAATAACTGAAAGGACGTATCGATCCATAATGACATCCTCCCCTGGAATCCCTAATACATTCATCCACATAAATGGCAGCTCCACTGTAACAATTAGATGCAAGTTGCAAGCTAATGCGTTTCTGGAACAGATCCCCTTTGCATCCCAATATTAGTAGATTCCAAACACGGCTGTCATTATGGATTAAAACAAAATGTGTAAAATGTAAATGCCGCCGTGCTAAATGGATCAAATATAATCTGTGAAAAAAACTTTCTAACTTTAATAGTTATATGTCAAAGCGCCACTGTGAGGTGAACACTTTACACTATTTTTGTCATTATGGATTGATAAATTCTCTTGTTTATCCACTTGCCCTCCAGAATATTTACCCCCTTTCCTGACAAGACCATTTTTTGAGATACGGCGCTGTATTAATTTAACTGACAATTGCGCAGTCATACAATGCTATAAATAAATTCAATGTACTTTTTTTCCCCAGAAATAGAGCTTTCTTTTGGTGGTATTTGATAACCTCTGTGTTTTTTTATTTTTTTGTGCTATAAACAAAAAGGGACCGACAACTTTGAAAAAAAACCCAATTTTTTTGACTTTTTGCTAATAAACATGTCCAATAAAAACATTTTAAAACTCAAATTTCGACATAAATTTAGGCCAAAATATATTCTGTTACATGTCTTTGCTAAAAAAAACCCCAATATGTTCACATTAATTGATTTATGTGAAAGTTATAGTGTCTACAAATGGTAATATATTTGCTGGAATTTTTATTTTTGTTTTTTTACTAGTAATAGCGGCGATCAGCGACTTATTGCGGGACTGCGGTGGGCATTCTGACATTGGGGGGAACTGACTAACTGCCACTGACATCCCCAGTGACACTAATACAGTGATCAGTGCTAATAAAAAGCACTGACTCTATACTAATGACACTGGGCAGGAAGGGGTTAACATCTGGGGTGATCAAAGGGTTAACAGTATGCTGTGTTGTGTTTTACTAAGTGTGGTATTTGTGATTTACTGGGGAAACAAGCTGCTTTGTATTGCTCTGCTGTGCAGAGCAATACAAAGCAGCCTGTAAATGCTGACAGGAGAGAGATCTGTATTGTTTACATACAGACCTCTCCCCTGTCAGCTCTGCCGATGATCACTGAGTCCCAGCGGGGCCAGGTGATTAACATGCCGAGGAGCCAATGAGCGTGCCCCCATGCGCGCCCCCTATCCGGAAATACAGAATCACGTAAATATACATGATTTTGTGCATCCCTGCTGCCCTGTAGCAGTACTTCTGCTATAGGGTGGTCAGGAAGTGGTTATGTATTACTGCGATTGTTTTTATTCCCTCATTAAAGTACCTAAATACTGTATATCTCAAAAGACAGTTTGTTTATTTTTTTTTCGGTTTTTGTCTGCTTTAGGCCAAACCACTCATTTTTAACCACCTCCTGTCCGGCCGTTGTATATAAACAGCTGGACGATGGCAGTGCAGGGTTGGGTGGCCGTTTATAAACGGCCTCCCTGCCCCCTGCTTGTGCGCGCTCCCTGGGAGTGTGCAGCACCGCGATCCGATGCCCGCTGTGGATCATGTGATCACTGACTGGCCAATCTGTGATCACATGCAGAGTAGTAAGCAAGATGTCACTTCTGACATCATTGCTTACTACCTGTGAAATCTGTGAATGATCACAGAGGTCACATGGTACAAGGCTATTCACAACAGCCTTTTACCATGTGACAAGCTGTGGCCAAACACAGCTCACACAGTAGTTCTCAATGGCTGCAATAATGCAGCCAGAGAGAAGCAGAAACGATTGCTTTTACACCCATAAAGGCTTTAAAAACAATCAGTGTAAAAAAAAAAAAAAAATCTTCATCACCCCCCACAAGTAGTACAGTGTCACCATGGTGACACTGTACTGCTAGGGTGACAGTATGTAAAAAAAAAAAAAAATAAATAATAATAAAAAAAGAAAATAATAAAAAAAGAAAATAAAAATGTAAAAGAAAACGTTTCAAAATTATACTTTTTGGTTAGAAACTAATTTGGGTAATTTTTTTACTAAAAAGATAATGGAATAAATTTTGGCCAAGATTTATGATGAAATATTAATATTTATTTGCAAAATTTTATATGAAAAACACTTTTTTTCAAAATTTTTGGATATTTTCATTTACATAGCAATAAAAATAAATATCCCAGTGGTGAATAAATACCACCAAAATAAAGCTTTATCTGCCTAAAAAAAAAGCTAAAAAATTCATATGTGTACAGGGTTGCATGACCGCGCACTTGTCATTCAAAATGTGATAGCGCTGAAAGCTTCAAATTGGCCTGGACAGGAAGGGGGTAAAAGTGTCCGGACTTGAAGTGGTTAAATGAACAGTTTTTGTTTGTTAAATAAAATTAGCTTATCAGAATCCCTTGTTAATACATGTGATACAGACGTGTCAACCTGGGAGAACAGCTTACAGGGTGATAAACAAGTAGCACAAGCTGGGTGTCTGGATAGGTTAAGGAGAATTGCTCCTTAATGTGCACCATAAAAAGGGGTCTTAGGAAAAGCACACAATAAAGGAATGTGTGCAGTGCAAACAAGAACAGATGAAAAGAATTAAGAGAGAATGAATGA
Source organism: Staurois parvus (assembly GCF_062004578.1). NCBI lineage: Eukaryota > Metazoa > Chordata > Amphibia > Anura > Ranidae > Staurois > Staurois parvus. The sequence goes on from NW_028318368.1 coordinate 3,647,079, forward strand.
GAATACAAGAGAGGTAGAATCATGCAGATGTAATAACCTAATGAGAATTGCACCCAGCGTACAAAACAAGAGAAGTGATCCTTATGCACAGAATAAGAGCAGATACTACATAGATAAATCCAATATAAATGACAAGAAACTTGCATAGTGAAAATTACACAGTATACAAGAGCCATGAAGCAGTACTGTGCCATACAAACAAAAAAGACAATTAGATTGATTGTGTATAACAAAAGAAGTACTATGTAATGTTCAATGTAAATGTTCTCATCCTTTTATAAACAGTAACCTACAGACTTTACCCACTAATATACCCCAGAGCAGGGGCGGACTGACAATTCATGGGGCCCCCGGGCAATAGGGGAGCATGGGGCCCCTGTGTCCTTGTCCAAACTCAAAAAAGCCTATGAAAAAGGTACCAGGGGCATCTCATGTGGCCCCCTACTGACCCCGGGCCCTCGGGCAGTGCCCGAGTTTCCAAATGGTCAGTCCGCTCCTGCCCCAGAGCTTCTTTCATGCTGTGCGCTTTGCGTTCATACGGTTCATATGGCGAGGGAAGCATCCACGTATAAGTCGGGCCATACTGCTAAGACCAAAGCTTAAATGAAACTCTGGGTTGGACTAGAACAGGAGATGGCTCAGGCTTCGCTAGCGGAATTGCCTTGGGAGGGAAAGATGCACGCTGTCTACTTGGCCTCGCACCCAGTCATTGGCCCTACATTGGCAGAGATGAACAGATTATTTTGATCATCTTCCCTATCTGTCTTTCCTTCACCAATGACGCCAGTCATTGGTCACCCAGGCTTTCCCCCAGGCCTTACGGACCCAAAGTTTGTAACACAGTCCTTGGCAAGGCTATTCCATGCCTCACACTTTATTCAACTTCCTAACTGGATCCCTACTTAGACACTACTAGACAGACAAATGCCTATAGCTCTGGACCATTGGAGAGCCCTTCAGCTTTCACACTTTTTAGGCTATGCCTAAACTGGTGCTCTTCTCTTGGCAGCTTCACCCCTTTGAGGAGCTCTTCCCGCAGCAAGACCCGACTCGAAGTACCCTTTCATCCTGCTATAAAACTCTGTTAGACCTCCATGCAACTGCTGATCCCCCTTTATTAGTGAAATGGGAAAGGGATCTGAGGATGAGTTTTACAGAACCCCAGAAAGAACTCATTCACTTCTTTGCACAAAAATCTTCCCTTTGCAGCAAATATCAAGAGTCCTCTTATAAAATTATTGCCTGCTGGTATAGGACCCCTTCGGTTCTTGCCAAACTCTTTCCCAATCAATCGGATCGTTGCTGGAGATGTGAACAACACCCGGGCACTATCCTCCATATCTTCTGGGAGTGCCCTAAACTACAGTCCTTCTAGAAACCAGTGCTCCAACTCATACACAAATTCACAGACATATTTGTGCATAATGACCCAGCAGCAGTCCTCCTTAACCTCACTCCTATGTCTAATAAACGCTGTTATAAATCTCTCCTTAAACACCTTCTAAATGCGGCACAAGCATGCATCCCATGTCAATGGAAACAACAGACAGCCCCTACTGTGACTCAGTGGTTCGCCAGGGTGAACGATATTGAACAGATGGAGAATCTGACCTCTGATATACAAGACAAATCAGAGGAACACAAAACCAGGTGGTTTTATTGGGACCTCCTTCGCTTCTCAGATGAATACCTCCAATGTACCCGATGATCGCTTTTCATGCATGAACCAGGGGCCATATGGAGTGGCTGGGTGGTGCAGTTTCCTGCTTCCTGATGACCTAGTTTTCCTTTGACTCCTCCCTACCCCTTTTTTTGTTTTTTTCCTCTTCTATTTTCTCCTTTCCTCTTTTTCTTCCCTTTTCCTTCTTTTTCTCTTCCTATTCTTTACTAGAATGCAAAATTGAAAACTCTGGTATGCTTAGTCCCTAAGAACTAGTACTGCTGTGGTCTTCCCTCTTCCCTGACCCTTTAGTTTTGACTCCGCAGACACTGTATGGGGGGGGGGGGGGGTTTGCAAGGTGTTTTCTTTATGTACAGATGGCTCAGTATTTACTTTTTGGAAGTTACACAGTTGTTCTGTTTATTTTATATGGTTGGTGAAGCCACTTTTTCATGTCATTTCATTGTTACTGTTGCATACTACTAAAAAAAAATTATAAAAAATAAATAAACAGTAAGCAAAACATACATTTACTGTTTTCTTGTCTATTTTCATCTATTCATTGTATTTCATTGTATGTTGTAGTTTGGCTCTTATAATGATTCTAAACACTTAAGGTTTCTTAGCTTATTGCATTATCTATTTTAAGGTAAAAAAAACCTTCTTGCAACAGGATCCCCCAGCCCCCTTCCCCATAGCCCAATTTCGATCCAGGACTGTGCCTGGGAGCAGCGGTTTTCTCCACTCGCTCCCTCTTCACAGTTCAGATTGATTCCAGTGGTTGGCTTTTGCTGCAGTCAACCAAAACCTGTAAAGATGCAGCATGGAGTGGGGCTGAGCCACACTGTCTATGTCTATAGACACAGGCAGTGCGGCTCAAGATCAAGCCCACACGAGTGCCCCATAGGAAACGGCTGCCTCTGGGGACACTCGCCAAAGAGGAGGAGTCAGAAGCATCTGAAGGGAACCCCAGAATAGGAGGATTGAGGCTGCTCTATGCAAAACCATTGCACAGAACAGGCAAGTATAATATGTTTAATATTTGAAAACAAAAAATGAAAATTGAGATTTACAATCACTCTAAGCCAATATGCTTAAAATGAAACTCCAGACAAGCAGCCGACTACACAGCTGGAAAAAGTGGTAACATATAGGATTTAGCACCATTTGGTAAATGTTATCAACACAGTACACTTACTCAACACTGCATTTACTCAACATCTAATTTATAATCCATATTCAATATGTTATCTTGATGTTGGTGGAAAGATAGATCACTTTGAAAATGTATACTAATTAGAGTATTATGCTATTTCAGCTGTTAATTATTGATGGACAACACCTGAGGAGTGATCCAGCTATTGTCATGGATGATGTGCAAACATTTCTAGGAGTCTCTCCACATTATAACTACTCAGAGACTCTAACGTAAGTATATTCTCTTTTTGCTTTTACTTTCTGTTATGAGGCACCATTAAACATTGACATAAGTAGCCTCCGCATCGTTATGTATATCAAATGAGGGGTGTCGCATAATTCAGTGTTACTATATATAACTTATGGACAATGTCTTCCTTGTTCAGTCATTGAAAAATATGTTCATTGCAGTCAAAACTGTGCTTTGGGAATAATTTAAAAACTCGGATCTACTTCACTTTCAAAGCACATTGTGTAAAGTGCCCTCCAGAGGAATTAAGGAAAACATTATAATGTAAGTTCTGCAGTTATAAAATCTAAGAAAAATTAAAGCAACTGTGCTACCACATGATTAATTTGGTGAAATATGTACTTAGCTTTAGCCAGAACATGTGACATCTAGCTAGTGCTGATTGATAGGTAGACTGGGAAATTCTAAAGGTTTTACCTCTCATTCTCCACTTAATTATTTTACACAGAGACATTGTGGAATAATTATATGTCTGCAATGTTATAATTAAAATAAGGGCAACTAAAGGTTAATCATAAGCATATAAACTTGCTTTCCGAATAATGAAACTATTCAATGCTCAGGGAAACATGCATTTCCTCTATAAAATGTAAGAAATCAAAAGTCCATTTTAACTGTAGTTAAAAACAGGTAACAATGTATAACTCCAGGCAAACAATTAAATGCTGTTAAATGCATATATATTAAAGTAGTTTGAAGACATACTGGGAGTTTTCTGGTGCTACATAGATGTATTTCACTACACTTTATATTTTATTTAAAAACTTCCATTTTATTGGAATAATCACATATAGTAAAAACTTTTTTAAAACAAAAAAGCTTTTCCTAAGAAGCCTTTTAACATCTTTGTTTTCCATTTCTCACAAATGATTCTGCATGCTACATCTATCAAAGCGTTACATATATCAGTTAAGTATCATCATGATCTTTTGTGTTGATTGTAGTGGTGGGGCCCAAAGTAGATTCAAAAAGGTTGATTTACTAAAGGGAAATAGAATTTTCACTTTCCAAGGAGAGTTACCCCTACAGCTTAATAAATGAGGTTAAGTTATGCTGACTTCCATAATTTACTCATGCAAAAATGCTTTTTGTTTTATTTTCCTTGCATGTTGGGTGCTTTTTACAAAGTGAAACTGTATGTCATACACTAAACTCTGAGGAAAATTCCCTTGCAGATTGTAAATAAACAAACAAATCTGGAAGTCACAAAATCCTCATCACTTCTGGTTTCTGATGTCATACAGTGGGAGGAACAACATCTGTTCCATCAGTTGGATTGGTCCCAGGCTCCCCAATGGGACAGAAGATTCCGGGAAAGACAGCGGTGGTGGCAGGAGGGGGGAGACCCCCTTTTGTCACCTGTAAAAGCGATTAAATGACTTTATAGCTGCTAGGATGTCTTTTACATAAAACAGAATTGCTGGCTGAAAAGATTGACACCAGAATCATAGTTGTAGCTTCAACCATGATCCTGGTATAACCACCTTAATGTGAGGCCATATATATTCACACGATGGTACTGAAGTGGCTAAAAGAAGCCAGCAATGCAGCTTTGTTTGCCAGCAATTTAAACTGCTCTTTCTTACTTTGTAAATGTAATTTTTGCTGTAGCATGTCCAACAGCAAGAATGAAAAAAAACCTGCATAGACTCCCCCAAAATGCAAAACAGACCCTTCGAGTCTGGTATAGATTTTAAGAGAGTACCTCAAAACAACAAAAAAAAAAAATGCATGAAGCTCTCCCTAAAAATCCATACCAGACCCTTAATCTGAGCAAGCAACCTGTCTGGCCAGAAAAGAGATAGGATGTGTACACCCCACCTCCGGACTCAAGCCACATGCCCTCAAGATAGGGGATGCTGTGCCAGGGTGGACCCCCGGCAAAGCACCTTGTCCTCATGTTGATGAGGACATGATTCCCATCTCCACAGTGGGGTGGGGGTCTTTGGGCAGGGGCTTATCAGGACCCCCTTTATTAACCCCTTCGCGCCGACATCACACAAATATGCTGTCTCACAGAACTGGGCTTTTTTCCATGAGGCCACATATTTGCTTACCTGTCTGTCTGCTGGGAGCACGCCGCACAGCAGTTGGTAGTGATGCAAAGGGTGCAAGCAGCAGCTGCTTCTCTAACAACAACTGACAGCTGGTATAGTGATGACATCATTGCCCAAATATGGATGTGTGTTGCCATATTTAGGCAATGATCTAACCCGCTCTATTCCCTGCCCATTACAGGTCTAGAGATTCCCAGCCATGTAAGTGAATGGGCTGGGTGTTGTCAATGGTTGTAAGCATGCAGCGACTGCAAGCAGTCACTGCTTTCTTAGCAACTATTGGCAGCCAGAAGCTGTCACGATCATCAGGAAATAAAGCCCTAAACCTTTGGCATTCTGATGAATATCCAAACAGTGAGTGTTCAGTGAGCTTTTTCCTAGACCCCAAGTGCCTTTTTATCTCCTGTTGTACTTTCTCCTGGGGAAATAGGGAAACTGGAGGTCCTAAGCATTTACTGACTGTTAAACCTACCTTTTTCACAGTTCCTGATGAAGCAGGTCAACTGAATCAAGAAATGATTTGAATCTATCCAACCTCCATCACTACAATCAGCAAGAAATATATCTTACTGATATATATTTACTATGTTATGCTTTTTGGGTAGGGCTGCCAGGATTAATTTATGAAAAGGTGTATTGTGAGGCTCCCTATTAATATTCTAATAAGATGAAAGATGTTTAATAAAATATATTGTGTATGTGAAAAACATCTATTTGGTGCCTGGAAAATTCAAGTATGCCTTCAAACTATTTTAATATTCAAACTATACATAGCAAGGGATGCAGTTTTCTTACCCAGTAAGCTAGCCTAAACCTCTGTTAAGTGCATATACACTATATTGCCAAAAGTATTGGGATGCCTGCCTTTACATGCACATGAACTTTAATGGCATCCCAGTCTTAGTTCGTAGGGTTTAATATTGAGTTGGCCCACCCTTTACAGCTATAACAGCTTCAACTCTTCTGGGAAGGCTGTCCACCAGGTTTAGGAGTGTGTCTATGGCAATGTTTGACCATTCTTCCAGAAGCGCATTTGTGACGTCAGGCACTGATGTCGGATGAGAAGGCCTGGCTCACAGTCTCCGTTCTAATTCATCCCAAAGGTGTTCTATTGGGTTGAGGTCAGGATTCTGTGCAGGCCAGGCCACCCCAAACTTCCTCATCCATTTCTTTATGGGCCTTGCTTTGTGCACTGGTGCGCAGTCATGATGGTATAGGAAGGGGCCATCCCCAAACTGTTCCCACAAAGTTGGGAGCATGAAATTGTCCAAAATGTCTCCGTATTTAGAGTTCCCTTCACTGGAACTAGGGGACCAAACTCAAACCCTGAAAAACAACCCCACACCATAATCCCCCCTCCACCAAACTGTACACTTGGCACAATGCAGTCATGCAAGTCATGCAAGTACCGTTCTCCTGACAACCACCAAACCAAGACACATCCATTGGATTGCCAGACAGAGAAGCATTATTTGTCACTCCAGAGAACATGTATCCACTGCTCTAGAGTACAGTGGTGTCTTGCTTTACACCACTGCATCTGACGCTTTATATTGCACTTTGTGATGTAAGAGCTGCTTGGCCATGGAAACCCATTCCATGAAGCTCTGCATGCACTCTTGTTGTGCTAATCTGAAGGCCACATGAAGTTTGCAGGTCTTTAGCTATTGACTCTTCAGGCTGTTGGCGACTTCTGCGCACTGTGCAATTCAGCATGCGTTGACCCCACTCTGTCATTTTACATGGCCCACAACGTCGTGGCTGAGTTGCTGTTGTTCCCAGTTGCTTCCACTTTGTTATAATATCACTAACAGTTGACCGTGGAATATTTAGTTGCAAGGAAATTTCACGGATGGACTTATTGCACAGGTGGCAACCTATCACGGTACCACGCTTGCATTCACTGAGCTCCTGAGAGCGTCCTATTCTTTCACAAATGTTTGTAGAAGCAGTCTGCATGCCTAAGTGCTTGATTTTATACACCTGTAGCCATGGAGGTTATTGGAACACCTGAATCCAATGATTTGGAGGGGTGTCCCAATACTTTTGGCAATATAGTATATGTTAAAGTAAATCTGACCTATTTTAGAACTGTTCTAAACACTGGCAACTGTTTAGCACTTCTTTCAAATACTAGAACTTCTGTTGGCAGTAAAAGGTCTGGCACTTGGCAGTAAATTGGTCAATTTGGTACCAGAAAAGTGAAAGACATAATCCAGACTTTGGAGATCAGATGAAAAGCCTAACACAAGTACTTGTGGTATCAGGACTGTCATTAAAAATTGAAAACACCTATTTTAAGATAAGCTTTATACTAAGTGCTTACTTACCAAAGAACTTTGTAATTCTATCAAGCCAGTCATCCAGCCACCTCTGCCAGACCATATAGCTAGGCTGGGAACCTCACGCATGTCCATTGCACTATTTTACCTGGACAGTCAAGGAGAATCTCTATACTGATGGAGTCATCACATTGAACTTTCTTCCTAGATGATAAACTGACAGCACTGTGCAGATCAGTAGAGCCTGGTTGGCTGGCGGTGCTGTCCCTCCTTATTGCTGTTTGTGCCCTGCTACACAAGAGATTACTAAAAGCTATTATAAAGACAAATTCGATCAGTTTTAAACAGGTACAGTTACATTTAAAGTGATCCTTTCAGTAAAAACAGTTCTGGAAAAAAGAATACCTTCAAAAGATAACAGTAAATATTCACCTTTCCCCTTGGCCGTGTTGCCAAATTCTGCTCTGTTCAAGAGGAATATTATGCAGAAGCCTGTGGAGAGACCAATGATAACAAGAGTAGCAATCTCCTATGTCTCCCACTGCTAAGCGGTTTGTCCATTTGCATTCCATGTCACAAGACTGTGTTTGTGCTGACAAGGTCACTTTAATAATTTATTTCACATGAATGCATAATTGTTTATGTTCTTTTTAATGAATATATAACTGTCTGTCAGATGTAATAACAAGTTATTCACCAAAAGCAAATATATTTTAAATAATATAACATCACAAATGTACCTGTACATGGCAGTATTTTGTGCAATTGTATTTATTGTAATTTGACCACCTTAGCTATGCTACAGATTAAGTCAGTGCTGATAATTATTGTTTATTATTGTGTTACGTAACTCTTCACCACAAGAACATCACATACCTGGCACACCAAGTGCACAGGCCAGTATCCTAATGACCCAAGAATGCATGAACTTCACAAATATTTATTATGTAAAATAAAGCAAGACATCCTAGATGATGTCGGTGCTCCACTTCTCATGGTTTAATTTTTTTAATATTTTCATTAATCAATTCAAGCACATTGCAATTGGCTTGTTTCTAACAAACACATAAATTGTTTTATATACCGTAAAAGAAAACCATTTTTGGACACCCCTCTCATGTACTAGGCTGTGAACCCACACTTTTTCATATGCCTGGTGGGCTGGACTAGTACCATTTAAGGAGAGAGCAACGCTGTCTTGCATTTATGATTTAAAAACAGTGATATGAAAATGAAGAAAAAATAACAAAGCAAGTTCAGCAGATCAGTCTCAATAGGTCAGGTATGAACACATCAGCTTGGTTCGCTTGTTTTCAGGCAACGACTGTAGACCCAGAACCTCTGCAGCTTTAAGCCCCTATAACTGAATGCTCAGGCAGTAATCCAACTTTCTGAAATACTGTAATGAACATGGAGGGACAGCATCAAATAAAGACATGCTAACACAATTGGGGTCACCTTACCAGAAATGTTGCCATGGGGCCAATGTTATTAGGATGAACACCTTATAAGATATACCATGTTACCAAAGTGATATTACCCAAGACAGAAAGTTGCTGATGTGGTTAGTTAGGTACTCATTAGAACTGAAGAAGCTGCTTGCAAAAGCTGCAAAACATCTTCAAAATTACAAAACAAGTCTAGATGAATATGTCTACTGCTAGATGTAGTCAGTGAGGGTTACATTAGCATACCATGTTACCAAAAGGACATATTACAAGAAGAGCAATGCTACCAGAGGCTCCATTCCCCATGTTACTGGTGGGGTCATACTCCAAGATGCGATTACCCGAGATGCATCTTAAAATTCTACTACATGTGCAATGTTAGTAATGTCATAATTTTAGAAGTTACAGTCATGGCCGAAATTGTTGGCACCCTTGATATTTCTCCAGGAAATCATGTATTTCTCACGAAACGTATTGCATTAACACATGTTTTGCTATACACATGTTTATTCCCTTTGTGTGTATTGGGACAAAACAAAAAAAGGGAGGAAAGAAAGCAAATTCGACATAATGTCACACAAACCTCCAAAAATGGGCTGGACAAAAGTATTGGCACCCTTTCACAACTGCGGATAAATAAGAATGTTACAAGCATGTGATGCTCCTGTAAACTCACCTGGGGCAAGTAACAGGTGTGGGCAATATAGAAATCACACCTGAAAGCAGATAAAAAGGAGAGACGTTCACTTAACCTTTGCATTGTGTGTCTGTCTGTGCCACACTAAGCATGGACAACAGAAAGAGGAGACGAGAACTGTCTGAGGACCTGAGAACCAAAATTGTGGCAAAATATCAACAATCTCAAGGTTACAAGTCCATCTCCAGAGAACTAGATTTGCCTTTGTCCACAGTGCGCAACATTATCAAGAAGTTTGCAACCCATGGCACTGTAGCTAATCTCCCTGGTCGTGGACGGATGAGGAAAATTGATGAAAGATTGCAACGCAGAATAGTCCGGATGGTGGATAAGCAGCCCCAAACATGTTCCAAAGACATTCAAGCTGTCCTGCAGGCTCAGGGAGCATCAGTGTCAGCGCGAACTATCCGTCGACATTTAAATGAAATGAAACGCTATGGCAGGAGACCCAGGAGGACCCCACTGCTGACACAGAGACATAAAAAAGCAAGACTACAGTTTGCCAAAATGTACTTGAGTAAGCCAAAAGCCTTCTGGGAAAACGTCTTGTGGACAGATGAGACCAAGATAGAGCTTTTCGGTAAAGCACATCATTCTACTGTTTACCGAAAACGGAATGAGGCCTACAAAGAACAAAACACAGTACCTACGGTAAAATATGGTGGAGGTTCAATGATGTTTTGGGGTTGTTTTGCTGCCTCTGGCACTGGGTGCCTTGACTGTGTGCAAGGCATCATGAAATCTGAGGATTACCAAAGGATTTTGGGTCGCACTGTAGGGCCCAGTGTCAGAAAGCTGGGTTTGCGTCCAAGATCCTGGGTCTTCCAGCAGGACAATGACCCCAAACATACGTCAAAAAGCACTCAGAAATGGATGGCAAAGAAGCGCTGGAGAGTTCTGAAGTGGCCAGCAATGAGCCCAGATCTAAATCCCATTGAACACCTGTGGAGAGATCTTAAAATTGCTGTTGGGAAAAGGTGTCCTTCCAATAAGAGAGACCTGGAGCTGTTTGCAAAGGAAGAGTGGTCCAAAATTCCGGGTGAGAGGTGTCAGAAGCTTATTGATGGTTATAGGAAGCGACTGATTTCAGTTATGTTTTCCAAAGGGTGTGCAACCAAATATTAAGTTAAGGGTGCCAATACTTTTGTCCAGCCCATTTTTGGGGTTTTGTGTGACATTATGTCATATTTGCTTTTCTGCCTCTGTTTTATATTTGTTCCAATACATACAAAGGGAATAAACATGTGTATAGCAAAACATGTGTTAATGCAATACCTTTTTTGTGTGAAATACTTGATTTTCAGGAAAAATATCAAGGGTGCCAACAATTTCGGCCATGACTGTACATGTTACCAGAGGGCTCATACATGCTTCCATAGTCCCATGTTACCAAGAAGCCCATTATACTGTTAGAATATGCTCAGTTCCATTGATGGTACTAAGGGTAGCATGCTACCAAAGTTGCATGCTTCAAAAAAGATCACGCTAACACAGGGAATTGTTCTAGTTTAAGATAGAGTAGACAATGATAAGAACTTCTGTCCTTGTTCAATCCAATATTAGGTTTTTATTGCTGTTGATGCCCCCACTGGGGAGATGCAATACCTTTCTTCGGCCTGGTGATCAATGTTGTTGAAATGGAAAAGGATGTGAAATTCTAAAATATATAGTTCTCAGCAGACTAGGAAGTGGTGGCAACTTTTCTAATGGGCCCACTTGTTCCATTGACAGCTGACTTAGAGAATAATTCCTCTCGCTTGGTGAGATTTTCTGTCCTTCCCTGGTGTGTCTCCAGGGCAGGAAGTGAAGGGAAATTTCCCAAGAGGACACAGCCAACAAACCTAAATCAGCAATTGTTTTAACCATTCCCCACTCCATTCAACACATTAAAAAAAGGTTTGGATATACAGTATATACATACTTTAAAAGGGAATGTTTAGTCTTTTCTACTATTTTATACATGTTAAATGATCACCTTTGTGTAAATAGACTTGTTAGTGTGTGTTAAAGATTTTAAATCCAGTTATTGCAAAGTTTCTAAAGCTGTTGATTCAACAATGCTTGGTGGAATATTTCTAAAAAAATGTGTCAGTATTTTCCATCTATTGTTCGATTTGTTTTAATTATCTAAATAGATCTTTTACAATAAAACTGCACGCATATTCTTGACAGATCCTTAATGAGAATTGCTTAGGGTAAGAATATTACAAAACAGACAATTGTATTTTTATGAGTATTTTAAATAATGAAATACAGATTTCTGTTTTTGTTTGTATGCAAGGTTTAAAAATCTAACATCAGACTGCAAATTTTCTTTTTTTAGAAAAAAACATGAAATAGCTCGCTGTCTTTCAATTTTTTTTTGTTAGTTTACTGAAATACCAAGTTTCAAATCACATTAATGCATAACTTCTACATACTGTATAGTGAATTAGGAATATAAAATGAACACTATTATTTTAATCAAAAATATAAAATCAAATTATATTCTTTTTTTTTTCATTATTCACTCATCTAGAGATAATCAAGTAATGGTGAATATGCTCTGCTATTGATTCAGCATTGCTTGATCCCCTAGCTGGGCAATGATTTAATTTGCCCTTTGTAATACTCAACTGGTAATATATGGTCCAAAAAACATTTACTAGTTAACTGAGAACAGAATGCACAGTGGATCTTTTAGACTGCGTATTTCCAGCTTTGGAGGGTGATCCTGTGCACTTACAATGGGTTTTAATCAAACCTATTATTGATCATTTAAATAAATTAAAATAGTGAACTGAGGTTTGTGAAATATAAAAAGTCATTTTTCAGTGCATTAATATTGTCTGTTTCAGGGCTGGCATTACGTTACTTAGCATACTATGAAAATTATTGTAAAACACCTCTATCATCTTGATTAATTATTGAGCACTAAGATGGGTAGATGCGGATAACAACAGTTACCTTAATTTAAACAGACCATACATTAAACAAAGTCTAGTGCATGCTGACAACAAATTATTTGCATGCCTGGTTTCAGTCATAAGCCAGCAATTTGTAGCATATATTGTTTCACTCTGAAGGAGGATGTACCAGTGTTAGGAAAGGACTCACCGCTGGTGGTTTTGGGGCTAACCTATTCTATGGGCTGCAGTACCAGTTCTTACCAGTGAGTGTGTCAGGAAAGGACTCACCGCTGGTGGTGCTGGGGCTCACTTGCTCTATGGGCTGCAGTACCAGTTCTTACCTGAGGCTGATTGCAGGAGGTGTATTTAAGCAGTAACCAGGCCTGCAATCAGTGCCTTGGTGTTTGTTTCCCATGAGCCCTTGTTGTCCTGTACCTGTATCCTGTCATCTACCTGCTTGATTCTCCTGCTCGATTCTGACCACGATTGAACTCTGCCTGCACCGACCCAGCTCTCCTTTTTGACTATCCGTTTGCCTACCCCTCTGTACCAGATCCGCCCGATTGTTCCTGACCCGGCCTGTCTGACCACTCTACCTCTCCAGCCCTGACTACGCCTGTGTTTCTGAACATATAGATATTAGTTGAAGGTTTGGTTTTTGTTTGCACTGTGCATTTTTGTATACTTGTTTAGCTCTTAATAAATTATATTATTACATCACTCCTGAAGCCTGCTATTCCCTGTGTCAGTCCACACATCTCTGGTCATATCCGGGCTACTGACAACCAGTGTAACAAGCTTCCAGTGAGGTGCAGTGCCTTTAAAAAAGTAGAGTATGGTTAACTATACCTACTGGAACGAGAAGAGATTTGGAGACACGGAAAGCCTTTAAAGCTTTCACCTCAGGAATAGCTCCATAAATGGAGTCTAACCGAACTGTATCCTTAATTAAAGATAGAATCTGTGTCAGTTTGGCCGTTGCTTATTGATGTGACTGGTTTGGTTGCACTTATTTAATTATAAACCCCATCCTCCCCCCCCCTTTTTTTTTTCTTCTCTCTCTTTTCCCTCTTCCCTATATATTTGTCTTTTTTGCTCCCCCCCACCCCATTATGATATTACTTTTCATATTCCTCTTCCATTCACACGCTCTTCTCTTTTCTTTTCTTTTCTTTCTCTCTTTCACACCTTTTTCATACTCTAATTAATCATATTTTTCATAAGGTACAGAGTATCCATACATGTACAGGTGTGACGGTTATCTACAAAACTAACCTACACTTTTCGAATACGGAAACATAGGACATATATGCCTTGAGATGACACTTTTGTCTTACACTTCACAGTCCTGTTATCTGAGATCTCCCTACACAATGGACTAGTGTTCATCATACTTCTCTAAATTACATATTGTTAGCATTATTTTTATTGTTATATATTATGCATCAGCCTTATTGTAGGACTTTGTTTCAGGATGATCTACAATTTAATTAAATGTCTTGGTCCTGTCTGCGTTACGGGAGAACATGTAAGAGGACATGCGCGGACTGCGATCCGTATCTGTATATGACTTGTTATGCCTTTCGTATTTCAATAAAACCTTTATTTGGAAAAAAAAAAAAAAACTATACCTACTGATAGGGGTGTTTGAGCCCACAGTGAAATTCGGTTCAGTTCCCACATGTGCCAGTTTTTTTTTCAGTAACCAAACATTTTGCAACCCTATTAATAGGCCTCTTTTCACTGGTGTTTGCCAACCCATACTGCACCTCTTATTTGGGTTTAGCTTTTATAAAGACAATCACTGGAAATGCTCTCTTTATAACAGTATTCTTTCTGGTCTGTGGAAAGGCTTTATTTATGTACTGTTGGTGAATAGAAATGCTTAATTTTCACTGATGATAAATGATAAAGCTATCTTTATATTGTTGGTCAGGGGATAGGTCCCATTTCTATCGGTGGTCAGTGAACAGGCAGTTACTCATTTGATAATGAAAGTCATGAAAATAGTAAAAAATACTTTCCCCTGATCTATGAAAGCATCATTTTAAGTATCTGCAGGCAATTCAAATTGATGGATCTGTTTTAAACTGTATTTATTCATTTAACTAGCTGTGTCTTCTATTCAATTCTATTGGCTATGACTATATAAATACATTATTTTCATGTCTCAGACCCCTGTCCCAAATTATTAGTGTAATGCATTTTGATTTCTTATGCCATATCTAACGATAACTTGAATGGTCAAACTATTAGTAACCTGAAATGGCTTTATAGAGCTTTGCAATTTGTTATTTATAATATTATTCTCTCCTAGGTTTAGTCCAGAAAAAGGCTTCTGGTGCCAATTATTGGAAGGTGGTAAAACAAAATGTCTTGGAAAAAACAAGGGTCGTAAATATCCAACAATGCATATAGAGGTACCAATTTTGTCAATGTATTCATTTTATTTATGCATTTTTATAAATTATATGTATTTTATATAAATCATCCGCTTTTAATAGTTTTTATAATGTGCCAAAGTTTTCTGATTTCAAGGATATCATCATTTGCTTGTATTTAATTTTATTTTGTTTTTATTTTAAATGATATCCAAAGCTAAAACATTTGTCTCATTTTAGATAGATTAGGGAATGGTTAAAATCTCTGTCAGGTTTATTATTTTTTTTTTTTAACTATGTCTCATTGGAGGAATATTCCCTTCACTATATGCCCTGTAGATAGTTAAAAGTAATATTTCCAGAGTGAGGGAAATCCAAGACATCTTAAACAGTTGGTATCACAGCAAGTGTGCGTCAGGGTAAAT
This sequence comes from Staurois parvus, assembly GCF_062004578.1. Classification (NCBI taxonomy): domain Eukaryota; kingdom Metazoa; phylum Chordata; class Amphibia; order Anura; family Ranidae; genus Staurois; species Staurois parvus. The sequence continues at coordinate 3,662,364 of NW_028318368.1, forward strand.
CTCTCCCTTTTTTGGGTGTCTTTTCACTTTGTGAGGAAAGCTCTTTTGCAATATTTGTCAGAGTGAATGCTATTTTTAACAGAAAATTATGTATCTCTTATGAGCATGTCTATGTAATAAAGTTGATATTTTTTTCAAAAACAGTTTTCTTGGGTGTATACGTGTAAAGTCCCTGTTTGCTGCAATAAAGTCCCATGGGATTTTTTTCTTCTATCTTTCTAAGCAAGTGTGCCAATTGGAATATTTCTCTATTCTGGTTCCAGTGACAGTTCAAAATTTTGTTTTTTCCTTCACTTCCTTTGCCAGTGACAGTGACCACTAGGATAGACATACAGAGTAAATATCCCCAGCAGGGACACAGCAGGTTGTCCAAAACTAAAAACATAATTTTGGCATTATTATGTAGTTGAGAATTACTTTTAATATTTGTTCTTTAGATCACCTGTTTTATTAGTTATGGTCACCAAAATTCTCATCATGCAGAGAAAGATATACTGTACGATGGATTAACACTCCCATCAGTACAGCTGCACCATGATGTAATGTGTTGTCATTCTTTCACAACTGGATGTAAAGTATGGTTTGTCCCTAACAAAATCATATTGTTTTGAAATGACCAATAATTTGTCTCGAGTCTTTATGTATCAAGCATAGTAGATATGGTACTATTTTCCTGGTTACTCAAATTCAATTCTTTATTGCAGTTAACAGTTGTCCAGCTATGTTAAACCTGGCCAAAGGACTTGACATGACTTGATTCATTACATGGAGATCAGTTATACAGATTAAAGCTATACAGTATGCACTAACATCTTTAGCGATTCATTCAATATATAGTGCAATAAAGCATAAATAAATCTTCAGGCAAAATTATCAACAAATTATAATAAACTCTGAGAATATGTGCTACACTGTATAGACATTTCTCATTTCACAAGGATCAGGTAGCTCCAGGCTGTCTACTGTTCTCTTCAGTAGAGATTACAAATAATCTAAAACCCACATCACAGTCTGAAATGTTCCAGTGATCCTGTTTCTCAAGAAGTTCAGCAAGCTTTATATTGATACCAGCCATTATAACCGCCAGAAATTAGATGGTGTTTAAAGATGAAGTGGGCTAAAACTAGCATGGTCCTGATCTCAATAAAGTGTACTACATTTTCTTTTCTTCAGTGCAAGTTCTATCTGATACCTGCTAAACAGAAATGGAGGTAACATCTCAAAAAAGGGCATATATAGCAACAAAGGGCATATATAGCAACAAAAACTCTGTCCTTCTGCTATTAGTGTTTTCTTAGGCTAGTCTCATTGCCGGCTATTATTATTAAGCAATTTTTTCCCCTGGGGCAGCATTTGTTCAGGAAATTAATGTTTTCCCAATTATCCTTAGCTCTTACAGTGGACATGTCTGTATTGATTTTCAGTTTGCTAACTCTGCTGCCATGACACAAATGTTAGTGCATAATGTTTAGATATTTTATGAATGATGGGGTACCAGATATTATTCCATTACATTGTATGTCCAACCAATTAGTTTTAAATAGAATGGCAAAGAGTAATATCCCTGTCTTATTTTATTGCTATCTGGGGCTCCATTACAACGATTTACCCACACTTCCTGGCAATATTTTACCAGATGGGAAATGAAAGAAACTTTTCAACAGCAACAGAGATATAAATGTTTTTATTTTCTTTAGTAGAAAATGAGAGGGCTAGACTTCCTGTGTGGTGAGACTGTCAGCAGCAGAGGAAGTATGGTTAAATCCCTCTATACGGACCCTGGAGAGCAATAAAAACCCAAAAGGAGTTCTAATCCTTCACCACTAATAAAAAACAAAATAAAAAAGTTTTTGTCTTAAGGTTGTTCTTGATAGCAGTCACTATTTTATACTCAAATCTTCAGTTGCCTGAGCAGCTTTCTAATGAATAATGCATTTTTCAATAATTCCAGCAGGAGTTCTAATCCTTCAGCACTCTATCCAAAACTAAAAATATAAACCTAAAAAAAAAGTTTTTGTCTTAATGCTGTCCTTGATAACACTCACTATTTTGTACTCAAATCTTCATTTGCCTGAGCAGCTTTCTAATGAATAATGCATTTTTCAACAACTCTGTAATTATAAAAAATGAATTACTGTAAGAATTACTGTAAAAAAAAACCTGTATTGACAATAAGTTGTTACAACCACCAACTTTTTTTTTTTTTCAGTCAAGATTTTTTCTCTCAAGCTATTACCGGGACCACAACATCGAATTGTCCAAACTTCTACATAGACTGGGACTACCATTACCATCCTGGCTGAGACAGGAGCTCCAGAAAGTGAGATAGCATTGAAGACATCGACTAATGCACAATTTCTGCCTTGTGGTTTCTCCGCTAAGAAAAAAAAAATAGAAACAATTCTCTTCCCTCACACTTACAAATATTAGTCACAGTTCCCAGAACGATTCACAAAACCCAAGAACACTTATTTATGCACAGGGTGCCACTTATGAGCACTATTACTGTCAGATCAATCTCAGTACCTGAGCTGAGATTTGCTATAATTGAAGGTAATATCCTACATTTAACATTGGACTCGCACTGCACCCATTTCCTTTGATAAAAAGAGACTTCCAGTAACTGTTTTATGATTGGAATCCTTCATTTAATACAACATGCACTACTGTCTGAGAGAACCAAAGCAGAAGTAGATGCAGTGGATTTGAAGGTTAGTTTTACAATGAGATTGAATAAATTAGTATACATCTTCATAAGAAAATACCATTTTTTGAACGCTTTATCATTCATGCAGTACTTTAAGGTTTATTTCAACCATTTACAATGCCTGCCAGATTATGTTTCCTCACCAATCACATTCTTGATATTGTGATTTTGCTATACACATTTATAATGGTTTTGCAAAAGCAATAGGGTTCACTATGTGTAGCACCTCCGGCTGTGATGTTCAAAAGAATTTAGTTCAATAATAGCTTCCTGCAGCTCTTAGAAGTGCTGTATAAATCATGTATTTTTTTCCTTTTTGGTCAATGATGATTTTTTTTTTCCCATAGTACACATCTAGTGCCTAAAAGTCTATTTGATTGTATTTTTTGACTGAAAATCTGACTGCAGTCTTTGCCATAATGTCACCAGAGCTTTATAGTAATCCTTGAAAGGTCATCACTGTACAAAAGCTTTCAGTTCAATTATACTTACTGAGTCACAATGGCTAAACGTTAAGAACCCAATTATCAGTTTTTACTTCCAAAGTCTTTAGTGCTGAGCTGACTAATGCACAGGAATTTGAGCAGTTCTATAATTCTTTTGAATGTAGTTTTGCAGTATTCCAAAGATATAAACTGATTGTAAAATTTGAGTTAAATGAAATAATACAAATATTATTTATTCATTTGTGCATTGACACTAATGAGTATAAGCAAAAATTACGTAACATTGTTTTTTTTTCCTTATACTGTTAGGACTTAATATTCCACCATATTTATGTAGGTCATGTATTTGTAGACTATATACTATAAAAATGTAAAGCATAAGAATGCAGTCCTCTAACAAGTATAATAATACCACTTGTCTCTACTATGGGTTTGTATTTGATCAGCCAAAAGTGGATTTATGATTATGACATTTTTACCTATTCTGAATACTTTTTAAATGACAATCTAGCAGTTAGTCCTCTACAGACAACCAATAAATGGTGCAATCAATAAATGGTGCTATAAATATAACAGGCAAATGATTTGTATGTAAGAAAGAAAATACAATGGACTAGAGACTCTGACGCTGTCTTTAGCTATTATTCTGATTGTTTGGGGAACTCATTAGCTTATTGAGCTAAGCAAGATCTCAACAGATCCCAGCAGGCATTTCAAAATACAGCATTTACACTATGGTTTTACAAACCGATTTGCTTTTTTTTTTTCTTGTGATTTGGAGGTCTTCTTTAACTGCCTAACTATATATTAGTTTTTAATCCAACTAAATTCTTTTGACTATCAAGTACCACTTGTAGGGAAACTGCCACAGATGGGATGCAGGGTTCCTCAGACCCATTAGGTTCACATAAAGCTGCTGTGTTTTGCACAGGGTCTATAAACCTACTTCTATGTTTGTAAAGACTTTTTTTTTGAACAGGAGTCAAATAAACTTTGCCCATGTATAAGCATAAGAAGAAGCTCCATATGAAAAGCAAGGACACTATTGCAAATGATATCAACAAACAACTGTGATTAGTTCTGACACAGTAAAGCTAGAGCCCTGACTACCGATAGTAGTTTCCTGCTTTTTCCTGCTACTTACATGGCCATTGAGATTTTATTTGGTGCTCATTGGCTTTTTCACACTTTTTTGCATATACCTATTTGGTTTTGAGAATAACATAACAGACTAAATTCACACCGCAGTAGCAATTAAGACATGTTAAATCCATCAATGCTTATATAATGCTGCATAGAATGACTTATGGAATAAAATTGCTTGAGGCCCTATTAGCATGTCTTAAGTTCCACTACAGGGCCAGCAAGTACTTCCTTTTTTGGCTATATGTTGTATTTCTCCTGCAGTAAAAAATACAAAAGAAAAGATTTTCCATCATGGCCTACATAATTCTCTGAGCAAATGGCTAGAATGGTAAAGGTCTGAGACTTAAGGTCACTATTTTCTTTTTAAAACTGGAAAGTGTCAATGGACAAAGGATTTTGAAAGTTGCCACATGAGAGCTCATATAATATAAATGTGCCCTATCCTTTGAATTATGTTTTGTGAAACCCATTACTTCCATCCGAATCTTTGTATAATACAAAGGAAAAGCCACACACAAATGATCTCTTCACAGGCAAAACTTTACTCAGCCAACAAGCTTCACCATGTGATCCTGTCCCCAGGACCACCCTCTAAAATTATTCACTTACTGATCTGATGGGTTGATAGCAGAACTTCTTTGATCAAGCCCATCAGGTGAAACATGTTAGAGGGGTGGTCCTTGGGGCAGAACCATGTGCTGAACCTTATCAGCTGATTAAAATTTTGCCAGATGTGAAGACATCATTAGTGTGTGGGCTTTTGTTTGGATTATATTTGAGCTTTGCTTGAAGGAATGATGGACTCCAAGCCAGCACCTGGTTCCAGCATATCAATGGAGTGTTTGGAAGATTGGAGCAATGCAATATAAAAGGGCAGCACTATTCTGTCATTGTCAGCATTTATTATTTGTATTGCAATTTTAAATGTAATCAGTCACACAAATTTTAGGAATCAGACAGAAGCAGACATTTCTTGATTCATGAAGTGCAAATTAGTTCTACGTTTTCTCACATTTTCCATAAGTGATGTTACTATCCTGAGATTGTTTTGTGGCCTTGGAGCCAGAAATGGCCACTTGAACATAATATTTCTAAAGCAAGTATTTCCATTAATAAGACTCACTTTGAAGAAAAAAATAAAACTATATAGCAAATCATAACAAAGTTATTGCTACAGGAATATTTTACTGTACATAATTAGGGATTTTCTCCCCGCATGGGAGAAGATTCCATGTTTCAAGGGCTTCCTAGCTCAGTGGAGGGGAGATGCTGTCCTGCTGCATCTTCACTCAGAAGAAAGTAGGTTGATAAGTCATTTCAGGGGCCTCCTTTGGCAGTTTGCTTATAGCAGTATAGAGTGAATAATGGGGTCTGCTGTGGCAAAAAAAAAGATAATGCTTTATGGACAGTAGAAATGGTTCAAAGTTTTAAAGTAGAAGTTTAGATTATCCAATACCTAACTTTTTAAATGCCACCTTCCCATTGCCTTGGGAAAGAGTGTATATAGAAATTGTGCTACCCTAGGCAACACAAAAAAAATCTGTTGCCCAGGCTTTGAATCAGCCTGGTTGTTGGGACAGAGGAGACCAAGCTTTGAGGTCACATGACTGCATAGAAGATCATGAAAAAGGTATTTATAATTTACACCTAAATGTATACAAGGCAATGATAAAGCAGCATTTAAAAGGTAGGGTATTAGATAGACTAAATGTCTACTTTAAGTTTGATCAGATAACAAATTAATTTTGTAGTTCTGATTATACAGTATATTTTTCCACTAAAAAATGTTTTACATAGTGTACTTAGTGGCGACTACGCCTATGTAAGGGACCCAAGATTTTGTTACTAATAATGCTGATGTTGGAATCTCTGAAGGATATATGTAATGGTAGGTTGTGTGATGGATAGGTTTTAGCCAAATTATCACCTAGCTATAAAGCTGGACGCTATTGTGCTTCATGATGACCTATCTTCCTCAAGTTTAGGATACAATATTGGCTGTTTTATGCCTTAAAACCTTTTGTATATAAGGGCTGTTGCATATACGTCTGTTTCTTAATGTATTTGATATAAGATGCATTAAACAAGTATTGGTTTTTCCCTTCTTTTTGTCTAAGTTGTTTCTCTTGTTCTTTTCAGTGTATAAATTTAATCCAGACCTCAACATGTGGGCTACGCTAAATAAAAAAAGAAACTGAAGATCTCCAGCCGTTTGCTGAATAAAGTCTTCTTGAGAACCATTTATATAATATAAAAGAAGGATGGAAAATGTGTAAATTTTTTCACTTATTGAGAAATATTTATTTTTTATTGCAATTGTAATTAATGTGTATTTACTATATATAAACAAAATGAATTGCAAAAAAACCCTAAAAATTCTTTTTATTTATGCTTTTTATTAAAACTGGTATGTCATATATTCTCCAATAAAAGTTTATGTTGATATTATAGCCTCAAAATATACACTTTTTTAAAATAAAAGTAATTGTAGTTTAGATGGCTCAGTGCAAAACCACCTAGTGTAAGTATCTAAATCAGTCCTGTTATGAAACTCCCATATGACACTACCTAAGCTGGGACCAAGAGAACTAGCATTTAAACCAATCATGTGCTAGAGAACACATCAAGACTTCTTGATCAAGATGGAAGTCAGCAATCTGACTAGTAGGGGTGCATGGATTACTAGACTGGCCAAACAGAGTAATACGTTCTTTGGAAAGTCAAACAGTTCCCACACAGTATTTTCAAAAGTGTATATATACTTTTTTTTATGTAAAGTGTAGATGTGCTCTGTAATGTATAGTATGCATAAGTGTGGATTCACATATGGGAGCTTCTCCGTTTTCACAGCTGATTGACAAAGTAGCTGTTCAGCGTTTCAGGTTAGGTTTACATCAGGATCAGGTCATGTTTACATCAGGATCAGGTCAGGATTTTATCCTGTTCACAACTCAAAGACATGTGCGATTCAGAGGAGTTCCCATAGAAGTCAATGAGCTTGAATTCATACCTGAGCAGGACCGCACTGCTTAGAAAGCTGACAGGACTCATTTTCAATTCACAATAAATGTAAACTCTGATGCAATGTTCTTTCACATGCCATGCAAATTGAATGCGGTTCAGAATGCATCCAATTCGCAGCTCTAACACTTCATGCTTGGGTTGGGTGACCAATTTTTGAAATGTGGGATTTGATTATATACTTCACCAGGTGTTTGTGTTTTACAAATAATTAGGTAGTGAAACAATTCCTATTGATTGGTTAATAGAACCAGCAGTTGGAGGAAGTGCACTTCTCTTTTTCTTTTACACAACCTAAGCGTAAAATGCACACATGTATCCTCCTTTTTAACAAACTCCCTTTTCAGCACACACTTTCTCCTCCTTAGAAATCTTAGAAATGTCATGTTATTGCTATGCAGGTGCTCCTGTTTAGTCATGGGGAACACAACCCAGGGCAATGCAGGGACCTCTGCATAGGTGTAAAGTGTGGGCACTGCTGACCTGACTCCTGAGGTAGAACCCTGGGCAAATTTTGCTCATTCCCTGCTTTGGTGTTAAATGCCTTCCCACTGCACTGCTGGGGCACCACTAAGTCACTGAGACAAAGATACCAGTAGTCCTGCAGCAAAAAATCTTAAATATATATTAGCCCAGAATGTAGTTCTGGTCTGACTCTTATCTTGTTATCTCATAAAAGTCTGCCTCGTAATTGAGGTTAGCCAATCTGGTATATTTACAGGGCTCGTTATGTGACATCCTAGTAAACACCACAGCTAAAACAATAGATTGTAGAAGGCTTCCCTGAAGTATAGCTCAATGGCTATCCGTGGTAAATTTTTGCTTTATTAATGCTGTCTGGCAAAATTTATCAAAGTATTAAACACATGCCTTGCAAGTTTAGTAATAGCCCCTCATTTACATGAAGGCATTCAAATGTACTTCTGATATCTGTAGGCTCTTCATTACTCCAGGTGTTTGTATTTTGCACCTCTAGTCAAAAGAAAAGTATGTACAGAATCAACTTGGGGTGGGAGGGAAGGTAAGCAGAAGAAATGCTTCCTCTTGCCTGCAACAGATGCATTACTTTATATTTTCAAGATGCTCCTCTTAGGCGTAAAAATGGCTACGTGAGTTAAGCTCAAGGACTTTTTTTTATGATGAACGCTACAAAAAAAAATTATATATAGAGATGAGCGAATTATTCAAAAATTCGATTCGGCTGATTCGCCGAATTTCAGGAAGAAATTCGATTCGATGCGAATTAATTCGCTACGAAGTTAACTTATAAAAAGGGTTTCTAGGCTTCAGAGAGCCTTTAAATTAGTGTAGAACACTGTACCTTTAATTTAAATGCCCTTGGAGATGAGGAAGGAGAAGGAGAAGGAGAAGGATGAGAAGAAGGAGAAGGAGAAGGATGAGAAGAAGGAGAAGGATGAGAAGAAGGAGAAGGATGAGAAGAAGGAGAACGATGAGAAGAAGGAGAAGGAGAAGGATGAGAAGAAGGAGAAGGATGAGAAGATGGAGAAGGAGAAGGATGAGAAGAAGGAGAAGGATGAGAAGAAGGAGAAGGATGAGAAGAAGGAGAAGGATGAGAAGAAGGAGAAGGATGAGAAGAAGGATGAGAAGAAGGAGAAGGATGAGAAGAAGGAGAAGGATGAGAAGAAGAAGAAGGATGAGAAGAAGGAGAAGGATGAGAAGAAGGAGAAGGATGAGAAGAAGGAGAAGGATGAGGAGAAGGATGAGAAGAAGGAGAAGGATGAGAAGAAGGAGAAGGATGAGAAGAAGGAGAAGGATGAGAAGAAGGAGAAGGATGAGAAGAAGGATGAGAAGAAGGAGAAGGATGAGAAGAAGGACAGTTCTGTGACAGTTTCTGTCTATTTCTGACAGTTCTGTGACATTCACTCCATACAGCGGTTTCAACCGCTGTATGGAGTGAATGTCACAGAACTGTCAGAAATAGGCTATTTCTGACAGTTCTGGGACATTCACTCCATACAGCGGTTGAAACATTGTATCTATTTGTTTCCATAAATGGATCCATTTATGGAAACAAATAGATACAATGTTTCAACCGCTGTATGGAGTGAATGTCACAGTACTGACAGAAATAGCGGAGCTCTGCAGATACACTTAGAGGAGCTCTGCAGATACACTTTTTGCCGGCTTGGAATTATTCTTATTTTCATCCTACTTCTTCTTCATCCTCATCCTCTTCTTCTTCTTCTGAGGATGAGGATGAAGAAGAAGAAGAAGAAGTAGGATGAAAATAAGATTAATTCCAAGCCGGCAAAAAGTGTATCTGCAGAGCTCCTCTAAGTGTATCTGCAGAATAGAGGAGCTCTGCAGATACACTTTTTGCCGGCTTGGAATTATTCTTATTTTCATCCTACTTCTTCTTCTTCTTCTATTTCTTCATCCTCATCATCATCCTCTTCTTCTTCTGAGGATGAGGATGAGGATGAAGAAGAAGAAGAATAAGTAGGATGAAAATAAGATTAATTCCAAGCCGGCAAAATGTGTATCTGCAAAGCTCCTCTAAGTGTATCTGCAGAGCTCCTCTAAGTGTATCTGCAGAATAGAGGAGCTCTGCAGATACACTTTTTGCCGGCTTGGAATTATTCTTATTTTCATCCTACTTCTTCTTCTTCATCCTCATCCTCTTCTTCTTCTTCTGAGGATGAGGATGAAGAAGAAGAAGAAGAAGAAGTAGGATGAAAATAAGATTAATTCCAAGCCGGCAAAAAGTGTATCTGCAGAGCTCCTCTAAGTGTATCTGCAGAATAGAGGAGCTCTGCAGATACACTTTTTGCCGGCTTGGAATTATTCTTATTTTCATCCTACTTCTTCTTCTTCATCCTCATCCTCTTCTTCTTCTTCTGAGGATGAGGATGAAGAAGAAGAAGAAGAAGAAGTAGGATGAAAATAAGATTAATTCCAAGCCGGCAAAAAGTGTATCTGCAGAGCTCCTCTAAGTGTATCTGCAGAGCTCCTCTAAGTGTATCTGCAGAATAGAGGAGCTCTGCAGATACACTTTTTGCCGGCTTGGAATTCTTCTTATTTTCATCCTACTTCTTCTTCTTCTTCTTCTACATCCTCATCCTCATCCTCTTCTTCTTCTTCTGAGGATGAGGATGAAGAAGAAGAAGAAGAAGTAGGATGAAAATAAGAATTCCAAACCGGCAAAAAGTGTATGTGCAGAGTTCCTCTATTTCTGACAGTTCTCTGACAGCTTCTTCACATGTACAGCGGTTGAAACATCTGTATCCTAAATGGAAACTAATAGATACAATGTTTCAACCGCTGTACATGTGAAGGAACTGTCAGAGAAATGTCAGAAATAGCGGAGCTCTCTGCAGGGACACTTTTGCCGGCTGATCGGGAAAAATCCGATTCGCGCACCCGAAGTAGGCAAATATTCGGATTCGACGCGAATCGAATTTTTCCTGAAATTCGTATCGAATTCCGGTTCGCCTGGTTCGATTCGCTCATCTCTAATTATATACTATATATATATATATATATATATATATATATATATATATAATTATTCATTAAATAGGTGTCCAGCAGACAGTTGATAATAAAATGGTGTTACTTAACAAAGAAAACCCCTTCCCATTTCATGTTGTCGGCAATGGCACCACATGGAGGAAAAATGTCACAAAGCCCGAGAAAGAAAATAATTCCTTTACACAGGAAAAGTGAAGGCTACAAGAAGATCAGCAAAGCTTTACTTATAAGTCAGAATACTGTAGCAAAAGTGATACAAAAATGTAACAAAGTTGGAACTGCAACCATCTCACAGAGACATCCAGGTGGTCCATGGAAGTGAACACCTCGACTGGAGCATCTTCTGATGAGAAAGTTTGCAGAAAATTGCCATGCAAGTTCACTGCAGCTAGCCAAAGAAGTAGAATGCCAAACTGGGGTGATTGTTTCCTGTGACACAATACGACTTACACTGCAGAGGAATGACATGGGTGTTGTCCACAAAGGAAGCCTCTACTAAAGCCCATGCACAAAAAAGCCCGCCTAGAATTTGCCAGGGCCCATGCTGAAAAAGAAGAAAACTACTGGGACTCTGTACTCTGGAGTGATGAGACCAAGACAAATATTCTTGGAGCTGATGGCTTAAAAACTGTATGGTGTTGCAAAGGTGAGGAGTACAAAGAAAAATGCATGGGTGGTGCCTACAGTGAAACATGATGGTGGTAGTGTCCTTCTGTAGGGCTGCATTTATTGATGGTATCATGAATTCACAGATGTACTGTTTTACAGTATATTGAAAGGGAAGATGCTACCACCACTTGGTCGTCATGCACTTTCCAAAATGACAATGATCCAAAACACACACCTAAGGCCTTTGTTGCATTTCCAAAGAAAAACAGGGTGATAGTAATTCAGTGGCCAAGTATGTCTCCTGATCTGAACCCAATTGAACACCTATGGGAAATTCTGAAGAGACAAGTTGGGCATCGCTCTCCATCGAGCATCCAGGCTCTAAAAGAGGTCATTCTTGAAGAATGGAAAAAGATAGGTGTTGCAATAGGTCACAAACATGTTAATTCCATGCCTAGAAGACTTGGTGCTGTCTCTACAAATCATGGAGGTCATACAAAATACTGGATGTAGTAGTTTTTGTTGTGAGGTGTATTCAGTTTTGCAACAGCTAATTTGAGTAAAACTGAAGATTTTGTAATGTAAGTTATGTTATTAATCTTACTTTCATGTAAAGAGCTAAAAAATGTTCTATAAAACTCAGGTTTGTCAATATATATATTGCAGTATATATGTATATTGTGACATGGTAGGAATAATTAAGATATGTAAAGTAACTCAGCGTTCCATATCGAGGTGAACTTTGTAATACATTACTGCATTTATTTAAAATTAATATTTTCCAAAGTAGGCATTGTATTTTTAATTTTAACGTATAGGTATTAGGTGATCTGCATAAAAAAATTATCTCATGGACACAGCAAACAGCTAAAAATTAAAATTAATTCTATCCTACAAATACATAAGCATATCTGAATTTCTGCTCTTTCCCATAAGCTGACTGGGGATTTCAATCAAACACAGGTTCACTCAGATAGCATAAAATTACTCTTATGTTAAATTGTGCCCTAGATTTTACTCTGTAAAAAAATCTGAAGATTTATGCAAAATGAAAATATTAAAAGCAACCAATCTTTGGTTTTGGCCCATGCTGACACTGTAGCATCATACACTTTCAGTGCATCACATCAGTTTCATAGACACACACAGTGGTATGGCTGTACCCCCCAGCTCCACCGCTGGAGGATTTGATTGACAGAAGCAGGAGACAAAGGCTCACAGTCTGTCCTGTGAGAGCAAGGAGAGAGACAAGTACTGCTGCAGCCAGGCACAGAGCTAGATCAAGGGGGGGAAGATAGTGGTGCGAACAAACAGCAAGTTGAATGTTTTTACATTATTTAGAGTAATGCATTAAGGTTAACAACCTTGTGACTTTATGGTGATGCTCAGGTAGTATTAAGAGGCCTTAAACCAGCAAAAACATTCTCCATACCACTACACCACCAGCCTGAACCACTGTTGCAAGGCAAAATAAACTGATGTGTATGCTAAACTTTCACACAGCCATGTCAGAGAAAAAAGATTTCTCAAATCAAGCATTTTTTTTCCACTTTTTTTTCAAAATTTTAAAGATTGCATTATTGCCACTGACTTTTTTCCTTTCTATCAGCTTGAGTAAATCTGCCTTTCAGCTTTGACTTCACTTTATGTTTTCACCCACTTGCTAGATTTTTTTTTTTTATATTTGACATTTTTATGCTTCTGTAAACCCCTAAGACTATAATGCCTGAAATTTTTAGGAGGTCAGCTGTAATACTGTAACTACCAAGCCTGACACCCAGGGCCAGTGCTTCTACTAGGTGACCGCCTAGAGCACACTGCCACCTAGGGCTGCCTGGGCACAGCACAGGCCAGCATTCTCTGTGTGGGATGCTGCCATGTCATGAATGATCCCTCAGCTGAGAGGAGAGATGGCAGAAGGGAGGAAGAAAGGACAAAAGAAAATGACAGGTGTCTGGGGCCAGTCTAGAAACTGAGCTGCCGTTCCTTCCAGTGTTCTCCTCAGATTCAGTCCCTTACTGCAAGCCAGCTGGTGGCTGCTGATCACTGTGGAGTTCCAGCCCTTCCCTCCATCAGCAGTGGTGGAGCTGTGCCTGTGGAGGAAGGTAATGTCTGACTGATGTCTTGTGTCTGTGTGAGTGTGACCCAGCCAGCCATCCATCCATCACATGTGCAATGTGTCAGTGAGTGATGACATCATCACAATCTCACACCCTGCCCATGTAGCACCTGCTGATCTGTGTCAGTGTTGGTGGTGGTGTGTTGCGTCAGATCTGTCACCGTGTGGGATTGCTCAGTTCAGCTGCCTGCTATCACAGCGTTTTATTTCCCCACACTGCCTGGGGAATTCCAGCCTGGGATCTGTCAGAGTGTGGATCCATCATCCTCCAATCACTGCAACTGTCACCCTGCCACTGCCAGCCACAGATACAGTCTGTCCTTTACACTGATTTTGTCTTCAAAGCGATACTAAATGTTCCTTTTTTTTGTCTAAAATAACAAACATGTTACACTTAACTGCTCTGTGTAGTGGTTTTGCACAGTGAAGCCTGGATCCTTCTCTTCTTGGGTCTCCTGCCAGCACTCCTGGCTCCTCCTTTCTGTTGGGTGCCCACATAGCAAGCAGCTTGCTATGGAGGCACCTAAGCAGGCTGTTCCAAGGCCGCTGTTCCATGTATCCATTCACACATGAAGCCGCAGCTTGGCCCTGCCTCCTCTCCTCATTGGCTGACTGGATGTGATTGACAGCAGCGGGAGCCAATAGTTCCAGCTTGCTGTCTCAGCCAATGAGGAGGCAGAGACCCGGGACAGCCAAGGCTGTTTTGCATATTGTTGGATAGCGATGGGGCTCAGGTGAGTAATGAGGGGGCTGGGGGCACTGTTGCACACAGAAGGTTTTTTTATCTTCATGCATAGAATACATGAAGATAAAAACCCTTGAGCCTTTACAACCACTTTAATATTGGTGCTGCTGGCATCTTATCACACTTATTTTTGCAAATTAAAAGAAATTTAGCAGTTTCATGTTTTGTTGATTTAATATTTTCTATTAATTTTTTTGGGGGGGGGTTAGGGGGGCAAGTAGCTAGTCTTGCCTAGGGCACAAAATAGTCTAGAACCAGCCCTGCTGACACCAACTATCATTCCACTATCAAAGACATGTCAGCAAGCAAACTTGTCAGCATGCATATCTGCATGCTTTATGTATTGAGTTATAGCTACATGATTTGTTGTCTGCCATTCTAACAAGCATTAACAAGCAGATGTACCTAAAAATGTGACTAAAGCAAGTAGATAATTGATTTCAATAGATCATAGCTTTAGTAAATGTTTCTGTTAAAGTAGATACACTCACAGGATTGTATGGTGAAAGTAACAAAAACTGATACAACATCTTATTTGATGGTAAATTAAAATTGCATTTGCATTCAGATCTATTTTATCTGCAAAATTTGGGTATCCAGAAAAGAATACAGTATGTATGATTCTATACAGCTTTGGCAAATACACTTGCATACATTGAAGAGAATCCAAATGTACAATTTAGTAATTCATCTAATAACACAGTTGTCAAATTACCTATCTCTTCCACAATCATTTGAATGTTTTAAGGTCCATATATGTCAAGTGCTGGAGGAAGTTCAAGCAATTTTTTGCCTTTTTAATTAGTCTTCCTCCAATGCCACAACTTAGCATATATTAGTAGACTTTGTTAATTTGTGAGGGGTTCTAAGAGATTTTTTGTAACTCTGTATGTTAGGACATCTTACAGGGATTGCCATAAGCTACTTTTCAATGCAGGCTTTTTTGCTTTGACTGCATAACATAAAACTAATTTTAATTCTTCACACAAGAGTAAACTCCCTAAAAAAATCTTAAAAGGCAAAAGTGACACTTGATATATAATGCACTCTGGATTTCTACTTACATTCAGGAGTCTGTAAAGTGAAATTAACAGATGACTGGAATAAAGTAAGTAGTTAATTAGATTAAAAAGTAAAAGTTCAACATAATGAAGAAGAAAGTCTTGACACACTTTAGTCAGACAATAAAAGTTTCTATCACAGTAAAGAACAATTGGTTTTTTATATATGAAATCTTTCCTTGGGGAGAGATATTGCCTTATCCATGTTGAATGTCAGTGGTGACACTACAGATGTGGGGGCTTCAGCCGGGGCTGCTGTTAGAAATAATGGGACCCCGTACAGCCTACCTAACTAGAAAACCCCCCTCCGAAAATATCAAATAATATTTTCTCCAAAAGGCCACAGCAGCGATGTTATGCTTCACAGAAACAAGACCCATTTAAGTGAATGACACTGCTCAGCAAGTGCCCCACAACCATGTGTGGGGTTAAATAAGGTGGTACAGAGACACTATGACTCCTCACTGCCTATCAAATGGTCTCTGAAGAGAGATTCAAATGCTGACTGCTCTTCGGGGAGCAAAAGTCCTTTTTAGAAGGGAAAATTCTTTTAATTTTTTTTTTATAATTCTATTTATTTATTTATTTATTACAATTTTAATTACCCTGTTGGGGGGCTTTGGTGAAATTTGAGACAGAGAAAGGGACTGAGGACATAGAATCCTCAGTTCCTTTCTCTGCAGCCTCAGCTGCATTGGACAGTGAATGAATGGGAAACACTCTGAGGCTTCCTGTTCATTCACAGTTTACTATGCTTCAGTGTTGAATAGGCACAATGAATAATCTGCACTTATTGCTCACTGTCTTCATTCATGAAAGGAAGGGGCCGATATATTTGACATATTTATCTGCCTTCCTCCTCTCCATCCTGAACCATCCCCCGTATGTCCGCAGCATCTACTAGTGGGAGAGAAGAGGAGGGAAGCTGTCAGCACTTGCAGGGGAGGAGGAAAGATAGTAGAACCAATCCCCCTGCAGCACAGCCAGAGTAGGACAGAGGAGTAGAAGCTGGCAGTGCTGTAGGGGGAGACACAAGAGTCACAAGTTTCAGCAATAAGGCAGTACACTCAGCTTTCCTGCTCAGCAGGTGCTGGGTCTCCCTTTTTAACTAATGGGGCCCGGGCCCAGCACAGGAGGGCTGGTTGTACTGCCTTATCAGTGACCCTGGCTTCATTGCCAATTTTTACCCCCTTGTTCATGTTTCCCTGCTGCTCTTTATTGTATGCCCCTACCATTTTCCCCTTGGATTTACTTCTACAGCTTAGGGAATCTAAGAGCATCTACAGGGTTACACATTATATGTGATGTCATCTGTAAGCTGTGATGTCACGTGACCACCCCAGGGGTTAAAAGGGCAGCATCCCTGCTCACTGTTCTAGTCCTACTATCTCTGCTGTGGATAATCATTAGTGTGAACTTTTCCATTGGCACGCAAGGGCAGAAGAAGGGGTTTAAAAACTTGATCTCACCTCTCCTACATGCAAAAATGTCCTGATTCCAATTGTGACTGCAAATACCCCTCTTCCTACAGCAATATGTGTTAAAACAGATTGAATATCTAGAGAAATCACTTGTTCTACTAAGCTCTCTAAAGAAGCAACTGTTCCCTCTAGCTTTGGTAATTTAAGAGTACATAATATCTTAATACTGTGAAAATTAAACCTTTTCAGTTTTAAAATTGTCAAATGAAAGAAGAAAATGTCTATCAATGTGGAGATATTTACATTTACCTACCATCTACAAGTGTGAAGCAGTCTGAAGATATCTAGTAACTGGTAAGAGGTATCTGGTATACTACATTACTGTATACTATATTTGTTACTTATAGTTACCAGATATCTCTTCTGTGTTACATTAATCACATACTATTCTTACATATTTTTATGCTATCTTGCATATGTCATATTTTTTAGGGACTTTCCTATATCAACATTATTAAACTTTATGCATACCTTTTCCTTGGATCTTTAATTGCATTTTATCTGATTTTATTATGCTTCAAGTTTTCTTATTATGCTTTTTGTTTATGTTAAACAGTCATTGTACTCTCTGGAACTTCTATCCACAGGCATCAATGTTGTCACCCTAACCTAAAGAAGTGGCAATTTAAATTCACGAAATGCATTTTATCTAGTGAAATAAAGAAATCTGATGTTTTATTAATGCAGATGACTCCTGCTAATTCATAGACAAATAATTTTGGGCCTCTGCTGATCGAGCCACCCGTGTTTTTTTTTCCAGACTTTTCTTACCTTAGCATGTCACTTACCTGTAACATAGTAACATATAACATAGTTCTAATGTGTTCAGTATACACTGCTCAAGAAAATTAAAGGAACACTTTGAAAACACATCAGATCTCAATGGCGAAAAATATCATGCTGGATATCTATACTGATATGGACTGGGACTGCTAGGAACGTAAGTCTGCCCCATCATTTGATGGAAATGAAAATTATCAACCTACAGAGGACTGAATTCAAAGACACCCTGAAAATCAAAGTGAAAAAATTATGCAGCAGGCTAGTCCATTTTGATGAAATTTCATTGCAGCAGCTCAAAATGGTACTCAGTAGTTTGTATGGCCCCCACATGCTTGTATGTATGCCTGACAATGTTGAGGCATGCTCCTAATGAGACAATGGATGGTGTCCTGGGGTATTTCCTCCCAGATCTGGACCAGGGCATCACTGAGCTCCTGGACAGTCTGAGGTGCAACCTGGCAGTGTCCGATGGACCAAAACATGATATCCCAGAGGTGTTCTATGGGATTTAGGTCAGGCGAGCCTGGGGGCCATTCAATGGTCTCAATTTCTTCATCCTCTAGGAACATCCTGCATACTCTCGCCACATGAGGCCAGGCATTGTCATGCACCAGGAGAAGCCCAGGACCCATTGCACCAGTGTAGGGTCTGACAATGAGTCCAAGGATTTCATCTCGATACCTAATGGCAATCAGGGTGCCATTGTCTAGTCTGTAGAGGTCTGTGCATCCCTCCATGGATATGTCTCCCCAGACAATCACTGACCCACCACCAAAACAGCCATGCTAAATGATGTTACAGGCAGTATAATGTTCTCCACAGCTTCCCCAAACCCTTTCATGTCTGTCACATGTGCTTAGGGTAAACTTGCTCTCTTCTGTGAAAAGCACAGGGTGCCAGTGGTGGACCTGCCAATTTTGGTGTTCAATAGAAACTGCCAAGTGAGCTCTATGGTGCTGGGCAGTGAGCACAGGGCCCACTAGAGGATGTCGGGCCCTCAGGCAATCCTCATGAAGTCTGTATCTGATTGTTTGGTCAGAGACATTTGTACCAGTGGCCTGCTGGAGGTCATTTTGTAGGGCTCTGGCAGTGCCTCTTCCTGTTCCTCCTTGCGCAAAGGAGCAGATATTGGTCCTACTGATGGGTTAAGGACCTCTACAGCCCTGCCCAGCTCTCTTAGAGTAACTGCCTGTCTCCTGGAATCTCCTCCATGTTCTTGAGACTGTGCTGGGAGACACAGCAAACCTTCTGGCAATGGTACATATTAATGTGCCATTTTAGAGGAGTTGGACTGCCTATGCAACCTCTGTAGGGTCCAGGTATCGCCTCATGCTACCAGTAGTGACATTGACCCTAGCCAAATGCCAAACTAGGGAAAAACAGTTAGAAAAGATGAGTAGGGGAAAAAATGTCAGTGGCTTCCACCTGTAAAACCATTCCTGTTTTGGGGGTCATTTCATTGTTGTCCATCTAGTGCACCTGTTGTTAATTTCATAAACACCAAGGCAGCTGAAACCGATTAACAACCCCCTCTGCTACTTAACTAGTTGCCGACCGCAGATAGCCGAATGACGGCTGCACTGCGGCCGGCCAGTTCTGAGTGGACGTCATATGACGTCCTCCCAGAACGCGCTCTCCTGCGCGACCCAGGGGGCGCGCACCCGGCGATCTCCGTGAACGCTGTGTCCTACGGACACGGCTGATCACGTGATGTGGTAAAAGGCCAATCACAGCGGCCTTTTACCACGTGATCAGCGGTGTCCAATGACACGCTGATCAGAGGGAAATGCAAGTGCCGGTTCTCGGCTGCACTTTCCTCATGCTGTCAGATCATGAGGAAAGTACTGCCGAGAACCGGCAGTTGTCAGAGTGGGGATCGGCACTGATCATCAGGGCACTGATGATCAGTGCCCTGATGATCGGTGCCCAGCAGTGCCACCCGCAAGTTCCGCCCACCTGTGCCCAGCAGTGCGCCCACTAGCTCCACCCACCTGTGCCCAGCAGATCACCCACCTGTGCCCAGCAGTGCACCCACCTGTGCCACTCTGCAGTGCTACCTACCTGTGCCCAGAAGTACCACCTACCTGTGCCCAGCAGTGCCACCCAGCAGTGTCACCCACCAGTGCCACCACCTGTGCCCACCCACCAGTGCTGCCCACCAGTGCCACCCACCAGTGCAACCCAGCAGTGCTGCCAGTCAGTGCCACCAGTCAGTGCCCAGGGGTTGTGCCAGTCAGTGCCGCCAGTCAGTGCCCAGCAGTGATGCCAGTCAGTGCCGTCTATCAGTACCCATCATCAGTGTCACCTATCAGTGCCGCCTATCAGTGCTGCATATTAGTGCCACCTATCCGTGACACCTCATTAGTGCTGTCTATCAGTGCCGCCTATCCGTGCCACCTCATTAGTACTGCCTATCAGTGCCCTTTAGTCTTGCCTATGAGTGCCCATCAGTGCCGCCTATCAGTGCCCATCAGTGCTGCCTCATCAACGCACATCAGTGAAGGAGAAAAAATACCTGTTTGAAAAATTGTATAATAGAAAAAAAGAAACTTTTTTTTTTTTCAAATTTTTTGCAATTTTTTATTTATAGCGCAAAAAGTAAAGCGCCCAGTGGCGATTAAATACCACCAAAAGAAAGCTCTATTTGTGAGAAAAATGATCAAAATTTAATATGGGTACAATGTTGCATGACCGCGCAATTGTTAATCAAAGTGCGGCAGCGCTGAAAGCTGAAAATTGGCCTGGTAAATAAGGGGGTATAAGTGCCTGGTAGGCAAGTGGTTAACTGACCATATCAATATCCCAGGAGTTTAATTGACTTGATGCTATACGCTGATTAAAAAGTGTTAATCTTTTTGACCAGTGTATGTTCAGTGTCTACATTCCATGTACGTACAGAAATGCATATAAAGTGGAAGAGTTTGCTATTTTAAAAAATATCCTTTGACTTGAGGTTTAAGTTTGTCTGTAAGATTCTCCACACTAAAACAATAATTGGGGACAATTTTTGGGGTAAAAGGTGTCCAAGATATACACTAAAAGGTGCTGTTTAATCATAAGGCTAGGACAACTGTTGAACATGACTACACACTACATTAACCATGGTGTGATTTGTGAAAGTTTCTTTCTTTTCAATGTTGCTATGGCAAACACACATAGAATCTTAGTAAATTGCAAGAATTTTATCTGTCGTAGCAGAAAGTAACAGAGGATGTCACATGTTGATAGTGCTATGTAAAACAGTTTCTACCTCAAATCTATGCTCCAGGATATAGGCTTGACTATACCCTCAATGGAGGAAATCCAACTGACAGTCAAATGTGCCTGACAGGGTTGAGTCGTTGGCTGTTAGGACGCCAGTGAGTGCCGGCTCCCTAACAACCAGGAGCCCTGATCAGGATGCTGTCACGTTTAGCAGTGGTATTATGCAGAGTTATGTGTATATTTAGGATCTACTATTTTCAGTATAGTTCTCTACTTTACAGTTTTTATCCCTGTATTAAGCTGGTCTTTGTACTTGAGGCTTATTTTTTCTTATTTATTAGACCCTCAGGAAATAAAAACAGACCAATGATAGTGAGGTAGTCCATTGGACATTGCTTTACCTTGTCATGATTCTGTTTCAGCTAAATATGTATTGAGATTCCAAACGTGCTAGCAAAGTACCTATTGTGACAGGAACTTTCAATCTCTATACGCTGCCCATAGAAATCAATACTATACTAATAAAATGCCAAGATAATGTCTTTACTTCAATTTTATTGATTATGAAATACTGTTTTAAGGTCCTTGGTGTCCTGATGTTAAAATATGAATAATGATTTTTTGTTGAATTGCTTTTCTTGTGCTGTATTATTGCTACAGATAAATCAAACAACACTCCAATTTTTCACCCAGAAAGAAAATATGATTCTTTTACATTATGATTCAGTTTCTAACAGAATAAACTCAGGGAAAATACATATCAATATTTACAAGGATAGTAGAGATAACTGAGCATCTAAGTACTTGGTTAATGTAGGGGTTTTCCTCAATGCAAGGAAACAATAAACTCAGTAAGAATTCTGCACAACTAAAATAATATACAATTTTGCTCTATTATTTTCATAATCCTTATTCTTCATGATGCAAATTTTCAAACCCAGAAAAGGTAAAGAAGGATAGGAGGCTAAAAAGGGCTTATACAGCATCCATTTAGGGAAAAAAATCCTTTAAATATAATTTTGGAAATTTGGCAATTTATAGGGCAATGGGTGCCAGCATGTGTTTGATGAAAGAACTGGAGTCTGTTTATGATCCTGAATAAGACTGGCCATATATGGATCATTTTTTTTTATCTGCTGCTGTGCTGTAAAAAAAATGTGTGGATTCCTCCATCCACACAAGTGAGGTGAATGGAGGAATTCTTCCCACTGTGCTATTGTATTCTGACAGTGTGCATTCCTCCGCTGTCAGAATACACTGATCAGAGCTGCAGCTGAATGACTGCAGGTGCTGATCGAATTAAAGTCTTTTAACCGTTAAACTAAACTTCTAAACTGGCAGAATGTTGATCAATCTATGGTTAGCTTAATGCTTTATTATTAGAATTGCAATTAAATTGCAGGCAGTCCATATCATCTAAAAGAGAAAGCAAAGTGCTAATGTGTTTCAGCCAATGCCTTAAAGTGGTTGTAAACCTCAGATATGAAATATGAACAAAGCATATCCCTCCCCAGTGTGTACTTGTCTCAATTAAAAGTTCAAAGTGTAATTTCGGTCTGCTGCTTCATTCCTCTGCTATCAGCATGAATAACTTCTGACAACTTTTCCTGACACCAAGAGAAAATTGGTGACAGAAGAGGGAGTTTTAGCAGTTTGACAACCTCAGCTGTGTTCCTGTGAGCTGTGTGGAGGGTATGTGTCTCTTCCCACCAATCAGCTCTCAAAGCTCATCTCACTGAGCTCTACAGAGTGTAGTTTCAGCTCTCTGTCCCCTTTTTCTGAACTCAAGCTTTTTAAATTCAGCACTTTGAATGGATGTAGAGAGAAGAAGACTGCAGATAAACAGGTACAACATATGTAGGAGGATTTGCTTAATCTCTGTGTATTACTGGAGGCTAGTCACTTCACTGGGTATACAGTATGTAAGGGTTTACAGCACATAGCTATGATTAGGCTATATGAAATACACTCACCGGCCACTTTATTAAGTTCACCTGTTTAATTGCTTGGTAACAAAAATTGCTAGTCAACCAATCACATGGCAGCAATACAATGCATTCAGGCATTGAGACATTGTGAACAACTTGCTGAAGTTCAAACTGAGCATCGGAATGGGTAAGAAAGGGGATTTAGGTGACATTGATTGTGGCATGGTTGTTGGTGCCAGACGGGCTGGTCTAAGTATTTAAAAAACTGTTGATTTACTGGGATTTTCATACACAACCATCTCTAGAGTTTACAGAGAATGGTCCAAAAAAGAGAAAATATCCAGCGAGCGGCAGTTGTGTGGACGAAAATGTCTTGTTGATGACAGAGAAAAATGAGCAGACTGGTTCGAGATGACAGGCAACAGAAAATTATGTCAATATTGACCAAAATCTCTGAGGAATGTTTACAACACCTTGTTGAATCTATGTCTAGAAGAATTAAGGCTGTTCTGAAGGCAAAAGGGGGTACAACCTGGTACTAGCAAGGTGTACCTAATAAAGTGGCTTGTAAGTGTATATTAGCACTTTGCTGTCTCCTTTGGATACTATGGACTGCTTGAAAATGTATTTCTAAAGCATTACTTAGGATGATAAGCAGACTTCAGCTCTTCCTTCAAATGCATGCCTTGTTAGTGTAAAGGAACCAGGGCTGTTAGAGATTGGCATCACTGGAGCATAGTCTGACACAAAGTTAGAGTCACTCTCTGAAGATTTTTGATGGGTGTTGGCAGCCATTGAAATTTCTGGCCTATTTTACTAGAGTCATAGGACAAATTAATTTTTTTTTTTTGGTGCATTTATTACAACTCCTCACCACCACTCCTCTTTATATGTGGGAGAAATAAGCAACTGTAATGTGATGGATCAGTTTGTCCAGCAAATTGGAGTGGATTTAAAAAAATTACTGTAATTGTTAACACGGGAATCAAGATCATATTGTTTCACCAGAGGGGGTATTATTAATAAAGTGATATGCAATTAATTTTAGATTTAATGTTTGTGTGGACTCAGGGCAAGAATACCTGTGACTGTAATTTAATATGCTGAACTAATCCTGGTAAAAGTTTATTTTACATTGTGTGAAAACTATCCATTCCACACTATCACAGCATTTCATTGCACTTCAGATCAGCCCACTTGACCATGTTAAAATTTAAAGAAATACAAAACGTAATGGGACTTTACTGGTATAATCAGCGGACAAACTTGTATTCATACATTTACATGTTTATTGAAATATATCTTAGAATGACATTATATAAAAACAGTACTTGGCTTATCAGCCCAAATCAATGGCATATGGTTCTATGACATAAGTATCCTCCAGAGGTTGACGCGTTTCGCTTGTTTAGCTTTCGGGACCCCAAAATTGGAGGCGAGGAAATCCAATACCTTAGCTAGAAGATGTATATATATATATATATATATATATATATATATATATATATATACATATAAACCATTAATCATATAATATTGATATCACAAAACATCAAAAACCTTAAAAAACAATTCTCCGCAAACTTACATGTCAACATCCGCAGTGATGCGGCACAGCAGCACTCACACAGAAAGTCAGCCAAACAGTCTAAAGTGAGCGTCCATATCCACAACCCCTCCCCTCTGTCCCCAATCAAATGGAGTCCTGTTCCAAAGAGCAAAGGAAAACAATCCAAATAAAAAGGGAGAACAAACAGGGAAAAGAAGAGAGCATAATGAATTTCAAATATAACCAACAACTGGTCACTCTCTTACTCAAGGGACAAATAGCACGTATATTCATATGTGGACTCATCCATCTAAAGTAAATTCCATGGATATGTTCCAAGATGTAATCTGAATATAACACTATGTAAAATACAATATGAGAATAACCACATCCTGAAAAATACAAGGGAATCCAGCAAGCCATTCCTAGACACCTACATAATACTCCCAATATGGCAAGAGAGGTGCATGGGAAATCCAAAATCGGATCTGCTTCTTTAAATGACCATAGATCATGTATATCAATCCAAAAAGTCTTCTGAATCAGTGACTCCTGTAAAACAACGAAAGCCCTGCTCAATAATCCCCCAATAACTACTTTGTCCATCATATCAATCAACATGTCTCATACCTCTAAGTCATTACATAATATCATCCAACCGCCGTGAATGCTTACTGAATAAATGAGGTTATCCTCCTGTGCTTTATATGGATGTGATCCCTATAATTATTGCTGCTGCCACTCAACTTAGACCAAGTGTGAAATAAACATGCATAAATTAGTGAAGCGCTTCACTAATTTATGCATGTTTATTTCAATGCTTCCTGAATGAAGCCAAAAGCGGCATGTGACAAGGTGCCTAAGCAGCATCATCAGCCAGAGACAAAGCCTCAATCACTTACATCACCTCCGCCCTGGACAACCACAGGGTGGAAGTGAACCGTGCACCCGAGTGGTATCAAGCCTCGTGTATGCGCCCCTACCATCATACATCATGAAAACAATGAGCAGAAGGGCAGCAGATTGACAGTGAAAGCACACAAAGCATGTGCGCGCCAAACTAAATCCATAGCACGGCCCCACAGCCCAATCACCCACAGCAAACATCAACAAACAGCACTAAAATGGTGGCAAACAGAGCAATGCCCAGCAACCACTACCTTAGCTCCACCACCTGGGCCAAGGAGTCCATTCTCCCAGTTATTACCCATAGCCAGCAGCCCCTGTTACTCATGTTAGTTATTAACAGCAAAAACAGGAGAGACAAATTTAGTTATATTCCCCATATGCCCACAGACACTCTATCCATGATGGAGACAATAAAAAAGCAGAGAACATGAGTACCCACTCAAGCCAGACAATCCAGCAAACACAGCGACGTCCACATCACAATCACATGACACATGTCAGAACAATGCGGAGAACAGTTTAATACATGCAAGTATAAAGCCCCATACAAGCATAAGAGCCCCATACAAACTAATCAAGTATTTAACGTATATCAACAGCACAGATGGCATAGCAGCATCAATCTCATAAAGTAATGGCCTGGCCCTAGGAGATCATTAACTATTCCCCAAAGGGCATACCACTACTCAAAATGGTCCTCCTCCACTTCTCACAAAAAGGGTGTATAACTTAGTGCCTCATTCAGACCAGAAGGAGAAGTTCCATTTAAAGTATAAATCCATCTTGCCTCCTTCTGCAGCACTTTTTGGTCAAAATTTCCTCCCCCAGGGTCTTCAAACACCCTTCCTAGGGCTGCAAACCGTGTTACGGATCCGCCAGGTGGTACCTCTGGCAGCCCACTAGGCGGACTCACCCAGAGCGTGGAGTCTAAGTCCCGGTCTGCATTTTCACCAGGGCCCCTGATGGTGGGGATGGACTTGGAGCAGAACCAGGACCAGGTCACGACCTCCGAGCAATACCACCAGTGGCAGAGGGAGCCTCCGGGTATGAGAGTAAGCCAGAATAGAGCCAGATGTGAGGAGGCCGGCAGGACCAGGCAGGATAAACCGGCGGTTGTCGGTTTAGAGAGTGGTCAGGTCACACGCAGGGTCAGTACCAAATGGTCAAACAAGCCGGGGGTCGTGATAGGGGAAGGCAGCGTAGTCAGGGGCAATCCGGGTCAAACACAGGGGAAGGAAGCGTAGTCAGATAATCCGGGTCAGAGCTGGAGCAGGCAGAGAGGTCAAAATATCCGGTTCTAATATCACAGGGCACAGGAAAACTTCAGATAACTGGTCAGACCTTGCGGCGATTTGTGACAGTGCAGGGCATCTTTAAATATCACACCCTGCACTGTCATTGGCCGCCCAGGACGTGCCCCCGGGCTGTCATTGGCTGCCCGAGGCTCGCCCACGGCTCCTACCCGGCATGCGCGGCCTCCTGTCAGCCGCGGCCCGCCGGGACCTGGTGCTTGTGTCCCGGCGTGAGCCGCCGCTAGTGCGCATGTGCCGGGGACGGAGCCGCGGCAGTCCTTGACAAACCGTATCATATATGTGTTATGACCATGTTTCAGAGCTACATATCTCCCAATGGGTGTATAGAGCAAATTTCTTCTAATATAATAAATGCAATCATATATTCATTTCCAAAAATTTCTAATGGTTTTACCAACATAAAAGGCACCACATTTACAAAACATAATATAAACCACCCCTTTAGTTTGGGAGTCTACAAATTGCCTAGTCCTGTGTATCAACCCATTAGGTAAGGGTATAGATGTTCCCTCCATAATCCAAGTACAGTAATCACATGATTCACATTTAAAAGTGCTCTTCCTCTCCTCAATATTAGATGGTGTATCACAAAAATTGCTCTTAACCAAACAATCCTTAAGTGATTTAGATCTTTTAAACATAATTTGGAGATAGTCCTTAATGTATTTGTTCAAAATAGGGACACCGGTCAAAAAGTGCCAGTGTTTATTTATGGCATCTCTAATTTTCTGATGTTGACTAGAAAATGTACTGATGATCCTAACTAGGACCTGCTGGCTACTTTCCTGTTTACCAAATAACAATGTCTCACCTGTAGTTTGACCCTGTTATAGGCCTTCTTGAGGACCATCCCCTCCTCAACAATCTCATGCTGAGGGCCACTGCTTCCTTTTCAAACAGTTCCTTGATGAACAATTTCATCTGATTTGTAGATATTGAGAATATGGAATACTCCTAATTAGAGGCTGGGGATGAGCACTCCCAACGTGGAGAATGGTATTCCCTGCCATAGGCTTTCTATATAAAGTAGAGCCCATTGTTCTATCCTTTTGGATAAAAAGTGAAATATCCAAAAAATAAATAGTACTGGGATCATGTTAAAATTTAGTTACTACTGCAGCTCTGAGCATCTATATTGCTATAAAAAAAGTCCAGGTAATGGTCACTTTGCTTTTTAAGGAAAGTAGAAGGGTGGCAACAAAACATCACATTTTGGTAAAATGGAACACCACCATGTCTACTATTTCTGTAGTTCAAGAGGACCAGAAGATGCCACCTTACTACAAGGACCTACAGGCCACTGACCATGGCAAGAATAGTTGCTGGAGTCAGTGGGAAAATTTGGTTTTTTGCTGCCCTAGGCAAGACTAATATCACCCCCCCCCCCCAATCTAAATTTGTTGCAAGACTTGTAACAAATGCCAAAGCACATCCTCTGCCCCGCACACACCCAGAGCCTGCACTCACTTTGTATATCCCCCAGTGCCCATTCACAGACATCTTGCACCCCCCCCCACACTGCTTACACTTTTATATACCTTGTACATCCCTGCTTCACCTTCCAGAGTGCCCACTCACATACACATTGTACATCTCTCCTTCCCAGCGCCTATACTAACATACATCTTGTAACCCTCCTGCACTCCCATGCACCTTGCACACCCCCCACTGCTCATACTCACATATAAGTCCCTGGTCACACTGGATGAAAATTGGAATGCGATTTGCATGCCATGTGACTTGCAAATCGCATTCCAAGTCGTACTCTATTGTCTGCAATTACAGCGGTCATATCAGTACAGTTCCGACTTGGTTGGAGCAGCACCGATTTCTAAAGTTGTACATGCACTACTTTTGGTGCGATTTGCAGAGACATCTGTGTCTTGCAAATCGCACCTGAAATTGGCATGTCATCCGACTTTGAAATTGTGAAACTTCACTGTAAGTCCCAGGATTTCAGAGTCGGGTTTGGTCGGAATGGGGTGTAAATTGTAAACTCCCCAGTGTGGACAGTTACATACACCTTGTACACCCCCACTGCTCATATACACATATAACTTGTATAGGCCCCAGTGTTGACACTCACATACACCTTGTATACCCCCCAGTGCTCACCCAGTGAGCAGTGGGGGGTGTACAAGGTGTATCTGTGTATCCCAAGATGACAAAGCTGGACTCTTACACAGTTGACAGAATCAGAGTCAGGGATAAGCAAAGGTTGACAGCCTGCATACAGTGAGCTACAAAGTCAATGGGCAGAATCTTGGTCAGAAGTTCAGGCTAAGGAGAGTAATGGAGGTGGGCAGCAAACATAAGCAGGCAAGGGTAATCCAAAAGCAGGTCAGGTGGAAGCCAGATCAATAACAAGGTCAGCATCACTATTAAGAATACATGAGCAAGGCCTGAAAGACCATTCATGTGCAGTACCCACGAGTACTCTGTGGTGCGTGTGTGCTGGTATGCACACATGTGAAAAACCTTGAGCATGTGGTTCGGTTTGTACGCTCATAAACAAGTGCACGCTTATGCACACGTGCATTAGTCTAACAGTTGGCACAGTGTTCCTGACAACCCCTTGAATATTATTTAAGGCTAAGAGAAATTCTCTCCAACCTTTGCAGTGGAACAAGCCCACAATCCACAACAGTGAGACCCCAGTTCCACAAGCACCTCACCAAACGTTTATTTCTAAACCACTTACTTTTAGGGATTGCAAATTAGTGCTGCAACTTCAAAATTATGGGCACTGTATCTTTTGAAAACACAACTGTGACTGCTTTCCTAGACTTTTCTACACAAGTGTCCAAGCAACAAGCTAAATTTATTAAGGCTAAATGGAGATCACAAGTACTCAAAATCAAATATGTCGTGCTGTGTAACACAGCTGTGGGTTATTAATAGTGATCGTACACTTTTCTTTATCCACCCTGTGGATGTATTTACCTTGCTTGAACAAGGGGATCTAGAGTGATTTATGATTATACTACTGGAAGATGAGACGTCAAGTTATTATCTCTTCTCTCCTTTTCTCCTGTACCTCCTTTTTGTTTGATTATGTGCTAACATCTTTCTGGTTGTTATTATTTGGCCATCCTGCACTCATGACTTGCGTAAATATAACCTCTAGGGCTTCACTCACATATGATTTAACCTCCTCCTTTCTATTCATTACCAAATAT
Organism: Staurois parvus; assembly: GCF_062004578.1. Lineage (NCBI taxonomy): Eukaryota > Metazoa > Chordata > Amphibia > Anura > Ranidae > Staurois > Staurois parvus. Next base: position 3,692,056 of record NW_028318368.1, read on the forward strand.
CACTGGACCAATAAACTTTTGCACAAGCCTAGATGTTTGATCTTGCAAATGATAATTTACCTCTCAAGCTCCTCATCTAAAGTCTTCAGAGTTACCTGATATTGGTGCTAACTTTTGGACCTTTCTTCACCTGGTTATTGCTTTCATTTTATATGCATCATATTAAGGTGTGTAGACAGTTTTGGTGATTCTAGCACACAAACTTTCTGGGGAAGTGGGACATTCATATAGCTTCCTGCTGCCTTACAGTGATTTTTGTCTCCTTAGTTGTTCATCTTTGTATGGACATATTTTTATATGGTTTGTATATGCCAAACGATTCAGTTTCTGCTATGCAATGTTAAAAGGGCAATGCTTTCTTCTCTTTGGTTTTCTATGTTAATGTCATTTTTTCATAATAGTTCTGTGAATTATGCTTTCCCAAATTAGAGTATGTATGAAGCTGGGAGTGTTTGGATGGGTTATTGTTATTGCTCAATTTTTCATGTGGCAAGACCCTAGCACTAATGGCTTACCATTTGAGTTTTATGTCACCTACACAGAGACACTTGCACTCACCTCCTGGCTATATATGAAGAAATATATGTGACCTTTACACTTCAACCATCTATGTCTGAAGTGCTTATCATTCCTATTCAAAAACAAATATAGACCATCTTTATCTGACATCCTATAGACTTATTCAAATGTAAACAAAAATCCTCTCCCCTGGGTTTAATCAAGTTATCCAAACCATTATACACCCAGATCAAACTGGGTTTATGTCCAAACAGTTCACTTAACACTAAACATTTGTTCATGAATTTACATGCCTCCCATGACTGGCTGGACGCTAGGATTGTGATGAGTCTGGATGTAGAAAATTGGGCTATTTCCAGAATTGGGTCATTTGAGGTAAAAGTTACACAGTATTGGGTTTGGCCATTGAGTTATTAAATGGCTACAACTTCTGTATGCCTCTCTCATGGCCAGAGTTTGTGTCAATGGGTGAAATTTGAGATTTTTCTAATCACTAGAGGCACTAGAAAGGAATGTCCTCTTTTTCCCCTCCTGGTCACCATTGTAATATAACCTCTGGCTGCCCAGCTCAGGGACCACCCAGATAGTAAATGTCTAAGAGGTTGTAGCACATACTGTATTGTATGCTGATTATAAACCCTTCACCTAATACTGCTTTCAGAATTATTATTACATGTTTTGGTAATTCAGGTCTGACCATTTGCCTTTTCAGTCCATCTCTGTTACTAATAATCAGGCCTCACTTCTGTTTTGTAGGACTAGTAGAATTAGATATCTTGATACTGATATTTCCAGAGACCTAAAGGATTATATCCATTTAATTGTTGAGCCAGTACTTACAACTGTTAAAACATTGGCACATGATCTAGGCACCTAATTGGCAACATGGGATGTAATAGCCTTGTTAAAATTATTCTTGTCCGCAACATCTTTTATATGTTTGGTATTTTCTGTTCTATTGCCCTTGAAATATTACTACCAGGCTTTAATTTATACTTATGCAGACTTCTAATATTTTCCATGGATGCACTACTGAAGCCCATAGTTTATGCACCTTACGGCTCCTGACAGTATTACCCTAGACCCTCCTGCTATTATTAATCATGGGTTTAAAAGTTACATAGATCAACAGTCTTCAAACATGATGATGACTCAGTAGAAATAAGATATACTGTATATGTGCTCAAATCCCAAAATATTATATATATATATATATATATATATATATATATATATATATATATATATATATATAAAACCCATCAGGTGCCCAAACCCAATGGGATGTGACCACAGGTTAACAGTACAAATTCTGGATAATCCCTCTGCACATTGCTATACAATTATTCTAGAAAACGTTGCATAAAACAGGAATTTTTAGCTCACATACATTGCAATACATGTTTGAGCTGGCTAACTGTGTCAAAGTAATCCCTCTCTGGCCAGTTCCTACTCTGCTCTACTAGAGAGGGAGCTCCAGCAGCTCTCTTTCTGTGTGCTGTCTATGTGAAGGGGGGGAAGGGGTGTTCTTTCTCTTCAATCTATTCTCAGAGCTCTCCTCACTGAGCTCTCCAGTGTGTAATTTCAGCTCTCCGACAGCTCAGACAAGCTAAATAAATTCAGGGCTTTGAACAGATATAGAGAAGAGCAGACTGCAGATCAGGGGCGGACTGACAACTCATGGGGCCCCTGGGCAATAGGGGATCATGGGGCCCCTGTGTCCTTGCCCAAACTAAAAAAAGCCTATGAAAAAGGTACCAGGCGCATCTCATGGGGCCCCCTACTGACCCCGGGCCCTCGGGTAGTGCCCGAGTTTCCAAATGGTCAGTCCACCCCTGCTGCAGATAAGCAGGTACAACTTATGTAGGAGGATTTGTTTCATCTCTCCATATCACCTTAGGTCAGTGACTTCACATGGTATATGTAAGGGTTTACAGCCACTTTAACACTAAAAAGTATGGATTTTCAGATCTAAAGGAGGATTTTGACAAATTCTATGCTTTTACAAAACCTACTGCTTATACATGTGGTCACCAGGCAAATTATTTCAGAATTTTATGCAATCTTCCAGGATCCCACAACTCAACCTGGAAAGAGGTTCCAAACAGCCACCAATTGACTTACTGATAAATTCATCCTTTTATTTTTATTTCGCCATATCTATCTGACACCTATTCGGTAAGCAAGATATAAATTGTCTTAAGCTCCAGGTGTCAAGGGGTCCTTTTCTCCACCTGCTCTGATCCTGCCTACTGATACAGGCTTACTGGAAACAAATAATATCCTTTTTGCATGACATCATGGATTTCCTGGATTTGCCACCTGAGTCTTTAGAATTAAATATTTATCTGCACATGTTTTTGCATGAGATCTTGTTAACTGCTAAGATTATTTTAGTTAAGGTGTGGACCCAAGCTGGGGTACCTACTTTACAACAATGGAAAACAGAAATTAATAAAACACAGATTTTGAACACTGGCTGTTATATGTTTAGGTCTGACATACTAAGGCTGCAGGGCCATGTAGGGTACCACTAAGTTCAAAATATCCCTATATGTGAGACGGAACACAATACTGTCACTTTAGTTTTTCAGAGATTCTCCACCAATTATACTATAATTATATGGCCTTTGCTATATTATTTTGCACTTATTCCTTTGAACAGTAAGTGATCAGGTCTCTCATTTCATTTCACTTAAGCAATTTTATAACTTGCCAAATGTCTATGTAATATATTCCCCTAATACAATCCAATTTTTCAAATGCCTTGCGTAGTCTATTCATTTGACTTATTATGTACAGCATAGGTGCATTTTGTTCAGCATTGATACTGTTACTTTTATGTCCATTTCAATACTACAAAACAATCTTTAGAGTAAAAAGGAATCTAAATATCATTTGCCAAGAGCACAGTGGATTTAATTTATTAAGTAGTAGAAAGCTGATTTAGCAGTATAGGACCTTCCCTTGCACTTAATTGGATTAACCTTATCTTCCCTTCTACTCCTTTAGTAAATTAATCCAAATATGTTCAGTTCTGTGGAAATAGCATTTATATTGTGCACATGGAAATTCATGTTTATTGAATGATGCCTAACATAAATATGCATAATGAACTACGCATTGGCAAATATATTTGTAATTTAAAAATTTATATTTCAGTTAATGCATTGTAAATTTGGCATGATTATGTGGGGTCAATTCAGTAATCTTTAGTACGTGTTATATTAGTATCACATGACATGTTTGCAAAAACTATTGCGGGCCATTTCATTAAAAGCAATATTGAATTGTCTTGTAACTGTACTGTTTGCCCTCACGTTGTAAAACTGTTGGCACTACTGTATATAAATCCTGTATAATAATGACAATAAAATGTGAGCTAAAAATTACAAAACTGCATTACAGTCAATTCCCCAAAAAAATAAAAAAATAAAAATTTATCTCATGGTACAGACATTCAGTATTTTAGAAATGTAGAAAATAGCAAACGCGAACTCTGACCACTAAGTGAAAAGAAAACAATGGGGGAGGTTTTCTAAAACTGGTGCACACAGAATCTGGTGCAACTGTGCATAGTAACCAATTATCTTCTAATGTTAATTGTTCAATTAAAGAGGAGTTCCACTCACCCTGTCAAAAAAACTGTAGCTGTTGACTAAAAAACAGCCACTTACCTGTCCCGCGGTCCCGCGGTGTGTCCCCTGCAGCCCGTTTCACCGGTCGTCCTGTATTCCAGAAGGGCAGCATCTTCAGTATGGACACCCGGCTATGATAGCTTGTGGCGAGTAGCACAACACTTCATGAATGGTCCTGTAGTCTTCTGGGACCTGTCACATGTCCCAAAAGACTACAGGGAGGGAGGGAGAGAGGACACCTTCCGCTTCTGATCGCCTAGGCGATCAGAATGGAAGTGGGAGCGGGTACCTGTCAAATTTGGGTACCCGCTCCCCCCCTCCGCCCCCCAAAGGTGCCAATCCTTAATGGGGAATGGGGGAGCAGTCCTTAACGCAGAACATCCCCTTTTGGGTGGAGCTCCGCTTTAAGCTTTGACAATAAACCATAGAGGCTGATTGGTTACTATGCACAGCTGCACCAGATTCTGTGTGCACCAGTTTTAGAAAATCTCCCCCAATGTGTCAGTGCGAAAATGCAATGGTATATAAATAGGAATATAAATCATTTGTAACATTGCACCATTTTTTTCTTTGAATAAAGGCACATTAAGAATGTTTTCATAGTTGCACAATTCTTAGTGAGTATTCATTCATCTCACTCAGATGCAGTGTGGTAACCTGTGAAAAAAGTTAAATACAAGAACCAAAAATAATACTAAATTAACCGCTAAATATTGCAAACTAGAAAATGCAACCATTTAGTTAATACGTATTTTAGTTAATTGACTACTTTTAAGATAAATATTGCATGAGGTATTTGTGGGCAAAAATTCATGCCATAATTAACTCTTAGTGAATTGACTCCTATATCTTAAATGAAACTGTGGTATGTTCTCCTATCAAATTTCTTTTTTCTAAATACCAAAGAGCCATTGTTTGGCTTGTTCGTTATTAGATGACCTGCTTCAGATACTAAACCTGTTGTCTCAGACCAGCAGAAACTTCTTAGTGCAACTGTATACTGCAACATTCCTGAAGTCATTCAAAGGAATCAGTTCAGCTTGGTACTGGAGCATAGGACAGAGGGATCTCTGTATAGACAGAATATAGACATTTTAAAGAAAGAACACAAATAATATTTAAATTGCATAGCATGGACACAATAAAACAGGAGAATTATGCACTTCTAAATGATGAATCTGACTTAGAAGACTTTTATAAAAGTGATGCTGCAGATAATAAGCCTCACGGGTGAGTACACTACTATACTATTGTCTATATCATTGTGCTCTACTGTTTTGCATAAATGTGTATATCTGGCAAAAAAAAACATTTATATGGAAAATTAATACTAAAAAAATATCAATTTATTATTTAATTGCATGTATTATGGTTTACCCAGTTTTAATGTTTTTAGTATTTATATTTTATGAGTAAATAAAACGCATGTTGGCAATTTAAAAAGTAATACAACACATCTGTAAATAGTTTTGAAGAATTATATAGTAGGTCACTCGGGACAGACAATGAAAACACATTTAAAACTTTATAAATGTGACAGAGTATAAAATACATACTTTTATGTTCAAAAAGCGTTCTTTAGTTTGAGAAAAAGTTATAGTTATCACTTGCTGAAAGGTTACTATTATCTGTGACTTAACAATATTACAATATCCAAAAGTTAGGTCTATTATATAGTGTCATGAATACAGATTAAAATAGTATATGCTGAAAGTTCTACAAGGTTTTGATGACCTTAGCCTTGGTTCTTTTGCTAGTCAAATGCTTTTTACACTGACCATTAATATTTAATAGTTCTCAAAGTACTATAAACCCTGCCATGAACACACTCTTATTAAATCAATATTTTTTTTTCAATTTGCCCTTGAAATTAAGGCCTGCTGTGAAAAGAAGGACATGCCCCCATACACAGTACTTAAGTAAAATTGTCCATGCTAACAAGAGGTTTTAAGGCTTCTTGAATAAAATGTGTATATGAAGCCATTTTTTAAATAATTAAAAGTGGGCTTTCCATTCTCCATAAAATTAGATGTTTATACATAGACATAAAATAACAGGCTTTTAGCTGATTTTTTAAAAACTTTTTTTTAGATTTTTTAATAAAATATAAAGTATATCAGTGGTTCACCTATGTTATTTTGATCAAACTATTTGAATATATTATTAAACTTTGGCTTTAACCTGTCATTAGAAAAATTTGCTAGAGTTCAGTTAAAAAGGTCATTTGCTTGGCATTGATATAGCGCAAGTAGACAGATTAGTAAAGTCAGTGAAATGAGAAAACTTCCAATAGGGACACTTGTTCTGGTGACTTGTTCATTCGAAAACTGGCTAAGTGGGAATTTCCCCTCCATTTAGTGATCTCTTCTATTTCCTGCCATGTCTCTAGACAGGATTTGAAGGAAAATCTAAACCACAGGGATGTGCACAGAAAAGAAAAAGAACGCTCACAAGTGTTTTTTTAACTATTCATTACTTTGTCTAAAACAAAAAATTAATAAATAAATAAAATTTGGCTAACAATATATTTTATTGTGAAATGGGAATTAGACCACAGGTTAATAAAACAGAATGTCAAACACTGTGCCTGATCATTTACTGGATATGTATTACTGACTATTAACCTATGTTAAAAAATAATGAACAATTCAATAATCCATTTTAGATAACCCCCTAACCTATAAAATACATTTTAGGCCTTCAGGCTTTAACCAAGTCATCAGCATTTGATAATTCAGCATAAAGATTAAAAACAGAAAATGTGGTCTTTTTGGGATGAGTGTATTTGCCTTGTGATAAGCCCCAGTAAAGCTTTGTAACTTTTGTTGCCTGCAGGTTCTCAATGTAATTTCAGAAAAAAGCACTTGATCATTAATCTCCATGCAGGTGGCACTCAATAAACCAAAAGCTATGGAGTATGAATTTTTAATATTGATTCACAAGATTATTTGACTTTGTTCTTCATGGAAACTGAATTTTGAAATGCACAGGGAAATAAAATCAAAAGCATTTTCTGAAAGAAATTGATTGGAAGAAAAAGTTTTGCATAAAGTGCTTATCAAGTAACTGCCTACTTGATGTGACCACTGTGCAAGCAAATACATGAATAGTATATAATCTAATTTTCTGTGTTATTGACTGTTTGTTCCCTGTGTTATAGTGTCTTTTTGCTTAAATAAACCATTACATCTCAATTTGATCTTTATAACTAAGTTATTTGGCAGAATACCTTAGTAAATATTTGAAAACAGCATGTTATCTTATGTCATGTTACAACAATTTAGATGCTAGTTGTCCTTTTCTAATACAACTTGGAAAATGAAATTAAAATAAAGCAAAATATAATTAGCTGCCTTAAAAAAAATTGCAAGTTGTATCTGTTCTACTGTTTATTGATGACTACAGGTGAGATTTCACACTGTGACTGCAAGTGTTCTATTGCTTCTCTACAGTGTATCATCAAAAAAAGCTAAATAATAATAATTATATTAAACAGTTTTCTAGCTTGCTGTAAATCCCCTAGGTCAATATTTCTACTGTATTACAAAATGCACTCTGGTTTTTTTTGTACACATACATTGAATAGTTTTCTTTTTTCACTTTTCTCTCTCTAATATTTTATTCTATTTTCTTTATCTACTCTTTCTTTTTATCACCAGTAATTAAGCCTAGTGATCTCAACAGTGTGCATTCAGGTGATTAGTTCAAACTTGCAGTACTATCATAACTACAAGCATTATGTTTACCTGTTCTTTAAAAGCCCCACCACTAATTTGGACTTCTAAGTATATATTATTATTATTGTTGTTTTTGGTACATTGCCTAAATACTAATTTTATTTGTTAAACAATGATATTTTTGTGATTAAAAAAAAACCTCAAGGCAAGCAAAGTGTAGGTGGGTTCCATAGCAGACATTACATTTTTTTTTTATCATTTTGTAAGTCACTTTAGAATGATAACTGTCATGTGAGTGGGGAAAACTATATGTTTTCCATCTTCAAATTTCTAGATGTGTTTGATTAAATATTATAAGCACTGCTTCACTAAAATGTAATTTAAAATTATACTTAAGCTATTTAATGTATGACCTAAATGAATAAGGGCCACCTTAATTTACCTAAGGGCCTAACTGACTAGAGTTGCATATGAAATGAATTTTTTTCAGTTAAATGAAAGATGTACTTTGAGAAGTATAACCAAATGATTAATCATTGGCCAAGAAAAGGCCATCACTGAACAAAATCGTAATCCTATATGATGCATTTGTAATTATTGATGACAATTCTATAAACATAATATTTTAATAGTATTAAATGCTGATCTAATGTGCATTAGGTACCAGGGTAACTTAGTTAAATCTGGCATTTCATGTTCAAACTTTTTATTGAATTTCCAATCCAGTAACAAATGAAGGACATTCAAAGATATGTACAGGAAAAAAGGGGGCACGGTTGCCCCAAGGCAAGAAGGAAAATGTCATAAAAAAACATACATCTGGGAACCGTAAGTATGGAAAGCTGCTCCAAAGAACTACACATAGGTTCCATGTAAAGGAAAAAGAAAGCAAAGACAGGTACAGTTAGTAAATAAGAAGGGGAGAAAATAGGAGACCAAGAGGGGGAATGGGGGGGAGGGATTTGTAACTTCCAGAAGAGAAAAGGTAATCTTGGGATCGTACTAATGTATGGATTAGCCCACAGAACCAGCACATGATGTGACTAGGGGATATTAAAGGGGAGCAGCGAATCATCAAAATTCGATGGGAGAAAAGTTCTACCCATGGGGTCCAAATCTTCAGAAACTTGGGGACAGAGTCCCTAATGGTTGCTTTCACTTTGGCATGAATCATTGCCTGTGTTACCTTGTTCCTAACTGCTAATATACACAGAGACAGGGACTTCCATGATTTGGCCATAATTTGCTTAGCTGCCGTAGTGATTTGCAAGAGCAGTTTGAATTGGGATTTGGATATGGAAGGGGGTTGAAGATTTAACAAGGCTATGGTCGGATCCGGCAATAATGGCTTTGCAAAAAGCAAAGACAGCATACGAAAGACTTCAGCCCAAAAAGCTTTTTGTGCAACCGGGCATGACCACCATATATGGAAGTATGTTCCTACCATCGCACAGCCCTGAAAACAATCAGAAGGATAATTAGGGTATATTTAGCAATCCTCACCAGAACCAAGTACCATCGGGTCAATACTTTGTAATTAGTCTCCACAGCTACCACATTCTGTGAGGAGGACTTGGTAGCCGACCAAATGCGATCCCAATCTGTATGGCTCAATTGGTGCCCAAGATCTTTCTCCCACTTAGCGACATATGTAGGGTTTGGCAGAGACTCAGGAGTAGAAAGCAGGTTATAGAGGGCAGAGATAAGGCCGTGTCTATGGAGGTCCCTGTAGCAAGAGAGTTCGAAAAAGGTCATGGTGCGGGCAGAATGGGATTGAATAGCAAGCGGGGTGTAAAAACTCTTCAACTGGACATATCTAAAAACCTCTAACGCTGGAAGAGAGTGTGACTCACGAAGAGAAGGGAAGGATTTGAAACCCCTATGGGTCAGAAAGTGATGGGCGCGAAGCAGTTTATCTGAGGACCAGTGTGTGAAGGAGTGTGGAGAGGACCAGGCCGGAGAGAAGGCTGGATTCCGGAGGTACAAGAGTAGGGGATTATGTGGCGACTGAAGGGAATTGTGGGATTTTAGCCTGTCCCAAAGTGAAACGTAATGAGACATAATTTGATTACAAAGAATCCGATGGTCTGGAGGCCTAAGTCATAGAAGGTTAGCAACTGAGAGTGGGTCACAATCGACTGATTCAAGGATGACCCATTGAGGGATGGTACTTTGGCAGTTGGATAGCATGGTACTTTGGCAGTTGTGCAAGATGTGCAGCTTGGTAATACTTGGTAAAATCTGGGAGACCTAGGCCTCCCATAAGCTTAGATCTATGTATGGTAGAGTGAGGTATACGAGGGCGGATGGAACCCCAGATATATATGTAGGCTCGTCTCTGTAAAATGTGTAGGAAATGTGCTGGCACTGGAATGGGTAGGACTCTGAACAAATATAGTATTTTAGGGAGAATGGACATTTTCACTACAGTGCTCCTGCTTATCCAGGCAAATCTTGAATTTCATAATATATTAAAGTAGTTGTAAACCTCAACATGAAATACAAACAAAGCATATCCCTCTATAGTGTGTACTTGTCTCAATCCAGAGCACTAAGTCATTTTTGTCTGCTGCCCCATTCCTCTGCTATAAGCATAAGTTGCTTCTAGTAAATTTTAGTGACACCAAGAGAAAAATGGTGACAGGGAGGGTACAGCACGTAATTGACAGCCTCAGCTCTGTTCCTGTGAACTGTGTGAAGGGAGTGCGTCACTTTCCTCCAATCAACTCTCAGAGCTCTCTTAACTGATGTCACTTCAGCTCCCCGCCCCCTGTTTTTCAGAGCTGAGAGATCCTGTGTAAATTCTGCACTTTGAATGGCTGTCAGGGAAAGACAGCTGTAGATAAACAGGAACAACTTATGCAGGATTTGTTTCACCTCTGTGTATCACCTGAGGCCAGTCACTTCACTGGGTATATGTAATGGTTTACAAACACTTTAACTATGGTCCAGAAATCTGCCTTTATTCTTAACACCACATCAGATTAGCCAGCAGGCTGGATTTGCCCAAGCTACCCACAGATTAAAAAGTTTTGAGGCTGTAGAACTAATTTGTCTCTGATTATTAAAATAAAACTAATCAATAAAAGCCCTCTATTAATCATTTTACAAGTCTCCATCTTCCCCAAGCTGAATTCATGCTGCCTTATTTTTTTCTATTTTTTCATGAGCACACATTTCAGTAAAATTTTCTTCTCGTTGGATCTGACTTTTGCTGACATTTACAGAACATAATCTATTTTTATATCCAGACTGATTAGCAAATAAAGTAATCCAGGCTATTATGCATATTGTCTTAGCGCATTTCATTATCATAGCGTCTGCTTCAGCTGCAGAGAAGACGTAATCCACATCATTGTTTTACATTTTTATTTAACGGCACCATTCAATATTCTTGTGACCTCTCATTGCATAGTGTTTAAAATACAAAAATATTTTACTTTGAAGTTCAACCAATTAGATTTTTAAGCATGTCACAGACCAAAGACTTTTCCTGCTATGGGAATTCATTATTTAACTCCAAGATGTATGGTATGGACATACTGTACACGATATATGCAGTTTAACGAGAAGTTTAAGGTGTTGAAAAAAAAATGTATTACTTTGATGTATAACAATTTAAAATATTTTTTTAAATATATATATGTAAAAGAGATCAACCTGATGACAATAATATTACCAATACATGTTAAAGAATACCTAAACCTCCAAAAAATCAGGCTAAATGCATTTTCTGAAAAGTACCTGTTGATCCTAGTTGGTACTATTTATAGTCCAAATCAGAAAAGAAACCTAGTTTGACAACCGTGCACCTTCAAAGATGCAATGTAATGAGTATATGTTTATCACTCTAGTACAGGAAGTGTGTTACTGGCAGGATCACACAGTTAAAATAAATGAAAAACATGGCTGAAAAAAGGAAACTAATGTAGACATCACATCTAAGGACAGATAAGCTGCAATATAGTAACTTTTGGAGGTTGATTTACTAATGGCAAATAGACCATGCACTTTGCAAGTGCGGTTGCACTCATTTTCCCCAGAGTAAAAGTGTCATGCAATGCTGTATACAAACAAAATGTATATAATTTTTTTTACACAAATAGAGCTTTCTTTTTATTTGTATTTGATCACTATTGGGGTTTTTTTTTTTTTGCAATATAAACAAAACAAGGCCAGCATTAAAAAGAAATATATACAGTTGTGTATATATATACAGTTGTGTTCAAAATAATAGCAGTGTGTTGAAAAAAGTGAATAAAGCTCAAAATCCTTCTAATAGCTTTTATTTCCATACACACAAATGCAGTGGGAACACTACACATTCTATTGCAAATTAAAACATGAAGAAAAATATATCAAATGTGTGTTGTTCCTTTAAAAAAATTTAATAAAAATTAATTAGACTGTTCAAAAAAAATAGCAGTGTTTGTATTCTTCTTTACATACTCAAACATTCACTATATAAGGTGAAAAATGTTTGAATTACTTAATTAATATTTAGTTGTATAACCACTGTTTCTGAGAACTGCTGTACATCTGTGTTGCATGGAGTCAACCAACTTCTGGCACCTGTGAACAGGTATTCCAGCCCAGGATGATTGGACTACATTCCACAGTTCTTCTCTATTTCTTGGTTTTGCCTCAGAAACTGCATTTTTGATGTCACCCCACAAGTTTTCTATTGGATTAAGATCCAGGGATTGGGCTGGCCACTCCATAACGTCAATTTTGTTGGTCTGGAACCAAGATGTTGCACGTTTACTGGTGTTTGGGGTCGTTGTCTTGTTGGAACACCCATTTCAAGGGCATTTCCTCTTCAGCATAAGACAGCATGACCTCTTCAAGTTTTCTGATGTATTCAAACTGATCCATGATCCCTGGTATGCGATAAATAGGCCCAACACCGTAGTATGAGAAACATCCCCATATCGTGATGCTTGCGCAACCATGCTTCACTGTCTTCACAGTGTACTGTGGCTTGAATTCAGTGTTTGGGGGTCGTCTGACAAACTGTCTCCGGTCACTAGACCCAAAAAGAACAATCTTACTTTCATCAGTCCACAAAATGTTGCACCATTTATCTTTAGGCCAGTCAATGTGCTCTTTGGCAAATTGTAGCCTCTTCAGCACATGTCTTTTTTTCAACAGTGGGACTTTGCGGGGGCTTCTTGCAGATAGCTTGGCTTCACATAGGCATCTTCTAATTGTAACAGTACTCACAGGTAACTTTAGACCTTCTTTGATGTTCCTGGAGCTGATTGTTGGCTGAGTCCTTGCCATTTTGGCTATTCTTCTATCCATTCAAATGGTAGTATTTCGCTTTCTTCCACGTCTTTCAGGTTTTGGTTGCCATTTTAAAGCATTTGCGATCATTTTAGCTGAGCAGCCTATCATTTTCTGCACTTCTTTATATATGTTTTCCCCTCTCCAATCAACTTTTTAATCAAGGTACGCTGTTCTTCTGAACAATGTCTGGAACGACCCATTTTCCTCAGAATTTCAGAGAGAAATGCACTGTAACCAGCATGTACAACATTTGCTGCCTTCCTTCCTTAAATAAGGGCAATAATTGCCACCTGTTTTTCAAAGAATGAATGACCTCACTAATAGAACTCCACACTGCTATTATTTTGAACATGTCCCTTTCAATTAGTGATTCAATTACACAGAATCAGCAGCATGCATGTCATGACTGTTGGGTCTGTTGGATTTCTAATACTCTACTACACCTGCTAGTAAATTACTTGCCATGTAGAAATATCATTTCTACAAAAAACAGTGATTGATCAGGTTAGTGATGTCTGACTGCTATTATTTTGAACGCGACTGTATATATTGTGACAGTAGGCAGGTGAAATCACCTGGTTGCGTCCTGGATGGACGATACATTTGTCCAAGGTTTAGACTCTATGGGGATTTGTTCCACTAGAGGGAAGTGCTGAGTCCTTCAGCACTGAGATAATGAGCCCAGCTGAAGGTAGTGGGCTCATTAAGGCCATTATAAAACTTCCCAGCCTGCTTAGGGAGTTGCTCCAACCTGGAACCAGATCTGTGCTTGAACTGACTGGGGAGCAACATCCTATCTGTCTGCAGGGAGACAAAAGCCTGTGTGGCTAGCCTCCAATTACCAGCGACTAGGTATAGCATCAGGCTGTACCTAGTGGATAGCTAGGGAAGCTATTTGTACAGTAAGTAGCCAAGTTGGCCAGGATTTTATTTGATGTTTCTTTTTGGTTTGACGTTTTCCTGTAAATATTGTAAATAAACTGCACCTTTTTGTTTTTTCACCTCCACTGTTGTTGTGCTGTGCCTGTGTTTTTGTGTTGTGCACCCATCCAGGGGGTCACATACACCCGCTGCCAAGCGAACCCCGTTACATATGGTGGAGGATGTGGGCAGTTCGTGGCAACTAAAGGCCAGCATGGAGAAGATAATAAGACAGTTGGCTCTGGCGAATGCCAATCAACAACAGACTAATGCAAGTCTCCAGCAGAGAATTGCAGCCCAGCAGAGAACCCTGGAGGCCGTCATGAAGCAGCTCCAGCAAAGGCAGCAGATTGAGGCTGGTAGTGATTCTGGTAATACACCATCATTTTGTGTGGGCCGTTTATTGCCAAAAATGACTGAAGATGATGATCCTGAGGTGTTTCTAATCACATTTGAACGGACTGCTGAAAGGGAAAAGTGGCCTAAGGAACAGTGGGCTGGATTGATGGCCCCATTATTAACTGGGGAGTCGCAAAAAGCTTACTATGATCTGGAGCCGGACCAAGCCAAAGACTATGATGTGCTGAAAGTGGAAATTTTGGCACGACTGGGTGTTACCCTCATTGTCCGTGCTCAGCGCGTGCATAATTGGACTTTTGGCTTGGGAAACCTCCCAGGTCACAGATGTATGATCTCATTCACCTGAGCATGAAGTGGCTGCAGCCAGAGACTTTGACCGCCCCAAAAATTGTGGAACGTGTCGTTGTGGATCGGTTCCTAAGATCTCTGCCTAATGCCATTCAAAAGTGGGTCAGCCATGGAGACCCAGAGACAGCAGACAAGCTTGTGGATCTAGTGGAGAGATACTTGGCTACGGAGAACCTGACCTCCTCTTCCAGAGACTCATGGACTTTCCACCTTAAAACCAGACCATCCCCAGCGGCGGGTAAGATGATTCCAAGGGGTGAGGGTGGAGAAAGTGAGAGGTTGGGAGTATTACCCAATGTCTGGCAAGAGCGGCCAGGAAGGTCAAGGCCTCAAGAGGTGGCAAAAAAGGTTATTTGTTACCGCTGCTGGCAAGAGGGACATATTGCAGCCAATTGCCCAGTGGTGGATGAGCCTTTGCAGTGTGACTTGCTGAGGGACAGACGTCAGTCGCTGTTTGCGACAGTGGTATGCACTGCCAGCCCGGGCACCAAGAAACATTTCTATAAAATGACTTAATGGAAATAATGTTGTTGTGTTGCTGGATTCAGGTAGCCTGGTAACCTTGATAAGAGAGGAGATAGTCACTATAGAGGTCTCTGGGTGTAAAAAAGGTGGCTGTTATTTGTGTGCATGGGGACACCAGGGAGTATCCCGTGGCAACTGTGTTTTTTGAGACCCCCAAAGGTAACCTGTCTCATCAGGTAGGATTGGTGCTTCACTTACCACATGATGCCATTGTGGGGAGGGATTTTCCAAAATTCTGGGAACTCTGGGATTGTCCTGACCCCCCCACTGTCTCCCCTGCAGACCAGGAAGGTGAATCCCTGAAATTGTCTGAGTGTGGTGAGGTCTCTCCCAAGTTCCCCTTGTCGGTACTAGCCGGGGAGACCCAAGGAACTGGGGAGGAGCCCGCCTCTTCAGATGAAAACCTGCCGGCTGTTGAGTTTTCAGACTTAGAGGTGCATAGGGAAAATTTTGCCACTGAACAGTTGAAAGACCCCACACTGATAAAAGCACGGGAAAATGTGGTAAAACTAGATGGCGAACTAGTGATCCCCGAGAAAACTTGTGCTTATCCATACTTTTTTGTGGAAAGGGACCTACTCTATCGAGTTGCTCAAGGGGCGGAAGAAACCATTGAGCAACTGGTGGTGCCCAGACCTTACAGGAAGTTGGTGTTGGAGTTGGCCAATGGACACATCCTTGGGGGTCATTTGGGGGCGGAGAAAACATGGGAAAGAGTATTGCAGCGGTTCTATTGGCCTTGGGTCATTAAAGAGATATAAAATTACTGTTCCTCTTGCCCTGTGTGTCAGAAGTCGGCCCCTATGCCCCATTTCCATAGTCCACTTGTACCTCTTCCCATCATTCAGGTCCCTTTTGAAAGGATTGCAATGGATTTGGTAGGTCCGCTGGTGAAGTCCGCTAGGGGGCATCAGTACACGTTGGTCATACTCGACTATGCCACCTGTTATCCAGAGGCGATTCCACTCCGAAATACCTCTGCCAAGACGATAGCTAAGGAGCTATTTCTCGTTTTCATCTGAGTGGGTATTTCGAAGGAACTGCTTATGGACCAGGGAACCCCCTTTATGTCCCGGGTGATGAAAGAGCTGTGCAAACTGTTCAAGGTAAAACAATTGCACACCTCTGTGTATCATCCCCAATCCGACGGGTTGGTTGAAAGGTTCAACAAAACCCTGAAACAAATGCTAAGGAAGGTGGTAGATAAGGATGGAAGGGGTTGGGATTATTTAATACCCTATTTGATGTTTGCCATCCGGGAGGTACCCCAGTCCTCTAAAGGGTTTTCACCTTTTGAGTTGCTCTATGGGAGACACCCAAGGGGACTGTTAGATATTGCCAAGGAAACTTGGGAAAGTTAGAGTTCTCCCCACCGGAGTGTGATTGAGCACGTCACTCAAATGCAAGATAGAATTGCCCAGGTAATGCCTATCGTAAAGGAACATTTGGCCCAAGCACAGTTAGCGCAGCAGAGAGTGTACAATCAGGGGGCCCAGACCAGGTCATTTGCCAAAGGAGATAGAGTGCTAGTGCTAATCCCTATGGTTGAAAGCAAATTCCTGGCCAAATGGCATGGCCCATACGAGGTAATTGAGAGAGTGAGCGAGGTGAATTACAGGGTCAGACAACCAGGAAGGCGAAAACCTGAACAGATCTACCACATTAATCTGTTAAAGGCCTGGAGGGACAGGGAATCCCTAGTTGCCGAGGGTTTGTCACCAGCACCATCTGACTGCAGGGTTCCGGAGGTTGGAATAGCAGTCACGCTGTCTACAACTCAAAAACAGGAAGCTAAAGAGTTTGTGCTTTTCTGAGCTGTCGGGACAAACCTCGGGGGTGGAGCATGACATTATCACCCCACCGGGTGAAAGGGTAAAACTAAAACCCTACAGAATCCCAGAGGCTCGGCGGGAGGCAATACGTGGGGAGGTATGGAGAATGCTGGATTTGGGGGTGATAGAGGAGTCCCAGAGTGACTGGTCCAGCCCCATAGTGTTGGTACCCAAACCAGATGGGAGCTGACGATTTTGTAACGACTTTCGACAGTTAAACAAAGTTACAAAATTTGACACCTACCCCATGCCAAGGATAGATGAACTAATCGACCGACTGGGAGCAGCCCGGTACATGACAACGCTCGATTTGACAAAAGGTTATTGACAGATTCCCTTAGCTAAGTCAGCAAAGGAGAAGACTGCATTTGTAACCCAGACTTTGTACATTCAAATAGCTAAGATTACATTTTCTACCCCTCAGTAAAACCTACCACTAGTAAATAAACCATATTGAGTAGGTTGATTTACTTACCCTCCCTCTGGTGTTTAAGCTACTAATCTCTGCATTTAAAGGACAATTAAATACAAGAACAAAATAAATATTATGTAGCCTACTGTTCCTCAGATGTGGTGGATGCATTTTTTTTAACCTTTTCAGCAAGTACAGAAATACTTGCTGATCTTGCCAGAACTGCAATGCCCTTGTCAATTCTTGTGAAATTAACAGAATCCACAAACAAACGTATCTTTATTTTTAAAATTACTAATAACATTAGCCCCCTTTTACTGAAGACAAACAATGACAGACATTGTATGGGACACATTTCATACATACCTGGGAGGCAAGCATAGTTTTATATATATATATATATATATATATATATATACATACACTGCTCAAAAAAATTAAAGGAACACATTTTAATCAGAGTATAGCATCAAGTCAATTCTACTCCTGGGATATTGATCTTGTCAGTGAAGTAGCAGAGGGGATTGGTAATCAGTTTCAGCTGCTTTGGTGTTATTGAAATTAACAACATGTGCACTAGATGGGCAACAATGACCCCCAAAACAGGAATGGTTTTACAGGTGGAAGCCACTGATATTTGTTTCCCTATTCATCTTTCTGACTGTTTTTTACTAGTTTTGCATTTGGCTAGGGTCAGTAACACTTATCATAGCATGAGGCAATATCTAGACCCTACAGAGGTTGCACAGGCAGTTCAACTCCTCCAGGATGGCACATGAATACGTGCCATTACCAAAATGTTTGCTGTGTCTCCCAGCACAGTCTCAAGAGCATGGAGGAGATTCCAGGAGACAGGAAGTTACTCTAGGAGAGCTGGACAGGGCCGTAGAAAGTACTTAACCCATCAGCAGGACCGGTATCTGCTCCTTTGTGCAAGGAGGAACAGGATGAGCACTACCAGGTGGGGTAGCCTAAGAGCCCAATGTCCTCTAGGCCCTGTACTCACTGCCTGGCACCATTGAGCTCGAATAGCATTTGCCATTGAACACCAGAATTAGCAGGTCCGTCACTGGTGCCCTGTGTGCTTTTCACAGATGAGAGCAGGTTCAGCCTGAGCACATATGACAGACATGAAAGGGTCTGGAGAAGTCATGGAGAATGTTATGCTGTCTGTGGCATAGTTCAGCATAACCGTTTTGGTGGTGGGTCAGTGATGGTCTGGGGAGACATATCCATGAAGGGACACACAGACCTCTACAGGCTAAACAATGGCACCCTGACTGCCATTACATATCAGGATGAAATACTTGGACCTATTGTCAGACCCTACTCTGGTGCAGTGGGTCCTGGGTTCCTCCGGATGCACAACAATGCCCAGCCTCATGTGGCGAAACTATGCAGGCAGTTCCTGGAGGATGAAGGAATTGATACCATTGAATTGACCCCACACTCACCTGACCTAAATCCAATAGAACACCTCTAGGATATCATGTTTGGTCCATCTGACGCCACCAGGTTGCACTTCAGATTGTCCAGGAGCTCAGTGATGTCCTGGTCCAGATCTGGGAGGAAATACCCCAGAACACCATCCGTCTTCTCATTAGGAGCATGCCCCAATCTTGTCAGGCATGCATACAAGCATGTGGGGGCCATACAAACTACCATTTTGAGTTGCTGCAATGAAATTTCAGTAAAATGGACTAGCCTTCTGCATCATTTTTTCACTTTGATTTCTGGGATGTCTTTGAATTCTGTCCTCTGTAGGTTGGTAATTTTCATTTCCATCAAACGATGGGGCATCCTTACATTCCTAACACATTACCCAGTCCATATCAGTATAGATATCCAGCATGATATTTTTCGCCATTGAGATCTGATGTGTTTTCAAAGTGTTCCTTTAATTTTTTTTGAGCAGTGTATATACACTATATTGCCAAAAATATTGAGACACCCCTCCAAATCACTAGATTCAGGCGCTCCGACCACAGGTGTATAAAATCAAGCACTTAGGTATGCAGACTGCTCCCACAAACATTTGTGAAAGAATGGGTCGCTCTCAGGAGCTCAGTGAATTCAAGTGGGATACCATGATAGTTTGCCACCTGTGCAATAAATCCATCCGGGAAATTACCTTGCTATTAAATATTCCACGGTCAATTGTTATTGGTATTATACCAAAGTGGAAGCAACAGGGAACAATAGCAACTCAGCCAAGTGTTAGGCCACATAAAATGACAGCACCATGTGCAATGCAAAACGTTGGATGTAGTGGTGTAAAGCACACTGCCACTGGACTTTATAGCAGTGGAGACATGTTCTCTTGAGTGACAAATCACTCTTCTCTGTCTGGAAATCCGATGGATGTGTCAGGGTTTAGCAATTGCCATGAGAATGGTACTTGCCTGACTGCATTGCGCCAAGTGTAAAGTTTGGTGGAGGGGGATTATAATGTGGGGTTGTTTTTCAGGGGTTGGGCTTGGCCCCTTAGTTCCAGTGAAGGGAACTCTTAAGGTGTCAGCATACCAAGACATTTTGGACAATTTCATACTCCCAACTTTGTGGGAACAGTTTGGGGATGGCTCCCTCCTGTTCCAACATGATGGTGCACCAGTGCACAAAGCAAGGTCCATAAAGACATGCATGAGTTCTGACCTCAAATTGATAGAACACCTTTGAAATGAATTAGAGTGGAAACTGCAAGCCAGGCCTTCACGTTCGACATCAGTGCCTGACCTCACAAATGCGCTTCTGGAAGAATGGTCAAACATTCCCATAGACACACTCCTAAACCTTGTGGACAGCCTTCCCAGAAGAGTTGAAGCTGTTATAGCTGCAAAGGGTGGGCCAACGCAATATTGAACCTTACAGACTTTCTTAGTATATTGCAGCCTTATGTGTGTGTAGTGCAACCTGATTAGTGTGTGCAGTTCAGGTCTGTGTTGGTTTGTTCACTTACATTATTTCTTTGTCAGAGTAGAAATGTCATCCCAGAATAAGACTGTGAGATGCCAATAAAGACTGCACTCTTTCTGTGGTTAGGGCTGATAACTGCCATAATCCTTCTTTTTCAGTAGTGTAAAATTGTTGATAATAAATTCTTCAGTTTTATTTAATGTAATCCTTCCAGCACACTTGTATTTTTTTGTTTATTTATTTTTTTCATCTGTTATCAACACTAAGCCCAGGCAGAAGACAGGACAGCCTTAAAGCCTGATGTCTGCTCTGACAGGGGGAGAATACAAGTAAATAATCAAAATTCCAATAATTCATAAGTACAGTATGTCTTCACCAGTGGTCTCCAAACTGTGGCCCAGGTGCCGGATGTGGCCCTTTGCTTGCCTTTATATGACCCTCAGGGCACCATTCCTTCCACTGAAACCAACAGTGGGAAATTATTGCTCCCACTAAAACCCATGATGGGGCAGTATTCCTCCTAATGACACCAATGATGGGGCACTATTCCTTCCACTGACACCAACAATGAGGCACTATTTCTCCCACTGACATCAACAATGGTACACTATTCCTTCCACTAAAACCAATGATGGGGCATGTTCTACTCCCAGAGGCAACAGCCTGCGCCCCCTAAAGCCTGAAGGACAGTTAACTGGCCCTTTGTTTAGAAAGTTTGAAGACCCCTGGTCTACACTATTAACAACAATTCAGTGGAGATCCAGATTTTTGCAAATTTCAGTAGGTGACTGGTTCTCTTTAGTCTAAAACTAATGTTCTTTTAGTTAGTCTTTTTGTGTTATATCATTTAAATTCCCTGGCCTCATTTACATTCTTTTTCTGAAGACATATATTTCATAGCAAAATGTTAAATCTAAATGTCAGTGTCACATCAAACTTTAAACCATCTACACTGCATTTGTTGTTACTCTGTTCATTAGGATTTATACGTGCATCACTTAATTGAGTTGAAGGAGATTTTATTGATATGTGCTTTCTGCAATCTGCTGATCTCCCTCAGGCTGGTGATTGCATGGCTTGCCAGAATAAAGGATGAAAAAATAAGAAAGATTATGGGAATGTATCAATCCATTACAATAATCTGCTTTTCACTAAGTACACCCCAAGGAACAAATAAACCCACTGAATACTTGAAAAGGTTTATGCATTTAGCATACAAAATGGGTAGAGAAAAAGCAGAACATTACAAAATTCAATTTTCAAAGCAGATTCAACTTTTATAATTGTATTAGGTATTAAGAGATAAATAAATACTGTACTCATTTACTTGAGATGGGTGAACTTTAAAAACACTTGGGTGGTCTTTTTAAAACAAATTTGCAGCCTGTTTATAATGTTTTGAGACTATTGTAGCTTTTTATCTATTTTTAATATTCAACAAACACAGTGGGGTTCATCTCTATAGGAATTTACAGGTAGGCATATCAGATATACTGTTTATGTTGGTATTTCTACAGCAACAAGGTTGCAGGCATATACACCCACTCCTGTGTTAGCCTATATGCCAGTCAATATCAGGTTGGTGTTTTGATAAGAAAAACATATGGCCCCACTTGAAGGTGTGGCACTGTCATAGGACCTCTGAGCTATGGACTGTTGCCTTTAACCCCTTCACGCCTAAGGGTAAAACAAATCTAAATGCCTAAGCACAATTCTGTAACGTTGACATGTGAAAGTAAAACCGTACATATCATCACAACTACTTTCCAGGTGGCTTATACCTTGATTTTTTCAGGACAAATTGGGCTTTAACTTGGTGGTAAATGGTAATGGATAGCTCCTGATTTTTTTTATTATCAAAGGAAAACTGGCCCAAAATAGTAAAAAAAAAATTTGTTTTTTTATTTAGCTGTGTGTTTCTTGTTAGGACCATAACCTACCACCAAAGAACAACCCAAAATAAATTCTCCAGCTCTTGGTGTTCACAGCGATACCATATATGTGTATGTTATTTGTCGTTTGTACCCGTAGAACAGCCCAGAAACAATAGTGCGCATTTTGTTTTGTCTTTTTTTTGTTTAACCTAAAACACACTGACACTGACACTAACTGACACTGATGCCAAATTTTTTTTTAAATCCTGACCTTTGACAATGACCATTGACCTTGACCTTTGACCCTGACCTTGTCCCAAACACTAACCCTGGCACTGAACTATTTTATATTTTATTTTTTAATATTTATTTATCTTCTTTTTTCTTTTTTTTTTTACAAACATTTTTTTTTCTCTCTATGCCAGGAGTTAGAGAGATACAATGTATCTCTCTTCTCCATTCATAGAGAGAGCAAAAAACAAGGGGGCCAGGCTGTACAGTGACTGATCACTGTGATAGCCAATCAGAGGCTATCACAGCAATCATGTGACCCGGAATCAGGAGTCCCGGGTCCCGATCGTTAGAACGGGACCCGGGGCTCTCAGTGACACTGCGGTCTCTGTACTGGGAGCACGCTGAGTGGCGCACTCCCAGCACAAAGACAGGTACGCAAAAGCCCAGTTCCGTGAGGCCGCATATTTGAGTGACGTTGGCGTCAAAGGGTTAAGGGCTCGTACAGACGGCAATCACACGTATCCTCCTATCTAAGCCTTTGTCTAGTGCTGGTGAATTCAGCAGATTCACATGCAGCAGATAGTGTTTCAGATCAGAAGATGAGTCTGACCACCCATCTGAATGAGCCCTTAAAGGCAACAGTCCATAGCTGAGAGGTCCTAGGAAAGTGCCTCACCTTCAATATAGCATTCCTCCCTCCTGGTTTCAATGACATTTGTTATAAATGTATAATGTATTGGGTAGCCTTCCAAAAGTTGCAGAGCATGTAGAGAAGTTGTTTTTAAAAGCAAACTATGGGAATATGTGTTTTTTTTTTGTAAAATCATGTGAGTACCATATGAACCATACATAAATAGTGCAAATATGAAAAAATCTGTAGCAATATCTGAAAAACAATATTCATACTGATATTAATTATTCAGTCCCAGTAAGTGAAAATAAAGTGCAAAGTGCTGTAATTCTTGATTGTGAACTCCGTGTACAGTAACAGGTGCTCCACTGCGCTCAGACTGGTGCCCCACATGGATTTACACTCACCGTCATCCCGTGACCACCTATCTCTAGGATGGTCGTTTGCACTTTTGGGACTATCCCAGTATGCAGTGTTGCTAATGGTAACCAGTTGTTCCTCCAAAAGTGCTATGTCAAAGCCAACTCTCTCCTCTCCTCCTTGGGCAAAATAAGTATGTATTCAACATGCATAAAAGGACAAAAATGGACATCCCTTAGTGTAAAACTGCTTTTACTTTAATAGTGGGGACATAACTGTAAGAAATAAACTCACAAAAGAAGTGCCCATAACCTGGCACCTGGTGTATTCAGCCTTGTTGCTTAGGTGGTGAAAAAATGGTCGCCGCTATGGTGGTTAATCATCTGCCACCTGGAGGATTAACCACCAGGTACCAGTAAAATGCACTTTTACTTTCTTTACCCCTCACTACCCCAGCAGACTGTGTTCTTTTTTTTATGATGCTCCAACAGCAAGTGCTCTTCCTTTTTTCCGATGTTCAATGCAAAAGTACTGTATATGTCAATCCAAAAGAGAAGCTTGCCATTTACTGCTATCCAGGGCTCCATTAGAGAGATTTCCCATCACTTGCTGCATTGTAAGTTCTCACTTACAATGTAAGGTTGCTGGTCCTGTAACACCATAACATCAGAGCTGCAACCGCCTGACAAAGTGCCAGAGAGCAGCAGTTTTGGGTAACTGAGAGGAAAAGACCCAACAGGAGCAAATGATACAGTAAGTAAAAATGATCTTTACCAGTACAAGCAGTATTTTAACCCTTGCAGTGCAGAGAGATCCATGCTGCAAGGGTAGGTTTTTAAGGTTCCCAGAGTTCTAAATGCTGGGAGGTGGAAGCGGGCATTCTGATCATGTGACCGCTGTGATTGACTGTTACAGAGGTCATATCATCAGAAAGCTCCCAATCGCAAGTATGCATCAAGAGCTTTCCAGTACTCATTTGTTACTATGTTGGAAGCGTGCAAAGAGTACTCTCTCAGCACAGGTAAGTATATACATAGGGCCGCATATATGCGGCCACTCAGCATTTAAGCCCACCCACCAAAAGACCACACATACAGTTAGGTCCATATATATTTAGACAATTTTAGTTTTTTTTTCAGGTATTTACCAAAACATATTCAAGTTATAGTTATATAATGAATATGGGATGAAAGTGCACACTTTCGGGTTTAATTTTGGAGGAAGGGTTTAGGAATTACAGCTCTTAAGAGTAGCCATCCCCCCTTTTTCAAGGGACCAAAAGTAATTTGACAATTGAACGGCCAGGTGTGGGCTACTCCTTCATTATTTCTTCATCAATTTTGCAGGTAAAAGGTCTGGAGTTGATTCTAAGTGTGGTATTTGCATTTGGAATCTATTGCTATGAACCTACATCATACGTTCAAAGGAGCTGTCCATGCAAGTGAAACAGACCATTTTAAGGCTTCAAAAAGTAAACAAATCCATCAGAGAGATAGCATCAACATTAGGAGTGGCCAAATCAACAGTTTGATAAATTTTAAGGAAAGAAGAATGCATTGGTGAGACCAGCAACATAAAAAGGCATGGACGTCCACAGAAGACAACAATGGTGGATGATCGCAGGATCCTCTCTATGGTAGAGAAAAGAAAAACCCATTCACAACAAATACAAGTAAATACAAAGGGTTCACCACAAGGTGCAAACCATTCATAGACCTGAAGAAAAGCCAGATTAGACTTTGCCAAAACACATCTAAAAAATCCAGACCAGTTCTGGAAAAGAGTTATTTGGATGGATGAAACTAATATTAATCTGTACCAGAATGATGGTAAGAAAAAAGTGTTAAGAAGGCTTGGAACAGCTCATGATCCAAAGCACACAATGTCATCTGTAAAAAATGGTGGAGGCAGTGTGATGGCATGGGCATGCATGGCTTCCAGTGGCACTGGGTCATTGGTGTTTATTGATGATGTGACAGAAGACAGAAGCAGCCAGATGAGTTCTGCAGTGTTTAGAGATATACTGTCAGCCCAGATTCAGCCAAATGCAGCAAAGTTGGTTGTGCTTCACAGTACAGATGGACAATGGTCCTAAAACACACTGCAAAAGCAACCCAGGAGCTTTTGAAGGAAAAGAAGTGGAATATTCTGCAATGACTGAGTCAATCACCTGATCTCAACCAAATTGAGCATACATTTCACTTGCTGAAGGCAAAACTAAAGGCAGAAAGACCCACAAAGAACAACTGAATACAGCTGCAGTTAGAGCCTGGCTAAGCATCAGAATGGAGTCCCAGTCTTTGGTAATGTCCATGAGTTCTGGCAGTCACTGCCAGTTAAGGATTCTCAACAAAATATTAAAAATGAATATTTTATTTATGATTATATTAATTTGTCCATTTACAATTGAGCCCATGAAAATGGAGGAACTGTGTATAAAAATGGTTGCAGTTCCTAAAATTTGTATTTGATATTTATGTTCAACCCCTTGAATTAAAGCTGAAAGTCTGCACTTCAAATTAATTTGGATTGTTTCATTTTAATTTATTCTGGTGGCATACAGAGCCAAAAGTCTGAAAATTGTGTCTGTGTCAAAATATATATGGACCTAACTGTATGCGTACAGAGGGAAGAATTTGAGATACACTTGTCATGAAGGAAGCATGAGGACAGCCATTGCAGGCCTCTTTTTGAAAAATCTCATCACCTGGCTTTGTCTGTCCTAAATAATTTTTGGATCACAGACCCAGTACAAGCATGTTGTAAATACATGTAAGAAAAGTGTTGTAATGCTTTATCTCCAAATTTGATCCAGGCCCGTGACCCTGTAAGCTTGGTAGTTACTGCATCAGCAGGTCAGAGAGCCAACTAATATTCAGCAATCTACATGCCCTCATAACAGGTGAACTTTCAGGAGGCTGGTTTGCTAAAGGGGTAATTATCACCTGACACTGTAGAGCAGATTTACTAAAGGAAGGGTAGGCAACTTTGGCACTCTAGCTGTGGTGAAACTACAAATCCCATGAGCCATTGGAAGACTGACAGCAACAGTCATGAATCCTAAATACAGAAGCATGATGGGATTTGTAGTTTCACCACAGCTGGAGTGCCGAAGTTGGCAACCCTTGTTAGGATTTGAGAATGTTCACATATTAAATTGTCTGATGTGAATATTTACTTCAATCATTCAATCATGTGCAGATCAATTAACTAAATTATTTATGACTGGATAATTGAAGTGAACCGTCATACATTGTATTGTGTGAACATCCTAAAATCCACAAAGAAATCAGCCTATGCCTTTATACTTCATATACTCATCCATTTTTACACAATTTTTAAAATGTAGAAATTTCCCCTGAACCCAATATATGAATAGAAGCTAGAACAAAAATGGTTTTTATTAATAGGCTAGTAAATGAAAAGTAAGCAATATCCCTCTTTTTTGCTTGGCTATTAAGTGCTTATTTGCTAAAAGCTCTACTTTTAATATTGTTTTCCTTACAGAACAAGTCTTGTTTTTTTTTTAACTACCGTAGTTATGCAATCAGGTTGCATAACAAGTAATAAATCTGGCTTTTTATGTGTGATTAAAACAGATTTGAATGTGTGGAAAGGGAAGTAATGTAAAATCTGTGAGATTAAAAGTGTAAAAGAATATATGTTTTTAATCTTTCAGACACATCAATGCATGGTAATGTTTTAGGTATCTGCTTTTATGTATACTTTGCAAGTCTAAATACTCATAGAGCAGCCATATTTGATTATAGCAAATGCAAGCTGCACTTCCTGTTTAGTAAAACAGCAGTGTCCCCCTTTCTATGTGTCAATCTATTAGTTGGGTATGACAGAGAACAATGCACTGTACGTAGTTTTGATATTTTATCAGTGATTGTTGATTAAGTAGGCTGCCAAAAGTCACCTAAGGTAATATGTACTATTCATTATTAAAGTGGTTGTAAAGGCTGAAGGTTTTTTACTTTCATTCATTCTATGCATGAAGGTAAAAAACCTTCTGTGTACAGCAGCTCCCCCAGCACCCTTAATACTTACCTGAGCCTCATCGCGATCCAGCAATTAGAATAACAGCCTCAGCTGTCCTGGGTCTCTGCCTCCTTGTTGGCTGAGACAGCAAGTGGGAGCCATTGGCTGTCAATCACAGCCAGTCAGCCAATAAAAGGGGGGCAAGCCACATGAATGGCCACACAGAGCAGTGGGTGCCCCCATAGCAAGCTGCTTCCTGTGGGGGCACCCAACAGACAGGAGGAGCCAGGGGAGTCTGCGGGGGACCCGAGAAGAGGAGGATCCAGCTTGCTCTGTGCAAAACCACTGTACACAGCAGATAAGTATAGACATGTTTGTTATGTTCCCCACCAAAAAAATTAACCTTTAGAATCGCTTTAAAGGATTACTCCAATTTCTTGGCAAAAATAGCGAAAAAAATAGTATAGAATATACAAATGCAAAACAAGCCATATTGTAATTGAATGTTATTAAAAACATACCTTCACTTTTCATGCTGTGCTGTAAATTTCTGTAAAATTCAATGTAATATTGCAACCTGGAGGTGTTCCATACAACTTTTGTGTATAGAACACTCCCAGAAATGCCATTTCCGGCTTGTGGGACTGGCTGACTGATTTTCCAAGGAGTCTAAGGTACACGTCAAATTTTATGTATCCTCTGCAAAAAAATTTAATTTTTGGTGAGATGCACCCAAAGGGTTAGACATTTCTGAAGGGATGCTGACATTTTCCTCATTAGAACGCTACAAGTGCAGCAGCTGCTTAATAATGCAAAAATTAATTTTCATTCAGATTTACTCTGCACACAACAATCAGTCTGCAACAAAGTTTGCTAAAATCATTGCAATGTACATTGATAACCCAGTGGATAAAAGCAGAGTCACTCTTTAACCTATTACAACTAATAACAGTGAGGTACTTACCCAAAGTATGATGCAAATTTCATGAATACAGCATGGAAAGATGGCTTCTCTAAGTGTGTTCCTAGCTAGTAATGAATTCTTAGCTAGTAAGTAGCTAGTTTGTATGCTTTAATTTAGGGGTGTCCAAAATATGGCCCTCCAAGTGTTGAGAAACTGCAAGTCCCATGAGGCCTTGCAAAACTCTGACATCTACAGGCAAGACACCCAGAGGTAGAGGCATGATAGGCCTTGTAGTACTTCATCATCTGGAGAGCCATAGTTTGGACACCCCTGCTTTATTGGTGAACCATTATAGACTCTGTAACCTTTTAGACCAGTCCAGAACAGTTAATAATACAAAATGCGTAGCATTTGCCTTAATGCATATGTATAGCCAAAACGTTTTTATCATTTTGGATAGAGTGGGGAAAGAATAGCACCACTATCAGGTTTTCATTGCTGCTCATGAACCCGTTGGGTAGATTCACCCCCTCTATTTGTCCTGTGACTACTGACACTGAGACAGAAAATTACAGTAAATCTAAATTATTACAGATGTGATCAGATCAGCAAGTGAAGAAATTTTTCTAAAAAAAGGTATCTGTTCTTGGGGCAACCCCCCCAATTTATAGAGCTACTGTGTTTTCAAATGGATACAGACAGCAAAACATATTCTAAGTGCTCTATCCAAAACTAAAAAAAATGCTATGCATGCATTTTAAAAGTTACCATAAGTTTTAACCTCTTATCCTTTAGAGAAATACTTTTTGTTAGCCAAGAATACAAAAACACCTTACCTTCATAATCTTCTCTATTGACTGTTTAAAACACAAAATGTGCAGCCTATGAGTAAACAGAACAGTTTTTTAATGCATTTTTTATATTTTGCAAAAACTCAGCAGCTGAGACCTTTTTCCATCTCCAACCAACCCGCACTCCCCATATGTAGCCCATAACAATGAAAATAGTACCACTCAAATGCCCCTCCGAACTTGTGTCAGTCAGACCAGCATTTGAAAAGACTGGTGCCAGACAGAATCGGCTTGTCAACCTCCAGTAGACTTCAACAAAATGTTGACCGTCTGCACACAGACACTGACTCCCTGCTGCAAAAATGTAATGAGATGTGTAAATGATGGCTTTGGCTCCAGTTCTAGATCTGTAGAGATCTCCTCAGATGCATTTTGGGGATTAATTGTAGAGGCTGAAAAGGGCGAAACGCATCTGAGGTCTTTATTACAGGTGGAGAACAGGAGCTGAAGCCATTTTTTACCCATCTCATTACATGTATGCAACAGGGAGTCAGTGTCTGTGTGCAGATGACCACCATTTTGTTGAAGTCCACGCCCCCACCCATCACTGATGTATGCAGAGAGCAGTGATGCATTTATGGTTCCAGTAAAGCAGAGGTGTATTTGATGTGTGGGTTATCCATTGGCAACTTGGCTTCACTTTTTCTATCCTGTGTCTGAGGCAGGAAGGTGATTACCTCTGAGTCTCAGGGGACATGCTGGTGAGTTTTTGACCACTAATTGTACATCAGTGAAGCTGATATAAGCTGAATATGTCACATTTGGAAGTGGTTTCTGTAAACATTTGCAATAAAAAGTGTTGCTTTAAGAGATTGCTTCTTTGAAAATTTCCCTTGCATTTTTCTATGAACACTTTACCCCAGAAAAGCTTATGTACTTATTGATGAGGGCCAAAGGTCAAATAATCCTATATTCTATGTTTCTGATAATACGGCTTTCTGGAGAAGTGAAAATGTTATCCACCAAACTTTCACTTCCAATTACTCTTCATCAAAGTTTATCTTTAAGATGAGCAGCTGCTTCTTAAGATAAGTGCTCAAAGCAAATGCTGCTGACAGTGAATGAAAAGATAAAGCTACTATTTGCATCAGGTGAAGTGTTCCATTGTTTATTTTGCATCTGTAGAGATGCAGGTCTAGATAGCTGATATATCTTTCATTAAGTAAGCACAGTGAATAAGAAATGGGATCATCAAATCTTTTAATTATAATATCTAGCTGTTAATATAAACACTGTATGATATTCCCATTATACCACAGCTTAGATGATCCAAGTAAATACAGCTAGCTTCAGAACTATCATTTAATAATCTTATGACATGTTAGATAATTGCTGAACAGCTTACATAGATGCATTCATTTGCAATTATTCTTCCTTCACACAGCAGCTGAGAATGTATTCTTTTATTTTATGGATCCTATCTTTTGAATGTTTTGTGAAACCCATAAGCCTCAAATAGCAGATTGTAGGCTGGATATCAGGAATCCCTTATTAGGCTAATTGTGTATCGTCACTCACTCGTTCAAGAGAAAGCCTCTGCTGAAGTCCCCTGGGAAATTGATACTTTCCAGAGTCTAAAGCCCCGTTGAGAATATTGGAGGAATAATCGTCCATTTTTTTTGCATGGTAGTATTATACTGGAAGTGAAGAGGTTACTAAAGTTACGAACATTCTTGTATTACAGAATAAGAATTCAGAAGTGATGTAATGTATGTGTATTGTATTTTCAAATTAAAATTGTACTGGTTAAACTAAAATCGTATGATCTGGAATTGTGGAACAAAAATTTTCATGCTGGTCCCTTCCAGCAATTTTGGACAATTGCTGTGTACTAATGATCAGATTACCTGATGAAAGCGGCATTTTTCGTACAATTTTCTGATTGTGTCTACGGGGCTTAAGCCTTCTTGTTGTTTCCCTGAATCGCTCAGTGCTTCCATTTACTGACTCCTACGGCACTACTGTGTCCTGTAGTGACATGGTGGAAGGAACCACTGTGCACTAGAAGTGTTAGCTTCACAGAAGACTTTAGCTGATGATTTTTCTTGAATGGAGCAGTATTATGACAGGGCAGGCAGTGGCAAAGGTATTAACTTCTTTATTTTCAGGCAGCCCTGTTTGGGGTTTTTTTTTTTACTGACAGCATCATTTTAAGTAGGAAAAGGTCAATTCTATTTAAATGATAGAGAATATTTTTTAGGTACAGTTGGTCAACTCAAACCTTTATTTTTTTTTACATTTAAACTATTGTTATTAGCTTTTTTTATTTGGTTCTTGTTTTTCTTTTTTTAATTATTTTTAGGCCATTACTCTACACCATGTAACTCCTCAGTTAAAAACATTCCCAATTTTTATTTAAATCATAAGCTATCCTTGCAGCCATACTGTGGCCCATTCCATTGTAAGTTTTGGTTTCCACCATGATAGATGATGATGTCAATAACAACAGAAGATGTTCTATAAATGATATAGAGCCTCCAGAGCTTTGGCATACTTTACATGTTTTCTTCCCTACATCTTCCCTTATCAGATGAGAGATTTGTATACCCCAGAAAGAGCCCTGTATTTCTCTAGTGCTCCCTTCTTAAAGCTGAACTCAAGTCAAACAGCTACATTCACCATTGAAACACAGATATGGAAGGTGTTTTACTTGATAAGGATTTGTATTTTAATTTTTCTAGTTCTGAGATTTACACTGCCCTACCAAACAACATAGTCAGGTTGCTGGCCTGACATTTCTCTACTGCAATTAAATTAGCCACTGCAATTGCACTTTGCACTTCATCAGGGACAAGCAAAAGAGGGGCAAGAAATTACATATTTTCTTGCATGCAGAATGCGGTAATAACCTTAAAGTTACTATGTAATAGAAAAAAAAGAAAAATCAACAGTACATATCTGCAATACATGCACTATTACCCATATTGTATTCCTTCACAGACCCTGTAAGTACAGAAAAGTACCTATTCATTCTGGCAGAAATACACTTTATTTCCCCCTGTGGGCTGAACGCACTGTGGGGTTGATATACTAAAACTGGAGTGTGAAAAATTTGGTTCAGCTGCGCACAGAAACCAATTAGCTTCCAGGTTTTATTGTCAAAGCTTAATTAAACAAGTTGAAGTTAGAAGCTGATAGGCTACCATACACAGCTGCACTCTCCAGTTTTAGTAATTTAACCCCACTGCCTTTGCTACATTGAAATTACCAAGGTTGCTGTCATTCCTGGTAATTTGTTGTTTTCTCAGCTATAAAGTACCTCCTCATATCCTCATTGCCACAACATAGGGGAATGCTCTGCAGTCCAAGGGGAAAAAATGGATGGGCTGATAAGACTCCTTGAGACAAGACTGCAGAGTGCCCAGAACAAAGGAAAGCTTTGGATTTCTGACATGATCAACAGCTATTTTTTTAACTTACTGAACAGATGTAATAACAATTTTAGTTGCAACAGAGCAAATAGGGAGCAAATTAGTCAAATTAATGGGATCTCTAGAGATACCCAACAAAGAAATGACAATATATATACAAAATGCATCCCATGTGTGGTTGTATTTGTTTGAACTGTGAAATTCATCATAATGTCCTACTCACTATTTTTACACACTGTTAATGAGGTCAGTATGACAGCCCTAGTGTTTGCATTTATAAAAATAGTCTTGTCCAGTTAAAATCCTACCCATTTCTGACCTTTTTCTGAAAATTTTAGTTGCCCGGCTATTATGCTGACCTCTGGATCCAATCGGGTTCATTTACTAAAACTGGAGAGTGCAAAATCAGACTCTCTCCTGCATAGAAACCAATCAGCTTCTAAACTCAGCTTGTTCAATTAAGCTTTGGCAATACAACCTGGAAGATGATTGGTTTCTGGGCAGAAGTGAGTCTGATTTTGCACTCTCCAGCTTTAGTAAATAAACCCCAATAAGTCCATGGCCAGGCATAAGTAAGCAAATCAGGAAAATGACAAAAAAACTCTTATCTACTTGCTTATTCAGAAGTTCCAAACTAGATTTTTGCATCCATCTTTCTTTAAATGAGAAATCATAATTAGAGATGAGCGAATCGAACATGACGAAGTGGAATTCGTTTAGAAGATTAGGAAATATTCGATTCACGACGAATCCGAAGATTAGCAAACTTCAGATGCACGAATCGAATTTTCCCAAAAATGGCGGCGACATGTGTGGCGACGGAGCGGGGATCTCTGGGAAGGCGCGCAGACAAGGCGCGCTGACCCATAATGCATTCATTCATGACATGTGATCGCATTAGCCAATCAGCAGCCAGCCAGCCAGCACTGTGTAATGGTGGAGCTATAAATCGTGGCCATCTTAGAATTCTCCATTAGCCTCCGGTCATTCAAGAGAGAGAGACCTCTCTCTATTAGGGACAGAGTTAGGGCCACAGAGACTTTAGGGCCACAGAATCGTTACTCAGGGACACAGAATTGTTACTCAGGAACACAGAATTGTTACTCAGGGACAGACACAGAATTGTTACTCAGGGACACAGAATTGTTACTCAGGGACACAGAATTGTTACTGAGGGACACAGAATTGTTACTGAGGGACACAGAATTGTTACTCAGGGACACAGAATTGTTACTCAGGGACAGACACAGAATTGTTACTCAGGGACACAGAATTGTTACTGAGGGACACAGAATTGTTACTCAGGGACAGACACAGAATTGTTACTCAGGGACACAGAATTGTTACTCAGGGACACAGAATTGTTACTGAGGGTCACAGAATTGTTACTCAGGGACACAGAATTGTTACTCAGGGACACAGAATTGTTACTCAGGGACACACACAGAATTGTTACTCAGGGACACAGAATTGTTACTCAGGGACACAGAATTGTTACTCAGGGACACAGAATTGTTACTGAGGGACACAGAATTGTTACTCAGGGACAGACACAGAATTGTTACCCAGGGACACAGAATTGTTACTCAGGGACACAGAATTGTTACTCAGGGACACAGAATTGTTACTCAGGGACAGACACAGAATTGTTACTCAGGGACACAGAATTGTTACTCAGGGACACAGAATTGTTACTGAGGGACACAGAATTGTTACTCAGGGACAGACACAGAATTGTTACTCAGGGACACAGAATTGTTACTGAGGGACACAGAATTGTTACTCAGGGACAGACACAGAATTGTTACTCAGGGACACAGAATTGTTACTCAGGGACAGACACAGAATTGTTACTCAGGGACACAGAATTGTTACTCAAGGACACAGAATTGTTACTCAGGGACACAGAATTGTTACTCAGTGACAGACACAGAATTGTTACTCAGGGACACAGAATTATTACTCAGGGACACAGAATTGTTACTCAGGGACACAGAATTGTTACTGAGGGACACAGAATCGTTACGTTATTTTTGGGGTGCTTATAGAATTAAAGAGTATGTCAGACAACACGCAGAGGAGTGGCAGAGGAGGCAATGTTTCAGGAGCGAGCAGACGTGGCAGCAGAGGAAGGGGTCGAGGCAGCACTAGTCACAGCCAGAGGCCAGTGCTCCCGGTGTCATCCAGCGGTCGTGTCTCCACCGACAACCCTGCCGTCATCGATTGGTTGGCTCGGTCGTCTTCCTCTTCCCAGGTCACCTCTGACACCTACAGCCAACGGTCGGTGGGTACGTCAGACACAACCGTTAGTTGGCATGGCCCGGGAGCAAGCCCACTGAAATCACGTGTCCTCTACCTGCCCCTGTCCTTTGGTGTTCCCTCACCAAGCGAAGTATCGCATGCTGTGGGCTCAGCCCCACTGTACAGTGAGGAAGAGCTAACAGAGGGCGGTCAGGAACGGGGGGAGACATCCGCCTCTTCAGCAGCCAGGTGAAGAAGTACTGGCGAGGAGAGTGGCTCGGTAGCCGGTCTAGAGACAGGTCTGTCTCCTGACCCACACGCAGCCGAGGGGGCTAGTAGTGAGGCGGAGACCCTAATTGATGATGATGAGGCTGATCGCACTTGGCAGCCTCGTCGTCATCAGGCTATTGCTTCCGCATCATCAGGAGAAGAGGGTGCCAGCTTGGCAGCGAGCAAAAT
This sequence comes from Staurois parvus, assembly GCF_062004578.1. Classification (NCBI taxonomy): domain Eukaryota; kingdom Metazoa; phylum Chordata; class Amphibia; order Anura; family Ranidae; genus Staurois; species Staurois parvus. Next base: position 3,727,399 of record NW_028318368.1, read on the forward strand.
AGTCCGTGGGTTGCCCAGGAGGTAGCAGGGTCGCAGCAGTGTCAGTGGAGGCAAACGGTCACGGAGTAGAGCACCAGCTCCACTGCAGCCTACCACCACGGCCAGTAGTGGTGCCGGTGTGCAAGGAGGAAGTAGCAGTCAGCCAGTGAGGAGTAGCGGGGGCAAAGTTTCCTACTCGGCGGTGTGGCAATTTTTCGTCAAGCCGCCCGAGGAAGTAAACGTAGCCGTATGTCGACTATGTGGCCAGAAAGTCAAGCGTGGCCAGGGGGCCCATGTTGGGACTACAGTGTTGCGTCAGCATATGCAGCGTCGCCATTCGGTGGCCTGGGAAAACCGTGATAAAGATACGGCGGTTCTGCCTGCCCCAGCCCCCGCTCCATCACCCGCTCCGTTACTTGCTCCGTCACCCGACGTCAATCGCCCTCTATCAGCCAGTCAAGGCTCCAACACCTCTGCTGAGGGGAGTTGTCGCTCGTTGGCATCTTCCGCTCGTTCAGATGCTCCTTCTCCTGCTACTCCTCTTCACGGATTCCGTCAGCAGTCTTTCTTGGAATCCGTTTCCAAGAGACAACAGTTTGCGAGCACGCACCCGACGGTGCAGAAGCTGAACGTCCTCCTGTCCAAGTTGCTGGTGCTGCAGTCCCTCCCTTTCCAAGTGGTGGACTCAGCACCTTTCCGAAAAATGATGGCTTGTGCCGCGCCGCGGTGGAGAGTGCCAAGCCGGCATTTCTTCGCCAAAAAGGCAGTGCCAGCCGTGCATTCACATGTAGAAGAGATGGTGGGCCAGTCTTTGAGCATGTCGGTCTCTGCCAAAGTGCACGGCAGCGCCGACGTGTGGAGCTGTAACTACGGTCAGGGACAGTACATGTCATTTACGGCCCACTGGGTGAACGTGGTGCCGGCACAGCCGCACCAGCAACTTGGACAGGTCACGCCGCTTTTGCCTCCACGTTTGCACGTCCTTGGTCCAGCAAAGATGTCCGCCTCTACCACCTCTTCTTCCGCCGTGTCCTCAGCCGCCACCCCCGTGCCAAGTCCCATTACCCGACCGGCATATCACATGTGCAGGGCGCAACGGTGTCACGCTGTGCTGCACCTGGTATGCCTTGGCGAACGTAGTCACACAGGGGAGGAACTTCTGAGTGTAATGAACAGAGAAATTGACAGATGGCTGTCTCCGCGCAAACTGAAAATCGGAACCATGTTGACCGACAACGGAAAGAACATGGTGTCTGCTCTGCGTCAAGGAAGGTTGTGCCATGCGCCTTGCATGGCTCACGTGTTCAATCTGGTTGTCAAGCGGTTCCTAAAATCCACCATCCCACTGCAAGACATCCTTAAAATGTCACGTAAACTTTGCATGCATTTCAGCCATTCCTACACCGCAAAGCACACCCTCCTTGAGCTGCAGCGGCAGAACGGAATTCCACAGCATCGCCTGATCTGCGACGTTGCAACAAGGTGGAATTCAACCCTACATATGTTAGACCGCCTTTACGAACAGCGAAACGCCATCACCGATTTCCTGATGTTACAAGCGGATAAAGGTACTCCCCTGTGTAACTTCGATGTCAGCCATTGGCAGCTCATGCGTGACACCTGCCGCTTGCTCAGGCCCTTTGAGGAGGCCACGCTATTCGTGAGTCGGCAGGACTATGGGATGAACGACGTCATTCCTCTGTTGCACGTCCTGGAACAAATGCTGTTAACAATGGCTGGTCAGGGTGCGGTAGACGTGGCGCACAGATCTCAACGCCACATGACCCCTGTGGGGGCAGGACAGGAAGAAGAGGAGGAGGTAGAGGAGGACATTGGTGCTCAGGAATTATTGAGTGAAATGGGTGGTTTTTCCACTCAGCGGACAGGAGTGGAGGAGCAGGAGCAGCTGGTAGAGGAGGAGGAGGAGACGCACCGTGGCAGTATGCTGTGGAGATGGAGGCAGGGAGTCCCTCGCATTCCTTGGCACAAATGGCCCATAGCATGCTCGGTTGCTTGCGTAGCGACAGCCGAATAATAACCATCAGACAGAGGGATGACTTTTGGCTGTCCACCTTGTTGGACCCTCGCTACCGTTCAAAAATGGTGGCCTTTTTCACACCTGCTGAGAGGGAGGCCAAAATAAATTACTATAAAAACCACCTATGTAGTCAGTTGGTCTCTGACTTTCTGTGCCAACGTCCATCCTCAGACACTGTGGGCCCTGTGCGCTCGCGTTCCGCTGCCATGGCAGCAGGGGAGGGGTGGGGTGGTAGGAGCAGTGGCAGCTCCACCAGCAGCGGCTGCCTCAGTCTGCAGTCGATGATGAGTAGCTTTCTTCACCAGCGCAGTGAGGAAACTACTAACCAGCCGCAGCAGCAGCAGCATCAGGTGGACCTGGAGCAGGACCTCAAACAACAGGCTTGGGCCTACTTGGACAGCACCCTGCCAACCGAGGTAGACAATCTCCTTGACTACTGGGCAACGAAACTTGACATTTGGCCCCAACTAGCTGAATTTGCCCTTGAAAGGCTGTCATGCCCGGCCAGTAGCGTGGCATCGGAGCGCGTGTTTAGTGCGGCAGGAGGTATTGTAACTCCGCGGAGGACACGACTGTCCACCCAAAGTGTGGAGAGACTCACGTTTGTGAAAATGAATCAGGCGTGGATTAGTCTGGATTTCAAACCACCAGTTCCTGACACAACTGACTAAATCCGCCATGAATCATGCCCCTGCCATGTGCCACTTTCAGGTCTCCTCACACTGCTGGTGTGTTGAATTTTTTGACATAGGGTGCTGGCAGATTACGGGCCTCCCATAGCTGCTGCCAGGCCCCTAATCTGCCATGGGCCCCTATATACCGCCTCCTCATGCTGCTGCCAGGTCCAGAGTCTCTCATGGGTCCCTGTACGGCCTCCCATTGCTGCTGTCTCCATCGCCACACTCTGCCATGTGCCACTTTCAGGTCTCCTCACACACTGCTGGTGTGTTGAATTTTTTGACATAGGGTGCTGGCAGATTACGGGCCTCCCATAGCTGCTGCCAGGCCCCTAAACTGCCATGGGCCCCTATATACCGCCTCCTCATGCTGCTGCCAGGTCTAGAGTCTCTCATGGGTCCCTGTACGGCCTCCCATTGCTGCTGTCTCCATCGCCACACTCTGCCATGTGCCACTTTCAGGTCTCTTCACACTGCTGGTGTGTTGAATTTTTTGACATAGGGTGCTGGCAGATTACGGGCCTCCTATAGCTGCTGCCAGGCCCCTAATCTGCCATGGGCCCCTATATACCGCCTCCTCATGCTGCTGCCAGGTCCAGAGTCTCTCATGGGTCCCTGTACGGCCTCCCATTGCTGCTGTCTCCATCGCCACACTCTGCCATGTTCCACTTTCAGGTCTCTTCACACTGCTGGTGTGTTGAATTTTTTGACATAGGGTGCTGGCAGATTACGGGCCTCCTATAGCTGCTGCCAGGCCCGTAATCTGCCATGGGCCCCCGTACCGACTCCTCATGCTGCTGCCAGGCCCGTAATCTGTCATGGGCCCCTGTACCGCCTCCTCATGCTGCTGCCAGGTCCAGAGTGTCTCATGGGTCCCTGTACGGCCTCCCATTGCTGCTGTCTCCATCGCCACACTCTGCCATGTGCCACTTTCAGGTCTCCTCACACTGCTGGTGGGTTCCATTTTGTCATAGGGTGCTGGCAGATTACGGGCCTCCCATTGCTGCTGCCAGGCCCGTAATCTGCCATGGGCCCCCGTACCGACTCCTCATGCTGCTGCCAGGCCCGTAATCTGTCATGGGCCCCTGTACCGCCTCCTCATGCTGCTGCCAGGCCCAGAGTGTGTCATGGGTCCCTGTACGGCCTCCCATTGCTGCTGTCTCCATCGCCACACTCTGCCATGTGCCACTTTCAGGTCTCCTCACACTGCTGGTGGGTTCCATTTTGTCATAGGGTGCTGGCAGATTACGGGCCTCCCATTGCTGCTGCCAGGCCCGTAATCTGCCATGGGCCCCCATACCGACTCCTCATGCTGCTGCCAGGCCTGTAATCTGTCATGGGCCCCTGTACCGCCTCCTCATGCTGCTGCCAGGTCCAGAGTGTCTCATGGGTCCCTGTACGGCCTCCCATTGCTGCTGTCTCCATCGCCACACTCTGCCATGTGCCACTTTCAGGTCTCCTCACACTGCTGGTGGGTTCCATTTTGTCATAGGGTGCTGGCAGATTACGGGCCTCCCATTGCTGCTGCCAGGCCCGTAATCTGCCATGGGCCCCCGTACCGACTCCTCATGCTGCTGCCAGGCCCGTAATCTGTCATGGGCCCCTGTACCGCCTCCTCATGCTGCTCCCAGGTCCAGAGTGTCTCATGGGTCCCTGTACGGCCTCCCATTGCTGCTGTCTCCATCGCCACACTCTGCCATGTGCCACTTTCAGGTCTCCTCACACTGCTGGTGGGTTCCATTTTGTCATAGGGTGCTGGCAGATTACGGGCCTCCCATTGCTGCTGCCAGGCCCATAATCTGCCATGGGCCCCCGTACCGACTCCTCATGCTGCTGCCAGGCCCGTAATCTGTCATGGGCCCCTGTACCGTCTCCTCATGCTGCTGCCAGGTCCAGAGTGTCTCATGGGTCCCTGTACGGCCTCCCATTGCTGCTGTCTCCATCGCCACACTCTGCCATGTGCCACTTTCAGGTCTCCTCACACTGCTGGTGGGTTCCATTTTGTCATAGGGTGCTGGCAGATTACGGGCCTCCCATTGCTGCTGCCAGGCCCGTAATCTGCCATGGGCCCCCGTACCGACTCCTCATGCTGCTGCCAGGCCCGTAATCTGTCATGGGCCCCTGTACCGCCTCCTCATGCTGCTGCCAGGTCCAGAGTGTCTCATGGGTCCCTGTACGGCCTCCCATTGCTGCTGTCTCCATCGCCACACTCTGCCATGTGCCACTTTCAGGTCTCCTCACACTGCTGGTGGGTTCCATTTTGTCATAGGGTGCTGTATGGCCTCCCATTGCTGCTGCCTCCACCGCCACACTGTGGCTCCACACTCTGGTTTTGGCCCCGTGACTGCCCAAATGAGTGAAGTGTGCGGTGATTCTAAGATCGAAGGCACTCATCTGCATGTCATACTGACTGACAGTATTATTTCTCTTCCCCAGCAGACTCCAAGGGCATTTAAATTAAAGGTACAGTGTTCTGCACTAATATAAAGGCTCTCTGAAGCCTAGAAACACCCTTTTTATAAGTTAAATTCGCAGCGAATATATTCGGCTCGAATCAAATTTATTCCTCGAATTCGCCGAATCAGCCGAATCGAATTTTTGAATACTTCGCTCATCTCTAATCATAATAGTAGGGTCTGCTTGTGGGCAGATGCCCTCCCTGCCCCCCACCTTCCAAAAACATTACTAGAAAAATGAACCATTGCATTTGGCAGGTAGCTTGAGTGTGAAACAGGCTGGGCTGGCACTTGGTTAACTGCTTAAGAGAATTTACCCCCCTTCCTGATCAGGCCTTTTTTTGCAATACGGCACTGTGCTACTTTATCTGACAATTGTGTGGTCATGCATTGTTTTTTCCCCACTAATAGAGCTTTCTTTTGGTGTTATTTGATAATCTGTGTTATTTGATACTTTTTTATTTTTTGCACTATAAACAAAAAATCAATTTTGAAAAAAAAACTTTGACTTTTTGCTATAAAACATGTCCAATAAAAAAATTAAAAAAATCGAATTTTGACATAAATTTAGACCAAAATGTATTCTGCTACATGTTTTTGCTAAAACAAAATCCCAATACGTGTAAATGAATTGGTTTACGTGATAGTTATAGTGTCTACAAATGACGGCATATATACTGGATTTTTTTTTTATGGCGGCGATCAGTGACTTATTGCGGGACTGCGGAGGGCATTCTGACACTGAGGGGGAACTGACTAACTGCCACTTACATCCCCAGTGACACTAATACAGTGATCAGTGCTAATAATAAACACTGACACTGTACTAATGACACTGGGCAGGAAGGGGTTAACATCTGGGGCGATCAAAGGGTTAACTGTGTGATGTGTGTGCTTTACTAGGGAAACAAACTGCCTTGTATTGCTCTGCTATGCAGAGCTATACAAAGTAGTGTGATTGTGCTGACAAGGGAGAGATCTGTACTGTTTACATACAGACATCTCCCCTGTCAGCTCCACCGACGATCACCGAGTCCCGGCTGAGAATCGACCATGGGGACCCGGTGATTGACATACTGAAGAGCCAATATCAGTACGGGTAGGGAGCATATATATATATATATATATATATATGATTTTGTGCATCCCTGCCACCATGTAGCAGTACTTCTGCTATAGGGAGGTTGGGAAGCAGTTAAAGTATATGCAAACCCTCACCTTGTAAAGCAACCCACTCGGTTTAAAATGGAAATGAATGGCAAAACATTTGTGTACAGATGTAAAAAACATAAATACCTTTTTCCCCTTTTTTATAAGTGATCACATTCCCTCTGTTCTCAGCTGCATAATGAGATGGGGGAGGAGAAACTGCAGTACACTAATCTTCCCAGTGAATGGCAGTGAGGGGGGGCATGTGAGCAGAAGAGAGCACTCTGAGTTACCAGTACAGCTAGAGAACTGACCACGCTGTGCTGTCACGCCTATCGTGGTCAGTTTTTAATAAAAAAGCAGAGGGACTGGTAGGAACAACAGTGATTTCACACAAAGGAAGCAATATAAAGAGAACAGATTCCTTTTTATACAAGTACATGGTATAGCAGTCACTTATCAGGAATATGAAATGTTGGATTTACATATTCTTTAACTGTGCCTATGTAGTGGGTAAACGTTGTACTTTGCAGTAGCTACCAAGAAGCCAACTAAGATTATTTAATGATGACTTTCCAAAGTCATACATTCCTTAACAGACTATTGTAAAAAAAAAAAGGCAAAAAAAACATTTTTTGTTTTCAAAAGTAGGAAACTAACAACATTTTTTTGACACAAACTAAATTTCAGTGACAACTATGAATCAAAGTTTTTTTAAGGCATTGCAACTTTTTACATTTTTTTTTATGTATTTCAGGAAAGCACATGTGAAAAGTAAAGTGACATGGTTGCAACCACAGTGGGCATGCCAAACAATTTTTATAATGGTCCTGGTCTTGTCGCAAGTTGCTTTATGTATCTTTGTTCTCACACAAAACATGGACAGGAAAGCCTCTGACATGGAGAAAGCCACACTGCAGAACAATAGATTTGCTATGAACAGTAAGTAAACTTTTCCTAATTCCTATCATACTGCTTTTGTTATATGCGATCATAATCCATAAACATCTTACATATTTGAAATGATGCATTTACAATTGCATAGAGCAGTTTAAAAAAGTAACTTGACCGGATGTGTGGCTTTTTTTCCAAATTCAGATTTAAATGTATCTTTAGATATTGTCTGACTAGATACTTAAGGAACAAAAAAAAAAAAACCTATCTTGAAAAAATCAAAAGCATTGGTTAAACAAATCTTTCACCAATTAGTACCTTGTAAACGTTTGAACCTCGAGAAATTAGGGAGGTAGATTATTTAATTTGCACCTACATTGTTGAAATTATTGTTTTATTGTGTGGTATTTTGCATATGATTATTTAAATTTAAGTCTAAATTTGTTTTTTTGCAAATGTTTACAGCAGTGTTAAACCTAAATTATATTGCAGCTTACCAATTTCTAGATGTGGTGCTTGCATTGCTTTTCTTTTTTAGGCTTTCTTTCTTTTATTTCCATCTGGTGATCCTGCCAGTAAGTCTGGTGTTTTTTTTTTTTTCAAAAGAAATAAGCTCTCTTCCAGATATATCAGTTTTCAGGGATGGGACAAAACATTTACCACTTACAGGGTTGCTTGCATTGATCAACTTTAATTATATATTATAAAATCTTTATCCCAAAAGGAAAAAACTGCTGCTGTAATTGACTATAGAGTATTAGCTGGAGTTTGGCTTCAATTTGTTTGTGTATTGTAATCTGCTAGTACATCTAACACTGCATTCCCCTCCCCCCAGACTGACAATACTGATGTTCAAAAGGTGCCCCTGTGTTCCTTCATCCAGAGTGGGGGCACTCTAACATAGGAGGTTTGTTACTGGATAGATCACCATGAGAAAACAGATGGGAAAAAAAAAAAAAAAAGAAAACTAGTGCAGTTTGGGGGTTTGGGGTATTGGTTTTAATACTGCTTTGACTTGACAGAATTGTTAGCAGCTAATCATGGTTAAATAGAACAACAATGTAACAATAAGTTTATAATAGAGAGAACATGTATTTAAATATACAGTAAACTAGTCTATGTAAATGCTGGTTGTTTTAACCATCTGCAAACATATTTTGCCTCCAAGTGATTCTGAAGCTGGTTGGTGTCAGGGGTCTACACATCTCCGTATTAGTATTTGTTTCCCCATTTAATTAATTTTTCACATCCTCAGTATAATGATTTAGAGCTGATTCACACATGTGCGATGAGGATTGGAGCTCAGGTTTCACAGCTAATTGACACAGTAGTTGTTCAGCGGTTCAGGTCAGGTTCACATCAGGTTCAGGACGGATTTAGCTCAGGAATTAGAAACGTTTCCCATAGAAGTCAAAAGCCTGTAATCTGTACCTAAACCTGAAGGCACTGCTCAAAAATCGGACATGACTCTTTTTCAAACCGCAGTGAATCCACACAGCCAGTGCACCAGACATATGTGAACAGGCACCGTAGGAAGTAATATTTTTTCACATGTCATGAGGATTAAATGCAGTTCAAACCACATCCAATCCGCATACATGTTAACCGGCACAGACCTGGCAAGTGAGGGACACTGGATCAGATCTCTGAGGCCCAACCTTCGAGGGAGGTCCAGGCTAGGAAGGCAACTGCTTTTGAGAGTTGATGATCCACACTGAACTGTCAACATCAGAATCTCCTAAAATGAAAGCCAGAGCCCACAATTGCAGACATGCACAAAAAATGCATAAAACTGCAGGCTCCAACTGCCATTGTGCTATCATATGCACCTGTGACTTGGGTGTGAATTCTTGTTGTGGGCTTGATGATGTAATTTGATGCTTGTGGATGCCACATTGGTGCAGTTTCTGTAGTTTTTAGAAAACCAAAGGTTTCATGATATTTAATTACACCCCTAAAACCACCTTCATATTTTTGGGCACTCCAAAATTTAACAACAGTGCACTTTTTCCTTGCATTTCTCACTTAGTCAGGGGCCCAAAAGGTTTAAAAGTCCCATGCTGGCTCTTAGCCACTTTGTAGAGAAAAGATCTGGAGATTCCAAGGAATGAAGAGGTAGAAATGGGTACACCGTTTAGGAGACTTTGGCATTGTTACAACTCTGAAATAACAGAAATTGCTTTATCTTAAAAAAGTCCATAAAATAAACAATGCAGTGTGATTCAGAGCAAGGGTCTTAGCACACTATTGCTGAAATAAAATCTTAGATATTGCTAACTTTTTTAAATGACAGTCACATTTTCATATCATTAGTAGATTAGAAAGCTTTTGTTGTGCATTAATAAAAAAAACAAAAACTGAGATGTCATTTTTTTTTCTAAGAGTGTCAAGTATTATTCCAAGATTTTATTTGTATCATTCAAATGAATAAAGACAAAAAATATTTTTTCTATTATTTCATATCATATATTTCAAATCAATATATGTCCTTTCTGTAATAAAGTTTTACTGCATCTTGTTGCATGTTATAATTTAAGACTTTTATACCATATAGATAATAAAAGCAACCTGAAACTTGAGAATGGAACCCAGTTGGTAAGAACATACAGTTTCAAAATTGTTATAACCTTGCTACCATTTTTAAATAAAATACTGCTTTAAACTTTTTTCATCTTTTGTTGCATATCAGTACTATTGATCTCCCACAGACTCTTTTGGGTTGATGTACTAAAGGCAAATAGACTGTGCACTTTGCAAAGTCCAGTTGCACTCTGCAAGAGCAGTTGCTCCAGAGCTTAGTAAATGAGGTAAAGATTCCCTTTGCAAAGAATACCCAATCACATGCAAGGACAATTTAGAAAAAAAGTTTTTTTGCTTGCACATGATTGGATGATGGAAGTTGGCAGAGCTTCTACACATTTACTAAGCTCTGGAGTAACTGCACTTGCAGAGTGCAACTGCACTTTGCAAAGTGCAGAGTTTATTTGCCTTTAATAAATCAACCCCTATGCATCCAGTTCTTATGTACAAGCTGAAAGTTGCTCTAAAGGCACAAAGAAAGCTGTTGGCTAGTAATGCTTTGTACAAGCTTGCTGTGCAAACTTCATTTAAACAAGCTGAATCATGTGATTAATTTACTTAAAGATAAGAGACTGAGGCTGATTTACTTAAGGAGTTGAGGAGCTTCACAAAATATTTATATTTACTTCACTTAACCAAACATGTGAAAAAGAAAATTCATGTTCAGATTTTCAAAATGAAAATACATTTGCTTTTCACATGATTTAACAATTAAAGTGAATAATACCACATCTAAATGTATCTAGATTCTCAACTCCCTTTGTGACCCAGCCCACATATTTATTAAACAAAGGTCTTTTTTCAGAGTGAATGTGTACTTAGTGTAGTGAATAATGTATAACTGGGTGTCAATCGCCAACTCTAGTGATTAGTGTGAAGGCTATTACAACCTCCCCTAGGGGTTTTATTTCCCGCTGCTATGCCATGTTACAGGGGGGAATTTTTAAGTAATCTCCCATAATTATGGGAGGGAGATGGGAGGCAGACCTTGTCCCTTTTGTGGAGGACCAGTGGGAGGAACCACTTCAAGCGGTACCCCAATGCTCCCTTAGTGTGGCACATAGATTTATGCAATTGTATACAATCTTGAGAGCTTACTTTACCCCAGTCAGGCTATATAAAATGGGCATCTTAGATACCCCCACTTGCAGTAGGTGTTCTAGGGACCATGGGGACTTGATCCATTTAATTTAGAAATGTCCCTAATTACATATCTACTGGGTAGGGGTAATGAACACTCTGAATGTGATGTTTCAGATTTCTTAATAGAGGAGCTTTGGCTAGAGCCCTTTTGCAAGCCCGGAGAGTTATATTATGGCATTGGAAGTCTTCTGAGCCCCCGTCCAATAAGGAATGGGTACAATGTATGGGTGAAACGCTCAGGTTGGTGAAATACATTTAACAGCACAAAATATGAAAATCTTTGGGTCCCGTGGTTGGACATCCCAGGCTTGCGTTGCTCGACCTGGTTATAGACAGGCTCCTTGTTGGTAAAGGTTAATTCCCCTTTGAGTACAGGGGCAGACTGACCATTCTGGAATTTCCAAGGACCCGGGGTCAGTAGGGGGCCCCGTGAGAGGCTCACTGGGCACAATTCACTAAACGGTATCTTACCGCATCCGAGTATGCGGTAGGTTACTGCATAGCATTTAAAAAAAAAGTTTGAATTCACCAAAAAACACTATTAAAATACCACATGAGTTATTTTATCAAGTCATGCGAAATTTTAGTAGTGAAAGCCATGCGTTAAGGTTTCAGCTGTAAGCAGGGTTCCCCGGTGGTTGTGGGGGTCTGCGAGTAGGGGGCTTATCAGAATCTTTAGCAAGGGGGCCCCCAGATCCCACCCCCCCATGTGAATGAGTATGGGGTACATGGTACCGCTACCCATTCACAAAAAAGAAGTGTAGTTTGAAAAAAGACAGGAGACAGTCTTTGACAAGTCCTTTATTAAAAGAAGAAAAATAAAAGAATGTCCACTGAAGTATATCCAATGTCAATCACAATGCCTGCCACCGCTGCTACCCAAAAAAAGAAAAAAAAAGGCTCCGCTCCCGATACTGGCCCCCAGCCATCTGACTGTTCCACTGGCTTGACATTTCTTCAATATGTAAGGGGCGGGGCCACTCTGGGACATCATGTGTGTGACCCTGCCCCTTATGGCGTCATCTTCCAGGGCATGCTGGGTCAATGATATCACAAAGATGTGATGCCACTGGGTGACCCTGCTCCTTACATATTTAAGAACTGTCAAGTCAGCGGAGCAGTCAGACAGCCACGAGCCAGTGTCGGGAGCGGAACCTTTATTTTTATTTTTTCGGGTAGCGGCGACGGGCATTGTGATTGACGTGGGATCTACTTCGGGGGACATTCTTTTACTTTTCTTCTTTTCATAATGGACTTGTGAAAGACTGTCTCCTGTCTTTTTTCACACTACACTTTTTTTTTGTGAATGGGTAGCGGTACCATGTACCCCATACTCATTCACATGGGGGGCGGGCCCCTTGCTAAAGAGGTCTTCCAGATTCTGATAAGCCCCCCTGCTCACAGACCCCCACAACCACAGGCCAGGGTTGTGTGGAGGAGGCCCTTGTCCCCATCAACATGGAGACAAGGTGCTTTGGGGGGTAACCCCCACAAAGCACCCCCCCATGTTGAGGGCATGTGGCCTGGTATGGTTCAGACCCCTTTCCTTACCTGCCGGGCTGCATTCTCGGATGACGGTCTGGTATAGATCTTGGGGGGGACCCCACGCCATTTTTTCTTAACTGTGGCATGGGGTTCCCCTCAAAACCCATACCAGACCCAAAGGGCTTGGTATGAATGGAGGGGGGACCCCACGATGTTGTTTTATTATTTTTTTAATTATTTTTAATGCCCTTTCTATGCAGCTGAGCTGCAATATGTAGGTGGGGTGTTGTGTGGGTGTGGCTTTGGCTTTAGTGTAGGAGGAGACACAGGGAGCCCCATTATCTCTTATTGCCTGGGGGCCCCATGGGTAGTCAGTCTGTCCCTGTTTGGGTATGAACCTTAGATGAACATTTACCTGCTTGGGTCAGCTGTTATGGCTATGTTTGTGATGTATGCCCATTATTTAATTGAGATATTCCATGTCTATACTACTGTTTAAATTTAACACTGTAACACGCATAAGATGGTATCTATTATGATTGAGAGGATGTGTTGGAATTGCTGTACCAGAACTGTTTCTTCTTTCCAATAAAACATTGCTTGATTAAAAAAAAAAAATAAGGGTACAACTGTGTTCACTTCAACCGTTTAATTATGTATAAACTTTAATTTCCAGTTGTACTTTACTGGGCATTTAAAGTGATAACAGCTTCACCTTACTAAACAAAGAAAACATTTTCTGCAACTTAAGTATATTAATCGCTATAGGGGGTATGCTAAATTGATTTAATTGCTATGTTTAGAGAATCCCTTAATTTCAGGGATCTAGGGAACAATTAGAAGATGCGAAGTTTGAAAAATGTTTTGTTTACTTAATGTAGATATATTCAGATTTTTCTATTTTTCTAATATTCTTTAATTTTTCTATGTGTTATTTTTCATAGAGTGTAAAACCAAAGATGGAACATTTACAGCCTGAATTGCATGGTATAGATCCAGACGTTCTGAAAAGGGTTCATTCACTGGAGACAGTAAGTGACTTGAACACATACTAGTCCTGTACAAATTATTACCACAAAAATAAACATTAATTACTGATGAAGAAAATTGTATTAGTATTGCAAAAATATTTTTTTCTTAAGGCTGCTGTTTTTTGGCTCCTCAAAACAGCCAGCAGGGGGAGTGACACATCAAATTCTTTCTGTTTGCAAAAGTGAAAGAACAAACTCCTGGGCACACTTTAGACATTCCTGTTCCATAGAGGAAGATGGGTACTGAAAGGTGAAAATTCTAGCGTTGCAGATTGCCCATCAGCTGCTTGATTATTTTCTTCTCACTGCTGCTGAAATAGTAACTGCACCATTTAGTGGCCAGCAGTGAGGAACATGCTGGTCTAAAGTGTTATATGCTCTTTCAATCAGGCTCATCACTTGTCATCATCTCTGCTCTCGGTGCATCTACAGTGGGGGAAATCATTATTTAATCCCCTGCAGATTTTGTAAGTTTTCCCACTTACAAAGAAATGAAGGGTCTATAATTTTTATCATAAGTGTATTTTAAATGATAGAGACAGAATATCATCTAAAAATCCAGAAAAAAACACATGATACAAATATTATAAATTGAGTTGCAGGTCAGTGAGTAAAATAAGCATTTAATCCCCTACCAACCAACAATAATTCTGGCTCCCACAGACTGGCTATGTGTTCATGTGGTACACAGATTAGTCCTAAGAAGGTCCTCCTAATGACAACTCGTTATGTGTATAAAAGACACCTATCCACAGAATCCAACTGTTGTAACCATCAATCTCCCACGGTCTGGAGCTCCATGCAACATTTCACTTCATGGGGTAAGGATGATCATGAGAAAAGTTAGGGATCAGCCCAGAACTACATGGGAGGAGCTTGTGAATGATGTCAAGGCAATTGGGACCACAGTCAACAAACAAACCATTGGTAACACAATAAGCCGTTATGGATTGAAATCCTACAGCACCCACAAGGTTCCCCTCCTCAAGAAATCACATATACAGGCCTATCTGAAGTTTGCCAGTGAACAACTAAATGATTCAGAGAAGGATTGGGAGAAAGAGCTATAGTCAGATGAGATCAAAATTGATCTCTTTGCCATTACCTCGACTCGCAGTGATTGGAGGAAGAAATATTCTGACTATGACCCTAAGAACACCATCCCTACAGTCAAGCACAGAGATGGAAACGTTATGCTTTGGGGCTGTTTCTCTACTACAGGTACAGACCAACTTTTCCTCATTGAGGGGCCATTGGACTGGGTCATGTATTTTAAAATCTGTGATGAGAGCCTTCTTCCCTCAGCCAGAACACTGAAGATGGGTCATAGATGGGTCTTCCAGCATGACAATGACCCAAAACATACCGCCAAGGCAACAAAGGAGTGGCTCAAGAAGAAGCACATTAAGGTCATTGAGTGGTCTAGCCAGTCTCCAGACCTTAATCCTATGGAAAATTTATGGAAGGAGCTGAAACTTCAAGTTGCCAAACGTCAGCCAAGAAACCTTAAAGTGTTACTAAACTCACAATAGTAAAATCAGTCTGTAAGAAACAGGATGGAACATTTAGAAATTAAAACTTATTTTGAACTTTAATTTTTAATATTAAAAATTATTTGAGAGGCCTATTTATAAAAACTGAAAAAAAACAAGTTATTTACAAAACCTCAGACATTGTCATTAGTAACCAGTCAGGATTGTTTTTTTTTTTACCTCAAAGAAAATGAAATAGGGAATGTGAGTGGTAACTGTTGGTAAGCCTCCACCAGTGAAAAACTCACTTTTTTATTTTCTTTTTGATATAAACAGCCTCTATTGTTCATATGTAGCCAAAAATTAAAGAATATGTAAATCCAGCAGTTCATATTCCTGATATGTGCTTGCTGTACAATGTACTTGTATTAAATGGTATCCTGTTCTCTTTGTTTTGCTTCCTTTGCATGCAATCCCTGGTGTACCTGCCAGTCCCTCTGCTTCCTATTAAAAACTGACAACAGCTAGGCATGAGAGCACAGCTAATCCATTCACTGGGAAGATCAGTATGCTGCTGTATCTGCTCCCCCAGCTCTCTGAGCTCCTTATGCAACTGAGAATATGTGATCACTTATAAATTTAAAACTTTAGCAAAAAAGCTTTGCAAGTTTGACACAGAAACAATGAATAACATATAATGCCTTTGTCCCTGGTCAGCTGAACCTCAATGGACAATAATTTGAAGAAATACATACTCCGGCTTAGCATCTGTAAAAGGGTGGTCTCACAACAGTAATATTGTTGGTATGTTATTGAAGGTGCTCACAATTCTATTTAGGGAGAGATGCTGTTTTATTTTTTATTATTTATGTATTTATTTATTTTATTTTATTTAGATGCGGACACATGTTACCATGCCTTTTTGACAATAGTTTGCTTATTATCTCTACAAATGGCCAGAATTGAATAACAAAGTTTGCTACCTCCATAGACTTCAAATGGGTTCAGCACTTCAAATTTACCAAACTGTTTGTGAACCAAACCAAGGCAGATTGCCTCATCTCTAGTCAACGCTATATATTTATCACTGCAGGCTTTTGTATTACATATAATTTGCATATTCCTAAATCACATTTTATCAGAATTAAAAACCTGTGACTGTGAAATATGAACAAACAGTTATAATCAGTTACCATAATTTCATGGTACTCTCTGTGTTTGATAATGATGGAACTTCATTATAAAAGCGATTCTAATAAAATGTTAATATGTGTTATTTTAGAATATTAAATCACTAAAAAAGGTTGTTTCCAGTCAAGGAGAGGAAATAAAAACTCTACTATCTTATCAACAAGCTCAAGGACAAAAGGTAACAGGATGATATTGTATTTTCTCCACAATACAGTATATCAACTTGCTTTATTCTGTTCATAATTACTTTTACTTACTATTTAGATAGCTGACACCATTCAGTGAAATCACTATTGAAAAAGGATGTAAGCTGCTATTTCCGACTCCTCCTTGTGAAAATGCTTGTTGCCTGGCAATTATATGGATTGAGTGGATTCAATATTATCTTAGTCATTAAAGCTGGGTATAGATGGAGGGTTGCAACCACGGGTTGCAGGAAAGAAAATCATTTGATTTCCCCATCAACACAGACAGTGTGTACAGGAAAATCCCTCCTGCTGAGCCATCCCCGTCAGGAGAACAGTGATTACTGCTAGCGGCTATAAGAGCCATCTAAGTGTCTATAGCAGTACTACTTTGAAGTTGCACTTTAAATGGGACCAAATCGTACCACTTTGAAATTGCATTCGGTGTGAACCAGGGCTTAGGGAGCTTCAGTTGTGTAGCATTTCTGAGCCAGCACCGCGGAGCATGTACCAGTCTCCACCAACTCAGCAGTATTGTCACCTCACTCCCTGTGAAGATGTGCCATATGCTGTAATCAGATACAGGAAACACACTCCTCCATAACTCCATGCTTTATCTCCTCCCAGGGTCCCCTCCACATTCTCTCTATTCATAAATGCAGGTTTTGTACCCAGATACGCTGTGCTGCAAGGTTGGTGCTAGTATGTAGGGATCTGGTCGCTAGTGAAGGGGCCAAGCATAACACCCCTTCACTACAAGAGAATCCGTCACCCCGCCATGTCACCATCACCAGTTTCCTGGGTAGCAAGTGACACAAATAGGGTAGCCATTAGCAACAGCAATATAGCTTCCTCTAGACAGCATTTTGCTTGTTAAACCTCTGTGCTGTATCTTCTGTAACCCTCAAGCTCTCTGTTGTAAGCCAAGTTCTTTCAATATGCCTTACATGCACCCCTTTAGAAACTTAAGGCCAGGCAATTTAGATGAACAATAAAGATCTTTTACTGAGATAGTTGCAGGTAACAAGTTATTATTATTAAACATTAAACAATATTATTAAATAAAATATAATTAAATATTAAACAAGTAAACATTTCTCAAAAACATCTTCCACACTCGTTCCTGTACAAAGCTTTATAGTGCCCCAAAATAGTGCCCCACGAGGGACATATCTGAAGAAGGTGGATAAATCCACAAAAAGTCCTTTTCAAGGCAAGAGTTTATAATAGACAGTAAATCAACAAGAGGCAGCAATAATCCATAAAATGGTCCAGCTTAAGGTAGCACAAGTCCATTTACGTTGATAGGTTTTTGACCCCACTGGGAACCCCGTCTGGGCTCCCCCAAAGGGGTGGTTCCAACTTACAGCATTTTTTGCAGTATTTCCCCAGATCAACTTCCCATGGGTCTAATGGTCCCCTTTTTATATGGTACAGTTGCAAGAAAAAGTATGTGAACCCCTTGGGATTATGTGGAGTTTTGCATGAATTGGGAATAAAATGTGCTCTGAACGTCATCTAAGTCACAACAATAGAAGAACACAGTCTGCTGAACATAATACTACACAAACATTAGATGTTGCTATGGTTTAATTGCACATAACATGTAAACATTCACAGTGCAGGGAGGAAAAAGTATGTGAGGCCCTAGCTTAATGACTTCTCTCAGAGCTAATTGGAGCCAGGAGTGAGCCAACCTTGACTCCAATCAGTGTGATGATATTGGATGTGTTGCTGACAGCTGTCCTGCCCTTAAAAAACACACACCTGTTTTGGGTTTACTGGTTTCAAGAAGCACTGTCTGATGTGAACCATGCCTTCGCAGAAAAGAGCTCTCAGAAGACCTACGATCAAGAATTGTTGACTTGCATGAAGCTGGAAAGGGTTATAAAAGTATCTCCAAAAGCCTTGATGTCCATGTGTCCTTGGTAAGACAGACTGTCTACAAATGGAGAAAGCTTAGCACTGTTGCTACTCTCCCTAAGCGTGGTCGTTCTGTAAAAATGACTGCAAGAGCACAGCGCAGAATGCTGCATGAGGTAAAGAAGAATCCCAGGGTGTCAGCTAAAGACCTACAGAAATCTCTGGCACATGCTAACATTTTTGTTGACACATCTACAATAAGGAAAACATTAAACAAGAATGGAGTACATGGGAGGACACCACGGAGGAAGCCATTGCTGTCCAAAAAGAATATTGCAGCACATTTGAAGTTTGCAAAAGAGCACCTGGATGTTCCACAGCACTACTGGCAAAATATACTGTGGACAGATGAAACCAAGATTGAGTTGTTTGGGAAGAACACACAACACTATGTGTGGAGAAACACAGGCACAGCACACCAACATCAAAACCTCATCCCCACTGTAAAACATGGTGGAGGGAGCATCATGGTTTGGGGCTACTTTGCTGCCTCAGGGCCTGGATGGATTGTTGTCATTGATGGGAAAATGAATTCCAGAGTTTATCAAGACATTTTGCAGGAAAACATACGATCATCTGTCCGCCAACTGAACCTCCGCAGAGGATGGGTGATGCAACAGGACAATGACCCAAAGCATACAAGTAATTCAACAAGACAATGGCTGCAACAGCACAGAATACGCCTTCTGGAGTGGCCCAGTCAGAGTCCTGACCTCAACCCGATTGAAATGCTGTGGCATGACCTTAAGAGAGCGATTCACACCAGACATCCCAAGAATATTGCTACACTGAAACAGTTTTGTGAAGAGGAGTGGTCCAAAATTACTCCAGATCGTTGTGCAGGTCTGATCTGCAACTACAGGAAACGTTTGGTTGAGGTTATTGCTGCCAAAGGAGGGTCAACCAGTTATTAAGTCCAAAGGTTCACATACTTTTTCCTCCCTGCACTGTGAATGTTTACATGTTATGTGCAATTAAACCATGGCAACATCTAATGTTTGTGTAGTATTATGTTCAGCAGACTGTGTTCTTCTATTGTTGTGACTTAGATGACGTTCAGAGCACATTTTATGCCCAATTCATGCAAAACTCCACGTAATCCCAAGGGGTTCACATACTTTTTCTTGCAACTGTATTACCTGCAGAGGTTGGTAACCTTCCTGAAATAAGAGGAAAACCTATCCAGCAGTGTTAACCCTTTCTTCTCAGGAACTGCCAGCTCAGTAGGTCAACCTAAGGACATTTCTACATTGTAAAAATTAGGTTTGACACATAAACATAATTGACCTGAGTAACCTCAGAGCATGAACACAATAGACAAAATCTTTTAACACTTCAGAGCCCTCTTGAAAACACCTGCTTATATGCCAAAATGAACTGTAGCAGTCTGTGCCACATACAGTCAGCATATAACACTCAAAAGATACTGCGCCCATAGCAAGATGCCGTTAAATGCAAACCCCCCCCCACTACATGTAAACTAATACATATCATAACAAAACAACATTACATATTATATCTATCTAATTCATAAAAACGTAAATTAATTCAGTAACCATTAAAACAAATAGTGCAAAATCAAATGTATACAACCTCTCTCAGTGATATAAAGTGCTGGTACTTAGAGAGGAGGTCCCCGGCTCCCCCCAAAGAATTAAAAGTCAGCAACTACAAATACTGTAGCTGCTGACTTTTAATATCAGGATAACTACCTGTCCAGGGGTCCAGCGCGCTCATCACCCGGGCTAGATCTTCACTAGCCCCTGGGTTCCTGCAGCTGGTATTGCAAGTAAGCAAAACCAGAAGTGAAACCTTCTGGCTTCATAGCTGGTTTCCCACTGCACATGCACGAGTCATGTTGCACCTTGAGATTGGTCCTGCAGTCTTCTGGGACCTGTGAAGTGTCCCGAAAGACTGCAGGGGGAAGGAGGGGGATGAAACTTCCGGCTCAGTTCGCCGCGGTGAATTGAGCATGAAATGGGAGCAGGTACGTATCAAAACCAGGTAGCTGCTCCTTCCTTCCCCCTTAAAAACTCCCAAATGTGGCAGTGGAGGAGAAAAGGAGGCAGACAAGCAGAGCTCCCTTTTAGGAGGAGCTCCGCTTTAACCAAATTCATATAAATAAAAAATTCCATATTACTAGTGTCCATTTGCAGAAATGTGCAAAAAATACATTTATATAAAGTGTTGCTGCTTCACATCTTTACATCTTTAAAAGTGCCCTCCTAGGGGGTTATTTACTAAAACTGAAGAGAGGAAAATTGGGTGCTACTTAATTGATCCATGAAGGAATGTTAAAAGAACCAGGAAGCTATGCATCTCCCTGCCTACCTAACATTATTACATACAGTAGCTCTGTTTAACCCTCTTGTAATGAGAGGTCAAACCAATCTGTTGAATGGTCCTGAGCCACTAGGAATGCACTTTTAACCACTTGAGCTCTGGAATATTTTACCCCCTTCATGACTAGGGCATTTTTTGCTATTCAGCATTGTGCTAATTTAACTGGCAATTGTGCAGTCATGCAACACTGTACACAAATTAAATCTTTATATTTTTATCACACAAATAGCTTTATTTCGGTGGTATTTTATAACCACTGTTTGGGGGTTTTTTTGCAATATAAATGAAAAAAAAGACGAAAAGTTTTGAAAAAAAAAGTAATATTTTCTACATTCTGTTATAAAAAATATCCAATAAAATCAAATTTCATAAAAAATTTTGGCCAAAATGTATTCTGCTACATGTCTTCGGTAAAAACAATTTCCAATATGTGTAATTGGTTTGGAGGGAAGCCGGCAGCACTGCAGAGGCGAGGGCAAACAGGGGGGCCTGGGCAACAAGGGGAAACGTACGGTGCACAGGGAGGGTTATGGGTGCAGCGGGGGGCAATTATTGTAAGCAATCCCCTGTATTTGCAACAACTAAAACCCAGCAGGAGGGAGAGAAGAAGCCAGCTTTCAGCTGCTGTAGAGAGAGCCATACCGCGGAACGGTTACAGTAATTGCCTGCCCCCCTGCCGCGCCAATCATCCTCTATGCCCGCATCTGATTCACCCAGCTGCCTGGGGCCCCAACACTGGCCTGGGCCCCGTACAGGAGGACTGGTGGTACTCCTTATCCACAGCCCTGCACTACTGTGTTGGTGTGCTGCTGATATAGACTGTTACTGATGCAGTAAGATTTTTAGAGTGTAGCTGATGTGGTAGGAACAATAGTGTGTTGATAATGTTGTAGGGACAATTGCCTGCCCCCCTGCGGTGCAATCATCCTCTGTGCCCACATCTGATTCACCCGTTGATGATGTTGTAGGGACAATTGAGTGATGATGGTGTGGTAAAGACATTAGGGTATTGTCGATGTTGCATATAGACATCAGAGTGTTACTTCTTCTAAAGTCTTGCTGATGTTGCAGAGACATTTGAGTGTTGCTAACATGGTAATGATATTACAGTCAACAGAAAAGCATTGAACACACCATTGATCTCAGATTACATCCAATTTTATTAAAGCTGGACAAAGCACACTGCAGCCCCACCTAGGCCTACTTAATAAAGTTAATAAAGGCCAACCTAATAAAGTGAGATGTGATCTGAAATCATTGGTGTTCAACTTCCTGCTTTCCTGCTGAGTTGGTGGAGTATGGTTGTCCTCCCAAGGAGTAGAGTTGGCATGGTGACATACCATAACAGCAACACTGATCATTGTGAAAGGGCCCTAATGTTGATGTGTTACTAATGTATTAAGGACATTTGATTTATGCTTCTGTGGTAGGGATTTTAGATTTTAGTGTACCTCTTTAAAAATCAAAGAATAAAATGAAATACTATGGGGTTGATTTACTAACACTGGAGAGTGCAAAATCTGGCGCAGCTCTGCATAGAAACCAATCAGCTTCCAGGATTTATTGTCAAAGCTTTAACCAAACAAGCTGGAGTTAGAAGCTGATTGGCTACCATGCACAGTGGCAACAGATTTAGTAAATCAACCTCTATATGACTAATACTTGTTTTATATTTTAAAAATGAATGTGAATGAATAAAGGTACTAAGAGGTAGAATTGCATAGCCATAACTGTGATTATGAGAAATATGTATCAATGTCAAATTGTTTTTTTGGCTCTACCATTATTATTATTTATGTATGTATTTATGTATTTATTTATTTATATTCATTTATTTCTAAAATGTTTTACTTCAAAACTGTTTAAGGGTTTGGAATTAGTTTTCTCACAAATTGCACAGCTCAGAGATGATATCTATTTTATTGAAAATAATTTAAACCGATCAAAGGAAGAACGTTTTGGTGAACCAACTACTAAACCAACAACAGGAGTCATAGGTCAACCAATGACAGAGCGTCTTGTGACTGCATCACAGAGTAAGTTTTTTTGTCCAATAATTTGGTATAGCATAACAAAGTGACAACAGAAAACAAATATGTTGTTATTTAGTTATTATGTTCACATTGCTCTCTTTTACGTTAATGAATAATTACTATATTATAAACCCATCAATGCAAAATTTAGCTCCTCACCAACAGATCAGGTGACCATTCTCTACATATTGCAAAAACGGTTATTTTAGGCTTCCTTTGTGAACATTTTTGCAAATAAAAGTATCTGATTATTATCCAAACATTTTATGATGCATAACAACTAATCAGTTTCAGATTTCAGCTGTCATTTTGGTATGCTTAAAATTGGTTGGGGACAAATATTATCATTGATACCCACAATGCTTGCTCCTTGAATTACATGTACTACACCATGTACGATATCAATCTGTTGGGGAAATTCTTATACATGCTGACTCCCACAAGCCCCTACCAAATTATTAGATATATAACAGATAAACTCAATAAATGCCAACCCCAGGTAGACCTTTCCCCATTTCTGACATGCTTGTGAACGACCTGATGGTACCCTCAGAAACATATTGTGTATCCCCCCCCCCTCCAATAAATCTTCGAATGCATGAAAACAAAGAATGCAATGACAGCGAGGACAGTAAAATTACATCTGAGCTGGTATTTAGTTGATAACGGTTGGTGTGATCTGTGCATGAAGTATGACAAGCAACAGTAGACGTGCTGGTGGTGTCAGTAGACTAGTGTTGCTGTTGTTGTGAAAATCATAGAACGGGTTACTGACAAAGTGAACATGTTAGAAGCTGGCACAATACCCAAGCAACTTAGAAGACATATTTTTAGAGCTATTTTTTAAGATACTATAGAATTTATTCCCAACATTTCTGCCATTTTGAATGGGCACAATAATTTAATACTCAA
The DNA here is from genome assembly GCF_062004578.1 of Staurois parvus. Lineage (NCBI taxonomy): Eukaryota > Metazoa > Chordata > Amphibia > Anura > Ranidae > Staurois > Staurois parvus. The sequence continues at coordinate 3,750,890 of NW_028318368.1, forward strand.
AATTGCATACACGCATGAAAGCATACAAACACAAATTATATACCCAGTCACAAACATGGAGACATTTAGACACCACACAAGCATACTGACTCATACACATGGAGACACATAATTCAATGGGAAAGGACAGGAAGTCCAGTAAGGGTTTTCCTCCTATCTGGGCCTCCTTTACAGAGATTTCCCCTCACTTTTTGTCCTAATGGTTTCACCAGACAGGAAGTTGAGGAACAGAGACTGAAATTAGAACCTGACATTTTTTTTTCCTTCCTCTACTTACAAATTCTCTACTCAAAGCAATATTATTTCTGTCTGTGTTGCTGCTGAGACAAAGAGGCCTGCTGAGAGAAAATATCCGGCTCTAGTATATGGGATTGCACACACCATTAGCACCCATCATACCATAACAACATAACTAATTAAAATGAAAGTAATGTCAATTATTAAAAAGTTGCTGACATGCAGGGTATTTAAGACAGAAGAGGCCTTGCCATAAATGCATCCTCCTGCCTATCAGCTGTCTTGTATACCGAGCAGCGCATGTGCAGCTCAGCGAACATTTATGGCCCTGATCTGTGCCAAGGCAATGTGACTCCTGTGCATGTGCGAGGGAGTGCCTATCACATGGCCGAAGGCACGTGACCAGGAAGAAAGACCAGGCGAAGATGGTAGTGCTAGGGGCTCTCCAGATCAATCTCACTACAGCGCTGGAGGCACTGTCTGACAGGTATGTCTGCCATAATGTACTAATATGCCATGCATACTAGCACATTATGGCATAACTCACTGGGGGGGCCCAAAAAGCAAATGTTTACAGCTGAGTTTAGTACCACTTTCATAAAGTAAACACACAATAATAAACTTTAAACTTTATTACCAAATGGAAAAACTCTTAACCATTAACAGAGACACATGTTAGTCACCAAGACTCAGGCAACAATATCTTACACCAACCAAACACTGCCAACCACTGTCCACTCACAAAAATGGCCCACAATTAGGGAAAAAGAGACCAAAAGGGATGGTGGGAAAGTCAATAAGTCAAAAGATCCAAAAGGAAGGCTGAATATAATCTAGAGTTGAGTCCAGATGATTGACTTGAAGTAACTGCTGACACTGCTCAGTGACAAGGACAAATATACAAGTTATGAAAGTTTAAACTTGGCCAGCTGTTTTCCTGGCACAATATTTGTCACCAATCCAGCACTATTAAGAATATACTTCAAACAAATGGGTGGTAATGGATGACAATCCCATGAGGCCAATTTTCTATTTTTTTTCTTTTGTGACCCTAACATTCAAAAAAACAGTTGTAAGGGGTTTGAAAGGAACAATTCAGTTTTTTTATAATAGCTTTACAGATTTGGTAATGTAGATTTCGTTGATCGGGTCAGTTTGGTTAGTCTTTGGGCAGGGCTGGAAGCATGTAGAAACAGAAGGATCTAGAAACTGGTGGAAGGCAGGAAATCCTGTATAAGTGGACTGTTCAGAGAGGAGATTGGCCAATGTGAGGCAGCTGTGAAATGTGACCAGAAAAGAGCTACAGTGAGATCAGAGAACATACGTTTAAGAAGAGACAAGAAAAGAAGGTGATCAGACACAAAAGTGACCCTGAATGGGGGGTGCCTATAAAGACTCGTTTACACTTGCAGTCATGGGGCAAAAACAACAGGCAATGGAATTATGGTTTTACCACCGCCCAACTGTGCCTCCTTAACCCTTATGTTGCCGAAAGCAAAAAACTTCAGTAAAAATAGCATTAAAGTTAAAGTAGATTATAGGCAAAACTTTTTTTTTTCATTTTGGATAAAGTAAAGGATGGTTATTATAACCCCTGCCAGTTTGTTTTTTTCCAATCTGTGCCCCATTTACCTTCACTTTCTGTCCCACAGCCCAAACAGGATGTGAGTGAAAATCCCTGCAAATTAAGAGAATAATTTGGGGACCCCCAGGTCACCAAGACTAGTGTCCCCAATGGAAAATTACCCCCCCATTACTTTTCTGGGGACAGCTCAAAATGTGGGATTTTATTTTACTTTCAGGGATTATGACCCGAGCCTTCAGCTAAGGAGAAGTTACATTCTCTTCTGTGATTAACCCCACCCTATTTAACAATTCCCCTACTAAAATTACAAAAATGCACACAGTGTTCCAGAACAAATGCAGTGGGATGAAGTCTACAACAAAATGCGTAGGGAAGCAGTGATATTATTGTGCAGTAGGTGCTGACACTCAGAAGGCTGGTACTAAACTGTATATAGACCAGCTGCGATTTCTCTTGCGCTCTAGGGCCCAGACCGGTGGCAAATAGATGGAACCAACACCAGAGCAAGCAACCACCAGTATATTTCAAGGTTGTGCAGCTCCAAAACAGGGCTGGGGAAGCCCGATCGATACTGCAAAGTGAAACAAAAAACAAGAAGCGCACCAACCTTGTGCATTACCTCAGTAACAGAATTTATTAATAAAAGATAGGTACTCACAAACAGCAAATAAAATCAGGCATGTAGTCCTCAAAGGGACTTCAAAGATAAGAAGCCAGCGCGAAACCCATCATGGGGGTAGACACTCAGTATAACTGATGCGTTTCGAAGGCTATGCCTTCTTCCTCAGAGCACTGAGGAAGAAGGCATAGCCTTCGAAACGCGTCAGCTTAACTGAGTGTCTACCCCCATGATGGGATTCGCGCTGGCTTCTTATCTTTGAAGTCCCTTTGAGGACTACATGCCTGATTTTATTCGCTGTTTGTGAGTACCTATCTTTTATTAATAAATTCTGTTACTGAGGTAATGCGCAAGGTTGGTGCGCTTCTTGTTTTTTGTTTCACTTTGCACTAAACTGTATATATTGATGGAGTTGGCACACCATCTGTATGTAAGTATTCTTAAATTAATTGTAAGCTGTAAAATAAACTATTTTAATCTATGAAGGTTGTTTCCTTGCATGGCTAAATTCTCCAAAAACTTCTTAAGAATGAGCTCCATGAAAAAGTTGATGAGAAAAGTACTGAGTGCAGTCTGAGCCATTCTCTATGGAAGGGTCAGAAAAGGAGTGAGTTGTTGTGAGATCACAGATGTAAAAAGTGGTGGCAGAATTTTCTTATTTGCAAAGAAGTTAAAAATCATCACTCAAATGATTGTGTGAATATTCACTTTAATTATCCAATAATGTGAAAAGTAAATTCTTGTTGACTTTGAATACCCGATTATGTGCAGATTATTTTCACATTGGATATTTGAAGTGAAAATTCATAAATTTTTTCAGTGAGTATTCTCAGCTTCTTTAGAGAATCAACCTCATAGCATCAACATGGAATTCTTTCACACTTATGCAGGCCATAGATGGGGAGAAAAACGGCCGATTTTTCGTCCGAAAATAAAACCGGCCGATTATCTTATCGTTAGTGGACGATTTTGTCGGCCGTTTTTCGTGTATTTTGGACTTTCAGATTATCGGTGATGTTGGAAAATTTTCGAAAAACGCCCGACTTTATCCTCATTGATGGTCAAAAACGAACGATCGTTTTCCGAAAAAGGATCACAAAGGTCACAAAATGACATAATTTCCCGTTATAGGTTACTCATTAATCGGCCGATTTTCGTAATAATTGGTGGTCAGGTAAGTTTTTTAGACCGACCGATAGTTCGTTAATCGGCCGAAAATCTGCCGTTTTTCTCCCCATCTATGGCCTGCATTAGGCTACATGCTGTTTCATAGCCAAGTCTTTCACAGGGTGCCAGCTGGTGAATAGTGTGGCAGAATAGCACAAAGAAGGCAAATATTATACTTTAAACAAAAGAGCAGACTTTCAGATGAACTTGGTGTTTTGCCCTGAATGACCAAAGTGACTGGTTTACTTAAAACAACTCCATTAGTGATCCTTAATTTACCTGTTGTACCCACATTGTTGTAACAACTGTTGTAATAAACGTTTCAGAAGTTGCTGAGAAGACAGAGACTACTGTGCAGCCAGTTACCAAGTGGAAAGATAATCCTGAAGAACTGGATCACATATCAGTGTCATTCCTCAAAAGTCGAGCAGGTGAGAATCATCATTCTGATTTCAGCATGGTTTGTGCTTTCAAGCAACATGATACAGTCAGTCCTCTAAATAGGCCTTTTGTTTTAAATGGGATGCCAGCTAATTTCTCTCTGTGCTCTTCCCTTTGCTTTTATGATGACACAAGTGAAACAAATGCCTTTAGTGATATTTTATATGTAGAACAAAATAGCTAGTACCACAATGCTTTCTTTCTATTGATTGTATCTGTATTCTGCAAATATAGTGGATAAACACATTGCATAAGTCCCATCATGTTGAAGTCTGTTAAAAGCCAATGAACTTTTGAATAGATTCACTTTAATTAAGAAAAGGAGAGTAGAAAACTTGCTAATATAATTAGAATATGTTTAACATAAAAAGGAATGCTTCATATATATACATATATATACACACACTACAGTATATTGCCAAAAGTATTGGGACACGCCTCCAAATCTTTGGATTCGGGTGATTCAATCACCTCCATGGCCACAGGTGTATAAAATCAAGTACCTAGGCATGCAGACTGCTTCTACAAACATTTGTGAAAGAATGGGTCGCTCTCAAGAGCTCAATGAATTCAAGCGTGGTACCGTGATAGGTTGCCACCTGTGCAAGTCCATCCGTGAAATTTTCTTGCTGCTAAATATTCTACGGTCAACTGTTAGTGGAATTTACAGCAGTAAAACAGCAACTCAGTCATGAAGTGGTAGGCCACATAAAATTACAGAGTGGGGTCAGCGCATGCTGATGTGCACAGTGAGCAGAAGTTGCTCACTGTGCACATCAGTCTGCAGAGTAAATAGCTAAAGACTTCAAAACTTCATGTGGCTTTCAGATTAGCACAACAGTGTGTAAAGAGCTTCAGGAATGGAAAGCAGCTGCATCCAAGCCTTACATCACCAAGTGCAATGCAAAGTGTCGGATGCAGTGGTGTAAAGCACGCTGCCACTGGATTCTAGAGCAGTGGAGATGTGTTCCCTGGAGTGACGAATCGTGTTTCTCTGTGTGGCAATCCAATGGATGTTTCTGGGTTTGGCGGTTGCCAGGAGAATGTTACTTGCCTGACTGCATTGTGCCAAATGTAAAGTTTGGTGGAGGGGGGATAGTGTTTATATATATATTTAAAAATATGACGCCTAAAGTATTATGACTTTAGCCAAATTTATGCAGATTTGTGGCCAATGTGATCCATTTCAGAAGCTTTTTGCTCTTTTATTCAAGGCCCAATTTAATGTTTTATCTCATTCCTAGGATCTTTAGATAGAGTATGAGCACTTTGGACTTTAAATCCAATATTCAGATTTTAGAGGGACCTTCTGTTGTATGGAAAAAATTTGATTCCATGACCTCAGTCAAAGAGAACCAATACCTTAAATTAGTTTATTGATTGGATCTCAGTGGGGCTTCCAATGCAGTGCTTGCCACTATTTGCATTGAAAATAATTTGAACTGACCCAAAGAAGGCCATTATTTATACAGAAACCCATTATTTATCCGTATTTATGCAGTTTAAGCCTCTCAATTTTGTACCAGTGAGAAATAGTAAAACACACATACACAATTAAAAGGAATGAAAAATAACATTTTTACTAAACTTGATTACAGATGATGGATTACAGGAAAAGCAGCCTCAGAACCAGCTCAGTCCTCAGCAGGGGCCAACCTGCAGTAATCTTGCACCGCAGGCTGCTGAGATGTAAAGGTCATGATGACATTGCTCATTCCTCAGAGCCCCTAACCATGAGTACAGTTGAGATGGTTTTTAAATATTAACAAAAATTAACAACTTGGTGGCTCCTTTTCAGTCTTCCAAATGTGGAACACACTGCGAAAGCTTAAAATATCACTGAGCTGGTTGATCAAAAGAGCTAATGTCATTTCTCTATTAGGCAGTTCCCTGTGAATTCTCTTTCTGGTTGTGCAATCTAAGCTAATAGTTTGATATGAATATTACATATCACAGGGGGCTTCACACCCCTGAACTGTCTGTGAAATTTCAGTTCCAAGTGCATCAAGGCTGCTCTGGTGGTTTGTTGGTCATCAGTGAGTTTTATAAGACGTTAAGAGCACAGAGAATGCACAATATGAATTATTCATACTGCATATAGAGTACTCATGTGTACATACATGTGCACACTTCAAAACATGCTTTTTAAATTTAGCACTCTAAAGAACAAATCAATATCTGAGATATGATTTACCTAAACATGTTTTCCTTAATAAAGGTGTTACAGTATAGCTGTCAATGCACATTCAATTTACATGTCATATTGGACAGCACTTTAATGCAGGCTTTTAAAAAACCAACATGCAGGTTCACCAGTCATTTCACTGCATCTTACATCTTGTTTAGTTTGTAATATTGCCCCATCCTTCTACAATGTTCCAGGTCATCCTCCATTTTACCAGATCTGAAACCATTTTTGTCATGTCCCTAACATGTCATAGTAACTACAACCACAGCAACTCTTCTTAAAATATACATTTGTAAGTGACTCATTTTGCTTTCAGTCCACATTATTGTACAGTGGAACTGAACTCAAAAAGGAAACATTTATAAATGTTAAAGCCCAACTCTAGGAAACCTAGAAATTATCTCTTTCAGTGGGGAAGTGCCCACAGTGCAAGGATTAATTGCTTCTTTAAGTCTAGGGGATGTAAAAAAGAAGGTCTACTTACCCGATCCTCTGCTCCTCCCTGCAAGACCAGTCCACACAGAATCTTCTCCCTTTTGCACCAGCAAATATAAGTTCCTGACATCATCAAGACCAATGCAGTATCCATAACCAGATTTGGAAATGATGACGCTGAGGAGTGCCCAACACTGGGGCACGAGGAAGTGCCATTAGCAAAAGATCAGATAAGTTAAAGTGCAAAATTAAAGTGGGGCGCAGGTCCCACCGCAAGGGATCATTTATATGCTTTCAGGAGTTGGGCTTTAATTGTGATGAAGCAATAACTTGCAAAAATGTACCTTTTGTTTGTCTTTTGCACAACTTGAAGAGGGTGGTTGCTCTCCCATAGTTACTTCCCCTTTTTTACATTATTATTTGTCCCTAAATGTATCTACAATGCTAAAATTAATTTTTCTTTTTTTTTCAGATTTTCAGGTATTTTTCTATGGTGCTGACAAAGATGCAGATGGATATCTTACCTATGATGAAATAAAAAATGTTCTGGCAGAAGAGGTTCCAAATGAGGATTTGCTGCAACATTTTGACAGTGACCATGATAGATTGTATTCCTATACCGAACTCATAGCAACATTCTCTCTGAAAGGTAAGCTAGTGAAGAAATACTCTACTTTGCCCATGTGAAATAATCACAGGGACTGTCAATGTCTTCACTCAACCCTTTAGGGATTTAAGAGGATATCTTGAGTCACTTCCTCCAAATAATCCTCCTCCCAGCATGCCTGTCCCCAGTATGTCAGTTACTGAGTAATAAATATTTATGTGACCTAACCAATCCTTGAGGTCTTTGTTCATAAGTACAGTTTGGGATAATGATAAATGTTTGGATCAAAAAACATCTTTTTGTTTTGAAGTTCCTCACCTCCAGGGTCTCTGCTTAGAGTAGATGGCTGCATAGATCTCTACTTGGGTCTTGCCTCAATTCCAAGGAATCTAACTGCCTAATGGTGTCTTATCTTGAGGGAGCTGGATTAAAGTTGACCTGGAAGGAGCATCTGTAAAAAATCTGCTAGCTAAAGAGTAGCTGGGTAGAAGCTACTGCTGGATATTATAAGAAGGATTTATTGCCCAGATATCATAATACCTTTCAGAGCTATCAGAGGATCAATAACACAATTGATTAAAGAGATATACACTACAATTCAAGAAAGACTGTGAGTGCTCTTACAATGTCATACTGTATATTTGCCTGGCTGCTCTCACATTACCAGCAATTATCAAGAGGCTGCCCTTAAAGGGCATACTATGATTGCTAATTTCATAACAGCTGTCTTTTAGGATATCCTGAACCCCTAAACCTATTCTCTTAGAATTGAGTTCAGCAATGAATAGACTAGGTAAATAGACTGGTGACTGGCATTCAGCTTATTTTGTACCACACCATACACCAAGAACGGGAACCTGAGAGGAAAGATGTTAGTCTGCCACGCCACTTAGAAAATCATTCTGCATTATCCCAAAATAAGGAGTGCTACATAGGAAGACATGGGATTTAGCTAAGTATAATTATTCATTTGTTTGCTTTTATTTAGGACAAGTGCATAAAATATTTCTTAATTTTGGGTATAGTTACACTTTACTCCGCATAAAATATTATATTTTATTAATCCACCCATTTAGTAAGTTAATATAAAGAATTGTGGTAAAGCTTGACTCCGGTCGCTAAAAATTAAATTGAATTAAGATCCTCAACAGCCTCAAAACATATAAATCTATTTTGCGTGCACCATATACCTCTGAAACCTTTACATTAAACAAGTAGCAGTGACATCATCACTCTGCTGTACATAGCCTGTACGTATAGCAGAGCTCTGGGTGGGATTCAGCAGTTGCATCTGCTATGGAAGGTGTGTGTGTGTGGGGGGGTCAGGTACAAAGCCAGTCATCCAAGGCAGTCATCCAAATCAAAGGGAGCCTCCGTGTTTTCATGCATCTGTGGGAGCCAGGTGAGTTGTAGCTCTCATTGCCCTAGGCCTCCCCTCTCTAACCTGTGACTGTAACTGAAGTTCAAATGGTCTTCTGGATCAGCACCACCTCTCTGCAGCCTGGCAGACCATCCTTAGCTCTTGGTCTTTACGCCTATCTGCCTTAGCCCACACCTGACAGCTGCTCTGCAGCCTTCTCCCCAGTTCTCTGTCCCAAGCTTAATTCCCTCTGTACTGCTCTGTATCATCCCTCACTCTCCTTGGGTTCCTGGTAGCTCCTCTCTTTTTCCCATGTTGTGTTACTTCAACCACCTCTCTCCCCCTTATATGCCCAGTCTTGGCTGTCCACTTCTCCTTCCCTTCTGCATCAGTGGGCAGAGGTAAAGTCCAGCAACAGATGCAGCTAATCAATGTCCTCCTTTCTCCTGCTCCCCTCCTTCAGATCTGTCAGTCAATGGCTGAGAAAAGAGAAAAGCTATATTCCAGCATTGAGAAGGCCCAGGCTGAATGGCTCCTGAGCAGGGGCAGACTGACAACTTGTGGGGCCCCCGGGCAATAGGGGATCATGGGGCCCCTATGTCCTTGCCAAACTCAAAAAAGCCTATGAAAAAGGTATCAGGGGCATCTCATGGGGCCCCCTACTGACCCCGGGTCCCTTGGGCAGTACCCGAGTTTCCAAATGGTCATTCATTGATCTTGTATTTAGACAACATTTGTTTAGCTTGATGTATCCCAGATAAACCAATCATCATTTTTAAGCAGCCATATAAATTTAAAATTGTTGCATCTAGGATATTTGTGTTGTACTTTCTACATCACTCTTGTTTGCTTGTTTTATTCAACCTGTGTCTTTAGCTTTGAGCATGTAAGGCCTGTAACATCCTCAACCATACCTGCTTACTCTGAGGTTCTCCAGGTCTCCATATGTCACTTTGATTGCTAGGTTGTTCAGATATGTAATGTGGCCATTACCAGCTGATTGGGAAATGTTTACACGTTTATGAATACCATGTCATCAGTGCAGATTCCTTTCTAGCTGACCGACTTCATAGGTGAAAATCAGCTGAGTTAGATTCTTCTAGCTTGTCACCGTTGTTTCCCCACTGGGAGTGCATGCTTAGTCAACACAAATGTGCATTTTTATGAACTGATCATTTGAAAGAACAGCAATTTAGTGTCTGAATCTTCTGTCTTCCTGTGTTTATAGGCACATTTATTCACGAAACGACTTCATAAAAAACAAAACTCTGCAAGCAGTGTCATTATTTACAGTATTTTAGAAACAATGAAAAATCACAGAAATAAAAATGTGTACAATCTAAATTAGGGCTCTAATTAGGCAAAGTCTGTGAATTTAAAGGAATGTGTTTCCTTTTTAAATAACATTCTCTTAGGGAATTGTCCATTAAATCATATCTTGTTAAATATCTGGTTAAATACTATGGAGAAATTTGAAAAAGACCACATATACACTGGGCAGATTAGGGACTGGCTGATCAATCACCTGAATCTTGAAGTGCCAGGATGACACATAAGATCACACATTTGCACATGACTGCATATACTACATCCATCACTTTATGCATATCCCTGTTCTCTAGTGGTCTGGATTCTCAGCTTGGACAGCACACATTTGTATCATATTATAGTCATGGGTACCCTAAAGCTTTAACTTATGCTGTGTCCCAATCAGATATTCTGGGGTCACAAAGGCTCTCTAGCTCAAACAACATACATGACCAGAGAGGTATTATCACTTTTGAATTACCGTATTTTTCGCTCCATAAGACGCACTTTTTTCCCCCCCAAGAAAGGGGGGAAAATGTCAGTGCGTCTTATGGAGCGAATATAAAGCGGCCGGTCCGGTATTTTTGTGGCCACCATGTCAGAATACCGGGCCGGCCGCTCAGCTGTTCTCTCCTGCAAGGCCTTACCTGTTCCTCGCTCCAGCGCTGCACAGTCTTCCCGCGCTGGCTTCTGTGACAGCCGGGTGCCCACTGCGCATGTGCTTCGCTTTGTGAATGATACGGTGTCAGAAGGCGCCGGGCCATTCACAAAGCGCAGCGCTTCTCGCACATGCGCAGTGGGCACCCGGCTGTCACAGAAGCCGGCCCGGGAAGAAGAGGGAAGGCAACTCCGCAGAAGTGGGAGCGGGTACCTGTCAAATTCAGGTACCCGCTCCCCCTCCCTCCCCAAAGGTCAGCAGTCTCTGGTCATTCCCTGCACTGTCTGCAGTCTCTGGTCATCTCCTGCACTGTCTGCAGTCTCTAGTCATTCCCTGCACTGTCTGCAGTCTCTGGTCATTCCCTGCACTGTCTGCAGTCTCTGGTCATCTCCTGCACTGTCTGCAGTCTCTGGTCATTCCCTGCACTGTCTGCAGTCTCTGGTCATTCCCTGCACTGTCTGCAGTCTCTGGTCATTCCCTGCACTGTCTGCAGTCTCTGGTCATTCCCTGCACTGTCTGCAGTCTCTGGTCATTCCCTGCACTGTCTGCAGTCTCTGGTCATTCCCTGCACTGTCTGCAGTCTCTGGTCATTCCCTGTACTGTCCGCAGTCTCTGGTGATCTCCTGCACTGTGTCCGCAGTCTCTGGTCATCTCCTGCACTATGTCCGCAGTCTCTGGTCATCTCCTGCACTGTGTCCGCAGTCTCTGGTCATCTCCTGCACCGTGTCCGCAGTCTCTGGTCATCCCCTGTACTATGTCCGCAGTCTCTGGTCATCTCCTGCACTGTGTCCGCAGTCTCTGGTCATCCCCTGTACTAAGTCCGCAGTCTCTGGTCATCTCCTGTACTATGTCCGCAGTCTCTGGTCATCCCCTGTACTATGTCCGCAGTCTCTTGGTCATCCCCTGTACTTTGTCCGCAGTCTCTGGTCATCTCCTGTACTATGTCCGCAGTCTCTGGTCATCTCCTGTACTATGTCCGCAGTCTCTGGTCATCTCCTGTACTGTGTCCGCAGTCTCTGGTCATCCCCTGTACTGTGTCTGCAGTCCATTGGTTCAGAATATTTTTTTTTCTTGTTTTTCACCTCTAAAACCTAGGTGCGTCTTATGGTCAGGTGCGTCTTATGGAGCGAAAAATACGGTATATACATACAGTATATATTCCTATAATCTACAATCCTATATCTTATGTATGTAAAAATGATTGTTTTGCGCAAAAAGCAAGATATCAGAGTCCCAGTATTGTCTGACATTTTGCAGTAAATATTTCTTGTGCTAAAACGGTTTCTAGCTTTGCCATGTGAAGCATTTCGGATCCTTAAAGGGGAATTAAAGAGTATTTACAGTAAGCATTTAAGATGAACTATGTTTCCTAAGATTTGTTTAAAGTAGTTTTTGATTTGTAGACAAGAGGGTGTAGTATTACCTTCAAAGACCCTGTCTAAATGCCTTAAAGTGTTACTAAACCTAGGACCCTGCATTCACTCTATCTGGTCTCCCACAGTGCACAGAACATGGAAATGCAATTATGTTAGTAAATATAAACTGCTAAATACCTTTTCTCATCAGCAGTTAGAGCAGTCTTGTGACTTCTATAAGTGTTCAGCAGAGCAATGGTTAAAGCTTGTAGCAGGATTTTTCTTTCTGCTCTAAGAGGATGCAGAACCCCTGACCTCTGTCTGGAAAGCTCTGATTGGCCCTGTGCTGATCACATGCACTCTCCCAAGAAAAAAAAACTCTCTACTAATACACACCAAACTGAGCATGTGCCGAGTGAAACCACACAATATGTCTTATCAGTAGATAAGAGGAGTCCACTGGAAGAAGAGGAGGATTAGAGAAGTCAGGATCAAACAGCCTTTTTTTTACACAACGCAGAGGATTAAACCCTTATGTTCCACAGTGAGTATAACAAGCATGCTTTACTGCATCTACAGACAGATTTTACTGCTGTTGGTTTAGTAACACTTTAAGTTGGCCAAAGATGGATCATTTTTTTAACACTTTCCCCTATCCACATATTTGAGGCTAGAGGAGGAATCTCTTGGTGTGTGATTTTATTGTGGCAGCAGCACTCCTCCTCTGCCAGAATACATTGAAAAGTGCTGCAGCCAATGGACTGCACGTGCTGGTCGAGTGAAAATATACCGACAGTCCCAATCTGGAGGATTCAAGTACAAGATCAACTCTTCACAAACAAGAATGGCCATACATGGATTGAAATTTGGCTGGTTCAACAGAACCTGGACAAATTTTGATCCATGTATGATCAGCCTTATTGTTTTTGAGATAAGATATCAGGCACACAAGGAGTGCACTGTTTTGAGTCAGGTATTAGACTTTTATAGTGAGGAGGAGCAGCAAGGCACAACCATTATTTATAACTGAAAATCAAGACGCCGAACCTGTGTATGTAATGAGCAAAATATGGTTGCTTCAGAAAAGTTTCTTCTAAAACATTAATACACATTTCTACAATTACTAAAACAATTTGATCCTTTTAACACATACAGTATATCTTAAAATGAATTGACAAAAAATATGCTTTCCCTTTATTTGGGCTCTACCAATTGGAAAATGTGGCACTGTGTTGGTTGCATGGAAAATTGAGAACTAAGGTATTTACAGAACATACAATAGAAAACCACAGCAGATTATGCCTTGCATCTAAAAGAAGCAGAACAGTCTAAATGCTGAGACCACCAATAAAAGGGGCCAACAGTAAGCATCAGAAGGGGAATTCTCACTACCTTTCTGAACATGGATTTTTTTTTAATTTACATAGTGATATAGTAATCTATAATAACATACACATCAATACATGTGTAACTTCTCTTTTTGCTTATTATTCTGCTCAGAATAAAAGAAGATGGAGCAAGCAGAAGGAAGAAAACACAAGAAGATGTAGTCAAAAAAAGGTTGCATAAAATTCTCAGAACTGATTTTTCTGTTAATGTATGTGCACAAATTTAAGGTGTCTTTATTTTTAAATGAAAAAGTAGCAAAAAATGATAACATAGTCTATGTAAAAAATTTACAAAACATATTAGAATAAAGAAGTTGCTGTTTTCTAGTTTGTGATTTCAATAAACATATAATATTACCCTTGAACCCTTAAACCTTGCATGTTTTTACAATTTGTAAAATAAGTATCTACTTTGTACTGTATGCTGGTAAAATAAATAACAATTTGACTGGTATATACCTTTAGCCTTGTATTTTTAAATGTTTTGTTTCTTAAGCTTTGGATGTGGGAAAATATTAAAAACTCTGTTCAAATTTACTGTTATCTGGGGCTCAATTAGAAAATCTCTAACAACAACATACAGTAGAGGCCAGGAATAAAAATGCATTTCTCTAGTAGAATAAGGGAAGGCTAGTCAGTGCCGAGTGAAAACATACCAGACTGTCAGTCTCTTTTTAAGACAAGAACACATTTTAAAATAAGACAGGTTTCTTCATCTCAAAACAGAATTCACCCACAGTAGCCCTTCCTGCCCACCTAATCCCAGGCATATGTAGTCCTCTTTTGGGGAGGTATGAGAACTGGCCCTGCCCTAATAGGATATTGCACCAAACCTGTAGGTAACTAAGAGAACCAGAACCTTTGCAAAGTGAAAAAGTGGGTTTGATAATATAGTTGGCAGTGCCTCCACCCAGGACAGGGTCAATGCGATCAGAGAGGATTCCCTTCCTGGTGAATTAACCAGTAATCTAATCAAGGTAAGTGAGTGCAGAAGAACTACTGTAATCAACATATGACATTAACCATAAGTATATAGATGCACACAAGTATGAAAATAATACAAACTTTACATAAGAAAAGATTAATAATAGTACATATATCCAATGCACAAACGGGTATTTTCAGCAAAGGGCCCAGTGCTGCTGTCCTGGTGGAATTGTGCACATATATCCAGGTATAAACAGTATAGTTATTAATAGAGATACAGTAACTCCAGGTGAATGTTGCAGCAAAGTTTAGTTACAGGAGCCCCTGAGAGTGATCGCAATGTGGCGTCTGTCTTTGTGTTGGAGACCTGAATACAAGATCAGCAGTGATGGGGAGATCCTCCGATTGTTGTCCAACCAGCCTGGAACAAAGCTTCTCACACACTTAAACTGTGGCACGGCACTGGAACTCAGAGTCAACCTATCTATTCAGCTCCTTAGTGCTTCCCTAGTAGTTTGTAATCTGACATGCAACAGGACCTCTAACCTCCAGAAGTGGCCATCAGATACCTAACCCAACTCTAGCCTATGCTGGCTATTGAGCCCCAAGTTAAAACTAGCTATAGAGTCCAAGACCAGAAGGGACAGGCTTAACTAAAATAACAGGAGCTGCATATAGCTAAAATAACAGGAGCTAAAATCTATTGCAATAAATGGATTCACCTACTAATATACTGGAAGGTGACCACTACATATACAAGTAGTACAGGCCTAGCTATCTGGAATTGTACATCTGAGAAAACAACAATAGGACAGAAACTTGTCTGTCACTAGAATTCAGATCAAGAAGTTGTGGACAGCTACAATTAAACAGCCAGAACACAGGATCTTTCACCTAACAGTCTCTGCTTCTGGTCTGCACAGTTTTGCAGCAATGCAGGTCCTGTATGTAGGCATGAAATGCCAACTCCTCTCTCTTTCTCCAGTTCCCCCTTATGGGGTTTTTAACCCCAGAGACAGAAAGTGCAAATGCATAATTATACATAACGCTGTGATATTAGCAGCTAACAGTAGAGGGCAGCAGATCCTGACAAGGATTAGCGAATGATGTTACAGAGCCCGATGCTTACTAACAACACAGGGCTCTGTACACGGAGCAGAAATCACTTTTTGTGATGATCATATGAACATAATAACATAACTCATATAATTATTTTAAATTTAATCTAGATTATTAAGGGCTCATTCAGCTCTATATGCAAGGTCTATGTTTATTTCAGGTGGGCTAGAGATCAGCTAGTACCACATCCTATATTGTGAATATCCAGCATTATATGAGAAGAAAAGGGATTTTTTAGGTGCTCAACAAATTTTACACTTAGTATGTACTAAAATCAATACAAAACTTTATTTCATATGAACATAGAAAAAAACTACATCACATTAATAGTTTTGAAAAATATAAAACCAACATGATACTTCGTATGGCTTGAAGTTCACAATTAGAGATGAGCGAATCGAACCAGGCGAACCGGAATTCGATACGAATTTCAGGAAAAATTTGATTTGCGTCGAATCCGAAAATTTGCCTACTTCGGGTGCGCGAATCGAATTTTTCCCGATCAGCCGGCAAAAGTGTCCCTGCAGAGAGCTCCACTATTTCTGACATTTCTCTGACAGTTCCTTCACATGTACAGCGGTTGAAACATTGTATCTATTAGTTTCCATTTAGGATACAGATGTTTCAACCGCTGTACATGTGAAGGAGCTGTCAGAGAACTGTCAGAAATAGAGGAACTCTGCACATACACTTTTTGCCGGTTTGGAATTCTTATTTTCATCCTACTTCTTCTTCTTCTTCATCCTCATCCTCAGAAGAAGAAGAAGAGGATGAGGATGAAGAAGAAGAAGAAGAAGTAGGATGAAAATAAGAATAATTCCAAGCCGGCAAAAAGTGTATCTGCAGAGCTCCTCTAAGTGTATATGCAGAATAGAGGAGCTCTGCAGATACACTTTTTGCCGGCTTGGAATTAATCTTATTTTCATCCTACTTCTTCTTCTCCTTCCTCTTCATCCTCATCCTCATCTTCTTCTTCTGAGGATGAGGATGAAGAAGAAGAAGAAGAAGAAGAAGAAGTAGGATGAAAATAAGAATAATTCCAAGCCGGCAAAAAGTGTATCTGCAGAGCTCCTCTATTCTGCAGATACACTTAGAGGAGCTCTGCAGATACACTTTTTGCCGGCTTGGAATTAATCTTATTTTCATCCTACTTCTTCTTCATCCTCATCCTCAGAAGAAGAAGAAGAGGATGAGGATGAGGATGAAGAAGAAGAAGAAGAAGAAGTAGGATGAAAATAAGAATAATTCCAAGCCGGCAAAAAGTGTATCTGCAGAGCTCCTCTATTCTGCAGATACACTTAGAGGAGCTCTGCAGATAAACTTTTTGCCGGCTTGGAATTAATCTTATTTTCATCCTACTTCTTCTTCTTCTTCTTCATCC
Organism: Staurois parvus; assembly: GCF_062004578.1. NCBI lineage: Eukaryota > Metazoa > Chordata > Amphibia > Anura > Ranidae > Staurois > Staurois parvus. Next base: position 3,767,665 of record NW_028318368.1, read on the forward strand.
TCATCCTCAGAAGAAGAAGAAGAGGATGAGGATGAAGAAGAAGAAGAAGTAGGATGAAAATAAGAATAATTCCAAGCCGGCAAAAAGTGTATCAGCAGAGCTCCTCTATTCTGCAGATACACTTAGAGGAGCTCTGCAGATACACTTTTTGCCGGCTTGGAATTAATCTTATTTTCATCCTACTTCTTCTTCTTCATCCTCATCCTCATCCTCAGAAGAAGAAGAAGAGGATGAGGATGAGGATGAGGAAGAAGAAGAAGAAGTAGTAGGATGAAAATAAGAATAATTCCAAGCCGGCAAAAAGTGTATCTGCAGAGCTCCTCTATTCTGCAGATACACTTAGAGGAGCTCTGCAGATACACTTTTTGCCGGCTTGGAATTAATCTTATTTTCATCCTACTTCTTCTTCTTCTTCTTCATCCTCATCCTCAGAAGAAGAAGAGGATGAGGATGAAGAAGAAGTAGGATGAAAATAAGAATAATTCCAAGCCGGCAAAAAGTGTATCTGCAGAGCTCCTCTAAGTGTATCTGCAGAATGTCATTTATGGAAAAAAATAGATACAATGTTTCAACCGCTGTATGGAGTGAATGTCACAGAACTGTCAGAAATAGGCTATTTCTGACAGTTCTGGGACACTCACTCCATACAGCGGTTGAAACATTGTATCTATTTGTTTTCATAAATGGATCCATTTATGGAAACAAATAGATACAATGTTTCAACCGCTGTATGGAGTGAATGTCCCAGAACTGTCAGAAATAGGCTATTTCTGACAGTTCTGGGACACTCACTCCATACAGCGGTTGAAACATTGTATCTATTTGTTTCCATAAATGGATCCATTTATGGAAACAAATAGATACAATGTTTCAACCGCTGTATGGAGTGAGTGTCCCAGAACTGTCAGAAATAGCCTATTTCTGACAGTTCTGGGACATTCACTCCATACAGCGGTTGAAACATTGTATCTATTTTTTTCCATAAATGACATTCTGCAGATACACTTAGAGGAGCTCTGCAGATACACTTTTTGCCAGCTTGGAATTATTCTTATTTTCATCCTACTTCTTCTTCTTCTTCTTCTTCATCCTCATCCTCATCCTCTTCTTCTTCTTCTGAGGATGAGGATGAGGATGAAGAAGAAGTAGGATGAAAATAAGATTAATTCCAAGCCGGCAAAAAGTGTATCTGCAGAGCTCCTCTAAGTGTATCTGCAGAATGTCATTTATGGAAAAAAATAGATACAAGGTTGAAACCGCTGTATGGAGTGAATGTCCCAGAACTGTCAGAAATAGACTATTTCTGACAGTTCTGTGACATTCACTCCATACAGCGGTTGAAACATTGTATCTATTTGTTTCCATAAATGGATCCATTTATGGAAACAAATAGATACAATGTTTCAACCGCTGTATGGAGTGAATGTCCCAGAACTGTCAGAAATAGACTATTTCTGACAGTTCTGGGACATTCACTCCATACATGGATCCATTTATGGAAACAAATAGATACAATGTTTCAACCGCTGTATGGAGTGAATGTCCCAGAACTGTCAGAAATAGTCTATTTCTGACAGTTCTGGGACATTCACTCCATACAGCGGTTTCAACTGTCACAGAACTGTCCTTCTTCTCATCCTTCTTCTTCTCATCCTTCTTCTCATCCTTCTTCTCATCCTTCTCCTTCTTCTCATCCTTCTCCTTCTTCTCATCCTTCTCCTTCTCCTTCTTCTCATCCTTCTCCTTCTTCTCATCCTTCTTCTCATCCTTCTCCTTCTTCTCATCCTTCTCATCCTTCTCCTTCTTCTCATCCTTCTTCTCATCCTTCTCCTTCTTCTCATCCTTCTTCTCATCCTTCTCCTTCTTCTCATCCTTCTTCTCATCCTTCTCCTTCTTCTCATCCTTCTCCTTCTTCTCATCCTTCTCCTTCTTCTCATCCTTCTCCTTCTCCTTCTTCTCATCCTTCTCCTTCTCCATCTTCTCATCCTTCTCCTTCTCCATCTTCTCATCCTTCTCCTTCTCCATCTTCTCATCCTTCTCCTTCTCCATCTTCTCATCCTTCTCCTTCTCCATCTTCTCATCCTTCTCCTTCTCCTTCTTCTCATCCTTCTCCTTCTCCTTCTTCTCATCCTTCTCCTTCTTCTCATCCTTCTCCTTCTTCTCATCCTTCTCCTTCTTCTCATCCTTCTCCTTCTTCTCATCCTACTCCTTCTCATCCTACTCCTTCTTCTCATCCTTCTCCTTCTTCTCATCCTTCTCCTTCTTCTCATCCTTCTTCTCATCCTTCTTCTCATCCTTCTTCTCATCCTTCTCATCCTTCTCCTTCTTCTCATCCTTCTCCTTCTTCTCATCCTTCTCCTTCTCATCCTTCTTCTCATCCTTCTCCTTCTTCTCATCCTTCTTCTCAACCTTCTTCTCATCCTTCTCCTTCTCCTTCTCATCCTTCTCCTTCTCATCCTTCTCCTTCTCCTTCTCATCCTTCTCCTTCTTCTCATCCTTCTCCTTCTTCTCATCCTTCTCCTTCTTCTCATCCTTCTTCTCATCCTTCTTCTCATCCTCCTTCTTCTCATCCTTCTCCTTCTTCTCATCCTTCTCCTTCTCCTTCTTCTCATCCTTCTCCTTCTTCTCATCCTTCTCCTTCTCCTTCTTCTCATCCTTCTCCTTCTTCTCATCCTTCTCCTTCTCCTTCTTCTCATCCTTCTCCTTCTCCTTCTTCTCATCCTTCTCCTTCTTCTCATCCTTCTTCTCATCCTTCTCCTTCTTCTCATCCTTCTCCTTCTCCTTCTTCTCATCCTTCTCCTTCTTCTCATCCTTCTCCTTCTTCTCATCCTTCTCCTTCTCCTTCTCCTTCTTCTCATCCTTCTCCTTCTCCTTCTTCTCATCCTTCTCCTTCTCCTTCTTCATCTCCAAGGGCATTTAAATTAAAGGTACAGTGTTCTGCACTAATTTAAAGGCTCTCTGAAGCCTAGAAACCCTTTTAATAAGTTAATTTCGTAGTGAATAAATTCGCATTGAATCGAATTTCTTCCTGAAATTCGCCGAATCAGCCGAATCGAATTTTTGAATACTTCGCTCATCTCTATTCACAATGCAACAATTCCAACTCGACATGTTTTGCAAAATTTCTGGCTTCTTCAGGAGATTTACAGGTAGTTGTATGTTAGATTTCTAATGGCAATTACATGCAAACAATAAACAATTTTGACTTTACAGAATTACATAATAAAATAATGACAGAATCATCCATACAATACATACAAAATCAATGTCTATGTCATGATCAGGTGTCAGACTTGAAGACCAGTTGCAATAGCAGTGGAAAGGCTCACCTGAAACCAGCAGGACAGCTACACAGGCAGGTCACCATGGCGGAGGAGTGGGATCACCCGAGGTGAGGAGTCTAAGTACCAACCGGTATTCACCAGAGCTCCTGATGGTGGAGATGGATTTTGCTGCGTGTTAGCACCAGCTCATGGTCCTCAGGATCACCCCACCAGGAGGTGAGCAAGTGGAGGTCCAGTAGCGTATAATCAGGTAAGGATCAAACGGAAGTGTAGTCAGTAAACAAGCCAAGGTCGGTAATGAGCAGTCGCAGGTTGGGATCAGGCAGAAACATAGTCGAGAACAAGCCAAGTGGTAGCAAAATATGGATAATAACAGAGAAGAAGATACTGGCTGGAGAGCACAATAATCTGGCAAACAGGAAGTGCAGAGACATGGCTTATATCATGAACTTTATCTGAGGAGCAAGGGGTACAAGGTTCATGACAAATAAGGTCAAGGTAGGATCATCCAAATAATTGTCAAGGGAGCTGCCCAGCATTTCAGGTGGCTCAGCAAGAAGAAACATTACCACTCACTGCAGAAGGCCCAGATTCAGACCCAGGCTCTGACAGTCTACTAAATGTGGGTTTTTATAGGGTTAACCTGCCAAGGCCATTCTTACCAGTTGTGTCTTGATATATGGAAAACCCAGCAAACAAGCATCCACTTCTATATCCTCAAAAGAATCCAAAATGAACCAAAAGAGGGAAAAAGCTGTGACCCACCAATGCGGACCTCCCTACTAACAAACATATGGACATCTCAATACAAAAAAAACCCCAAAAGCATACATATATATCCCCATATCCAACACCTACCAGAAAAACTGTAGAGTCCAAACCCCCCGATAGGCAAGCTTATTCAGCTCAGGGAATCCAGCAACAAAATACATTTAAGGATGCAGGAGAAACCCCATCAAACAGTCATAGAGACCTTCAAATTAAAGACAGAAAAAAGGAACAAAAATAAGCATTCAACTAAACACGACAAAACAAAATTAACCATCCTAAAACTTTCTTTCATACCATGTGCTTGTGAGGTCACAGAAAGACTGGGTATAACAGCCATACAGCTAGCAAAGGCTGGCTTTTATATCCCCCCACCCTGCCGATAATTACCAGCCAGGTGCAGACACCCAAATTGGACCTGCACATGCTCACAAGCCCGCTGAAAGTGACATCATGCACGTGTGCAAGAGCACCATGGCACTATCTTGGAATATCCATTGTTGCCCAAACAACACATTGGCCTTGATTCACTATTGGGCGTGGGCGCATATTTATGGGCTTAAGCCCAATTTTCATGGGCGTCGGTCCATTTTTTACCCTGCAACCTAATTCACTATTGACCAGAGCCCATAAGCAGACGCCCAATCTAATTCACAAAAAGACACACGCCCGGAATCAGACTCACAAAGCAGACTTGCTAAGAAGCACGTCTAACACCATGAAAAATCACTGTAGAGACATGTTCACTTAGAAATTTGCTTTGCCAAATATCAGGACTTCACTTTAAACAATATCTGCTATTTCCAAAAAAATTAAGAATGTGTTAAAAATCGTTTTTTTCAAGGAAATCGACACAGTAAAAATCTAGATGCCCGTGCAGTGTCTTTGGCAGATAGAACTGAGCATGTGCAGAACACCTTTTAGACCTCTGCCATGGGCGTTTGCTTTTTAGCCACTGACTAATAGTGAATCTGATTGTGGATTCCTCTGACAGCTCGGGCCACATGCCCTCAACATGGGGGGGTGCTTTGGGGCAGGGGGGGCTCCCCCCCAAAGCACCTTGTCCTCCCCCCCAAAGCACCTTGTCCCCATGTTGATGAGGACAAGGGCCTCTTCCCCACAACCCTGGCCGGTGGTTGTGGGGCTCTGCGGGCGGGGGGCTTATCAGAATCTGGAAGCCCCCTTTAACAAGGGGGCCCCCAGATCCCGCCCCCCCCCCCTTACGTGAATGATTCTGCGGTACACGGTCCGCAGACTCATTCACAAAAAAACTAAGTGTGGTGTAAAAAAAACACAGTACAGGGTCTTTGACAAGTCCTTTATTAAAACAATGTCCCCCGAAGTAGATCCAACGTCAATCACGGCGGCAGCGGCAGGGACCCGAAAAAAGAAAAAAAAAAAAGTTCTGCTCCCGTCGGAGGCTTCCAGCCTTGTGAAGAAGAGGCTAGCTGACATTTCTTATATAGGTATGGGGCGGGGCCAGCCGGGCACATCATTCCCGCCCCTTACCTATTTGAGAAATGTCACCCTGTCTCTCCACTGAGGCTAACTAGCTGAATGCGGGAGACAGTCTGACATTTCTTATATAGCTATGGGGCGGGTCACTCATAGCCGGGAACAGCAAGCATGTGACATGGGGCGGGTCACTCAGATGATGTCCCCGGCTGGCCCCGCCCCATACCTATATAAGAACTGTCAGCTAGCCTCTTCTTCACAAGGCTGGAAGCCTCCGACGGGAGAGGAACTTTTATTTTTTTTTTCGGGTCCCTGCCGCCTCAATTGACGTTGGATCTACTTCGGGGGACATTGTTTTAATAAAGGACTTGTCAAAGACCCTGTACTGTGTTTTTTTTACACCACACTTAGTTTTTTTGTGAATAAGTCTGCGGACCGTGTACCGCAGAATCATTCACGTAGGGGGGGGGGTGGGATCTGGGGGCCCCCTTGTTAAAGGGGGCTTCCAGATTCTGATAAGCCCCCCGCCCGCAGACCCCCACAACCACCGGCCAGGGTTGTGGGGAAGAGGCCCTGGTCCTCATCAACATGGGGACAAGGTGCTTTGGGGGGGGAGCCCCCCCTGCCCCAAAGCACCACCCCCCATGTTGAGGGCATGTGGCCTGGTATGGTTCAGGAGGGGGGGGGGCGCTCGCTCGTCCCGCCCCCTTTCCTGACCTGCCGGGCTGCATGCTCGGATAAGGGTCTGGTATGGATATTGAGGGGGACCCACGCTGATTTTTTTTTTAATTCCAGCGTGGAGTTCCCCCTTAATATCCATACCAGATCCGAAGGGCTTGGTACAGATGGGAGGGGGGACCCACGCTTTTTTTTTTATTATTTATGCAATAAAGGGAATTATTTTACATTCAGCTGTCAGTGGGGAACCCCGCTGACAGTTGAAATGTTAACACATGGCTGTCGCTCCTACAATCCCGCATGAGTTATGTTATCAACTCATGCAGCGTTTTAGTAGTGAAAACCAATGCAGCGCTCATGTTTCAGCTGTCGGCGGATTTCCCCACTGACAGTTGAATGTCAAAGTATTGCAGGGATTTAGAAACAGTTCTTTAAATAACTGGCGTGGGGTCCCCCCTCCCATCCATACTAAGCCCTTCGGGTCTCGTATGGATGTTAAGGGGTAACTCCACGCTGAAATTAAATAAAAAACAGCATGGGGTACCCCCCAAAATCCATAACACATACTTATCCGAGCATGCAGCCCGGCAGGTCAGGAAAGGGAGGGGGGGACGAGCGAGCGCCTCCCCCCCTCCTGAACCATACCAGGCCACATGCCCATACCAAATTATTCAAACATTTGTAAACAGACCAATTAACTGAAATGGTTTGACATTTGTACCCCAAATATGACGTTCCCTGAGGCGTTGGTAAACCGAGGTACGCCTGTATTAGTATTGCAATCCTTTGTATTGGGATACATAGAACCAACATACATCTGAATTGGTAACATAGCACAACATTTGTGTCACATTGGAGATATCTGGCTAGTTAAACTGACCTTGCCCAGGGACCTAGGATTGATTCACAGCACAGAAATACAGGCAGGGTTAGCAATGTAGCTCCGTGGGTTAGTGGTTAGCACTGCTGCCTCACAACTCTAGGGTTGTCGGTTCGAATCCCAACCCCGGCGAGGTAGTAGCATGATCTCTGTGTGTGGCTGTCTTCAAATAGATATTCTGGCAACATCTTTGCTTTCTGTCTAAATGATCCCTAAAATTTGAATTAGAATGAGGCCTTGTCTGTTGAAACACCTTCAAAGCTGCACCTTATGTGAATGTCATACAATGGTATAAGATAAGGGCCTGAATCACTAATAGATTTGATAATGATGGTTTACACTCCACCCACTTTTGTGAAGGATTTGGCAAGCAAAGAGCTGACAGAGAGAGAGAAGAGTGAGACGAAGAAGAGTGAGCGAGAGATACATATGAAGAGTGATAAAGAGAGACATTCAGAAGAGTGAGCGAGAGAGAAGAGCGAGCCAGTGAGACGAAGAAGAGTGAGCGAGAGATACATACTGAGGAGTGATAAAGAGAGACATTCAGAAGAGTGAGCGAGAGAGAAAAGACTTGGTTGGTGAATCCACACATCAAACTTGTCACAAATCCTGGCGTGCATTTTTCCCCCAAATGCATAGCAGACCCTTATCCCAGCAGGCAGGTACCGCATGCCTTCAAAGATTTATTTCCTTTGTTGATTTTCCTGCTTCGCTCACACTATATGCAATTGAAAATTACTCTTTAAGTTGCCAATTTTACTGTGTTTTCTAGAGAATTACTAACTAGTTGTGTTTTCAATTGTGTGTAGCATTGCGATTTCTATTTGAGTCTAGATGTTAAATTGCTAATAAATGGCCACAATTCTCATATACCTTTGAACTCTCGCTGCAACAAATGGTGTATGTTAATACAGTCACATTCATTATATCCAATATCAGGTACGATGTCAATGCACAAATCGCACCTGAAATTGCACACCCTGGATGTGACTTGTCATGTGATTGGCATGGCCAGCAGCTTGCTCTTTGCATGGCAAATTGCACCCAATGTTACTGGGGGCCAACACCACTGTCACATCTAATCCGATGCGGCAATTGCCCAACTTACAGTGAAGTTGCACGAGTTCACAATCCAATTGGATGTGAACAGAGCCTACAGTGGCCAATAGGGTGCGACTTGGTCTACGATTTGCAAGTCGCCTGTCATGCCAATTGCATGGCAATCCCAAACAATGTTACTGGGGGCCACCCGGTCACATTAAAGCAGATTTCTAAGTGGTGTTATTGACACCACAGTCACATCATGTGACTTGCATAGAAGTTGCATGATTTCAAAGTCGGGGTACATGGTGATTTCAAGTGCAATTTGCAAGACATCCAACACCGCTCTCTCAGCAAATTGCATGAAAAGTAGTGTATTCATTACTCTATTATTACTTGCGGCTCCTACCAAGTTTGAACCACAACAATATGAACGATACAATAGCGTGCACATTGAGTGGGACTTGGCATGTGATTTGCACAACATGCAAGTTGTAAATCGTCTGCAAAGTCGCACCCTATTGTCTGCTATTAGAGCGACCACATGGGTGCGTTTCAAACACTGATTTCTATAGTAGTACATGTTCTACTTTAGTGACAATTTGCATAGAGATCTGTGTCAGATGTCTTGAAAATTGCATTGAAATGGTCAACATTACTGTAAGTCGCATGATTTGTAAATCAGCTTTGCCCAGAGTGTAATGTTTGGTGATGTTTGATTTCTGGAGTGTTTTACCAATTGATGGGAAATTCACCATACTAGTCAAATCGATTTGTCATTTTCAGTATTGCATACAAGATGTGGTCATGTGACTGTCTTAACTCATGTGAGAATCTGGAGGGAATTGTGACCATAGTAGCAATAAAGGTTCCAATTGGGGTTCCCTTTCACATCCCTGCTCAATGTTCTGTTGTATGCTGCACACGTACATTTCACTGTATATATCTTTCTGATTTGTGGGGCCTGTATACCAAGGGTTAATGCAGGTAGGAAGCGGATTCATCAGGTGAAAACACTTTCACTGACCAACTTAAGGTCAGTGGTGGGTGAGGCTTCATTGGGTGTGGGGCCTTGTTTGGCACGCTCCAAATACAACCTAGCTTATATAAAGACGTGCAGTAGGGAGTGATTTGGCCTGTTACTAGGCCGGGTGGTTTGTGACTAAGTCCTTGCTTGTAGTGGTTTGGGGGAAGAAGAGATTTTGTGCTGAATTGCCCCAGACACCACTCAGGCTGTGTTTGGAAGTGGGCTGGAAATGTTTGCATATTTTTGGCCTTGTAAAGTGTGTTTGTGTGTTATTGCACAATGATTGTTTTTTCTCTTTGCATTGAAAGCCTCACACATGTCAATCGTTTTGTTTAAAATCTGCTCTTGTTTTAATTTTGCTTGCTTATTTAGACTCCAATGCATTTTTCTGACAAACCTGCTGACAAATGTATGTGTAGGGGATTTGTAGAGGTGGGAGGGGATTTGTAGAGGTGGGAGGGTTTTTTTTCACATGCTTTGTTTTCTTGATATTTTGATCTGTAGACTTTTTTTTGTGAATGGATCTTTATACTACGTGATTGTGTAAGTAAATCTTATGTGCACGAAAATGTTACTTGATTCCTCTTCCCCTTTGTTTCCTGCTATAACCTGAGCACACACAGTTCATTAGAAGTATCTTTAGATTGTAAGCTCTTATGAGCAGGAGTGTTTTATTTTTGCCACATCAATCCTATTCTTTTCGTGACTCACCAAGATATTGACTATACCTACTTGTTCCTGCTGACCAAATAAATGAAGATATATTTGATCAATAAATGTTTGACCGATGTTTTTGTGTTTATTTTATGTTCAATATATGAACAACCTTAATAGTTACTTTGTATACTTTTACAAGCTACATTTGAGCAGATTATATGAGTGTGAATATGCAAGTGTGTGTAAACTGGCTTTTTCAAAACCAAAAAAAAAAAAACCCACTTGCACCACAATATTGTTCTGTACTAATGAATGTCACATTCACTGTGCAGCCAGCTACAAGTTTTCTACAATTCGATTTACAGTAATAAAATCGTCCACACTTTGTTGATTTTTGGCCTTTGGCAACAAATATTAGCTAAGGTTAAAAAAAACAAATCAATAAGAAACACACATTCGCGAAAGCTATCTTAGCCGTGCATAGAAATGTGCGATTGCAAACAAATAAGCACCAAACAGGTGTCCGCATGGCGCATGAACGGCTATCCTAGAAGTCCGTCATCACGTGCGCGCGCACCCGGAAGTGGTTGTGGGGAGTGTAAGTGGATGAGAAGTGGTTGGAGGTTTTGTGTTGGTTGAAAATTTTGATAACTTTATTGGCATTTGGACATGGCGAGAGCACAGTTCTCAACTGAGGAGATGATCCTTATATGTAAAGTAAGCATGGCCATTGCAAATATGTTTATAACATGTGAGGGACAGGTAATTGCAATTTTGTGGGTGGGGCCTAGCAGAATCTCACTTGGTGCACATGCTACTTATCTGCACATTAGCTCCTGGGTATTGATGGGTCAATGATATTAACCACTTGCCTACTGGGAACTCCTACCCCCTTCCTGTCCTGGCCAATTTTCATCTTTCTGCACTGTTACCCTTTGAATGACAATTGTGCGGTCATGCCACATTGTACCCATCTTAAATTTGTATCAGTTTTTTCAGACAAATAGAGCTTTCTTTGGGTGGTATTGACTTGCTGCTGTGAGTTTTACTTTTTGCTCGATAAACCACAAAATAGCTCATAATGAATAAAAGTCTGTTTATATTATAACATTTGGTAAACTGGTAATTTAGCAACACTGATATGCGTAGATGAGGCAGCACTGGTGGGTGGCACTGCTGGCCACAGGTGGGCGGAACTGTTGGGTGGCACTGGTGGGCACTGATCATCGGGGCCGACCCCTGCTTTGATAACTGCTGGTTCTCGGCAGTACTTTCCACACATTCTGACAGCGTGATGAAAGTGCAGCCAAGACCTGGCAAATGCATTTCCCGGTGATCAGCGTGTCATTGGACATGGGTGATCACATGGCAAAAAGCCGCTGTGATTGGTCTTTACCACATCACGTGATCAGCTGTGTCCTTAGGACACAGCAATCACGGAGAGCGCGTTCTGCCAGGATGTCATATGACACCCTCCCAGAGCTGCCTGGATGCAGTGTAGCGTTATTCGGCTATCTGCGGTCACCAAATAGGAAACCAGCTAGGCCTTCATGGCTAATCTTTGAATATCTGGACATGTATACTGCGTATAATGCATTACATTCTACAATGTGTTGGTGTACATGGTATTACAGTGTGCAATGCGTTGCTGGATTCTGCATGACAGTGTACAGTGCATTACAGTCTACAATGTGTGGGTGTACACGGTATCACAGTGGGCAATGCGTAGCTCTATCCTGCATGACAGTGTACAGTGCATTACAGTCTACAATGTGTGGGTGTACACGGTATCACAGTGGGCAATGCGTTGCTCCATCCTGCATGACAGTGTACAGTGCATTACAGTCTACAATGTGTGGGTGTACACGGTATCACAGTGTGCAATGCGTAGCGCCAGCCTGCATGACAGTGTACAGTGCATTACAGTCTACAATGTGTGGGTGTACACGGTATCACAGTGTGCAATGCGTAGCTCTATCCTGCATGACAGTGTACAGTGCATTACAGTCTACAATGTGTGGGTGTACACGGTATCACAGTGTGCAATGCGTAGCACCAGCCTGCATGACAGTGTACAGTGCATTACAGTCTACAATGTGTGGGTGTACACGGTATCACAGTGTGCAATGCGTAGCTCTATCCTGCATGACAGTGTACAGTGCATTACAGTCTACAATGTGTGGGTGTACACGGTATCACAGTGTGCAATGCGTAGCTCTATCCTGCATGACAGTGTACAGTGCATTACAGTCTACAATGTGTGGGTGTACACGGTATCACAGTGGGCAATGCGTTGCTCCATCCTGCATGACAGTGTACAGTGCATTAGTCTACAATGTGTGGGTGTACACGGTATCACAGTGTGCAATGCGTAGCTCCATCCTACATGATAGTGTACAGTGCATTAGTCTACAATGTGTGGGTGTACACGGTATTACATTGTACAATGTGTGGGTGTACACGGTATTACATTGTACAGTGTATTACAGTGTGCAATGCGTTGTACACTGCAGTGTGCACTAAAGCATTTTACACTCATGCACTGTACACACTAACGCATTTGACATTTCTAGTGTGCAATGCATTAGTGTGCAATGCCTTGGACAGTACAATGCATTTGCAGTATTGGTGTATGTTTATTAAGCACAGATAATTAATCTGATTTTAGTTATCAAGGAGAAGTCTTCTCTGTCCCCCTGTTTATGAGGTGGAGGACAATTGTTTTCCGAAGAAGAGAGGAGACATTTTTTCAAGGAGATCTGTATAGATTTCCAGAGATATGTGTAGATGGTTGAGGGGCTGCATGTGATCTCCGGAGATAATTGGGATTAACGATCACCTGAGTTAAACCAGTGAATGAAAAGTGTAAAAAACATGGATTGAAAATAATCTGCACTGACCACTGTGCTTTGTCAAGCCACATATTGGCACATTCTGGTGTCACACAGATGCGATGTGAAATTTGCAGTGTTTTCTGTGCAAGCGCTGCACCGCATCGCAACCGCAACCCCTTCATGCCACCTGCTGCGGCTTTCTAGGTGAAGTTACCAACACACCAAAATTGGTACACAAAGCGTATTGCGATTTGCCAAATTGGATGGCATGCCTATTCACACCCATGTGCATACCCTGAAAAAGGGTCCTGCACATTTTTGGCCCGGATGCGGTGCAATTTGAGGTGTGCAAAATGTTTGTCTCTAATTGCAACGCACACAAATGGCATGTGATTTGCCCAGGAGTGCGGTGTTAGACCACAATGCATGTATGTGAAGCCAGAATAAAAGGATGTGGATTTTGTCTATTTTTACTTGCGCATGTTAACATTATGTAAGTGCGTTATTCTTCTGTTTAACATGCTATAGAAATGCAACATGCATTTGGATGGAGTGTTTTTGTATGTGCATTTTGGAAGTATTCTAAACACACATTGACCCTAGGGCCACACCATATCTTATGCAGGCCATAGGTGGGTCGAAAATCGGCCGATTTTCGGATCGTTAGTGGGCTATTTGTTCGGCCGTTTTTCGGTATTTTGGCAGATTTTTTTTTCGGTAAAGTTGAAAAAAAACGGCCGAATTTGCCGATCGGCCGATCTTCGCGGCAATGATGGGCAAATCGGCCGATTTTTTACTGATAAAAAATCTGCACATGAGCAGTGACCTGCAAGAGGAAGACAAAAAGAAGAAAAAGAAGAAGAGGATGAAGATGATGAAGAAGAGGATGATGATGAAGAGGATGATGATGATGAAGAAGAAGAAGAAGATGAAGAGGAAGAAGAGGATGATGATGAAGAAGAAGAAGAAGAAAAGGATGATGAAGATGATGATGAAGAAGAAGAGGATGATGAAGAAGAGGATGATGATGATGATGATGATGATGAAGAAGAAGAGGATGATGATGAAGAAGAGGATGATGATGATGAAGAAGAGGATGATGATGCAGAGGATGAGGATGATGATGATGATGATGAAGAAGATGATGAAGAAGAGGATGATGATGAAGAGGAAGAAGAGGATGATGATGAAGAAGAAGATGATGAAGAGGAAGAAGAGGATGATGATGAAGAAGAAGAGGATGATGATGAAGATGATGAAGAAGAAGAGGATGATGAAGAAGAGGATGATGATGAAGAAGAGGAGGATGATGATGAAGAAGAAGAAGAAGAGGAAGAAGAAGGATGAAAAATGAGAGGAATTCCAGTATGGCAAAAAGTGTCCCTGCAGAGAGCTCCGCTATTTCTTTGACAGTTCCTTGACATTTACAGCGGTTGCAACATTGTATCTATTTCTTTCCGAATAAAAACATCTGTATCCGAAATGGATACAAATACATTGTTGCAACCGCTATAAATGTCAAAGAACTGTCAAAGAAATAGCGGAGCTCTCTGCAGGGATACTTTTTGCCGGCTGTAGACGGGATGAAAATCGGCCGATTTTTTTTTTTACCATTGCTGGTAACGTCGGCCGCTTGAACAACCGATTTTTCATTTTTTAAAAGAAAAATCGGCTGTTTTTCTCCCCATCTATGGCCTGCATAAGCATTAGTGTGCCTGGGGGAGGGGGGGACCTTTGGCCATTCCAAACACAGTAGATGCTCCAAGAATGTTTCCTTGAACTCTTGAAATGGTTAAAAAGGCAAGACACTCTAGATAGCCTGCACTGAGAATTGACTGTCATGATGACGTGTCAATGATTATTTGTTCTCATTTTTGAGGAGTGGTACTGCTTGCGGTTGAAGCTGGTAGAAATCCACCTTCACGTCCTCCACTCACCTTCACTTGTGGCCAGTGGATATTTTGTGGCCGCAGGCAAGAATTGGCATCGAGGACCTGCATAATGACCCTGGCATGCCAGAGGTGGTTTGGAAGCAGCACAGCAATTTGACCATCCCTTTCCTCTATGTTGGTTTTAGGGGTGCAGAATTGCTTCTCGTTCGTGAACGGACTGTCGCCGGATATCAGAGTCCCCATATTTTCAAGATATGTTTTAGCCATGTTGGCTTATTTTTATGTTATTTTCCAAGTGTGTCGCACCTAACCGCACAGTAGTGTGGTGCCATGCGTATTTGTGGCTGTGAATGGGGCTGTTTTTAATAGACGTGTGTAGGTGCAACAACGTTTTCATCATGGTACCTGCGCACATCTACATAGGGCATTGCATTTCTTTGCTGTGCTGGAAAATGTGTGTTCTTGCATGCGTTTCTGCACCACCAATGGTGTGAACAAGTCCTAAGGGCTGGTTCACACTATAGAAACAGTCTAGATGTGTTCCTGATGGGTTTTTTTCATGCCCTTTTGGCATGCATGTTTAGTGTGTTCCAGTACATTTTGGATGCGTTTTGGACATGTTTACATTGCATTTTTGTATCCCTTCCACTTATTTTTTTCTATTTTCTTTGTATTCAATGTAGTTAGGGACATGTGCGTTTTAGTACATTCAAGGACGTTTCAATGTGTTCCAGTACAGTTCTGTGCAGAAACAATGCAGCGTGGTCAACTTTGTTTACAGCACCTGCAATGCATTGAAAATGCAAGCGCTGATGTGAACTATGACATTGACAACCATATAACCTTCTTTCTGTGCGTTTGTGATGCTGAAAAAGCAACTGAAACACATGTAGTGTGAACTGGCCCTAAAGGTTATTAGAGGTCAGGGAACAGGACTGACCAGGAATTGTGAATTCAATCAGACTAGTGGTGAGATAAAATCAGCAATTGTATAATAATGTGAGATCTGAGCTGTAGCTGAAAGAAAATGAGACACATTCACTTGATCAGTAAATAGATAGTTAAAGAGTGGGGCGGTGATCCATAGATTTGCATATGGGACAGGTGATGATGGGGTGGGGGAGGGGGTCAAGTTGTATAAGGAGACAGATTTAAAAGAGAAAAAAGTTACAATGAAATATACACGGCATGAAACTTGCACATGACCTAATTGGCAGAAGAACAGTACGCAAGTAACATTCATCCACTTTCTAGTCATTAGGCAAAATCATAATTGATTGATCAATATTCCTGCCACAACCCAGAAAATTGATCTCCATTTTTTTGGGATGTTGCCAAGACTGGGATTAGAACCCATGACCCAAGTGCTATAAGTTCTGAGCTCTAACCACTAAACCACTGTGGGAGACACAGTTTGAGTTATAATGTAGAATATTTACATTGTTTAAAAATGATAAAGCGAGCGCTGGTCAAATGATATAGACTAGTAAAATGGTATTACACAAGATAAATATAACCACGAACAGTAGTGCATGAACTCGTGAAAGGTCATCCACCCCTGTGACAGTGTACTACACTATTGAGCACCTTTCTGGCTCCTGTGGCTGAGCTAATTCCTCCCCAGGACCATTTGGGCACCCACCCTGATGGATGGATGGATGGATGGATGGATGGATGGAGCTGGATGACTAACCCATAGCTGCCAGCATACCGCTGCACCCCCAGATGTGCGATGTGTATAACCCATGCACATTAATACTTTTGTTCTGGTGAGTGTAGACCAGTCCCAAGGGTGGTTTACCTTTCACAAGTTCATGCACTACTGTCCGTCACGGAGAGACCACACGTGCCATTCATAGGCACTCTCTGAGTTGGTACTCTCACACGAAGGACATTCCATTATTCAGGAATGATTCTATGAACTTATTTTAGCACGATTTACCAGTTTACATCATTATTGCAATTCTTTGCACTTTTTGGTTTTTACATGCGTTCATTATTGATCACATGCATTTATAGCGCTGCACTTGTCTTTAACATAGATTAGTTATGTGATTAAAGAGAATGAAGATATATAATTATATTGGGAAATTAGAAGTATATAAATTATTTGAGATATAAGTGTGAAAATGTTTAACATTTGAAAATAGAATGTATGACATTCATTAGTAAATGCATTACTTTCCTGATCATTTTGGAGAAACAGCAAAAAAAAAAATAGTAAATTCTAATACAGCTGTACTCTTTATTACATTCTAAAAATTCTCTTTTGCTATCAGAAAAAACGCCAATGTAAATAAAGCCTGTGCTTGTGCGCCATCTAGCGAATATATCCGGTATTGCACCTAAAAATGTGCCAGACGGGATACCACATTCACTATTGGCAAAGTAGTCAGTAGACGCTCGTTAATGAGCTTGCTAGACGCTGGTCAGACGACTGATTGATTGACCGGAGTCTGCCTGAATGGTCAGTCTCTGCTAATACACTCACATCTTAGTGAATCAAGGCCATTGAGTCCAAGTAAGGTTCCCCCAAGTGAACGAAAAGGCTGGAAGTTGGAACCTTGTGGCAGACAGACCCACTAGAGTGCTCTACCCCATAAGGGGACAGAGAACACCCCCCTCCTGGATAGCGCTCCCAGGCGCCCGGTGGTCAATGAAGGACTCTAAAATAATCCCTATTAACAAATAGGAAATCAATAAATATAGAGAAAACCATATTAGCAGAAAAAAATCCTCATTGATTTAGGACATTTCAATTTGATATATGCCCGTGTCAATTCAGTATCTACAACACCTACACATGGTAAGTAATTGAAACAACCTCTCAAGTAAACCCCAAAAAAAAACCCACTATTAATCTAGCCATGAGCTGTGTTTAAACAAATCAATATAAAATTCACAAAAAGAAAAAAGATTCATATTTGTTATTTACAAGATCCAATTGAGATGTTTCAGGAACCAATCGATAGCACTTGCACCAAAGCAGCACCGGGGCCCTTTATCTATAAGAAGGGCTTGTAATTAATGGACTCATTGGCCTTGATTCACTAAGATGTGAGTGTATTAGCAGAGACTGACCATTCAGGCAGAATCCGGTCAATCAATCAGTCGTCTGACCAGCGTCTAGCAAGCTCATTGACGAGCGTCTACTGACTACTTTGCTATCACTAAATGTGGTATCCCGTCTGGAACATTTTTAGGTGCAATACCGGATATGTTCGCTATATGGCGCACAAGCGCGGGCTATATTAACATTGGCGTTCTTATGATGGCAAAATAGAATTCTTAGAATGTAATAAATAGTACACCTGTATTAGAAGTTTCTATTTTCTTCTATTTCTTTTCTTGCTGTGTCTCCAAAATGATCAGGAAACTAATGCATTTACTAATGAATGTCATACATTCTGTACTCAAATGTTAAACATTTTCACACTTATATCTCAAATAATTTATATACTTCTAATTTCCCAATATAATTATATATCTTCATTCTCTTTAATCACGTAACTATTCTATGGTAAAGACAAGTGCAGCGCTATAAATGCATGTGATCAATAATGAACGCATGTAAAAACCAAAAAGTGCAAAGAATTGCAACAATGATGTAATATTGTAAATGGTGCTAAAATAAGTTCATAGAATCATTCCTGAATAATGGAATGTCCTTCGTGTGAGAGTACCAACTCAGAGAGTGCCTATGAATGGCACGTGTGGTCTCTCCGTGATGGACAGTAGTGCATGAACTTGTGAAAGGTAAACCACCCTTGGGACTGGTCTACACTCACCAGAACAAAAGTATTAATGTGTATGGGTTATACAGATCACACATCTGGGGGTGCAGCGGTATTCTGGCAGTTATGGGTTAGTCATCCAGCTCCATCCATCCATCCATCCATCCATCCATCAGGGTGGGTGCCCAAATGGTCCTGGGGAGGAATTAGCTCAGCCACAGGAGCCAGAAAGGTGCTCAATAGTGTAGTACACTGTCACAGGGGTGGATGACCTTTCACGAGTTCATGCACTACTGTTCGTGGTTATATTTATCTTGTGTAATACCATTTTACTAGTCTATATCAGTGACCAGCGCTCGTTTTATCATTTTTAAACAATGTAACTATTCTACATTATAGCTCAAACTGTGTCTCCCACAGTGGTTTAGTGGTTAGAGCTCAGAATTTACAGCACTTGGGTCATGGGTTCTAATCCCAGTCTTGGCAACATCCCAAAAAAATGGAGATCAATTTTCTGGGTTGTGGCAGGAATATTGATCAATCAATTATGATTTTGCCTAATGACTAGAAAGTGGATGAATGTTACTTGCGTACTGTTCTTCTGCCAATTAGGAAATGTGCAAGTTTCATGCCGTGTATATTTCATTGTAACTTTTTCTCTTTTAAATCTGTCTCCTTATACAACTTGACCCCCTCCCCCACCCCATCATCACCTGTCCCATATGCAAATCTATGGATCACCGCCCCACTCTTTAACTATCTATTTACTGATCAAGTGAATGTGTCTCATTTTCTATCAGCTACAGCTCAGATCTCACATTATTATACAATTGCTGATTTTATCTCACCACTAGTCTGATTGAATTCACAATTCCTGGTCAGTCCTGTTCCCTGACCTCTAATAACCTTTAGGGCCAGTTCACACTACATGTGTTTCAGTTGCTTTTTCAGCATCACAAACGCACAGAAAGAAGGTTATATGGTTGTCAATGTCATAGTTCACATCAGCGCTTGCATTTTCAATGCATTGCAGGTGCTGTAAACAAAGTTGACCACGCTGCATTGTTTCTGCACAGAACTGTACTGGAACACATTGAAACGTCCTTGAATGTACTAAAACGCACATGTCCCTAACTACATTGAATACAAAGAAAATAGAAAAAAATAAGTGGAAGGGATACAAAAATGCAATGTAAACATGTCCAAAACGCATCCAAAATGTACTGGAACACACTAAACATGCATGCCAAAAGGGCATGAAAAAAACCCATCAGGAACACATCTAGACTGTTTCTATAGTGTGAACCAGCCCTTAGGACTTGTTCACACCATTGGTGGTGCAAAAACGCATGCAAGAACACACATTTTCCAGCACAGCAAAGAAATGCAATGCCCTATGTAGATGTGCGCAGGTACCATGATGAAAACGTTGTTGCACCTACACACGTCTATTAAAAACAGCCCCATTCACAGCCACAAATACGCATGGCACCACACTACTGTGCGGTTAGGTGCGACACACTTGGAAAATAACATAAAAATAAGCCAACATGGCTAAAACATATCTTGAAAATATGGGGACTCTGATATCCGGCGACAGTCCGTTCACGAACGAGAAGCAATTCTGCACCCCTAAAACCAACATAGAGGAAAGGGATGGTCAAATTGCTGTGCTGCTTCCAAACCACCTCTGGCATGCCAGGGTCATTATGCAGGTCCTCGATGCCAATTCTTGCCTGCGGCCACAAAATATCCACTGGCCACAAGTGAAGGTGAGTGGAGGACGTGAAGGTGGATTTCTACCAGCTTCAACCGCAAGCAGTACCACTCCTGAAAAATGAGAGCAAATAATCATTGACACGTCATCATGACAGTCAATTCTCAGTGCAGGCTATCTAGAGTGTCTTTCATTTTTAACCATTTCAAGAGTTCAAGGAAACATTCTTGGAGCATCTACTGTGTTTGGAAAGGCCAAAGGTCCCCCCCTCCCCCAGGCACACTAATGCTTATGCAGGCCATAGACGGGGAGAAAAACAGCAGATTTTTCTTTTAAAAAATGAAAAATCGGTTGTTCAAGCGGCCGATGTTACTAGCAATGGTAAAAAAAAAAAATCGGCCGATTTTCATCCCGTCTACAGCCGGCAAAAAGTGTCCCTGCAGAGAGCTCCGCTATTTCTTTGACAGTTCTTTGACATTTATAGCGGTTGCAACAATGTATTTGTATCCATTTCGGATACAGATGTTTTTAATCGGAAACAAATAGATACAATGTTGCAACCGCTGTAAATGTCAAGGAACTGTCAAAGAAATAGCGGAGCTCTCTGCAGGGACACTTTTTGCCATACTGGGATTCCTCTCATTTTTCATCCTTCTTCTTCCTCTTCTTCTTCATCATCATCCTCTTCTTCTTCATCATCATCCTCTTCTTCTTCATCATCATCCTCTTCTTCTTCTTCATCATCATCCTCTTCTTCATCATCCTCTTCTTCTTCATCATCTTCATCATCCTCTTCTTCCTCTTCATCATCTTCTTCTTCTTCTTCATCATCATCATCATCCTCATCATCTTCTTCATCATCATCCTCTTCTTCTTCTTCATCATCATCCTCTTCTTCTTCCTCTTCATCATCTTCTTCTTCTTCTTCTTCATCATCATCATCCTCATCATCTTCTTCATCATCATCCTCTTCTTCATCATCATCATCCTCTTCTTCTTCATCATCATCACCCTCTTCTTCTTCATCATCATCATCATCCTCTTCTTCTTCTTCTTCATCATCATCATCATCATCCTCTTCTTCTTCATCATCCTCTTCTTCTTCTTCTTCTTCTTCTTCACCATCATCCTCTTCTTCTTCTTCTTCTTCTTCTTCATCCTCTTCTTCTTCTTCATCATCATCATCCTCTTCTTCTTCATCATCATCTTCATCATCATCCTCTTCTTCATCGTCTTCTTCTTCATCATCATCACCCTCTGCATCATCATCCTCTTCATCATCATCATCCTTTTCATCATCATCATCATCCTCTTCTTCTTCTTCATCATCATCCTCTTCTTCTTCATCATCCTCTTCTTCATCACCCTCTTCTTCTTCATCATCTTCTTCATCATCATCATCCTCTTCTTCTTCTTCTTCTTCTTCATCATCATCCTCCTCTTCATCATCTTCTTCTTCTTCATCATCATCATCATCCTCTTCATCATCATCCTCTTCTTCATCATCTTCTTCTTCTTTTTCTTCTTTTTGTCTTCCTCTTGCAGGTCACTGCTCATGTGCAGATTTTTTATCAGTAAAAAATCGGCCGATTTGCCCATCATTGCCGCGAAAATCGGCCGATCGGCAAATTCGGCCGTTTTTTTCCAACTTTACCGAAAAAAAAAATCTGCCAAAATACCGAAAGACGGCCGAACAAATAGCCCACTAACGATCCGAAAATCGGCCGATTTTCGACCCACCTATGGCCTGCATAAGATATGGTGTGGCCCTAGGGTCAATGTGTGTTTAGAATACTTCCAAAATGCACATACAAAAACACTCCATCCAAATGCATGTTGCATTTCTATAGCATGTTAAACAGAAGAATAACGCACTTACATAATGTTAACATGCGCAAGTAAAAATAGACAAAATCCACATCCTTTTATTCTGGCTTCACATACACGCATTGTGGTCTAACACCGCACTCCTGGGCAAATCACATGCAATTTGTGTGCGTTGCAATTAGAGACAAACATTTTGCACACCTCAAATTGCACCGCATCCGGGCCAAAAATGTGCAGGACCCTTTTTCAGGGTATGCACATGGGTGTGAATAGGCATGCCATCCAATTTGGCAAATCGCAATACGCTTTGTGTACCAATTTTGGTGTGTTGGAAACTTCACCTAGAAAGCCGCAGCAGGTGGCATGAAGGGGTTGCGGTTGCGATGCGGTGCAGCGCTTGCACAGAAAACACTGCAAATTTCACATCGCATCTGTGTGACACCAGAATGTGCCAGTATGTGGCTTGACAAAGCACAGTGGTCAGTGCAGATTATTTTCAATCCATGTTTTTTACACTTTTCATTCACTGGTTTAACTCAGGTGATCGTTAATCCCAATTATCTCCGGAGATCACATGCAGCCCCTCAACCATCTACACATATCTCTGGAAATCTATACAGATCTCCTTGAAAAAATGTCTCCTCTCTTCTTCGGAAAACAATTGTCCTCCACCTCATAAACAGGGGGACAGAGAAGACTTCTCCTTGATAACTAAAATCAGATTAATTATCTGTGCTTAATAAACATACACCAATACTGCAAATGCATTGTACTGTCCAAGGCATTGCACACTAATGCATTGCACACTAGAAATGTCAAATGCGTTAGTGTGTACAGTGCATGAGTGTAAAATGCTTTAGTGCACACTGCAGTGTACAACGCATTGCACACTGTAATACACTGTACAATGTAATACCGTGTACACCCACACATTGTACAATGTAATACCGTGTACACCCACACATTGTAGACTAATGCACTGTACACTATCATGTAGGATGGAGCTACGCATTGCACACTGTGATACCGTGTACACCCACACATTGTAGACTGTAATGCACTGTACACTGTCATGCAGGATGGAGCAACGCATTGCCCACTGTGATACCGTGTACACCCACACATTGTAGACTGTAATGCACTGTACACTGTCATGCAGGATAGAGCTACGCATTGCCCACTGTGATACCGTGTACACCCACACATTGTAGACTGTAATGCACTGTACACTGTCATGCAGGATAGAGCTACGCATTGCACACTGTGATACCGTGTACACCCACACATTGTAGACTGTAATGCACTGTACACTGTCATGCAGGCTGGAGCTACGCATTGCACACTGTGATACGCTGTCCACTGTCATGCAGAATCCAGCAACGCATTGCACACTGTAATACCATGTACACCAACACATTGTAGAATGTAATGCATTATACGCAGTATACATGTCCAGATATTCAAAGATTAGCCATGAAGGCCTAGCTGGTTTCCTATTTGGTGACCGCAGATAGCCGAATAACGCTACACTGCATCCAGGCAGCTCTGGGAGGGTGTCATATGACATCCTGGCAGAACGCGCTCTCCGTGATTGCTGTGTCCTAAGGACACAGCTGATCACGTGATGTGGTGAAGGCCAATCACAGCGGCTTTTTACCATGTGATCAGCCATGTCCAATGACACGCTGATCACCGGGAAATGCATTTGCCGGGTCTTGGCTGCACTTTCATCACGCTGTCAGAATGTGTGGAAAGTACTGCCGAGAACCAGCAGTTATCAAAGCAGGGGTCGGCCCCGATGATCAGTGCCCACCAGTGCCACCCAACAGTTCCGCCCACCTGTGGCCAGCAGTGCCGCCCACCAGTGCTGCCTCATCAACGCACATCAGTGTTGCTAAATTACCAGTTTACCAAATGTTATAATATAAACAGACTTTTATTCATTATGAGCTATTTTGTGGTTTATCGAGCAAAAAGTAAAACTCACAGCAGCAAGTCAATACCACCCAAAGAAAGCTCTATTTGTCTGAAAAAACTGATATAAATTTAAGATGGGTACAATGTGGCATGACCGCACAATTGTCATTCAAAGTGTAACAGTGCAGAAAGATGAAAATTGGCCAGGACAGGAAGGGGGTAGGAGTACCCAGTAGGCAAGTGGTTAATATCATTGACCCATCAATACCCAGGAGCTAATGTGCAGATAAGTAGCATGTGCACCAAGTGAGATTCTGCTAGGCCCCACCCACAAAATTACAATTACCTGTCCCTCACATGTTATAAACATATTTGCAATGGCCACACTTACTTTACATATAAGGATCATCTCCTCAGTTGAGAACTGTGCTCTCGCCATGTCCAAATGCCAATAAAGTTATCAAAATTTTCAACCAACACAAAACCTCCATCCACTTACACTCCCCACAACCACTTCCGGGTGCGCGCGCACGTGATGACGGACTTCCAGGATAGCCGTTCATGCGCCATGCGGACACCTGTTTGGTGCTTATTTGTTTGCAATCGCACATTTCTATGCACGGCTATGATAGCTTTCGCGAATGTGTGTTTCTTATTGATTTGTTTTTTTTAACCTTAGCTAATATTTGTTGCCAAAGGCCAAAAATCAACAAAGTGTGGACGATTTTATTACTGTAAATCGAATTGTAGAAAACTTGTAGCTGGCTGCACAGTGAATGTGACATTCATTAGTACAGAACAATATTGTGGTGCAAGTGGGTTTTCTTTTTTTTTTGGTTTTGAAAAAGCCAGTTTACACACACTTGCATATTCACACTCATATAATCTGCTCAAATGTAGCTTGTAAAAGTATACAAAGTAACTACTAAGGTTGTTCATATATTGAACATAAAATAAACACAAAAACATCGGTCAAACATTTATTGATCAAATATATCTTCATTTATTTGGTCAGCAGGAACAAGTAGGTATAGTCAATATCTTGGTGAGTCACGAAAAGAATAGGATTGATGTGGCAAAAATAAAACACTCCTGCTCATAAGAGCTTACAATCTAAAGATACTTCTAATGAACTGTGTGTGCTCAGGTTATAGCAGGAAACGAAGGGGAAGAGGAATCAAGTAACATTTTCGTGCACATAAGATTTACTTACACAATCACGTAGTATAAAGATCCATTCACAAAAAAAAGTCTACAGATCAAAATATCAAGAAAACAAAGCATGTGAAAAAAAACCCTCCCACCTCTACAAATCCCCTCCCACCTCTACAAATCCCCTACACATACATTTGTCAGCAGGTTTGTCAGAAAAATGCATTGGAGTCTAAATAAGCAAGCAAAATTAAAACAAGAGCAGATTTTAAACAAAACGATTGACATGTGTGAGGCTTTCAATGCAAAGAGAAAAAACACAATCATTGTGCAATAACACACAAACACACTTTACAAGGCCAAAAATATGCAAACATTTCCAGCCCACTTCCAAACACAGCCTGAGTGGTGTCTGGGGCAATTCAGCACAAAATCTCTTCTTCCCCCAAACCACTACAAGCAAGGACTTAGTCACAAACCACCCGGCCTAGTAACAGGCCAAATCACTCCCTACTGCACGTCTTTATATAAGCTAGGTTGTATTTGGAGCGTGCCAAACAAGGCCCCACACCCAATGAAGCCTCACCCACCACTGACCTTAAGTTGGTCAGTGAAAGTGTTTTCACCTGATGAATCCGCTTCCTACCTGCATTAACCCTTGGTATACAGGCCCCACAAATCAGAAAGATATATACAGTGAAATGTACGTGTGCAGCATACAACAGAACATTGAGCAGGGATGTGAAAGGGAACCCCAATTGGAACCTTTATTGCTACTATGGTCACAATTCCCTCCAGATTCTCACATGAGTTAAGACAGTCACATGACCACATCTTGTATGCGATATTGAAAATGACAAATCGATTTGACTAGTATGGTGAATTTCCCATCAATTGGCGAAACACTCCAGAAATCAAACATCACCAAACATTACACTCTGGGCAAAGCGGATTTACAAATCATGCGACTTACAGTAATGTTGACCATTTCAATGCAATTTTCAAAGACATCTGACACAGATCTCTATGCAAATTGCCACTAAAGTAGAACATGTACTACTTAAGAAATCAGTGTTTGAAACACACCCATATGGTCGCTCTAATACAGTGTTTCTCAACTCCAGTCCTCATGGACCCCCAACAGGTCATGTTTTCAGGATTTCCCTCAGATGAAACAGCTGTGGTAATTACTAAGGCAGTGAAACTGATCAAATCACCTGTGCAAAATAATGGAAATCCTGAAAACATGACCTGTTGGGGGTCCATGAGGACTGGAGTTGAGAAACACTGCTCTAATAGCAGACAATAGGGTGCGACTTTGCAGACGATTTACAACTTGCATGCTGTGCAAATCACATGCCAAGTCCCACTCAATGTGCACGCTATTGTATCGTTCATATTGTTGTGGTTCAAACTTGGTCGTAGCCGCAAGTAATAATAGAGTAATGAATACACTACTTTTCATGCAATTTGCTGAGAGATCGGTGTCGGATGTCTTGCAAATTGCACTTGAAATCACCATGTACCCCGACTTTGAAATCATGCAACTTCTATGCAAGTCACATGATGTGACTGTGGTGTCAATAACACCACTTAGAAATCTGCTTTAATGTGACCGGGTGGCCCCCAGTAACATTGTTTGGGATTGCCATGCAATTGGCATGACAGGCGACTTGCAAATCGTAGACCAAGTCGCACCCTATTGGCCACTGTAGGCTCTGTTCACATCCAATTGGATTGTGAACTCGTGCAACTTCACTGTAAGTTGGGCAATTGCCGCATCGGATTAGATGTGACAGTGGTGTTGGCCCCCAGTAACATTGGGTGCAATTTGCCATGCAAAGAGCAAGCTGCTGGCCATGCCAATCACATGACAAGTCGCATCCAGGGTGTGCAATTTCAGGAGTGATTTGTGCATTGACATCGTACCTGATATTGGATATAATGAATGTGAATGTGAGTGTATTAACATACGCCATTTGTTGCAGCGAGAGTTCAAAGGTATTTGAGAATTGTGGCCAATTATTAGCAATTTAACACAATTGAAAACACAACTAGTTAGTAATTCTCTAGAAAACACAGTAAAATTGGCAACTTAAAGAGTAATTTTCAATTGCATATAGTGTGAGCGAAGCAGGAAAATCAACAAAGGAAATAAATCTTTGAAGGCGTGCGGTACCTGCCTGCTGGGATACGGGTCTGCTATGCATTTGGGGGAAAAATGCACGCCAGGATTTGTGACAAGTTTGATGTGTGGATTCACCAACCAAGTCTTTTCTCTCTCGCTCACTCTTCTGAATGTCTCTCTTTATCACTCTTCAGTATGTATATCTCGCTCACTCTTCTTCGTCTCACTGGCTCGCTCTTCTCTCTCTCTGTCAGCTCTTTGCTTGCCAAATCCTTCACAAAAGTGGGTGGAGTGTAAACCATCCTTATCAAATCTATTAGTAGTCCAGGCCCTTACTTTATCC
Source organism: Staurois parvus (assembly GCF_062004578.1). Lineage (NCBI taxonomy): Eukaryota > Metazoa > Chordata > Amphibia > Anura > Ranidae > Staurois > Staurois parvus. The sequence goes on from NW_028318368.1 coordinate 3,794,999, forward strand.
CATTGTATGACATTCACATAAGGTGCAGCTTTGAAGGTGTTTCAACAGACAAGGCCTCATTCTAATTCACATTTTAGGGATCATTTAGACAGAAAGCAAAGATGTTGCCAGAACATCTATTTGAAGACAGCCACACATGGAGATCATGCTACTTCCTTGGCGTGGTTGGGATTCAAACCGACAACCCTAGAGTTGTGAGGCAGTAGTGCTAACCACTAATCCACGGAGCTACATTGCTAATCCAGCCTGTATTTCTGTGCTGTGAATCAATCCTAAATCCCTGGGCAAGGTCAGTGTAACTACCAGATATCTCCAATGTGACACAAATGTTATGCTATGTTACCAATTCAGATGTATGTTGGTTCTATGTATCCCAATACAAAGGATTGCAATACTAATACAGGCGTACCTCGGTTTACCAACGCCTCAGGGAACGTCATATTTGGGGTACAAATGCCAAACCATTTCAGTTCATTGTTCTGTTTACAAATGTTTGAATAATTTGGTACGGGCATGTGGCCTGGTATGGTTCAGGAAGGGGGGGGGGCGCTCGCTCGTCCCCCCCCCCCCCTTTCCTGACCTGCCGGGCTGCATGCTCGGATAAGTATGTGTTATGGATTTTGGGGGGTACCCCATGCTGTTTTTTATACCCCTTAACATCCATACGAGACCCGAAGGGCTTAGTATGGATGGGAGGGGGGACCCCACGCCGGTTATTTAAAACACTGTTTATAATGCCCTGCAATACTTTGACATTCAACTGTCAGTGGGGAACTCCGCCGACAGCTGAAACATGAGCGCTGCATTGGTTTTCACTACTAAAATGCCGCATGAGTTGATAACATATCATGCGGGATTGTAGGAGCAACAGCCATGTGTTAATGTTTCAGCTGTCAGCGGGGTTCCCCACTGACAGCTGAATGTAAAATAATTCCCTTTATTGCAGAAATAATAAAAAAAAAGCATGGGGTCCCCCCTCCCATCTGTACCAAGCCCTTCGGATCTGGTATGGATATTAAGGGGGAACTCCATGCTGAAATTTAAAAAAAAACAGCGTGGGTCCCCCTCAATACCCATACCAGACCCTTATCCGAGCATGCAGCCCGGCAGGTCAGAAAAGGGGGGGGACCCTGTACTGTGTTTTTTTTACACCACACTTTTTTTTTTGTGAAGGAGTCTGCGGGAGCATGTACCGCAGACTCCTTCACGTAGGGGGCGGGATCTGGGGGCCCCCTTGTTAAAGGGGGCTTCCAGATTCTGATAAGCCCCCCGCCCGCAGACCCCCACAACCACCAGCCAGGGTTGTGGGGAAGAGGCCCTTGTCCTCATCAACATGGGGACAAGGTGCTTTGGGGGGGGAGCCCCCCCTGCCCCAAAGCACCCCCCCATGTTGAGGGCATGTGGCCTGGTATGGTTCAGATTTTCTGACCTGCCGGGCTGCATGCTCGGATAAGGGTCTGGTATGGATATTGAGGGGGACCCACGCTGTTTTTTTTTAAAATTTCAGCGTGGAGTTCCCCCTTAATATCCATACCAGACCTGAAGGGCTTGGTAAGGATGAGAGGGGGGACCCACGCTGTTTTTTTTTTGTTTTTTTTATTGCGGACCTTTATTTTTACATTCAGCTGTCAAAATAAATATTATCTAGACCTTTGAAATAAGTAAAATCATTACAGAAATAATTATAAAGTATAAGAAACAAAAATAGAATCACTAGAACTAAGGAAATCAAATTAGATTACATGAAGATATGCCGAGTGCTGTTTATTAAACACAATAGACGCGAGCGAGTGCCGGCTGTCAGAGGAATCCACAGTAAGATTCACTATTAGGCAGTGGCTAAAAAGCAAACGCCCATGGCAGAAGTCTAAAATGTGTTCTGCACATGCTCAGTTGTATCTGCCAAAGACACTGCACGGGCGTCTAGATTTTTACTGTGTCGATTTCCTTCAAAAAAACGATTTTTAACACATTCTTAATTTTTTTGGAAATAGCAGATATTGTTTAAAGTGAAGTCCTGATATTTGGCAAAGCAAATTTCTAAGTGAACATGTCTCTGCAGTGATTTTTCATGGTGTTAGACTTGCTTCTTAGCAAGTCTGCTTTGTGAGTCTGATTCCGGGCGTGTGTCTTTTTGTGAATTAGATTGGACATCTGCTTATGGGCTCTGGTCAATAGTGAATTAGGCTGGCCATACATTATACAATTATCTGCAGATTTTTGGTTTAGATTTACCAAAAACCATATAATATGAGGTCAAACCTAAACAACACTTTCAGTTGTATCCAATTAGGCAGGCCCTTGCACTACATAGTTGAAGGTAAATCTAAAGGAAATTGGGCAGAAAATCTGCAGATAATTGTATAATGTATGGCCAGCCTTAGGTTGCAGGGTAAAAAATAGACAGACGCCCATGAAAATTGGGCTTAAGCCCATGAATATGCGCCCACGCCCAATAGTGAATCAGGGCCAATATGTCTTTCAGCAGATAGCTTAGGGTGACTGCTTTCCGAAAAGGGGTCATTTGGGGGTGTTTGTTCTATCCTGGTATTTTAGCACCTCAAGAGATGTGATGGGCGGTCAGAAAGTAAAAGCTGTGTAAATTTCAAATTATCTATACCATAGTTTGTAGACCCTATAACTTTCACACAAAGCAATCAATATACACTTATTGGGATTTTTTTTACCAAAAACATGGAGCAGAATACATTTTGGCTTAAATTTATGACTAACTTTGAGTTTACGATATATTTTTTATAGCTGAAAGTAGAAAATATTGTTTTTTTTCATAATTTTCTTGTTTTTTTTGTTGATAGCGCAAAAAATAAAAAGCGCACAGGTGATCAAATACCCCCAAAAGAAAGCTCTATTTGTGCGAAAAAAAGGAGGTAAATTTCGTTTGGGTACAGCATTGCATGACCGCGCAATTATCATTTGAATTAGTGCAGCGCTGTATAGCAAAAAAAGGCATAAATTACAGTATCTATACCATAGTTTGTAGACGCTATAACGTTCACACAAAGCAATCAATATACACTTATTGGGATTTTTTTTACCAAAAACATGGAGCAGAACACATTTTGGCTTAAATTTATAACTAACTTTGAGTTTACGATATATTTTTTATAGCTGTAAAGTAGAATATATTGGGTTTTTTTCAAAATTTTTGTGTTTTTTTGTTTATAGCGCAAAAAATAAAAAGCGCACAGATGATAAAATACCACCAAAAGAAAGCTTTATTTGTGTGAAAAAAAAGACGTAAATTTCGTTTGGGTACTGCATTGCATGACCGCGCAATTATCATTTGAATTAGTGCAGCGCCAAACAGCAAAAAAAGGCCTGGTCATTAAGGAGGGTAAATCCTCAGGAGCTCAAGTGGTTAAATACCACCAACAGAAAGCTCTAGTTGTGTGAAAAAAAGGTCAAATTTTAGTTTGGGTACAATGTTGTATGAGCGCGCAATTGTCATTCAAAGTGTGAGAGCGCTGAAAGCTGAAAATTGGCCTGGGCAGGAAGAGGGTAAAAGTGCCCGGTATGGAAGCGGTTAAGCACTGAGCTATAGCTACTTGACATTGGGCAAGTGACAGTTGGCCGTTTTTGAAAACAAGGGTCAGTTTGACAGAGTCTATACCTGGTAACCTCCATAGCACAGTAGGGAGAGTGCCCGTCCAAAGAGTGCATGGTCGTAGGTTCGAGGCTTACCTCTGCCAAGTGCGTCTATGTATGTACTGGACATGAGATAAATGGAAGTTACTAAATTTTTTTTTTTTTTGGGCTTTGTTTTTTTTTTTAACATTCATTTTCTCTCATTTTATCCATTTGGAAAGCCTTTCATGGTCCCAGTGTGGGTAAAAGAGTCCAGACTGGAAGTGGTTAACCACTTGAGCTCCTGAGGATTTACCCCCCTTAATGACCAGGCCTTTTTTTGCTGTTTGGCGCTGCACTAATTCAAATGATAATTGCGCGGTCATGCAATGCTGTACCCAAACGAAATTTACCTCCTTTTTTTCACACAAATAGAGCTTTCTTTTGGTGGTATTTTATCACCTGTGCGCTTTTTATTTTTTGCGCTATAAACAAAAAAAACACAAAAATTAAAAAAAAAACCTATATTTTCTACTTTCAGCTATAAAAAATATATCGTAAACTCAAAGTTAGTCATAAATTTAAGCCAAAATGTATTCTGCTCCATGTTTTTGGTAAAAAAAATCCCAATAAGTGTATATTGATTGCTTTGTGTGAAAGTTATAGAATCTACAAACTATGGTATAGATAATTTGAAATTTACACAGCTTTTACTTTCTGACCGCCCATCACATCTCTTGAGGTGCTAAAATACCAGGATAGAACAAACACCCCCAAATGACCCCTTTTCGGAAAGCAGACACCCTAAGCTATCTGCTGAAAGACATATTGGCCTTGATTCACTAAGATGTGAGTGTATTAGCAGAGACTGACCATTCAGGCAGAATCCGGTCAATCAATCAGTCGTCTGACCAGCGTCTAGCAAGCTCATTGACGAGCGTCTACTGACTACTTTGCTATCACTAAATGTGGTATCCCGTCTGGCACATTTTTAGGTGCAATACCGGATATGTTCGCTAGATGGCGCACAAGCGCGGGCTTTATTAACATTGGCGTTCTTATGATGGCAAAATAGAATTCTTAGAATGTAATAAATAGTACACCTGTATTAGAAGTTTCTATTTTCTTCTATTTCTTTTCTTGCTGTGTCTCCAAAATGATCAGGAAACTAATGCATTTACTAATGAATGTCATACATTCTGTACTCAAATGTTAAACATTTTCACACTTATATCTCAAATAATTTATATACTTCTAATTTCCCAATATAATTATATATCTTCATTCTCTTTAATCACGTAACTATTCTATGGTAAAGACAAGTGCAGCGCTATAAATGCATGTGATCAATAATGAACGCATGTAAAAACCAAAAAGTGCAAAGAATTGCAACAATGATGTAATATTGTAAATGGTGCTAAAATAAGTTCATAGAATCATTCCTGAATAATGGAATGTCCTTCGTGTGAGAGTACCAACTCAGAGAGTGCCTATGAATGGCACGTGTGGTCTCGTGGATGAATGTTACTTGCGTACTGTTCTTCTGCCAATTAGGAAATGTGCAAGTTTCATGCCGTGTATATTTCATTGTAACTTTTTCTCTTTTAAATCTGTCTCCTTATACAACTTGACCCCCTCCCCCACCCCATCATCACCTGTCCCATATGCAACTCTATGGATCACCGCCCCACTCTTTAACTATCTATTTACTGATCAAGTGAATGTGTCTCATTTTCTATCAGCTACAGCTCAGATCTCACATTATTATACAATTGCTGATTGTATCTCACCACTAGTCTGATTGAATTCACAATTCCTGGTCAGTCCTGTTCCCTGACCTCTAATAACCTTTAGGGCCAGTTCACACTACATGTGTTTCAGTTGCTTTTTCAGCATCACAAACGCACAGAAAGAAGGTTATATGGTTGTCAATGTCATAGTTCACATCAGCGCTTGCATTTTCAATGCATTGCAGGTGCTGTAAACAAAGTTGACCACGCTGCATTGTTTCTGCACAGAACTGTACTGGAACACATTGAAACGTCCTTGAATGTACTAAAACGCACATGTCCCTAACTACATTGAATACAAAGAAAATAGAAAAAAATAAGTGGAAGGGATACAAAAATGCAATGTAAACATGTCCAAAACGCATCCAAAATGTACTGGAACACACTAAACATGCATGCCAAAAGGGCATGAAAAAAACCCATCAGGAACACATCTAGACTGTTTCTATAGTGTGAACCAGCCCTTAGGACTTGTTCACACCATTGGTGGTGCAAAAACGCATGCAAGAACACACATTTTCCAGCACAGCAAAGAAATGCAATGCCCTATGTAGATGTGCGCAGGTACCATGATGAAAACGTTGTTGCACCTACACACGTCTATTAAAAACAGCCCCATTCACAGCCACAAATACGCATGGCACCACACTACTGTGCGGTTAGGTGCGACACACTTGGAAAATAACATAAAAATAAGCCAACATGGCTAAAACATATCTTGAAAATATGGGGACTCTGATATCCGGCGACAGTCCGTTCACGAACGAGAAGCAATTCTGCACCCCTAAAACCAACATAGAGGAAAGGGATGGTCAAATTGCTGTGCTGCTTCCAAACCACCTCTGGCATGCCAGGGTCATTATGCAGGTCCTCGATGCCAATTCTTGCCTGCGGCCACAAAATATCCACTGGCCACAAGTGAAGGTGAGTGGAGGACGTGAAGGTGGATTTCTACCAGCTTCAACCGCAAGCAGTACCACTCCTGAAAAATGAGAACAAATAATCATTGACACGTCATCATGACAGTCAATTCTCAGTGCAGGCTATCTAGAGTGTCTTTCATTTTTAACCATTTCAAGAGTTCAAGGAAACATTCTTGGAGCATCTACTGTGTTTGGAAAGGCCAAAGGTCCCCCCCCTCCCCCAGGCACACTAATGCTTATGCAGGCCATAGACGGGGAGAAAAACAGCAGATTTTTCTTTTAAAAAATGAAAAATCGGTTGTTCAAGCGGCCGATGTTACTAGCAATGGTAAAAAAAAAAAATCGGCCGATTTTCATCCCGTCTACAGCCGGCAAAAAGTGTCCCTGCAGAGAGCTCCGCTATTTCTTTGACAGTTCTTTGACATTTATAGCGGTTGCAACAATGTATTTGTATCCATTTCGGATACAGATGTTTTTAATCGGAAACAAATAGATACAATGTTGCAACCGCTGTAAATGTCAAGGAACTGTCAAAGAAATAGCGGAGCTCTCTGCAGGGACACTTTTTGCCATACTGGGATTCCTCTCATTTTTCATCCTTCTTCTTCCTCTTCTTCTTCTTCTTCATCATCATCCTCTTCTACTTCTTCTTCATCATCATCCTCTTCTTCTTCATCATCATCCTCTTCTTCTTCTTCATCATCATCCTCTTCTTCATCATCCTCTTCTTCTTCATCATCTTCATCATCCTCTTCTTCCTCTTCATCATCTTCTTCTTCTTCTTCATCATCATCATCATCCTCATCATCTTCTTCATCATCATCCTCTTCTTCTTCTTCATCATCATCCTCTTCTTCTTCTTCTTCTTCTTCTTCATCATCATCATCCTCTTCTTCTTCCTCTTCATCATCTTCTTCTTCTTCTTCTTCATCATCATCATCCTCATCATCTTCTTCATCATCATCCTCTTCTTCATCATCATCATCCTCTTCTTCTTCTTCTTCATCATCATCCTCTTCTTCTTCATCATCATCATCATCCTCTTCTTCTTCTTCTTCTTCATCATCATCATCCTCTTCTTCTTCATCATCCTCTTCTTCTTCTTCTTCACCATCATCCTCTTCTTCTTCATCATCCTCTTCTTCTTCTTCATCATCATCATCCTCTTCTTCTTCATCATCATCTTCATCATCATCCTCTTCTTCATCATCATCACCCTCTGCATCATCATCCTCTTCTTCATCATCATCATCCTTTTCTTCATCATCATCATCCTCTTCTTCTTCTTCATCATCATCCTCTTCTTCTTCATCATCCTCTTCTTCATCACCCTCTTCTTCTTCATCATCTTCTTCATCATCATCATCCTCTTCTTCTTCTTCTTCTTCTTCTTCTTCATCATCATCCTCCTCTTCATCATCTTCTTCTTCTTCATCATCATCATCATCCTCTTCATCATCATCCTCTTCTTCATCATCTTCTTCATCATCCTCTTCTTCTTTTTCTTCTTTTTGTCTTCCTCTTGCAGGTCACTGCTCATGTGCAGATTTTTTATCAGTAAAAAATCGGCCGATTTGCCCATCATTGCCGCGAAAATCGGCCGATCGGCAAATTCGGCCGTTTTTTTCCAACTTTACCGAAAAAAAAAATCTGCCAAAATACCGAAAGACGGCCGAACAAATAGCCCACTAACGATCCGAAAATCGGCCGATTTTCGACCCACCTATGGCCTGCATAAGATATGGTGTGGCCCTAGGGTCAATGTGTGTTTAGAATACTTCCAAAATGCACATACAAAAACACTCCATCCAAATGCATGTTGCATTTCTATAGCATGTTAAACAGAAGAATAACGCACTTACATAATGTTAACATGCGCAAGTAAAAATAGACAAAATCCACATCCTTTTATTCTGGCTTCACATACACGCATTGTGGTCTAACACCGCACTCCTGGGCAAATCACATGCAATTTGTGTGCGTTGCAATTAGAGACAAACATTTTGCACACCTCAAATTGCACCGCATCCGGGCCAAAAATGTGCAGGACCCTTTTTCAGGGTATGCACATGGGTGTGAATAGGCATGCCATCCAATTTGGCAAATCGCAATACGCTTTGTGTACCAATTTTGGTGTGTTGGAAACTTCACCTAGAAAGCCGCAGCAGGTGGCATGAAGGGGTTGCGGTTGCGATGCGGTGCAGCGCTTGCACAGAAAACACTGCAAATTTCACATCGCATCTGTGTGACACCAGAATGTGCCAGTATGTGGCTTGACAAAGCACAGTGGTCAGTGCAGATTATTTTCAATCCATGTTTTTTACACTTTTCATTCACTGGTTTAACTCAGGTGATCGTTAATCCCAATTATCTCCGGAGATCACATGCAGCCCCTCAACCATCTACACATATCTCTGGAAATCTATACAGATCTCCTTGAAAAAATGTCTCCTCTCTTCTTCGGAAAACAATTGTCCTGCACCTCATAAACAGGGGGACAGAGAAGACTTCTCCTTGATAACTAAAATCAGATTAATTATCTGTGCTTAATAAACATACACCAATACTGCAAATGCATTGTACTGTCCAAGGCATTGCACACTAATGCATTGCACACTAGAAATGTCAAATGCGTTAGTGTGTACAGTGCATGAGTGTAAAATGCTTTAGTGCACACTGCAGTGTACAACGCATTGCACACTGTAATACACTGTACAATGTAATACCGTGTACACCCACACATTGTACAATGTAATACCGTGTACACCCACACATTGTAGACTAATGCACTGTACACTATCATGTAGGATGGAGCTACGCATTGCACACTGTGATACCGTGTACACCCACACATTGTAGACTGTAATGCACTGTACACTGTCATGCAGGATGGAGCAACGCATTGCCCACTGTGATACCGTGTACACCCACACATTGTAGACTGTAATGCACTGTACACTGTCATGCAGGATAGAGCTACGCATTGCACACTGTGATACCGTGTACACCCACACATTGTAGACTGTAATGCACTGTACACTGTCATGCAGGATAGAGCTACGCATTGCCCACTGTGATACCGTGTACACCCACACATTGTAGACTGTAATGCACTGTACACTGTCATGCAGGATAGAGCTACGCATTGCACACTGTGATACCGTGTACACCCACACATTGTAGACTGTAATGCACTGTACACTGTCATGCAGGCTGGAGCTACGCATTGCACACTGTGATACGCTGTCCACTGTCATGCAGAATCCAGCAACGCATTGCACACTGTAATACCATGTACACCAACACATTGTAGAATGTAATGCATTATACGCAGTATACATGTCCAGATATTCAAAGATTAGCCATGAAGGCCTAGCTGGTTTCCTATTTGGTGACCGCAGATAGCCGAATAACGCTACACTGCATCCAGGCAGCTCTGGGAGGGTGTCATATGACATCCTGGCAGAACGCGCTCTCCGTGATTGCTGTGTCCTAAGGACACAGCTGATCACGTGATGTGGTGAAGGCCAATCACAGCGGCTTTTTACCATGTGATCAGCCATGTCCAATGACACGCTGATCACCGGGAAATGCATTTGCCGGGTCTTGGCTGCACTTTCATCACGCTGTCAGAATGTGTGGAAAGTACTGCCGAGAACCAGCAGTTATCAAAGCAGGGGTCGGCCCCGATGATCAGTGCCCACCAGTGCCACCCAACAGTTCCGCCCACCTGTGGCCAGCAGTGCCGCCCACCAGTGCTGCCTCATCAACGCACATCAGTGTTGCTAAATTACCAGTTTACCAAATGTTATAATATAAACAGACTTTTATTCATTATGAGCTATTTTGTGGTTTATCGAGCAAAAAGTAAAACTCACAGCAGCAAGTCAATACCACCCAAAGAAAGCTCTATTTGTCTGAAAAAACTGATATAAATTTAAGATGGGTACAATGTGGCATGACCGCACAATTGTCATTCAAAGTGTAACAGTGCAGAAAGATGAAAATTGGCCAGGACAGGAAGGGGGTAGGAGTACCCAGTAGGCAAGTGGTTAATATCATTGACCCATCAATACCCAGGAGCTAATGTGCAGATAAGTAGCATGTGCACCAAGTGAGATTCTGCTAGGCCCCACCCACAAAATTACAATTACCTGTCCCTCACATGTTATAAACATATTTGCAATGGCCACACTTACTTTACATATAAGGATCATCTCCTCAGTTGAGAACTGTGCTCTCGCCATGTCCAAATGCCAATAAAGTTATCAAAATTTTCAACCAACACAAAACCTCCATCCACTTACACTCCCCACAACCACTTCCGGGTGCGCGCGCACGTGATGACGGACTTCCAGGATAGCCGTTCATGCGCCATGCGGACACCTGTTTGGTGCTTATTTGTTTGCAATCGCACATTTCTATGCACGGCTATGATAGCTTTCGCGAATGTGTGTTTCTTATTGATTTGTTTTTTTTAACCTTAGCTAATATTTGTTGCCAAAGGCCAAAAATCAACAAAGTGTGGACGATTTTATTACTGTAAATCGAATTGTAGAAAACTTGTAGCTGGCTGCACAGTGAATGTGACATTCATTAGTACAGAACAATATTGTGGTGCAAGTGGGTTTTCTTTTTTTTTTGGTTTTGAAAAAGCCAGTTTACACACACTTGCATATTCACACTCATATAATCTGCTCAAATGTAGCTTGTAAAAGTATACAAAGTAACTACTAAGGTTGTTCATATATTGAACATAAAATAAACACAAAAACATCGGTCAAACATTTATTGATCAAATATATCTTCATTTATTTGGTCAGCAGGAACAAGTAGGTATAGTCAATATCTTGGTGAGTCACGAAAAGAATAGGATTGATGTGGCAAAAATAAAACACTCCTGCTCATAAGAGCTTACAATCTAAAGATACTTCTAATGAACTGTGTGTGCTCAGGTTATAGCAGGAAACGAAGGGGAAGAGGAATCAAGTAACATTTTCGTGCACATAAGATTTACTTACACAATCACGTAGTATAAAGATCCATTCACAAAAAAAAGTCTACAGATCAAAATATCAAGAAAACAAAGCATGTGAAAAAAAACCCTCCCACCTCTACAAATCCCCTCCCACCTCTACAAATCCCCTACACATACATTTGTCAGCAGGTTTGTCAGAAAAATGCATTGGAGTCTAAATAAGCAAGCAAAATTAAAACAAGAGCAGATTTTAAACAAAACGATTGACATGTGTGAGGCTTTCAATGCAAAGAGAAAAAACACAATCATTGTGCAATAACACACAAACACACTTTACAAGGCCAAAAATATGCAAACATTTCCAGCCCACTTCCAAACACAGCCTGAGTGGTGTCTGGGGCAATTCAGCACAAAATCTCTTCTTCCCCCAAACCACTACAAGCAAGGACTTAGTCACAAACCACCCGGCCTAGTAACAGGCCAAATCACTCCCTACTGCACGTCTTTATATAAGCTAGGTTGTATTTGGAGCGTGCCAAACAAGGCCCCACACCCAATGAAGCCTCACCCACCACTGACCTTAAGTTGGTCAGTGAAAGTGTTTTCACCTGATGAATCCGCTTCCTACCTGCATTAACCCTTGGTATACAGGCCCCACAAATCAGAAAGATATATACAGTGAAATGTACGTGTGCAGCATACAACAGAACATTGAGCAGGGATGTGAAAGGGAACCCCAATTGGAACCTTTATTGCTACTATGGTCACAATTCCCTCCAGATTCTCACATGAGTTAAGACAGTCACATGACCACATCTTGTATGCGATATTGAAAATGACAAATCGATTTGACTAGTATGGTGAATTTCCCATCAATTGGCGAAACACTCCAGAAATCAAACATCACCAAACATTACACTCTGGGCAAAGCGGATTTACAAATCATGCGACTTACAGTAATGTTGACCATTTCAATGCAATTTTCAAAGACATCTGACACAGATCTCTATGCAAATTGCCACTAAAGTAGAACATGTACTACTTAAGAAATCAGTGTTTGAAACACACCCATATGGTCGCTCTAATACAGTGTTTCTCAACTCCAGTCCTCCTGGACCCCCAACAGGTCATGTTTTCAGGATTTCCCTCAGATGAAACAGCTGTGGTAATTACTAAGGCAGTGAAACTGATCAAATCACCTGTGCAAAATAATGGAAATCCTGAAAACATGACCTGTTGGGGGTCCATGAGGACTGGAGTTGAGAAACACTGCTCTAATAGCAGACAATAGGGTGCGACTTTGCAGACGATTTACAACTTGCATGCTGTGCAAATCACATGCCAAGTCCCACTCAATGTGCACGCTATTGTATCGTTCATATTGTTGTGGTTCAAACTTGGTCGTAGCCGCAAGTAATAATAGAGTAATGAATACACTACTTTTCATGCAATTTGCTGAGAGATCGGTGTCGGATGTCTTGCAAATTGCACTTGAAATCACCATGTACCCCGACTTTGAAATCATGCAACTTCTATGCAAGTCACATGATGTGACTGTGGTGTCAATAACACCACTTAGAAATCTGCTTTAATGTGACCGGGTGGCCCCCAGTAACATTGTTTGGGATTGCCATGCAATTGGCATGACAGGCGACTTGCAAATCGTAGACCAAGTCGCACCCTATTGGCCACTGTAGGCTCTGTTCACATCCAATTGGATTGTGAACTCGTGCAACTTCACTGTAAGTTGGGCAATTGCCGCATCGGATTAGATGTGACAGTGGTGTTGGCCCCCAGTAACATTGGGTGCAATTTGCCATGCAAAGAGCAAGCTGCTGGCCATGCCAATCACATGACAAGTCGCATCCAGGGTGTGCAATTTCAGGAGTGATTTGTGCATTGACATCGTACCTGATATTGGATATAATGAATGTGAATGTGAGTGTATTAACATACGCCATTTGTTGCAGCGAGAGTTCAAAGGTATTTGAGAATTGTGGCCAATTATTAGCAATTTAACACAATTGAAAACACAACTAGTTAGTAATTCTCTAGAAAACACAGTAAAATTGGCAACTTAAAGAGTAATTTTCAATTGCATATAGTGTGAGCGAAGCAGGAAAATCAACAAAGGAAATAAATCTTTGAAGGCGTGCGGTACCTGCCTGCTGGGATACGGGTCTGCTATGCATTTGGGGGAAAAATGCACGCCAGGATTTGTGACAAGTTTGATGTGTGGATTCACCAACCAAGTCTTTTCTCTCTCGCTCACTCTTCTGAATGTCTCTCTTTATCACTCTTCAGTATGTATATCTCGCTCACTCTTCTTCGTCTCACTGGCTCGCTCTTCTCTCTCTCTGTCAGCTCTTTGCTTGCCAAATCCTTCACAAAAGTGGGTGGAGTGTAAACCATCCTTATCAAATCTATTAGTAGTCCAGGCCCTTACTTTATCCCATTGTATGACATTCACATAAGGTGCAGCTTTGAAGGTGTTTCAACAGACAAGGCCTCATTCTAATTCACATTTTAGGGATCATTTAGACAGAAAGCAAAGATGTTGCCAGAACATCTATTTGAAGACAGCCACACATGGAGATCATGCTACTTCCTTGGCGTGGTTGGGATTCAAACCGACAACCCTAGAGTTGTGAGGCAGTAGTGCTAACCACTAATCCACGGAGCTACATTGCTAATCCAGCCTGTATTTCTGTGCTGTGAATCAATCCTAAATCCCTGGGCAAGGTCAGTGTAACTACCAGATATCTCCAATGTGACACAAATGTTATGCTATGTTACCAATTCAGATGTATGTTGGTTCTATGTATCCCAATACAAAGGATTGCAATACTAATACAGGCGTACCTCGGTTTACCAACGCCTCAGGGAACGTCATATTTGGGGTACAAATGCCAAACCATTTCAGTTCATTGTTCTGTTTACAAATGTTTGAATAATTTGGTACGGGCATGTGGCCTGGTATGGTTCAGGAAGGGGGGGGGGCGCTCGCTCGTCCCCCCCCCCCCTTTCCTGACCTGCCGGGCTGCATGCTCGGATAAGTATGTGTTATGGATTTTGGGGGGTACCCCATGCTGTTTTTTATACCCCTTAACATCCATACGAGACCCGAAGGGCTTAGTATGGATGGGAGGGGGGACCCCACGCCGGTTATTTAAAACACTGTTTATAATGCCCTGCAATACTTTGACATTCAACTGTCAGTGGGGAACTCCGCCGACAGCTGAAACATGAGCGCTGCATTGGTTTTCACTACTAAAATGCCGCATGAGTTGATAACATATCATGCGGGATTGTAGGAGCAACAGCCATGTGTTAATGTTTCAGCTGTCAGCGGGGTTCCCCACTGACAGCTGAATGTAAAATAATTCCCTTTATTGCAGAAATAATAAAAAAAAAGCATGGGGTCCCCCCTCCCATCTGTACCAAGCCCTTCGGATCTGGTATGGATATTAAGGGGGAACTCCATGCTGAAATTTAAAAAAAAACAGCGTGGGTCCCCCTCAATACCCATACCAGACCCTTATCCGAGCATGCAGCCCGGCAGGTCAGAAAAGGGGGGGGACCCTGTACTGTGTTTTTTTTACACCACACTTTTTTTTTTGTGAAGGAGTCTGCGGGAGCATGTACCGCAGACTCCTTCACGTAGGGGGCGGGATCTGGGGGCCCCCTTGTTAAAGGGGGCTTCCAGATTCTGATAAGCCCCCCGCCCGCAGACCCCCACAACCACCAGCCAGGGTTGTGGGGAAGAGGCCCTTGTCCTCATCAACATGGGGACAAGGTGCTTTGGGGGGGGAGCCCCCCCTGCCCCAAAGCACCCCCCCATGTTGAGGGCATGTGGCCTGGTATGGTTCAGGTTTTCTGACCTGCCGGGCTGCATGCTCGGATAAGGGTCTGGTATGGATATTGAGGGGGACCCACGCTGTTTTTTTTTAAAATTTCAGCGTGGAGTTCCCCCTTAATATCCATACCAGACCTGAAGGGCTTGGTAAGGATGAGAGGGGGGACCCACGCTGTTTTTTTTTTGTTTTTTTTATTGCGGACCTTTATTTTTACATTCAGCTGTCAAAATAAATATTATCTAGACCTTTGAAATAAGTAAAATCATTACAGAAATAATTATAAAGTATAAGAAACAAAAATAGAATCACTAGAACTAAGGAAATCAAATTAGATTACATGAAGATATGCCGAGTGCTGTTTATTAAACACAATAGACGCGAGCGAGTGCCGGCTGTCAGAGGAATCCACAGTAAGATTCACTATTAGGCAGTGGCTAAAAAGCAAACGCCCATGGCAGAAGTCTAAAATGTGTTCTGCACATGCTCAGTTGTATCTGCCAAAGACACTGCACGGGCGTCTAGATTTTTACTGTGTCGATTTCCTTCAAAAAAACGATTTTTAACACATTCTTAATTTTTTTGGAAATAGCAGATATTGTTTAAAGTGAAGTCCTGATATTTGGCAAAGCAAATTTCTAAGTGAACATGTCTCTGCAGTGATTTTTCATGGTGTTAGACTTGCTTCTTAGCAAGTCTGCTTTGTGAGTCTGATTCCGGGCGTGTGTCTTTTTGTGAATTAGATTGGACATCTGCTTATGGGCTCTGGTCAATAGTGAATTAGGCTGGCCATACATTATACAATTATCTGCAGATTTTTGGTTTAGATTTACCAAAAACCATATAATATGAGGTCAAACCTAAACAACACTTTCAGTTGTATCCAATTAGGCAGGCCCTTGCACTACATAGTTGAAGGTAAATCTAAAGGAAATTGGGCAGAAAATCTGCAGATAATTGTATAATGTATGGCCAGCCTTAGGTTGCAGGGTAAAAAATAGACAGACGCCCATGAAAATTGGGCTTAAGCCCATGAATATGCGCCCACGCCCAATAGTGAATCAGGGCCAATATGTCTTTCAGCAGATAGCTTAGGGTGACTGCTTTCCGAAAAGGGGTCATTTGGGGGTGTTTGTTCTATCCTGGTATTTTAGCACCTCAAGAGATGTGATGGGCGGTCAGAAAGTAAAAGCTGTGTAAATTTCAAATTATCTATACCATAGTTTGTAGACCCTATAACTTTCACACAAAGCAATCAATATACACTTATTGGGATTTTTTTTACCAAAAACATGGAGCAGAATACATTTTGGCTTAAATTTATGACTAACTTTGAGTTTACGATATATTTTTTATAGCTGAAAGTAGAAAATATTGTTTTTTTTCATAATTTTCTTGTTTTTTTTGTTGATAGCGCAAAAAATAAAAAGCGCACAGGTGATCAAATACCCCCAAAAGAAAGCTCTATTTGTGCGAAAAAAAGGAGGTAAATTTCGTTTGGGTACAGCATTGCATGACCGCGCAATTATCATTTGAATTAGTGCAGCGCTGTATAGCAAAAAAAGGCATAAATTACAGTATCTATACCATAGTTTGTAGACGCTATAACGTTCACACAAAGCAATCAATATACACTTATTGGGATTTTTTTTACCAAAAACATGGAGCAGAACACATTTTGGCTTAAATTTATAACTAACTTTGAGTTTACGATATATTTTTTATAGCTGTAAAGTAGAATATATTGGTTTTTTTTCAAAATTTTTGTGTTTTTTTGTTTATAGCGCAAAAAATAAAAAGCGCACAGATGATAAAATACCACCAAAAGAAAGCTTTATTTGTGTGAAAAAAAAGACGTAAATTTCGTTTGGGTACTGCATTGCATGACCGCGCAATTATCATTTGAATTAGTGCAGCGCCAAACAGCAAAAAAAGGCCTGGTCATTAAGGAGGGTAAATCCTCAGGAGCTCAAGTGGTTAAATACCACCAACAGAAAGCTCTAGTTGTGTGAAAAAAAGGTCAAATTTTAGTTTGGGTACAATGTTGTATGAGCGCGCAATTGTCATTCAAAGTGTGAGAGCGCTGAAAGCTGAAAATTGGCCTGGGCAGGAAGAGGGTAAAAGTGCCCGGTATGGAAGCGGTTAAGCACTGAGCTATAGCTACTTGACATTGGGCAAGTGACAGTTGGCCGTTTTTGAAAACAAGGGTCAGTTTGACAGAGTCTATACCTGGTAACCTCCATAGCACAGTAGGGAGAGTGCCCGTCCAAAGAGTGCATGGTCGTAGGTTCGAGGCTTACCTCTGCCAAGTGCGTCTATGTATGTACTGGACATGAGATAAATGGAAGTTACTAAATTTTTTTTTTTTTTGGGCTTTGTTTTTTTTTTTAACATTCATTTTCTCTCATTTTATCCATTTGGAAAGCCTTTCATGGTCCCAGTGTGGGTAAAAGAGTCCAGACTGGAAGTGGTTAACCACTTGAGCTCCTGAGGATTTACCCCCCTTAATGACCAGGCCTTTTTTTGCTGTTTGGCGCTGCACTAATTCAAATGATAATTGCGCGGTCATGCAATGCTGTACCCAAACGAAATTTACCTCCTTTTTTTCACACAAATAGAGCTTTCTTTTGGTGGTATTTTATCACCTGTGCGCTTTTTATTTTTTGCGCTATAAACAAAAAAAACACAAAAATTAAAAAAAAAACCTATATTTTCTACTTTCAGCTATAAAAAATATATCGTAAACTCAAAGTTAGTCATAAATTTAAGCCAAAATGTATTCTGCTCCATGTTTTTGGTAAAAAAAATCCCAATAAGTGTATATTGATTGCTTTGTGTGAAAGTTATAGAATCTACAAACTATGGTATAGATAATTTGAAATTTACACAGCTTTTACTTTCTGACCGCCCATCCCATCTCTTGAGGTGCTAAAATACCAGGATAGAACAAACACCCCCAAATGACCCCTTTTCGGAAAGCAGACACCCTAAGCTATCTGCTGAAAGACATATTGGCCTTGATTCACTAAGATGTGAGTGTATTAGCAGAGACTGACCATTCAGGCAGAATCCGGTCAATCAATCAGTCGTCTGACCAGCGTCTAGCAAGCTCATTGACGAGCGTCTACTGACTACTTTGCTATCACTAAATGTGGTATCCCGTCTGGCACATTTTTAGGTGCAATACCGGATATGTTCGCTAGATGGCGCACAAGCGCGGGCTTTATTAACATTGGCGTTCTTATGATGGCAAAATAGAATTCTTAGAATGTAATAAATAGTACACCTGTATTAGAAGTTTCTATTTTCTTCTATTTCTTTTCTTGCTGTGTCTCCAAAATGATCAGGAAACTAATGCATTTACTAATGAATGTCATACATTCTGTACTCAAATGTTAAACATTTTCACACTTATATCTCAAATAATTTATATACTTCTAATTTCCCAATATAATTATATATCTTCATTCTCTTTAATCACGTAACTATTCTATGGTAAAGACAAGTGCAGCGCTATAAATGCATGTGATCAATAATGAACGCATGTAAAAACCAAAAAGTGCAAAGAATTGCAACAATGATGTAATATTGTAAATGGTGCTAAAATAAGTTCATAGAATCATTCCTGAATAATGGAATGTCCTTCGTGTGAGAGTACCAACTCAGAGAGTGCCTATGAATGGCACGTGTGGTCTCGTGGATGAATGTTACTTGCGTACTGTTCTTCTGCCAATTAGGAAATGTGCAAGTTTCATGCCGTGTATATTTCATTGTAACTTTTTCTCTTTTAAATCTGTCTCCTTATACAACTTGACCCCCTCCCCCACCCCATCATCACCTGTCCCATATGCAACTCTATGGATCACCGCCCCACTCTTTAACTATCTATTTACTGATCAAGTGAATGTGTCTCATTTTCTATCAGCTACAGCTCAGATCTCACATTATTATACAATTGCTGATTGTATCTCACCACTAGTCTGATTGAATTCACAATTCCTGGTCAGTCCTGTTCCCTGACCTCTAATAACCTTTAGGGCCAGTTCACACTACATGTGTTTCAGTTGCTTTTTCAGCATCACAAACGCACAGAAAGAAGGTTATATGGTTGTCAATGTCATAGTTCACATCAGCGCTTGCATTTTCAATGCATTGCAGGTGCTGTAAACAAAGTTGACCACGCTGCATTGTTTCTGCACAGAACTGTACTGGAACACATTGAAACGTCCTTGAATGTACTAAAACGCACATGTCCCTAACTACATTGAATACAAAGAAAATAGAAAAAAATAAGTGGAAGGGATACAAAAATGCAATGTAAACATGTCCAAAACGCATCCAAAATGTACTGGAACACACTAAACATGCATGCCAAAAGGGCATGAAAAAAACCCATCAGGAACACATCTAGACTGTTTCTATAGTGTGAACCAGCCCTTAGGACTTGTTCACACCATTGGTGGTGCAAAAACGCATGCAAGAACACACATTTTCCAGCACAGCAAAGAAATGCAATGCCCTATGTAGATGTGCGCAGGTACCATGATGAAAACGTTGTTGCACCTACACACGTCTATTAAAAACAGCCCCATTCACAGCCACAAATACGCATGGCACCACACTACTGTGCGGTTAGGTGCGACACACTTGGAAAATAACATAAAAATAAGCCAACATGGCTAAAACATATCTTGAAAATATGGGGACTCTGATATCCGGCGACAGTCCGTTCACGAACGAGAAGCAATTCTGCACCCCTAAAACCAACATAGAGGAAAGGGATGGTCAAATTGCTGTGCTGCTTCCAAACCACCTCTGGCATGCCAGGGTCATTATGCAGGTCCTCGATGCCAATTCTTGCCTGCGGCCACAAAATATCCACTGGCCACAAGTGAAGGTGAGTGGAGGACGTGAAGGTGGATTTCTACCAGCTTCAACCGCAAGCAGTACCACTCCTGAAAAATGAGAACAAATAATCATTGACACGTCATCATGACAGTCAATTCTCAGTGCAGGCTATCTAGAGTGTCTTTCATTTTTAACCATTTCAAGAGTTCAAGGAAACATTCTTGGAGCATCTACTGTGTTTGGAAAGGCCAAAGGTCCCCCCCCCTCCCCCAGGCACACTAATGCTTATGCAGGCCATAGACGGGGAGAAAAACAGCAGATTTTTCTTTTAAAAAATGAAAAATCGGTTGTTCAAGCGGCCGATGTTACTAGCAATGGTAAAAAAAAAAAATCGGCCGATTTTCATCCCGTCTACAGCCGGCAAAAAGTGTCCCTGCAGAGAGCTCCGCTATTTCTTTGACAGTTCTTTGACATTTATAGCGGTTGCAACAATGTATTTGTATCCATTTCGGATACAGATGTTTTTAATCGGAAACAAATAGATACAATGTTGCAACCGCTGTAAATGTCAAGGAACTGTCAAAGAAATAGCGGAGCTCTCTGCAGGGACACTTTTTGCCATACTGGGATTCCTCTCATTTTTCATCCTTCTTCTTCCTCTTCTTCTTCTTCTTCATCATCATCCTCTTCTACTTCTTCTTCATCATCATCCTCTTCTTCTTCATCATCATCCTCTTCTTCTTCTTCATCATCATCCTCTTCTTCATCATCCTCTTCTTCTTCATCATCTTCATCATCCTCTTCTTCCTCTTCATCATCTTCTTCTTCTTCATCATCATCATCATCATCCTCATCATCTTCTTCATCATCATCCTCTTCTTCTTCTTCATCATCATCCTCTTCTTCTTCTTCTTCTTCTTCTTCATCATCATCATCCTCTTCTTCTTCCTCTTCATCATCTTCTTCTTCTTCTTCATCATCATCATCCTCATCATCTTCTTCATCATCATCCTCTTCTTCATCATCATCATCCTCTTCTTCTTCTTCTTCATCATCATCCTCTTCTTCTTCATCATCATCATCATCCTCTTCTTCTTCTTCTTCTTCATCATCATCATCATCATCCTCTTCTTCTTCATCATCCTCTTCTTCTTCTTCTTCACCATCATCCTCTTCTTCTTCTTCTTCTTCTTCTTCTTCTTCTTCTTCTTCATCCTCTTCTTCTTCTTCATCATCATCATCCTCTTCTTCTTCATCATCATCTTCATCATCATCCTCTTCTTCATCGTCTTCTTCTTCATCATCATCACCCTCTGCATCATCATCCTCTTCTTCATCATCATCATCCTTTTCTTCATCATCATCATCCTCTTCTTCTTCTTCATCATCATCCTCTTCTTCTTCATCATCCTCTTCTTCATCACCCTCTTCTTCTTCATCATCTTCTTCATCATCATCATCCTCTTCTTCTTCTTCTTCTTCTTCTTCTTCATCATCATCCTCCTCTTCATCATCTTCTTCTTCTTCATCATCATCATCATCCTCTTCATCATCATCCTCTTCTTCATCATCTTCTTCATCATCCTCTTCTTCTTTTTCTTCTTTTTGTCTTCCTCTTGCAGGTCACTGCTCATGTGCAGATTTTTTATCAGTAAAAAATCGGCCGATTTGCCCATCATTGCCGCGAAAATCGGCCGATCGGCAAATTCGGCCGTTTTTTTCCAACTTTACCGAAAAAAAAAATCTGCCAAAATACCGAAAGACGGCCGAACAAATAGCCCACTAACGATCCGAAAATCGGCCGATTTTCGACCCACCTATGGCCTGCATAAGATATGGTGTGGCCCTAGGGTCAATGTGTGTTTAGAATACTTCCAAAATGCACATACAAAAACACTCCATCCAAATGCATGTTGCATTTCTATAGCATGTTAAACAGAAGAATAACGCACTTACATAATGTTAACATGCGCAAGTAAAAATAGACAAAATCCACATCCTTTTATTCTGGCTTCACATACACGCATTGTGGTCTAACACCGCACTCCTGGGCAAATCACATGCAATTTGTGTGCGTTGCAATTAGAGACAAACATTTTGCACACCTCAAATTGCACCGCATCCGGGCCAAAAATGTGCAGGACCCTTTTTCAGGGTATGCACATGGGTGTGAATAGGCATGCCATCCAATTTGGCAAATCGCAATACGCTTTGTGTACCAATTTTGGTGTGTTGGAAACTTCACCTAGAAAGCCGCAGCAGGTGGCATGAAGGGGTTGCGGTTGCGATGCGGTGCAGCGCTTGCACAGAAAACACTGCAAATTTCACATCGCATCTGTGTGACACCAGAATGTGCCAGTATGTGGCTTGACAAAGCACAGTGGTCAGTGCAGATTATTTTCAATCCATGTTTTTTACACTTTTCATTCACTGGTTTAACTCAGGTGATCGTTAATCCCAATTATCTCCGGAGATCACATGCAGCCCCTCAACCATCTACACATATCTCTGGAAATCTATACAGATCTCCTTGAAAAAATGTCTCCTCTCTTCTTCGGAAAACAATTGTCCTGCACCTCATAAACAGGGGGACAGAGAAGACTTCTCCTTGATAACTAAAATCAGATTAATTATCTGTGCTTAATAAACATACACCAATACTGCAAATGCATTGTACTGTCCAAGGCATTGCACACTAATGCATTGCACACTAGAAATGTCAAATGCGTTAGTGTGTACAGTGCATGAGTGTAAAATGCTTTAGTGCACACTGCAGTGTACAACGCATTGCACACTGTAATACACTGTACAATGTAATACCGTGTACACCCACACATTGTACAATGTAATACCGTGTACACCCACACATTGTAGACTAATGCACTGTACACTATCATGTAGGATGGAGCTACGCATTGCACACTGTGATACCGTGTACACCCACACATTGTAGACTGTAATGCACTGTACACTGTCATGCAGGATGGAGCAACGCATTGCCCACTGTGATACCGTGTACACCCACACATTGTAGACTGTAATGCACTGTACACTGTCATGCAGGATAGAGCTACGCATTGCCCACTGTGATACCGTGTACACCCACACATTGTAGACTGTAATGCACTGTACACTGTCATGCAGGATAGAGCTACGCATTGCACACTGTGATACCGTGTACACCCACACATTGTAGACTGTAATGCACTGTACACTGTCATGCAGGCTGGAGCTACGCATTGCACACTGTGATACGCTGTCCACTGTCATGCAGAATCCAGCAACGCATTGCACACTGTAATACCATGTACACCAACACATTGTAGAATGTAATGCATTATACGCAGTATACATGTCCAGATATTCAAAGATTAGCCATGAAGGCCTAGCTGGTTTCCTATTTGGTGACCGCAGATAGCCGAATAACGCTACACTGCATCCAGGCAGCTCTGGGAGGGTGTCATATGACATCCTGGCAGAACGCGCTCTCCGTGATTGCTGTGTCCTAAGGACACAGCTGATCACGTGATGTGGTGAAGGCCAATCACAGCGGCTTTTTACCATGTGATCAGCCATGTCCAATGACACGCTGATCACCGGGAAATGCATTTGCCGGGTCTTGGCTGCACTTTCATCACGCTGTCAGAATGTGTGGAAAGTACTGCCGAGAACCAGCAGTTATCAAAGCAGGGGTCGGCCCCGATGATCAGTGCCCACCAGTGCCACCCAACAGTTCCGCCCAC
The DNA here is from genome assembly GCF_062004578.1 of Staurois parvus. Taxonomy (NCBI): domain Eukaryota; kingdom Metazoa; phylum Chordata; class Amphibia; order Anura; family Ranidae; genus Staurois; species Staurois parvus. Next base: position 3,818,720 of record NW_028318368.1, read on the forward strand.
CTGTGGCCAGCAGTGCCGCCCACCAGTGCTGCCTCATCAACGCACATCAGTGTTGCTAAATTACCAGTTTACCAAATGTTATAATATAAACAGACTTTTATTCATTATGAGCTATTTTGTGGTTTATCGAGCAAAAAGTAAAACTCACAGCAGCAAGTCAATACCACCCAAAGAAAGCTCTATTTGTCTGAAAAAACTGATATAAATTTAAGATGGGTACAATGTGGCATGACCGCACAATTGTCATTCAAAGTGTAACAGTGCAGAAAGATGAAAATTGGCCAGGACAGGAAGGGGGTAGGAGTACCCAGTAGGCAAGTGGTTAATATCATTGACCCATCAATACCCAGGAGCTAATGTGCAGATAAGTAGCATGTGCACCAAGTGAGATTCTGCTAGGCCCCACCCACAAAATTACAATTACCTGTCCCTCACATGTTATAAACATATTTGCAATGGCCACACTTACTTTACATATAAGGATCATCTCCTCAGTTGAGAACTGTGCTCTCGCCATGTCCAAATGCCAATAAAGTTATCAAAATTTTCAACCAACACAAAACCTCCATCCACTTACACTCCCCACAACCACTTCCGGGTGCGCGCGCACGTGATGACGGACTTCCAGGATAGCCGTTCATGCGCCATGCGGACACCTGTTTGGTGCTTATTTGTTTGCAATCGCACATTTCTATGCACGGCTATGATAGCTTTCGCGAATGTGTGTTTCTTATTGATTTGTTTTTTTTAACCTTAGCTAATATTTGTTGCCAAAGGCCAAAAATCAACAAAGTGTGGACGATTTTATTACTGTAAATCGAATTGTAGAAAACTTGTAGCTGGCTGCACAGTGAATGTGACATTCATTAGTACAGAACAATATTGTGGTGCAAGTGGGTTTTCTTTTTTTTTTGGTTTTGAAAAAGCCAGTTTACACACACTTGCATATTCACACTCATATAATCTGCTCAAATGTAGCTTGTAAAAGTATACAAAGTAACTACTAAGGTTGTTCATATATTGAACATAAAATAAACACAAAAACATCGGTCAAACATTTATTGATCAAATATATCTTCATTTATTTGGTCAGCAGGAACAAGTAGGTATAGTCAATATCTTGGTGAGTCACAAAAAGAATAGGATTGATGTGGCAAAAATAAAACACTCCTGCTCATAAGAGCTTACAATCTAAAGATACTTCTAATGAACTGTGTGTGCTCAGGTTATAGCAGGAAACGAAGGGGAAGAGGAATCAAGTAACATTTTCGTGCACATAAGATTTACTTACACAATCACGTAGTATAAAGATCCATTCACAAAAAAAAGTCTACAGATCAAAATATCAAGAAAACAAAGCATGTGAAAAAAAACCCTCCCACCTCTACAAATCCCCTCCCACCTCTACAAATCCCCTACACATACATTTGTCAGCAGGTTTGTCAGAAAAATGCATTGGAGTCTAAATAAGCAAGCAAAATTAAAACAAGAGCAGATTTTAAACAAAACGATTGACATGTGTGAGGCTTTCAATGCAAAGAGAAAAAACACAATCATTGTGCAATAACACACAAACACACTTTACAAGGCCAAAAATATGCAAACATTTCCAGCCCACTTCCAAACACAGCCTGAGTGGTGTCTGGGGCAATTCAGCACAAAATCTCTTCTTCCCCCAAACCACTACAAGCAAGGACTTAGTCACAAACCACCCGGCCTAGTAACAGGCCAAATCACTCCCTACTGCACGTCTTTATATAAGCTAGGTTGTATTTGGAGCGTGCCAAACAAGGCCCCACACCCAATGAAGCCTCACCCACCACTGACCTTAAGTTGGTCAGTGAAAGTGTTTTCACCTGATGAATCCGCTTCCTACCTGCATTAACCCTTGGTATACAGGCCCCACAAATCAGAAAGATATATACAGTGAAATGTACGTGTGCAGCATACAACAGAACATTGAGCAGGGATGTGAAAGGGAACCCCAATTGGAACCTTTATTGCTACTATGGTCACAATTCCCTCCAGATTCTCACATGAGTTAAGACAGTCACATGACCACATCTTGTATGCGATATTGAAAATGACAAATCGATTTGACTAGTATGGTGAATTTCCCATCAATTGGCGAAACACTCCAGAAATCAAACATCACCAAACATTACACTCTGGGCAAAGCGGATTTACAAATCATGCGACTTACAGTAATGTTGACCATTTCAATGCAATTTTCAAAGACATCTGACACAGATCTCTATGCAAATTGCCACTAAAGTAGAACATGTACTACTTAAGAAATCAGTGTTTGAAACACACCCATATGGTCGCTCTAATACAGTGTTTCTCAACTCCAGTCCTCCTGGACCCCCAACAGGTCATGTTTTCAGGATTTCCCTCAGATGAAACAGCTGTGGTAATTACTAAGGCAGTGAAACTGATCAAATCACCTGTGCAAAATAATGGAAATCCTGAAAACATGACCTGTTGGGGGTCCATGAGGACTGGAGTTGAGAAACACTGCTCTAATAGCAGACAATAGGGTGCGACTTTGCAGACGATTTACAACTTGCATGCTGTGCAAATCACATGCCAAGTCCCACTCAATGTGCACGCTATTGTATCGTTCATATTGTTGTGGTTCAAACTTGGTCGTAGCCGCAAGTAATAATAGAGTAATGAATACACTACTTTTCATGCAATTTGCTGAGAGATCGGTGTCGGATGTCTTGCAAATTGCACTTGAAATCACCATGTACCCCGACTTTGAAATCATGCAACTTCTATGCAAGTCACATGATGTGACTGTGGTGTCAATAACACCACTTAGAAATCTGCTTTAATGTGACCGGGTGGCCCCCAGTAACATTGTTTGGGATTGCCATGCAATTGGCATGACAGGCGACTTGCAAATCGTAGACCAAGTCGCACCCTATTGGCCACTGTAGGCTCTGTTCACATCCAATTGGATTGTGAACTCGTGCAACTTCACTGTAAGTTGGGCAATTGCCGCATCGGATTAGATGTGACAGTGGTGTTGGCCCCCAGTAACATTGGGTGCAATTTGCCATGCAAAGAGCAAGCTGCTGGCCATGCCAATCACATGACAAGTCGCATCCAGGGTGTGCAATTTCAGGAGTGATTTGTGCATTGACATCGTACCTGATATTGGATATAATGAATGTGAATGTGAGTGTATTAACATACGCCATTTGTTGCAGCGAGAGTTCAAAGGTATTTGAGAATTGTGGCCAATTATTAGCAATTTAACACAATTGAAAACACAACTAGTTAGTAATTCTCTAGAAAACACAGTAAAATTGGCAACTTAAAGAGTAATTTTCAATTGCATATAGTGTGAGCGAAGCAGGAAAATCAACAAAGGAAATAAATCTTTGAAGGCGTGCGGTACCTGCCTGCTGGGATACGGGTCTGCTATGCATTTGGGGGAAAAATGCACGCCAGGATTTGTGACAAGTTTGATGTGTGGATTCACCAACCAAGTCTTTTCTCTCTCGCTCACTCTTCTGAATGTCTCTCTTTATCACTCTTCAGTATGTATATCTCGCTCACTCTTCTTCGTCTCACTGGCTCGCTCTTCTCTCTCTCTGTCAGCTCTTTGCTTGCCAAATCCTTCACAAAAGTGGGTGGAGTGTAAACCATCCTTATCAAATCTATTAGTAGTCCAGGCCCTTACTTTATCCCATTGTATGACATTCACATAAGGTGCAGCTTTGAAGGTGTTTCAACAGACAAGGCCTCATTCTAATTCACATTTTAGGGATCATTTAGACAGAAAGCAAAGATGTTGCCAGAACATCTATTTGAAGACAGCCACACATGGAGATCATGCTACTTCCTTGGCGTGGTTGGGATTCAAACCGACAACCCTAGAGTTGTGAGGCAGTAGTGCTAACCACTAATCCACGGAGCTACATTGCTAATCCAGCCTGTATTTCTGTGCTGTGAATCAATCCTAAATCCCTGGGCAAGGTCAGTGTAACTACCAGATATCTCCAATGTGACACAAATGTTATGCTATGTTACCAATTCAGATGTATGTTGGTTCTATGTATCCCAATACAAAGGATTGCAATACTAATACAGGCGTACCTCGGTTTACCAACGCCTCAGGGAACGTCATATTTGGGGTACAAATGCCAAACCATTTCAGTTCATTGTTCTGTTTACAAATGTTTGAATAATTTGGTACGGGCACGTGGCCTGGTATGGTTCAGGAAGGGGGGGGGGGCGCTCGCTCGTCCCCCCCCCCCCCTTTCCTGACCTGCCGGGCTGCATGCTCGGATAAGTATGTGTTATGGATTTTGGGGGGTACCCCATGCTGTTTTTTATACCCCTTAACATCCATACGAGACCCGAAGGGCTTAGTATGGATGGGAGGGGGGACCCCACGCCGGTTATTTAAAACACTGTTTATAATGCCCTGCAATACTTTGACATTCAACTGTCAGTGGGGAACTCCGCCGACAGCTGAAACATGAGCGCTGCATTGGTTTTCACTACTAAAATGCCGCATGAGTTGATAACATATCATGCGGGATTGTAGGAGCAACAGCCATGTGTTAATGTTTCAGCTGTCAGCGGGGTTCCCCACTGACAGCTGAATGTAAAATAATTCCCTTTATTGCAGAAATAATAAAAAAAAAGCATGGGGTCCCCCCTCCCATCTGTACCAAGCCCTTCGGATCTGGTATGGATATTAAGGGGGAACTCCATGCTGAAATTTAAAAAAAAACAGCGTGGGTCCCCCTCAATACCCATACCAGACCCTTATCCGAGCATGCAGCCCGGCAGGTCAGAAAAGGGGGGGGACCCTGTACTGTGTTTTTTTTACACCACACTTTTTTTTTTGTGAAGGAGTCTGCGGGAGCATGTACCGCAGACTCCTTCACGTAGGGGGCGGGATCTGGGGGCCCCCTTGTTAAAGGGGGCTTCCAGATTCTGATAAGCCCCCCGCCCGCAGACCCCCACAACCACCAGCCAGGGTTGTGGGGAAGAGGCCCTTGTCCTCATCAACATGGGGACAAGGTGCTTTGGGGGGGGAGCCCCCCCTGCCCCAAAGCACCCCCCCATGTTGAGGGCATGTGGCCTGGTATGGTTCAGGTTTTCTGACCTGCCGGGCTGCATGCTCGGATAAGGGTCTGGTATGGATATTGAGGGGGACCCACGCTGTTTTTTTTTAAAATTTCAGCGTGGAGTTCCCCCTTAATATCCATACCAGACCTGAAGGGCTTGGTAAGGATGAGAGGGGGGACCCACGCTGTTTTTTTTTTGTTTTTTTTATTGCGGACCTTTATTTTTACATTCAGCTGTCAAAATAAATATTATCTAGACCTTTGAAATAAGTAAAATCATTACAGAAATAATTATAAAGTATAAGAAACAAAAATAGAATCACTAGAACTAAGGAAATCAAATTAGATTACATGAAGATATGCCGAGTGCTGTTTATTAAACACAATAGACGCGAGCGAGTGCCGGCTGTCAGAGGAATCCACAGTAAGATTCACTATTAGGCAGTGGCTAAAAAGCAAACGCCCATGGCAGAAGTCTAAAATGTGTTCGCACATGCTCAGTTGTATCTGCCAAAGACACTGCACGGGCGTCTAGATTTTTACTGTGTCGATTTCCTTCAAAAAAACGATTTTTAACACATTCTTAATTTTTTTGGAAATAGCAGATATTGTTTAAAGTGAAGTCCTGATATTTGGCAAAGCAAATTTCTAAGTGAACATGTCTCTGCAGTGATTTTTCATGGTGTTAGACTTGCTTCTTAGCAAGTCTGCTTTGTGAGTCTGATTCCGGGCGTGTGTCTTTTTGTGAATTAGATTGGACATCTGCTTATGGGCTCTGGTCAATAGTGAATTAGGCTGGCCATACATTATACAATTATCTGCAGATTTTTGGTTTAGATTTACCAAAAACCATATAATATGAGGTCAAACCTAAACAACACTTTCAGTTGTATCCAATTAGGCAGGCCCTTGCACTACATAGTTGAAGGTAAATCTAAAGGAAATTGGGCAGAAAATCTGCAGATAATTGTATAATGTATGGCCAGCCTTAGGTTGCAGGGTAAAAAATAGACAGACGCCCATGAAAATTGGGCTTAAGCCCATGAATATGCGCCCACGCCCAATAGTGAATCAGGGCCAATATGTCTTTCAGCAGATAGCTTAGGGTGACTGCTTTCCGAAAAGGGGTCATTTGGGGGTGTTTGTTCTATCCTGGTATTTTAGCACCTCAAGAGATGTGATGGGCGGTCAGAAAGTAAAAGCTGTATAAATTTCAAATTATCTATACCATAGTTTGTAGACCCTATAACTTTCACACAAAGCAATCAATATACACTTATTGGGATTTTTTTTACCAAAAACATGGAGCAGAATACATTTTGGCTTAAATTTATGACTAACTTTGAGTTTACGATATATTTTTTATAGCTGAAAGTAGAAAATATTGTTTTTTTTCATAATTTTCTTGTTTTTTTTGTTGATAGCGCAAAAAATAAAAAGCGCACAGGTGATCAAATACCCCCAAAAGAAAGCTCTATTTGTGCGAAAAAAAGGAGGTAAATTTCGTTTGGGTACAGCATTGCATGACCGCGCAATTATCATTTGAATTAGTGCAGCGCTGTATAGCAAAAAAAGGCATAAATTACAGTATCTATACCATAGTTTGTAGACGCTATAACGTTCACACAAAGCAATCAATATACACTTATTGGGATTTTTTTTACCAAAAACATGGAGCAGAACACATTTTGGCTTAAATTTATAACTAACTTTGAGTTTACGATATATTTTTTATAGCTGTAAAGTAGAATATATTGGTTTTTTTTCAAAATTTTTGTGTTTTTTTGTTTATAGCGCAAAAAATAAAAAGCGCACAGATGATAAAATACCACCAAAAGAAAGCTTTATTTGTGTGAAAAAAAAGACGTAAATTTCGTTTGGGTACTGCATTGCATGACCGCGCAATTATCATTTGAATTAGTGCAGCGCCAAACAGCAAAAAAAGGCCTGGTCATTAAGGAGGGTAAATCCTCAGGAGCTCAAGTGGTTAAATACCACCAACAGAAAGCTCTAGTTGTGTGAAAAAAAGGTCAAATTTTAGTTTGGGTACAATGTTGTATGAGCGCGCAATTGTCATTCAAAGTGTGAGAGCGCTGAAAGCTGAAAATTGGCCTGGGCAGGAAGAGGGTAAAAGTGCCCGGTATGGAAGCGGTTAAGCACTGAGCTATAGCTACTTGACATTGGGCAAGTGACAGTTGGCCGTTTTTGAAAACAAGGGTCAGTTTGACAGAGTCTATACCTGGTAACCTCCATAGCACAGTAGGGAGAGTGCCCGTCCAAAGAGTGCATGGTCGTAGGTTCGAGGCTTACCTCTGCCAAGTGCGTCTATGTATGTACTGGACATGAGATAAATGGAAGTTACTAAATTTTTTTTTTTTTTGGGCTTTGTTTTTTTTTTTAACATTCATTTTCTCTCATTTTATCCATTTGGAAAGCCTTTCATGGTCCCAGTGTGGGTAAAAGAGTCCAGACTGGAAGTGGTTAACCACTTGAGCTCCTGAGGATTTACCCCCCTTAATGACCAGGCCTTTTTTTGCTGTTTGGCGCTGCACTAATTCAAATGATAATTGCGCGGTCATGCAATGCTGTACCCAAACGAAATTTACCTCCTTTTTTTCACACAAATAGAGCTTTCTTTTGGTGGTATTTTATCACCTGTGCGCTTTTTATTTTTTGCGCTATAAACAAAAAAAACACAAAAATTAAAAAAAAAACCTATATTTTCTACTTTCAGCTATAAAAAATATATCGTAAACTCAAAGTTAGTCATAAATTTAAGCCAAAATGTATTCTGCTCCATGTTTTTGGTAAAAAAAATCCCAATAAGTGTATATTGATTGCTTTGTGTGAAAGTTATAGAATCTACAAACTATGGTATAGATAATTTGAAATTTACACAGCTTTTACTTTCTGACCGCCCATCACATCTCTTGAGGTGCTAAAATACCAGGATAGAACAAACACCCCCAAATGACCCCTTTTCGGAAAGCAGACACCCTAAGCTATCTGCTGAAAGACATATTGGCCTTGATTCACTAAGATGTGAGTGTATTAGCAGAGACTGACCATTCAGGCAGAATCCGGTCAATCAATCAGTCGTCTGACCAGCGTCTAGCAAGCTCATTGACGAGCGTCTACTGACTACTTTGCTATCACTAAATGTGGTATCCCGTCTGGCACATTTTTAGGTGCAATACCGGATATGTTCGCTAGATGGCGCACAAGCGCGGGCTTTATTAACATTGGCGTTCTTATGATGGCAAAATAGAATTCTTAGAATGTAATAAATAGTACACCTGTATTAGAAGTTTCTATTTTCTTCTATTTCTTTTCTTGCTGTGTCTCCAAAATGATCAGGAAACTAATGCATTTACTAATGAATGTCATACATTCTGTACTCAAATGTTAAACATTTTCACACTTATATCTCAAATAATTTATATACTTCTAATTTCCCAATATAATTATATATCTTCATTCTCTTTAATCACGTAACTATTCTATGGTAAAGACAAGTGCAGCGCTATAAATGCATGTGATCAATAATGAACGCATGTAAAAACCAAAAAGTGCAAAGAATTGCAACAATGATGTAATATTGTAAATGGTGCTAAAATAAGTTCATAGAATCATTCCTGAATAATGGAATGTCCTTCGTGTGAGAGTACCAACTCAGAGAGTGCCTATGAATGGCACGTGTGGTCTCGTGGATGAATGTTACTTGCGTACTGTTCTTCTGCCAATTAGGAAATGTGCAAGTTTCATGCCGTGTATATTTCATTGTAACTTTTTCTCTTTTAAATCTGTCTCCTTATACAACTTGACCCCCTCCCCCACCCCATCATCACCTGTCCCATATGCAACTCTATGGATCACCGCCCCACTCTTTAACTATCTATTTACTGATCAAGTGAATGTGTCTCATTTTCTATCAGCTACAGCTCAGATCTCACATTATTATACAATTGCTGATTGTATCTCACCACTAGTCTGATTGAATTCACAATTCCTGGTCAGTCCTGTTCCCTGACCTCTAATAACCTTTAGGGCCAGTTCACACTACATGTGTTTCAGTTGCTTTTTCAGCATCACAAACGCACAGAAAGAAGGTTATATGGTTGTCAATGTCATAGTTCACATCAGCGCTTGCATTTTCAATGCATTGCAGGTGCTGTAAACAAAGTTGACCACGCTGCATTGTTTCTGCACAGAACTGTACTGGAACACATTGAAACGTCCTTGAATGTACTAAAACGCACATGTCCCTAACTACATTGAATACAAAGAAAATAGAAAAAAATAAGTGGAAGGGATACAAAAATGCAATGTAAACATGTCCAAAACGCATCCAAAATGTACTGGAACACACTAAACATGCATGCCAAAAGGGCATGAAAAAAACCCATCAGGAACACATCTAGACTGTTTCTATAGTGTGAACCAGCCCTTAGGACTTGTTCACACCATTGGTGGTGCAAAAACGCATGCAAGAACACACATTTTCCAGCACAGCAAAGAAATGCAATGCCCTATGTAGATGTGCGCAGGTACCATGATGAAAACGTTGTTGCACCTACACACGTCTATTAAAAACAGCCCCATTCACAGCCACAAATACGCATGGCACCACACTACTGTGCGGTTAGGTGCGACACACTTGGAAAATAACATAAAAATAAGCCAACATGGCTAAAACATATCTTGAAAATATGGGGACTCTGATATCCGGCGACAGTCCGTTCACGAACGAGAAGCAATTCTGCACCCCTAAAACCAACATAGAGGAAAGGGATGGTCAAATTGCTGTGCTGCTTCCAAACCACCTCTGGCATGCCAGGGTCATTATGCAGGTCCTCGATGCCAATTCTTGCCTGCGGCCACAAAATATCCACTGGCCACAAGTGAAGGTGAGTGGAGGACGTGAAGGTGGATTTCTACCAGCTTCAACCGCAAGCAGTACCACTCCTGAAAAATGAGAACAAATAATCATTGACACGTCATCATGACAGTCAATTCTCAGTGCAGGCTATCTAGAGTGTCTTTCATTTTTAACCATTTCAAGAGTTCAAGGAAACATTCTTGGAGCATCTACTGTGTTTGGAAAGGCCAAAGGTCCCCTTCCTCCCCCAGGCACACTAATGCTTATGCAGGCCATAGACGGGGAGAAAAACAGCAGATTTTTCTTTTAAAAAATGAAAAATCGGTTGTTCAAGCGGCCGATGTTACTAGCAATGGTAAAAAAAAAAAATCGGCCGATTTTCATCCCGTCTACAGCCGGCAAAAAGTGTCCCTGCAGAGAGCTCCGCTATTTCTTTGACAGTTCTTTGACATTTATAGCGGTTGCAACAATGTATTTGTATCCATTTCGGATACAGATGTTTTTAATCGGAAACAAATAGATACAATGTTGCAACCGCTGTAAATGTCAAGGAACTGTCAAAGAAATAGCGGAGCTCTCTGCAGGGACACTTTTTGCCATACTGGGATTCCTCTCATTTTTCATCCTTCTTCTTCCTCTTCTTCTTCTTCTTCATCATCATCCTCTTCTACTTCTTCTTCATCATCATCCTCTTCTTCTTCATCATCATCCTCTTCTTCTTCTTCATCATCATCCTCTTCTTCATCATCCTCTTCTTCTTCATCATCTTCATCATCCTCTTCTTCCTCTTCATCATCTTCTTCTTCTTCTTCATCATCATCATCATCCTCATCATCTTCTTCATCATCATCCTCTTCTTCTTCTTCATCATCATCCTCTTCTTCTTCTTCATCATCATCATCCTCTTCTTCTTCCGCTTCATCATCTTCTTCTTCTTCTTCTTCATCATCATCATCCTCATCATCTTCTTCATCATCATCCTCTTCTTCATCATCATCATCCTCTTCTTCTTCTTCTTCATCATCATCCTCTTCTTCTTCATCATCATCATCATCCTCTTCTTCTTCTTCTTCTTCATCATCATCATCCTCTTCTTCTTCATCATCCTCTTCTTCTTCTTCTTCACCATCATCCTCTTCTTCTTCATCATCCTCTTCTTCTTCTTCTTCATCATCATCATCCTCTTCTTCTTCATCATCATCTTCATCATCATCCTCTTCTTCATCATCATCACCCTCTGCATCATCATCCTCTTCTTCATCATCATCATCCTTTTCTTCATCATCATCATCCTCTTCTTCTTCTTCATCATCATCCTCTTCTTCTTCATCATCCTCTTCTTCATCACCCTCTTCTTCTTCATCATCTTCTTCATCATCATCATCCTCTTCTTCTTCTTCTTCTTCTTCTTCTTCATCATCATCCTCCTCTTCATCATCTTCTTCTTCTTCATCATCATCATCATCCTCTTCATCATCATCCTCTTCTTCATCATCTTCTTCATCATCCTCTTCTTCTTTTTCTTCTTTTTGTCTTCCTCTTGCAGGTCACTGCTCATGTGCAGATTTTTTATCAGTAAAAAATCGGCCGATTTGCCCATCATTGCCGCGAAAATCGGCCGATCGGCAAATTCGGCCGTTTTTTTCCAACTTTACCGAAAAAAAAAATCTGCCAAAATACCGAAAGACGGCCGAACAAATAGCCCACTAACGATCCGAAAATCGGCCGATTTTCGACCCACCTATGGCCTGCATAAGATATGGTGTGGCCCTAGGGTCAATGTGTGTTTAGAATACTTCCAAAATGCACATACAAAAACACTCCATCCAAATGCATGTTGCATTTCTATAGCATGTTAAACAGAAGAATAACGCACTTACATAATGTTAACATGCGCAAGTAAAAATAGACAAAATCCACATCCTTTTATTCTGGCTTCACATACACGCATTGTGGTCTAACACCGCACTCCTGGGCAAATCACATGCAATTTGTGTGCGTTGCAATTAGAGACAAACATTTTGCACACCTCAAATTGCACCGCATCCGGGCCAAAAATGTGCAGGACCCTTTTTCAGGGTATGCACATGGGTGTGAATAGGCATGCCATCCAATTTGGCAAATCGCAATACGCTTTGTGTACCAATTTTGGTGTGTTGGAAACTTCACCTAGAAAGCCGCAGCAGGTGGCATGAAGGGGTTGCGGTTGCGATGCGGTGCAGCGCTTGCACAGAAAACACTGCAAATTTCACATCGCATCTGTGTGACACCAGAATGTGCCAGTATGTGGCTTGACAAAGCACAGTGGTCAGTGCAGATTATTTTCAATCCATGTTTTTTACACTTTTCATTCACTGGTTTAACTCAGGTGATCGTTAATCCCAATTATCTCCGGAGATCACATGCAGCCCCTCAACCATCTACACATATCTCTGGAAATCTATACAGATCTCCTTGAAAAAATGTCTCCTCTCTTCTTCGGAAAACAATTGTCCTGCACCTCATAAACAGGGGGACAGAGAAGACTTCTCCTTGATAACTAAAATCAGATTAATTATCTGTGCTTAATAAACATACACCAATACTGCAAATGCATTGTACTGTCCAAGGCATTGCACACTAATGCATTGCACACTAGAAATGTCAAATGCGTTAGTGTGTACAGTGCATGAGTGTAAAATGCTTTAGTGCACACTGCAGTGTACAACGCATTGCACACTGTAATACACTGTACAATGTAATACCGTGTACACCCACACATTGTACAATGTAATACCGTGTACACCCACACATTGTAGACTAATGCACTGTACACTATCATGTAGGATGGAGCTACGCATTGCACACTGTGATACCGTGTACACCCACACATTGTAGACTGTAATGCACTGTACACTGTCATGCAGGATGGAGCAACGCATTGCCCACTGTGATACCGTGTACACCCACACATTGTAGACTGTAATGCACTGTACACTGTCATGCAGGATAGAGCTACGCATTGCACACTGTGATACCGTGTACACCCACACATTGTAGACTGTAATGCACTGTACACTGTCATGCAGGATAGAGCTACGCATTGCCCACTGTGATACCGTGTACACCCACACATTGTAGACTGTAATGCACTGTACACTGTCATGCAGGATAGAGCTACGCATTGCACACTGTGATACCGTGTACACCCACACATTGTAGACTGTAATGCACTGTACACTGTCATGCAGGCTGGAGCTACGCATTGCACACTGTGATACGCTGTCCACTGTCATGCAGAATCCAGCAACGCATTGCACACTGTAATACCATGTACACCAACACATTGTAGAATGTAATGCATTATACGCAGTATACATGTCCAGATATTCAAAGATTAGCCATGAAGGCCTAGCTGGTTTCCTATTTGGTGACCGCAGATAGCCGAATAACGCTACACTGCATCCAGGCAGCTCTGGGAGGGTGTCATATGACATCCTGGCAGAACGCGCTCTCCGTGATTGCTGTGTCCTAAGGACACAGCTGATCACGTGATGTGGTGAAGGCCAATCACAGCGGCTTTTTACCATGTGATCAGCCATGTCCAATGACACGCTGATCACCGGGAAATGCATTTGCCGGGTCTTGGCTGCACTTTCATCACGCTGTCAGAATGTGTGGAAAGTACTGCCGAGAACCAGCAGTTATCAAAGCAGGGGTCGGCCCCGATGATCAGTGCCCACCAGTGCCACCCAACAGTTCCGCCCACCTGTGGCCAGCAGTGCCGCCCACCAGTGCTGCCTCATCAACGCACATCAGTGTTGCTAAATTACCAGTTTACCAAATGTTATAATATAAACAGACTTTTATTCATTATGAGCTATTTTGTGGTTTATCGAGCAAAAAGTAAAACTCACAGCAGCAAGTCAATACCACCCAAAGAAAGCTCTATTTGTCTGAAAAAACTGATATAAATTTAAGATGGGTACAATGTGGCATGACCGCACAATTGTCATTCAAAGTGTAACAGTGCAGAAAGATGAAAATTGGCCAGGACAGGAAGGGGGTAGGAGTACCCAGTAGGCAAGTGGTTAATATCATTGACCCATCAATACCCAGGAGCTAATGTGCAGATAAGTAGCATGTGCACCAAGTGAGATTCTGCTAGGCCCCACCCACAAAATTACAATTACCTGTCCCTCACATGTTATAAACATATTTGCAATGGCCACACTTACTTTACATATAAGGATCATCTCCTCAGTTGAGAACTGTGCTCTCGCCATGTCCAAATGCCAATAAAGTTATCAAAATTTTCAACCAACACAAAACCTCCATCCACTTACACTCCCCACAACCACTTCCGGGTGCGCGCGCACGTGATGACGGACTTCCAGGATAGCCGTTCATGCGCCATGCGGACACCTGTTTGGTGCTTATTTGTTTGCAATCGCACATTTCTATGCACGGCTATGATAGCTTTCGCGAATGTGTGTTTCTTATTGATTTGTTTTTTTTAACCTTAGCTAATATTTGTTGCCAAAGGCCAAAAATCAACAAAGTGTGGACGATTTTATTACTGTAAATCGAATTGTAGAAAACTTGTAGCTGGCTGCACAGTGAATGTGACATTCATTAGTACAGAACAATATTGTGGTGCAAGTGGGTTTTCTTTTTTTTTTGGTTTTGAAAAAGCCAGTTTACACACACTTGCATATTCACACTCATATAATCTGCTCAAATGTAGCTTGTAAAAGTATACAAAGTAACTACTAAGGTTGTTCATATATTGAACATAAAATAAACACAAAAACATCGGTCAAACATTTATTGATCAAATATATCTTCATTTATTTGGTCAGCAGGAACAAGTAGGTATAGTCAATATCTTGGTGAGTCACGAAAAGAATAGGATTGATGTGGCAAAAATAAAACACTCCTGCTCATAAGAGCTTACAATCTAAAGATACTTCTAATGAACTGTGTGTGCTCAGGTTATAGCAGGAAACGAAGGGGAAGAGGAATCAAGTAACATTTTCGTGCACATAAGATTTACTTACACAATCACGTAGTATAAAGATCCATTCACAAAAAAAAGTCTACAGATCAAAATATCAAGAAAACAAAGCATGTGAAAAAAAACCCTCCCACCTCTACAAATCCCCTCCCACCTCTACAAATCCCCTACACATACATTTGTCAGCAGGTTTGTCAGAAAAATGCATTGGAGTCTAAATAAGCAAGCAAAATTAAAACAAGAGCAGATTTTAAACAAAACGATTGACATGTGTGAGGCTTTCAATGCAAAGAGAAAAAACACAATCATTGTGCAATAACACACAAACACACTTTACAAGGCCAAAAATATGCAAACATTTCCAGCCCACTTCCAAACACAGCCTGAGTGGTGTCTGGGGCAATTCAGCACAAAATCTCTTCTTCCCCCAAACCACTACAAGCAAGGACTTAGTCACAAACCACCCGGCCTAGTAACAGGCCAAATCACTCCCTACTGCACGTCTTTATATAAGCTAGGTTGTATTTGGAGCGTGCCAAACAAGGCCCCACACCCAATGAAGCCTCACCCACCACTGACCTTAAGTTGGTCAGTGAAAGTGTTTTCACCTGATGAATCCGCTTCCTACCTGCATTAACCCTTGGTATACAGGCCCCACAAATCAGAAAGATATATACAGTGAAATGTACGTGTGCAGCATACAACAGAACATTGAGCAGGGATGTGAAAGGGAACCCCAATTGGAACCTTTATTGCTACTATGGTCACAATTCCCTCCAGATTCTCACATGAGTTAAGACAGTCACATGACCACATCTTGTATGCGATATTGAAAATGACAAATCGATTTGACTAGTATGGTGAATTTCCCATCAATTGGCGAAACACTCCAGAAATCAAACATCACCAAACATTACACTCTGGGCAAAGCGGATTTACAAATCATGCGACTTACAGTAATGTTGACCATTTCAATGCAATTTTCAAAGACATCTGACACAGATCTCTATGCAAATTGCCACTAAAGTAGAACATGTACTACTTAAGAAATCAGTGTTTGAAACACACCCATATGGTCGCTCTAATACAGTGTTTCTCAACTCCAGTCCTCATGGACCCCCAACAGGTCATGTTTTCAGGATTTCCCTCAGATGAAACAGCTGTGGTAATTACTAAGGCAGTGAAACTGATCAAATCACCTGTGCAAAATAATGGAAATCCTGAAAACATGACCTGTTGGGGGTCCATGAGGACTGGAGTTGAGAAACACTGCTCTAATAGCAGACAATAGGGTGCGACTTTGCAGACGATTTACAACTTGCATGCTGTGCAAATCACATGCCAAGTCCCACTCAATGTGCACGCTATTGTATCGTTCATATTGTTGTGGTTCAAACTTGGTCGTAGCCGCAAGTAATAATAGAGTAATGAATACACTACTTTTCATGCAATTTGCTGAGAGATCGGTGTCGGATGTCTTGCAAATTGCACTTGAAATCACCATGTACCCCGACTTTGAAATCATGCAACTTCTATGCAAGTCACATGATGTGACTGTGGTGTCAATAACACCACTTAGAAATCTGCTTTAATGTGACCGGGTGGCCCCCAGTAACATTGTTTGGGATTGCCATGCAATTGGCATGACAGGCGACTTGCAAATCGTAGACCAAGTCGCACCCTATTGGCCACTGTAGGCTCTGTTCACATCCAATTGGATTGTGAACTCGTGCAACTTCACTGTAAGTTGGGCAATTGCCGCATCGGATTAGATGTGACAGTGGTGTTGGCCCCCAGTAACATTGGGTGCAATTTGCCATGCAAAGAGCAAGCTGCTGGCCATGCCAATCACATGACAAGTCGCATCCAGGGTGTGCAATTTCAGGAGTGATTTGTGCATTGACATCGTACCTGATATTGGATATAATGAATGTGAATGTGAGTGTATTAACATACGCCATTTGTTGCAGCGAGAGTTCAAAGGTATTTGAGAATTGTGGCCAATTATTAGCAATTTAACACAATTGAAAACACAACTAGTTAGTAATTCTCTAGAAAACACAGTAAAATTGGCAACTTAAAGAGTAATTTTCAATTGCATATAGTGTGAGCGAAGCAGGAAAATCAACAAAGGAAATAAATCTTTGAAGGCGTGCGGTACCTGCCTGCTGGGATACGGGTCTGCTATGCATTTGGGGGAAAAATGCACGCCAGGATTTGTGACAAGTTTGATGTGTGGATTCACCAACCAAGTCTTTTCTCTCTCGCTCACTCTTCTGAATGTCTCTCTTTATCACTCTTCAGTATGTATATCTCGCTCACTCTTCTTCGTCTCACTGGCTCGCTCTTCTCTCTCTCTGTCAGCTCTTTGCTTGCCAAATCCTTCACAAAAGTGGGTGGAGTGTAAACCATCCTTATCAAATCTATTAGTAGTCCAGGCCCTTACTTTATCCCATTGTATGACATTCACATAAGGTGCAGCTTTGAAGGTGTTTCAACAGACAAGGCCTCATTCTAATTCACATTTTAGGGATCATTTAGACAGAAAGCAAAGATGTTGCCAGAACATCTATTTGAAGACAGCCACACATGGAGATCATGCTACTTCCTTGGCGTGGTTGGGATTCAAACCGACAACCCTAGAGTTGTGAGGCAGTAGTGCTAACCACTAATCCACGGAGCTACATTGCTAATCCAGCCTGTATTTCTGTGCTGTGAATCAATCCTAAATCCCTGGGCAAGGTCAGTGTAACTACCAGATATCTCCAATGTGACACAAATGTTATGCTATGTTACCAATTCAGATGTATGTTGGTTCTATGTATCCCAATACAAAGGATTGCAATACTAATACAGGCGTACCTCGGTTTACCAACGCCTCAGGGAACGTCATATTTGGGGTACAAATGCCAAACCATTTCAGTTCATTGTTCTGTTTACAAATGTTTGAATAATTTGGTACGGGCACGTGGCCTGGTATGGTTCAGGAAGGGGGGGGGGGGGGGGCGCTCGCTCGTCCCCCCCCCCCTTTCCTGACCTGCCGGGCTGCATGCTCGGATAAGTATGTGTTATGGATTTTGGGGGGTACCCCATGCTGTTTTTTATACCCCTTAACATCCATACGAGACCCGAAGGGCTTAGTATGGATGGGAGGGGGGACCCCACGCCGGTTATTTAAAACACTGTTTATAATGCCCTGCAATACTTTGACATTCAACTGTCAGTGGGGAACTCCGCCGACAGCTGAAACATGAGCGCTGCATTGGTTTTCACTACTAAAATGCCGCATGAGTTGATAACATATCATGCGGGATTGTAGGAGCAACAGCCATGTGTTAATGTTTCAGCTGTCAGCGGGGTTCCCCACTGACAGCTGAATGTAAAATAATTCCCTTTATTGCAGAAATAATAAAAAAAAAGCATGGGGTCCCCCCTCCCATCTGTACCAAGCCCTTCGGATCTGGTATGGATATTAAGGGGGAACTCCATGCTGAAATTTAAAAAAAAACAGCGTGGGTCCCCCTCAATACCCATACCAGACCCTTATCCGAGCATGCAGCCCGGCAGGTCAGAAAAGGGGGGGGACCCTGTACTGTGTTTTTTTTACACCACACTTTTTTTTTTGTGAAGGAGTCTGCGGGAGCATGTACCGCAGACTCCTTCACGTAGGGGGCGGGATCTGGGGGCCCCCTTGTTAAAGGGGGCTTCCAGATTCTGATAAGCCCCCCGCCCGCAGACCCCCACAACCACCAGCCAGGGTTGTGGGGAAGAGGCCCTTGTCCTCATCAACATGGGGACAAGGTGCTTTGGGGGGGGAGCCCCCCCTGCCCCAAAGCACCCCCCCATGTTGAGGGCATGTGGCCTGGTATGGTTCAGGTTTTCTGACCTGCCGGGCTGCATGCTCGGATAAGGGTCTGGTATGGATATTGAGGGGGACCCACGCTGTTTTTTTTTAAAATTTCAGCGTGGAGTTCCCCCTTAATATCCATACCAGACCTGAAGGGCTTGGTAAGGATGAGAGGGGGGACCCACGCTGTTTTTTTTTTGTTTTTTTTATTGCGGACCTTTATTTTTACATTCAGCTGTCAAAATAAATATTATCTAGACCTTTGAAATAAGTAAAATCATTACAGAAATAATTATAAAGTATAAGAAACAAAAATAGAATCACTAGAACTAAGGAAATCAAATTAGATTACATGAAGATATGCCGAGTGCTGTTTATTAAACACAATAGACGCGAGCGAGTGCCGGCTGTCAGAGGAATCCACAGTAAGATTCACTATTAGGCAGTGGCTAAAAAGCAAACGCCCATGGCAGAAGTCTAAAATGTGTTCTGCACATGCTCAGTTGTATCTGCCAAAGACACTGCACGGGCGTCTAGATTTTTACTGTGTCGATTTCCTTCAAAAAAACGATTTTTAACACATTCTTAATTTTTTTGGAAATAGCAGATATTGTTTAAAGTGAAGTCCTGATATTTGGCAAAGCAAATTTCTAAGTGAACATGTCTCTGCAGTGATTTTTCATGGTGTTAGACTTGCTTCTTAGCAAGTCTGCTTTGTGAGTCTGATTCCGGGCGTGTGTCTTTTTGTGAATTAGATTGGACATCTGCTTATGGGCTCTGGTCAATAGTGAATTAGGCTGGCCATACATTATACAATTATCTGCAGATTTTTGGTTTAGATTTACCAAAAACCATATAATATGAGGTCAAACCTAAACAACACTTTCAGTTGTATCCAATTAGGCAGGCCCTTGCACTACATAGTTGAAGGTAAATCTAAAGGAAATTGGGCAGAAAATCTGCAGATAATTGTATAATGTATGGCCAGCCTTAGGTTGCAGGGTAAAAAATAGACAGACGCCCATGAAAATTGGGCTTAAGCCCATGAATATGCGTCCACGCCCAATAGTGAATCAGGGCCAATATGTCTTTCAGCAGATAGCTTAGGGTGACTGCTTTCCGAAAAGGGGTCATTTGGGGGTGTTTGTTCTATCCTGGTATTTTAGCACCTCAAGAGATGTGATGGGCGGTCAGAAAGTAAAAGCTGTGTAAATTTCAAATTATCTATACCATAGTTTGTAGACCCTATAACTTTCACACAAAGCAATCAATATACACTTATTGGGATTTTTTTTACCAAAAACATGGAGCAGAATACATTTTGGCTTAAATTTATGACTAACTTTGAGTTTACGATATATTTTTTATAGCTGAAAGTAGAAAATATTGTTTTTTTTCATAATTTTCGTGTTTTTTTTGTTGATAGCGCAAAAAATAAAAAGCGCACAGGTGATCAAATACCCCCAAAAGAAAGCTCTATTTGTGCGAAAAAAAGGAGGTAAATTTCGTTTGGGTACAGCATTGCATGACCGCGCAATTATCATTTGAATTAGTGCAGCGCTGTATAGCAAAAAAAGGCATAAATTACAGTATCTATACCATAGTTTGTAGACGCTATAACGTTCACACAAAGCAATCAATATACACTTATTGGGATTTTTTTTACCAAAAACATGGAGCAGAACACATTTTGGCTTAAATTTATAACTAACTTTGAGTTTACGATATATTTTTTATAGCTGTAAAGTAGAAAATATTGGTTTTTTTTTCAAAATTTTTGTGTTTTTTTGTTTATAGCGCAAAAAATAAAAAGCGCACAGATGATAAAATACCACCAAAAGAAAGCTTTATTTGTGTGAAAAAAAAGACGTAAATTTCGTTTGGGTACTGCATTGCATGACCGCGCAATTATCATTTGAATTAGTGCAGCGCCAAACAGCAAAAAAAGGCCTGGTCATTAAGGAGGGTAAATCCTCAGGAGCTCAAGTGGTTAAATACCACCAACAGAAAGCTCTAGTTGTGTGAAAAAAAGGTCAAATTTTAGTTTGGGTACAATGTTGTATGAGCGCGCAATTGTCATTCAAAGTGTGAGAGCGCTGAAAGCTGAAAATTGGCCTGGGCAGGAAGAGGGTAAAAGTGCCCGGTATGGAAGCGGTTAAGCACTGAGCTATAGCTACTTGACATTGGGCAAGTGACAGTTGGCCGTTTTTGAAAACAAGGGTCAGTTTGACAGAGTCTATACCTGGTAACCTCCATAGCACAGTAGGGAGAGTGCCCGTCCAAAGAGTGCATGGTCGTAGGTTCGAGGCTTACCTCTGCCAAGTGCGTCTATGTATGTACTGGACATGAGATAAATGGAAGTTACTAAATTTTTTTTTTTTTTGGGCTTTGTTTTTTTTTTTAACATTCATTTTCTCTCATTTTATCCATTTGGAAAGCCTTTCATGGTCCCAGTGTGGGTAAAAGAGTCCAGACTGGAAGTGGTTAACCACTTGAGCTCCTGAGGATTTACCCCCCTTAATGACCAGGCCTTTTTTTGCTGTTTGGCGCTGCACTAATTCAAATGATAATTGCGCGGTCATGCAATGCTGTACCCAAACGAAATTTACCTCCTTTTTTTCACACAAATAGAGCTTTCTTTTGGTGGTATTTTATCACCTGTGCGCTTTTTATTTTTTGCGCTATAAACAAAAAAAACACAAAAATTAAAAAAAAAACCTATATTTTCTACTTTCAGCTATAAAAAATATATCGTAAACTCAAAGTTAGTCATAAATTTAAGCCAAAATGTATTCTGCTCCATGTTTTTGGTAAAAAAAATCCCAATAAGTGTATATTGATTGCTTTGTGTGAAAGTTATAGAATCTACAAACTATGGTATAGATAATTTGAAATTTACACAGCTTTTACTTTCTGACCGCCCATCACATCTCTTGAGGTGCTAAAATACCAGGATAGAACAAACACCCCCAAATGACCCCTTTTCGGAAAGCAGACACCCTAAGCTATCTGCTGAAAGACATATTGGCCTTGATTCACTAAGATGTGAGTGTATTAGCAGAGACTGACCATTCAGGCAGAATCCGGTCAATCAATCAGTCGTCTGACCAGCGTCTAGCAAGCTCATTGACGAGCGTCTACTGACTACTTTGCTATCACTAAATGTGGTATCCCGTCTGGCACATTTTTAGGTGCAATACCGGATATGTTCGCTAGATGGCGCACAAGCGCGGGCTTTATTAACATTGGCGTTCTTATGATGGCAAAATAGAATTCTTAGAATGTAATAAATAGTACACCTGTATTAGAAGTTTCTATTTTCTTCTATTTCTTTTCTTGCTGTGTCTCCAAAATGATCAGGAAACTAATGCATTTACTAATGAATGTCATACATTCTGTACTCAAATGTTAAACATTTTCACACTTATATCTCAAATAATTTATATACTTCTAATTTCCCAATATAATTATATATCTTCATTCTCTTTAATCACGTAACTATTCTATGGTAAAGACAAGTGCAGCGCTATAAATGCATGTGATCAATAATGAACGCATGTAAAAACCAAAAAGTGCAAAGAATTGCAACAATGATGTAATATTGTAAATGGTGCTAAAATAAGTTCATAGAATCATTCCTGAATAATGGAATGTCCTTCGTGTGAGAGTACCAACTCAGAGAGTGCCTATGAATGGCACGTGTGGTCTCGTGGATGAATGTTACTTGCGTACTGTTCTTCTGCCAATTAGGAAATGTGCAAGTTTCATGCCGTGTATATTTCATTGTAACTTTTTCTCTTTTAAATCTGTCTCCTTATACAACTTGACCCCCTCCCCCACCCCATCATCACCTGTCCCATATGCAAATCTATGGATCACCGCCCCACTCTTTAACTATCTATTTACTGATCAAGTGAATGTGTCTCATTTTCTATCAGCTACAGCTCAGATCTCACATTATTATACAATTGCTGATTGTATCTCACCACTAGTCTGATTGAATTCACAATTCCTGGTCAGTCCTGTTCCCTGACCTCTAATAACCTTTAGGGCCAGTTCACACTACATGTGTTTCAGTTGCTTTTTCAGCATCACAAACGCACAGAAAGAAGGTTATATGGTTGTCAATGTCATAGTTCACATCAGCGCTTGCATTTTCAATGCATTGCAGGTGCTGTAAACAAAGTTGACCACGCTGCATTGTTTCTGCACAGAACTGTACTGGAACACATTGAAACGTCCTTGAATGTACTAAAACGCACATGTCCCTAACTACATTGAATACAAAGAAAATAGAAAAAAATAAGTGGAAGGGATACAAAAATGCAATGTAAACATGTCCAAAACGCATCCAAAATGTACTGGAACACACTAAACATGCATGCCAAAAGGGCATGAAAAAAACCCATCAGGAACACATCTAGACTGTTTCTATAGTGTGAACCAGCCCTTAGGACTTGTTCACACCATTGGTGGTGCAAAAACGCATGCAAGAACACACATTTTCCAGCACAGCAAAGAAATGCAATGCCCTATGTAGATGTGCGCAGGTACCATGATGAAAACGTTGTTGCACCTACACACGTCTATTAAAAACAGCCCCATTCACAGCCACAAATACGCATGGCACCACACTACTGTGCGGTTAGGTGCGACACACTTGGAAAATAACATAAAAATAAGCCAACATGGCTAAAACATATCTTGAAAATATGGGGACTCTGATATCCGGCGACAGTCCGTTCACGAACGAGAAGCAATTCTGCACCCCTAAAACCAACATAGAGGAAAGGGATGGTCAAATTGCTGTGCTGCTTCCAAACCACCTCTGGCATGCCAGGGTCATTATGCAGGTCCTCGATGCCAATTCTTGCCTGCGGCCACAAAATATCCACTGGCCACAAGTGAAGGTGAGTGGAGGACGTGAAGGTGGATTTCTACCAGCTTCAACCGCAAGCAGTACCACTCCTGAAAAATGAGAGCAAATAATCATTGACACGTCATCATGACAGTCAATTCTCAGTGCAGGCTATCTAGAGTGTCTTTCATTTTTAACCATTTCAAGAGTTCAAGGAAACATTCTTGGAGCATCTACTGTGTTTGGAAAGGCCAAAGGTCCCCCCCTCCCCCAGGCACACTAATGCTTATGCAGGCCATAGACGGGGAGAAAAACAGCCGATTTTTCTTTTAAAAAATGAAAAATCGGTTGTTCAAGCGGCCGATGTTACTAGCAATGGTAAAAAAAAAAAATCGGCCGATTTTCATCCCGTCTACAGCCGGCAAAAAGTGTCCCTGCAGAGAGCTCCGCTATTTCTTTGACAGTTCTTTGACATTTATAGCGGTTGCAACAATGTATTTGTATCCATTTCGGATACAGATGTTTTTAATCGGAAACAAATAGATACAATGTTGCAACCGCTGTAAATGTCAAGGAACTGTCAAAGAAATAGCGGAGCTCTCTGCAGGGACACTTTTTGCCATACTGGGATTCCTCTCATTTTTCATCCTTCTTCTTCCTCTTCTTCTTCATCATCATCCTCTTCTACTTCTTCTTCATCATCATCCTCTTCTTCTTCATCATCATCCTCTTCTTCTTCTTCATCATCATCCTCTTCTTCATCATCCTCTTCTTCTTCATCATCTTCATCATCCTCTTCTTCCTCTTCATCATCTTCTTCTTCTTCTTCATCATCATCATCATCCTCATCATCTTCTTCATCATCATCCTCTTCTTCTTCTTCATCATCATCCTCTTCTTCTTCTTCTTCTTCATCATCATCATCATCCTCTTCTTCTTCCTCTTCATCATCTTCTTCTTCTTCTTCTTCATCATCATCATCCTCATCATCTTCTTCATCATCATCCTCTTCTTCATCATCATCATCCTCTTCTTCTTCTTCTTCATCATCATCCTCTTCTTCTTCATCATCATCATCATCCTCTTCTTCTTCTTCTTCATCATCATCATCATCATCATCATCCTCTTCTTCTTCATCATCCTCTTCTTCTTCTTCTTCTTCTTCACCATCATCCTCTTCTTCTTCTTCTTCTTCTTCATCCTCTTCTTCTTCTTCATCATCATCATCCTCTTCTTCTTCATCATCATCTTCATCATCATCCTCTTCTTCATCGTCTTCTTCTTCATCATCATCACCCTCTGCATCATCATCCTCTTCTTCATCATCATCATCCTTTTCATCATCATCATCATCCTCTTCTTCTTCTTCATCATCATCCTCTTCTTCTTCATCATCCTCTTCTTCATCACCCTCTTCTTCTTCATCATCTTCTTCATCATCATCATCCTCTTCTTCTTCTTCTTCTTCTTCTTCATCATCATCCTCCTCTTCATCATCTTCTTCTTCTTCATCATCATCATCATCCTCTTCATCATCATCCTCTTCTTCATCATCTTCTTCATCATCCTCTTCTTCTTTTTCTTCTTTTTGTCTTCCTCTTGCAGGTCACTGCTCATGTGCAGATTTTTTATCAGTAAAAAATCGGCCGATTTGCCCATCATTGCCGCGAAAATCGGCCGATCGGCAAATTCGGCCGTTTTTTTCCAACTTTACCGAAAAAAAAAATCTGCCAAAATACCGAAAGACGGCCGAACAAATAGCCCACTAACGATCCGAAAATCGGCCGATTTTCGACCCACCTATGGCCTGCATAAGATATGGTGTGGCCCTAGGGTCAATGTGTGTTTAGAATACTTCCAAAATGCACATACAAAAACACTCCATCCAAATGCATGTTGCATTTCTATAGCATGTTAAACAGAAGAATAACGCACTTACATAATGTTAACATGCGCAAGTATAAATAGACAAAATCCACATCCTTTTATTCTGGCTTCACATACATGCATTGTGGTCTAACACCGCACTCCTGGGCAAATCACATGCAATTTGTGTGCGTTGCAATTAGAGACAAACATTTTGCACACCTCAAATTGCACCGCATCCGGGCCAAAAATGTGCAGGACCCTTTTTCAGGGTATGCACATGGGTGTGAATAGGCATGCCATCCAATTTGGCAAATCGCAATACGCTTTGTGTACCAATTTTGGTGTGTTGGTAACTTCACCTAGAAAGCCGCAGCAGGTGGCATGAAGGGGTTGCGGTTGCGATGCGGTGCAGCGCTTGCACAGAAAACACTGCAAATTTCACATCGCATCTGTGTGACACCAGAATGTGCCAATATGTGGCTTGACAAAGCACAGTGGTCAGTGCAGATTATTTTCAATCCATGTTTTTTACACTTTTCATTCACTGGTTTAACTCAGGTGATCGTTAATCCCAATTATCTCCGGAGATCACATGCAGCCCCTCAACCATCTACACATATCTCTGGAAATCTATACAGATCTCCTTGAAAAAATGTCTCCTCTCTTCTTCGGAAAACAATTGTCCTCCACCTCATAAACAGGGGGACAGAGAAGACTTCTCCTTGATAACTAAAATCAGATTAATTATCTGTGCTTAATAAACATACACCAATACTGCAAATGCATTGTACTGTCCAAGGCATTGCACACTAATGCATTGCACACTAGAAATGTCAAATGCGTTAGTGTGTACAGTGCATGAGTGTAAAATGCTTTAGTGCACACTGCAGTGTACAACGCATTGCACACTGTAATACACTGTACAATGTAATACCGTGTACACCCACACATTGTACAATGTAATACCGTGTACACCCACACATTGTAGACTAATGCACTGTACACTATCATGTAGGATGGAGCTACGCATTGCACACTGTGATACCGTGTACACCCACACATTGTAGACTGTAATGCACTGTACACTGTCATGCAGGTACACCCACACATTGTACAATGTAATACCGTGTACACCCACACATTGTAGACTAATGCACTGTACACTATCATGTAGGATGGAGCTACGCATTGCACACTGTGATACCGTGTACACCCACACATTGTAGACTGTAATGCACTGTACACTGTCATGCAGGATGGAGCAACGCATTGCCCACTGTGATACCGTGTACACCCACACATTGTAGACTGTAATGCACTGTACACTGTCATGCAGGATAGAGCAACGCATTGCACACTGTGATACCGTGTACACCCACACATTGTAGACTGTAATGCACTGTACACTGTCATGCAGGATAGAGCTACGCATTGCCCACTGTGATACCGTGTACACCCACACATTGTAGACTGTAATGCACTGTACACTGTCATGCAGGATAGAGCTACGCATTGCACACTGTGATACCGTGTACACCCACACATTGTAGACTGTAATGCACTGTACACTGTCATGCAGGCTGGAGCTACGCATTGCACACTGTGATACGCTGTCCACTGTCATGCAGAATCCAGCAACGCATTGCACACTGTAATACCATGTACACCAACACATTGTAGAATGTAATGCATTATACGCAGTATACATGTCCAGATATTCAAAGATTAGCCATGAAGGCCTAGCTGGTTTCCTATTTGGTGACCGCAGATAGCCGAATAACGCTACACTGCATCCAGGCAGCTCTGGGAGGGTGTCATATGACATCCTGGCAGAACGCGCTCTCCGTGATTGCTGTGTCCTAAGGACACAGCTGATCACGTGATGTGGTGAAGGCCAATCACAGCGGCTTTTTACCATGTGATCAGCCATGTCCAATGACACGCTGATCACCGGGAAATGCATTTGCCGGGTCTTGGCTGCACTTTCATCACGCTGTCAGAATGTGTGGAAAGTACTGCCGAGAACCAGCAGTTATCAAAGCAGGGGTCGGCCCCGATGATCAGTGCCCACCAGCGCCACCCAACAGTTCCGCCCACCTGTGGCCAGCAGTGCCGCCCACCAGTGCTGCCTCATCAACGCACATCAGTGTTGCTAAATTACCAGTTTACCAAATGTTATAATATAAACAGACTTTTATTCATTATGAGCTATTTTGTGGTTTATCGAGCAAAAAGTAAAACTCACAGCAGCAAGTCAATACCACCCAAAGAAAGCTCTATTTGTCTGAAAAAACTGATATAAATTTAAGATGGGTACAATGTGGCATGACCGCACAATTGTCATTCAAAGTGTAACAGTGCAGAAAGATGAAAATTGGCCAGGACAGGAAGGGGGTAGGAGTACCCAGTAGGCAAGTGGTTAATATCATTGACCCATCAATACCCAGGAGCTAATGTGCAGATAAGTAGCATGTGCACCAAGTGAGATTCTGCTAGGCCCCACCCACAAAATTACAATTACCTGTCCCTCACATGTTATAAACATATTTGCAATGGCCACACTTACTTTACATATAAGGATCATCTCCTCAGTTGAGAACTGTGCTCTCGCCATGTCCAAATGCCAATAAAATTATCAAAATTTTCAACCAACACAAAACCTCCATCCACTTACACTCCCCACAACCACTTCCGGGTGCGCGCGCACGTGATGACGGACTTCCAGGATAGCCGTTCATGCGCCATGCGGACACCTGTTTGGTGCTTATTTGTTTGCAATCGCACATTTCTATGCACGGCTATGATAGCTTTCGCGAATGTGTGTTTCTTATTGATTTGTTTTTTTTAACCTTAGCTAATATTTGTTGCCAAAGGCCAAAAATCAACAAAGTGTGGACGATTTTATTACTGTAAATCGAATTGTAGAAAACTTGTAGCTGGCTGCACAGTGAATGTGACATTCATTAGTACAGAACAATATTGTGGTGCAAGTGGGTTTTCTTTTTTTTTTTGGTTTTGAAAAAGCCAGTTTACACACACTTGCATATTCACACTCATATAATCTGCTCAAATGTAGCTTGTAAAAGTATACAAAGTAACTATTAAGGTTGTTCATATATTGAACATAAAATAAACACAAAAACATCGGTCAAACATTTATTGATCAAATATATCTTCATTTATTTGGTCAGCAGGAACAAGTAGGTATAGTCAATATCTTGGTGAGTCACAAAAAGAATAGGATTGATGTGGCAAAAATAAAACACTCCTGCTCATAAGAGCTTACAATCTAAAGATACTTCTAATGAACTGTGTGTGCTCAGGTTATAGCAGGAAACGAAGGGGAAGAGGAATCAAGTAACATTTTCGTGCACATAAGATTTACTTACACAATCACGTAGTATAAAGATCCATTCACAAAAAAAAGTCTACAGATCAAAATATCAAGAAAACAAAGCATGTGAAAAAAAACCCTCCCACCTCTACAAATCCCCTCCCACCTCTACAAATCCCCTACACATACATTTGTCAGCAGGTTTGTCAGAAAAATGCATTGGAGTCTAAATAAGCAAGCAAAATTAAAACAAGAGCAGATTTTAAACAAAACGATTGACATGTGTGAGGCTTTCAATGCAAAGAGAAAAAACACAATCATTGTGCAATAACACACAAACACACTTTACAAGGCCAAAAATATGCAAACATTTCCAGCCCACTTCCAAACACAGCCTGAGTGGTGTCTGGGGCAATTCAGCACAAAATCTCTTCTTCCCCCAAACCACTACAAGCAAGGACTTAGTCACAAACCACCCGGCCTAGTAACAGGCCAAATCACTCCCTACTGCACGTCTTTATATAAGCTAGGTTGTATTTGGAGCGTGCCAAACAAGGCCCCACACCCAATGAAGCCTCACCCACCACTGACCTTAAGTTGGTCAGTGAAAGTGTTTTCACCTGATGAATCCGCTTCCTACCTGCATTAACCCTTGGTATACAGGCCCCACAAATCAGAAAGATATATACAGTGAAATGTACGTGTGCAGCATACAACAGAACATTGAGCAGGGATGTGAAAGGGAACCCCAATTGGAACCTTTATTGCTACTATGGTCACAATTCCCTCCAGATTCTCACATGAGTTAAGACAGTCACATGACCACATCTTGTATGCGATATTGAAAATGACAAATCGATTTGACTAGTATGGTGAATTTCCCATCAATTGGCGAAACACTCCAGAAATCAAACATCACCAAACATTACACTCTGGGCAAAGCGGATTTACAAATCATGCGACTTACAGTAATGTTGACCATTTCAATGCAATTTTCAAAGACATCTGACACAGATCTCTATGCAAATTGCCACTAAAGTAGAACATGTACTAC
The DNA here is from genome assembly GCF_062004578.1 of Staurois parvus. Classification (NCBI taxonomy): domain Eukaryota; kingdom Metazoa; phylum Chordata; class Amphibia; order Anura; family Ranidae; genus Staurois; species Staurois parvus. The sequence goes on from NW_028318368.1 coordinate 3,848,650, forward strand.
TTAAGAAATCAGTGTTTGAAACACACCCATATGGTCGCTCTAATACAGTGTTTCTCAACTCCAGTCCTCCTGGACCCCCAACAGGTCATGTTTTCAGGATTTCCCTCAGATGAAACAGCTGTGGTAATTACTAAGGCAGTGAAACTGATCAAATCACCTGTGCAAAATAATGGAAATCCTGAAAACATGACCTGTTGGGGGTCCATGAGGACTGGAGTTGAGAAACACTGCTCTAATAGCAGACAATAGGGTGCGACTTTGCAGACGATTTACAACTTGCATGCTGTGCAAATCACATGCCAAGTCCCACTCAATGTGCACGCTATTGTATCGTTCATATTGTTGTGGTTCAAACTTGGTCGTAGCCGCAAGTAATAATAGAGTAATGAATACACTACTTTTCATGCAATTTGCTGAGAGATCGGTGTCGGATGTCTTGCAAATTGCACTTGAAATCACCATGTACCCCGACTTTGAAATCATGCAACTTCTATGCAAGTCACATGATGTGACTGTGGTGTCAATAACACCACTTAGAAATCTGCTTTAATGTGACCGGGTGGCCCCCAGTAACATTGTTTGGGATTGCCATGCAATTGGCATGACAGGCGACTTGCAAATCGTAGACCAAGTCGCACCCTATTGGCCACTGTAGGCTCTGTTCACATCCAATTGGATTGTGAACTCGTGCAACTTCACTGTAAGTTGGGCAATTGCCGCATCGGATTAGATGTGACAGTGGTGTTGGCCCCCAGTAACATTGGGTGCAATTTGCCATGCAAAGAGCAAGCTGCTGGCCATGCCAATCACATGACAAGTCGCATCCAGGGTGTGCAATTTCAGGAGTGATTTGTGCATTGACATCGTACCTGATATTGGATATAATGAATGTGAATGTGAGTGTATTAACATACGCCATTTGTTGCAGCGAGAGTTCAAAGGTATTTGAGAATTGTGGCCAATTATTAGCAATTTAACACAATTGAAAACACAACTAGTTAGTAATTCTCTAGAAAACACAGTAAAATTGGCAACTTAAAGAGTAATTTTCAATTGCATATAGTGTGAGCGAAGCAGGAAAATCAACAAAGGAAATAAATCTTTGAAGGCGTGCGGTACCTGCCTGCTGGGATACGGGTCTGCTATGCATTTGGGGGAAAAATGCACGCCAGGATTTGTGACAAGTTTGATGTGTGGATTCACCAACCAAGTCTTTTCTCTCTCGCTCACTCTTCTGAATGTCTCTCTTTATCACTCTTCAGTATGTATATCTCGCTCACTCTTCTTCGTCTCACTGGCTCGCTCTTCTCTCTCTCTGTCAGCTCTTTGCTTGCCAAATCCTTCACAAAAGTGGGTGGAGTGTAAACCATCCTTATCAAATCTATTAGTAGTCCAGGCCCTTACTTTATCCCATTGTATGACATTCACATAAGGTGCAGCTTTGAAGGTGTTTCAACAGACAAGGCCTCATTCTAATTCACATTTTAGGGATCATTTAGACAGAAAGCAAAGATGTTGCCAGAACATCTATTTGAAGACAGCCACACATGGAGATCATGCTACTTCCTTGGCGTGGTTGGGATTCAAACCGACAACCCTAGAGTTGTGAGGCAGTAGTGCTAACCACTAATCCACGGAGCTACATTGCTAATCCAGCCTGTATTTCTGTGCTGTGAATCAATCCTAAATCCCTGGGCAAGGTCAGTGTAACTACCAGATATCTCCAATGTGACACAAATGTTATGCTATGTTACCAATTCAGATGTATGTTGGTTCTATGTATCCCAATACAAAGGATTGCAATACTAATACAGGCGTACCTCGGTTTACCAACGCCTCAGGGAACGTCATATTTGGGGTACAAATGCCAAACCATTTCAGTTCATTGTTCTGTTTACAAATGTTTGAATAATTTGGTACGGGCACGTGGCCTGGTATGGTTCAGGAAGGGGGGGGGGCGCTCGCTCGTCCCCCCCCCCCCCCTTTCCTGACCTGCCGGGCTGCATGCTCGGATAAGTATGTGTTATGGATTTTGGGGGGTACCCCATGCTGTTTTTTATACCCCTTAACATCCATACGAGACCCGAAGGGCTTAGTATGGATGGGAGGGGGGACCCCACGCCGGTTATTTAAAACACTGTTTATAATGCCCTGCAATACTTTGACATTCAACTGTCAGTGGGGAACTCCGCCGACAGCTGAAACATGAGCGCTGCATTGGTTTTCACTACTAAAATGCCGCATGAGTTGATAACATATCATGCGGGATTGTAGGAGCAACAGCCATGTGTTAATGTTTCAGCTGTCAGCGGGGTTCCCCACTGACAGCTGAATGTAAAATAATTCCCTTTATTGCAGAAATAATAAAAAAAAAGCATGGGGTCCCCCCTCCCATCTGTACCAAGCCCTTCGGATCTGGTATGGATATTAAGGGGGAACTCCATGCTGAAATTTAAAAAAAAACAGCGTGGGTCCCCCTCAATACCCATACCAGACCCTTATCCGAGCATGCAGCCCGGCAGGTCAGAAAAGGGGGGGGACCCTGTACTGTGTTTTTTTTACACCACACTTTTTTTTTTGTGAAGGAGTCTGCGGGAGCATGTACCGCAGACTCCTTCACGTAGGGGGCGGGATCTGGGGGCCCCCTTGTTAAAGGGGGCTTCCAGATTCTGATAAGCCCCCCGCCCGCAGACCCCCACAACCACCAGCCAGGGTTGTGGGGAAGAGGCCCTTGTCCTCATCAACATGGGGACAAGGTGCTTTGGGGGGGGAGCCCCCCCTGCCCCAAAGCACCCCCCCATGTTGAGGGCATGTGGCCTGGTATGGTTCAGGTTTTCTGACCTGCCGGGCTGCATGCTCGGATAAGGGTCTGGTATGGATATTGAGGGGGACCCACGCTGTTTTTTTTTAAAATTTCAGCGTGGAGTTCCCCCTTAATATCCATACCAGACCTGAAGGGCTTGGTAAGGATGAGAGGGGGGACCCACGCTGTTTTTTTTTTGTTTTTTTTATTGCGGACCTTTATTTTTACATTCAGCTGTCAAAATAAATATTATCTAGACCTTTGAAATAAGTAAAATCATTACAGAAATAATTATAAAGTATAAGAAACAAAAATAGAATCACTAGAACTAAGGAAATCAAATTAGATTACATGAAGATATGCCGAGTGCTGTTTATTAAACACAATAGACGCGAGCGAGTGCCGGCTGTCAGAGGAATCCACAGTAAGATTCACTATTAGGCAGTGGCTAAAAAGCAAACGCCCATGGCAGAAGTCTAAAATGTGTTCTGCACATGCTCAGTTGTATCTGCCAAAGACACTGCACGGGCGTCTAGATTTTTACTGTGTCGATTTCCTTCAAAAAAACGATTTTTAACACATTCTTAATTTTTTTGGAAATAGCAGATATTGTTTAAAGTGAAGTCCTGATATTTGGCAAAGCAAATTTCTAAGTGAACATGTCTCTGCAGTGATTTTTCATGGTGTTAGACTTGCTTCTTAGCAAGTCTGCTTTGTGAGTCTGATTCCGGGCGTGTGTCTTTTTGTGAATTAGATTGGACATCTGCTTATGGGCTCTGGTCAATAGTGAATTAGGCTGGCCATACATTATACAATTATCTGCAGATTTTTGGTTTAGATTTACCAAAAACCATATAATATGAGGTCAAACCTAAACAACACTTTCAGTTGTATCCAATTAGGCAGGCCCTTGCACTACATAGTTGAAGGTAAATCTAAAGGAAATTGGGCAGAAAATCTGCAGATAATTGTATAATGTATGGCCAGCCTTAGGTTGCAGGGTAAAAAATAGACAGACGCCCATGAAAATTGGGCTTAAGCCCATGAATATGCGTCCACGCCCAATAGTGAATCAGGGCCAATATGTCTTTCAGCAGATAGCTTAGGGTGACTGCTTTCCGAAAAGGGGTCATTTGGGGGTGTTTGTTCTATCCTGGTATTTTAGCACCTCAAGAGATGTGATGGGCGGTCAGAAAGTAAAAGCTGTGTAAATTTCAAATTATCTATACCATAGTTTGTAGACCCTATAACTTTCACACAAAGCAATCAATATACACTTATTGGGATTTTTTTTACCAAAAACATGGAGCAGAATACATTTTGGCTTAAATTTATGACTAACTTTGAGTTTACGATATATTTTTTATAGCTGAAAGTAGAAAATATTGTTTTTTTTCATAATTTTCTTGTTTTTTTTGTTGATAGCGCAAAAAATAAAAAGCGCACAGGTGATCAAATACCCCCAAAAGAAAGCTCTATTTGTGCGAAAAAAAGGAGGTAAATTTCGTTTGGGTACAGCATTGCATGACCGCGCAATTATCATTTGAATTAGTGCAGCGCTGTATAGCAAAAAAAGGCATAAATTACAGTATCTATACCATAGTTTGTAGACGCTATAACGTTCACACAAAGCAATCAATATACACTTATTGGGATTTTTTTTACCAAAAACATGGAGCAGAACACATTTTGGCTTAAATTTATAACTAACTTTGAGTTTACGATATATTTTTTATAGCTGTAAAGTAGAAAATATTGGTTTTTTTTCAAAATTTTTGTGTTTTTTTGTTTATAGCGCAAAAAATAAAAAGCGCACAGATGATAAAATACCACCAAAAGAAAGCTTTATTTGTGTGAAAAAAAAGACGTAAATTTCGTTTGGGTACTGCATTGCATGACCGCGCAATTATCATTTGAATTAGTGCAGCGCCAAACAGCAAAAAAAGGCCTGGTCATTAAGGAGGGTAAATCCTCAGGAGCTCAAGTGGTTAAATACCACCAACAGAAAGCTCTAGTTGTGTGAAAAAAAGGTCAAATTTTAGTTTGGGTACAATGTTGTATGAGCGCGCAATTGTCATTCAAAGTGTGAGAGCGCTGAAAGCTGAAAATTGGCCTGGGCAGGAAGAGGGTAAAAGTGCCCGGTATGGAAGCGGTTAAGCACTGAGCTATAGCTACTTGACATTGGGCAAGTGACAGTTGGCCGTTTTTGAAAACAAGGGTCAGTTTGACAGAGTCTATACCTGGTAACCTCCATAGCACAGTAGGGAGAGTGCCCGTCCAAAGAGTGCATGGTCGTAGGTTCGAGGCTTACCTCTGCCAAGTGCGTCTATGTATGTACTGGACATGAGATAAATGGAAGTTACTAAATTTTTTTTTTTTTTGGGCTTTGTTTTTTTTTTTAACATTCATTTTCTCTCATTTTATCCATTTGGAAAGCCTTTCATGGTCCCAGTGTGGGTAAAAGAGTCCAGACTGGAAGTGGTTAACCACTTGAGCTCCTGAGGATTTACCCCCCTTAATGACCAGGCCTTTTTTTGCTGTTTGGCGCTGCACTAATTCAAATGATAATTGCGCGGTCATGCAATGCTGTACCCAAACGAAATTTACCTCCTTTTTTTCACACAAATAGAGCTTTCTTTTGGTGGTATTTTATCACCTGTGCGCTTTTTATTTTTTGCGCTATAAACAAAAAAAACACAAAAATTAAAAAAAAAACCTATATTTTCTACTTTCAGCTATAAAAAATATATCGTAAACTCAAAGTTAGTCATAAATTTAAGCCAAAATGTATTCTGCTCCATGTTTTTGGTAAAAAAAATCCCAATAAGTGTATATTGATTGCTTTGTGTGAAAGTTATAGAATCTACAAACTATGGTATAGATAATTTGAAATTTACACAGCTTTTACTTTCTGACCGCCCATCACATCTCTTGAGGTGCTAAAATACCAGGATAGAACAAACACCCCCAAATGACCCCTTTTCGGAAAGCAGACACCCTAAGCTATCTGCTGAAAGACATATTGGCCTTGATTCACTAAGATGTGAGTGTATTAGCAGAGACTGACCATTCAGGCAGAATCCGGTCAATCAATCAGTCGTCTGACCAGCGTCTAGCAAGCTCATTGACGAGCGTCTACTGACTACTTTGCTATCACTAAATGTGGTATCCCGTCTGGCACATTTTTAGGTGCAATACCGGATATGTTCGCTAGATGGCGCACAAGCGCGGGCTTTATTAACATTGGCGTTCTTATGATGGCAAAATAGAATTCTTAGAATGTAATAAATAGTACACCTGTATTAGAAGTTTCTATTTTCTTCTATTTCTTTTCTTGCTGTGTCTCCAAAATGATCAGGAAACTAATGCATTTACTAATGAATGTCATACATTCTGTACTCAAATGTTAAACATTTTCACACTTATATCTCAAATAATTTATATACTTCTAATTTCCCAATATAATTATATATCTTCATTCTCTTTAATCACGTAACTATTCTATGGTAAAGACAAGTGCAGCGCTATAAATGCATGTGATCAATAATGAACGCATGTAAAAACCAAAAAGTGCAAAGAATTGCAACAATGATGTAATATTGTAAATGGTGCTAAAATAAGTTCATAGAATCATTCCTGAATAATGGAATGTCCTTCGTGTGAGAGTACCAACTCAGAGAGTGCCTATGAATGGCACGTGTGGTCTCGTGGATGAATGTTACTTGCGTACTGTTCTTCTGCCAATTAGGAAATGTGCAAGTTTCATGCCGTGTATATTTCATTGTAACTTTTTCTCTTTTAAATCTGTCTCCTTATACAACTTGACCCCCTCCCCCACCCCATCATCACCTGTCCCATATGCAAATCTATGGATCACCGCCCCACTCTTTAACTATCTATTTACTGATCAAGTGAATGTGTCTCATTTTCTATCAGCTACAGCTCAGATCTCACATTATTATACAATTGCTGATTGTATCTCACCACTAGTCTGATTGAATTCACAATTCCTGGTCAGTCCTGTTCCCTGACCTCTAATAACCTTTAGGGCCAGTTCACACTACTTGTGTTTCAGTTGCTTTTTCAGCATCACAAACGCACAGAAAGAAGGTTATATGGTTGTCAATGTCATAGTTCACATCAGCGCTTGCATTTTCAATGCATTGCAGGTGCTGTAAACAAAGTTGACCACGCTGCATTGTTTCTGCACAGAACTGTACTGGAACACATTGAAACGTCCTTGAATGTACTAAAACGCACATGTCCCTAACTACATTGAATACAAAGAAAATAGAAAAAAATAAGTGGAAGGGATACAAAAATGCAATGTAAACATGTCCAAAACGCATCCAAAATGTACTGGAACACACTAAACATGCATGCCAAAAGGGCATGAAAAAAACCCATCAGGAACACATCTAGACTGTTTCTATAGTGTGAACCAGCCCTTAGGACTTGTTCACACCATTGGTGGTGCAAAAACGCATGCAAGAACACACATTTTCCAGCACAGCAAAGAAATGCAATGCCCTATGTAGATGTGCGCAGGTACCATGATGAAAACGTTGTTGCACCTACACACGTCTATTAAAAACAGCCCCATTCACAGCCACAAATACGCATGGCACCACACTACTGTGCGGTTAGGTGCGACACACTTGGAAAATAACATAAAAATAAGCCAACATGGCTAAAACATATCTTGAAAATATGGGGACTCTGATATCCGGCGACAGTCCGTTCACGAACGAGAAGCAATTCTGCACCCCTAAAACCAACATAGAGGAAAGGGATGGTCAAATTGCTGTGCTGCTTCCAAACCACCTCTGGCATGCCAGGGTCATTATGCAGGTCCTCGATGCCAATTCTTGCCTGCGGCCACAAAATATCCACTGGCCACAAGTGAAGGTGAGTGGAGGACGTGAAGGTGGATTTCTACCAGCTTCAACCGCAAGCAGTACCACTCCTGAAAAATGAGAACAAATAATCATTGACACGTCATCATGACAGTCAATTCTCAGTGCAGGCTATCTAGAGTGTCTTTCATTTTTAACCATTTCAAGAGTTCAAGGAAACATTCTTGGAGCATCTACTGTGTTTGGAAAGGCCAAAGGTCCCCCCCCTCCCCCAGGCACACTAATGCTTATGCAGGCCATAGACGGGGAGAAAAACAGCAGATTTTTCTTTTAAAAAATGAAAAATCGGTTGTTCAAGCGGCCGATGTTACTAGCAATGGTAAAAAAAAAAAAATCGGCCGATTTTCATCCCGTCTACAGCCGGCAAAAAGTGTCCCTGCAGAGAGCTCCGCTATTTCTTTGACAGTTCTTTGACATTTATAGCGGTTGCAACAATGTATTTGTATCCATTTCGGATACAGATGTTTTTAATCGGAAACAAATAGATACAATGTTGCAACCGCTGTAAATGTCAAGGAACTGTCAAAGAAATAGCGGAGCTCTCTGCAGGGACACTTTTTGCCATACTGGGATTCCTCTCATTTTTCATCCTTCTTCTTCCTCTTCTTCTTCTTCTTCATCATCATCCTCTTCTACTTCTTCTTCATCATCATCCTCTTCTTCTTCATCATCATCCTCTTCTTCTTCTTCATCATCATCCTCTTCTTCATCATCCTCTTCTTCTTCATCATCTTCATCATCCTCTTCTTCCTCTTCATCATCTTCTTCTTCTTCATCATCATCATCCTCATCATCTTCTTCATCATCATCCTCTTCTTCTTCTTCATCATCATCCTCTTCTTCTTCTTCTTCTTCTTCTTCATCATCATCATCCTCTTCTTCTTCCTCTTCATCATCTTCTTCTTCTTCATCATCATCATCCTCATCATCTTCTTCATCATCATCCTCTTCTTCATCATCATCATCCTCTTCTTCTTCTTCTTCTTCTTCTTCATCATCATCCTCTTCTTCTTCATCATCATCATCATCCTCTTCTTCTTCATCATCCTCTTCTTCTTCTTCTTCACCATCATCCTCTTCTTCTTCTTCTTCTTCTTCTTCTTCATCCTCTTCTTCTTCTTCATCATCATCATCCTCTTCTTCTTCATCATCATCTTCATCATCATCCTCTTCTTCATCGTCTTCTTCTTCATCATCATCACCCTCTGCATCATCATCCTCTTCTTCATCATCATCATCCTTTTCTTCATCATCATCATCCTCTTCTTCTTCTTCATCATCATCCTCTTCTTCTTCATCATCCTCTTCTTCATCACCCTCTTCTTCTTCATCATCTTCTTCATCATCATCATCCTCTTCTTCTTCTTCTTCTTCTTCATCAGCATCCTCCTCTTCATCATCTTCTTCTTCTTCATCATCATCATCATCCTCTTCATCATCATCCTCTTCTTCATCATCTTCTTCATCATCCTCTTCTTCTTTTTCTTCTTTTTGTCTTCCTCTTGCAGGTCACTGCTCATGTGCAGATTTTTTATCAGTAAAAAATCGGCCGATTTGCCCATCATTGCCGCGAAAATCGGCCGATCGGCAAATTCGGCCGTTTTTTTCCAACTTTACCGAAAAAAAAAATCTGCCAAAATACCGAAAGACGGCCGAACAAATAGCCCACTAACGATCCGAAAATCGGCCGATTTTCGACCCACCTATGGCCTGCATAAGATATGGTGTGGCCCTAGGGTCAATGTGTGTTTAGAATACTTCCAAAATGCACATACAAAAACACTCCATCCAAATGCATGTTGCATTTCTATAGCATGTTAAACAGAAGAATAACGCACTTACATAATGTTAACATGCGCAAGTAAAAATAGACAAAATCCACATCCTTTTATTCTGGCTTCACATACATGCATTGTGGTCTAACACCGCACTCCTGGGCAAATCACATGCAATTTGTGTGCGTTGCAATTAGAGACAAACATTTTGCACACCTCAAATTGCACCGCATCCGGGCCAAAAATGTGCAGGACCCTTTTTCAGGGTATGCACATGGGTGTGAATAGGCATGCCATCCAATTTGGCAAATCGCAATACGCTTTGTGTACCAATTTTGGTGTGTTGGTAACTTCACCTAGAAAGCCGCAGCAGGTGGCATGAAGGGGTTGCGGTTGTGATGCGGTGCAGCGCTTGCACAGAAAACACTGCAAATTTCACATCGCATCTGTGTGACACCAGAATGTGCCAGTATGTGGCTTGACAAAGCACAGTGGTCAGTGCAGATTATTTTCAATCCATGTTTTTTACACTTTTCATTCACTGGTTTAACTCAGGTGATCGTTAATCCCAATTATCTCCGGAGATCACATGCAGCCCCTCAACCATCTACACATATCTCTGGAAATCTATACAGATCTCCTTGAAAAAATGTCTCCTCTCTTCTTCGGAAAACAATTGTCCTCCACCTCATAAACAGGGGGACAGAGAAGACTTCTCCTTGATAACTAAAATCAGATTAATTATCTGTGCTTAATAAACATACACCAATACTGCAAATGCATTGTACTGTCCAAGGCATTGCACACTAATGCATTGCACACTAGAAATGTCAAATGCGTTAGTGTGTACAGTGCATGAGTGTAAAATGCTTTAGTGCACACTGCAGTGTACAACGCATTGCACACTGTAATACACTGTACAATGTAATACCGTGTACACCCACACATTGTACAATGTAATACCGTGTACACCCACACATTGTAGACTAATGCACTGTACACTATCATGTAGGATGGAGCTACGCATTGCACACTGTGATACCGTGTACACCCACACATTGTAGACTGTAATGCACTGTACACTGTCATGCAGGATGGAGCAACGCATTGCCCACTGTGATACCGTGTACACCCACACATTGTAGACTGTAATGCACTGTACACTGTCATGCAGGATAGAGCAACGCATTGCACACTGTGATACCGTGTACACCCACACATTGTAGACTGTAATGCACTGTACACTGTCATGCAGGATAGAGCTACGCATTGCACACTGTGATACCGTGTACACCCACACATTGTAGACTGTAATGCACTGTACACTGTCATGCAGGCTGGAGCTACGCATTGCACACTGTGATACGCTGTCCACTGTCATGCAGAATCCAGCAACGCATTGCACACTGTAATACCATGTACACCAACACATTGTAGAATGTAATGCATTATACGCAGTATACATGTCCAGATATTCAAAGATTAGCCATGAAGGCCTAGCTGGTTTCCTATTTGGTGACCGCAGATAGCCGAATAACGCTACACTGCATCCAGGCAGCTCTGGGAGGGTGTCATATGACATCCTGGCAGAACGCGCTCTCCGTGATTGCTGTGTCCTAAGGACACAGCTGATCACGTGATGTGGTGAAGGCCAATCACAGCGGCTTTTTACCATGTGATCAGCCATGTCCAATGACACGCTGATCACCGGGAAATGCATTTGCCGGGTCTTGGCTGCACTTTCATCACGCTGTCAGAATGTGTGGAAAGTACTGCCGAGAACCAGCAGTTATCAAAGCAGGGGTCGGCCCCGATGATCAGTGCCCACCAGTGCCACCCAACAGTTCCGCCCACCTGTGGCCAGCAGTGCCGCCCACCAGTGCTGCCTCATCAACGCACATCAGTGTTGCTAAATTACCAGTTTACCAAATGTTATAATATAAACAGACTTTTATTCATTATGAGCTATTTTGTGGTTTATCGAGCAAAAAGTAAAACTCACAGCAGCAAGTCAATACCACCCAAAGAAAGCTCTATTTGTCTGAAAAAACTGATATAAATTTAAGATGGGTACAATGTGGCATGACCGCACAATTGTCATTCAAAGTGTAACAGTGCAGAAAGATGAAAATTGGCCAGGACAGGAAGGGGGTAGGAGTACCCAGTAGGCAAGTGGTTAATATCATTGACCCATCAATACCCAGGAGCTAATGTGCAGATAAGTAGCATGTGCACCAAGTGAGATTCTGCTAGGCCCCACCCACAAAATTACAATTACCTGTCCCTCACATGTTATAAACATATTTGCAATGGCCACACTTACTTTACATATAAGGATCATCTCCTCAGTTGAGAACTGTGCTCTCGCCATGTCCAAATGCCAATAAAGTTATCAAAATTTTCAACCAACACAAAACCTCCATCCACTTACACTCCCCACAACCACTTCCGGGTGCGCGCGCACGTGATGACGGACTTCCAGGATAGCCGTTCATGCGCCATGCGGACACCTGTTTGGTGCTTATTTGTTTGCAATCGCACATTTCTATGCACGGCTATGATAGCTTTCGCGAATGTGTGTTTCTTATTGATTTGTTTTTTTTAACCTTAGCTAATATTTGTTGCCAAAGGCCAAAAATCAACAAAGTGTGGACGATTTTATTACTGTAAATCGAATTGTAGAAAACTTGTAGCTGGCTGCACAGTGAATGTGACATTCATTAGTACAGAACAATATTGTGGTGCAAGTGGGTTTTCTTTTTTTTTTGGTTTTGAAAAAGCCAGTTTACACACACTTGCATATTCACACTCATATAATCTGCTCAAATGTAGCTTGTAAAAGTATACAAAGTAACTACTAAGGTTGTTCATATATTGAACATAAAATAAACACAAAAACATCGGTCAAACATTTATTGATCAAATATATCTTCATTTATTTGGTCAGCAGGAACAAGTAGGTATAGTCAATATCTTGGTGAGTCACAAAAAGAATAGGATTGATGTGGCAAAAATAAAACACTCCTGCTCATAAGAGCTTACAATCTAAAGATACTTCTAATGAACTGTGTGTGCTCAGGTTATAGCAGGAAACGAAGGGGAAGAGGAATCAAGTAACATTTTCGTGCACATAAGATTTACTTACACAATCACGTAGTATAAAGATCCATTCACAAAAAAAAGTCTACAGATCAAAATATCAAGAAAACAAAGCATGTGAAAAAAAACCCTCCCACCTCTACAAATCCCCTCCCACCTCTACAAATCCCCTACACATACATTTGTCAGCAGGTTTGTCAGAAAAATGCATTGGAGTCTAAATAAGCAAGCAAAATTAAAACAAGAGCAGATTTTAAACAAAACGATTGACATGTGTGAGGCTTTCAATGCAAAGAGAAAAAACACAATCATTGTGCAATAACACACAAACACACTTTACAAGGCCAAAAATATGCAAACATTTCCAGCCCACTTCCAAACACAGCCTGAGTGGTGTCTGGGGCAATTCAGCACAAAATCTCTTCTTCCCCCAAACCACTACAAGCAAGGACTTAGTCACAAACCACCCGGCCTAGTAACAGGCCAAATCACTCCCTACTGCACGTCTTTATATAAGCTAGGTTGTATTTGGAGCGTGCCAAACAAGGCCCCACACCCAATGAAGCCTCACCCACCACTGACCTTAAGTTGGTCAGTGAAAGTGTTTTCACCTGATGAATCCGCTTCCTACCTGCATTAACCCTTGGTATACAGGCCCCACAAATCAGAAAGATATATACAGTGAAATGTACGTGTGCAGCATACAACAGAACATTGAGCAGGGATGTGAAAGGGAACCCCAATTGGAACCTTTATTGCTACTATGGTCACAATTCCCTCCAGATTCTCACATGAGTTAAGACAGTCACATGACCACATCTTGTATGCGATATTGAAAATGACAAATCGATTTGACTAGTATGGTGAATTTCCCATCAATTGGCGAAACACTCCAGAAATCAAACATCACCAAACATTACACTCTGGGCAAAGCGGATTTACAAATCATGCGACTTACAGTAATGTTGACCATTTCAATGCAATTTTCAAAGACATCTGACACAGATCTCTATGCAAATTGCCACTAAAGTAGAACATGTACTACTTAAGAAATCAGTGTTTGAAACACACCCATATGGTCGCTCTAATACAGTGTTTCTCAACTCCAGTCCTCCTGGACCCCCAACAGGTCATGTTTTCAGGATTTCCCTCAGATGAAACAGCTGTGGTAATTACTAAGGCAGTGAAACTGATCAAATCACCTGTGCAAAATAATGGAAATCCTGAAAACATGACCTGTTGGGGGTCCATGAGGACTGGAGTTGAGAAACACTGCTCTAATAGCAGACAATAGGGTGCGACTTTGCAGACGATTTACAACTTGCATGCTGTGCAAATCACATGCCAAGTCCCACTCAATGTGCACGCTATTGTATCGTTCATATTGTTGTGGTTCAAACTTGGTCGTAGCCGCAAGTAATAATAGAGTAATGAATACACTACTTTTCATGCAATTTGCTGAGAGATCGGTGTCGGATGTCTTGCAAATTGCACTTGAAATCACCATGTACCCCGACTTTGAAATCATGCAACTTCTATGCAAGTCACATGATGTGACTGTGGTGTCAATAACACCACTTAGAAATCTGCTTTAATGTGACCGGGTGGCCCCCAGTAACATTGTTTGGGATTGCCATGCAATTGGCATGACAGGCGACTTGCAAATCGTAGACCAAGTCACACCCTATTGGCCACTGTAGGCTCTGTTCACATCCAATTGGATTGTGAACTCGTGCAACTTCACTGTAAGTTGGGCAATTGCCGCATCGGATTAGATGTGACAGTGGTGTTGGCCCCCAGTAACATTGGGTGCAATTTGCCATGCAAAGAGCAAGCTGCTGGCCATGCCAATCACATGACAAGTCGCATCCAGGGTGTGCAATTTCAGGAGTGATTTGTGCATTGACATCGTACCTGATATTGGATATAATGAATGTGAATGTGAGTGTATTAACATACGCCATTTGTTGCAGCGAGAGTTCAAAGGTATTTGAGAATTGTGGCCAATTATTAGCAATTTAACACAATTGAAAACACAACTAGTTAGTAATTCTCTAGAAAACACAGTAAAATTGGCAACTTAAAGAGTAATTTTCAATTGCATATAGTGTGAGCGAAGCAGGAAAATCAACAAAGGAAATAAATCTTTGAAGGCGTGCGGTACCTGCCTGCTGGGATACGGGTCTGCTATGCATTTGGGGGAAAAATGCACGCCAGGATTTGTGACAAGTTTGATGTGTGGATTCACCAACCAAGTCTTTTCTCTCTCGCTCACTCTTCTGAATGTCTCTCTTTATCACTCTTCAGTATGTATATCTCGCTCACTCTTCTTCGTCTCACTGGCTCGCTCTTCTCTCTCTCTGTCAGCTCTTTGCTTGCCAAATCCTTCACAAAAGTGGGTGGAGTGTAAACCATCCTTATCAAATCTATTAGTAGTCCAGGCCCTTACTTTATCCCATTGTATGACATTCACATAAGGTGCAGCTTTGAAGGTGTTTCAACAGACAAGGCCTCATTCTAATTCACATTTTAGGGATCATTTAGACAGAAAGCAAAGATGTTGCCAGAACATCTATTTGAAGACAGCCACACATGGAGATCATGCTACTTCCTTGGCGTGGTTGGGATTCAAACCGACAACCCTAGAGTTGTGAGGCAGTAGTGCTAACCACTAATCCACGGAGCTACATTGCTAATCCAGCCTGTATTTCTGTGCTGTGAATCAATCCTAAATCCCTGGGCAAGGTCAGTGTAACTACCAGATATCTCCAATGTGACACAAATGTTATGCTATGTTACCAATTCAGATGTATGTTGGTTCTATGTATCCCAATACAAAGGATTGCAATACTAATACAGGCGTACCTCGGTTTACCAACGCCTCAGGGAACGTCATATTTGGGGTACAAATGCCAAACCATTTCAGTTCATTGTTCTGTTTACAAATGTTTGAATAATTTGGTACGGGCACGTGGCCTGGTATGGTTCAGGAAGGGGGGGGGGCGCTCGCTCGTCCCCCCCCCCCCCTTTCCTGACCTGCCGGGCTGCATGCTCGGATAAGTATGTGTTATGGATTTTGGGGGGTACCCCATGCTGTTTTTTATACCCCTTAACATCCATACGAGACCCGAAGGGCTTAGTATGGATGGGAGGGGGGACCCCACGCCGGTTATTTAAAACACTGTTTATAATGCCCTGCAATACTTTGACATTCAACTGTCAGTGGGGAACTCCGCCGACAGCTGAAACATGAGCGCTGCATTGGTTTTCACTACTAAAATGCCGCATGAGTTGATAACATATCATGCGGGATTGTAGGAGCAACAGCCATGTGTTAATGTTTCAGCTGTCAGCGGGGTTCCCCACTGACAGCTGAATGTAAAATAATTCCCTTTATTGCAGAAATAATAAAAAAAAAGCATGGGGTCCCCCCTCCCATCTGTACCAAGCCCTTCGGATCTGGTATGGATATTAAGGGGGAACTCCATGCTGAAATTTAAAAAAAAACAGCGTGGGTCCCCCTCAATACCCATACCAGACCCTTATTCGAGCATGCAGCCCGGCAGGTCAGAAAAGGGGGGGGACCCTGTACTGTGTTTTTTTTACACCACACTTTTTTTTTTGTGAAGGAGTCTGCGGGAGCATGTACCGCAGACTCCTTCACGTAGGGGGCGGGATCTGGGGGCCCCCTTGTTAAAGGGGGCTTCCAGATTCTGATAAGCCCCCCGCCCGCAGACCCCCACAACCACCAGCCAGGGTTGTGGGGAAGAGGCCCTTGTCCTCACCAACATGAGGACAAGGTGCTTTGGGGGGGAGCCCCCCCTGCCCCAAAGCACCCCCCCATGTTGAGGGCATGTGGCCTGGTATGGTTCAGGTTTTCTGACCTGCCGGGCTGCATGCTCGGATAAGGGTCTGGTATGGATATTGAGGGGGACCCACGCTGTTTTTTTTTAAAATTTCAGCGTGGAGTTCCCCCTTAATATCCATACCAGACCTGAAGGGCTTGGTAAGGATGAGAGGGGGGACCCACGCTGTTTTTTTTTTGTTTTTTTTATTGCGGACCTTTATTTTTACATTCAGCTGTCAAAATAAATATTATCTAGACCTTTGAAATAAGTAAAATCATTACAGAAATAATTATAAAGTATAAGAAACAAAAATAGAATCACTAGAACTAAGGAAATCAAATTAGATTACATGAAGATATGCCGAGTGCTGTTTATTAAACACAATAGACGCGAGCGAGTGCCGGCTGTCAGAGGAATCCACAGTAAGATTCACTATTAGGCAGTGGCTAAAAAGCAAACGCCCATGGCAGAAGTCTAAAATGTGTTCTGCACATGCTCAGTTGTATCTGCCAAAGACACTGCACGGGCGTCTAGATTTTTACTGTGTCGATTTCCTTCAAAAAAACGATTTTTAACACATTCTTAATTTTTTTGGAAATAGCAGATATTGTTTAAAGTGAAGTCCTGATATTTGGCAAAGCAAATTTCTAAGTGAACATGTCTCTGCAGTGATTTTTCATGGTGTTAGACTTGCTTCTTAGCAAGTCTGCTTTGTGAGTCTGATTCCGGGCGTGTGTCTTTTTGTGAATTAGATTGGACATCTGCTTATGGGCTCTGGTCAATAGTGAATTAGGCTGGCCATACATTATACAATTATCTGCAGATTTTTGGTTTAGATTTACCAAAAACCATATAATATGAGGTCAAACCTAAACAACACTTTCAGTTGTATCCAATTAGGCAGGCCCTTGCACTACATAGTTGAAGGTAAATCTAAAGGAAATTGGGCAGAAAATCTGCAGATAATTGTATAATGTATGGCCAGCCTTAGGTTGCAGGGTAAAAAATAGACAGACGCCCATGAAAATTGGGCTTAAGCCCATGAATATGCGTCCACGCCCAATAGTGAATCAGGGCCAATATGTCTTTCAGCAGATAGCTTAGGGTGACTGCTTTCCGAAAAGGGGTCATTTGGGGGTGTTTGTTCTATCCTGGTATTTTAGCACCTCAAGAGATGTGATGGGCGGTCAGAAAGTAAAAGCTGTGTAAATTTCAAATTATCTATACCATAGTTTGTAGACCCTATAACTTTCACACAAAGCAATCAATATACACTTATTGGGATTTTTTTTACCAAAAACATGGAGCAGAATACATTTTGGCTTAAATTTATGACTAACTTTGAGTTTACGATATATTTTTTATAGCTGAAAGTAGAAAATATTGTTTTTTTTCATAATTTTCGTGTTTTTTTTGTTGATAGCGCAAAAAATAAAAAGCGCACAGGTGATCAAATACCCCCAAAAGAAAGCTCTATTTGTGCGAAAAAAAGGAGGTAAATTTCGTTTGGGTACAGCATTGCATGACCGCGCAATTATCATTTGAATTAGTGCAGCGCTGTATAGCAAAAAAAGGCATAAATTACAGTATCTATACCATAGTTTGTAGACGCTATAACGTTCACACAAAGCAATCAATATACACTTATTGGGATTTTTTTTACCAAAAACATGGAGCAGAACACATTTTGGCTTAAATTTATAACTAACTTTGAGTTTACGATATATTTTTTATAGCTGTAAAGTAGAAAATATTGGTTTTTTTTCAAAATTTTTGTGTTTTTTTGTTTATAGCGCAAAAAATAAAAAGCGCACAGATGATAAAATACCACCAAAAGAAAGCTTTATTTGTGTGAAAAAAAAGACGTAAATTTCGTTTGGGTACTGCATTGCATGACCGCGCAATTATCATTTGAATTAGTGCAGCGCCAAACAGCAAAAAAAGGCCTGGTCATTAAGGAGGGTAAATCCTCAGGAGCTCAAGTGGTTAAATACCACCAACAGAAAGCTCTAGTTGTGTGAAAAAAAGGTCAAATTTTAGTTTGGGTACAATGTTGTATGAGCGCGCAATTGTCATTCAAAGTGTGAGAGCGCTGAAAGCTGAAAATTGGCCTGGGCAGGAAGAGGGTAAAAGTGCCCGGTATGGAAGCGGTTAAGCACTGAGCTATAGCTACTTGACATTGGGCAAGTGACAGTTGGCCGTTTTTGAAAACAAGGGTCAGTTTGACAGAGTCTATACCTGGTAACCTCCATAGCACAGTAGGGAGAGTGCCCGTCCAAAGAGTGCATGGTCGTAGGTTCGAGGCTTACCTCTGCCAAGTGCGTCTATGTATGTACTGGACATGAGATAAATGGAAGTTACTAAATTTTTTTTTTTTTTGGGCTTTGTTTTTTTTTTTAACATTCATTTTCTCTCATTTTATCCATTTGGAAAGCCTTTCATGGTCCCAGTGTGGGTAAAAGAGTCCAGACTGGAAGTGGTTAACCACTTGAGCTCCTGAGGATTTACCCCCCTTAATGACCAGGCCTTTTTTTGCTGTTTGGCGCTGCACTAATTCAAATGATAATTGCGCGGTCATGCAATGCTGTACCCAAACGAAATTTACCTCCTTTTTTTCACACAAATAGAGCTTTCTTTTGGTGGTATTTTATCACCTGTGCGCTTTTTATTTTTTGCGCTATAAACAAAAAACACACAAAAATTAAAAAAAAAACCTATATTTTCTACTTTCAGCTATAAAAAATATATCGTAAACTCAAAGTTAGTCATAAATTTAAGCCAAAATGTATTCTGCTCCATGTTTTTGGTAAAAAAAATCCCAATAAGTGTATATTGATTGCTTTGTGTGAAAGTTATAGAATCTACAAACTATGGTATAGATAATTTGAAATTTACACAGCTTTTACTTTCTGACCGCCCATCACATCTCTTGAGGTGCTAAAATACCAGGATAGAACAAACACCCCCAAATGACCCCTTTTCGGAAAGCAGACACCCTAAGCTATCTGCTGAAAGACATATTGGCCTTGATTCACTAAGATGTGAGTGTATTAGCAGAGACTGACCATTCAGGCAGAATCCGGTCAATCAATCAGTCGTCTGACCAGCGTCTAGCAAGCTCATTGACGAGCGTCTACTGACTACTTTGCTATCACTAAATGTGGTATCCCGTCTGGCACATTTTTAGGTGCAATACCGGATATGTTCGCTAGATGGCGCACAAGCGCGGGCTTTATTAACATTGGCGTTCTTATGATGGCAAAATAGAATTCTTAGAATGTAATAAATAGTACACCTGTATTAGAAGTTTCTATTTTCTTCTATTTCTTTTCTTGCTGTGTCTCCAAAATGATCAGGAAACTAATGCATTTACTAATGAATGTCATACATTCTGTACTCAAATGTTAAACATTTTCACACTTATATCTCAAATAATTTATATACTTCTAATTTCCCAATATAATTATATATCTTCATTCTCTTTAATCACGTAACTATTCTATGGTAAAGACAAGTGCAGCGCTATAAATGCATGTGATCAATAATGAACGCATGTAAAAACCAAAAAGTGCAAAGAATTGCAACAATGATGTAATATTGTAAATGGTGCTAAAATAAGTTCATAGAATCATTCCTGAATAATGGAATGTCCTTCGTGTGAGAGTACCAACTCAGAGAGTGCCTATGAATGGCACGTGTGGTCTCGTGGATGAATGTTACTTGCGTACTGTTCTTCTGCCAATTAGGAAATGTGCAAGTTTCATGCCGTGTATATTTCATTGTAACTTTTTCTCTTTTAAATCTGTCTCCTTATACAACTTGACCCCCTCCCCCACCCCATCATCACCTGTCCCATATGCAAATCTATGGATCACCGCCCCACTCTTTAACTATCTATTTACTGATCAAGTGAATGTGTCTCATTTTCTATCAGCTACAGCTCAGATCTCACATTATTATACAATTGCTGATTGTATCTCACCACTAGTCTGATTGAATTCACAATTCCTGGTCAGTCCTGTTCCCTGACCTCTAATAACCTTTAGGGCCAGTTCACACTACATGTGTTTCAGTTGCTTTTTCAGCATCACAAACGCACAGAAAGAAGGTTATATGGTTGTCAATGTCATAGTTCACATCAGCGCTTGCATTTTCAATGCATTGCAGGTGCTGTAAACAAAGTTGACCACGCTGCATTGTTTCTGCACAGAACTGTACTGGAACACATTGAAACGTCCTTGAATGTACTAAAACGCACATGTCCCTAACTACATTGAATACAAAGAAAATAGAAAAAAATAAGTGGAAGGGATACAAAAATGCAATGTAAACATGTCCAAAACGCATCCAAAATGTACTGGAACACACTAAACATGCATGCCAAAAGGGCATGAAAAAAACCCATCAGGAACACATCTAGACTGTTTCTATAGTGTGAACCAGCCCTTAGGACTTGTTCACACCATTGGTGGTGCAAAAACGCATGCAAGAACACACATTTTCCAGCACAGCAAAGAAATGCAATGCCCTATGTAGATGTGCGCAGGTACCATGATGAAAACGTTGTTGCACCTACACACGTCTATTAAAAACAGCCCCATTCACAGCCACAAATACGCATGGCACCACACTACTGTGCGGTTAGGTGCGACACACTTGGAAAATAACATAAAAATAAGCCAACATGGCTAAAACATATCTTGAAAATATGGGGACTCTGATATCCGGCGACAGTCCGTTCACGAACGAGAAGCAATTCTGCACCCCTAAAACCAACATAGAGGAAAGGGATGGTCAAATTGCTGTGCTGCTTCCAAACCACCTCTGGCATGCCAGGGTCATTATGCAGGTCCTCGATGCCAATTCTTGCCTGCGGCCACAAAATATCCACTGGCCACAAGTGAAGGTGAGTGGAGGACGTGAAGGTGGATTTCTACCAGCTTCAACCGCAAGCAGTACCACTCCTGAAAAATGAGAGCAAATAATCATTGACACGTCATCATGACAGTCAATTCTCAGTGCAGGCTATCTAGAGTGTCTTTCATTTTTAACCATTTCAAGAGTTCAAGGAAACATTCTTGGAGCATCTACTGTGTTTGGAAAGGCCAAAGGTCCCCCCCTCCCCCAGGCACACTAATGCTTATGCAGGCCATAGACGGGGAGAAAAACAGCCGATTTTTCTTTTAAAAAATGAAAAATCGGTTGTTC
This sequence comes from Staurois parvus, assembly GCF_062004578.1. Classification (NCBI taxonomy): domain Eukaryota; kingdom Metazoa; phylum Chordata; class Amphibia; order Anura; family Ranidae; genus Staurois; species Staurois parvus. The sequence goes on from NW_028318368.1 coordinate 3,870,299, forward strand.
AAGCGGCCGATGTTACTAGCAATGGTAAAAAAAAAAAATCGGCCGATTTTCATCCCGTCTACAGCCGGCAAAAAGTGTCCCTGCAGAGAGCTCCGCTATTTCTTTGACAGTTCTTTGACATTTATAGCGGTTGCAACAATGTATTTGTATCCATTTCGGATACAGATGTTTTTAATCGGAAACAAATAGATACAATGTTGCAACCGCTGTAAATGTCAAGGAACTGTCAAAGAAATAGCGGAGCTCTCTGCAGGGACACTTTTTGCCATACTGGGATTCCTCTCATTTTTCATCCTTCTTCTTCCTCTTCTTCTTCATCATCATCCTCTTCTACTTCTTCTTCATCATCATCCTCTTCTTCTTCATCATCATCCTCTTCTTCTTCTTCATCATCATCCTCTTCTTCATCATCATCATCCTCTTCTTCATCATCATCTTCATCATCCTCTTCTTCCTCTTCATCATCTTCTTCTTCTTCTTCATCATCATCATCATCCTCATCATCTTCTTCATCATCATCCTCTTCTTCTTCTTCATCATCATCCTCTTCTTCTTCCTCTTCATCATCTTCTTCTTCTTCTTCTTCATCATCATCATCCTCATCATCTTCTTCATCATCATCCTCTTCTTCATCATCATCATCCTCTTCTTCTTCATCATCATCACCCTCTTCTTCTTCATCATCATCATCATCCTCTTCTTCTTCTTCTTCATCATCATCATCATCATCCTCTTCTTCTTCATCATCCTCTTCTTCTTCTTCTTCTTCTTCTTCACCATCATCCTCTTCTTCTTCTTCTTCTTCTTCTTCATCCTCTTCTTCTTCTTCATCATCATCATCCTCTTCTTCTTCATCATCATCTTCATCATCATCCTCTTCTTCATCGTCTTCTTCTTCATCATCATCACCCTCTGCAACATCATCCTCTTCATCATCATCATCCTTTTCATCATCATCATCATCCTCTTCTTCTTCATCATCCTCTTCTTCTTCATCATCCTCTTCTTCATCACCCTCTTCTTCTTCATCATCTTCTTCATCATCATCATCCTCTTCTTCTTCTTCTTCTTCTTCATCATCATCCTCCTCTTCATCATCTTCTTCTTCTTCATCATCATCATCATCCTCTTCATCATCATCCTCTTCTTCATCATCTTCTTCTTCTTTTTCTTCTTTTTGTCTTCCTCTTGCAGGTCACTGCTCATGTGCAGATTTTTTATCAGTAAAAAATCGGCCGATTTGCCCATCATTGCCGCGAAAATCGGCCGATCGGCAAATTCGGACGTTTTTTTCCAACTTTACCGAAAAAAAAAATCTGCCAAAATACCGAAAGACGGCCGAACAAATAGCCCACTAACGATCCGAAAATCGGCCGATTTTCGACCCACCTATGGCCTGCATAAGATATGGTGTGGCCCTAGGGTCAATGTGTGTTTAGAATACTTCCAAAATGCACATACAAAAACACTCCATCCAAATGCATGTTGCATTTCTATAGCATGTTAAACAGAAGAATAACGCACTTACATAATGTTAACATGCGCAAGTAAAAATAGACAAAATCCACATCCTTTTATTCTGGCTTCACATACATGCATTGTGGTCTAACACCGCACTCCTGGGCAAATCACATGCAATTTGTGTGCGTTGCAATTAGAGACAAACATTTTGCACACCTCAAATTGCACCGCATCCGGGCCAAAAATGTGCAGGACCCTTTTTCAGGGTATGCACATGGGTGTGAATAGGCATGCCATCCAATTTGGCAAATCGCAATACGCTTTGTGTACCAATTTTGGTGTGTTGGTAACTTCACCTAGAAAGCCGCAGCAGGTGGCATGAAGGGGTTGCGGTTGTGATGCGGTGCAGCGCTTGCACAGAAAACACTGCAAATTTCACATCGCATCTGTGTGACACCAGAATGTGCCAATATGTGGCTTGACAAAGCACAGTGGTCAGTGCAGATTATTTTCAATCCATGTTTTTTACACTTTTCATTCACTGGTTTAACTCAGGTGATCGTTAATCCCAATTATCTCCGGAGATCACATGCAGCCCCTCAACCATCTACACATATCTCTGGAAATCTATACAGATCTCCTTGAAAAAATGTCTCCTCTCTTCTTCGGAAAACAATTGTCCTCCACCTCATAAACAGGGGGACAGAGAAGACTTCTCCTTGATAACTAAAATCAGATTAATTATCTGTGCTTAATAAACATACACCAATACTGCAAATGCATTGTACTGTCCAAGGCATTGCACACTAATGCATTGCACACTAGAAATGTCAAATGCGTTAGTGTGTACAGTGCATGAGTGTAAAATGCTTTAGTGCACACTGCAGTGTACAACGCATTGCACACTGTAATACACTGTACAATGTAATACCGTGTACACCCACACATTGTACAATGTAATACCGTGTACACCCACACATTGTAGACTAATGCACTGTACACTATCATGTAGGATGGAGCTACGCATTGCACACTGTGATACCGTGTACACCCACACATTGTAGACTGTAATGCACTGTACACTGTCATGCAGGATGGAGCAACGCATTGCCCACTGTGATACCGTGTACACCCACACATTGTAGAGTGTAATGCACTGTACACTGTCATGCAGGATAGAGCAACGCATTGCACACTGTGATACCGTGTACACCCACACATTGTAGACTGTAATGCACTGTACACTGTCATGCAGGATAGAGCTACGCATTGCCCACTGTGATACCGTGTACACCCACACATTGTAGACTGTAATGCACTGTACACTGTCATGCAGGAGAGAGCTACGCATTGCACACTGTGATACCGTGTACACCCACACATTGTAGACTGTAATGCACTGTACACTGTCATGCAGGCTGGAGCTACGCATTGCACACTGTGATACGCTGTCCACTGTCATGCAGAATCCAGCAACGCATTGCACACTGTAATACCATGTACACCAACACATTGTAGAATGTAATGCATTATACGCAGTATACATGTCCAGATATTCAAAGATTAGCCATGAAGGCCTAGCTGGTTTCCTATTTGGTGACCGCAGATAGCCGAATAACGCTACACTGCATCCAGGCAGCTCTGGGAGGGTGTCATATGACATCCTGGCAGAACGCGCTCTCCGTGATTGCTGTGTCCTAAGGACACAGCTGATCACGTGATGTGGTGAAGGCCAATCACAGCGGCTTTTTACCATGTGATCAGCCATGTCCAATGACACGCTGATCACCGGGAAATGCATTTGCCGGGTCTTGGCTGCACTTTCATCACGCTGTCAGAATGTGTGGAAAGTACTGCCGAGAACCAGCAGTTATCAAAGCAGGGGTCGGCCCCGATGATCAGTGCCCACCAGTGCCACCCAACAGTTCCGCCCACCTGTGGCCAGCAGTGCCGCCCACCAGTGCTGCCTCATCAACGCACATCAGTGTTGCTAAATTACCAGTTTACCAAATGTTATAATATAAACAGACTTTTATTCATTATGAGCTATTTTGTGGTTTATCGAGCAAAAAGTAAAACTCACAGCAGCAAGTCAATACCACCCAAAGAAAGCTCTATTTGTCTGAAAAAACTGATATAAATTTAAGATGGGTACAATGTGGCATGACCGCACAATTGTCATTCAAAGTGTAACAGTGCAGAAAGATGAAAATTGGCCAGGACAGGAAGGGGGTAGGAGTACCCAGTAGGCAAGTGGTTAATATCATTGACCCATCAATACCCAGGAGCTAATGTGCAGATAAGTAGCATGTGCACCAAGTGAGATTCTGCTAGGCCCCACCCACAAAATTACAATTACCTGTCCCTCACATGTTATAAACATATTTGCAATGGCCACACTTACTTTACATATAAGGATCATCTCCTCAGTTGAGAACTGTGCTCTCGCCATGTCCAAATGCCAATAAAGTTATCAAAATTTTCAACCAACACAAAACCTCCATCCACTTACACTCCCCACAACCACTTCCGGGTGCGCGCGCACGTGATGACGGACTTCCAGGATAGCCGTTCATGCGCCATGCGGACACCTGTTTGGTGCTTATTTGTTTGCAATCGCACATTTCTATGCACGGCTATGATAGCTTTCGCGAATGTGTGTTTCTTATTGATTTGTTTTTTTTAACCTTAGCTAATATTTGTTGCCAAAGGCCAAAAATCAACAAAGTGTGGACGATTTTATTACTGTAAATCGAATTGTAGAAAACTTGTAGCTGGCTGCACAGTGAATGTGACATTCATTAGTACAGAACAATATTGTGGTGCAAGTGGGTTTTCTTTTTTTTTTGGTTTTGAAAAAGCCAGTTTACACACACTTGCATATTCACACTCATATAATCTGCTCAAATGTAGCTTGTAAAAGTATACAAAGTAACTACTAAGGTTGTTCATATATTGAACATAAAATAAACACAAAAACATCGGTCAAACATTTATTGATCAAATATATCTTCATTTATTTGGTCAGCAGGAACAAGTAGGTATAGTCAATATCTTGGTGAGTCACAAAAAGAATAGGATTGATGTGGCAAAAATAAAACACTCCTGCTCATAAGAGCTTACAATCTAAAGATACTTCTAATGAACTGTGTGTGCTCAGGTTATAGCAGGAAACGAAGGGGAAGAGGAATCAAGTAACATTTTCGTGCACATAAGATTTACTTACACAATCACGTAGTATAAAGATCCATTCACAAAAAAAAGTCTACAGATCAAAATATCAAGAAAACAAAGCATGTGAAAAAAAACCCTCCCACCTCTACAAATCCCCTCCCACCTCTACAAATCCCCTACACATACATTTGTCAGCAGGTTTGTCAGAAAAATGCATTGGAGTCTAAATAAGCAAGCAAAATTAAAACAAGAGCAGATTTTAAACAAAACGATTGACATGTGTGAGGCTTTCAATGCAAAGAGAAAAAACACAATCATTGTGCAATAACACACAAACACACTTTACAAGGCCAAAAATATGCAAACATTTCCAGCCCACTTCCAAACACAGCCTGAGTGGTGTCTGGGGCAATTCAGCACAAAATCTCTTCTTCCCCCAAACCACTACAAGCAAGGACTTAGTCACAAACCACCCGGCCTAGTAACAGGCCAAATCACTCCCTACTGCACGTCTTTATATAAGCTAGGTTGTATTTGGAGCGTGCCAAACAAGGCCCCACACCCAATGAAGCCTCACCCACCACTGACCTTAAGTTGGTCAGTGAAAGTGTTTTCACCTGATGAATCCGCTTCCTACCTGCATTAACCCTTGGTATACAGGCCCCACAAATCAGAAAGATATATACAGTGAAATGTACGTGTGCAGCATACAACAGAACATTGAGCAGGGATGTGAAAGGGAACCCCAATTGGAACCTTTATTGCTACTATGGTCACAATTCCCTCCAGATTCTCACATGAGTTAAGACAGTCACATGACCACATCTTGTATGCGATATTGAAAATGACAAATCGATTTGACTAGTATGGTGAATTTCCCATCAATTGGCGAAACACTCCAGAAATCAAACATCACCAAACATTACACTCTGGGCAAAGCGGATTTACAAATCATGCGACTTACAGTAATGTTGACCATTTCAATGCAATTTTCAAAGACATCTGACACAGATCTCTATGCAAATTGCCACTAAAGTAGAACATGTACTACTTAAGAAATCAGTGTTTGAAACACACCCATATGGTCGCTCTAATACAGTGTTTCTCAACTCCAGTCCTCCTGGACCCCCAACAGGTCATGTTTTCAGGATTTCCCTCAGATGAAACAGCTGTGGTAATTACTAAGGCAGTGAAACTGATCAAATCACCTGTGCAAAATAATGGAAATCCTGAAAACATGACCTGTTGGGGGTCCATGAGGACTGGAGTTGAGAAACACTGCTCTAATAGCAGACAATAGGGTGCGACTTTGCAGACGATTTACAACTTGCATGCTGTGCAAATCACATGCCAAGTCCCACTCAATGTGCACGCTATTGTATCGTTCATATTGTTGTGGTTCAAACTTGGTCGTAGCCGCAAGTAATAATAGAGTAATGAATACACTACTTTTCATGCAATTTGCTGAGAGATCGGTGTCGGATGTCTTGCAAATTGCACTTGAAATCACCATGTACCCCGACTTTGAAATCATGCAACTTCTATGCAAGTCACATGATGTGACTGTGGTGTCAATAACACCACTTAGAAATCTGCTTTAATGTGACCGGGTGGCCCCCAGTAACATTGTTTGGGATTGCCATGCAATTGGCATGACAGGCGACTTGCAAATCGTAGACCAAGTCGCACCCTATTGGCCACTGTAGGCTCTGTTCACATCCAATTGGATTGTGAACTCGTGCAACTTCACTGTAAGTTGGGCAATTGCCGCATCGGATTAGATGTGACAGTGGTGTTGGCCCCCAGTAACATTGGGTGCAATTTGCCATGCAAAGAGCAAGCTGCTGGCCATGCCAATCACATGACAAGTCGCATCCAGGGTGTGCAATTTCAGGAGTGATTTGTGCATTGACATCGTACCTGATATTGGATATAATGAATGTGAATGTGAGTGTATTAACATACGCCATTTGTTGCAGCGAGAGTTCAAAGGTATTTGAGAATTGTGGCCAATTATTAGCAATTTAACACAATTGAAAACACAACTAGTTAGTAATTCTCTAGAAAACACAGTAAAATTGGCAACTTAAAGAGTAATTTTCAATTGCATATAGTGTGAGCGAAGCAGGAAAATCAACAAAGGAAATAAATCTTTGAAGGCGTGCGGTACCTGCCTGCTGGGATACGGGTCTGCTATGCATTTGGGGGAAAAATGCACGCCAGGATTTGTGACAAGTTTGATGTGTGGATTCACCAACCAAGTCTTTTCTCTCTCGCTCACTCTTCTGAATGTCTCTCTTTATCACTCTTCAGTATGTATATCTCGCTCACTCTTCTTCGTCTCACTGGCTCGCTCTTCTCTCTCTCTGTCAGCTCTTTGCTTGCCAAATCCTTCACAAAAGTGGGTGGAGTGTAAACCATCCTTATCAAATCTATTAGTAGTCCAGGCCCTTACTTTATCCCATTGTATGACATTCACATAAGGTGCAGCTTTGAAGGTGTTTCAACAGACAAGGCCTCATTCTAATTCACATTTTAGGGATCATTTAGACAGAAAGCAAAGATGTTGCCAGAACATCTATTTGAAGACAGCCACACATGGAGATCATGCTACTTCCTTGGCGTGGTTGGGATTCAAACCGACAACCCTAGAGTTGTGAGGCAGTAGTGCTAACCACTAATCCACGGAGCTACATTGCTAATCCAGCCTGTATTTCTGTGCTGTGAATCAATCCTAAATCCCTGGGCAAGGTCAGTGTAACTACCAGATATCTCCAATGTGACACAAATGTTATGCTATGTTACCAATTCAGATGTATGTTGGTTCTATGTATCCCAATACAAAGGATTGCAATACTAATACAGGCGTACCTCGGTTTACCAACGCCTCAGGGAACGTCATATTTGGGGTACAAATGCCAAACCATTTCAGTTCATTGTTCTGTTTACAAATGTTTGAATAATTTGGTACGGGCACGTGGCCTGGTATGGTTCAGGAAGGGGGGGGGGGCGCTCGCTCGTCCCCCCCCCCCCTTTCCTGACCTGCCGGGCTGCATGCTCGGATAAGTATGTGTTATGGATTTTGGGGGGTACCCCATGCTGTTTTTTATACCCCTTAACATCCATACGAGACCCGAAGGGCTTAGTATGGATGGGAGGGGGGACCCCACGCCGGTTATTTAAAACACTGTTTATAATGCCCTGCAATACTTTGACATTCAACTGTCAGTGGGGAACTCCGCCGACAGCTGAAACATGAGCGCTGCATTGGTTTTCACTACTAAAATGCCGCATGAGTTGATAACATATCATGCGGGATTGTAGGAGCAACAGCCATGTGTTAATGTTTCAGCTGTCAGCGGGGTTCCCCACTGACAGCTGAATGTAAAATAATTCCCTTTATTGCAGAAATAATAAAAAAAAAGCATGGGGTCCCCCCTCCCATCTGTACCAAGCCCTTCGGATCTGGTATGGATATTAAGGGGGAACTCCATGCTGAAATTTAAAAAAAAACAGCGTGGGTCCCCCTCAATACCCATACCAGACCCTTATTCGAGCATGCAGCCCGGCAGGTCAGAAAAGGGGGGGGACCCTGTACTGTGTTTTTTTTACACCACACTTTTTTTTTTGTGAAGGAGTCTGCGGGAGCATGTACCGCAGACTCCTTCACGTAGGGGGCGGGATCTGGGGGCCCCCTTGTTAAAGGGGGCTTCCAGATTCTGATAAGCCCCCCGCCCGCAGACCCCCACAACCACCAGCCAGGGTTGTGGGGAAGAGGCCCTTGTCCTCACCAACATGAGGACAAGGTGCTTTGGGGGGGAGCCCCCCCTGCCCCAAAGCACCCCCCCATGTTGAGGGCATGTGGCCTGGTATGGTTCAGGTTTTCTGACCTGCCGGGCTGCATGCTCGGATAAGGGTCTGGTATGGATATTGAGGGGGACCCACGCTGTTTTTTTTTAAAATTTCAGCGTGGAGTTCCCCCTTAATATCCATACCAGACCTGAAGGGCTTGGTAAGGATGAGAGGGGGGACCCACGCTGTTTTTTTTTTGTTTTTTTTATTGCGGACCTTTATTTTTACATTCAGCTGTCAAAATAAATATTATCTAGACCTTTGAAATAAGTAAAATCATTACAGAAATAATTATAAAGTATAAGAAACAAAAATAGAATCACTAGAACTAAGGAAATCAAATTAGATTACATGAAGATATGCCGAGTGCTGTTTATTAAACACAATAGACGCGAGCGAGTGCCGGCTGTCAGAGGAATCCACAGTAAGATTCACTATTAGGCAGTGGCTAAAAAGCAAACGCCCATGGCAGAAGTCTAAAATGTGTTCGCACATGCTCAGTTGTATCTGCCAAAGACACTGCACGGGCGTCTAGATTTTTACTGTGTCGATTTCCTTCAAAAAAACGATTTTTAACACATTCTTAATTTTTTTGGAAATAGCAGATATTGTTTAAAGTGAAGTCCTGATATTTGGCAAAGCAAATTTCTAAGTGAACATGTCTCTGCAGTGATTTTTCATGGTGTTAGACTTGCTTCTTAGCAAGTCTGCTTTGTGAGTCTGATTCCGGGCGTGTGTCTTTTTGTGAATTAGATTGGACATCTGCTTATGGGCTCTGGTCAATAGTGAATTAGGCTGGCCATACATTATACAATTATCTGCAGATTTTTGGTTTAGATTTACCAAAAACCATATAATATGAGGTCAAACCTAAACAACACTTTCAGTTGTATCCAATTAGGCAGGCCCTTGCACTACATAGTTGAAGGTAAATCTAAAGGAAATTGGGCAGAAAATCTGCAGATAATTGTATAATGTATGGCCAGCCTTAGGTTGCAGGGTAAAAAATAGACAGACGCCCATGAAAATTGGGCTTAAGCCCATGAATATGCGTCCACGCCCAATAGTGAATCAGGGCCAATATGTCTTTCAGCAGATAGCTTAGGGTGACTGCTTTCCGAAAAGGGGTCATTTGGGGGTGTTTGTTCTATCCTGGTATTTTAGCACCTCAAGAGATGTGATGGGCGGTCAGAAAGTAAAAGCTGTGTAAATTTCAAATTATCTATACCATAGTTTGTAGACCCTATAACTTTCACACAAAGCAATCAATATACACTTATTGGGATTTTTTTTACCAAAAACATGGAGCAGAATACATTTTGGCTTAAATTTATGACTAACTTTGAGTTTACGATATATTTTTTATAGCTGAAAGTAGAAAATATTGTTTTTTTTCATAATTTTCTTGTTTTTTTTGTTGATAGCGCAAAAAATAAAAAGCGCACAGGTGATCAAATACCCCCAAAAGAAAGCTCTATTTGTGCGAAAAAAAGGAGGTAAATTTCGTTTGGGTACAGCATTGCATGACCGCGCAATTATCATTTGAATTAGTGCAGCGCTGTATAGCAAAAAAAGGCATAAATTACAGTATCTATACCATAGTTTGTAGACGCTATAACGTTCACACAAAGCAATCAATATACACTTATTGGGATTTTTTTTACCAAAAACATGGAGCAGAACACATTTTGGCTTAAATTTATAACTAACTTTGAGTTTACGATATATTTTTTATAGCTGTAAAGTAGAAAATATTGGTTTTTTTTCAAAATTTTTGTGTTTTTTTGTTTATAGCGCAAAAAATAAAAAGCGCACAGATGATAAAATACCACCAAAAGAAAGCTTTATTTGTGTGAAAAAAAAGACGTAAATTTCGTTTGGGTACTGCATTGCATGACCGCGCAATTATCATTTGAATTAGTGCAGCGCCAAACAGCAAAAAAAGGCCTGGTCATTAAGGAGGGTAAATCCTCAGGAGCTCAAGTGGTTAAATACCACCAACAGAAAGCTCTAGTTGTGTGAAAAAAAGGTCAAATTTTAGTTTGGGTACAATGTTGTATGAGCGCGCAATTGTCATTCAAAGTGTGAGAGCGCTGAAAGCTGAAAATTGGCCTGGGCAGGAAGAGGGTAAAAGTGCCCGGTATGGAAGCGGTTAAGCACTGAGCTATAGCTACTTGACATTGGGCAAGTGACAGTTGGCCGTTTTTGAAAACAAGGGTCAGTTTGACAGAGTCTATACCTGGTAACCTCCATAGCACAGTAGGGAGAGTGCCCGTCCAAAGAGTGCATGGTCGTAGGTTCGAGGCTTACCTCTGCCAAGTGCGTCTATGTATGTACTGGACATGAGATAAATGGAAGTTACTAAATTTTTTTTTTTTTTGGGCTTTGTTTTTTTTTTTAACATTCATTTTCTCTCATTTTATCCATTTGGAAAGCCTTTCATGGTCCCAGTGTGGGTAAAAGAGTCCAGACTGGAAGTGGTTAACCACTTGAGCTCCTGAGGATTTACCCCCCTTAATGACCAGGCCTTTTTTTGCTGTTTGGCGCTGCACTAATTCAAATGATAATTGCGCGGTCATGCAATGCTGTACCCAAACGAAATTTACCTCCTTTTTTTCACACAAATAGAGCTTTCTTTTGGTGGTATTTTATCACCTGTGCGCTTTTTATTTTTTGCGCTATAAACAAAAAACACACAAAAATTAAAAAAAAAACCTATATTTTCTACTTTCAGCTATAAAAAATATATCGTAAACTCAAAGTTAGTCATAAATTTAAGCCAAAATGTATTCTGCTCCATGTTTTTGGTAAAAAAAATCCCAATAAGTGTATATTGATTGCTTTGTGTGAAAGTTATAGAATCTACAAACTATGGTATAGATAATTTGAAATTTACACAGCTTTTACTTTCTGACCGCCCATCACATCTCTTGAGGTGCTAAAATACCAGGATAGAACAAACACCCCCAAATGACCCCTTTTCGGAAAGCAGACACCCTAAGCTATCTGCTGAAAGACATATTGGCCTTGATTCACTAAGATGTGAGTGTATTAGCAGAGACTGACCATTCAGGCAGAATCCGGTCAATCAATCAGTCGTCTGACCAGCGTCTAGCAAGCTCATTGACGAGCGTCTACTGACTACTTTGCTATCACTAAATGTGGTATCCCGTCTGGCACATTTTTAGGTGCAATACCGGATATGTTCGCTAGATGGCGCACAAGCGCGGGCTTTATTAACATTGGCGTTCTTATGATGGCAAAATAGAATTCTTAGAATGTAATAAATAGTACACCTGTATTAGAAGTTTCTATTTTCTTCTATTTCTTTTCTTGCTGTGTCTCCAAAATGATCAGGAAACTAATGCATTTACTAATGAATGTCATACATTCTGTACTCAAATGTTAAACATTTTCACACTTATATCTCAAATAATTTATATACTTCTAATTTCCCAATATAATTATATATCTTCATTCTCTTTAATCACATAACTATTCTATGGTAAAGACAAGTGCAGCGCTATAAATGCATGTGATCAATAATGAACGCATGTAAAAACCAAAAAGTGCAAAGAATTGCAACAATGATGTAATATTGTAAATGGTGCTAAAATAAGTTCATAGAATCATTCCTGAATAATGGAATGTCCTTCGTGTGAGAGTACCAACTCAGAGAGTGCCTATGAATGGCACGTGTGGTCTCGTGGATGAATGTTACTTGCGTACTGTTCTTCTGCCAATTAGGAAATGTGCAAGTTTCATGCCGTGTATATTTCATTGTAACTTTTTCTCTTTTAAATCTGTCTCCTTATACAACTTGACCCCCTCCCCCACCCCATCATCACCTGTCCCATATGCAAATCTATGGATCACCGCCCCACTCTTTAACTATCTATTTACTGATCAAGTGAATGTGTCTCATTTTCTATCAGCTACAGCTCAGATCTCACATTATTATACAATTGCTGATTGTATCTCACCACTAGTCTGATTGAATTCACAATTCCTGGTCAGTCCTGTTCCCTGACCTCTAATAACCTTTAGGGCCAGTTCACACTACATGTGTTTCAGTTGCTTTTTCAGCATCACAAACGCACAGAAAGAAGGTTATATGGTTGTCAATGTCATAGTTCACATCAGCGCTTGCATTTTCAATGCATTGCAGGTGCTGTAAACAAAGTTGACCACGCTGCATTGTTTCTGCACAGAACTGTACTGGAACACATTGAAACGTCCTTGAATGTACTAAAACGCACATGTCCCTAACTACATTGAATACAAAGAAAATAGAAAAAAATAAGTGGAAGGGATACAAAAATGCAATGTAAACATGTCCAAAACGCATCCAAAATGTACTGGAACACACTAAACATGCATGCCAAAAGGGCATGAAAAAAACCCATCAGGAACACATCTAGACTGTTTCTATAGTGTGAACCAGCCCTTAGGACTTGTTCACACCATTGGTGGTGCAAAAACGCATGCAAGAACACACATTTTCCAGCACAGCAAAGAAATGCAATGCCCTATGTAGATGTGCGCAGGTACCATGATGAAAACGTTGTTGCACCTACACACGTCTATTAAAAACAGCCCCATTCACAGCCACAAATACGCATGGCACCACACTACTGTGCGGTTAGGTGCGACACACTTGGAAAATAACATAAAAATAAGCCAACATGGCTAAAACATATCTTGAAAATATGGGGACTCTGATATCCGGCGACAGTCCGTTCACGAACGAGAAGCAATTCTGCACCCCTAAAACCAACATAGAGGAAAGGGATGGTCAAATTGCTGTGCTGCTTCCAAACCACCTCTGGCATGCCAGGGTCATTATGCAGGTCCTCGATGCCAATTCTTGCCTGCGGCCACAAAATATCCACTGGCCACAAGTGAAGGTGAGTGGAGGACGTGAAGGTGGATTTCTACCAGCTTCAACCGCAAGCAGTACCACTCCTGAAAAATGAGAGCAAATAATCATTGACACGTCATCATGACAGTCAATTCTCAGTGCAGGCTATCTAGAGTGTCTTTCATTTTTAACCATTTCAAGAGTTCAAGGAAACATTCTTGGAGCATCTACTGTGTTTGGAAAGGCCAAAGGTCCCCCCCTCCCCCAGGCACACTAATGCTTATGCAGGCCATAGACGGGGAGAAAAACAGCCGATTTTTCTTTTAAAAAATGAAAAATCGGTTGTTCAAGCGGCCGATGTTACTAGCAATGGTAAAAAAAAAAAATCGGCCGATTTTCATCCCGTCTACAGCCGGCAAAAAGTGTCCCTGCAGAGAGCTCCGCTATTTCTTTGACAGTTCTTTGACATTTATAGCGGTTGCAACAATGTATTTGTATCCATTTCGGATACAGATGTTTTTAATCGGAAACAAATAGATACAATGTTGCAACCGCTGTAAATGTCAAGGAACTGTCAAAGAAATAGCGGAGCTCTCTGCAGGGACACTTTTTGCCATACTGGGATTCCTCTCATTTTTCATCCTTCTTCTTCCTCTTCTTCTTCATCATCATCCTCTTCTACTTCTTCTTCATCATCATCCTCTTCTTCTTCATCATCATCCTCTTCTTCTTCTTCATCATCATCCTCTTCTTCATCATCCTCTTCTTCTTCATCATCTTCATCATCCTCTTCTTCCTCTTCATCATCTTCTTCTTCTTCTTCATCATCATCATCATCCTCATCATCTTCTTCATCATCATCTTCTTCTTCTTCATCATCATCCTCTTCTTCTTCATCATCATCATCATCCTCTTCTTCTTCTTCTTCTTCTTCATCATCATCATCCTCTTCTTCTTCATCATCCTCTTCTTCTTCTTCTTCACCATCATCCTCTTCTTCTTCTTCTTCTTCTTCTTCTTCATCCTCTTCTTCTTCTTCATCATCATCATCCTCTTCTTCTTCATCATCATCTTCATCATCATCCTCTTCTTCATCATCATCACCCTCTGCATCATCATCCTCTTCTTCATCATCATCATCCTTTTCTTCATCATCATCATCCTCTTCTTCTTCTTCATCATCATCCTCTTCTTCTTCATCATCCTCTTCTTCATCACCCTCTTCTTCTTCATCATCTTCTTCATCATCATCATCCTCTTCTTCTTCTTCTTCTTCTTCTTCATCATCATCCTCCTCTTCATCATCTTCTTCTTCTTCATCATCATCATCATCCTCTTCATCATCATCCTCTTCTTCATCATCTTCTTCATCATCCTCTTCTTCTTTTTCTTCTTTTTGTCTTCCTCTTGCAGGTCACTGCTCATGTGCAGATTTTTTATCAGTAAAAAATCGGCCGATTTGCCCATCATTGCCGCGAAAATCGGCCGATCGGCAAATTCGGCCGTTTTTTTCCAACTTTACCGAAAAAAAAAATCTGCCAAAATACCGAAAGACGGCCGAACAAATAGCCCACTAACGATCCGAAAATCGGCCGATTTTCGACCCACCTATGGCCTGCATAAGATATGGTGTGGCCCTAGGGTCAATGTGTGTTTAGAATACTTCCAAAATGCACATACAAAAACACTCCATCCAAATGCATGTTGCATTTCTATAGCATGTTAAACAGAAGAATAACGCACTTACATAATGTTAACATGCGCAAGTAAAAATAGACAAAATCCACATCCTTTTATTCTGGCTTCACATACATGCATTGTGGTCTAACACCGCACTCCTGGGCAAATCACATGCAATTTGTGTGCGTTGCAATTAGAGACAAACATTTTGCACACCTCAAATTGCACCGCATCCGGGCCAAAAATGTGCAGGACCCTTTTTCAGGGTATGCACATGGGTGTGAATAGGCATGCCATCCAATTTGGCAAATCGCAATACGCTTTGTGTACCAATTTTGGTGTGTTGGAAACTTCACCTAGAAAGCCGCAGCAGGTGGCATGAAGGGGTTGCGGTTGCGATGCGGTGCAGCGCTTGCACAGAAAACACTGCAAATTTCACATCGCATCTGTGTGACACCAGAATGTGCCAATATGTGGCTTGACAAAGCACAGTGGTCAGTGCAGATTATTTTCAATCCATGTTTTTTACACTTTTCATTCACTGGTTTAACTCAGGTGATCGTTAATCCCAATTATCTCCGGAGATCACATGCAGCCCCTCAACCATCTACACATATCTCTGGAAATCTATACAGATCTCCTTGAAAAAATGTCTCCTCTCTTCTTCGGAAAACAATTGTCCTGCACCTCATAAACAGGGGGACAGAGAAGACTTCTCCTTGATAACTAAAATCAGATTAATTATCTGTGCTTAATAAACATACACCAATACTGCAAATGCATTGTACTGTCCAAGGCATTGCACACTAATGCATTGCACACTAGAAATGTCAAATGCGTTAGTGTGTACAGTGCATGAGTGTAAAATGCTTTAGTGCACACTGCAGTGTACAACGCATTGCACACTGTAATACACTGTACAATGTAATACCGTGTACACCCACACATTGTACAATGTAATACCGTGTACACCCACACATTGTAGACTAATGCACTGTACACTATCATGTAGGATGGAGCTACGCATTGCACACTGTGATACCGTGTACACCCACACATTGTAGACTGTAATGCACTGTACACTGTCATGCAGGATGGAGCAACGCATTGCCCACTGTGATACCGTGTACACCCACACATTGTAGACTGTAATGCACTGTACACTGTCATGCAGGATAGAGCTACGCATTGCACACTGTGATACCGTGTACACCCACACATTGTAGACTGTAATGCACTGTACACTGTCATGCAGGATAGAGCTACGCATTGCCCACTGTGATACCGTGTACACCCACACATTGTAGACTGTAATGCACTGTACACTGTCATGCAGGATAGAGCTACGCATTGCACACTGTGATACCGTGTACACCCACACATTGTAGACTGTAATGCACTGTACACTGTCATGCAGGCTGGAGCTACGCATTGCACACTGTGATACGCTGTCCACTGTCATGCAGAATCCAGCAACGCATTGCACACTGTAATACCATGTACACCAACACATTGTAGAATGTAATGCATTATACGCAGTATACATGTCCAGATATTCAAAGATTAGCCATGAAGGCCTAGCTGGTTTCCTATTTGGTGACCGCAGATAGCCGAATAACGCTACACTGCATCCAGGCAGCTCTGGGAGGGTGTCATATGACATCCTGGCAGAACGCGCTCTCCGTGATTGCTGTGTCCTAAGGACACAGCTGATCACGTGATGTGGTGAAGGCCAATCACAGCGGCTTTTTACCATGTGATCAGCCATGTCCAATGACACGCTGATCACCGGGAAATGCATTTGCCGGGTCTTGGCTGCACTTTCATCACGCTGTCAGAATGTGTGGAAAGTACTGCCGAGAACCAGCAGTTATCAAAGCAGGGGTCGGCCCCGATGATCAGTGCCCACCAGTGCCACCCAACAGTTCCGCCCACCTGTGGCCAGCAGTGCCGCCCACCAGTGCTGCCTCATCAACGCACATCAGTGTTGCTAAATTACCAGTTTACCAAATGTTATAATATAAACAGACTTTTATTCATTATGAGCTATTTTGTGGTTTATCGAGCAAAAAGTAAAACTCACAGCAGCAAGTCAATACCACCCAAAGAAAGCTCTATTTGTCTGAAAAAACTGATATAAATTTAAGATGGGTACAATGTGGCATGACCGCACAATTGTCATTCAAAGTGTAACAGTGCAGAAAGATGAAAATTGGCCAGGACAGGAAGGGGGTAGGAGTACCCAGTAGGCAAGTGGTTAATATCATTGACCCATCAATACCCAGGAGCTAATGTGCAGATAAGTAGCATGTGCACCAAGTGAGATTCTGCTAGGCCCCACCCACAAAATTACAATTACCTGTCCCTCACATGTTATAAACATATTTGCAATGGCCACACTTACTTTACATATAAGGATCATCTCCTCAGTTGAGAACTGTGCTCTCGCCATGTCCAAATGCCAATAAAGTTATCAAAATTTTCAACCAACACAAAACCTCCATCCACTTACACTCCCCACAACCACTTCCGGGTGCGCGCGCACGTGATGACGGACTTCCAGGATAGCCGTTCATGCGCCATGCGGACACCTGTTTGGTGCTTATTTGTTTGCAATCGCACATTTCTATGCACGGCTATGATAGCTTTCGCGAATGTGTGTTTCTTATTGATTTGTTTTTTTTAACCTTAGCTAATATTTGTTGCCAAAGGCCAAAAATCAACAAAGTGTGGACGATTTTATTACTGTAAATCGAATTGTAGAAAACTTGTAGCTGGCTGCACAGTGAATGTGACATTCATTAGTACAGAACAATATTGTGGTGCAAGTGGGTTTTCTTTTTTTTTTGGTTTTGAAAAAGCCAGTTTACACACACTTGCATATTCACACTCATATAATCTGCTCAAATGTAGCTTGTAAAAGTATACAAAGTAACTACTAAGGTTGTTCATATATTGAACATAAAATAAACACAAAAACATCGGTCAAACATTTATTGATCAAATATATCTTCATTTATTTGGTCAGCAGGAACAAGTAGGTATAGTCAATATCTTGGTGAGTCACAAAAAGAATAGGATTGATGTGGCAAAAATAAAACACTCCTGCTCATAAGAGCTTACAATCTAAAGATACTTCTAATGAACTGTGTGTGCTCAGGTTATAGCAGGAAACGAAGGGGAAGAGGAATCAAGTAACATTTTCGTGCACATAAGATTTACTTACACAATCACGTAGTATAAAGATCCATTCACAAAAAAAAGTCTACAGATCAAAATATCAAGAAAACAAAGCATGTGAAAAAAAACCCTCCCACCTCTACAAATCCCCTCCCACCTCTACAAATCCCCTACACATACATTTGTCAGCAGGTTTGTCAGAAAAATGCATTGGAGTCTAAATAAGCAAGCAAAATTAAAACAAGAGCAGATTTTAAACAAAACGATTGACATGTGTGAGGCTTTCAATGCAAAGAGAAAAAACACAATCATTGTGCAATAACACACAAACACACTTTACAAGGCCAAAAATATGCAAACATTTCCAGCCCACTTCCAAACACAGCCTGAGTGGTGTCTGGGGCAATTCAGCACAAAATCTCTTCTTCCCCCAAACCACTACAAGCAAGGACTTAGTCACAAACCACCCGGCCTAGTAACAGGCCAAATCACTCCCTACTGCACGTCTTTATATAAGCTAGGTTGTATTTGGAGCGTGCCAAACAAGGCCCCACACCCAATGAAGCCTCACCCACCACTGACCTTAAGTTGGTCAGTGAAAGTGTTTTCACCTGATGAATCCGCTTCCTACCTGCATTAACCCTTGGTATACAGGCCCCACAAATCAGAAAGATATATACAGTGAAATGTACGTGTGCAGCATACAACAGAACATTGAGCAGGGATGTGAAAGGGAACCCCAATTGGAACCTTTATTGCTACTATGGTCACAATTCCCTCCAGATTCTCACATGAGTTAAGACAGTCACATGACCACATCTTGTATGCGATATTGAAAATGACAAATCGATTTGACTAGTATGGTGAATTTCCCATCAATTGGCGAAACACTCCAGAAATCAAACATCACCAAACATTACACTCTGGGCAAAGCGGATTTACAAATCCTGCGACTTACAGTAATGTTGACCATTTCAATGCAATTTTCAAAGACATCTGACACAGATCTCTATGCAAATTGCCACTAAAGTAGAACATGTACTACTTAAGAAATCAGTGTTTGAAACACACCCATATGGTCGCTCTAATACAGTGTTTCTCAACTCCAGTCCTCCTGGACCCCCAACAGGTCATGTTTTCAGGATTTCCCTCAGATGAAACAGCTGTGGTAATTACTAAGGCAGTGAAACTGATCAAATCACCTGTGCAAAATAATGGAAATCCTGAAAACATGACCTGTTGGGGGTCCATGAGGACTGGAGTTGAGAAACACTGCTCTAATAGCAGACAATAGGGTGCGACTTTGCAGACGATTTACAACTTGCATGCTGTGCAAATCACATGCCAAGTCCCACTCAATGTGCACGCTATTGTATCGTTCATATTGTTGTGGTTCAAACTTGGTCGTAGCCGCAAGTAATAATAGAGTAATGAATACACTACTTTTCATGCAATTTGCTGAGAGATCGGTGTCGGATGTCTTGCAAATTGCACTTGAAATCACCATGTACCCCGACTTTGAAATCATGCAACTTCTATGCAAGTCACATGATGTGACTGTGGTGTCAATAACACCACTTAGAAATCTGCTTTAATGTGACCGGGTGGCCCCCAGTAACATTGTTTGGGATTGCCATGCAATTGGCATGACAGGCGACTTGCAAATCGTAGACCAAGTCGCACCCTATTGGCCACTGTAGGCTCTGTTCACATCCAATTGGATTGTGAACTCGTGCAACTTCACTGTAAGTTGGGCAATTGCCGCATCGGATTAGATGTGACAGTGGTGTTGGCCCCCAGTAACATTGGGTGCAATTTGCCATGCAAAGAGCAAGCTGCTGGCCATGCCAATCACATGACAAGTCGCATCCAGGGTGTGCAATTTCAGGAGTGATTTGTGCATTGACATCGTACCTGATATTGGATATAATGAATGTGAATGTGAGTGTATTAACATACGCCATTTGTTGCAGCGAGAGTTCAAAGGTATTTGAGAATTGTGGCCAATTATTAGCAATTTAACACAATTGAAAACACAACTAGTTAGTAATTCTCTAGAAAACACAGTAAAATTGGCAACTTAAAGAGTAATTTTCAATTGCATATAGTGTGAGCGAAGCAGGAAAATCAACAAAGGAAATAAATCTTTGAAGGCGTGCGGTACCTGCCTGCTGGGATACGGGTCTGCTATGCATTTGGGGGAAAAATGCACGCCAGGATTTGTGACAAGTTTGATGTGTGGATTCACCAACCAAGTCTTTTCTCTCTCGCTCACTCTTCTGAATGTCTCTCTTTATCACTCTTCAGTATGTATATCTCGCTCACTCTTCTTCGTCTCACTGGCTCGCTCTTCTCTCTCTCTGTCAGCTCTTTGCTTGCCAAATCCTTCACAAAAGTGGGTGGAGTGTAAACCATCCTTATCAAATCTATTAGTAGTCCAGGCCCTTACTTTATCCCATTGTATGACATTCACATAAGGTGCAGCTTTGAAGGTGTTTCAACAGACAAGGCCTCATTCTAATTCACATTTTAGGGATCATTTAGACAGAAAGCAAAGATGTTGCCAGAACATCTATTTGAAGACAGCCACACATGGAGATCATGCTACTTCCTTGGCGTGGTTGGGATTCAAACCGACAACCCTAGAGTTGTGAGGCAGTAGTGCTAACCACTAATCCACGGAGCTACATTGCTAATCCAGCCTGTATTTCTGTGCTGTGAATCAATCCTAAATCCCTGGGCAAGGTCAGTGTAACTACCAGATATCTCCAATGTGACACAAATGTTATGCTATGTTACCAATTCAGATGTATGTTGGTTCTATGTATCCCAATACAAAGGATTGCAATACTAATACAGGCGTACCTCGGTTTACCAACGCCTCAGGGAACGTCATATTTGGGGTACAAATGCCAAACCATTTCAGTTCATTGTTCTGTTTACAAATGTTTGAATAATTTGGTACGGGCACGTGGCCTGGTATGGTTCAGGAAGGGGGGGGGGGGGGCGCTCGCTCGTCCCCCCCCCCCCCTTTCCTGACCTGCCGGGCTGCATGCTCGGATAAGTATGTGTTATGGATTTTGGGGGGTACCCCATGCTGTTTTTTATACCCCTTAACATCCATACGAGACCCGAAGGGCTTAGTATGGATGGGAGGGGGGACCCCACGCCGGTTATTTAAAACACTGTTTATAATGCCCTGCAATACTTTGACATTCAACTGTCAGTGGGGAACTCCGCCGACAGCTGAAACATGAGCGCTGCATTGGTTTTCACTACTAAAATGCCGCATGAGTTGATAACATATCATGCGGGATTGTAGGAGCAACAGCCATGTGTTAATGTTTCAGCTGTCAGCGGGGTTCCCCACTGACAGCTGAATGTAAAATAATTCCCTTTATTGCAGAAATAATAAAAAAAAAGCATGGGGTCCCCCCTCCCATCTGTACCAAGCCCTTCGGATCTGGTATGGATATTAAGGGGGAACTCCATGCTGAAATTTAAAAAAAAACAGCGTGGGTCCCCCTCAATACCCATACCAGACCCTTATCCGAGCATGCAGCCCGGCAGGTCAGAAAAGGGGGGGGACCCTGTACTGTGTTTTTTTTACACCACACTTTTTTTTTTGTGAAGGAGTCTGCGGGAGCCTCCTTCACGTAGGGGGCGGGATCTGGGGGCCCCCTTGTTAAAGGGGGCTTCCAGATTCTGATAAGCCCCCCGCCCGCAGACCCCCACAACCACCAGCCAGGGTTGTGGGGAAGAGGCCCTTGTCCTCATCAACATGGGGACAAGGTGCTTTGGGGGGGGAGCCCCCCCTGCCCCAAAGCACCCCCCCATGTTGAGGGCATGTGGCCTGGTATGGTTCAGGTTTTCTGACCTGCCAGGCTGCATGCTCGGATAAGGGTCTGGTATGGATATTGAGGGGGACCCACGCTGTTTTTTTTTTAAATTTCAGCGTGGAGTTCCCCCTTAATATCCATACCAGACCTGAAGGGCTTGGTAAGGATGAGAGGGGGGACCCACGCTGTTTTTTTTTTTTTTTTTTATTGCGGACCTTTATTTTTACATTCAGCTGTCAAAATAAATATTATCTAGACCTTTGAAATAAGTAAAATCATTACAGAAATAATTATAAAGTATAAGAAACAAAAATAGAATCACTAGAACTAAGGAAATCAAATTAGATTACATGAAGATATGCCGAGTGCTGTTTATTAAACACAATAGACGCGAGCGAGTGCCGGCTGTCAGAGGAATCCACAGTAAGATTCACTATTAGGCAGTGGCTAAAAAGCAAACGCCCATGGCAGAAGTCTAAAATGTGTTCGCACATGCTCAGTTGTATCTGCCAAAGACACTGCACGGGCGTCTAGATTTTTACTGTGTCGATTTCCTTCAAAAAAACGATTTTTAACACATTCTTAATTTTTTTGGAAATAGCAGATATTGTTTAAAGTGAAGTCCTGATATTTGGCAAAGCAAATTTCTAAGTGAACATGTCTCTGCAGTGATTTTTCATGGTGTTAGACTTGCTTCTTAGCAAGTCTGCTTTGTGAGTCTGATTCCGGGCGTGTGTCTTTTTGTGAATTAGATTGGACATCTGCTTATGGGCTCTGGTCAATAGTGAATTAGGCTGGCCATACATTATACAATTATCTGCAGATTTTTGGTTTAGATTTACCAAAAACCATATAATATGAGGTCAAACCTAAACAACACTTTCAGTTGTATCCAATTAGGCAGGCCCTTGCACTACATAGTTGAAGGTAAATCTAAAGGAAATTGGGCAGAAAATCTGCAGATAATTGTATAATGTATGGCCAGCCTTAGGTTGCAGGGTAAAAAATAGACAGACGCCCATGAAAATTGGGCTTAAGCCCATGAATATGCGCCCACGCCCAATAGTGAATCAGGGCCAATATGTCTTTCAGCAGATAGCTTAGGGTGACTGCTTTCCGAAAAGGGGTCATTTGGGGGCGTTTGTTCTATCCTGGTATTTTAGCACCTCAAGAGATGTGATGGGCGGTCAGAAAGTAAAAGCTGTGTAAATTTCAAATTATCTATACCATAGTTTGTAGACCCTATAACTTTCACACAAAGCAATCAATATACACTTATTGGGATTTTTTTTACCAAAAACATGGAGCAGAATACATTTTGGCTTAAATTTATGACTAACTTTGAGTTTACGATATATTTTTTATAGCTGAAAGTAGAAAATATTGTTTTTTTTCATAATTTTCTTGTTTTTTTTGTTGATAGCGCAAAAAATAAAAAGCGCACAGGTGATCAAATACCCCCAAAAGAAAGCTCTATTTGTGTGAAAAAAAGGAGGTAAATTTCGTTTGGGTACAGCATTGCATGACCGCGCAATTATCATTTGAATTAGTGCAGCGCCAAACAGCAAAAAAAGGCCTGGTCATTAAGGAGGGTAAATCCTCAGGAGCTCAAGTGGTTAAATACCACCAACAGAAAGCTCTAGTTGTGTGAAAAAAAGGTCAAATTTTAGTTTGGGTACAATGTTGTATGAGCGCGCAATTGTCATTCAAAGTGTGAGAGCGCTGAAAGCTGAAAATTGGCCTGGGCAGGAAGAGGGTAAAAGTGCCCGGTATGGAAGCGGTTAAGCACTGAGCTATAGCTACTTGACATTGGGCAAGTGACAGTTGGCCGTTTTTGAAAACAAGGGTCAGTTTGACAGAGTCTATACCTGGTAACCTCCATAGCACAGTAGGGAGAGTGCCCGTCCAAAGAGTGCATGGTCGTAGGTTCGAGGCTTACCTCTGCCAAGTGCGTCTATGTATGTACTGGACATGAGATAAATGGAAGTTACTAAATTTTTTTTTTTTTTGGGCTTTGTTTTTTTTTTTAACATTCATTTTCTCTCATTTTATCCATTTGGAAAGCCTTTCATGGTCCCAGTGTGGGTAAAAGAGTCCAGACTGGAAGTGGTTAACCACTTGAGCTCCTGAGGATTTACCCCCCTTAATGACCAGGCCTTTTTTTGCTGTTTGGCGCTGCACTAATTCAAATGATAATTGCGCGGTCATGCAATGCTGTACCCAAACGAAATTTACCTCCTTTTTTTCACACAAATAGAGCTTTCTTTTGGTGGTATTTTATCACCTGTGCGCTTTTTATTTTTTGCGCTATAAACAAAAAAAACACAAAAATTAAAAAAAAAACCTATATTTTCTACTTTCAGCTATAAAAAATATATCGTAAACTCAAAGTTAGTCATAAATTTAAGCCAAAATGTATTCTGCTCCATGTTTTTGGTAAAAAAAATCCCAATAAGTGTATATTGATTGCTTTGTGTGAAAGTTATAGAATCTACAAACTATGGTATAGATAATTTGAAATTTACACAGCTTTTACTTTCTGACCGCCCATCACATCTCTTGAGGTGCTAAAATACCAGGATAGAACAAACACCCCCAAATGACCCCTTTTCGGAAAGCAGACACCCTAAGCTATCTGCTGAAAGACATATTGGCCTTGATTCACTAAGATGTGAGTGTATTAGCAGAGACTGACCATTCAGGCAGAATCCGGTCAATCAATCAGTCGTCTGACCAGCGTCTAGCAAGCTCATTGACGAGCGTCTACTGACTACTTTGCTATCACTAAATGTGGTATCCCGTCTGGCACATTTTTAGGTGCAATACCGGATATGTTCGCTAGATGGCGCACAAGCGCGGGCTTTATTAACATTGGCGTTCTTATGATGGCAAAATAGAATTCTTAGAATGTAATAAATAGTACACCTGTATTAGAAGTTTCTATTTTCTTCTATTTCTTTTCTTGCTGTGTCTCCAAAATGATCAGGAAACTAATGCATTTACTAATGAATGTCATACATTCTGTACTCAAATGTTAAACATTTTCACACTTATATCTCAAATAATTTATATACTTCTAATTTCCCAATATAATTATATATCTTCATTCTCTTTAATCACGTAACTATTCTATGGTAAAGACAAGTGCAGCGCTATAAATGCATGTGATCAATAATGAACGCATGTAAAAACCAAAAAGTGCAAAGAATTGCAACAATGATGTAATATTGTAAATGGTGCTAAAATAAGTTCATAGAATCATTCCTGAATAATGGAATGTCCTTCGTGTGAGAGTACCAACTCAGAGAGTGCCTATGAATGGCACGTGTGGTCTCGTGGATGAATGTTACTTACGTACTGTTCTTCTGCCAATTAGGAAATGTGCAAGTTTCATGCCGTGTATATTTCATTGTAACTTTTTCTCTTTTAAATCTGTCTCCTTATACAACTTGACCCCCTCCCCCACCCCATCATCACCTGTCCCATATGCAACTCTATGGATCACCGCCCCACTCTTTAACTATCTATTTACTGATCAAGTGAATGTGTCTCATTTTCTATCAGCTACAGCTCAGATCTCACATTATTATACAATTGCTGATTGTATCTCACCACTAGTCTGATTGAATTCACAATTCCTGGTCAGTCCTGTTCCCTGACCTCTAATAACCTTTAGGGCCAGTTCACACTACATGTGTTTCAGTTGCTTTTTCAGCATCACAAACGCACAGAAAGAAGGTTATATGGTTGTCAATGTCATAGTTCACATCAGCGCTTGCATTTTCAATGCATTGCAGGTGCTGTAAACAAAGTTGACCACGCTGCATTGTTTCTGCACAGAACTGTACTGGAACACATTGAAACGTCCTTGAATGTACTAAAACGCACATGTCCCTAACTACATTGAATACAAAGAAAATAGAAAAAAATAAGTGGAAGGGATACAAAAATGCAATGTAAACATGTCCAAAACGCATCCAGAATGTACTGGAACACACTAAACATGCATGCCAAAAGGGCATGAAAAAAACCCATCAGGAACACATCTAGACTGTTTCTATAGTGTGAACCAGCCCTTAGGACTTGTTCACACCATTGGTGGTGCAAAAACGCATGCAAGAACACACATTTTCCAGCACAGCAAAGAAATGCAATGCCCTATGTAGATGTGCGCAGGTACCATGATGAAAACGTTGTTGCACCTACACACGTCTATTAAAAACAGCCCCATTCACAGCCACAAATACGCATGGCACCACACTACTGTGCGGTTAGGTGCGACACACTTGGAAAATAACATAAAAATAAGCCAACATGGCTAAAACATATCTTGAAAATATGGGGACTCTGATATCCGGCGACAGTCCGTTCACGAACGAGAAGCAATTCTGCACCCCTAAAACCAACATAGAGGAAAGGGATGGTCAAATTGCTGTGCTGCTTCCAAACCACCTCTGGCATGCCAGGGTCATTATGCAGGTCCTCGATGCCAATTCTTGCCTGCGGCCACAAAATATCCACTGGCCACAAGTGAAGGTGAGTGGAGGACGTGAAGGTGGATTTCTACCAGCTTCAACCGCAAGCAGTACCACTCCTGAAAAATGAGAGCAAATAATCATTGACACGTCATCATGACAGTCAATTCTCAGTGCAGGCTATCTAGAGTGTCTTTCATTTTTAACCATTTCAAGAGTTCAAGGAAACATTCTTGGAGCATCTACTGTGTTTGGAAAGGCCAAAGGTCCCCCCCCTCCCCCAGGCACACTAATGCTTATGCAGGCCATAGACGGGGAGAAAAACAGCAGATTTTTCTTTTAAAAAATGAAAAATCGGTTGTTCAAGCGGCCGATGTTACTAGCAATGGTAAAAAAAAAAAATCGGCCGATTTTCATCCCGTCTACAGCCGGCAAAAAGTGTCCCTGCAGAGAGCTCCGCTATTTCTTTGACAGTTCTTTGACATTTATAGCGGTTGCAACAATGTATTTGTATCCATTTCGGATACAGATGTTTTTAATCGGAAACAAATAGATACAATGTTGCAACCGCTGTAAATGTCAAGGAACTGTCAAAGAAATAGCGGAGCTCTCTGCAGGGACACTTTTTGCCATACTGGGATTCCTCTCGTTTTTCATCCTTCATCTTCCTCTTCTTCTTCTTCTTCATCATCATCCTCTTCTACTTCTTCTTCATCATCATCCTCTTCTTCTTCATCATCATCCTCTTCTTCTTCTTCATCATCATCCTCTTCTTCATCATCCTCTTCTTCTTCATCATCTTCATCATCCTCTTCTTCCTCTTCATCATCTTCTTCTTCTTCTTCATCATCATCATCATCCTCATCATCTTCTTCATCATCATCCTCTTCTTCTTCTTCATCATCATCCTCTTCTTCTTCTTCTTCATCATCATCATCCTCTTCTTCCTCTTCATCATCTTCTTCTTCTTCTTCTTCTTCATCATCATCATCCTCATCATCTTCTTCATCATCATCCTCTTCTTCATCATCATCATCCTCTTCTTCTTCTTCTTCATCATCATCCTCTTCTTCTTCATCATCATCATCCTCTTCTTCTTCTTCATCATCATCATCATCATCATCATCATCATCATCCTCTTCTTCTTCATCATCCTCTTCTTCTTCTTCTTCTTCACCATCATCCTCTTCTTCTTCTTCATCCTCTTCTTCTTCTTCATCATCATCATCCTCTTCTTCTTCATCATCATCTTCATCATCATCCTCTTCTTCATCGTCTTCTTCTTCATCATCATCACCCTCTGCATCATCATCCTCTTCTTCATCATCATCATCCTTTTCTTCATCATCATCATCCTCTTCTTCTTCTTCATCATCATCCTCTTCTTCTTCTTCATCATCCTCTTCTTCATCACCCTCTTCTTCTTCATCATCTTCTTCATCATCATCATCCTCTTCTTCTTCTTCTTCTTCTTCATCATCATCCTCCTCTTCATCATCTTCTTCTTCTTCATCATCATCATCATCCTCTTCATCATCATCCTCTTCTTCATCATCTTCTTCATCATCCTCTTCTTCTTTTTCTTCTTTTTGTCTTCCTCTTGCAGGTCACTGCTCATGTGCAGATTTTTTATCAGTAAAAAATCGGCCGATTTGCCCATCATTGCCGCGAAAATCGGCCGATCGGCAAATTCGGCCGTTTTTTTCCAACTTTACCGAAAAAAAAAATCTGCCAAAATACCGAAAAACGGCCGAACAAATAGCCCACTAACGATCCGAAAATCGGCCGATTTTCGACCCACCTATGGCCTGCATAAGATATGGTGTGGCCCTAGGGTCAATGTGTGTTTAGAATACTTCCAAAATGCACATACAAAAACACTCCATCCAAATGCATGTTGCATTTCTATAGCATGTTAAACAGAAGAATAACGCACTTACATAATGTTAACATGCGCAAGTAAAAATAGACAAAATCCACATCCTTTTATTCTGGCTTCACATACATGCATTGTGGTCTAACACCGCACTCCTGGGCAAATCACATGCAATTTGTGTGCGTTGCAATTAGAGACAAAC
This sequence comes from Staurois parvus, assembly GCF_062004578.1. Lineage (NCBI taxonomy): Eukaryota > Metazoa > Chordata > Amphibia > Anura > Ranidae > Staurois > Staurois parvus. The sequence continues at coordinate 3,898,899 of NW_028318368.1, forward strand.
ATTTTGCACACCTCAAATTGCACCGCATCCGGGCCAAAAATGTGCAGGACCCTTTTTCAGGGTATGCACATGGGTGTGAATAGGCATGCCATCCAATTTGGCAAATCGCAATACGCTTTGTGTACCAATTTTGGTGTGTTGGTAACTTCACCTAGAAAGCCGCAGCAGGTGGCATGAAGGGGTTGCGGTTGCGATGCGGTGCAGCGCTTGCACAGAAAACACTGCAAATTTCACATCGCATCTGTGTGACACCAGAATGTGCCAGTATGTGGCTTGACAAAGCACAGTGGTCAGTGCAGATTATTTTCAATCCATGTTTTTTACACTTTTCATTCACTGGTTTAACTCAGGTGATCGTTAATCCCAATTATCTCCGGAGATCACATGCAGCCCCTCAACCATCTACACATATCTCTGGAAATCTATACAGATCTCCTTGAAAAAATGTCTCCTCTCTTCTTCGGAAAACAATTGTCCTCCACCTCATAAACAGGGGGACAGAGAAGACTTCTCCTTGATAACTAAAATCAGATTAATTATCTGTGCTTAATAAACATACACCAATACTGCAAATGCATTGTACTGTCCAAGGCATTGCACACTAATGCATTGCACACTAGAAATGTCAAATGCGTTAGTGTGTACAGTGCATGAGTGTAAAATGCTTTAGTGCACACTGCAGTGTACAACGCATTGCACACTGTAATACACTGTACAATGTAATACCGTGTACACCCACACATTGTACAATGTAATACCGTGTACACCCACACATTGTAGACTAATGCACTGTACACTATCATGTAGGATGGAGCTACGCATTGCACACTGTGATACCATGTACACCCACACATTGTAGACTGTAATGCACTGTACACTGTCATGCAGGATGGAGCAACGCATTGCCCACTGTGATACCGTGTACACCCACACATTGTAGACTGTAATGCACTGTACACTGTCATGCAGGATAGAGCTACGCATTGCACACTGTGATACCGTGTACACCCACACATTGTAGACTGTAATGCACTGTACACTGTCATGCAGGATAGAGCTACGCATTGCCCACTGTGATACCGTGTACACCCACACATTGTAGACTGTAAAGAAATGCCCGTAGCGAAAGAAAGAAGAAATAGCGCAGGGCATACATGACTAGGCCCAGAGTGGGGGAAGGAAGAGCAGAAAGGGTTAAGGTAGCTCCAGGAGGATTTTGTTATTGTTAGTGGGGGGTAGCTGATTGGTAGAGGTTGATGTAGGTGGGGTTTTGCTGCACCTTAGGATGGGAGGTTCTGTGAGGGGGAGTCAGTTAGCTGGACGGCAAGAGTGTGAGCTTGGTGTCTGTTTAGCACACCTTGCTTCAGGCCACCTTTAGCCCTGCCATGGACAGCCTTTTGGCTCAGCTGCAGGAGGCAGCAGAGGACAGGGGGATGGACTGGCTGCAGAGCCGTGTCTCGGATCTCTTGCAGGATCCGGGCTCATCACCTGCAGCAGGGGGGCGGGAGGGCCCACGTGCTCGGAGGTCTAGGCCTCCGGAACGCTTTAGCCCGGGCTCCCCCCCCCCCCCTCCCAGAGCTCAGCACCACCATGGGAGCCCCGCTCGGGCCCCTCCGGCTCCGCTTGCAGGGCGCTCCCTTGCCTCTGCTAGCGGGGAAGCCGGGAGGAATCCCCGCCATCGGCGGAGCTCAGTGGGCGGGGCCTCGTGCGGGGGAAGCCCCTCCCCCCCGCCCACACGGCATGGAGGCAGAAGCAGAATCTGCGGCTCCTCCACTGACAAGGTGCCGGTCAGGGAGGGAGCCCTGCGTGGGAGGCGCACAGCTGCGGCTGCCGGGCTGTCTCCTGCTGCGGCCGGCGGGCCCCCTGAGAAGTCTGGGGCTCCGGCTCCAGTGAGGCAGCAGCGTGGGATCGGCACTGGACGGAGTGCAGCAGGGAGTTCTGCGGCTGCTGGGCTGTCTACTGCTGCGGCCGGCGGGCCCCCTGGATGGTCTGGTGCTCTTGCTCCACAGCAGCATCAGCGGAAGATTGGAGCTGGGCGGAGGGCAGCTGGCAGTGCTGCAGGTCGGAGCCCAGGGACGGCGGTGAGCGTGTCTGGTGCCGGGAGGCGGAGTCGTGAGCGGCACAGACCAGCAGGACCCGTGGCTCCTGGGACCGGGAGGCCATCTGAACAGCGTGCGGAGGACGAGAGGTCGGAGGGCGAGCTGTCGGAACCCGATGCGGGGGCGACGGCTGGCCGCTCTACAACGGTGGATCGTGAGCACGCGGCTGAAGGGGCATCTCCTGGGCAGCCTGGTGAGTTACCTGTTCTGGGGTCTATCTCTTTTTCTTCTGCGTTACGGGACCTGCTGGGGGGTGGTAGGGCCGCTACGGTGGGCGCGGCCTCTGCGGCGTGCACTGTCGGCGTTCCCCCGTCGGGTATGGGTGGGGGTCTCGGTGATGTGATTTCCGGTTTGCGGGACCTGTTGTGGCGTCTTGAGTGGGGCGCCTGGGCTTGCTTCTGCGTGGCTCCCGCCGGATGGTGGGGAAGGTTTCGGGGTTCTTGTACAGGACAGTGGGGACGTGCGGCGTCCGGGGGTCTCTTCTCCTCCGGGGTCTGGGCTAGGGGTTGTTCCGGCCACGACAGGTGATCGGGGTTCTGCGGCCCCCTCCGCGGTGTTGGGTGCGGATTCGAGGGTGTCCGGGCCTGTCGGCTTGGCGGACTCGGCCAGGGGCGAAGTGTACGTGTGTTTTGAGGGCCCTTTGGGTGCGCATTTACAGTCGGAGGTACGGGAGTAGCTTTGGAGTGGGGAGTACGTTGATATATTCTCACTCTTGCCTTTGGAGCGTTTTCCTTTTGAAGGGTCCCGGGTTGACGAGAGTAGGCAGGTGGAAGCGGAGCAGCGGCGTTTTCGTTTTATCCCGCGTACCTTTGCAAATTGGTTGCAGGCGTTCGCGATCATGGCTAGTGTGATTAGGGAGGAGGCTCCTGAACATTGCTCGGCACTGTTCTGTTACCTTGATGCCATTGGTGAGGCTCACAGGGTTTCTGGGGGTACTGCGTGGCTTCGGTACGCTGAGCAGTTTAGGCAGCGGAGGGCGGTTCGCCAGTCGTTGCGTTGGGATCATAAGGACGTTGGCCTCTGGATGCGACTCATGACACCGGCGAGGGCCCCTGGTTTGTTTTTTCAGAGCGGGGCCGGCGGTTCGTTCTCCCCGGGACAATCGGCCTCCAGGCGTCAGGGGTTCTTCTGGCAGTTCCAAGAGGGGACGTGTTGATTTGGTGGGTCTTGCCGTTTTAGGCACAAATATTCCGGGTGCGGGGGCTCCCATCCCTTGTCGCGCTGTTTCCAGCGGGGTCGAGGCCTTTCCGGAGAGCATGCTGGTAAGAGGGACGACTCCGGTGCGAGTGGAAAGGATGGGGCTTTTCTTAAAGAGGTATCCTGATCGCGCAGCTGCAGTGCTGCTGCCGGCGGGTTTTTCGGAGGGTTTTCGCATCCCGTGTACTTTGACTTTGATTCCTCCCTTAGCTCGGAATTTGCGGTCGGCCTTGCGGCATGAGGAGGGGGTTTCGGCTAAGTTGCGTAAGGAAGTGGGGTTGGGACGCATGGGGGGTCCGTTTGCTTGCGCTCCGTTTTCGGATTTGGTTGTTTCTCCCTTGGGGGTTGTGCCCAAGAAGGAGCCGAATGCGTTTAGGTTAATTCACCACCTGTCCTTCCCTAAGGGGGGGTCGGTGAATGATGCTATTGATTCGGAGTCATGTTCGGTGTCTTACACATCTTTTGATGTGGCTGTTTTCTGGGTCCGTCGGTATGGGCGCGGTGCGCTCATGGCGAAATCGGACGTTGAGTCGGCTTTTCGGCTGTTGCCAGTCCATCCGGACAGTTTTCGTTTTTTGGGTTGTCATTGGCAGGGCTATTTTTACGTTGATAAGTGCCTTCCTATGGGGTGTTCTATATCTTGCGCTTTATTCGAGAGGTTCAGTTCATTCGTGGAGTGGGTGGTGCGGGATGTCTCAGGGGTGAATTCGGTCATCCAATATTTGGATGATTTTCTTTGCGTGGGTCCGCCAGATTCCGGAGTATGTGCAGTTTTGCTGGCCACTTTGCAACACTTTGCTGAACGTTTCGGGGTTCCTCTGGCGGTGGATAAGACTGTGGGCCCGGCTATGGAGATGACTTTCTTGGGCATTGTTTTGGATTCCGGCACGATGGAGTGCCGCTTGCCTGAGGTTAAGCTGGTGGCTCTACAAGGGGAACTACGTGGGGTGCTGGGGCAAGCGAAAAATTCAGCTGCGGGCCTTACAGTCGTTGGGCAAAACTTAACTTCGCTTGTCGGATTCTGCCCATGGGTCGGGTGTTCTGCCGCCGGTTGGCGGCGGCGACGGCAGGGATTACCTCCCTTTACATTTTATTCGGTTGACTCGGGATCATCGGGAGGACTTGCATTTGTGGCACACCTTTTTGGATTCGTTTAATGGGCGGGCTCTCTGGATGTCTGGCCCTGTTAGCAATTTTTGACTTGGAATGGTTCAGGGACGCGGCGGCGTCGGCGGGCTATGGGGCTTTTTCCAGGGTTGATGGAGTACGGCCTCGTGGCCAGCTTCCTGGCGGGAGGCGGGTTTTCTTCGCAACTTGGTGTTGTTGGAACTTTTTCCGGTGTTGGCGGTTGAGGTTTGGGGAGAGGATTTTCGAAATCTAAACGTGCATTGTCACTGTGACAATTTGGGGGTGGTTCAGGTCATCAATCGGGTCTCAGCTTCTTCACGACCGGTGGTGGCCTTGCTTCGCCATTTAGTGTTGCGTTGTCTGCGTCTGAATGTTTTTCTCCATGCGGTGCGTCTCCCTGGGGTTGATAACACTGTGGCTGACGCTTTGTCTCGCTTTTAGTGGGACAAATTCCGAGAGGTGGCGCCGGCGGCGGAGCAACACGGGGTTCCTTGTCCCGACGGGCTGTGGGAGTTTGCCTTGGAGTCCTTGCGGGCTGGATCCGGCGTTCGGTGAGTGAGGCGACTTGGTCTGCATACTCTAGGGTCTGGTGGGAGTGGCTGGATCTGCTACAGCGGGTTGAGATTGATCCCTGGGGGCCGGAGGTGTTTTTGGCGGTATTGTACTTTGTGGCGCGGAATTTTGAGCGGGGGGTGTCGGCTGCTGCGGTGGATCGCCGACTGGCGGGTTTGGCATTCTTCTTTAAGTTGCAAGGGTGTCAGGATTTCACTGAAGATTTTTTGGGTTCGGCAGGCTCTCCGGGGTTACCGGAGCGCTCATCGATGTAAGGATTCTCGTCGTCCGGTGTCTTTTGAGTTGTTGGGGTCTTTGTTTGTGCATTGGTGGTCTGTGTGTTCTTCGGACTTTGAGGTGTGCTTATTTCTGGCGGCTTTTGCGGTAGCCTTTTTTTGGGGCGTTGCGTATTGGGGAGCTCGTTAGCCCGTCCAAATCGGTTCTTGGGGGGTTATTGGTGGATGAAGTCAGGTGCTTCGGTGAATGGGTGGAGGTGCTGGTACGTCGGTCTAAGACGGACCAATTGGGACGTGGTGGTCGGGTGCGTTTTTTCGTTCTTCCGGCTTCGCTGGTGTGCCCAGTGCGGGCGGTTCGGGAATTTTTGTCCCGTCGTCCAGTGGGGCATGGGTGTTTTTTCAGGCACGCTGAGCGGGAGCTGGTGCGAGATGTCAAGCTGGACTTTCTTCAGTTGCGGCGGGCTTATCCGGGGATGGTGGTGTGGTCCGACATTGTCGCCCGTGCCTCTTGGCGTTGGGCGCGGTCGGTAGAGAGGCTCAATAAGGCTCGGATTAAGGTTAACAGAGAGGTGGGGCGTTTCTTTAGTCACCATGGGGGGTTGGTGGTCTGGCGCTTGGAGTTGGAGGTGGATACTTGGCGGTATCTCAGGTGCGATGGGGTACATTTGAATGCGGTTGGGACGGATTTATGGTCCCTGGATCTGCAGGATGGCATGCAGCGGGCTGTTTGTTTGTGGCGTGGCACGCATGGGTAAGGGCTTACCCAGCGTGCTGTGGCGGTTGTTGGTCTTTGGAGGCGGTTCTTATTTGGAAGGTAAACAACAATGGTGTGGGACCCATCCGTGGTATGGGATGCCCGGGGACATTCCCAGTTAACCAAGGTTTAACTGGAAGGTGGTGGTGCTGCACTGCGGACGGTATGGTTGTCTCTGAGCTGGTTGGTTGCGGCTGGAGGCCTAGTGTATATGGTTGTCCGCAGGTGCATTTCGGATCGTTTTGGGGTGCCTTCGAAGACCAACAACAATTATGTGGGTTTCTGTTATAAGGAATGGTTGGTGTATTGTAACTTGAGTTGTTAATAAAAGGCCATGTTGGCCATTTACTCCAAAATTGGTGTTATGTCTTTTGTTAGTATAATTGGTTAAGGGGAAGGGGGTTGGTGCGGAACGGTAATGGTGGTAATGGGGAAGTGGACGAGCCTATCTCTGGTGCAATAGTCAAGAAATGCCCGTAGCGAAAGAAAGAAGAAATAGCGCAGGGCATACATGACTAGGCCCAGAGTGGGGGAAGGAAGAGCAGAAAGGGTTAAGGTAGCTCCAGGAGGATTTTGTTATTGTTAGTGGGGGGTAGCTGATTGGTAGAGGTTGATGTAGGTGGGGTTTTGCTGCACCTTAGGATGGGAGGTTCTGTGAGGGGGAGTCAGTTAGCTGGACGGCAAGAGTGTGAGCTTCCCTCCCGCCCTCCCTGTTTGGGTGAGTTTTGGGTCCCTCCAGGTAGAGGGGGGGATTATGTTGGTTCATGGGCGGTTGTTGGTCTTTGGAGGCGGTTCTTATTTGGAAGGTAAACAACAATGGTGTGGGACCCATCCGTGGTATGGGATGCCCGGGGACATTCCCAGTTAACCGAGGTTTAACTGGAAGGTGGTGGTGCTGCACTGCGGACAGTATGGTTGTCTCTGAGCTGGTTGGTTGCGGCTGGAGGCCTAGTGTATATGGTTGTCCGCAGGTGCATTTCGGATCGTTTTGGGGTGCCTTCGAAGACCAACAACAATTCTGTGGGTTTCTGTTATAAGGAATGGTTGGTGGCGGTTGTTGGTCTTTGGAGGCGGTTCTTATTTGGAAGGTAAACAACAATGGTGTGGGACCCATCCGTGGTATGGGATGCCCGGGGACATTCCCAGTTAACCAAGGTTTAACTGGAAGATGGTGGTGCTGCACTGCGGACGGTATGGTTGTCTCTGAGCTGGTTGGTTGCGGCTGGAGGCCTAGTGTATATGGTTGTCCGCAGGTGCATTTTGGATCGTTTTGGGGTGCCTTCGAAGACCAACAACAATTCTGTGGGTTTCTGTTATAAGGAATGGTTGGTGGCGGTTGTTGGTCTTTGGAGGCGGTTCTTATTTGGAAGGTAAACAACAATGGTGTGGGACCCATCCGTGGTATGGGATGCCCGGGGACATTCCCAGTTAACCAAGGTTTAACTGGAAGGTGGTGGTGCTGCACTGCGGACGGTATGGTTGTCTCTGAGCTGGTTGGTTGCGGCTGGAGGCCTAGTGTATATGGTTGTCCGCAGGTGCATTTCGGATCGTTTTGGGGTGCCTTCGAAGACCAACAACAATTATGTGGGTTTCTGTTATAAGGAATGGTTGGTGTATTGTAACTTGAGTTGTTAATAAAAGGCCATGTTGGCCATTTACTCCAAAATTGGTGTTATGTCTTTTGTTAGTATAATTGGTTAAGGGGAAGGGGGTTGGTGCGGAACGGTAATGGTGGTAATGGGGAAGTGGACGAGCCTATCTCTGGTGCAATAGTCATGCACTGTACACTGTCATGCAGGATAGAGCTACGCATTGCACACTGTGATACCGTGTACACCCACACATTGTAGACTGTAATGCACTGTACACTGTCATGCAGGCTGGAGCTACGCATTGCACACTGTGATACGCTGTCCACTGTCATGCAGAATCCAGAGATGTAATGCATTATACGCAGTATACATGTCCAGATATTCAAAGATTAGCCATGAAGGCCTAGCTGGTTTCCTATTTGGTGACCGCAGATAGCCGAATAACGCTACACTGCATCCAGGCAGCTCTGGGAGGGTGTCATATGACATCCTGGCAGAACGCGCTCTCCGTGATTGCTGTGTCCTAAGGACACAGCTGATCACGTGATGTGGTGAAGGCCAATCACAGCGGCTTTTTACCATGTGATCAGCCATGTCCAATGACACGCTGATCACCGGGAAATGCATTTGCCGGGTCTTGGCTGCACTTTCATCACGCTGTCAGAATGTGTGGAAAGTACTGCCGAGAACCAGCAGTTATCAAAGCAGGGGTCGGCCCCGATGATCAGTGCCCACCAGTGCCACCCAACAGTTCCGCCCACCTGTGGCCAGCAGTGCCGCCCACCAGTGCTGCCTCATCAACGCACATCAGTGTTGCTAAATTACCAGTTTACCAAATGTTATAATATAAACAGACTTTTATTCATTATGAGCTATTTTGTGGTTTATCGAGCAAAAAGTAAAACTCACAGCAGCAAGTCAATACCACCCAAAGAAAGCTCTATTTGTCTGAAAAAACTGATATAAATTTAAGATGGGTACAATGTGGCATGACCGCACAATTGTCATTCAAAGTGTAACAGTGCAGAAAGATGAAAATTGGCCAGGACAGGAAGGGGGTAGGAGTACCCAGTAGGCAAGTGGTTAATATCATTGACCCATCAATACCCAGGAGCTAATGTGCAGATAAGTAGCATGTGCACCAAGTGAGATTCTGCTAGGCCCCACCCACAAAATTACAATTACCTGTCCCTCACATGTTATAAACATATTTGCAATGGCCACACTTACTTTACATATAAGGATCATCTCCTCAGTTGAGAACTGTGCTCTCGCCATGTCCAAATGCCAATAAAGTTATCAAAATTTTCAACCAACACAAAACCTCCATCCACTTACACTCCCCACAACCACTTCCGGGTGCGCGCGCACGTGATGACGGACTTCCAGGATAGCCGTTCATGCGCCATGCGGACACCTGTTTGGTGCTTATTTGTTTGCAATCGCACATTTCTATGCACGGCTATGATAGCTTTCGCAAATGTGTGTTTCTTATTGATTTGTTTTTTTTAACCTTAGCTAATATTTGTTGCCAAAGGCCAAAAATCAACAAAGTGTGGACGATTTTATTACTGTAAATCGAATTGTAGAAAACTTGTAGCTGGCTGCACAGTGAATGTGACATTCATTAGTACAGAACAATATTGTGGTGCAAGTGGGTTTTCTTTTTTTTTTGGTTTTGAAAAAGCCAGTTTACACACACTTGCATATTCACACTCATATAATCTGCTCAAATGTAGCTTGTAAAAGTATACAAAGTAACTACTAAGGTTGTTCATATATTGAACATAAAATAAACACAAAAACATCGGTCAAACATTTATTGATCAAATATATCTTCATTTATTTGGTCAGCAGGAACAAGTAGGTATAGTCAATATCTTGGTGAGTCACAAAAAGAATAGGATTGATGTGGCAAAAATAAAACACTCCTGCTCATAAGAGCTTACAATCTAAAGATACTTCTAATGAACTGTGTGTGCTCAGGTTATAGCAGGAAACGAAGGGGAAGAGGAATCAAGTAACATTTTCGTGCACATAAGATTTACTTACACAATCACGTAGTATAAAGATCCATTCACAAAAAAAAGTCTACAGATCAAAATATCAAGAAAACAAAGCATGTGAAAAAAAACCCTCCCACCTCTACAAATCCCCTCCCACCTCTACAAATCCCCTACACATACATTTGTCAGCAGGTTTGTCAGAAAAATGCATTGGAGTCTAAATAAGCAAGCAAAATTAAAACAAGAGCAGATTTTAAACAAAACGATTGACATGTGTGAGGCTTTCAATGCAAAGAGAAAAAACACAATCATTGTGCAATAACACACAAACACACTTTACAAGGCCAAAAATATGCAAACATTTCCAGCCCACTTCCAAACACAGCCTGAGTGGTGTCTGGGGCAATTCAGCACAAAATCTCTTCTTCCCCCAAACCACTACAAGCAAGGACTTAGTCACAAACCACCCGGCCTAGTAACAGGCCAAATCACTCCCTACTGCACGTCTTTATATAAGCTAGGTTGTATTTGGAGCGTGCCAAACAAGGCCCCACACCCAATGAAGCCTCACCCACCACTGACCTTAAGTTGGTCAGTGAAAGTGTTTTCACCTGATGAATCCGCTTCCTACCTGCATTAACCCTTGGTATACAGGCCCCACAAATCAGAAAGATATATACAGTGAAATGTACGTGTGCAGCATACAACAGAACATTGAGCAGGGATGTGAAAGGGAACCCCAATTGGAACCTTTATTGCTACTATGGTCACAATTCCCTCCAGATTCTCACATGAGTTAAGACAGTCACACGACCACATCTTGTATGCGATATTGAAAATGACAAATCGATTTGACTAGTATGGTGAATTTCCCATCAATTGGCGAAACACTCCAGAAATCAAACATCACCAAACATTACACTCTGGGCAAAGCGGATTTACAAATCATGCGACTTACAGTAATGTTGACCATTTCAATGCAATTTTCAAAGACATCTGACACAGATCTCTATGCAAATTGCCACTAAAGTAGAACATGTACTACTTAAGAAATCAGTGTTTGAAACACACCCATATGGTCGCTCTAATACAGTGTTTCTCAACTCCAGTCCTCCTGGACCCCCAACAGGTCATGTTTTCAGGATTTCCCTCAGATGAAACAGCTGTGGTAATTACTAAGGCAGTGAAACTGATCAAATCACCTGTGCAAAATAATGGAAATCCTGAAAACATGACCTGTTGGGGGTCCATGAGGACTGGAGTTGAGAAACACTGCTCTAATAGCAGACAATAGGGTGCGACTTTGCAGACGATTTACAACTTGCATGCTGTGCAAATCACATGCCAAGTCCCACTCAATGTGCACGCTATTGTATCGTTCATATTGTTGTGGTTCAAACTTGGTCGTAGCCGCAAGTAATAATAGAGTAATGAATACACTACTTTTCATGCAATTTGCTGAGAGATCGGTGTCGGATGTCTTGCAAATTGCACTTGAAATCACCATGTACCCCGACTTTGAAATCATGCAACTTCTATGCAAGTCACATGATGTGACTGTGGTGTCAATAACACCACTTAGAAATCTGCTTTAATGTGACCGGGTGGCCCCCAGTAACATTGTTTGGGATTGCCATGCAATTGGCATGACAGGCGACTTGCAAATCGTAGACCAAGTCGCACCCTATTGGCCACTGTAGGCTCTGTTCACATCCAATTGGATTGTGAACTCGTGCAACTTCACTGTAAGTTGGGCAATTGCCGCATCGGATTAGATGTGACAGTGGTGTTGGCCCCCAGTAACATTGGGTGCAATTTGCCATGCAAAGAGCAAGCTGCTGGCCATGCCAATCACATGACAAGTCGCATCCAGGGTGTGCAATTTCAGGAGTGATTTGTGCATTGACATCGTACCTGATATTGGATATAATGAATGTGAATGTGAGTGTATTAACATACGCCATTTGTTGCAGCGAGAGTTCAAAGGTATTTGAGAATTGTGGCCAATTATTAGCAATTTAACACAATTGAAAACACAACTAGTTAGTAATTCTCTAGAAAACACAGTAAAATTGGCAACTTAAAGAGTAATTTTCAATTGCATATAGTGTGAGCGAAGCAGGAAAATCAACAAAGGAAATAAATCTTTGAAGGCGTGCGGTACCTGCCTGCTGGGATACGGGTCTGCTATGCATTTGGGGGAAAAATGCACGCCAGGATTTGTGACAAGTTTGATGTGTGGATTCACCAACCAAGTCTTTTCTCTCTCGCTCACTCTTCTGAATGTCTCTCTTTATCACTCTTCAGTATGTATATCTCGCTCACTCTTCTTCGTCTCACTGGCTCGCTCTTCTCTCTCTCTGTCAGCTCTTTGCTTGCCAAATCCTTCACAAAAGTGGGTGGAGTGTAAACCATCCTTATCAAATCTATTAGTAGTCCAGGCCCTTACTTTATCCCATTGTATGACATTCACATAAGGTGCAGCTTTGAAGGTGTTTCAACAGACAAGGCCTCCTTCTAATTCACATTTTAGGGATCATTTAGACAGAAAGCAAAGATGTTGCCAGAACATCTATTTGAAGACAGCCACACATGGAGATCATGCTACTTCCTTGGCGTGGTTGGGATTCAAACCGACAACCCTAGAGTTGTGAGGCAGTAGTGCTAACCACTAATCCACGGAGCTACATTGCTAATCCAGCCTGTATTTCTGTGCTGTGAATCAATCCTAAATCCCTGGGCAAGGTCAGTGTAACTACCAGATATCTCCAATGTGACACAAATGTTATGCTATGTTACCAATTCAGATGTATGTTGGTTCTATGTATCCCAATACAAAGGATTGCAATACTAATACAGGCGTACCTCGGTTTACCAACGCCTCAGGGAACGTCATATTTGGGGTACAAATGCCAAACCATTTCAGTTCATTGTTCTGTTTACAAATGTTTGAATAATTTGGTACGGGCACGTGGCCTGGTATGGTTCAGGAAGGGGGGGGGGGGCGCTCGCTCGTCCCCCCCCCCCCTTTCCTGACCTGCCGGGCTGCATGCTCGGATAAGTATGTGTTATGGATTTTGGGGGGTACCCCATGCTGTTTTTTATACCCCTTAACATCCATACGAGACCCGAAGGGCTTAGTATGGATGGGAGGGGGGACCCCACGCCGGTTATTTAAAACACTGTTTATAATGCCCTGCAATACTTTGACATTCAACTGTCAGTGGGGAACTCCGCCGACAGCTGAAACATGAGCGCTGCATTGGTTTTCACTACTAAAATGCCGCATGAGTTGATAACATATCATGCGGGATTGTAGGAGCAACAGCCATGTGTTAATGTTTCAGCTGTCAGCGGGGTTCCCCACTGACAGCTGAATGTAAAATAATTCCCTTTATTGCAGAAATAATAAAAAAAAAGCATGGGGTCCCCCCTCCCATCTGTACCAAGCCCTTCGGATCTGGTATGGATATTAAGGGGGAACTCCATGCTGAAATTTAAAAAAAAACAGCGTGGGTCCCCATCAATACCCATACCAGACCCTTATCCGAGCATGCAGCCCGGCAGGTCAGAAAAGGGGGGGGACCCTGTACTGTGTTTTTTTTACACCACACTTTTTTTTTTGTGAAGGAGTCTGCGGGAGCATGTACCGCAGACTCCTTCACGTAGGGGGCGGGATCTGGGGGCCCCCTTGTTAAAGGGGGCTTCCAGATTCTGATAAGCCCCCCGCCCGCAGACCCCCACAACCACCAGCCAGGGTTGTGGGGAAGAGGCCCTTGTCCTCATCAACATGGGGACAAGGTGCTTTGGGGGGGGAGCCCCCCCTGCCCCAAAGCACCCCCCCATGTTGAGGGCATGTGGCCTGGTATGGTTCAGGTTTTCTGACCTGCCGGGCTGCATGCTCAGATAAGGGTCTGGTATGGATATTGAGGGGGACCCACGCTGTTTTTTTTTTAAATTTCAGCGTGGAGTTCCCCCTTAATATCCATACCAGACCTGAAGGGCTTGGTAAGGATGAGAGGGGGGACCCACGCTGTTTTTTTTTTTTTTTTTTTTTTTTTTTATTGCGGACCTTTATTTTTACATTCAGCTGTCAAAATAAATATTATCTAGACCTTTGAAATAAGTAAAATCATTACAGAAATAATTATAAAGTATAAGAAACAAAAATAGAATCACTAGAACTAAGGAAATCAAATTAGATTACATGAAGATATGCCGAGTGCTGTTTATTAAACACAATAGACGCGAGCGAGTGCCGGCTGTCAGAGGAATCCACAGTAAGATTCACTATTAGGCAGTGGCTAAAAAGCAAACGCCCATGGCAGAAGTCTAAAATGTGTTCTGCACATGCTCAGTTGTATCTGCCAAAGACACTGCACGGGCGTCTAGATTTTTACTGTGTCGATTTCCTTCAAAAAAACGATTTTTAACACATTCTTAATTTTTTTGGAAATAGCAGATATTGTTTAAAGTGAAGTCCTGATATTTGGCAAAGCAAATTTCTAAGTGAACATGTCTCTGCAGTGATTTTTCATGGTGTTAGACTTGCTTCTTAGCAAGTCTGCTTTGTGAGTCTGATTCCGGGCGTGTGTCTTTTTGTGAATTAGATTGGACATCTGCTTATGGGCTCTGGTCAATAGTGAATTAGGCTGGCCATACATTATACAATTATCTGCAGATTTTTGGTTTAGATTTACCAAAAACCATATAATATGAGGTCAAACCTAAACAACACTTTCAGTTGTATCCAATTAGGCAGGCCCTTGCACTACATAGTTGAAGGTAAATCTAAAGGAAATTGGGCAGAAAATCTGCAGATAATTGTATAATGTATGGCCAGCCTTAGGTTGCAGGGTAAAAAATAGACAGACGCCCATGAAAATTGGGCTTAAGCCCATGAATATGCGCCCACGCCCAATAGTGAATCAGGGCCAATATGTCTTTCAGCAGATAGCTTAGGGTGACTGCTTTCCGAAAAGGGGTCATTTGGGGGTGTTTGTTCTATCCTGGTATTTTAGCACCTCAAGAGATGTGATGGGCGGTCAGAAAGTAAAAGCTGTGTAAATTTCAAATTATCTATACCATAGTTTGTAGACCCTATAACTTTCACACAAAGCAATCAATATACACTTATTGGGATTTTTTTTACCAAAAACATGGAGCAGAATACATTTTGGCTTAAATTTATGACTAACTTTGAGTTTACGATATATTTTTTATAGCTGAAAGTAGAAAATATTGTTTTTTTTCATAATTTTCGTGTTTTTTTTGTTGATAGCGCAAAAAATAAAAAGCGCACAGGTGATCAAATACCCCCAAAAGAAAGCTCTATTTGTGCGAAAAAAAGGAGGTAAATTTCGTTTGGGTACAGCATTGCATGACCGCGCAATTATCATTTGAATTAGTGCAGCGCTGTATAGCAAAAAAAGGCATAAATTACAGTATCTATACCATAGTTTGTAGACGCTATAACGTTCACACAAAGCAATCAATATACACTTATTGGGATTTTTTTACCAAAAACATGGAGCAGAACACATTTTGGCTTAAATTTATAACTAACTTTGAGTTTACGATATATTTTTTATAGCTGTAAAGTAGAAAATATTGTTTTTTTTTCAAAATTTTTGTGTTTTTTTGTTTATAGCGCAAAAAATAAAAAGCGCACAGATGATAAAATACCACCAAAAGAAAGCTTTATTTGTGTGAAAAAAAAGACGTAAATTTCGTTTGGGTACTGCATTGCATGACCGCGCAATTATCATTTGAATTAGTGCAGCGCCAAACAGCAAAAAAAGGCCTGGTCATTAAGGAGGGTAAATCCTCAGGAGCTCAAGTGGTTAAATACCACCAACAGAAAGCTCTAGTTGTGTGAAAAAAAGGTCAAATTTTAGTTTGGGTACAATGTTGTATGAGCGCGCAATTGTCATTCAAAGTGTGAGAGCGCTGAAAGCTGAAAATTGGCCTGGGCAGGAAGAGGGTAAAAGTGCCCGGTATGGAAGCGGTTAAGCACTGAGCTATAGCTACTTGACATTGGGCAAGTGACAGTTGGCCGTTTTTGAAAACAAGGGTCAGTTTGACAGAGTCTATACCTGGTAACCTCCATAGCACAGTAGGGAGAGTGCCCGTCCAAAGAGTGCATGGTCGTAGGTTCGAGGCTTACCTCTGCCAAGCGCGTCTATGTATGTACTGGACATGAGATAAATGGAAGTTACTAAATTTTTTTTTTTTTTGGGCTTTGTTTTTTTTTTTAACATTCATTTTCTCTCATTTTATCCATTTGGAAAGCCTTTCATGGTCCCAGTGTGGGTAAAAGAGTCCAGACTGGAAGTGGTTAACCACTTGAGCTCCTGAGGATTTACCCCCCTTAATGACCAGGCCTTTTTTTGCTGTTTGGCGCTGCACTAATTCAAATGATAATTGCGCGGTCATGCAATGCTGTACCCAAACGAAATTTACCTCCTTTTTTTCACACAAATAGAGCTTTCTTTTGGTGGTATTTTATCACCTGTGCGCTTTTTATTTTTTGCGCTATAAACAAAAAAAACACAAAAATTAAAAAAAAAACCTATATTTTCTACTTTCAGCTATAAAAAATATATCGTAAACTCAAAGTTAGTCATAAATTTAAGCCAAAATGTATTCTGCTCCATGTTTTTGGTAAAAAAAAATCCCAATAAGTGTATATTGATTGCTTTGTGTGAAAGTTATAGAATCTACAAACTATGGTATAGATAATTTGAAATTTACACAGCTTTTACTTTCTGACCGCCCATCACATCTCTTGAGGTGCTAAAATACCAGGATAGAACAAACACCCCCCAAATGACCCCTTTTCGGAAAGCAGACACCCTAAGCTATCTGCTGAAAGACATATTGGCCTTGATTCACTAAGATGTGAGTGTATTAGCAGAGACTGACCATTCAGGCAGAATCCGGTCAATCAATCAGTCGTCTGACCAGCGTCTAGCAAGCTCATTGACGAGCGTCTACTGACTACTTTGCTATCACTAAATGTGGTATCCCGTCTGGCACATTTTTAGGTGCAATACCGGATATGTTCGCTAGATGGCGCACAAGCGCGGGCTTTATTAACATTGGCGTTCTTATGATGGCAAAATAGAATTCTTAGAATGTAATAAATAGTACACCTGTATTAGAAGTTTCTATTTTCTTCTATTTCTTTTCTTGCTGTGTCTCCAAAATGATCAGGAAACTAATGCATTTACTAATGAATGTCATACATTCTGTACTCAAATGTTAAACATTTTCACACTTATATCTCAAATAATTTATATACTTCTAATTTCCCAATATAATTATATATCTTCATTCTCTTTAATCACGTAACTATTCTATGGTAAAGACAAGTGCAGCGCTATAAATGCATGTGATCAATAATGAACGCATGTAAAAACCAAAAAGTGCAAAGAATTGCAACAATGATGTAATATTGTAAATGGTGCTAAAATAAGTTCATAGAATCATTCCTGAATAATGGAATGTCCTTCGTGTGAGAGTACCAACTCAGAGAGTGCCTATGAATGGCACGTGTGGTCTCGTGGATGAATGTTACTTGCGTACTGTTCTTCTGCCAATTAGGAAATGTGCAAGTTTCATGCCGTGTATATTTCATTGTAACTTTTTCTCTTTTAAATCTGTCTCCTTATACAACTTGACCCCCTCCCCCACCCCATCATCACCTGTCCCATATGCAAATCTATGGATCACCGCCCCACTCTTTAACTATCTATTTACTGATCAAGTGAATGTGTCTCATTTTCTATCAGCTACAGCTCAGATCTCACATTATTATACAATTGCTGATTGTATCTCACCACTAGTCTGATTGAATTCACAATTCCTGGTCAGTCCTGTTCCCTGACCTCTAATAACCTTTAGGGCCAGTTCACACTACATGTGTTTCAGTTGCTTTTTCAGCATCACAAACGCACAGAAAGAAGGTTATATGGTTGTCAATGTCATAGTTCACATCAGCGCTTGCATTTTCAATGCATTGCAGGTGCTGTAAACAAAGTTGACCACGCTGCATTGTTTCTGCACAGAACTGTACTGGAACACATTGAAACGTCCTTGAATGTACTAAAACGCACATGTCCCTAACTACATTGAATACAAAGAAAATAGAAAAAAATAAGTGGAAGGGATACAAAAATGCAATGTAAACATGTCCAAAACGCATCCAAAATGTACTGGAACACACTAAACATGCATGCCAAAAGGCCATGAAAAAAACCCATCAGGAACACATCTAGACTGTTTCTATAGTGTGAACCAGCCCTTAGGACTTGTTCACACCATTGGTGGTGCAAAAACGCATGCAAGAACACACATTTTCCAGCACAGCAAAGAAATGCAATGCCCTATGTAGATGTGCGCAGGTACCATGATGAAAACGTTGTTGCACCTACACACGTCTATTAAAAACAGCCCCATTCACAGCCACAAATACGCATGGCACCACACTACTGTGCGGTTAGGTGCGACACACTTGGAAAATAACATAAAAATAAGCCAACATGGCTAAAACATATCTTGAAAATATGGGGACTCTGATATCCGGCGACAGTCCGTTCACGAACGAGAAGCAATTCTGCACCCCTAAAACCAACATAGAGGAAAGGGATGGTCAAATTGCTGTGCTGCTTCCAAACCACCTCTGGCATGCCAGGGTCATTATGCAGGTCCTCGATGCCAATTCTTGCCTGCGGCCACAAAATATCCACTGGCCACAAGTGAAGGTGAGTGGAGGACGTGAAGGTGGATTTCTACCAGCTTCAACCGCAAGCAGTACCACTCCTGAAAAATGAGAACAAATAATCATTGACACGTCATCATGACAGTCAATTCTCAGTGCAGGCTATCTAGAGTGTCTTTCATTTTTAACCATTTCAAGAGTTCAAGGAAACATTCTTGGAGCATCTACTGTGTTTGGAAAGGCCAAAGGTCCCCCCCCTCCCCCAGGCACACTAATGCTTATGCAGGCCATAGACGGGGAGAAAAACAGCAGATTTTTCTTTTAAAAAATGAAAAATCGGTTGTTCAAGCGGCCGATGTTACTAGCAATGGTAAAAAAAAAAAATCGGCCGATTTTCATCCCGTCTACAGCCGGCAAAAAGTGTCCCTGCAGAGAGCTCCGCTATTTCTTTGACAGTTCTTTGACATTTATAGCGGTTGCAACAATGTATTTGTATCCATTTCGGATACAGATGTTTTTAATCGGAAACAAATAGATACAATGTTGCAACCGCTGTAAATGTCAAGGAACTGTCAAAGAAATAGCGGAGCTCTCTGCAGGGACACTTTTTGCCATACTGGGATTCCTCTCGTTTTTCATCCTTCTTCTTCCTCTTCTTCTTCTTCTTCATCATCATCCTCTTCTACTTCTTCTTCATCATCATCCTCTTCTTCTTCATCATCATCCTCTTCTTCTTCTTCATCATCATCCTCTTCTTCATCATCCTCTTCTTCTTCATCATCTTCATCATCCTCTTCTTCCTCTTCATCATCTTCTTCTTCTTCCTCATCATCTTCTTCATCATCATCCTCTTCTTCTTCTTCATCATCATCCTCTTCTTCTTCTTCTGCTTCTTCATCATCATCATCCTCTTCTTCTTCCTCTTCATCATCTTCTTCTTCTTCATCATCATCATCATCCTCATCATCTTCTTCATCATCATCCTCTTCTTCATCATCATCATCCTCTTCTTCTTCTTCTTCTTCATCATCATCCTCTTCTTCTTCATCATCATCATCATCCTCTTCTTCTTCTTCTTCATCATCATCATCATCATCCTCTTCTTCTTCATCATCCTCTTCTTCTTCTTCTTCTTCACCATCATCCTCTTCTTCTTCTTCTTCTTCTTCTTCTTCTTCTTCATCCTCTTCTTCTTCTTCATCATCATCATCCTCTTCTTCTTCATCATCATCTTCATCATCATCCTCTTCTTCATCGTCTTCTTCTTCATCATCATCACCCTCTGCATCATCATCCTCTTCTTCATCATCATCATCCTTTTCTTCATCATCATCATCCTCTTCTTCTTCTTCATCATCATCCTCTTCTTCTTCATCATCCTCTTCTTCATCACCCTCTTCTTCTTCATCATCTTCTTCATCATCATCATCCTCTTCTTCTTCTTCTTCTTCTTCATCATCATCCTCCTCTTCATCATCTTCTTCTTCTTCATCATCATCATCATCCTCTTCATCATCATCCTCTTCTTCATCATCTTCTTCATCATCCTCTTCTTCTTTTTCTTCTTTTTGTCTTCCTCTTGCAGGTCACTGCTCATGTGCAGATTTTTTATCAGTAAAAAATCGGCCGATTTGCCCATCATTGCCGCGAAAATCGGCCGATCGGCAAATTCGGCCGTTTTTTTCCAACTTTACCGAAAAAAAAAATCTGCCAAAATACCGAAAGACGGCCGAACAAATAGCCCACTAACGATCCGAAAATCGGCCGATTTTCGACCCACCTATGGCCTGCATAAGATATGGTGTGGCCCTAGGGTCAATGTGTGTTTAGAATACTTCCAAAATGCACATACAAAAACACTCCATCCAAATGCATGTTGCATTTCTATAGCATGTTAAACAGAAGAATAACGCACTTACATAATGTTAACATGCGCAAGTAAAAATAGACAAAATCCACATCCTTTTATTCTGGCTTCACATACATGCATTGTGGTCTAACACCGCACTCCTGGGCAAATCACATGCAATTTGTGTGCGTTGCAATTAGAGACAAACATTTTGCACACCTCAAATTGCACCGCATCCGGGCCAAAAATGTGCAGGACCCTTTTTCAGGGTATGCACATGGGTGTGAATAGGCATGCCATCCAATTTGGCAAATCGCAATACGCTTTGTGTACCAATTTTGGTGTGTTGGTAACTTCACCTAGAAAGCCGCAGCAGGTGGCATGAAGGGGTTGCGGTTGCGATGCGGTGCAGCGCTTGCACAGAAAACACTGCAAATTTCACATCGCATCTGTGTGACACCAGAATGTGCCAATATGTGGCTTGACAAAGCACAGTGGTCAGTGCAGATTATTTTCAATCCATGTTTTTTACACTTTTCATTCACTGGTTTAACTCAGGTGATCGTTAATCCCAATTATCTCCGGAGATCACATGCAGCCCCTCAACCATCTACACATATCTCTGGAAATCTATACAGATCTCCTTGAAAAAATGTCTCCTCTCTTCTTCGGAAAACAATTGTCCTCCACCTCATAAACAGGGGGACAGAGAAGACTTCTCCTTGATAACTAAAATCAGATTAATTATCTGTGCTTAATAAACATACACCAATACTGCAAATGCATTGTACTGTCCAAGGCATTGCACACTAATGCATTGCACACTAGAAATGTCAAATGCGTTAGTGTGTACAGTGCATGAGTGTAAAATGCTTTAGTGCACACTGCAGTGTACAACGCATTGCACACTGTAATACACTGTACAATGTAATACCGTGTACACCCACACATTGTACAATGTAATACCGTGTACACCCACACATTGTAGACTAATGCACTGTACACTATCATGTAGGATGGAGCTACGCATTGCACACTGTGATACCGTGTACACCCACACATTGTAGACTGTAATGCACTGTACACTGTCATGCAGGATGGAGCAACGCATTGCCCACTGTGATACCGTGTACACCCACACATTGTAGACTGTAATGCACTGTACACTGTCATGCAGGATAGAGCAACGCATTGCACACTGTGATACCGTGTACACCCACACATTGTAGACTGTAATGCACTGTACACTGTCATGCAGGATAGAGCTACGCATTGCCCACTGTGATACCGTGTACACCCACACATTGTAGACTGTAATGCACTGTACACTGTCATGCAGGATAGAGCTACGCATTGCACACTGTGATACCGTGTACACCCACACATTGTAGACTGTAATGCACTGTACACTGTCATGCAGGCTGGAGCTACGCATTGCACACTGTGATACGCTGTCCACTGTCATGCAGAATCCAGCAACGCATTGCACACTGTAATACCATGTACACCAACACATTGTAGAATGTAATGCATTATACGCAGTATACATGTCCAGATATTCAAAGATTAGCCATGAAGGCCTAGCTGGTTTCCTATTTGGTGACCGCAGATAGCCGAATAACGCTACACTGCATCCAGGCAGCTCTGGGAGGGTGTCATATGACATCCTGGCAGAACGCGCTCTCCGTGATTGCTGTGTCCTAAGGACACAGCTGATCACGTGATGTGGTGAAGGCCAATCACAGCGGCTTTTTACCATGTGATCAGCCATGTCCAATGACACGCTGATCACCGGGAAATGCATTTGCCGGGTCTTGGCTGCACTTTCATCACGCTGTCAGAATGTGTGGAAAGTACTGCCGAGAACCAGCAGTTATCAAAGCAGGGGTCGGCCCCGATGATCAGTGCCCACCAGCGCCACCCAACAGTTCCGCCCACCTGTGGCCAGCAGTGCCGCCCACCAGTGCTGCCTCATCAACGCACATCAGTGTTGCTAAATTACCAGTTTACCAAATGTTATAATATAAACAGACTTTTATTCATTATGAGCTATTTTGTGGTTTATCGAGCAAAAAGTAAAACTCACAGCAGCAAGTCAATACCACCCAAAGAAAGCTCTATTTGTCTGAAAAAACTGATATAAATTTAAGATGGGTACAATGTGGCATGACCGCACAATTGTCATTCAAAGTGTAACAGTGCAGAAAGATGAAAATTGGCCAGGACAGGAAGGGGGTAGGAGTACCCAGTAGGCAAGTGGTTAATATCATTGACCCATCAATACCCAGGAGCTAATGTGCAGATAAGTAGCATGTGCACCAAGTGAGATTCTGCTAGGCCCCACCCACAAAATTACAATTACCTGTCCCTCACATGTTATAAACATATTTGCAATGGCCACACTTACTTTACATATAAGGATCATCTCCTCAGTTGAGAACTGTGCTCTCGCCATGTCCAAATGCCAATAAAATTATCAAAATTTTCAACCAACACAAAACCTCCATCCACTTACACTCCCCACAACCACTTCCGGGTGCGCGCGCACGTGATGACGGACTTCCAGGATAGCCGTTCATGCGCCATGCGGACACCTGTTTGGTGCTTATTTGTTTGCAATCGCACATTTCTATGCACGGCTATGATAGCTTTCGCGAATGTGTGTTTCTTATTGATTTGTTTTTTTTAACCTTAGCTAATATTTGTTGCCAAAGGCCAAAAATCAACAAAGTGTGGACGATTTTATTACTGTAAATCGAATTGTAGAAAACTTGTAGCTGGCTGCACAGTGAATGTGACATTCATTAGTACAGAACAATATTGTGGTGCAAGTGGGTTTTCTTTTTTTTTTTGGTTTTGAAAAAGCCAGTTTACACACACTTGCATATTCACACTCATATAATCTGCTCAAATGTAGCTTGTAAAAGTATACAAAGTAACTATTAAGGTTGTTCATATATTGAACATAAAATAAACACAAAAACATCGGTCAAACATTTATTGATCAAATATATCTTCATTTATTTGGTCAGCAGGAACAAGTAGGTATAGTCAATATCTTGGTGAGTCACAAAAAGAATAGGATTGATGTGGCAAAAATAAAACACTCCTGCTCATAAGAGCTTACAATCTAAAGATACTTCTAATGAACTGTGTGTGCTCAGGTTATAGCAGGAAACGAAGGGGAAGAGGAATCAAGTAACATTTTCGTGCACATAAGATTTACTTACACAATCACGTAGTATAAAGATCCATTCACAAAAAAAAGTCTACAGATCAAAATATCAAGAAAACAAAGCATGTGAAAAAAAACCCTCCCACCTCTACAAATCCCCTCCCACCTCTACAAATCCCCTACACATACATTTGTCAGCAGGTTTGTCAGAAAAATGCATTGGAGTCTAAATAAGCAAGCAAAATTAAAACAAGAGCAGATTTTAAACAAAACGATTGACATGTGTGAGGCTTTCAATGCAAAGAGAAAAAACACAATCATTGTGCAATAACACACAAACACACTTTACAAGGCCAAAAATATGCAAACATTTCCAGCCCACTTCCAAACACAGCCTGAGTGGTGTCTGGGGCAATTCAGCACAAAATCTCTTCTTCCCCCAAACCACTACAAGCAAGGACTTAGTCACAAACCACCCGGCCTAGTAACAGGCCAAATCACTCCCTACTGCACGTCTTTATATAAGCTAGGTTGTATTTGGAGCGTGCCAAACAAGGCCCCACACCCAATGAAGCCTCACCCACCACTGACCTTAAGTTGGTCAGTGAAAGTGTTTTCACCTGATGAATCCGCTTCCTACCTGCATTAACCCTTGGTATACAGGCCCCACAAATCAGAAAGATATATACAGTGAAATGTACGTGTGCAGCATACAACAGAACATTGAGCAGGGATGTGAAAGGGAACCCCAATTGGAACCTTTATTGCTACTATGGTCACAATTCCCTCCAGATTCTCACATGAGTTAAGACAGTCACATGACCACATCTTGTATGCGATATTGAAAATGACAAATCGATTTGACTAGTATGGTGAATTTCCCATCAATTGGCGAAACACTCCAGAAATCAAACATCACCAAACATTACACTCTGGGCAAAGCGGATTTACAAATCATGCGACTTACAGTAATGTTGACCATTTCAATGCAATTTTCAAAGACATCTGACACAGATCTCTATGCAAATTGCCACTAAAGTAGAACATGTACTACTTAAGAAATCAGTGTTTGAAACACACCCATATGGTCGCTCTAATACAGTGTTTCTCAACTCCAGTCCTCCTGGACCCCCAACAGGTCATGTTTTCAGGATTTCCCTCAGATGAAACAGCTGTGGTAATTACTAAGGCAGTGAAACTGATCAAATCACCTGTGCAAAATAATGGAAATCCTGAAAACATGACCTGTTGGGGGTCCATGAGGACTGGAGTTGAGAAACACTGCTCTAATAGCAGACAATAGGGTGCGACTTTGCAGACGATTTACAACTTGCATGCTGTGCAAATCACATGCCAAGTCCCACTCAATGTGCACGCTATTGTATCGTTCATATTGTTGTGGTTCAAACTTGGTCGTAGCCGCAAGTAATAATAGAGTAATGAATACACTACTTTTCATGCAATTTGCTGAGAGATCGGTGTCGGATGTCTTGCAAATTGCACTTGAAATCACCATGTACCCCGACTTTGAAATCATGCAACTTCTATGCAAGTCACATGATGTGACTGTGGTGTCAATAACACCACTTAGAAATCTGCTTTAATGTGACCGGGTGGCCCCCAGTAACATTGTTTGGGATTGCCATGCAATTGGCATGACAGGCGACTTGCAAATCGTAGACCAAGTCGCACCCTATTGGCCACTGTAGGCTCTGTTCACATCCAATTGGATTGTGAACTCGTGCAACTTCACTGTAAGTTGGGCAATTGCCGCATCGGATTAGATGTGACAGTGGTGTTGGCCCCCAGTAACATTGGGTGCAATTTGCCATGCAAAGAGCAAGCTGCTGGCCATGCCAATCACATGACAAGTCGCATCCAGGGTGTGCAATTTCAGGAGTGATTTGTGCATTGACATCGTACCTGATATTGGATATAATGAATGTGAATGTGAGTGTATTAACATACGCCATTTGTTGCAGCGAGAGTTCAAAGGTATTTGAGAATTGTGGCCAATTATTAGCAATTTAACACAATTGAAAACACAACTAGTTAGTAATTCTCTAGAAAACACAGTAAAATTGGCAACTTAAAGAGTAATTTTCAATTGCATATAGTGTGAGCGAAGCAGGAAAATCAACAAAGGAAATAAATCTTTGAAGGCGTGCGGTACCTGCCTGCTGGGATACGGGTCTGCTATGCATTTGGGGGAAAAATGCACGCCAGGATTTGTGACAAGTTTGATGTGTGGATTCACCAACCAAGTCTTTTCTCTCTCGCTCACTCTTCTGAATGTCTCTCTTTATCACTCTTCAGTATGTATATCTCGCTCACTCTTCTTCGTCTCACTGGCTCGCTCTTCTCTCTCTCTGTCAGCTCTTTGCTTGCCAAATCCTTCACAAAAGTGGGTGGAGTGTAAACCATCCTTATCAAATCTATTAGTAGTCCAGGCCCTTACTTTATCCCATTGTATGACATTCACATAAGGTGCAGCTTTGAAGGTGTTTCAACAGACAAGGCCTCATTCTAATTCACATTTTAGGGATCATTTAGACAGAAAGCAAAGATGTTGCCAGAACATCTATTTGAAGACAGCCACACATGGAGATCATGCTACTTCCTTGGCGTGGTTGGGATTCAAACCGACAACCCTAGAGTTGTGAGGCAGTAGTGCTAACCACTAATCCACGGAGCTACATTGCTAATCCAGCCTGTATTTCTGTGCTGTGAATCAATCCTAAATCCCTGGGCAAGGTCAGTGTAACTACCAGATATCTCCAATGTGACACAAATGTTATGCTATGTTACCAATTCAGATGTATGTTGGTTCTATGTATCCCAATACAAAGGATTGCAATACTAATACAGGCGTACCTCGGTTTACCAACGCCTCAGGGAACGTCATATTTGGGGTACAAATGCCAAACCATTTCAGTTCATTGTTCTGTTTACAAATGTTTGAATAATTTGGTACGGGCACGTGGCCTGGTATGGTTCAGGAAGGGGGGGGGGCGCTCGCTCGTCCCCCCCCCCCCCCTTTCCTGACCTGCCGGGCTGCATGCTCGGATAAGTATGTGTTATGGATTTTGGGGGGTACCCCATGCTGTTTTTTATACCCCTTAACATCCATACGAGACCCGAAGGGCTTAGTATGGATGGGAGGGGGGACCCCACGCCGGTTATTTAAAACACTGTTTATAATGCCCTGCAATACTTTGACATTCAACTGTCAGTGGGGAACTCCGCCGACAGCTGAAACATGAGCGCTGCATTGGTTTTCACTACTAAAATGCCGCATGAGTTGATAACATATCATGCGGGATTGTAGGAGCAACAGCCATGTGTTAATGTTTCAGCTGTCAGCGGGGTTCCCCACTGACAGCTGAATGTAAAATAATTCCCTTTATTGCAGAAATAATAAAAAAAAAGCATGGGGTCCCCCCTCCCATCTGTACCAAGCCCTTCGGATCTGGTATGGATATTAAGGGGGAACTCCATGCTGAAATTTAAAAAAAAACAGCGTGGGTCCCCCTCAATACCCATACCAGACCCTTATCCGAGCATGCAGCCCGGCAGGTCAGAAAAGGGGGGGGACCCTGTACTGTGTTTTTTTTACACCACACTTTTTTTTTTGTGAAGGAGTCTGCGGGAGCATGTACCGCAGACTCCTTCACGTAGGGGGCGGGATCTGGGGGCCCCCTTGTTAAAGGGGGCTTCCAGATTCTGATAAGCCCCCCGCCCGCAGACCCCCACAACCACCAGCCAGGGTTGTGGGGAAGAGGCCCTTGTCCTCATCAACATGGGGACAAGGTGCTTTGGGGGGGGAGCCCCCCCTGCCCCAAAGCACCCCCCCATGTTGAGGGCATGTGGCCTGGTATGGTTCAGGTTTTCTGACCTGCCGGGCTGCATGCTCGGATAAGGGTCTGGTATGGATATTGAGGGGGACCCACGCTGTTTTTTTTTAAAATTTCAGCGTGGAGTTCCCCCTTAATATCCATACCAGACCTGAAGGGCTTGGTAAGGATGAGAGGGGGGACCCACGCTGTTTTTTTTTTGTTTTTTTTATTGCGGACCTTTATTTTTACATTCAGCTGTCAAAATAAATATTATCTAGACCTTTGAAATAAGTAAAATCATTACAGAAATAATTATAAAGTATAAGAAACAAAAATAGAATCACTAGAACTAAGGAAATCAAATTAGATTACATGAAGATATGCCGAGTGCTGTTTATTAAACACAATAGACGCGAGCGAGTGCCGGCTGTCAGAGGAATCCACAGTAAGATTCACTATTAGGCAGTGGCTAAAAAGCAAACGCCCATGGCAGAAGTCTAAAATGTGTTCTGCACATGCTCAGTTGTATCTGCCAAAGACACTGCACGGGCGTCTAGATTTTTACTGTGTCGATTTCCTTCAAAAAAACGATTTTTAACACATTCTTAATTTTTTTGGAAATAGCAGATATTGTTTAAAGTGAAGTCCTGATATTTGGCAAAGCAAATTTCTAAGTGAACATGTCTCTGCAGTGATTTTTCATGGTGTTAGACTTGCTTCTTAGCAAGTCTGCTTTGTGAGTCTGATTCCGGGCGTGTGTCTTTTTGTGAATTAGATTGGACATCTGCTTATGGGCTCTGGTCAATAGTGAATTAGGCTGGCCATACATTATACAATTATCTGCAGATTTTTGGTTTAGATTTACCAAAAACCATATAATATGAGGTCAAACCTAAACAACACTTTCAGTTGTATCCAATTAGGCAGGCCCTTGCACTACATAGTTGAAGGTAAATCTAAAGGAAATTGGGCAGAAAATCTGCAGATAATTGTATAATGTATGGCCAGCCTTAGGTTGCAGGGTAAAAAATAGACAGACGCCCATGAAAATTGGGCTTAAGCCCATGAATATGCGTCCACGCCCAATAGTGAATCAGGGCCAATATGTCTTTCAGCAGATAGCTTAGGGTGACTGCTTTCCGAAAAGGGGTCATTTGGGGGTGTTTGTTCTATCCTGGTATTTTAGCACCTCAAGAGATGTGATGGGCGGTCAGAAAGTAAAAGCTGTGTAAATTTCAAATTATCTATACCATAGTTTGTAGACCCTATAACTTTCACACAAAGCAATCAATATACACTTATTGGGATTTTTTTTACCAAAAACATGGAGCAGAATACATTTTGGCTTAAATTTATGACTAACTTTGAGTTTACGATATATTTTTTATAGCTGAAAGTAGAAAATATTGTTTTTTTTCATAATTTTCTTGTTTTTTTTGTTGATAGCGCAAAAAATAAAAAGCGCACAGGTGATCAAATACCCCCAAAAGAAAGCTCTATTTGTGCGAAAAAAAGGAGGTAAATTTCGTTTGGGTACAGCATTGCATGACCGCGCAATTATCATTTGAATTAGTGCAGCGCTGTATAGCAAAAAAAGGCATAAATTACAGTATCTATACCATAGTTTGTAGACGCTATAACGTTCACACAAAGCAATCAATATACACTTATTGGGATTTTTTTTACCAAAAACATGGAGCAGAACACATTTTGGCTTAAATTTATAACTAACTTTGAGTTTACGATATATTTTTTATAGCTGTAAAGTAGAAAATATTGGTTTTTTTTCAAAATTTTTGTGTTTTTTTGTTTATAGCGCAAAAAATAAAAAGCGCACAGATGATAAAATACCACCAAAAGAAAGCTTTATTTGTGTGAAAAAAAAGACGTAAATTTCGTTTGGGTACTGCATTGCATGACCGCGCAATTATCATTTGAATTAGTGCAGCGCCAAACAGCAAAAAAAGGCCTGGTCATTAAGGAGGGTAAATCCTCAGGAGCTCAAGTGGTTAAATACCACCAACAGAAAGCTCTAGTTGTGTGAAAAAAAGGTCAAATTTTAGTTTGGGTACAATGTTGTATGAGCGCGCAATTGTCATTCAAAGTGTGAGAGCGCTGAAAGCTGAAAATTGGCCTGGGCAGGAAGAGGGTAAAAGTGCCCGGTATGGAAGCGGTTAAGCACTGAGCTATAGCTACTTGACATTGGGCAAGTGACAGTTGGCCGTTTTTGAAAACAAGGGTCAGTTTGACAGAGTCTATACCTGGTAACCTCCATAGCACAGTAGGGAGAGTGCCCGTCCAAAGAGTGCATGGTCGTAGGTTCGAGGCTTACCTCTGCCAAGTGCGTCTATGTATGTACTGGACATGAGATAAATGGAAGTTACTAAATTTTTTTTTTTTTTGGGCTTTGTTTTTTTTTTTAACATTCATTTTCTCTCATTTTATCCATTTGGAAAGCCTTTCATGGTCCCAGTGTGGGTAAAAGAGTCCAGACTGGAAGTGGTTAACCACTTGAGCTCCTGAGGATTTACCCCCCTTAATGACCAGGCCTTTTTTTGCTGTTTGGCGCTGCACTAATTCAAATGATAATTGCGCGGTCATGCAATGCTGTACCCAAACGAAATTTACCTCCTTTTTTTCACACAAATAGAGCTTTCTTTTGGTGGTATTTTATCACCTGTGCGCTTTTTATTTTTTGCGCTATAAACAAAAAAAACACAAAAATTAAAAAAAAAACCTATATTTTCTACTTTCAGCTATAAAAAATATATCGTAAACTCAAAGTTAGTCATAAATTTAAGCCAAAATGTATTCTGCTCCATGTTTTTGGTAAAAAAAATCCCAATAAGTGTATATTGATTGCTTTGTGTGAAAGTTATAGAATCTACAAACTATGGTATAGATAATTTGAAATTTACACAGCTTTTACTTTCTGACCGCCCATCACATCTCTTGAGGTGCTAAAATACCAGGATAGAACAAACACCCCCAAATGACCCCTTTTCGGAAAGCAGACACCCTAAGCTATCTGCTGAAAGACATATTGGCCTTGATTCACTAAGATGTGAGTGTATTAGCAGAGACTGACCATTCAGGCAGAATCCGGTCAATCAATCAGTCGTCTGACCAGCGTCTAGCAAGCTCATTGACGAGCGTCTACTGACTACTTTGCTATCACTAAATGTGGTATCCCGTCTGGCACATTTTTAGGTGCAATACCGGATATGTTCGCTAGATGGCGCACAAGCGCGGGCTTTATTAACATTGGCGTTCTTATGATGGCAAAATAGAATTCTTAGAATGTAATAAATAGTACACCTGTATTAGAAGTTTCTATTTTCTTCTATTTCTTTTCTTGCTGTGTCTCCAAAATGATCAGGAAACTAATGCATTTACTAATGAATGTCATACATTCTGTACTCAAATGTTAAACATTTTCACACTTATATCTCAAATAATTTATATACTTCTAATTTCCCAATATAATTATATATCTTCATTCTCTTTAATCACGTAACTATTCTATGGTAAAGACAAGTGCAGCGCTATAAATGCATGTGATCAATAATGAACGCATGTAAAAACCAAAAAGTGCAAAGAATTGCAACAATGATGTAATATTGTAAATGGTGCTAAAATAAGTTCATAGAATCATTCCTGAATAATGGAATGTCCTTCGTGTGAGAGTACCAACTCAGAGAGTGCCTATGAATGGCACGTGTGGTCTCGTGGATGAATGTTACTTGCGTACTGTTCTTCTGCCAATTAGGAAATGTGCAAGTTTCATGCCGTGTATATTTCATTGTAACTTTTTCTCTTTTAAATCTGTCTCCTTATACAACTTGACCCCCTCCCCCACCCCATCATCACCTGTCCCATATGCAAATCTATGGATCA
Source organism: Staurois parvus (assembly GCF_062004578.1). Taxonomy (NCBI): domain Eukaryota; kingdom Metazoa; phylum Chordata; class Amphibia; order Anura; family Ranidae; genus Staurois; species Staurois parvus. The sequence goes on from NW_028318368.1 coordinate 3,929,942, forward strand.
CCGCCCCACTCTTTAACTATCTATTTACTGATCAAGTGAATGTGTCTCATTTTCTATCAGCTACAGCTCAGATCTCACATTATTATACAATTGCTGATTGTATCTCACCACTAGTCTGATTGAATTCACAATTCCTGGTCAGTCCTGTTCCCTGACCTCTAATAACCTTTAGGGCCAGTTCACACTACTTGTGTTTCAGTTGCTTTTTCAGCATCACAAACGCACAGAAAGAAGGTTATATGGTTGTCAATGTCATAGTTCACATCAGCGCTTGCATTTTCAATGCATTGCAGGTGCTGTAAACAAAGTTGACCACGCTGCATTGTTTCTGCACAGAACTGTACTGGAACACATTGAAACGTCCTTGAATGTACTAAAACGCACATGTCCCTAACTACATTGAATACAAAGAAAATAGAAAAAAATAAGTGGAAGGGATACAAAAATGCAATGTAAACATGTCCAAAACGCATCCAAAATGTACTGGAACACACTAAACATGCATGCCAAAAGGGCATGAAAAAAACCCATCAGGAACACATCTAGACTGTTTCTATAGTGTGAACCAGCCCTTAGGACTTGTTCACACCATTGGTGGTGCAAAAACGCATGCAAGAACACACATTTTCCAGCACAGCAAAGAAATGCAATGCCCTATGTAGATGTGCGCAGGTACCATGATGAAAACGTTGTTGCACCTACACACGTCTATTAAAAACAGCCCCATTCACAGCCACAAATACGCATGGCACCACACTACTGTGCGGTTAGGTGCGACACACTTGGAAAATAACATAAAAATAAGCCAACATGGCTAAAACATATCTTGAAAATATGGGGACTCTGATATCCGGCGACAGTCCGTTCACGAACGAGAAGCAATTCTGCACCCCTAAAACCAACATAGAGGAAAGGGATGGTCAAATTGCTGTGCTGCTTCCAAACCACCTCTGGCATGCCAGGGTCATTATGCAGGTCCTCGATGCCAATTCTTGCCTGCGGCCACAAAATATCCACTGGCCACAAGTGAAGGTGAGTGGAGGACGTGAAGGTGGATTTCTACCAGCTTCAACCGCAAGCAGTACCACTCCTGAAAAATGAGAACAAATAATCATTGACACGTCATCATGACAGTCAATTCTCAGTGCAGGCTATCTAGAGTGTCTTTCATTTTTAACCATTTCAAGAGTTCAAGGAAACATTCTTGGAGCATCTACTGTGTTTGGAAAGGCCAAAGGTCCCCCCCCTCCCCCAGGCACACTAATGCTTATGCAGGCCATAGACGGGGAGAAAAACAGCAGATTTTTCTTTTAAAAAATGAAAAATCGGTTGTTCAAGCGGCCGATGTTACTAGCAATGGTAAAAAAAAAAAAATCGGCCGATTTTCATCCCGTCTACAGCCGGCAAAAAGTGTCCCTGCAGAGAGCTCCGCTATTTCTTTGACAGTTCTTTGACATTTATAGCGGTTGCAACAATGTATTTGTATCCATTTCGGATACAGATGTTTTTAATCGGAAACAAATAGATACAATGTTGCAACCGCTGTAAATGTCAAGGAACTGTCAAAGAAATAGCGGAGCTCTCTGCAGGGACACTTTTTGCCATACTGGGATTCCTCTCATTTTTCATCCTTCTTCTTCCTCTTCTTCTTCTTCTTCATCATCATCCTCTTCTACTTCTTCTTCATCATCATCCTCTTCTTCTTCATCATCATCCTCTTCTTCTTCTTCATCATCATCCTCTTCTTCATCATCCTCTTCTTCTTCATCATCTTCATCATCCTCTTCTTCCTCTTCATCATCTTCTTCTTCTTCATCATCATCATCCTCATCATCTTCTTCATCATCATCCTCTTCTTCTTCTTCATCATCATCCTCTTCTTCTTCTTCTTCTTCTTCTTCATCATCATCATCCTCTTCTTCTTCCTCTTCATCATCTTCTTCTTCTTCATCATCATCATCCTCATCATCTTCTTCATCATCATCCTCTTCTTCATCATCATCATCCTCTTCTTCTTCTTCTTCTTCTTCTTCATCATCATCCTCTTCTTCTTCATCATCATCATCATCCTCTTCTTCTTCATCATCCTCTTCTTCTTCTTCTTCACCATCATCCTCTTCTTCTTCTTCTTCTTCTTCTTCTTCATCCTCTTCTTCTTCTTCATCATCATCATCCTCTTCTTCTTCATCATCATCTTCATCATCATCCTCTTCTTCATCGTCTTCTTCTTCATCATCATCACCCTCTGCATCATCATCCTCTTCTTCATCATCATCATCCTTTTCTTCATCATCATCATCCTCTTCTTCTTCTTCATCATCATCCTCTTCTTCTTCATCATCCTCTTCTTCATCACCCTCTTCTTCTTCATCATCTTCTTCATCATCATCATCCTCTTCTTCTTCTTCTTCTTCTTCATCAGCATCCTCCTCTTCATCATCTTCTTCTTCTTCATCATCATCATCATCCTCTTCATCATCATCCTCTTCTTCATCATCTTCTTCATCATCCTCTTCTTCTTTTTCTTCTTTTTGTCTTCCTCTTGCAGGTCACTGCTCATGTGCAGATTTTTTATCAGTAAAAAATCGGCCGATTTGCCCATCATTGCCGCGAAAATCGGCCGATCGGCAAATTCGGCCGTTTTTTTCCAACTTTACCGAAAAAAAAAATCTGCCAAAATACCGAAAGACGGCCGAACAAATAGCCCACTAACGATCCGAAAATCGGCCGATTTTCGACCCACCTATGGCCTGCATAAGATATGGTGTGGCCCTAGGGTCAATGTGTGTTTAGAATACTTCCAAAATGCACATACAAAAACACTCCATCCAAATGCATGTTGCATTTCTATAGCATGTTAAACAGAAGAATAACGCACTTACATAATGTTAACATGCGCAAGTAAAAATAGACAAAATCCACATCCTTTTATTCTGGCTTCACATACATGCATTGTGGTCTAACACCGCACTCCTGGGCAAATCACATGCAATTTGTGTGCGTTGCAATTAGAGACAAACATTTTGCACACCTCAAATTGCACCGCATCCGGGCCAAAAATGTGCAGGACCCTTTTTCAGGGTATGCACATGGGTGTGAATAGGCATGCCATCCAATTTGGCAAATCGCAATACGCTTTGTGTACCAATTTTGGTGTGTTGGTAACTTCACCTAGAAAGCCGCAGCAGGTGGCATGAAGGGGTTGCGGTTGTGATGCGGTGCAGCGCTTGCACAGAAAACACTGCAAATTTCACATCGCATCTGTGTGACACCAGAATGTGCCAGTATGTGGCTTGACAAAGCACAGTGGTCAGTGCAGATTATTTTCAATCCATGTTTTTTACACTTTTCATTCACTGGTTTAACTCAGGTGATCGTTAATCCCAATTATCTCCGGAGATCACATGCAGCCCCTCAACCATCTACACATATCTCTGGAAATCTATACAGATCTCCTTGAAAAAATGTCTCCTCTCTTCTTCGGAAAACAATTGTCCTCCACCTCATAAACAGGGGGACAGAGAAGACTTCTCCTTGATAACTAAAATCAGATTAATTATCTGTGCTTAATAAACATACACCAATACTGCAAATGCATTGTACTGTCCAAGGCATTGCACACTAATGCATTGCACACTAGAAATGTCAAATGCGTTAGTGTGTACAGTGCATGAGTGTAAAATGCTTTAGTGCACACTGCAGTGTACAACGCATTGCACACTGTAATACACTGTACAATGTAATACCGTGTACACCCACACATTGTACAATGTAATACCGTGTACACCCACACATTGTAGACTAATGCACTGTACACTATCATGTAGGATGGAGCTACGCATTGCACACTGTGATACCGTGTACACCCACACATTGTAGACTGTAATGCACTGTACACTGTCATGCAGGATGGAGCAACGCATTGCCCACTGTGATACCGTGTACACCCACACATTGTAGACTGTAATGCACTGTACACTGTCATGCAGGATAGAGCAACGCATTGCACACTGTGATACCGTGTACACCCACACATTGTAGACTGTAATGCACTGTACACTGTCATGCAGGATAGAGCTACGCATTGCACACTGTGATACCGTGTACACCCACACATTGTAGACTGTAATGCACTGTACACTGTCATGCAGGCTGGAGCTACGCATTGCACACTGTGATACGCTGTCCACTGTCATGCAGAATCCAGCAACGCATTGCACACTGTAATACCATGTACACCAACACATTGTAGAATGTAATGCATTATACGCAGTATACATGTCCAGATATTCAAAGATTAGCCATGAAGGCCTAGCTGGTTTCCTATTTGGTGACCGCAGATAGCCGAATAACGCTACACTGCATCCAGGCAGCTCTGGGAGGGTGTCATATGACATCCTGGCAGAACGCGCTCTCCGTGATTGCTGTGTCCTAAGGACACAGCTGATCACGTGATGTGGTGAAGGCCAATCACAGCGGCTTTTTACCATGTGATCAGCCATGTCCAATGACACGCTGATCACCGGGAAATGCATTTGCCGGGTCTTGGCTGCACTTTCATCACGCTGTCAGAATGTGTGGAAAGTACTGCCGAGAACCAGCAGTTATCAAAGCAGGGGTCGGCCCCGATGATCAGTGCCCACCAGTGCCACCCAACAGTTCCGCCCACCTGTGGCCAGCAGTGCCGCCCACCAGTGCTGCCTCATCAACGCACATCAGTGTTGCTAAATTACCAGTTTACCAAATGTTATAATATAAACAGACTTTTATTCATTATGAGCTATTTTGTGGTTTATCGAGCAAAAAGTAAAACTCACAGCAGCAAGTCAATACCACCCAAAGAAAGCTCTATTTGTCTGAAAAAACTGATATAAATTTAAGATGGGTACAATGTGGCATGACCGCACAATTGTCATTCAAAGTGTAACAGTGCAGAAAGATGAAAATTGGCCAGGACAGGAAGGGGGTAGGAGTACCCAGTAGGCAAGTGGTTAATATCATTGACCCATCAATACCCAGGAGCTAATGTGCAGATAAGTAGCATGTGCACCAAGTGAGATTCTGCTAGGCCCCACCCACAAAATTACAATTACCTGTCCCTCACATGTTATAAACATATTTGCAATGGCCACACTTACTTTACATATAAGGATCATCTCCTCAGTTGAGAACTGTGCTCTCGCCATGTCCAAATGCCAATAAAGTTATCAAAATTTTCAACCAACACAAAACCTCCATCCACTTACACTCCCCACAACCACTTCCGGGTGCGCGCGCACGTGATGACGGACTTCCAGGATAGCCGTTCATGCGCCATGCGGACACCTGTTTGGTGCTTATTTGTTTGCAATCGCACATTTCTATGCACGGCTATGATAGCTTTCGCGAATGTGTGTTTCTTATTGATTTGTTTTTTTTAACCTTAGCTAATATTTGTTGCCAAAGGCCAAAAATCAACAAAGTGTGGACGATTTTATTACTGTAAATCGAATTGTAGAAAACTTGTAGCTGGCTGCACAGTGAATGTGACATTCATTAGTACAGAACAATATTGTGGTGCAAGTGGGTTTTCTTTTTTTTTTGGTTTTGAAAAAGCCAGTTTACACACACTTGCATATTCACACTCATATAATCTGCTCAAATGTAGCTTGTAAAAGTATACAAAGTAACTACTAAGGTTGTTCATATATTGAACATAAAATAAACACAAAAACATCGGTCAAACATTTATTGATCAAATATATCTTCATTTATTTGGTCAGCAGGAACAAGTAGGTATAGTCAATATCTTGGTGAGTCACAAAAAGAATAGGATTGATGTGGCAAAAATAAAACACTCCTGCTCATAAGAGCTTACAATCTAAAGATACTTCTAATGAACTGTGTGTGCTCAGGTTATAGCAGGAAACGAAGGGGAAGAGGAATCAAGTAACATTTTCGTGCACATAAGATTTACTTACACAATCACGTAGTATAAAGATCCATTCACAAAAAAAAGTCTACAGATCAAAATATCAAGAAAACAAAGCATGTGAAAAAAAACCCTCCCACCTCTACAAATCCCCTCCCACCTCTACAAATCCCCTACACATACATTTGTCAGCAGGTTTGTCAGAAAAATGCATTGGAGTCTAAATAAGCAAGCAAAATTAAAACAAGAGCAGATTTTAAACAAAACGATTGACATGTGTGAGGCTTTCAATGCAAAGAGAAAAAACACAATCATTGTGCAATAACACACAAACACACTTTACAAGGCCAAAAATATGCAAACATTTCCAGCCCACTTCCAAACACAGCCTGAGTGGTGTCTGGGGCAATTCAGCACAAAATCTCTTCTTCCCCCAAACCACTACAAGCAAGGACTTAGTCACAAACCACCCGGCCTAGTAACAGGCCAAATCACTCCCTACTGCACGTCTTTATATAAGCTAGGTTGTATTTGGAGCGTGCCAAACAAGGCCCCACACCCAATGAAGCCTCACCCACCACTGACCTTAAGTTGGTCAGTGAAAGTGTTTTCACCTGATGAATCCGCTTCCTACCTGCATTAACCCTTGGTATACAGGCCCCACAAATCAGAAAGATATATACAGTGAAATGTACGTGTGCAGCATACAACAGAACATTGAGCAGGGATGTGAAAGGGAACCCCAATTGGAACCTTTATTGCTACTATGGTCACAATTCCCTCCAGATTCTCACATGAGTTAAGACAGTCACATGACCACATCTTGTATGCGATATTGAAAATGACAAATCGATTTGACTAGTATGGTGAATTTCCCATCAATTGGCGAAACACTCCAGAAATCAAACATCACCAAACATTACACTCTGGGCAAAGCGGATTTACAAATCATGCGACTTACAGTAATGTTGACCATTTCAATGCAATTTTCAAAGACATCTGACACAGATCTCTATGCAAATTGCCACTAAAGTAGAACATGTACTACTTAAGAAATCAGTGTTTGAAACACACCCATATGGTCGCTCTAATACAGTGTTTCTCAACTCCAGTCCTCCTGGACCCCCAACAGGTCATGTTTTCAGGATTTCCCTCAGATGAAACAGCTGTGGTAATTACTAAGGCAGTGAAACTGATCAAATCACCTGTGCAAAATAATGGAAATCCTGAAAACATGACCTGTTGGGGGTCCATGAGGACTGGAGTTGAGAAACACTGCTCTAATAGCAGACAATAGGGTGCGACTTTGCAGACGATTTACAACTTGCATGCTGTGCAAATCACATGCCAAGTCCCACTCAATGTGCACGCTATTGTATCGTTCATATTGTTGTGGTTCAAACTTGGTCGTAGCCGCAAGTAATAATAGAGTAATGAATACACTACTTTTCATGCAATTTGCTGAGAGATCGGTGTCGGATGTCTTGCAAATTGCACTTGAAATCACCATGTACCCCGACTTTGAAATCATGCAACTTCTATGCAAGTCACATGATGTGACTGTGGTGTCAATAACACCACTTAGAAATCTGCTTTAATGTGACCGGGTGGCCCCCAGTAACATTGTTTGGGATTGCCATGCAATTGGCATGACAGGCGACTTGCAAATCGTAGACCAAGTCGCACCCTATTGGCCACTGTAGGCTCTGTTCACATCCAATTGGATTGTGAACTCGTGCAACTTCACTGTAAGTTGGGCAATTGCCGCATCGGATTAGATGTGACAGTGGTGTTGGCCCCCAGTAACATTGGGTGCAATTTGCCATGCAAAGAGCAAGCTGCTGGCCATGCCAATCACATGACAAGTCGCATCCAGGGTGTGCAATTTCAGGAGTGATTTGTGCATTGACATCGTACCTGATATTGGATATAATGAATGTGAATGTGAGTGTATTAACATACGCCATTTGTTGCAGCGAGAGTTCAAAGGTATTTGAGAATTGTGGCCAATTATTAGCAATTTAACACAATTGAAAACACAACTAGTTAGTAATTCTCTAGAAAACACAGTAAAATTGGCAACTTAAAGAGTAATTTTCAATTGCATATAGTGTGAGCGAAGCAGGAAAATCAACAAAGGAAATAAATCTTTGAAGGCGTGCGGTACCTGCCTGCTGGGATACGGGTCTGCTATGCATTTGGGGGAAAAATGCACGCCAGGATTTGTGACAAGTTTGATGTGTGGATTCACCAACCAAGTCTTTTCTCTCTCGCTCACTCTTCTGAATGTCTCTCTTTATCACTCTTCAGTATGTATATCTCGCTCACTCTTCTTCGTCTCACTGGCTCGCTCTTCTCTCTCTCTGTCAGCTCTTTGCTTGCCAAATCCTTCACAAAAGTGGGTGGAGTGTAAACCATCCTTATCAAATCTATTAGTAGTCCAGGCCCTTACTTTATCCCATTGTATGACATTCACATAAGGTGCAGCTTTGAAGGTGTTTCAACAGACAAGGCCTCATTCTAATTCACATTTTAGGGATCATTTAGACAGAAAGCAAAGATGTTGCCAGAACATCTATTTGAAGACAGCCACACATGGAGATCATGCTACTTCCTTGGCGTGGTTGGGATTCAAACCGACAACCCTAGAGTTGTGAGGCAGTAGTGCTAACCACTAATCCACGGAGCTACATTGCTAATCCAGCCTGTATTTCTGTGCTGTGAATCAATCCTAAATCCCTGGGCAAGGTCAGTGTAACTACCAGATATCTCCAATGTGACACAAATGTTATGCTATGTTACCAATTCAGATGTATGTTGGTTCTATGTATCCCAATACAAAGGATTGCAATACTAATACAGGCGTACCTCGGTTTACCAACGCCTCAGGGAACGTCATATTTGGGGTACAAATGCCAAACCATTTCAGTTCATTGTTCTGTTTACAAATGTTTGAATAATTTGGTACGGGCACGTGGCCTGGTATGGTTCAGGAAGGGGGGGGGGGCGCTCGCTCGTCCCCCCCCCCCCTTTCCTGACCTGCCGGGCTGCATGCTCGGATAAGTATGTGTTATGGATTTTGGGGGGTACCCCATGCTGTTTTTTATACCCCTTAACATCCATACGAGACCCGAAGGGCTTAGTATGGATGGGAGGGGGGACCCCACGCCGGTTATTTAAAACACTGTTTATAATGCCCTGCAATACTTTGACATTCAACTGTCAGTGGGGAACTCCGCCGACAGCTGAAACATGAGCGCTGCATTGGTTTTCACTACTAAAATGCCGCATGAGTTGATAACATATCATGCGGGATTGTAGGAGCAACAGCCATGTGTTAATGTTTCAGCTGTCAGCGGGGTTCCCCACTGACAGCTGAATGTAAAATAATTCCCTTTATTGCAGAAATAATAAAAAAAAAGCATGGGGTCCCCCCTCCCATCTGTACCAAGCCCTTCGGATCTGGTATGGATATTAAGGGGGAACTCCATGCTGAAATTTAAAAAAAAACAGCGTGGGTCCCCCTCAATACCCATACCAGACCCTTATTCGAGCATGCAGCCCGGCAGGTCAGAAAAGGGGGGGGACCCTGTACTGTGTTTTTTTTACACCACACTTTTTTTTTTGTGAAGGAGTCTGCGGGAGCATGTACCGCAGACTCCTTCACGTAGGGGGCGGGATCTGGGGGCCCCCTTGTTAAAGGGGGCTTCCAGATTCTGATAAGCCCCCCGCCCGCAGACCCCCACAACCACCAGCCAGGGTTGTGGGGAAGAGGCCCTTGTCCTCACCAACATGAGGACAAGGTGCTTTGGGGGGGAGCCCCCCCTGCCCCAAAGCACCCCCCCATGTTGAGGGCATGTGGCCTGGTATGGTTCAGGTTTTCTGACCTGCCGGGCTGCATGCTCGGATAAGGGTCTGGTATGGATATTGAGGGGGACCCACGCTGTTTTTTTTTAAAATTTCAGCGTGGAGTTCCCCCTTAATATCCATACCAGACCTGAAGGGCTTGGTAAGGATGAGAGGGGGGACCCACGCTGTTTTTTTTTTGTTTTTTTTATTGCGGACCTTTATTTTTACATTCAGCTGTCAAAATAAATATTATCTAGACCTTTGAAATAAGTAAAATCATTACAGAAATAATTATAAAGTATAAGAAACAAAAATAGAATCACTAGAACTAAGGAAATCAAATTAGATTACATGAAGATATGCCGAGTGCTGTTTATTAAACACAATAGACGCGAGCGAGTGCCGGCTGTCAGAGGAATCCACAGTAAGATTCACTATTAGGCAGTGGCTAAAAAGCAAACGCCCATGGCAGAAGTCTAAAATGTGTTCGCACATGCTCAGTTGTATCTGCCAAAGACACTGCACGGGCGTCTAGATTTTTACTGTGTCGATTTCCTTCAAAAAAACGATTTTTAACACATTCTTAATTTTTTTGGAAATAGCAGATATTGTTTAAAGTGAAGTCCTGATATTTGGCAAAGCAAATTTCTAAGTGAACATGTCTCTGCAGTGATTTTTCATGGTGTTAGACTTGCTTCTTAGCAAGTCTGCTTTGTGAGTCTGATTCCGGGCGTGTGTCTTTTTGTGAATTAGATTGGACATCTGCTTATGGGCTCTGGTCAATAGTGAATTAGGCTGGCCATACATTATACAATTATCTGCAGATTTTTGGTTTAGATTTACCAAAAACCATATAATATGAGGTCAAACCTAAACAACACTTTCAGTTGTATCCAATTAGGCAGGCCCTTGCACTACATAGTTGAAGGTAAATCTAAAGGAAATTGGGCAGAAAATCTGCAGATAATTGTATAATGTATGGCCAGCCTTAGGTTGCAGGGTAAAAAATAGACAGACGCCCATGAAAATTGGGCTTAAGCCCATGAATATGCGTCCACGCCCAATAGTGAATCAGGGCCAATATGTCTTTCAGCAGATAGCTTAGGGTGACTGCTTTCCGAAAAGGGGTCATTTGGGGGTGTTTGTTCTATCCTGGTATTTTAGCACCTCAAGAGATGTGATGGGCGGTCAGAAAGTAAAAGCTGTGTAAATTTCAAATTATCTATACCATAGTTTGTAGACCCTATAACTTTCACACAAAGCAATCAATATACACTTATTGGGATTTTTTTTACCAAAAACATGGAGCAGAATACATTTTGGCTTAAATTTATGACTAACTTTGAGTTTACGATATATTTTTTATAGCTGAAAGTAGAAAATATTGTTTTTTTTCATAATTTTCTTGTTTTTTTTGTTGATAGCGCAAAAAATAAAAAGCGCACAGGTGATCAAATACCCCCAAAAGAAAGCTCTATTTGTGCGAAAAAAAGGAGGTAAATTTCGTTTGGGTACAGCATTGCATGACCGCGCAATTATCATTTGAATTAGTGCAGCGCTGTATAGCAAAAAAAGGCATAAATTACAGTATCTATACCATAGTTTGTAGACGCTATAACGTTCACACAAAGCAATCAATATACACTTATTGGGATTTTTTTTACCAAAAACATGGAGCAGAACACATTTTGGCTTAAATTTATAACTAACTTTGAGTTTACGATATATTTTTTATAGCTGTAAAGTAGAAAATATTGGTTTTTTTTCAAAATTTTTGTGTTTTTTTGTTTATAGCGCAAAAAATAAAAAGCGCACAGATGATAAAATACCACCAAAAGAAAGCTTTATTTGTGTGAAAAAAAAGACGTAAATTTCGTTTGGGTACTGCATTGCATGACCGCGCAATTATCATTTGAATTAGTGCAGCGCCAAACAGCAAAAAAAGGCCTGGTCATTAAGGAGGGTAAATCCTCAGGAGCTCAAGTGGTTAAATACCACCAACAGAAAGCTCTAGTTGTGTGAAAAAAAGGTCAAATTTTAGTTTGGGTACAATGTTGTATGAGCGCGCAATTGTCATTCAAAGTGTGAGAGCGCTGAAAGCTGAAAATTGGCCTGGGCAGGAAGAGGGTAAAAGTGCCCGGTATGGAAGCGGTTAAGCACTGAGCTATAGCTACTTGACATTGGGCAAGTGACAGTTGGCCGTTTTTGAAAACAAGGGTCAGTTTGACAGAGTCTATACCTGGTAACCTCCATAGCACAGTAGGGAGAGTGCCCGTCCAAAGAGTGCATGGTCGTAGGTTCGAGGCTTACCTCTGCCAAGTGCGTCTATGTATGTACTGGACATGAGATAAATGGAAGTTACTAAATTTTTTTTTTTTTTGGGCTTTGTTTTTTTTTTTAACATTCATTTTCTCTCATTTTATCCATTTGGAAAGCCTTTCATGGTCCCAGTGTGGGTAAAAGAGTCCAGACTGGAAGTGGTTAACCACTTGAGCTCCTGAGGATTTACCCCCCTTAATGACCAGGCCTTTTTTTGCTGTTTGGCGCTGCACTAATTCAAATGATAATTGCGCGGTCATGCAATGCTGTACCCAAACGAAATTTACCTCCTTTTTTTCACACAAATAGAGCTTTCTTTTGGTGGTATTTTATCACCTGTGCGCTTTTTATTTTTTGCGCTATAAACAAAAAACACACAAAAATTAAAAAAAAAACCTATATTTTCTACTTTCAGCTATAAAAAATATATCGTAAACTCAAAGTTAGTCATAAATTTAAGCCAAAATGTATTCTGCTCCATGTTTTTGGTAAAAAAAATCCCAATAAGTGTATATTGATTGCTTTGTGTGAAAGTTATAGAATCTACAAACTATGGTATAGATAATTTGAAATTTACACAGCTTTTACTTTCTGACCGCCCATCACATCTCTTGAGGTGCTAAAATACCAGGATAGAACAAACACCCCCAAATGACCCCTTTTCGGAAAGCAGTCACCCTAAGCTATCTGCTGAAAGACATATTGGCCTTGATTCACTAAGATGTGAGTGTATTAGCAGAGACTGACCATTCAGGCAGAATCCGGTCAATCAATCAGTCGTCTGACCAGCGTCTAGCAAGCTCATTGACGAGCGTCTAGTGACTACTTTGCTATCACTAAATGTGGTATCCCGTCTGGCACATTTTTAGGTGCAATACCGGATATGTTCGCTAGATGGCGCACAAGTGCGGGCTTTATTAACATTGGCGTTCTTATGATGGCAAAATAGAATTCTTAGAATGTAATAAATAGTACACCTGTATTAGAAGTTTCTATTTTCTTCTATTTCTTTTCTTGCTGTGTCTCCAAAATGATCAGGAAACTAATGCATTTACTAATGAATGTCATACATTCTGTACTCAAATGTTAAACATTTTCACACTTATATCTCAAATAATTTATATACTTCTAATTTCCCAATATAATTATATATCTTCATTCTCTTTAATCACGTAACTATTCTATGGTAAAGACAAGTGCAGCGCTATAAATGCATGTGATCAATAATGAACGCATGTAAAAACCAAAAAGTGCAAAGAATTGCAACAATGATGTAATATTGTAAATGGTGCTAAAATAAGTTCATAGAATCATTCCTGAATAATGGAATGTCCTTCGTGTGAGAGTACCAACTCAGAGAGTGCCTATGAATGGCACGTGTGGTCTCGTGGATGAATGTTACTTGCGTACTGTTCTTCTGCCAATTAGGAAATGTGCAAGTTTCATGCCGTGTATATTTCATTGTAACTTTTTCTCTTTTAAATCTGTCTCCTTATACAACTTGACCCCCTCCCCCACCCCATCATCACCTGTCCCATATGCAACTCTATGGATCACCGCCCCACTCTTTAACTATCTATTTACTGATCAAGTGAATGTGTCTCATTTTCTATCAGCTACAGCTCAGATCTCACATTATTATACAATTGCTGATTGTATCTCACCACTAGTCTGATTGAATTCACAATTCCTGGTCAGTCCTGTTCCCTGACCTCTAATAACCTTTAGGGCCAGTTCACACTACATGTGTTTCAGTTGCTTTTTCAGCATCACAAACGCACAGAAAGAAGGTTATATGGTTGTCAATGTCATAGTTCACATCAGCGCTTGCATTTTCAATGCATTGCAGGTGCTGTAAACAAAGTTGACCACGCTGCATTGTTTCTGCACAGAACTGTACTGGAACACATTGAAACGTCCTTGAATGTACTAAAACGCACATGTCCCTAACTACATTGAATACAAAGAAAATAGAAAAAAATAAGTGGAAGGGATACAAAAATGCAATGTAAACATGTCCAAAACGCATCCAAAATGTACTGGAACACACTAAACATGCATGCCAAAAGGGCATGAAAAAAACCCATCAGGAACACATCTAGACTGTTTCTATAGTGTGAACCAGCCCTTAGGACTTGTTCACACCATTGGTGGTGCAAAAACGCATGCAAGAACACACATTTTCCAGCACAGCAAAGAAATGCAATGCCCTATGTAGATGTGCGCAGGTACCATGATGAAAACGTTGTTGCACCTACACACGTCTATTAAAAACAGCCCCATTCACAGCCACAAATACGCATGGCACCACACTACTGTGCGGTTAGGTGCGACACACTTGGAAAATAACATAAAAATAAGCCAACATGGCTAAAACATATCTTGAAAATATGGGGACTCTGATATCCGGCGACAGTCCGTTCACGAACGAGAAGCAATTCTGCACCCCTAAAACCAACATAGAGGAAAGGGATGGTCAAATTGCTGTGCTGCTTCCAAACCACCTCTGGCATGCCAGGGTCATTATGCAGGTCCTCGATGCCAATTCTTGCCTGCGGCCACAAAATATCCACTGGCCACAAGTGAAGGTGAGTGGAGGACGTGAAGGTGGATTTCTACCAGCTTCAACCGCAAGCAGTACCACTCCTGAAAAATGAGAGCAAATAATCATTGACACGTCATCATGACAGTCAATTCTCAGTGCAGGCTATCTAGAGTGTCTTTCATTTTTAACCATTTCAAGAGTTCAAGGAAACATTCTTGGAGCATCTACTGTGTTTGGAAAGGCCAAAGGTCCCCCCCTCCCCCAGGCACACTAATGCTTATGCAGGCCATAGACGGGGAGAAAAACAGCCGATTTTTCTTTTAAAAAATGAAAAATCGGTTGTTCAAGCGGCCGATGTTACTAGCAATGGTAAAAAAAAAAAATCGGCCGATTTTCATCCCGTCTACAGCCGGCAAAAAGTGTCCCTGCAGAGAGCTCCGCTATTTCTTTGACAGTTCTTTGACATTTATAGCGGTTGCAACAATGTATTTGTATCCATTTCGGATACAGATGGTTTTAATCGGAAACAAATAGATACAATGTTGCAACCGCTGTAAATGTCAAGGAACTGTCAAAGAAATAGCGGAGCTCTCTGCAGGGACACTTTTTGCCATACTGGGATTCCTCTCATTTTTCATCCTTCTTCTTCCTCTTCTTCTTCATCATCATCCTCTTCTACTTCTTCTTCATCATCATCCTCTTCTTCTTCATCATCATCCTCTTCTTCTTCTTCATCATCATCCTCTTCTTCATCATCCTCTTCTTCTTCATCATCTTCATCATCCTCTTCTTCCTCTTCATCATCTTCTTCTTCTTCTTCATCATCATCATCATCATCCTCATCATCTTCTTCATCATCATCCTCTTCTTCTTCTTCATCATCATCCTCTTCTTCTTCCTCTTCATCATCTTCTTCTTCTTCTTCTTCATCATCATCATCCTCATCATCTTCTTCATCATCATCCTCTTCTTCATCATCATCATCCTCTTCTTCTTCTTCTTCATCATCATCCTCTTCTTCTTCATCATCATCATCCTCTTCTTCTTCTTCTTCATCATCATCATCATCCTCTTCTTCTTCATCATCCTCTTCTTCTTCTTCTTCTTCACCATCATCCTCTTCTTCTTCTTCTTCTTCTTCATCCTCTTCTTCTTCTTCATCATCATCATCCTCTTCTTCTTCATCATCATCTTCATCATCATCCTCTTCTTCATCGTCTTCTTCTTCATCATCATCACCCTCTGCATCATCATCCTCTTCTTCATCATCATCATCCTTTTCATCATCATCATCATCCTCTTCTTCTTCTTCATCATCATCCTCTTCTTCTTCATCATCCTCTTCTTCATCACCCTCTTCTTCTTCATCATCTTCTTCATCATCATCATCCTCTTCTTCTTCTTCTTCTTCTTCATCATCATCCTCCTCTTCATCATCTTCTTCTTCTTCATCATCATCATCATCATCCTCTTCATCATCATCCTCTTCTTCATCATCTTCTTCATCATCCTCTTCTTCTTTTTCTTCTTTTTGTCTTCCTCTTGCAGGTCACTGCTCATGTGCAGATTTTTTATCAGTAAAAAATCGGCCGATTTGCCCATCATTGCCGCGAAAATCGGCCGATCAGCAAATTCGGCCGTTTTTTTCCAACTTTACCGAAAAAAAAAATCTGCCAAAATACCGAAAGACGGCCGAACAAATAGCCCACTAACGATCCGAAAATCGGCCGATTTTCGACCCACCTATGGCCTGCATAAGATATGGTGTGGCCCTAGGGTCAATGTGTGTTTAGAATACTTCCAAAATGCACATACAAAAACACTCCATCCAAATGCATGTTGCATTTCTATAGCATGTTAAACAGAAGAATAACGCACTTACATAATGTTAACATGCGCAAGTAAAAATAGACAAAATCCACATCCTTTTATTCTGGCTTCACATACACGCATTGTGGTCTAACACCGCACTCCTGGGCAAATCACATGCAATTTGTGTGCGTTGCAATTAGAGACAAACATTTTGCACACCTCAAATTGCACCGCATCCGGGCCAAAAATGTGCAGGACCCTTTTTCAGGGTATGCACATGGGTGTGAATAGGCATGCCATCCAATTTGGCAAATCGCAATACGCTTTGTGTACCAATTTTGGTGTGTTGGAAACTTCACCTAGAAAGCCGCAGCAGGTGGCATGAAGGGGTTGCGGTTGCGATGCGGTGCAGCGCTTGCACAGAAAACACTGCAAATTTCACATCGCATCTGTGTGACACCAGAATGTGCCAGTATGTGGCTTGACAAAGCACAG
This sequence comes from Staurois parvus, assembly GCF_062004578.1. Taxonomy (NCBI): domain Eukaryota; kingdom Metazoa; phylum Chordata; class Amphibia; order Anura; family Ranidae; genus Staurois; species Staurois parvus. The sequence goes on from NW_028318368.1 coordinate 3,946,873, forward strand.
TGGTCAGTGCAGATTATTTTCAATCCATGTTTTTTACACTTTTCATTCACTGGTTTAACTCAGGTGATCGTTAATCCCAATTATCTCCGGAGATCACATGCAGCCCCTCAACCATCTACACATATCTCTGGAAATCTATACAGATCTCCTTGAAAAAATGTCTCCTCTCTTCTTCGGAAAACAATTGTCCTGCACCTCATAAACAGGGGGACAGAGAAGACTTCTCCTTGATAACTAAAATCAGATTAATTATCTGTGCTTAATAAACATACACCAATACTGCAAATGCATTGTACTGTCCAAGGCATTGCACACTAATGCATTGCACACTAGAAATGTCAAATGCGTTAGTGTGTACAGTGCATGAGTGTAAAATGCTTTAGTGCACACTGCAGTGTACAACGCATTGCACACTGTAATACACTGTACAATGTAATACCGTGTACACCCACACATTGTACAATGTAATACCGTGTACACCCACACATTGTAGACTAATGCACTGTACACTATCATGTAGGATGGAGCTACGCATTGCACACTGTGATACCGTGTACACCCACACATTGTAGACTGTAATGCACTGTACACTGTCATGCAGGATGGAGCAACGCATTGCCCACTGTGATACCGTGTACACCCACACATTGTAGACTGTAATGCACTGTACACTGTCATGCAGGATAGAGCTACGCATTGCACACTGTGATACCGTGTACACCCACACATTGTAGACTGTAATGCACTGTACACTGTCATGCAGGATAGAGCTACGCATTGCCCACTGTGATACCGTGTACACCCACACATTGTAGACTGTAATGCACTGTACACTGTCATGCAGGATAGAGCTACGCATTGCACACTGTGATACCGTGTACACCCACACATTGTAGACTGTAATGCACTGTACACTGTCATGCAGGCTGGAGCTACGCATTGCACACTGTGATACGCTGTCCACTGTCATGCAGAATCCAGCAACGCATTGCACACTGTAATACCATGTACACCAACACATTGTAGAATGTAATGCATTATACGCAGTATACATGTCCAGATATTCAAAGATTAGCCATGAAGGCCTAGCTGGTTTCCTATTTGGTGACCGCAGATAGCCGAATAACGCTACACTGCATCCAGGCAGCTCTGGGAGGGTGTCATATGACATCCTGGCAGAACGCGCTCTCCGTGATTGCTGTGTCCTAAGGACACAGCTGATCACGTGATGTGGTGAAGGCCAATCACAGCGGCTTTTTACCATGTGATCAGCCATGTCCAATGACACGCTGATCACCGGGAAATGCATTTGCCGGGTCTTGGCTGCACTTTCATCACGCTGTCAGAATGTGTGGAAAGTACTGCCGAGAACCAGCAGTTATCAAAGCAGGGGTCGGCCCCGATGATCAGTGCCCACCAGTGCCACCCAACAGTTCCGCCCACCTGTGGCCAGCAGTGCCGCCCACCAGTGCTGCCTCATCAACGCACATCAGTGTTGCTAAATTACCAGTTTACCAAATGTTATAATATAAACAGACTTTTATTCATTATGAGCTATTTTGTGGTTTATCGAGCAAAAAGTAAAACTCACAGCAGCAAGTCAATACCACCCAAAGAAAGCTCTATTTGTCTGAAAAAACTGATATAAATTTAAGATGGGTACAATGTGGCATGACCACACAATTGTCATTCAAAGTGTAACAGTGCAGAAAGATGAAAATTGGCCAGGACAGGAAGGGGGTAGGAGTACCCAGTAGGCAAGTGGTTAATATCATTGACCCATCAATACCCAGGAGCTAATGTGCAGATAAGTAGCATGTGCACCAAGTGAGATTCTGCTAGGCCCCACCCACAAAATTACAATTACCTGTCCCTCACATGTTATAAACATATTTGCAATGGCCACACTTACTTTACATATAAGGATCATCTCCTCAGTTGAGAACTGTGCTCTCGCCATGTCCAAATGCCAATAAAGTTATCAAAATTTTCAACCAACACAAAACCTCCATCCACTTACACTCCCCACAACCACTTCCGGGTGCGCGCGCACGTGATGACGGACTTCCAGGATAGCCGTTCATGCGCCATGCGGACACCTGTTTGGTGCTTATTTGTTTGCAATCGCACATTTCTATGCACGGCTATGATAGCTTTCGCGAATGTGTGTTTCTTATTGATTTGTTTTTTTTAACCTTAGCTAATATTTGTTGCCAAAGGCCAAAAATCAACAAAGTGTGGACGATTTTATTACTGTAAATCGAATTGTAGAAAACTTGTAGCTGGCTGCACAGTGAATGTGACATTCATTAGTACAGAACAATATTGTGGTGCAAGTGGGTTTTCTTTTTTTTTTGGTTTTGAAAAAGCCAGTTTACACACACTTGCATATTCACACTCATATAATCTGCTCAAATGTAGCTTGTAAAAGTATACAAAGTAACTACTAAGGTTGTTCATATATTGAACATAAAATAAACACAAAAACATCGGTCAAACATTTATTGATCAAATATATCTTCATTTATTTGGTCAGCAGGAACAAGTAGGTATAGTCAATATCTTGGTGAGTCACGAAAAGAATAGGATTGATGTGGCAAAAATAAAACACTCCTGCTCATAAGAGCTTACAATCTAAAGATACTTCTAATGAACTGTGTGTGCTCAGGTTATAGCAGGAAACGAAGGGGAAGAGGAATCAAGTAACATTTTCGTGCACATAAGATTTACTTACACAATCACGTAGTATAAAGATCCATTCACAAAAAAAAGTCTACAGATCAAAATATCAAGAAAACAAAGCATGTGAAAAAAAACCCTCCCACCTCTACAAATCCCCTCCCACCTCTACAAATCCCCTACACATACATTTGTCAGCAGGTTTGTCAGAAAAATGCATTGGAGTCTAAATAAGCAAGCAAAATTAAAACAAGAGCAGATTTTAAACAAAACGATTGACATGTGTGAGGCTTTCAATGCAAAGAGAAAAAACACAATCATTGTGCAATAACACACAAACACACTTTACAAGGCCAAAAATATGCAAACATTTCCAGCCCACTTCCAAACACAGCCTGAGTGGTGTCTGGGGCAATTCAGCACAAAATCTCTTCTTCCCCCAAACCACTACAAGCAAGGACTTAGTCACAAACCACCCGGCCTAGTAACAGGCCAAATCACTCCCTACTGCACGTCTTTATATAAGCTAGGTTGTATTTGGAGCGTGCCAAACAAGGCCCCACACCCAATGAAGCCTCACCCACCACTGACCTTAAGTTGGTCAGTGAAAGTGTTTTCACCTGATGAATCCGCTTCCTACCTGCATTAACCCTTGGTATACAGGCCCCACAAATCAGAAAGATATATACAGTGAAATGTACGTGTGCAGCATACAACAGAACATTGAGCAGGGATGTGAAAGGGAACCCCAATTGGAACCTTTATTGCTACTATGGTCACAATTCCCTCCAGATTCTCACATGAGTTAAGACAGTCACATGACCACATCTTGTATGCGATATTGAAAATGACAAATCGATTTGACTAGTATGGTGAATTTCCCATCAATTGGCGAAACACTCCAGAAATCAAACATCACCAAACATTACACTCTGGGCAAAGCGGATTTACAAATCATGCGACTTACAGTAATGTTGACCATTTCAATGCAATTTTCAAAGACATCTGACACAGATCTCTATGCAAATTGCCACTAAAGTAGAACATGTACTACTTAAGAAATCAGTGTTTGAAACACACCCATATGGTCGCTCTAATACAGTGTTTCTCAACTCCAGTCCTCCTGGACCCCCAACAGGTCATGTTTTCAGGATTTCCCTCAGATGAAACAGCTGTGGTAATTACTAAGGCAGTGAAACTGATCAAATCACCTGTGCAAAATAATGGAAATCCTGAAAACATGACCTGTTGGGGGTCCATGAGGACTGGAGTTGAGAAACACTGCTCTAATAGCAGACAATAGGGTGCGACTTTGCAGACGATTTACAACTTGCATGCTGTGCAAATCACATGCCAAGTCCCACTCAATGTGCACGCTATTGTATCGTTCATATTGTTGTGGTTCAAACTTGGTCGTAGCCGCAAGTAATAATAGAGTAATGAATACACTACTTTTCATGCAATTTGCTGAGAGATCGGTGTCGGATGTCTTGCAAATTGCACTTGAAATCACCATGTACCCCGACTTTGAAATCATGCAACTTCTATGCAAGTCACATGATGTGACTGTGGTGTCAATAACACCACTTAGAAATCTGCTTTAATGTGACCGGGTGGCCCCCAGTAACATTGTTTGGGATTGCCATGCAATTGGCATGACAGGCGACTTGCAAATCGTAGACCAAGTCGCACCCTATTGGCCACTGTAGGCTCTGTTCACATCCAATTGGATTGTGAACTCGTGCAACTTCACTGTAAGTTGGGCAATTGCCGCATCGGATTAGATGTGACAGTGGTGTTGGCCCCCAGTAACATTGGGTGCAATTTGCCATGCAAAGAGCAAGCTGCTGGCCATGCCAATCACATGACAAGTCGCATCCAGGGTGTGCAATTTCAGGAGTGATTTGTGCATTGACATCGTACCTGATATTGGATATAATGAATGTGAATGTGAGTGTATTAACATACGCCATTTTTTGCAGCGAGAGTTCAAAGGTATTTGAGAATTGTGGCCAATTATTAGCAATTTAACACAATTGAAAACACAACTAGTTAGTAATTCTCTAGAAAACACAGTAAAATTGGCAACTTAAAGAGTAATTTTCAATTGCATATAGTGTGAGCGAAGCAGGAAAATCAACAAAGGAAATAAATCTTTGAAGGCGTGCGGTACCTGCCTGCTGGGATACGGGTCTGCTATGCATTTGGGGGAAAAATGCACGCCAGGATTTGTGACAAGTTTGATGTGTGGATTCACCAACCAAGTCTTTTCTCTCTCGCTCACTCTTCTGAATGTCTCTCTTTATCACTCTTCAGTATGTATATCTCGCTCACTCTTCTTCGTCTCACTGGCTCGCTCTTCTCTCTCTCTGTCAGCTCTTTGCTTGCCAAATCCTTCACAAAAGTGGGTGGAGTGTAAACCATCCTTATCAAATCTATTAGTAGTCCAGGCCCTTACTTTATCCCATTGTATGACATTCACATAAGGTGCAGCTTTGAAGGTGTTTCAACAGACAAGGCCTCATTCTAATTCACATTTTAGGGATCATTTAGACAGAAAGCAAAGATGTTGCCAGAACATCTATTTGAAGACAGCCACACATGGAGATCATGCTACTTCCTTGGCGTGGTTGGGATTCAAACCGACAACCCTAGAGTTGTGAGGCAGTAGTGCTAACCACTAATCCACGGAGCTACATTGCTAATCCAGCCTGTATTTCTGTGCTGTGAATCAATCCTAAATCCCTGGGCAAGGTCAGTGTAACTACCAGATATCTCCAATGTGACACAAATGTTATGCTATGTTACCAATTCAGATGTATGTTGGTTCTATGTATCCCAATACAAAGGATTGCAATACTAATACAGGCGTACCTCGGTTTACCAACGCCTCAGGGAACGTCATATTTGGGGTACAAATGCCAAACCATTTCAGTTCATTGTTCTGTTTACAAATGTTTGAATAATTTGGTACGGGCACGTGGCCTGGTATGGTTCAGGAAGGGGGGGGGGGGCGCTCGCTCGTCCCCCCCCCCCCCCCTTTCCTGACCTGCCGGGCTGCATGCTCGGATAAGTATGTGTTATGGATTTTGGGGGGTACCCCATGCTGTTTTTTATACCCCTTAACATCCATACGAGACCCGAAGGGCTTAGTATGGATGGGAGGGGGGACCCCACGCCGGTTATTTAAAACACTGTTTATAATGCCCTGCAATACTTTGACATTCAACTGTCAGTGGGGAACTCCGCCGACAGCTGAAACATGAGCGCTGCATTGGTTTTCACTACTAAAATGCCGCATGAGTTGATAACATATCATGCGAGATTGTAGGAGCAACAGCCATGTGTTAATGTTTCAGCTGTCAGCGGGGTTCCCCACTGACAGCTGAATGTAAAATAATTCCCTTTATTGCAGAAATAATAAAAAAAAAGCATGGGGTCCCCCCTCCCATCTGTACCAAGCCCTTCGGATCTGGTATGGATATTAAGGGGGAACTCCATGCTGAAATTTAAAAAAAAACAGCGTGGGTCCCCCTCAATACCCATACCAGACCCTTATCCGAGCATGCAGCCCGGCAGGTCAGAAAAGGGGGGGGACCCTGTACTGTGTTTTTTTTACACCACACTTTTTTTTTTGTGAAGGAGTCTGCGGGAGCATGTACCGCAGACTCCTTCACGTAGGGGGCGGGATCTGGGGGCCCCCTTGTTAAAGGGGGCTTCCAGATTCTGATAAGCCCCCCGCCCGCAGACCCCCACAACCACCAGCCAGGGTTGTGGGGAAGAGGCCCTTGTCCTCATCAACATGGGGACAAGGTGCTTTGGGGGGGGAGCCCCCCCTGCCCCAATGCACCCCCCCATGTTGAGGGCATGTGGCCTGGTATGGTTCAGGTTTTCTGACCTGCCGGGCTGCATGCTCGGATAAGGGTCTGGTATGGATATTGAGGGGGACCCACGCTGTTTTTTTTTTAAATTTCAGCGTGGAGTTCCCCCTTAATATCCATACCAGACCTGAAGGGCTTGGTAAGGATGAGAGGGGGGACCCACGCTGTTTTTTTTTTGTTTTTTTTTATTGCGGACCTTTATTTTTACATTCAGCTGTCAAAATAAATATTATCTAGACCTTTGAAATAAGTAAAATCATTACAGAAATAATTATAAAGTATAAGAAACAAAAATAGAATCACTAGAACTAAGGAAATCAAATTAGATTACATGAAGATATGCCGAGTGCTGTTTATTAAACACAATAGACGCGAGCGAGTGCCGGCTGTCAGAGGAATCCACAGTAAGATTCACTATTAGGCAGTGGCTAAAAAGCAAACGCCCATGGCAGAAGTCTAAAATGTGTTCTGCACATGCTCAGTTGTATCTGCCAAAGACACTGCACGGGCGTCTAGATTTTTACTGTGTCGATTTCCTTCAAAAAAACGATTTTTAACACATTCTTAATTTTTTTGGAAATAGCAGATATTGTTTAAAGTGAAGTCCTGATATTTGGCAAAGCAAATTTCTAAGTGAACATGTCTCTGCAGTGATTTTTCATGGTGTTAGACTTGCTTCTTAGCAAGTCTGCTTTGTGAGTCTGATTCCGGGCGTGTGTCTTTTTGTGAATTAGATTGGACATCTGCTTATGGGCTCTGGTCAATAGTGAATTAGGCTGGCCATACATTATACAATTATCTGCAGATTTTTGGTTTAGATTTACCAAAAACCATATAATATGAGGTCAAACCTAAACAACACTTTCAGTTGTATCCAATTAGGCAGGCCCTTGCACTACATAGTTGAAGGTAAATCTAAAGGAAATTGGGCAGAAAATCTGCAGATAATTGTATAATGTATGGCCAGCCTTAGGTTGCAGGGTAAAAAATAGACAGACGCCCATGAAAATTGGGCTTAAGCCCATGAATATGCGTCCACGCCCAATAGTGAATCAGGGCCAATATGTCTTTCAGCAGATAGCTTAGGGTGACTGCTTTCCGAAAAGGGGTCATTTGGGGGTGTTTGTTCTATCCTGGTATTTTAGCACCTCAAGAGATGTGATGGGCGGTCAGAAAGTAAAAGCTGTGTAAATTTCAAATTATCTATACCATAGTTTGTAGACCCTATAACTTTCACACAAAGCAATCAATATACACTTATTGGGATTTTTTTTACCAAAAACATGGAGCAGAATACATTTTGGCTTAAATTTATGACTAACTTTGAGTTTACAATATATTTTTTATAGCTGAAAGTAGAAAATATTGTTTTTTTTCATAATTTTCGTGTTTTTTTTGTTGATAGCGCAAAAAATAAAAAGCGCACAGGTGATCAAATACCCCCAAAAGAAAGCTCTATTTGTGCGAAAAAAAGGAGGTAAATTTCGTTTGGGTACAGCATTGCATGACCGCGCAATTATCATTTGAATTAGTGCAGCGCTGTATAGCAAAAAAAGGCATAAATTACAGTATCTATACCATAGTTTGTAGACGCTATAACGTTCACACAAAGCAATCAATATACACTTATTGGGATTTTTTTTACCAAAAACATGGAGCAGAACACATTTTGGCTTAAATTTATAACTAACTTTGAGTTTACGATATATTTTTTATAGCTGTAAAGTAGAAAATATTGGTTTTTTTTCAAAATTTTTGTGTTTTTTTGTTTATAGCGCAAAAAATAAAAAGCGCACAGATGATAAAATACCACCAAAAGAAAGCTTTATTTGTGTGAAAAAAAAGACGTAAATTTCGTTTGGGTACTGCATTGCATGACCGCGCAATTATCATTTGAATTAGTGCAGCGCCAAACAGCAAAAAAAGGCCTGGTCATTAAGGAGGGTAAATCCTCAGGAGCTCAAGTGGTTAAATACCACCAACAGAAAGCTCTAGTTGTGTGAAAAAAAGGTCAAATTTTAGTTTGGGTACAATGTTGTATGAGCGCGCAATTGTCATTCAAAGTGTGAGAGCGCTGAAAGCTGAAAATTGGCCTGGGCAGGAAGAGGGTAAAAGTGCCCGGTATGGAAGCGGTTAAGCACTGAGCTATAGCTACTTGACATTGGGCAAGTGACAGTTGGCCGTTTTTGAAAACAAGGGTCAGTTTGACAGAGTCTATACCTGGTAACCTCCATAGCACAGTAGGGAGAGTGCCCGTCCAAAGAGTGCATGGTCGTAGGTTCGAGGCTTACCTCTGCCAAGTGTGTCTATGTATGTACTGGACATGAGATAAATGGAAGTTACTAAATTTTTTTTTTTTTTGGGCTTTGTTTTTTTTTTTAACATTCATTTTCTCTCATTTTATCCATTTGGAAAGCCTTTCATGGTCCCAGTGTGGGTAAAAGAGTCCAGACTGGAAGTGGTTAACCACTTGAGCTCCTGAGGATTTACCCCCCTTAATGACCAGGCCTTTTTTTGCTGTTTGGCGCTGCACTAATTCAAATGATAATTGCGCGGTCATGCAATGCTGTACCCAAACGAAATTTACCTCCTTTTTTTCACACAAATAGAGCTTTCTTTTGGTGGTATTTTATCACCTGTGCGCTTTTTATTTTTTGCGCTATAAACAAAAAAAACACAAAAATTAAAAAAAAAACCTATATTTTCTACTTTCAGCTATAAAAAATATATCGTAAACTCAAAGTTAGTCATAAATTTAAGCCAAAATGTATTCTGCTCCATGTTTTTGGTAAAAAAAATCCAAATAAGTGTATATTGATTGCTTTGTGTGAAAGTTATAGAATCTACAAACTATGGTATAGATAATTTGAAATTTACACAGCTTTTACTTTCTGACCGCCCATCACATCTCTTGAGGTGCTAAAATACCAGGATAGAACAAACACCCCCAAATGACCCCTTTTCGGAAAGCAGACACCCTAAGCTATCTGCTGAAAGACATATTGGCCTTGATTCACTAAGATGTGAGTGTATTAGCAGAGACTGACCATTCAGGCAGAATCCGGTCAATCAATCAGTCGTCTGACCAGCGTCTAGCAAGCTCATTGACGAGCGTCTACTGACTACTTTGCTATCACTAAATGTGGTATCCCGTCTGGCACATTTTTAGGTGCAATACCGGATATGTTCGCTAGATGGCGCACAAGCGCGGGCTTTATTAACATTGGCGTTCTTATGATGGCAAAATAGAATTCTTAGAATGTAATAAATAGTACACCTGTATTAGAAGTTTCTATTTTCTTCTATTTCTTTTCTTGCTGTGTCTCCAAAATGATCAGGAAACTAATGCATTTACTAATGAATGTCATACATTCTGTACTCAAATGTTAAACATTTTCACACTTATATCTCAAATAATTTATATACTTCTAATTTCCCAATATAATTATATATCTTCATTCTCTTTAATCACGTAACTATTCTATGGTAAAGACAAGTGCAGCGCTATAAATGCATGTGATCAATAATGAACGCATGTAAAAACCAAAAAGTGCAAAGAATTGCAACAATGATGTAATATTGTAAATGGTGCTAAAATAAGTTCATAGAATCATTCCTGAATAATGGAATGTCCTTCGTGTGAGAGTACCAACTCAGAGAGTGCCTATGAATGGCACGTGTGGTCTCGTGGATGAATGTTACTTGCGTACTGTTCTTCTGCCAATTAGGAAATGTGCAAGTTTCATGCCGTGTATATTTCATTGTAACTTTTTCTCTTTTAAATCTGTCTCCTTATACAACTTGACCCCCTCCCCCACCCCATCATCACCTGTCCCATATGCAACTCTATGGATCACCGCCCCACTCTTTAACTATCTATTTACTGATCAAGTGAATGTGTCTCATTTTCTATCAGCTACAGCTCAGATCTCACATTATTATACAATTGCTGATTGTATCTCACCACTAGTCTGATTGAATTCACAATTCCTGGTCAGTCCTGTTCCCTGACCTCTAATAACCTTTAGGGCCAGTTCACACTACATGTGTTTCAGTTGCTTTTTCAGCATCACAAACGCACAGAAAGAAGGTTATATGGTTGTCAATGTCATAGTTCACATCAGCGCTTGCATTTTCAATGCATTGCAGGTGCTGTAAACAAAGTTGACCACGCTGCATTGTTTCTGCACAGAACTGTACTGGAACACATTGAAACGTCCTTGAATGTACTAAAACGCACATGTCCCTAACTACATTGAATACAAAGAAAATAGAAAAAAATAAGTGGAAGGGATACAAAAATGCAATGTAAACATGTCCAAAACGCATCCAAAATGTACTGGAACACACTAAACATGCATGCCAAAAGGGCATGAAAAAAACCCATCAGGAACACATCTAGACTGTTTCTATAGTGTGAACCAGCCCTTAGGACTTGTTCACACCATTGGTGGTGCAAAAACGCATGCAAGAACACACATTTTCCAGCACAGCAAAGAAATGCAATGCCCTATGTAGATGTGCGCAGGTACCATGATGAAAACGTTGTTGCACCTACACACGTCTATTAAAAACAGCCCCATTCACAGCCACAAATACGCATGGCACCACACTACTGTGCGGTTAGGTGCGACACACTTGGAAAATAACATAAAAATAAGCCAACATGGCTAAAACATATCTTGAAAATATGGGGACTCTGATATCCGGCGACAGTCCGTTCACGAACGAGAAGCAATTCTGCACCCCTAAAACCAACATAGAGGAAAGGGATGGTCAAATTGCTGTGCTGCTTCCAAACCACCTCTGGCATGCCAGGGTCATTATGCAGGTCCTCGATGCCAATTCTTGCCTGCGGCCACAAAATATCCACTGGCCACAAGTGAAGGTGAGTGGAGGACGTGAAGGTGGATTTCTACCAGCTTCAACCGCAAGCAGTACCACTCCTGAAAAATGAGAGCAAATAATCATTGACACGTCATCATGACAGTCAATTCTCAGTGCAGGCTATCTAGAGTGTCTTTCATTTTTAACCATTTCAAGAGTTCAAGGAAACATTCTTGGAGCATCTACTGTGTTTGGAAAGGCCAAAGGTCCCCCCCTCCCCCAGGCACACTAATGCTTATGCAGGCCATAGACGGGGAGAAAAACAGCCGATTTTTCTTTTAAAAAATGAAAAATCGGTTGTTCAAGCGGCCGATGTTACTAGCAATGGTAAAAAAAAAAAATCGGCCGATTTTCATCCCGTCTACAGCCGGCAAAAAGTGTCCCTGCAGAGAGCTCCGCTATTTCTTTGACAGTTCTTTGACATTTATAGCGGTTGCAACAATGTATTTGTATCCATTTCGGATACAGATGTTTTTAATCGGAAACAAATAGATACAATGTTGCAACCGCTGTAAATGTCAAGGAACTGTCAAAGAAATAGCGGAGCTCTCTGCAGGGACACTTTTTGCCATACTGGGATTCCTCTCATTTTTCATCCTTCTTCTTCCTCTTCTTCTTCATCATCATCCTCTTCTACTTCTTCTTCATCATCATCCTCTTCTTCTTCATCATCATCCTCTTCTTCTTCTTCATCATCATCCTCTTCTTCATCATCCTCTTCTTCTTCATCATCTTCATCATCCTCTTCTTCCTCTTCATCATCTTCTTCTTCTTCTTCATCATCATCATCATCCTCATCATCTTCTTCATCATCATCCTCTTCTTCTTCTTCATCATCATCCTCTTCTTCTTCTTCTTCTTCTTCATCATCATCATCCTCTTCTTCTTCCTCTTCATCATCTTCTTCTTCTTCTTCTTCTTCATCATCATCATCCTCATCATCTTCTTCATCATCATCCTCTTCTTCATCATCATCATCCTCTTCTTCTTCTTCTTCTTCATCATCATCCTCTTCTTCTTCATCATCATCATCATCATCCTCTTCTTCTTCTTCTTCATCATCATCATCATCATCCTCTTCTTCTTCATCATCCTCTTCTTCTTCTTCTTCTTCACCATCATCCTCTTCTTCTTCTTCTTCTTCTTCATCCTCTTCTTCTTCTTCATCATCATCATCCTCTTCTTCTTCATCATCATCTTCATCATCATCCTCTTCTTCATCGTCTTCTTCTTCATCATCATCACCCTCTGCATCATCATCCTCTTCTTCATCATCATCATCCTTTTCATCATCATCATCATCCTCTTCTTCTTCTTCATCATCATCCTCTTCTTCTTCATCATCCTCTTCTTCATCACCCTCTTCTTCTTCATCATCTTCTTCATCATCATCATCCTCTTCTTCTTCTTCTTCTTCTTCATCATCATCCTCCTCTTCATCATCTTCTTCTTCTTCATCATCATCATCATCCTCTTCATCATCATCCTCTTCTTCATCATCTTCTTCATCATCCTCTTCTTCTTTTTCTTCTTTTTGTCTTCCTCTTGCAGGTCACTGCTCATGTGCAGATTTTTTATCAGTAAAAAATCGGCCGATTTGCCCATCATTGCCGCGAAAATCGGCCGATCGGCAAATTCGGACGTTTTTTTCCAACTTTACCGAAAAAAAAAATCTGCCAAAATACCGAAAGACGGCCGAACAAATAGCCCACTAACGATCCGAAAATCGGCCGATTTTCGACCCACCTATGGCCTGCATAAGATATGGTGTGGCCCTAGGGTCAATGTGTGTTTAGAATACTTCCAAAATGCACATACAAAAACACTCCATCCAAATGCATGTTGCATTTCTATAGCATGTTAAACAGAAGAATAACGCACTTACATAATGTTAACATGCGCAAGTAAAAATAGACAAAATCCACATCCTTTTATTCTGGCTTCACATACACGCATTGTGGTCTAACACCGCACTCCTGGGCAAATCACATGCAATTTGTGTGCGTTGCAATTAGAGACAAACATTTTGCACACCTCAAATTGCACCGCATCCGGGCCAAAAATGTGCAGGACCCTTTTTCAGGGTATGCACATGGGTGTGAATAGGCATGCCATCCAATTTGGCAAATCGCAATACGCTTTGTGTACCAATTTTGGTGTGTTGGAAACTTCACCTAGAAAGCCGCAGCAGGTGGCATGAAGGGGTTGCGGTTGCGATGCGGTGCAGCGCTTGCACAGAAAACACTGCAAATTTCACATCGCATCTGTGTGACACCAGAATGTGCCAGTATGTGGCTTGACAAAGCACAGTGGTCAGTGCAGATTATTTTCAATCCATGTTTTTTACACTTTTCATTCACTGGTTTAACTCAGGTGATCGTTAATCCCAATTATCTCCGGAGATCACATGCAGCCCCTCAACCATCTACACATATCTCTGGAAATCTATACAGATCTCCTTGAAAAAATGTCTCCTCTCTTCTTCGGAAAACAATTGTCCTGCACCTCATAAACAGGGGGACAGAGAAGACTTCTCCTTGATAACTAAAATCAGATTAATTATCTGTGCTTAATAAACATACACCAATACTGCAAATGCATTGTACTGTCCAAGGCATTGCACACTAATGCATTGCACACTAGAAATGTCAAATGCGTTAGTGTGTACAGTGCATGAGTGTAAAATGCTTTAGTGCACACTGCAGTGTACAACGCATTGCACACTGTAATACACTGTACAATGTAATACCGTGTACACCCACACATTGTACAATGTAATACCGTGTACACCCACACATTGTAGACTAATGCACTGTACACTATCATGTAGGATGGAGCTACGCATTGCACACTGTGATACCGTGTACACCCACACATTGTAGACTGTAATGCACTGTACACTGTCATGCAGGATGGAGCAACGCATTGCCCACTGTGATACCGTGTACACCCACACATTGTAGACTGTAATGCACAGTACACTGTCATGCAGGATAGAGCTACGCATTGCCCACTGTGATACCGTGTACACCCACACATTGTAGACTGTAATGCACTGTACACTGTCATGCAGGCTGGAGCTACGCATTGCACACTGTGATACGCTGTCCACTGTCATGCAGAATCCAGCAACGCATTGCACACTGTAATACCAATGTGCAATGTGTACACCAACACATTGTAGAATGTAATGCATTATACGCAGTATACATGTCCAGATATTCAAAGATTAGCCATGAAGGCCTAGCTGGTTTCCTATTTGGTGACCGCAGATAGCCGAATAACGCTACACTGCATCCAGGCAGCTCTGGGAGGGTGTCATATGACATCCTGGCAGAACGCGCTCTCCGTGATTGCTGTGTCCTAAGGACACAGCTGATCACGTGATGTGGTGAAGGCCAATCACAGCGGCTTTTTACCATGTGATCAGCCATGTCCAATGACACGCTGATCACCGGGAAATGCATTTGCCGGGTCTTGGCTGCACTTTCATCACGCTGTCAGAATGTGTGGAAAGTACTGCCGAGAACCAGCAGTTATCAAAGCAGGGGTCGGCCCCGATGATCAGTGCCCACCAGTGCCACCCAACAGTTCCGCCCACCTGTGGCCAGCAGTGCCGCCCACCAGTGCTGCCTCATCAACGCACATCAGTGTTGCTAAATTACCAGTTTACCAAATGTTATAATATAAACAGACTTTTATTCATTATGAGCTATTTTGTGGTTTATCGAGCAAAAAGTAAAACTCACAGCAGCAAGTCAATACCACCCAAAGAAAGCTCTATTTGTCTGAAAAAACTGATATAAATTTAAGATGGGTACAATGTGGCATGACCGCACAATTGTCATTCAAAGTGTAACAGTGCAGAAAGATGAAAATTGGCCAGGACAGGAAGGGGGTAGGAGTACCCAGTAGGCAAGTGGTTAATATCATTGACCCATCAATACCCAGGAGCTAATGTGCAGATAAGTAGCATGTGCACCAAGTGAGATTCTGCTAGGCCCCACCCACAAAATTACAATTACCTGTCCCTCACATGTTATAAACATATTTGCAATGGCCACACTTACTTTACATATAAGGATCATCTCCTCAGTTGAGAACTGTGCTCTCGCCATGTCCAAATGCCAATAAAGTTATCAAAATTTTCAACCAACACAAAACCTCCATCCACTTACACTCCCCACAACCACTTCCGGGTGCGCGCGCACGTGATGACGGACTTCCAGGATAGCCGTTCATGCGCCATGCGGACACCTGTTTGGTGCTTATTTGTTTGCAATCGCACATTTCTATGCACGGCTATGATAGCTTTCGCAAATGTGTGTTTCTTATTGATTTGTTTTTTTTAACCTTAGCTAATATTTGTTGCCAAAGGCCAAAAATCAACAAAGTGTGGACGATTTTATTACTGTAAATCGAATTGTAGAAAACTTGTAGCTGGCTGCACAGTGAATGTGACATTCATTAGTACAGAACAATATTGTGGTGCAAGTGGGTTTTCTTTTTTTTTTGGTTTTGAAAAAGCCAGTTTACACACACTTGCATATTCACACTCATATAATCTGCTCAAATGTAGCTTGTAAAAGTATACAAAGTAACTACTAAGGTTGTTCATATATTGAACATAAAATAAACACAAAAACATCGGTCAAACATTTATTGATCAAATATATCTTCATTTATTTGGTCAGCAGGAACAAGTAGGTATAGTCAATATCTTGGTGAGTCACAAAAAGAATAGGATTGATGTGGCAAAAATAAAACACTCCTGCTCATAAGAGCTTACAATCTAAAGATACTTCTAATGAACTGTGTGTGCTCAGGTTATAGCAGGAAACGAAGGGGAAGAGGAATCAAGTAACATTTTCGTGCACATAAGATTTACTTACACAATCACGTAGTATAAAGATCCATTCACAAAAAAAAGTCTACAGATCAAAATATCAAGAAAACAAAGCATGTGAAAAAAAACCCTCCCACCTCTACAAATCCCCTCCCACCTCTACAAATCCCCTACACATACATTTGTCAGCAGGTTTGTCAGAAAAATGCATTGGAGTCTAAATAAGCAAGCAAAATTAAAACAAGAGCAGATTTTAAACAAAACGATTGACATGTGTGAGGCTTTCAATGCAAAGAGAAAAAACACAATCATTGTGCAATAACACACAAACACACTTTACAAGGCCAAAAATATGCAAACATTTCCAGCCCACTTCCAAACACAGCCTGAGTGGTGTCTGGGGCAATTCAGCACAAAATCTCTTCTTCCCCCAAACCACTACAAGCAAGGACTTAGTCACAAACCACCCGGCCTAGTAACAGGCCAAATCACTCCCTACTGCACGTCTT
Organism: Staurois parvus; assembly: GCF_062004578.1. NCBI lineage: Eukaryota > Metazoa > Chordata > Amphibia > Anura > Ranidae > Staurois > Staurois parvus. The sequence goes on from NW_028318368.1 coordinate 3,963,675, forward strand.
TATATAAGCTAGGTTGTATTTGGAGCGTGCCAAACAAGGCCCCACACCCAATGAAGCCTCACCCACCACTGACCTTAAGTTGGTCAGTGAAAGTGTTTTCACCTGATGAATCCGCTTCCTACCTGCATTAACCCTTGGTATACAGGCCCCACAAATCAGAAAGATATATACAGTGAAATGTACGTGTGCAGCATACAACAGAACATTGAGCAGGGATGTGAAAGGGAACCCCAATTGGAACCTTTATTGCTACTATGGTCACAATTCCCTCCAGATTCTCACATGAGTTAAGACAGTCACATGACCACATCTTGTATGCGATATTGAAAATGACAAATCGATTTGACTAGTATGGTGAATTTCCCATCAATTGGCGAAACACTCCAGAAATCAAACATCACCAAACATTACACTCTGGGCAAAGCGGATTTACAAATCATGCGACTTACAGTAATGTTGACCATTTCAATGCAATTTTCAAAGACATCTGACACAGATCTCTATGCAAATTGCCACTAAAGTAGAACATGTACTACTTAAGAAATCAGTGTTTGAAACACACCCATATGGTCGCTCTAATACAGTGTTTCTCAACTCCAGTCCTCCTGGACCCCCAACAGGTCATGTTTTCAGGATTTCCCTCAGATGAAACAGCTGTGGTAATTACTAAGGCAGTGAAACTGATCAAATCACCTGTGCAAAATAATGGAAATCCTGAAAACATGACCTGTTGGGGGTCCATGAGGACTGGAGTTGAGAAACACTGCTCTAATAGCAGACAATAGGGTGCGACTTTGCAGACGATTTACAACTTGCATGCTGTGCAAATCACATGCCAAGTCCCACTCAATGTGCACGCTATTGTATCGTTCATATTGTTGTGGTTCAAACTTGGTCGTAGCCGCAAGTAATAATAGAGTAATGAATACACTACTTTTCATGCAATTTGCTGAGAGATCGGTGTCGGATGTCTTGCAAATTGCACTTGAAATCACCATGTACCCCGACTTTGAAATCATGCAACTTCTATGCAAGTCACATGATGTGACTGTGGTGTCAATAACACCACTTAGAAATCTGCTTTAATGTGACCGGGTGGCCCCCAGTAACATTGTTTGGGATTGCCATGCAATTGGCATGACAGGCGACTTGCAAATCGTAGACCAAGTCGCACCCTATTGGCCACTGTAGGCTCTGTTCACATCCAATTGGATTGTGAACTCGTGCAACTTCACTGTAAGTTGGGCAATTGCCGCATCGGATTAGATGTGACAGTGGTGTTGGCCCCCAGTAACATTGGGTGCAATTTGCCATGCAAAGAGCAAGCTGCTGGCCATGCCAATCACATGACAAGTCGCATCCAGGGTGTGCAATTTCAGGAGTGATTTGTGCATTGACATCGTACCTGATATTGGATATAATGAATGTGAATGTGAGTGTATTAACATACGCCATTTGTTGCAGCGAGAGTTCAAAGGTATTTGAGAATTGTGGCCAATTATTAGCAATTTAACACAATTGAAAACACAACTAGTTAGTAATTCTCTAGAAAACACAGTAAAATTGGCAACTTAAAGAGTAATTTTCAATTGCATATAGTGTGAGCGAAGCAGGAAAATCAACAAAGGAAATAAATCTTTGAAGGCGTGCGGTACCTGCCTGCTGGGATACGGGTCTGCTATGCATTTGGGGGAAAAATGCACGCCAGGATTTGTGACAAGTTTGATGTGTGGATTCACCAACCAAGTCTTTTCTCTCTCGCTCACTCTTCTGAATGTCTCTCTTTATCACTCTTCAGTATGTATATCTCGCTCACTCTTCTTCGTCTCACTGGCTCGCTCTTCTCTCTCTCTGTCAGCTCTTTGCTTGCCAAATCCTTCACAAAAGTGGGTGGAGTGTAAACCATCCTTATCAAATCTATTAGTAGTCCAGGCCCTTACTTTATCCCATTGTATGACATTCACATAAGGTGCAGCTTTGAAGGTGTCCCAATACAAAGGATTGCAATACTAATACAGGCGTACCTCGGTTTACCAACGCCTCAGGGAACGTCATATTTGGGGTACAAATGCCAAACCATTTCAGTTCATTGTTCTGTTTACAAATGTTTGAATAATTTGGTACGGGCACGTGGCCTGGTATGGTTCAGGAAGGGGGGGGGGGGGCGCTCGCTCGTCCCCCCCCCCCCCTTTCCTGACCTGCCGGGCTGCATGCTCGGATAAGTATGTGTTATGGATTTTGGGGGGTACCCCATGCTGTTTTTTATACCCCTTAACATCCATACGAGACCCGAAGGGCTTAGTATGGATGGGAGGGGGGACCCCACGCCGGTTATTTAAAACACTGTTTATAATGCCCTGCAATACTTTGACATTCAACTGTCAGTGGGGAACTCCGCCGACAGCTGAAACATGAGCGCTGCATTGGTTTTCACTACTAAAATGCCGCATGAGTTGATAACATATCATGCGGGATTGTAGGAGCAACAGCCATGTGTTAATGTTTCAGCTGTCAGCGGGGTTCCCCACTGACAGCTGAATGTAAAATAATTCCCTTTATTGCAGAAATAATAAAAAAAAAGCATGGGGTCCCCCCTCCCATCTGTACCAAGCCCTTCGGATCTGGTATGGATATTAAGGGGGAACTCCATGCTGAAATTTAAAAAAAAACAGCGTGGGTCCCCCTCAATACCCATACCAGACCCTTATCCGAGCATGCAGCCCGGCAGGTCAGAAAAGGGGGGAGACCCTGTACTGTGTTTTTTTTACACCACACTTTTTTTTTTGTGAAGGAGTCTGCGGGAGCATGTACCGCAGACTCCTTCACGTAGGGGGCGGGATCTGGGGGCCCCCTTGTTAAAGGGGGCTTCCAGATTCTGATAAGCCCCCCGCCCGCAGACCCCCACAACCACCAGCCAGGGTTGTGGGGAAGAGGCCCTTGTCCTCATCAACATGGGGACAAGGTGCTTTGGGGGGGGAGCCCCCCCTGCCCCAAAGCACCCCCCCATGTTGAGGGCATGTGGCCTGGTATGGTTCAGGTTTTCTGACCTGCCGGGCTGCATGCTCGGATAAGGGTCTGGTATGGATATTGAGGGGGACCCACGCTGTTTTTTTTTTAAATTTCAGCGTGGAGTTCCCCCTTAATATCCATACCAGACCTGAAGGGCTTGGTAAGGATGAGAGGGGGGACCCACGCTGTTTTTTTTTTGTTTTTTTTATTGCGGACCTTTATTTTTACATTCAGCTGTCAAAATAAATATTATCTAGACCTTTGAAATAAGTAAAATCATTACAGAAATAATTATAAAGTATAAGAAACAAAAATAGAATCACTAGAACTAAGGAAATCAAATTAGATTACATGAAGATATGCCGAGTGCTGTTTATTAAACACAATAGACGCGAGCGAGTGCCGGCTGTCAGAGGAATCCACAGTAAGATTCACTATTAGGCAGTGGCTAAAAAGCAAACGCCCATGGCAGAAGTCTAAAATGTGTTCTGCACATGCTCAGTTGTATCTGCCAAAGACACTGCACGGGCGTCTAGATTTTTACTGTGTCGATTTCCTTCAAAAAAACGATTTTTAACACATTCTTAATTTTTTTGGAAATAGCAGATATTGTTTAAAGTGAAGTCCTGATATTTGGCAAAGCAAATTTCTAAGTGAACATGTCTCTGCAGTGATTTTTCATGGTGTTAGACTTGCTTCTTAGCAAGTCTGCTTTGTGAGTCTGATTCCGGGCGTGTGTCTTTTTGTGAATTAGATTGGACATTTGCTTATGGGCTCTGGTCAATAGTGAATTAGGCTGGCCATACATTATACAATTATCTGCAGATTTTTGGTTTAGATTTACCAAAAACCATATAATATGAGGTCAAACCTAAACAACACTTTCAGTTGTATCCAATTAGGCAGGCCCTTGCACTACATAGTTGAAGGTAAATCTAAAGGAAATTGGGCAGAAAATCTGCAGATAATTGAATAATGTATGGCCAGCCTTAGGTTGCAGGGTAAAAAATAGACAGACGCCCATGAAAATTGGGCTTAAGCCCATGAATATGCGTCCACGCCCAATAGTGAATCAGGGCCAATATGTCTTTCAGCAGATAGCTTAGGGTGACTGCTTTCCGAAAAGGGGTCATTTGGGGGTGTTTGTTCTATCCTGGTATTTTAGCACCTCAAGAGATGTGATGGGCGGTCAGAAAGTAAAAGCTGTGTAAATTTCAAATTATCTATACCATAGTTTGTAGACCCTATAACTTTCACACAAAGCAATCAATATACACTTATTGGGATTTTTTTTACCAAAAACATGGAGCAGAATACATTTTGGCTTAAATTTATGACTAACTTTGAGTTTACGATATATTTTTTATAGCTGAAAGTAGAAAATATTGTTTTTTTTCATAATTTTCTTGTTTTTTTTGTTGATAGCGCAAAAAATAAAAAGCGCACAGGTGATCAAATACCCCCAAAAGAAAGCTCTATTTGTGCGAAAAAAAGGAGGTAAATTTCGTTTGGGTACAGCATTGCATGACCGCGCAATTATCATTTGAATTAGTGCAGCGCTGTATAGCAAAAAAAGGCATAAATTACAGTATCTATACCATAGTTTGTAGACGCTATAACGTTCACACAAAGCAATCAATATACACTTATTGGGATTTTTTTTACCAAAAACATGGAGCAGAACACATTTTGGCTTAAATTTATAACTAACTTTGAGTTTACGATATATTTTTTATAGCTGTAAAGTAGAAAATATTGGTTTTTTTTCAAAATTTTTGTGTTTTTTTGTTTATAGCGCAAAAAATAAAAAGCGCACAGATGATAAAATACCACCAAAAGAAAGCTTTATTTGTGTGAAAAAAAAGACGTAAATTTCGTTTGGCTACTGCATTGCATGACCGCGCAATTATCATTTGAATTAGTGCAGCGCCAAACAGCAAAAAAAGGCCTGGTCATTAAGGAGGGTAAATCCTCAGGAGCTCAAGTGGTTAAATACCACCAACAGAAAGCTCTAGTTGTGTGAAAAAAAGGTCAAATTTTAGTTTGGGTACAATGTTGTATGAGCGCGCAATTGTCATTCAAAGTGTGAGAGCGCTGAAAGCTGAAAATTGGCCTGGGCAGGAAGAGGGTAAAAGTGCCCGGTATGGAAGCGGTTAAGCACTGAGCTATAGCTACTTGACATTGGGCAAGTGACAGTTGGCCGTTTTTGAAAACAAGGGTCAGTTTGACAGAGTCTATACCTGGTAACCTCCATAGCACAGTAGGGAGAGTGCCCGTCCAAAGAGTGCATGGTCGTAGGTTCGAGGCTTACCTCTGCCAAGTGCGTCTATGTATGTACTGGACATGAGATAAATGGAAGTTACTAAATTTTTTTTTTTTTTGGGCTTTGTTTTTTTTTTTAACATTCATTTTCTCTCATTTTATCCATTTGGAAAGCCTTTCATGGTCCCAGTGTGGGTAAAAGAGTCCAGACTGGAAGTGGTTAACCACTTGAGCTCCTGAGGATTTACCCCCCTTAATGACCAGGCCTTTTTTTGCTGTTTGGCGCTGCACTAATTCAAATGATAATTGCGCGGTCATGCAATGCTGTACCCAAACGAAATTTACCTCCTTTTTTTCACACAAATAGAGCTTTCTTTTGGTGGTATTTTATCACCTGTGCGCTTTTTATTTTTTGCGCTATAAACAAAAAAAACACAAAAATTAAAAAAAAAACCTATATTTTCTACTTTCAGCTATAAAAAATATATCGTAAACTCAAAGTTAGTCATAAATTTAAGCCAAAATGTATTCTGCTCCATGTTTTTGGTAAAAAAAATCCCAATAAGTGTATATTGATTGCTTTGTGTGAAAGTTATAGAATCTACAAACTATGGTATAGATAATTTGAAATTTACACAGCTTTTACTTTCTGACCGCCCATCACATCTCTTGAGGTGCTAAAATACCAGGATAGAACAAACACCCCCAAATGACCCCTTTTCGGAAAGCAGACACCCTAAGCTATCTGCTGAAAGACATATTGGCCTTGATTCACTAAGATGTGAGTGTATTAGCAGAGACTGACCATTCAGGCAGAATCCGGTCAATCAATCAGTCGTCTGACCAGCGTCTAGCAAGCTCATTGACGAGCGTCTACTGACTACTTTGCTATCACTAAATGTGGTATCCCGTCTGGCACATTTTTAGGTGCAATACCGGATATGTTCGCTAGATGGCGCACAAGCGCGGGCTTTATTAACATTGGCGTTCTTATGATGGCAAAATAGAATTCTTAGAATGTAATAAATAGTACACCTGTATTAGAAGTTTCTATTTTCTTCTATTTCTTTTCTTGCTGTGTCTCCAAAATGATCAGGAAACTAATGCATTTACTAATGAATGTCATACATTCTGTACTCAAATGTTAAACATTTTCACACTTATATCTCAAATAATTTATATACTTCTAATTTCCCAATATAATTATATATCTTCATTCTCTTTAATCACGTAACTATTCTATGGTAAAGACAAGTGCAGCGCTATAAATGCATGTGATCAATAATGAACGCATGTAAAAACCAAAAAGTGCAAAGAATTGCAACAATGATGTAATATTGTAAATGGTGCTAAAATAAGTTCATAGAATCATTCCTGAATAATGGAATGTCCTTCGTGTGAGAGTACCAACTCAGAGAGTGCCTATGAATGGCACGTGTGGTCTCGTGGATGAATGTTACTTGCGTACTGTTCTTCTGCCAATTAGGAAATGTGCAAGTTTCATGCCGTGTATATTTCATTGTAACTTTTTCTCTTTTAAATCTGTCTCCTTATACAACTTGACCCCCTCCCCCACCCCATCATCACCTGTCCCATATGCAAATCTATGGATCACCGCCCCACTCTTTAACTATCTATTTACTGATCAAGTGAATGTGTCTCATTTTCTATCAGCTACAGCTCAGATCTCACATTATTATACAATTGCTGATTGTATCTCACCACTAGTCTGATTGAATTCACAATTCCTGGTCAGTCCTGTTCCCTGACCTCTAATAACCTTTAGGGCCAGTTCACACTACATGTGTTTCAGTTGCTTTTTCAGCATCACAAACGCACAGAAAGAAGGTTATATGGTTGTCAATGTCATAGTTCACATCAGCGCTTGCATTTTCAATGCATTGCAGGTGCTGTAAACAAAGTTGACCACGCTGCATTGTTTCTGCACAGAACTGTACTGGAACACATTGAAACGTCCTTGAATGTACTAAAACGCACATGTCCCTAACTACATTGAATACAAAGAAAATAGAAAAAAATAAGTGGAAGGGATACAAAAATGCAATGTAAACATGTCCAAAACGCATCCAAAATGTACTGGAACACACTAAACATGCATGCCAAAAGGCCATGAAAAAAACCCATCAGGAACACATCTAGACTGTTTCTATAGTGTGAACCAGCCCTTAGGACTTGTTCACACCATTGGTGGTGCAAAAACGCATGCAAGAACACACATTTTCCAGCACAGCAAAGAAATGCAATGCCCTATGTAGATGTGCGCAGGTACCATGATGAAAACGTTGTTGCACCTACACACGTCTATTAAAAACAGCCCCATTCACAGCCACAAATACGCATGGCACCACACTACTGTGCGGTTAGGTGCGACACACTTGGAAAATAACATAAAAATAAGCCAACATGGCTAAAACATATCTTGAAAATATGGGGACTCTGATATCCGGCGACAGTCCGTTCACGAACGAGAAGCAATTCTGCACCCCTAAAACCAACATAGAGGAAAGGGATGGTCAAATTGCTGTGCTGCTTCCAAACCACCTCTGGCATGCCAGGGTCATTATGCAGGTCCTCGATGCCAATTCTTGCCTGCGGCCACAAAATATCCACTGGCCACAAGTGAAGGTGAGTGGAGGACGTGAAGGTGGATTTCTACCAGCTTCAACCGCAAGCAGTACCACTCCTGAAAAATGAGAGCAAATAATCATTGACACGTCATCATGACAGTCAATTCTCAGTGCAGGCTATCTAGAGTGTCTTTCATTTTTAACCATTTCAAGAGTTCAAGGAAACATTCTTGGAGCATCTACTGTGTTTGGAAAGGCCAAAGGTCCCCCCTCCCCCAGGCACACTAATGCTTATGCAGGCCATAGACGGGGAGAAAAACAGCCGATTTTTCTTTTAAAAAATGAAAAATCGGTTGTTCAAGCGGCCGATGTTACTAGCAATGGTAAAAAAAAAAAATCGGCCGATTTTCATCCCGTCTACAGCCGGCAAAAAGTGTCCCTGCAGAGAGCTCCGCTATTTCTTTGACAGTTCTTTGACATTTATAGCGGTTGCAACAATGTATTTGTATCCATTTCGGATACAGATGTTTTTAATCGGAAACAAATAAATACAATGTTGCAACCGCTGTAAATGTCAAGGAACTGTCAAAGAAATAGCGGAGCTCTCTGCAGGGACACTTTTTGCCATACTGGGATTCCTCTCATTTTTCATCCTTCTTCTTCCTCTTCTTCTTCTTCTTCATCATCATCCTCTTCTACTTCTTCTTCATCATCATCCTCTTCTTCTTCATCATCATCCTCTTCTTCTTCTTCATCATCATCCTCTTCTTCATCATCCTCTTCTTCTTCATCATCTTCATCATCCTCTTCTTCCTCTTCATCATCTTCTTCTTCTTCTTCATCATCATCCTCATCATCTTCTTCATCATCATCCTCTTCTTCTTCTTCATCATCATCCTCTTCTTCTTCCTCTTCATCGTCTTCTTCTTCTTCTTCTTCATCATCATCATCCTCATCATCTTCTTCATCATCATCCTCTTCTTCATCATCATCATCCTCTTCTTCTTCTTCTTCATCATCATCATCCTCTTCTTCTTCATCATCATCATCATCCTCTTCTTCTTCTTCTTCATCATCATCATCATCATCCTCTTCTTCTTCATCATCCTCTTCTTCTTCTTCTTCTTCTTCTTCACCATCATCCTCTTCTTCTTCTTCTTCTTCTTCATCCTCTTCTTCTTCTTCATCATCATCATCCTCTTCTTCTTCATCATCATCTTCATCATCATCCTCTTCTTCATCGTCTTCTTCTTCATCATCATCACCCTCTGCATCATCATCCTCTTCTTCATCATCATCATCCTTTTCATCATCATCATCATCCTCTTCTTCTTCTTCATCATCATCCTCTTCTTCTTCATCATCCTCTTCTTCATCACCCTCTTCTTCTTCATCATCTTCTTCATCATCATCATCCTCTTCTTCTTCTTCTTCTTCTTCTTCATCATCATCCTCCTCTTCATCATCTTCTTCTTCTTCATCATCATCATCATCCTCTTCATCATCATCCTCTTCTTCATCATCTTCTTCATCATCCTCTTCTTCTTTTTCTTCTTTTTGTCTTCCTCTTGCAGGTCACTGCTCATGTGCAGATTTTTTATCAGTAAAAAATCGGCCGATTTGCCCATCATTGCCGCGAAAATCGGCCGATCGGCAAATTCGGCCGTTTTTTTCCAACTTTACCGAAAAAAAAAATCTGCCAAAATACCGAAAGACGGCCGAACAAATAGCCCACTAACGATCCGAAAATCGGCCGATTTTCGACCCACCTATGGCCTGCATAAGATATGGTGTGGCCCTAGGGTCAATGTGTGTTTAGAATACTTCCAAAATGCACATACAAAAACACTCCATCCAAATGCATGTTGCATTTCTATAGCATGTTAAACAGAAGAATAACGCACTTACATAATGTTAACATGCGCAAGTAAAAATAGACAAAATCCACATCCTTTTATTCTGGCTTCACATACACGCATTGTGGTCTAACACCGCACTCCTGGGCAAATCACATGCAATTTGTGTGCGTTGCAATTAGAGACAAACATTTTGCACACCTCAAATTGCACCGCATCCGGGCCAAAAATGTGCAGGACCCTTTTTCAGGGTATGCACATGGGTGTGAATAGGCATGCCATCCAATTTGGCAAATCGCAATACGCTTTGTGTACCAATTTTGGTGTGTTGGAAACTTCACCTAGAAAGCCGCAGCAGGTGGCATGAAGGGGTTGCGGTTGCGATGCGGTGCAGCGCTTGCACAGAAAACACTGCAAATTTCACATCGCATCTGTGTGACACCAGAATGTGCCAGTATGTGGCTTGACAAAGCACAGTGGTCAGTGCAGATTATTTTCAATCCATGTTTTTTACACTTTTCATTCACTGGTTTAACTCAGGTGATTGTTAATCCCAATTATCTCCGGAGATCACATGCAGCCCCTCAACCATCTACACATATCTCTGGAAATCTATACAGATCTCCTTGAAAAAATGTCTCCTCTCTTCTTCGGAAAACAATTGTCCTGCACCTCATAAACAGGGGGACAGAGAAGACTTCTCCTTGATAACTAAAATCAGATTAATTATCTGTGCTTAATAAACATACACCAATACTGCAAATGCATTGTACTGTCCAAGGCATTGCACACTAATGCATTGCACACTAGAAATGTCAAATGCGTTAGTGTGTACAGTGCATGAGTGTAAAATGCTTTAGTGCACACTGCAGTGTACAACGCATTGCACACTGTAATACACTGTACAATGTAATACCGTGTACACCCACACATTGTACAATGTAATACCGTGTACACCCACACATTGTAGACTAATGCACTGTACACTATCATGTAGGATGGAGCTACGCATTGCACACTGTGATACCGTGTACACCCACACATTGTAGACTGTAATGCACTGTACACTGTCATGCAGGATAGAGCTACGCATTGCCCACTGTGATACCGTGTACACCCACACATTGTAGACTGTAATGCACTGTACACTGTCATGCAGGATAGAGCTACGCATTGCACACTGTGATACCGTGTACACCCACACATTGTAGACTGTAATGCACTGTACACTGTCATGCAGGCTGGAGCTACGCATTGCACACTGTGATACGCTGTCCACTGTCATGCAGAATCCAGCAACGCATTGCACACTGTAATACCATGTACACCAACACATTGTAGAATGTAATGCATTATACGCAGTATACATGTCCAGATATTCAAAGATTAGCCATGAAGGCCTAGCTGGTTTCCTATTTGGTGACCGCAGATAGCCGAATAACGCTACACTGCATCCAGGCAGCTCTGGGAGGGTGTCATATGACATCCTGGCAGAACGCGCTCTCCGTGATTGCTGTGTCCTAAGGACACAGCTGATCACGTGATGTGGTGAAGGCCAATCACAGCGGCTTTTTACCATGTGATCAGCCATGTCCAATGACACGCTGATCACCGGGAAATGCATTTGCCGGGTCTTGGCTGCACTTTCATCACGCTGTCAGAATGTGTGGAAAGTACTGCCGAGAACCAGCAGTTATCAAAGCAGGGGTCGGCCCCGATGATCAGTGCCCACCAGTGCCACCCAACAGTTCCGCCCACCTGTGGCCAGCAGTGCCGCCCACCAGTGCTGCCTCATCAACGCACATCAGTGTTGCTAAATTACCAGTTTACCAAATGTTATAATATAAACAGACTTTTATTCATTATGAGCTATTTTGTGGTTTATCGAGCAAAAAGTAAAACTCACAGCAGCAAGTCAATACCACCCAAAGAAAGCTCTATTTGTCTGAAAAAACTGATATAAATTTAAGATGGGTACAATGTGGCATGACCGCACAATTGTCATTCAAAGTGTAACAGTGCAGAAAGATGAAAATTGGCCAGGACAGGAAGGGGGTAGGAGTACCCAGTAGGCAAGTGGTTAATATCATTGACCCATCAATACCCAGGAGCTAATGTGCAGATAAGTAGCATGTGCACCAAGTGAGATTCTGCTAGGCCCCACCCACAAAATTACAATTACCTGTCCCTCACATGTTATAAACATATTTGCAATGGCCACACTTACTTTACATATAAGGATCATCTCCTCAGTTGAGAACTGTGCTCTCGCCATGTCCAAATGCCAATAAAGTTATCAAAATTTTCAACCAACACAAAACCTCCATCCACTTACACTCCCCACAACCACTTCCGGGTGCGCGCGCACGTGATGACGGACTTCCAGGATAGCCGTTCATGCGCCATGCGGACACCTGTTTGGTGCTTATTTGTTTGCAATCGCACATTTCTATGCACGGCTATGATAGCTTTCGCGAATGTGTGTTTCTTATTGATTTGTTTTTTTTAACCTTAGCTAATATTTGTTGCCAAAGGCCAAAAATCAACAAAGTGTGGACGATTTTATTACTGTAAATCGAATTGTAGAAAACTTGTAGCTGGCTGCACAGTGAATGTGACATTCATTAGTACAGAACAATATTGTGGTGCAAGTGGGTTTTCTTTTTTTTTTGGTTTTGAAAAAGCCAGTTTACACACACTTGCATATTCACACTCATATAATCTGCTCAAATGTAGCTTGTAAAAGTATACAAAGTAACTACTAAGGTTGTTCATATATTGAACATAAAATAAACACAAAAACATCGGTCAAACATTTATTGATCAAATATATCTTCATTTATTTGGTCAGCAGGAACAAGTAGGTATAGTCAATATCTTGGTGAGTCACAAAAAGAATAGGATTGATGTGGCAAAAATAAAACACTCCTGCTCATAAGAGCTTACAATCTAAAGATACTTCTAATGAACTGTGTGTGCTCAGGTTATAGCAGGAAACGAAGGGGAAGAGGAATCAAGTAACATTTTCGTGCACATAAGATTTACTTACACAATCACGTAGTATAAAGATCCATTCACAAAAAAAAGTCTACAGATCAAAATATCAAGAAAACAAAGCATGTGAAAAAAAACCCTCCCACCTCTACAAATCCCCTCCCACCTCTACAAATCCCCTACACATACATTTGTCAGCAGGTTTGTCAGAAAAATGCATTGGAGTCTAAATAAGCAAGCAAAATTAAAACAAGAGCAGATTTTAAACAAAACGATTGACATGTGTGAGGCTTTCAATGCAAAGAGAAAAAACACAATCATTGTGCAATAACACACAAACACACTTTACAAGGCCAAAAATATGCAAACATTTCCAGCCCACTTCCAAACACAGCCTGAGTGGTGTCTGGGGCAATTCAGCACAAAATCTCTTCTTCCCCCAAACCACTACAAGCAAGGACTTAGTCACAAACCACCCGGCCTAGTAACAGGCCAAATCACTCCCTACTGCACGTCTTTATATAAGCTAGGTTGTATTTGGAGCGTGCCAAACAAGGCCCCACACCCAATGAAGCCTCACCCACCACTGACCTTAAGTTGGTCAGTGAAAGTGTTTTCACCTGATGAATCCGCTTCCTACCTGCATTAACCCTTGGTATACAGGCCCCACAAATCAGAAAGATATATACAGTGAAATGTACGTGTGCAGCATACAACAGAACATTGAGCAGGGATGTGAAAGGGAACCCCAATTGGAACCTTTATTGCTACTATGGTCACAATTCCCTCCAGATTCTCACATGAGTTAAGACAGTCACATGACCACATCTTGTATGCGATATTGAAAATGACAAATCGATTTGACTAGTATGGTGAATTTCCCATCAATTGGCGAAACACTCCAGAAATCAAACATCACCAAACATTACACTCTGGGCAAAGCGGATTTACAAATCATGCGACTTACAGTAATGTTGACCATTTCAATGCAATTTTCAAAGACATCTGACACAGATCTCTATGCAAATTGCCACTAAAGTAGAACATGTACTACTTAAGAAATCAGTGTTTGAAACACACCCATATGGTCGCTCTAATACAGTGTTTCTCAACTCCAGTCCTCCTGGACCCCCAACAGGTCATGTTTTCAGGATTTCCCTCAGATGAAACAGCTGTGGTAATTACTAAGGCAGTGAAACTGATCAAATCACCTGTGCAAAATAATGGAAATCCTGAAAACATGACCTGTTGGGGGTCCATGAGGACTGGAGTTGAGAAACACTGCTCTAATAGCAGACAATAGGGTGCGACTTTGCAGACGATTTACAACTTGCATGCTGTGCAAATCACATGCCAAGTCCCACTCAATGTGCACGCTATTGTATCGTTCATATTGTTGTGGTTCAAACTTGGTCGTAGCCGCAAGTAATAATAGAGTAATGAATACACTACTTTTCATGCAATTTGCTGAGAGATCGGTGTCGGATGTCTTGCAAATTGCACTTGAAATCACCATGTACCCCGACTTTGAAATCATGCAACTTCTATGCAAGTCACATGATGTGACTGTGGTGTCAATAACACCACTTAGAAATCTGCTTTAATGTGACCGGGTGGCCCCCAGTAACATTGTTTGGGATTGCCATGCAATTGGCATGACAGGCGACTTGCAAATCGTAGACCAAGTCGCACCCTATTGGCCACTGTAGGCTCTGTTCACATCCAATTGGATTGTGAACTCGTGCAACTTCACTGTAAGTTGGGCAATTGCCGCATCGGATTAGATGTGACAGTGGTGTTGGCCCCCAGTAACATTGGGTGCAATTTGCCATGCAAAGAGCAAGCTGCTGGCCATGCCAATCACATGACAAGTCGCATCCAGGGTGTGCAATTTCAGGAGTGATTTGTGCATTGACATCGTACCTGATATTGGATATAATGAATGTGAATGTGAGTGTATTAACATACGCCATTTGTTGCAGCGAGAGTTCAAAGGTATTTGAGAATTGTGGCCAATTATTAGCAATTTAACACAATTGAAAACACAACTAGTTAGTAATTCTCTAGAAAACACAGTAAAATTGGCAACTTAAAGAGTAATTTTCAATTGCATATAGTGTGAGCGAAGCAGGAAAATCAACAAAGGAAATAAATCTTTGAAGGCGTGCGGTACCTGCCTGCTGGGATACGGGTCTGCTATGCATTTGGGGGAAAAATGCACGCCAGGATTTGTGACAAGTTTGATGTGTGGATTCACCAACCAAGTCTTTTCTCTCTCGCTCACTCTTCTGAATGTCTCTCTTTATCACTCTTCAGTATGTATATCTCGCTCACTCTTCTTCGTCTCACTGGCTCGCTCTTCTCTCTCTCTGTCAGCTCTTTGCTTGCCAAATCCTTCACAAAAGTGGGTGGAGTGTAAACCATCCTTATCAAATCTATTAGTAGTCCAGGCCCTTACTTTATCCCATTGTATGACATTCACATAAGGTGCAGCTTTGAAGGTGTCCCAATACAAAGGATTGCAATACTAATACAGGCGTACCTCGGTTTACCAACGCCTCAGGGAACGTCATATTTGGGGTACAAATGCCAAACCATTTCAGTTCATTGTTCTGTTTACAAATGTTTGAATAATTTGGTACGGGCACGTGGCCTGGTATGGTTCAGGAAGGGGGGGGGGGGGCGCTCGCTCGTCCCCCCCCCCCCCCCTTTCCTGACCTGCCGGGCTGCATGCTCGGATAAGTATGTGTTATGGATTTTGGGGGGTACCCCATGCTGTTTTTTATACCCCTTAACATCCATACGAGACCCGAAGGGCTTAGTATGGATGGGAGGGGGGACCCCACGCCGGTTATTTAAAACACTGTTTATAATGCCCTGCAATACTTTGACATTCAACTGTCAGTGGGGAACTCCGCCGACAGCTGAAACATGAGCGCTGCATTGGTTTTCACTACTAAAATGCCGCATGAGTTGATAACATATCATGCGGGATTGTAGGAGCAACAGCCATGTGTTAATGTTTCAGCTGTCAGCGGGGTTCCCCACTGACAGCTGAATGTAAAATAATTCCCTTTATTGCAGAAATAATAAAAAAAAAGCATGGGGTCCCCCCTCCCATCTGTACCAAGCCCTTCGGATCTGGTATGGATATTAAGGGGGAACTCCATGCTGAAATTTAAAAAAAAACAGCGTGGGTCCCCCTCAATACCCATACCAGACCCTTATCCGAGCATGCAGCCCGGCAGGTCAGAAAAGGGGGGGGACCCTGTACTGTGTTTTTTTTACACCACACTTTTTTTTTTGTGAAGGAGTCTGCGGGAGCATGTACCGCAGACTCCTTCACGTAGGGGGCGGGATCTGGGGGCCCCCTTGTTAAAGGGGGCTTCCAGATTCTGATAAGCCCCCCGCCCGCAGACCCCCACAACCACCAGCCAGGGTTGTGGGGAAGAGGCCCTTGTCCTCATCAACATGGGGACAAGGTGCTTTGGGGGGGGAGCCCCCCCTGCCCCAAAGCACCCCCCCATGTTGAGGGCATGTGGCCTGGTATGGTTCAGGTTTTCTGACCTGCCGGGCTGCATGCTCGGATAAGGGTCTGGTATGGATATTGAGGGGGACCCACGCTGTTTTTTTTTTAAATTTCAGCGTGGAGTTCCCCCTTAATATCCATACCAGACCTGAAGGGCTTGGTAAGGATGAGAGGGGGGACCCACGCTGTTTTTTTTTTGTTTTTTTTATTGCGGACCTTTATTTTTACATTCAGCTGTCAAAATAAATATTATCTAGACCTTTGAAATAAGTAAAATCATTACAGAAATAATTATAAAGTATAAGAAACAAAAATAGAATCACTAGAACTAAGGAAATCAAATTAGATTACATGAAGATATGCCGAGTGCTGTTTATTAAACACAATAGACGCGAGCGAGTGCCGGCTGTCAGAGGAATCCACAGTAAGATTCACTATTAGGCAGTGGCTAAAAAGCAAACGCCCATGGCAGAAGTCTAAAATGTGTTCTGCACATGCTCAGTTGTATCTGCCAAAGACACTGCACGGGCGTCTAGATTTTTACTGTGTCGATTTCCTTCAAAAAAACGATTTTTAACACATTCTTAATTTTTTTGGAAATAGCAGATATTGTTTAAAGTGAAGTCCTGATATTTGGCAAAGCAAATTTCTAAGTGAACATGTCTCTGCAGTGATTTTTCATGGTGTTAGACTTGCTTCTTAGCAAGTCTGCTTTGTGAGTCTGATTCCGGGCGTGTGTCTTTTTGTGAATTAGATTGGACATCTGCTTATGGGCTCTGGTCAATAGTGAATTAGGCTGGCCATACATTATACAATTATCTGCAGATTTTTGGTTTAGATTTACCAAAAACCATATAATATGAGGTCAAACCTAAACAACACTTTCAGTTGTATCCAATTAGGCAGGCCCTTGCACTACATAGTTGAAGGTAAATCTAAAGGAAATTGGGCAGAAAATCTGCAGATAATTGAATAATGTATGGCCAGCCTTAGGTTGCAGGGTAAAAAATAGACAGACGCCCATGAAAATTGGGCTTAAGCCCATGAATATGCGTCCACGCCCAATAGTGAATCAGGGCCAATATGTCTTTCAGCAGATAGCTTAGGGTGACTGCTTTCCGAAAAGGGGTCATTTGGGGGTGTTTGTTCTATCCTGGTATTTTAGCACCTCAAGAGATGTGATGGGCGGTCAGAAAGTAAAAGCTGTGTAAATTTCAAATTATCTATACCATAGTTTGTAGACCCTATAACTTTCACACAAAGCAATCAATATACACTTATTGGGATTTTTTTTACCAAAAACATGGAGCAGAATACATTTTGGCTTAAATTTATGACTAACTTTGAGTTTACGATATATTTTTTATAGCTGAAAGTAGAAAATATTGTTTTTTTTCATAATTTTCGTGTTTTTTTTGTTGATAGCGCAAAAAATAAAAAGCGCACAGGTGATCAAATACCCCCAAAAGAAAGCTCTATTTGTGCGAAAAAAAGGAGGTAAATTTCGTTTGGGTACAGCATTGCATGACCGCGCAATTATCATTTGAATTAGTGCAGCGCTGTATAGCAAAAAAAGGCATAAATTACAGTATCTATACCATAGTTTGTAGACGCTATAACGTTCACACAAAGCAATCAATATACACTTATTGGGATTTTTTTTACCAAAAACATGGAGCAGAACACATTTTGGCTTAAATTTATAACTAACTTTGAGTTTACGATATATTTTTTATAGCTGTAAAGTAGAAAATATTGGTTTTTTTTCAAAATTTTTGTGTTTTTTTGTTTATAGCGCAAAAAATAAAAAGCGCACAGATGATAAAATACCACCAAAAGAAAGCTTTATTTGTGTGAAAAAAAAGACGTAAATTTCGTTTGGCTACTGCATTGCATGACCGCGCAATTATCATTTGAATTAGTGCAGCGCCAAACAGCAAAAAAAGGCCTGGTCATTAAGGAGGGTAAATCCTCAGGAGCTCAAGTGGTTAAATACCACCAACAGAAAGCTCTAGTTGTGTGAAAAAAAGGTCAAATTTTAGTTTGGGTACAATGTTGTATGAGCGCGCAATTGTCATTCAAAGTGTGAGAGCGCTGAAAGCTGAAAATTGGCCTGGGCAGGAAGAGGGTAAAAGTGCCCGGTATGGAAGCGGTTAAGCACTGAGCTATAGCTACTTGACATTGGGCAAGTGACAGTTGGCCGTTTTTGAAAACAAGGGTCAGTTTGACAGAGTCTATACCTGGTAACCTCCATAGCACAGTAGGGAGAGTGCCCGTCCAAAGAGTGCATGGTCGTAGGTTCGAGGCTTACCTCTGCCAAGCGCGTCTATGTATGTACTGGACATGAGATAAATGGAAGTTACTAAATTTTTTTTTTTTTTGGGCTTTGTTTTTTTTTTTAACATTCATTTTCTCTCATTTTATCCATTTGGAAAGCCTTTCATGGTCCCAGTGTGGGTAAAAGAGTCCAGACTGGAAGTGGTTAACCACTTGAGCTCCTGAGGATTTACCCCCCTTAATGACCAGGCCTTTTTTTGCTGTTTGGCGCTGCACTAATTCAAATGATAATTGCGCGGTCATGCAATGCTGTACCCAAACGAAATTTACCTCCTTTTTTTCACACAAATAGAGCTTTCTTTTGGTGGTATTTTATCACCTGTGCGCTTTTTATTTTTTGCGCTATAAACAAAAAAAACACAAAAATTAAAAAAAAAAACTATATTTTCTACTTTCAGCTATAAAAAATATATCGTAAACTCAAAGTTAGTCATAAATTTAAGCCAAAATGTATTCTGCTCCATGTTTTTGGTAAAAAAAATCCCAATAAGTGTATATTGATTGCTTTGTGTGAAAGTTATAGAATCTACAAACTATGGTATAGATAATTTGAAATTTACACAGCTTTTACTTTCTGACCGCCCATCACATCTCTTGAGGTGCTAAAATACCAGGATAGAACAAACACCCCCCAAATGACCCCTTTTCGGAAAGCAGACACCCTAAGCTATCTGCTGAAAGACATATTGGCCTTGATTCACTAAGATGTGAGTGTATTAGCAGAGACTGACCATTCAGGCAGAATCCGGTCAATCAATCAGTCGTCTGACCAGCGTCTAGCAAGCTCATTGACGAGCGTCTACTGACTACTTTGCTATCACTAAATGTGGTATCCCGTCTGGCACATTTTTAGGTGCAATACCGGATATGTTCGCTAGATGGCGCACAAGCGCGGGCTTTATTAACATTGGCGTTCTTATGATGGCAAAATAGAATTCTTAGAATGTAATAAATAGTACACCTGTATTAGAAGTTTCTATTTTCTTCTATTTCTTTTCTTGCTGTGTCTCCAAAATGATCAGGAAACTAATGCATTTACTAATGAATGTCATACATTCTGTACTCAAATGTTAAACATTTTCACACTTATATCTCAAATAATTTATATACTTCTAATTTCCCAATATAATTATATATCTTCATTCTCTTTAATCACGTAACTATTCTATGGTAAAGACAAGTGCAGCGCTATAAATGCATGTGATCAATAATGAACGCATGTAAAAACCAAAAAGTGCAAAGAATTGCAACAATGATGTAATATTGTAAATGGTGCTAAAATAAGTTCATAGAATCATTCCTGAATAATGGAATGTCCTTCGTGTGAGAGTACCAACTCAGAGAGTGCCTATGAATGGCACGTGTGGTCTCGTGGATGAATGTTACTTGCGTACTGTTCTTCTGCCAATTAGGAAATGTGCAAGTTTCATGCCGTGTATATTTCATTGTAACTTTTTCTCTTTTAAATCTGTCTCCTTATACAACTTGACCCCCTCCCCCACCCCATCATCACCTGTCCCATATGCAAATCTATGGATCACCGCCCCACTCTTTAACTATCTATTTACTGATCAAGTGAATGTGTCTCATTTTCTATCAGCTACAGCTCAGATCTCACATTATTATACAATTGCTGATTGTATCTCACCACTAGTCTGATTGAATTCACAATTCCTGGTCAGTCCTGTTCCCTGACCTCTAATAACCTTTAGGGCCAGTTCACACTACATGTGTTTCAGTTGCTTTTTCAGCATCACAAACGCACAGAAAGAAGGTTATATGGTTGTCAATGTCATAGTTCACATCAGCGCTTGCATTTTCAATGCATTGCAGGTGCTGTAAACAAAGTTGACCACGCTGCATTGTTTCTGCACAGAACTGTACTGGAACACATTGAAACGTCCTTGAATGTACTAAAACGCACATGTCCCTAACTACATTGAATACAAAGAAAATAGAAAAAAATAAGTGGAAGGGATACAAAAATGCAATGTAAACATGTCCAAAACGCATCCAAAATGTACTGGAACACACTAAACATGCATGCCAAAAGGGCATGAAAAAAACCCATCAGGAACACATCTAGACTGTTTCTATAGTGTGAACCAGCCCTTAGGACTTGTTCACACCATTGGTGGTGCAAAAACGCATGCAAGAACACACATTTTCCAGCACAGCAAAGAAATGCAATGCCCTATGTAGATGTGCGCAGGTACCATGATGAAAACGTTGTTGCACCTACACACGTCTATTAAAAACAGCCCCATTCACAGCCACAAATACGCATGGCACCACACTACTGTGCGGTTAGGTGCGACACACTTGGAAAATAACATAAAAATAAGCCAACATGGCTAAAACATATCTTGAAAATATGGGGACTCTGATATCCGGCGACAGTCCGTTCACGAACGAGAAGCAATTCTGCACCCCTAAAACCAACATAGAGGAAAGGGATGGTCAAATTGCTGTGCTGCTTCCAAACCACCTCTGGCATGCCAGGGTCATTATGCAGGTCCTCGATGCCAATTCTTGCCTGCGGCCACAAAATATCCACTGGCCACAAGTGAAGGTGAGTGGAGGACGTGAAGGTGGATTTCTACCAGCTTCAACCGCAAGCAGTACCACTCCTGAAAAATGAGAACAAATAATCATTGACACGTCATCATGACAGTCAATTCTCAGTGCAGGCTATCTAGAGTGTCTTTCATTTTTAACCATTTCAAGAGTTCAAGGAAACATTCTTGGAGCATCTACTGTGTTTGGAAAGGCCAAAGGTCCCCCCCCTCCCCCAGGCACACTAATGCTTATGCAGGCCATAGACGGGGAGAAAAACAGCAGATTTTTCTTTTAAAAAATGAAAAATCGGTTGTTCAAGCGGCCGATGTTACTAGCAATGGTAAAAAAAAAAAATCGGCCGATTTTCATCCCGTCTACAGCCGGCAAAAAGTGTCCCTGCAGAGAGCTCCGCTATTTCTTTGACAGTTCTTTGACATTTATAGCGGTTGCAACAATGTATTTGTATCCATTTCGGATACAGATGTTTTTAATCGGAAACAAATAGATACAATGTTGCAACCGCTGTAAATGTCAAGGAACTGTCAAAGAAATAGCGGAGCTCTCTGCAGGGACACTTTTTGCCATACTGGGATTCCTCTCGTTTTTCATCCTTCTTCTTCCTCTTCTTCTTCTTCTTCATCATCATCCTCTTCTACTTCTTCTTCATCATCATCCTCTTCTTCTTCATCATCATCCTCTTCTTCTTCTTCATCATCATCCTCTTCTTCATCATCCTCTTCTTCTTCATCATCTTCATCATCCTCTTCTTCCTCTTCATCATCTTCTTCTTCTTCCTCATCATCTTCTTCATCATCATCCTCTTCTTCTTCTTCATCATCATCCTCTTCTTCTTCTTCTTCTTCTTCATCATCATCATCCTCTTCTTCTTCCTCTTCATCATCTTCTTCTTCTTCATCATCATCATCATCCTCATCATCTTCTTCATCATCATCCTCTTCTTCATTATCATCATCCTCTTCTTCTTCTTCATCATCATCCTCTTCTTCTTCATCATCATCATCATCCTCTTCTTCTTCTTCTTCATCATCATCATCATCATCCTCTTCTTCTTCATCATCCTCTTCTTCTTCTTCTTCTTCACCATCATCCTCTTCTTCTTCTTCTTCTTCTTCTTCATCCTCTTCTTCTTCTTCATCATCATCATCCTCTTCTTCTTCATCATCATCTTCATCATCATCCTCTTCTTCATCGTCTTCTTCTTCATCATCATCACCCTCTGCATCATCATCCTCTTCTTCATCATCATCATCCTTTTCTTCATCATCATCATCCTCTTCTTCTTCTTCATCATCATCCTCTTCTTCTTCATCATCCTCTTCTTCATCACCCTCTTCTTCTTTATCATCTTCTTCATCATCATCATCCTCTTCTTCTTCTTCTTCATCATCATCCTCCTCTTCATCATCTTCTTCTTCTTCATCATCATCATCATCCTCTTCATCATCATCCTCTTCTTCATCATCTTCTTCATCATCCTCTTCTTCTTTTTCTTCTTTTTGTCTTCCTCTTGCAGGTCACTGCTCATGTGCAGATTTTTTATCAGTAAAAAATCGGCCGATTTGCCCATCATTGCCGCGAAAATCGGCCGATCGGCAAATTCGGCCGTTTTTTTCCAACTTTACCGAAAAAAAAAATCTGCCAAAATACCGAAAGACGGCCGAACAAATAGCCCACTAACGATCCGAAAATCGGCCGATTTTCGACCCACCTATGGCCTGCATAAGATATGGTGTGGCCCTAGGGTCAATGTGTGTTTAGAATACTTCCAAAATGCACATACAAAAACACTCCATCCAAATGCATGTTGCATTTCTATAGCATGTTAAACAGAAGAATAACGCACTTACATAATGTTAACATGCGCAAGTAAAAATAGACAAAATCCACATCCTTTTATTCTGGCTTCACATACACGCATTGTGGTCTAACACCGCACTCCTGGGCAAATCACATGCAATTTGTGTGCGTTGCAATTAGAGACAAACATTTTGCACACCTCAAATTGCACCGCATCCGGGCCAAAAATGTGCAGGACCCTTTTTCAGGGTATGCACATGGGTGTGAATAGGCATGCCATCCAATTTGGCAAATCGCAATACGCTTTGTGTACCAATTTTGGTGTGTTGGTAACTTCACCTAGAAAGCCGCAGCAGGTGGCATGAAGGGGTTGCGGTTGCGATGCGGTGCAGCGCTTGCACAGAAAACACTGCAAATTTCACATCGCATCTGTGTGACACCAGAATGTGCCAATATGTGGCTTGACAAAGCACAGTGGTCAGTGCAGATTATTTTCAATCCATGTTTTTTACACTTTTCATTCACTGGTTTAACTCAGGTGATCGTTAATCCCAATTATCTCCGGAGATCACATGCAGCCCCTCAACCATCTACACATATCTCTGGAAATCTATACAGATCTCCTTGAAAAAATGTCTCCTCTCTTCTTCGGAAAACAATTGTCCTCCACCTCATAAACAGGGGGACAGAGAAGACTTCTCCTTGATAACTAAAATCAGATTAATTATCTGTGCTTAATAAACATACACCAATACTGCAAATGCATTGTACTGTCCAAGGCATTGCACACTAATGCATTGCACACTAGAAATGTCAAATGCGTTAGTGTGTACAGTGCATGAGTGTAAAATGCTTTAGTGCACACTGCAGTGTACAACGCATTGCACACTGTAATACACTGTACAATGTAATACCGTGTACACCCACACATTGTACAATGTAATACCGTGTACACCCACACATTGTAGACTAATGCACTGTACACTATCATGTAGGATGGAGCTACGCATTGCACACTGTGATACCGTGTACACCCACACATTGTAGACTGTAATGCACTGTACACTGTCATGCAGGATGGAGCAACGCATTGCCCACTGTGATACCGTGTACACCCACACATTGTAGACTGTAATGCACTGTACACTGTCATGCAGGATAGAGCTACGCATTGCACACTGTGATACCGTGTACACCCACACATTGTAGACTGTAATGCACTGTACACTGTCATGCAGGATAGAGCTACGCATTGCCCACTGTGATACCGTGTACACCCACACATTGTAGACTGTAATGCACTGTACACTGTCATGCAGGATAGAGCTACGCATTGCACACTGTGATACCGTGTACACCCACACATTGTAGACTGTAATGCACTGTACACTGTCATGCAGGCTGGAGCTACGCATTGCACACTGTGATACGCTGTCCACTGTCATGCAGAATCCAGCAACGCATTGCACACTGTAATACCATGTACACCAACACATTGTAGAATGTAATGCATTATACGCAGTATACATGTCCAGATATTCAAAGATTAGCCATGAAGGCCTAGCTGGTTTCCTATTTGGTGACCGCAGATAGCCGAATAACGCTACACTGCATCCAGGCAGCTCTGGGAGGGTGTCATATGACATCCTGGCAGAACGCGCTCTCCGTGATTGCTGTGTCCTAAGGACACAGCTGATCACGTGATGTGGTGAAGGCCAATCACAGCGGCTTTTTACCATGTGATCAGCCATGTCCAATGACACGCTGATCACCGGGAAATGCATTTGCCGGGTCTTGGCTGCACTTTCATCACGCTGTCAGAATGTGTGGAAAGTACTGCCGAGAACCAGCAGTTATCAAAGCAGGGGTCGGCCCCGATGATCAGTGCCCACCAGTGCCACCCAACAGTTCCGCCCACCTGTGGCCAGCAGTGCCGCCCACCAGTGCTGCCTCATCAACGCACATCAGTGTTGCTAAATTACCAGTTTACCAAATGTTATAATATAAACAGACTTTTATTCATTATGAGCTATTTTGTGGTTTATCGAGCAAAAAGTAAAACTCACAGCAGCAAGTCAATACCACCCAAAGAAAGCTCTATTTGTCTGAAAAAACTGATATAAATTTAAGATGGGTACAATGTGGCATGACCGCACAATTGTCATTCAAAGTGTAACAGTGCAGAAAGATGAAAATTGGCCAGGACAGGAAGGGGGTAGGAGTACCCAGTAGGCAAGTGGTTAATATCATTGACCCATCAATACCCAGGAGCTAATGTGCAGATAAGTAGCATGTGCACCAAGTGAGATTCTGCTAGGCCCCACCCACAAAATTACAATTACCTGTCCCTCACATGTTATAAACATATTTGCAATGGCCACACTTACTTTACATATAAGGATCATCTCCTCAGTTGAGAACTGTGCTCTCGCCATGTCCAAATGCCAATAAAGTTATCAAAATTTTCAACCAACACAAAACCTCCATCCACTTACACTCCCCACAACCACTTCCGGGTGCGCGCGCACGTGATGACGGACTTCCAGGATAGCCGTTCATGCGCCATGCGGACACCTGTTTGGTGCTTATTTGTTTGCAATCGCACATTTCTATGCACGGCTATGATAGCTTTCGCGAATGTGTGTTTCTTATTGATTTGTTTTTTTTAACCTTAGCTAATATTTGTTGCCAAAGGCCAAAAATCAACAAAGTGTGGACGATTTTATTACTGTAAATCGAATTGTAGAAAACTTGTAGCTGGCTGCACAGTGAATGTGACATTCATTAGTACAGAACAATATTGTGGTGCAAGTGGGTTTTCTTTTTTTTTTGGTTTTGAAAAAGCCAGTTTACACACACTTGCATATTCACACTCATATAATCTGCTCAAATGTAGCTTGTAAAAGTATACAAAGTAACTACTAAGGTTGTTCATATATTGAACATAAAATAAACACAAAAACATCGGTCAAACATTTATTGATCAAATATATCTTCATTTATTTGGTCAGCAGGAACAAGTAGGTATAGTCAATATCTTGGTGAGTCACAAAAAGAATAGGATTGATGTGGCAAAAATAAAACACTCCTGCTCATAAGAGCTTACAATCTAAAGATACTTCTAATGAACTGTGTGTGCTCAGGTTATAGCAGGAAACGAAGGGGAAGAGGAATCAAGTAACATTTTCGTGCACATAAGATTTACTTACACAATCACGTAGTATAAAGATCCATTCACAAAAAAAAGTCTACAGATCAAAATATCAAGAAAACAAAGCATGTGAAAAAAAACCCTCCCACCTCTACAAATCCCCTCCCACCTCTACAAATCCCCTACACATACATTTGTCAGCAGGTTTGTCAGAAAAATGCATTGGAGTCTAAATAAGCAAGCAAAATTAAAACAAGAGCAGATTTTAAACAAAACGATTGACATGTGTGAGGCTTTCAATGCAAAGAGAAAAAACACAATCATTGTGCAATAACACACAAACACACTTTACAAGGCCAAAAATATGCAAACATTTCCAGCCCACTTCCAAACACAGCCTGAGTGGTGTCTGGGGCAATTCAGCACAAAATCTCTTCTTCCCCCAAACCACTACAAGCAAGGACTTAGTCACAAACCACCCGGCCTAGTAACAGGCCAAATCACTCCCTACTGCACGTCTTTATATAAGCTAGGTTGTATTTGGAGCGTGCCAAACAAGGCCCCACACCCAATGAAGCCTCACCCACCACTGACCTTAAGTTGGTCAGTGAAAGTGTTTTCACCTGATGAATCCGCTTCCTACCTGCATTAACCCTTGGTATACAGGCCCCACAAATCAGAAAGATATATACAGTGAAATGTACGTGTGCAGCATACAACAGAACATTGAGCAGGGATGTGAAAGGGAACCCCAATTGGAACCTTTATTGCTACTATGGTCACAATTCCCTCCAGATTCTCACATGAGTTAAGACAGTCACATGACCACATCTTGTATGCGATATTGAAAATGACAAATCGATTTGACTAGTATGGTGAATTTCCCATCAATTGGCGAAACACTCCAGAAATCAAACATCACCAAACATTACACTCTGGGCAAAGCGGATTTACAAATCATGCGACTTACAGTAATGTTGACCATTTCAATGCAATTTTCAAAGACATCTGACACAGATCTCTATGCAAATTGCCACTAAAGTAGAACATGTACTACTTAAGAAATCAGTGTTTGAAACACACCCATATGGTCGCTCTAATACAGTGTTTCTCAACTCCAGTCCTCCTGGACCCCCAACAGGTCATGTTTTCAGGATTTCCCTCAGATGAAACAGCTGTGGTAATTACTAAGGCAGTGAAACTGATCAAATCACCTGTGCAAAATAATGGAAATCCTGAAAACATGACCTGTTGGGGGTCCATGAGGACTGGAGTTGAGAAACACTGCTCTAATAGCAGACAATAGGGTGCGACTTTGCAGACGATTTACAACTTGCATGCTGTGCAAATCACATGCCAAGTCCCACTCAATGTGCACGCTATTGTATCGTTCATATTGTTGTGGTTCAAACTTGGTCGTAGCCGCAAGTAATAATAGAGTAATGAATACACTACTTTTCATGCAATTTGCTGAGAGATCGGTGTCGGATGTCTTGCAAATTGCACTTGAAATCACCATGTACCCCGACTTTGAAATCATGCAACTTCTATGCAAGTCACATGATGTGACTGTGGTGTCAATAACACCACTTAGAAATCTGCTTTAATGTGACCGGGTGGCCCCCAGTAACATTGTTTGGGATTGCCATGCAATTGGCATGACAGGCGACTTGCAAATCGTAGACCAAGTCGCACCCTATTGGCCACTGTAGGCTCTGTTCACATCCAATTGGATTGTGAACTCGTGCAACTTCACTGTAAGTTGGGCAATTGCCGCATCGGATTAGATGTGACAGTGGTGTTGGCCCCCAGTAACATTGGGTGCAATTTGCCATGCAAAGAGCAAGCTGCTGGCCATGCCAATCACATGACAAGTCGCATCCAGGGTGTGCAATTTCAGGAGTGATTTGTGCATTGACATCGTACCTGATATTGGATATAATGAATGTGAATGTGAGTGTATTAACATACGCCATTTGTTGCAGCGAGAGTTCAAAGGTATTTGAGAATTGTGGCCAATTATTAGCAATTTAACACAATTGAAAACACAACTAGTTAGTAATTCTCTAGAAAACACAGTAAAATTGGCAACTTAAAGAGTAATTTTCAATTGCATATAGTGTGAGCGAAGCAGGAAAATCAACAAAGGAAATAAATCTTTGAAGGCGTGCGGTACCTGCCTGCTGGGATACGGGTCTGCTATGCATTTGGGGGAAAAATGCACGCCAGGATTTGTGACAAGTTTGATGTGTGGATTCACCAACCAAGTCTTTTCTCTCTCGCTCACTCTTCTGAATGTCTCTCTTTATCACTCTTCAGTATGTATATCTCGCTCACTCTTCTTCGTCTCACTGGCTCGCTCTTCTCTCTCTCTGTCAGCTCTTTGCTTGCCAAATCCTTCACAAAAGTGGGTGGAGTGTAAACCATCCTTATCAAATCTATTAGTAGTCCAGGCCCTTACTTTATCCCATTGTATGACATTCACATAAGGTGCAGCTTTGAAGGTGTTTCAACAGACAAGGCCTCCTTCTAATTCACATTTTAGGGATCATTTAGACAGAAAGCAAAGATGTTGCCAGAACATCTATTTGAAGACAGCCACACATGGAGATCATGCTACTTCCTTGGCGTGGTTGGGATTCAAACCAACAACCCTAGAGTTGTGAGGCAGTAGTGCTAACCACTAATCCACGGAGCTACATTGCTAATCCAGCCTGTATTTCTGTGCTGTGAATCAATCCTAAATCCCTGGGCAAGGTCAGTGTAACTACCAGATATCTCCAATGTGACACAAATGTTATGCTATGTTACCAATTCAGATGTATGTTGGTTCTATGTATCCCAATACAAAGGATTGCAATACTAATACAGGCGTACCTCGGTTTACCAACGCCTCAGGGAACGTCATATTTGGGGTACAAATGCCAAACCATTTCAGTTCATTGTTCTGTTTACAAATGTTTGAATAATTTGGTACGGGCACGTGGCCTGGTATGGTTCAGGAAGGGGGGGGGGGGCGCTCGCTCGTCCCCCCCCCCCCCCTTTCCTGACCTTCCCGGCTGCATGCTCGGATAAGTATGTGTTATGGATTTTGGGGGGTACCCCATGCTGTTTTTTATACCCCTTAACATCCATACGAGACCCGAAGGGCTTAGTATGGATGGGAGGGGGGACCCCACGCCGGTTATTTAAAACACTGTTTATAATGCCCTGCAATACTTTGACATTCAACTGTCAGTGGGGAACTCCGCCGACAGCTGAAACATGAGCGCTGCATTGGTTTTCACTACTAAAATGCCGCATGAGTTGATAACATATCATGCGGGATTGTAGGAGCAACAGCCATGTGTTAATGTTTCAGCTGTCAGCGGGGTTCCCCACTGACAGCTGAATGTAAAATAATTCCCTTTATTGCAGAAATAATAAAAAAAAAGCATGGGGTCCCCCCTCCCATCTGTACCAAGCCCTTCGGATCTGGTATGGATATTAAGGGGGAACTCCATGCTGAAATTTAAAAAAAAACAGCGTGGGTCCCCCTCAATACCCATACCAGACCCTTATCCGAGCATGCAGCCCGGCAGGTCAGAAAAGGGGGGGGACCCTGTACTGTGTTTTTTTTACACCACACTTTTTTTTTTGTGAAGGAGTCTGCGGGAGCATGTACCGCAGACTCCTTCACGTAGGGGGCGGGATCTGGGGGCCCCCTTGTTAAAGGGGGCTTCCAGATTCTGATAAGCCCCCCGCCCGCAGACCCCCACAACCACCAGCCAGGGTTGTGGGGAAGAGGCCCTTGTCCTCATCAACATGGGGACAAGGTGCTTTGGGGGGGGAGCCCCCCCTGCCCCAAAGCACCCCCCCATGTTGAGGGCATGTGGCCTGGTATGGTTCAGGTTTTCTGACCTGCCGGGCTGCATGCTCGGATAAGGGTCTGGTATGGATATTGAGGGGGACCCACGCTGTTTTTTTTTTAAATTTCAGCGTGGAGTTCCCCCTTAATATCCATACCAGACCTGAAGGGCTTGGTAAGGATGAGAGGGGGGACCCACGCTGTTTTTTTTTTGTTTTTTTTATTGCGGACCTTTATTTTTACATTCAGCTGTCAAAATAAATATTATCTAGACCTTTGAAATAAGTAAAATCATTACAGAAATAATTATAAAGTATAAGAAACAAAAATAGAATCACTAGAACTAAGGAAATCAAATTAGATTACATGAAGATATGCCGAGTGCTGTTTATTAAACACAATAGACGCGAGCGAGTGCCGGCTGTCAGAGGAATCCACAGTAAGATTCACTATTAGGCAGTGGCTAAAAAGCAAACGCCCATGGCAGAAGTCTAAAATGTGTTCTGCACATGCTCAGTTGTATCTGCCAAAGACACTGCACGGGCGTCTAGATTTTTACTGTGTCGATTTCCTTCAAAAAAACGATTTTTAACACATTCTTAATTTTTTTGGAAATAGCAGATATTGTTTAAAGTGAAGTCCTGATATTTGGCAAAGCAAATTTCTAAGTGAACATGTCTCTGCAGTGATTTTTCATGGTGTTAGACTTGCTTCTTAGCAAGTCTGCTTTGTGAGTCTGATTCCGGGCGTGTGTCTTTTTGTGAATTAGATTGGACATCTGCTTATGGGCTCTGGTCAATAGTGAATTAGGCTGGCCATACATTATACAATTATCTGCAGATTTTTGGTTTAGATTTACCAAAAACCATATAATATGAGGTCAAACCTAAACAACACTTTCAGTTGTATCCAATTAGGCAGGCCCTTGCACTACATAGTTGAAGGTAAATCTAAAGGAAATTGGGCAGAAAATCTGCAGATAATTGTATAATGTATGGCCAGCCTTAGGTTGCAGGGTAAAAAATAGACAGACGCCCATGAAAATTGGGCTTAAGCCCATGAATATGCGCCCACGCCCAATAGTGAATCAGGGCCAATATGTCTTTCAGCAGATAGCTTAGGGTGACTGCTTTCCGAAAAGGGGTCATTTGGGGGTGTTTGTTCTATCCTGGTATTTTAGCACCTCAAGAGATGTGATGGGCGGTCAGAAAGTAAAAGCTGTGTAAATTTCAAATTATCTATACCATAGTTTGTAGACCCTATAACTTTCACACAAAGCAATCAATATACACTTATTGGGATTTTTTTTACCAAAAACATGGAGCAGAATACATTTTGGCTTAAATTTATGACTAACTTTGAGTTTACGATATATTTTTTATAGCTGAAAGTAGAAAATATTGTTTTTTTTCATAATTTTCGTGTTTTTTTTGTTGATAGCGCAAAAAATAAAAAGCGCACAGGTGATCAAATACCCCCAAAAGAAAGCTCTATTTGTGCGAAAAAAAGGAGGTAAATTTCGTTTGGGTACAGCATTGCATGACCGCGCAATTATCATTTGAATTAGTGCAGCGCTGTATAGCAAAAAAAGGCATAAATTACAGTATCTATACCATAGTTTGTAGACGCTATAACGTTCACACAAAGCAATCAATATACACTTATTGGGATTTTTTTTACCAAAAACATGGAGCAGAACACATTTTGGCTTAAATTTATAACTAACTTTGAGTTTACGATATATTTTTTATAGCTGTAAAGTAGAAAATATTGGTTTTTTTTCAAAATTTTTGTGTTTTTTTGTTTATAGCGCAAAAAATAAAAAGCGCACAGATGATAAAATACCACCAAAAGAAAGCTTTATTTGTGTGAAAAAAAAGACGTAAATTTCGTTTGGCTACTGCATTGCATGACCGCGCAATTATCATTTGAATTAGTGCAGCGCCAAACAGCAAAAAAAGGCCTGGTCATTAAGGAGGGTAAATCCTCAGGAGCTCAAGTGGTTAAATACCACCAACAGAAAGCTCTAGTTGTGTGAAAAAAAGGTCAAATTTTAGTTTGGGTACAATGTTGTATGAGCGCGCAATTGTCATTCAAAGTGTGAGAGCGCTGAAAGCTGAAAATTGGCCTGGGCAGGAAGAGGGTAAAAGTGCCCGGTATGGAAGCGGTTAAGCACTGAGCTATAGCTACTTGACATTGGGCAAGTGACAGTTGGCCGTTTTTGAAAACAAGGGTCAGTTTGACAGAGTCTATACCTGGTAACCTCCATAGCACAGTAGGGAGAGTGCCCGTCCAAAGAGTGCATGGTCGTAGGTTCGAGGCTTACCTCTGCCAAGCGCGTCTATGTATGTACTGGACATGAGATAAATGGAAGTTACTAAATTTTTTTTTTTTTTGGGCTTTGTTTTTTTTTTTAACATTCATTTTCTCTCATTTTATCCATTTGGAAAGCCTTTCATGGTCCCAGTGTGGGTAAAAGAGTCCAGACTGGAAGTGGTTAACCACTTGAGCTCCTGAGGATTTACCCCCCTTAATGACCAGGCCTTTTTTTGCTGTTTGGCGCTGCACTAATTCAAATGATAATTGCGCGGTCATGCAATGCTGTACCCAAACGAAATTTACCTCCTTTTTTTCACACAAATAGAGCTTTCTTTTGGTGGTATTTTATCACCTGTGCGCTTTTTATTTTTTGCGCTATAAACAAAAAAAACACAAAAATTAAAAAAAAAACCTATATTTTCTACTTTCAGCTATAAAAAATATATCGTAAACTCAAAGTTAGTCATAAATTTAAGCCAAAATGTATTCTGCTCCATGTTTTTGGTAAAAAAAAATCCCAATAAGTGTATATTGATTGCTTTGTGTGAAAGTTATAGAATCTACAAACTATGGTATAGATAATTTGAAATTTACACAGCTTTTACTTTCTGACCGCCCATCACATCTCTTGAGGTGCTAAAATACCAGGATAGAACAAACACCCCCCAAATGACCCCTTTTCGGAAAGCAGACACCCTAAGCTATCTGCTGAAAGACATATTGGCCTTGATTCACTAAGATGTGAGTGTATTAGCAGAGACTGACCATTCAGGCAGAATCCGGTCAATCAATCAGTCGTCTGACCAGCGTCTAGCAAGCTCATTGACGAGCGTCTACTGACTACTTTGCTATCACTAAATGTGGTATCCCGTCTGGCACATTTTTAGGTGCAATACCGGATATGTTCGCTAGATGGCGCACAAGCGCGGGCTTTATTAACATTGGCGTTCTTATGATGGCAAAATAGAATTCTTAGAATGTAATAAATAGTACACCTGTATTAGAAGTTTCTATTTTCTTCTATTTCTTTTCTTGCTGTGTCTCCAAAATGATCAGGAAACTAATGCATTTACTAATGAATGTCATACATTCTGTACTCAAATGTTAAACATTTTCACACTTATATCTCAAATAATTTATATACTTCTAATTTCCCAATATAATTATATATCTTCATTCTCTTTAATCACGTAACTATTCTATGGTAAAGACAAGTGCAGCGCTATAAATGCATGTGATCAATAATGAACGCATGTAAAAACCAAAAAGTGCAAAGAATTGCAACAATGATGTAATATTGTAAATGGTGCTAAAATAAGTTCATAGAATCATTCCTGAATAATGGAATGTCCTTCGTGTGAGAGTACCAACTCAGAGAGTGCCTATGAATGGCACGTGTGGTCTCGTGGATGAATGTTACTTGCGTACTGTTCTTCTGCCAATTAGGAAATGTGCAAGTTTCATGCCGTGTATATTTCATTGTAACTTTTTCTCTTTTAAATCTGTCTCCTTATACAACTTGACCCCCTCCCCCACCCCATCATCACCTGTCCCATATGCAAATCTATGGATCACCGCCCCACTCTTTAACTATCTATTTACTGATCAAGTGAATGTGTCTCATTTTCTATCAGCTACAGCTCAGATCTCACATTATTATACAATTGCTGATTGTATCTCACCACTAGTCTGATTGAATTCACAATTCCTGGTCAGTCCTGTTCCCTGACCTCTAATAACCTTTAGGGCCAGTTCACACTACATGTGTTTCAGTTGCTTTTTCAGCATCACAAACGCACAGAAAGAAGGTTATATGGTTGTCAATGTCATAGTTCACATCAGCGCTTGCATTTTCAATGCATTGCAGGTGCTGTAAACAAAGTTGACCACGCTGCATTGTTTCTGCACAGAACTGTACTGGAACACATTGAAACGTCCTTGAATGTACTAAAACGCACATGTCCCTAACTACATTGAATACAAAGAAAATAGAAAAAAATAAGTGGAAGGGATACAAAAATGCAATGTAAACATGTCCAAAACGCATCCAAAATGTACTGGAACACACTAAACATGCATGCCAAAAGGGCATGAAAAAAACCCATCAGGAACACATCTAGACTGTTTCTATAGTGTGAACCAGCCCTTAGGACTTGTTCACACCATTGGTGGTGCAAAAACGCATGCAAGAACACACATTTTCCAGCACAGCAAAGAAATGCAATGCCCTATGTAGATGTGCGCAGGTACCATGATGAAAACGTTGTTGCACCTACACACGTCTATTAAAAACAGCCCCATTCACAGCCACAAATACGCATGGCACCACACTACTGTGCGGTTAGGTGCGACACACTTGGAAAATAACATAAAAATAAGCCAACATGGCTAAAACATATCTTGAAAATATGGGGACTCTGATATCCGGCGACAGTCCGTTCACGAACGAGAAGCAATTCTGCACCCCTAAAACCAACATAGAGGAAAGGGATGGTCAAATTGCTGTGCTGCTTCCAAACCACCTCTGGCATGCCAGGGTCATTATGCAGGTCCTCGATGCCAATTCTTGCCTGCGGCCACAAAATATCCACTGGCCACAAGTGAAGGTGAGTGGAGGACGTGAAGGTGGATTTCTACCAGCTTCAACCGCAAGCAGTACCACTCCTGAAAAATGAGAACAAATAATCATTGACACGTCATCATGACAGTCAATTCTCAGTGCAGGCTATCTAGAGTGTCTTTCATTTTTAACCATTTCAAGAGTTCAAGGAAACATTCTTGGAGCATCTACTGTGTTTGGAAAGGCCAAAGGTCCCCCCCCTCCCCCAGGCACACTAATGCTTATGCAGGCCATAGACGGGGAGAAAAACAGCAGATTTTTCTTTTAAAAAATGAAAAATCGGTTGTTCAAGCGGCCGATGTTACTAGCAATGGTAAAAAAAAAAAATCGGCCGATTTTCATCCCGTCTACAGCCGGCAAAAAGTGTCCCTGCAGAGAGCTCCGCTATTTCTTTGACAGTTCTTTGACATTTATAGCGGTTGCAACAATGTATTTGTATCCATTTCGGATACAGATGTTTTTAATCGGAAACAAATAGATACAATGTTGCAACCGCTGTAAATGTCAAGGAACTGTCAAAGAAATAGCGGAGCTCTCTGCAGGGACACTTTTTGCCATACTGGGATTCCTCTCGTTTTTCATCCTTCTTCTTCCTCTTCTTCTTCTTCTTCATCATCATCCTCTTCTACTTCTTCTTCATCATCATCCTCTTCTTCTTCATCATCATCCTCTTCTTCTTCTTCATCATCATCCTCTTCTTCATCATCCTCTTCTTCTTCATCATCTTCATCATCCTCTTCTTCCTCTTCATCATCTTCTTCTTCTTCCTCATCATCTTCTTCATCATCATCCTCTTCTTCTTCTTCATCATCATCCTCTTCTTCTTCTTCTTCTTCTTCATCATCATCATCCTCTTCTTCTTCCTCTTCATCATCTTCTTCTTCTTCATCATCATCATCATCCTCATCATCTTCTTCATCATCATCCTCTTCTTCATCATCATCATCCTCTTCTTCTTCTTCATCATCATCCTCTTCTTCTTCATCATCATCATCATCCTCTTCTTCTTCTTCTTCATCATCATCATCATCATCCTCTTCTTCTTCATCATCCTCTTCTTCTTCTTCTTCTTCACCATCATCCTCTTCTTCTTCTTCTTCTTCTTCTTCTTCTTCTTCATCCTCTTCTTCTTCTTCATCATCATCATCCTCTTCTTCTTCATCATCATCTTCATCATCATCCTCTTCTTCATCGTCTTCTTCTTCATCATCATCACCCTCTGCATCATCATCCTCTTCTTCATCATCATCATCCTTTTCTTCATCATCATCATCCTCTTCTTCTTCTTCATCATCATCCTCTTCTTCTTCATCATCCTCTTCTTCATCACCCTCTTCTTCTTCATCATCTTCTTCATCATCATCATCCTCTTCTTCTTCTTCTTCTTCTTCATCATCATCCTCCTCTTCATCATCTTCTTCTTCTTCATCATCATCATCATCCTCTTCATCATCATCCTCTTCTTCATCATCTTCTTCATCATCCTCTTCTTCTTTTTCTTCTTTTTGTCTTCCTCTTGCAGGTCACTGCTCATGTGCAGATTTTTTATCAGTAAAAAATCGGCCGATTTGCCCATCATTGCCGCGAAAATCGGCCGATCGGCAAATTCGGCCGTTTTTTTCCAACTTTACCGAAAAAAAAAATCTGCCAAAATACCGAAAGACGGCCGAACAAATAGCCCACTAACGATCCGAAAATCGGCCGATTTTCGACCCACCTATGGCCTGCATAAGATATGGTGTGGCCCTAGGGTCAATGTGTGTTTAGAATACTTCCAAAATGCACATACAAAAACACTCCATCCAAATGCATGTTGCATTTCTATAGCATGTTAAACAGAAGAATAACGCACTTACATAATGTTAACATGCGCAAGTAAAAATAGACAAAATCCACATCCTTTTATTCTGGCTTCACATACACGCATTGTGGTCTAACACCGCACTCCTGGGCAAATCACATGCAATTTGTGTGCGTTGCAATTAGAGACAAACATTTTGCACACCTCAAATTGCACCGCATCCGGGCCAAAAATGTGCAGGACCCTTTTTCAGGGTATGCACATGGGTGTGAATAGGCATGCCATCCAATTTGGCAAATCGCAATACGCTTTGTGTACCAATTTTGGTGTGTTGGTAACTTCACCTAGAAAGCCGCAGCAGGTGGCATGAAGGGGTTGCGGTTGCGATGCGGTGCAGCGCTTGCACAGAAAACACTGCAAATTTCACATCGCATCTGTGTGACACCAGAATGTGCCAATATGTGGCTTGACAAAGCACAGTGGTCAGTGCAGATTATTTTCAATCCATGTTTTTTACACTTTTCATTCACTGGTTTAACTCAGGTGATCGTTAATCCCAATTATCTCCGGAGATCACATGCAGCCCCTCAACCATCTACACATATCTCTGGAAATCTATACAGATCTCCTTGAAAAAATGTCTCCTCTCTTCTTCGGAAAACAATTGTCCTCCACCTCATAAACAGGGGGACAGAGAAGACTTCTCCTTGATAACTAAAATCAGATTAATTATCTGTGCTTAATAAACATACACCAATACTGCAAATGCATTGTACTGTCCAAGGCATTGCACACTAATGCATTGCACACTAGAAATGTCAAATGCGTTAGTGTGTACAGTGCATGAGTGTAAAATGCTTTAGTGCACACTGCAGTGTACAACGCATTGCACACTGTAATACACTGTACAATGTAATACCGTGTACACCCACACATTGTACAATGTAATACCGTGTACACCCACACATTGTAGACTAATGCACTGTACACTATCATGTAGGATGGAGCTACACATTGCACACTGTGATACCGTGTACACCCACACATTGTAGACTGTAATGCACTGTACACTGTCATGCAGGATGGAGCAACGCATTGCCCACTGTGATACCGTGTACACCCACACATTGTAGACTGTAATGCACTGTACACTGTCATGCAGGATAGAGCAACGCATTGCACACTGTGATACCGTGTACACCCACACATTGTAGACTGTAATGCACTGTACACTGTCATGCAGGATAGAGCTACGCATTGCCCACTGTGATACCGTGTACACCCACACATTGTAGACTGTAATGCACTGTACACTGTCATGCAGGATAGAGCTACGCATTGCACACTGTGATACCGTGTACACCCACACATTGTAGACTGTAATGCACTGTACACTGTCATGCAGGCTGGAGCTACGCATTGCACACTGTGATACGCTGTCCACTGTCATGCAGAATCCAGCAACGCATTGCACACTGTAATACCATGTACACCAACACATTGTAGAATGTAATGCATTATACGCAGTATACATGTCCAGATATTCAAAGATTAGCCATGAAGGCCTAGCTGGTTTCCTATTTGGTGACCGCAGATAGCCGAATAACGCTACACTGCATCCAGGCAGCTCTGGGAGGGTGTCATATGACATCCTGGCAGAACGCGCTCTCCGTGATTGCTGTGTCCTAAGGACACAGCTGATCACGTGATGTGGTGAAGGCCAATCACAGCGGCTTTTTACCATGTGATCAGCCATGTCCAATGACACGCTGATCACCGGGAAATGCATTTGCCGGGTCTTGGCTGCACTTTCATCACGCTGTCAGAATGTGTGGAAAGTACTGCCGAGAACCAGCAGTTATCAAAGCAGGGGTCGGCCCCGATGATCAGTGCCCACCAGCGCCACCCAACAGTTCCGCCCACCTGTGGCCAGCAGTGCCGCCCACCAGTGCTGCCTCATCAACGCACATCAGTGTTGCTAAATTACCAGTTTACCAAATGTTATAATATAAACAGACTTTTATTCATTATGAGCTATTTTGTGGTTTATCGAGCAAAAAGTAAAACTCACAGCAGCAAGTCAATACCACCCAAAGAAAGCTCTATTTGTCTGAAAAAACTGATATAAATTTAAGATGGGTACAATGTGGCATGACCGCACAATTGTCATTCAAAGTGTAACAGTGCAGAAAGATGAAAATTGGCCAGGACAGGAAGGGGGTAGGAGTACCCAGTAGGCAAGTGGTTAATATCATTGACCCATCAATACCCAGGAGCTAATGTGCAGATAAGTAGCATGTGCACCAAGTGAGATTCTGCTAGGCCCCACCCACAAAATTACAATTACCTGTCCCTCACATGTTATAAACATATTTGCAATGGCCACACTTACTTTACATATAAGGATCATCTCCTCAGTTGAGAACTGTGCTCTCGCCATGTCCAAATGCCAATAAAATTATCAAAATTTTCAACCAACACAAAACCTCCATCCACTTACACTCCCCACAACCACTTCCGGGTGCGCGCGCACGTGATGACGGACTTCCAGGATAGCCGTTCATGCGCCATGCGGACACCTGTTTGGTGCTTATTTGTTTGCAATCGCACATTTCTATGCACGGCTATGATAGCTTTCGCGAATGTGTGTTTCTTATTGATTTGTTTTTTTTAACCTTAGCTAATATTTGTTGCCAAAGGCCAAAAATCAACAAAGTGTGGACGATTTTATTACTGTAAATCGAATTGTAGAAAACTTGTAGCTGGCTGCACAGTGAATGTGACATTCATTAGTACAGAACAATATTGTGGTGCAAGTGGGTTTTCTTTTTTTTTTTGGTTTTGAAAAAGCCAGTTTACACACACTTGCATATTCACACTCATATAATCTGCTCAAATGTAGCTTGTAAAAGTATACAAAGTAACTATTAAGGTTGTTCATATATTGAACATAAAATAAACACAAAAACATCGGTCAAACATTTATTGATCAAATATATCTTCATTTATTTGGTCAGCAGGAACAAGTAGGTATAGTCAATATCTTGGTGAGTCACAAAAAGAATAGGATTGATGTGGCAAAAATAAAACACTCCTGCTCATAAGAGCTTACAATCTAAAGATACTTCTAATGAACTGTGTGTGCTCAGGTTATAGCAGGAAACGAAGGGGAAGAGGAATCAAGTAACATTTTCGTGCACATAAGATTTACTTACACAATCACGTAGTATAAAGATCCATTCACAAAAAAAAGTCTACAGATCAAAATATCAAGAAAACAAAGCATGTGAAAAAAAACCCTCCCACCTCTACAAATCCCCTCCCACCTCTACAAATCCCCTACACATACATTTGTCAGCAGGTTTGTCAGAAAAATGCATTGGAGTCTAAATAAGCAAGCAAAATTAAAACAAGAGCAGATTTTAAACAAAACGATTGACATGTGTGAGGCTTTCAATGCAAAGAGAAAAAACACAATCATTGTGCAATAACACACAAACACACTTTACAAGGCCAAAAATATGCAAACATTTCCAGCCCACTTCCAAACACAGCCTGAGTGGTGTCTGGGGCAATTCAGCACAAAATCTCTTCTTCCCCCAAACCACTACAAGCAAGGACTTAGTCACAAACCACCCGGCCTAGTAACAGGCCAAATCACTCCCTACTGCACGTCTTTATATAAGCTAGGTTGTATTTGGAGCGTGCCAAACAAGGCCCCACACCCAATGAAGCCTCACCCACCACTGACCTTAAGTTGGTCAGTGAAAGTGTTTTCACCTGATGAATCCGCTTCCTACCTGCATTAACCCTTGGTATACAGGCCCCACAAATCAGAAAGATATATACAGTGAAATGTACGTGTGCAGCATACAACAGAACATTGAGCAGGGATGTGAAAGGGAACCCCAATTGGAACCTTTATTGCTACTATGGTCACAATTCCCTCCAGATTCTCACATGAGTTAAGACAGTCACATGACCACATCTTGTATGCGATATTGAAAATGACAAATCGATTTGACTAGTATGGTGAATTTCCCATCAATTGGCGAAACACTCCAGAAATCAAACATCACCAAACATTACACTCTGGGCAAAGCGGATTTACAAATCATGCGACTTACAGTAATGTTGACCATTTCAATGCAATTTTCAAAGACATCTGACACAGATCTCTATGCAAATTGCCACTAAAGTAGAACATGTACTACTTAAGAAATCAGTGTTTGAAACACACCCATATGGTCGCTCTAATACAGTGTTTCTCAACTCCAGTCCTCCTGGACCCCCAACAGGTCATGTTTTCAGGATTTCCCTCAGATGAAACAGCTGTGGTAATTACTAAGGCAGTGAAACTGATCAAATCACCTGTGCAAAATAATGGAAATCCTGAAAACATGACCTGTTGGGGGTCCATGAGGACTGGAGTTGAGAAACACTGCTCTAATAGCAGACAATAGGGTGCGACTTTGCAGACGATTTACAACTTGCATGCTGTGCAAATCACATGCCAAGTCCCACTCAATGTGCACGCTATTGTATCGTTCATATTGTTGTGGTTCAAACTTGGTCGTAGCCGCAAGTAATAATAGAGTAATGAATACACTACTTTTCATGCAATTTGCTGAGAGATCGGTGTCGGATGTCTTGCAAATTGCACTTGAAATCACCATGTACCCCGACTTTGAAATCATGCAACTTCTATGCAAGTCACATGATGTGACTGTGGTGTCAATAACACCACTTAGAAATCTGCTTTAATGTGACCGGGTGGCCCCCAGTAACATTGTTTGGGATTGCCATGCAATTGGCATGACAGGCGACTTGCAAATCGTAGACCAAGTCGCACCCTATTGGCCACTGTAGGCTCTGTTCACATCCAATTGGATTGTGAACTCGTGCAACTTCACTGTAAGTTGGGCAATTGCCGCATCGGATTAGATGTGACAGTGGTGTTGGCCCCCAGTAACATTGGGTGCAATTTGCCATGCAAAGAGCAAGCTGCTGGCCATGCCAATCACATGACAAGTCGCATCCAGGGTGTGCAATTTCAGGAGTGATTTGTGCATTGACATCGTACCTGATATTGGATATAATGAATGTGAATGTGAGTGTATTAACATACGCCATTTGTTGCAGCGAGAGTTCAAAGGTATTTGAGAATTGTGGCCAATTATTAGCAATTTAACACAATTGAAAACACAACTAGTTAGTAATTCTCTAGAAAACACAGTAAAATTGGCAACTTAAAGAGTAATTTTCAATTGCATATAGTGTGAGCGAAGCAGGAAAATCAACAAAGGAAATAAATCTTTGAAGGCGTGCGGTACCTGCCTGCTGGGATACGGGTCTGCTATGCATTTGGGGGAAAAATGCACGCCAGGATTTGTGACAAGTTTGATGTGTGGATTCACCAACCAAGTCTTTTCTCTCTCGCTCACTCTTCTGAATGTCTCTCTTTATCACTCTTCAGTATGTATATCTCGCT
This sequence comes from Staurois parvus, assembly GCF_062004578.1. NCBI lineage: Eukaryota > Metazoa > Chordata > Amphibia > Anura > Ranidae > Staurois > Staurois parvus. The sequence goes on from NW_028318368.1 coordinate 4,005,856, forward strand.
CACTCTTCTTCGTCTCACTGGCTCGCTCTTCTCTCTCTCTGTCAGCTCTTTGCTTGCCAAATCCTTCACAAAAGTGGGTGGAGTGTAAACCATCCTTATCAAATCTATTAGTAGTCCAGGCCCTTACTTTATCCCATTGTATGACATTCACATAAGGTGCAGCTTTGAAGGTGTCCCAATACAAAGGATTGCAATACTAATACAGGCGTACCTCGGTTTACCAACGCCTCAGGGAACGTCATATTTGGGGTACAAATGCCAAACCATTTCAGTTCATTGTTCTGTTTACAAATGTTTGAATAATTTGGTACGGGCACGTGGCCTGGTATGGTTCAGGAAGGGGGGGGGGGCGCTCGCTCGTCCCCCCCCCCCCCTTTCCTGACCTGCCGGGCTGCATGCTCGGATAAGTATGTGTTATGGATTTTGGGGGGTACCCCATGCTGTTTTTTATACCCCTTAACATCCATACGAGACCCGAAGGGCTTAGTATGGATGGGAGGGGGGACCCCACGCCGGTTATTTAAAACACTGTTTATAATGCCCTGCAATACTTTGACATTCAACTGTCAGTGGGGAACTCCGCCGACAGCTGAAACATGAGCGCTGCATTGGTTTTCACTACTAAAATGCCGCATGAGTTGATAACATATCATGCGGGATTGTAGGAGCAACAGCCATGTGTTAATGTTTCAGCTGTCAGCGGGGTTCCCCACTGACAGCTGAATGTAAAATAATTCCCTTTATTGCAGAAATAATAAAAAAAAAGCATGGGGTCCCCCCTCCCATCTGTACCAAGCCCTTCGGATCTGGTATGGATATTAAGGGGGAACTCCATGCTGAAATTTAAAAAAAAACAGCGTGGGTCCCCCTCAATACCCATACCAGACCCTTATCCGAGCATGCAGCCCGGCAGGTCAGAAAAGGGGGGGGACCCTTTACTGTGTTTTTTTTACACCACACTTTTTTTTTTGTGAAGGAGTCTGCGGGAGCATGTACCGCAGACTCCTTCACGTAGGGGGCGGGATCTGGGGGCCCCCTTGTTAAAGGGGGCTTCCAGATTCTGATAAGCCCCCCGCCCGCAGACCCCCACAACCACCAGCCAGGGTTGTGGGGAAGAGGCCCTTGTCCTCATCAACATGGGGACAAGGTGCTTTGGGGGGGGAGCCCCCCCTGCCCCAAAGCACCCCCCCATGTTGAGGGCATGTGGCCTGGTATGGTTCAGGTTTTCTGACCTGCCGGGCTGCATGCTCGGATAAGGGTCTGGTATGGATATTGAGGGGGACCCACGCTGTTTTTTTTTTAAATTTCAGCGTGGAGTTCCCCCTTAATATCCATACCAGACCTGAAGGGCTTGGTAAGGATGAGAGGGGGGACCCACGCTGTTTTTTTTTTGTTTTTTTTATTGCGGACCTTTATTTTTACATTCAGCTGTCAAAATAAATATTATCTAGACCTTTGAAATAAGTAAAATCATTACAGAAATAATTATAAAGTATAAGAAACAAAAATAGAATCACTAGAACTAAGGAAATCAAATTAGATTACATGAAGATATGCCGAGTGCTGTTTATTAAACACAATAGACGCGAGCGAGTGCCAGCTGTCAGAGGAATCCACAGTAAGATTCACTATTAGGCAGTGGCTAAAAAGCAAACGCCCATGGCAGAAGTCTAAAATGTGTTCTGCACATGCTCAGTTGTATCTGCCAAAGACACTGCACGGGCGTCTAGATTTTTACTGTGTCGATTTCCTTCAAAAAAACGATTTTTAACACATTCTTAATTTTTTTGGAAATAGCAGATATTGTTTAAAGTGAAGTCCTGATATTTGGCAAAGCAAATTTCTAAGTGAACATGTCTCTGCAGTGATTTTTCATGGTGTTAGACTTGCTTCTTAGCAAGTCTGCTTTGTGAGTCTGATTCCGGGCGTGTGTCTTTTTGTGAATTAGATTGGACATCTGCTTATGGGCTCTGGTCAATAGTGAATTAGGCTGGCCATACATTATACAATTATCTGCAGATTTTTGGTTTAGATTTACCAAAAACCATATAATATGAGGTCAAACCTAAACAACACTTTCAGTTGTATCCAATTAGGCAGGCCCTTGCACTACATAGTTGAAGGTAAATCTAAAGGAAATTGGGCAGAAAATCTGCAGATAATTGAATAATGTATGGCCAGCCTTAGGTTGCAGGGTAAAAAATAGACAGACGCCCATGAAAATTGGGCTTAAGCCCATGAATATGCGTCCACGCCCAATAGTGAATCAGGGCCAATATGTCTTTCAGCAGATAGCTTAGGGTGACTGCTTTCCGAAAAGGGGTCATTTGGGGGTGTTTGTTCTATCCTGGTATTTTAGCACCTCAAGAGATGTGATGGGCGGTCAGAAAGTAAAAGCTGTGTAAATTTCAAATTATCTATACCATAGTTTGTAGACCCTATAACTTTCACACAAAGCAATCAATATACACTTATTGGGATTTTTTTTACCAAAAACATGGAGCAGAATACATTTTGGCTTAAATTTATGACTAACTTTGAGTTTACGATATATTTTTTATAGCTGAAAGTAGAAAATATTGTTTTTTTTCATAATTTTCTTGTTTTTTTTGTTGATAGCGCAAAAAATAAAAAGCGCACAGGTGATCAAATACCCCCAAAAGAAAGCTCTATTTGTGCGAAAAAAAGGAGGTAAATTTCGTTTGGGTACAGCATTGCATGACCGCGCAATTATCATTTGAATTAGTGCAGCGCTGTATAGCAAAAAAAGGCATAAATTACAGTATCTATACCATAGTTTGTAGACGCTATAACGTTCACACAAAGCAATCAATATACACTTATTGGGATTTTTTTTACCAAAAACATGGAGCAGAACACATTTTGGCTTAAATTTATAACTAACTTTGAGTTTACGATATATTTTTTATAGCTGTAAAGTAGAAAATATTGGTTTTTTTTCAAAATTTTTGTGTTTTTTTGTTTATAGCGCAAAAAATAAAAAGCGCACAGATGATAAAATACCACCAAAAGAAAGCTTTATTTGTGTGAAAAAAAAGACGTAAATTTCGTTTGGCTACTGCATTGCATGACCGCGCAATTATCATTTGAATTAGTGCAGCGCCAAACAGCAAAAAAAGGCCTGGTCATTAAGGAGGGTAAATCCTCAGGAGCTCAAGTGGTTAAATACCACCAACAGAAAGCTCTAGTTGTGTGAAAAAAAGGTCAAATTTTAGTTTGGGTACAATGTTGTATGAGCGCGCAATTGTCATTCAAAGTGTGAGAGCGCTGAAAGCTGAAAATTGGCCTGGGCAGGAAGAGGGTAAAAGTGCCCGGTATGGAAGCGGTTAAGCACTGAGCTATAGCTACTTGACATTGGGCAAGTGACAGTTGGCCGTTTTTGAAAACAAGGGTCAGTTTGACAGAGTCTATACCTGGTAACCTCCATAGCACAGTAGGGAGAGTGCCCGTCCAAAGAGTGCATGGTCGTAGGTTCGAGGCTTACCTCTGCCAAGTGCGTCTATGTATGTACTGGACATGAGATAAATGGAAGTTACTAAATTTTTTTTTTTTTTGGGCTTTGTTTTTTTTTTTAACATTCATTTTCTCTCATTTTATCCATTTGGAAAGCCTTTCATGGTCCCAGTGTGGGTAAAAGAGTCCAGACTGGAAGTGGTTAACCACTTGAGCTCCTGAGGATTTACCCCCCTTAATGACCAGGCCTTTTTTTGCTGTTTGGCGCTGCACTAATTCAAATGATAATTGCGCGGTCATGCAATGCTGTACCCAAACGAAATTTACCTCCTTTTTTTCACACAAATAGAGCTTTCTTTTGGTGGTATTTTATCACCTGTGCGCTTTTTATTTTTTGCGCTATAAACAAAAAAAACACAAAAATTAAAAAAAAAACCTATATTTTCTACTTTCAGCTATAAAAAATATATCGTAAACTCAAAGTTAGTCATAAATTTAAGCCAAAATGTATTCTGCTCCATGTTTTTGGTAAAAAAAATCCCAATAAGTGTATATTGATTGCTTTGTGTGAAAGTTATAGAATCTACAAACTATGGTATAGATAATTTGAAATTTACACAGCTTTTACTTTCTGACCGCCCATCACATCTCTTGAGGTGCTAAAATACCAGGATAGAACAAACACCCCCCAAATGACCCCTTTTCGGAAAGCAGACACCCTAAGCTATCTGCTGAAAGACATATTGGCCTTGATTCACTAAGATGTGAGTGTATTAGCAGAGACTGACCATTCAGGCAGAATCCGGTCAATCAATCAGTCGTCTGACCAGCGTCTAGCAAGCTCATTGACGAGCGTCTACTGACTACTTTGCTATCACTAAATGTGGTATCCCGTCTGGCACATTTTTAGGTGCAATACCGGATATGTTCGCTAGATGGCGCACAAGCGCGGGCTTTATTAACATTGGCGTTCTTATGATGGCAAAATAGAATTCTTAGAATGTAATAAATAGTACACCTGTATTAGAAGTTTCTATTTTCTTCTATTTCTTTTCTTGCTGTGTCTCCAAAATGATCAGGAAACTAATGCATTTACTAATGAATGTCATACATTCTGTACTCAAATGTTAAACATTTTCACACTTATATCTCAAATAATTTATATACTTCTAATTTCCCAATATAATTATATATCTTCATTCTCTTTAATCACGTAACTATTCTATGGTAAAGACAAGTGCAGCGCTATAAATGCATGTGATCAATAATGAACGCATGTAAAAACCAAAAAGTGCAAAGAATTGCAACAATGATGTAATATTGTAAATGGTGCTAAAATAAGTTCATAGAATCATTCCTGAATAATGGAATGTCCTTCGTGTGAGAGTACCAACTCAGAGAGTGCCTATGAATGGCACGTGTGGTCTCGTGGATGAATGTTACTTGCGTACTGTTCTTCTGCCAATTAGGAAATGTGCAAGTTTCATGCCGTGTATATTTCATTGTAACTTTTTCTCTTTTAAATCTGTCTCCTTATACAACTTGACCCCCTCCCCCACCCCATCATCACCTGTCCCATATGCAAATCTATGGATCACCGCCCCACTCTTTAACTATCTATTTACTGATCAAGTGAATGTGTCTCATTTTCTATCAGCTACAGCTCAGATCTCACATTATTATACAATTGCTGATTGTATCTCACCACTAGTCTGATTGAATTCACAATTCCTGGTCAGTCCTGTTCCCTGACCTCTAATAACCTTTAGGGCCAGTTCACACTACATGTGTTTCAGTTGCTTTTTCAGCATCACAAACGCACAGAAAGAAGGTTATATGGTTGTCAATGTCATAGTTCACATCAGCGCTTGCATTTTCAATGCATTGCAGGTGCTGTAAACAAAGTTGACCACGCTGCATTGTTTCTGCACAGAACTGTACTGGAACACATTGAAACGTCCTTGAATGTACTAAAACGCACATGTCCCTAACTACATTGAATACAAAGAAAATAGAAAAAAATAAGTGGAAGGGATACAAAAATGCAATGTAAACATGTCCAAAACGCATCCAAAATGTACTGGAACACACTAAACATGCATGCCAAAAGGGCATGAAAAAAACCCATCAGGAACACATCTAGACTGTTTCTATAGTGTGAACCAGCCCTTAGGACTTGTTCACACCATTGGTGGTGCAAAAACGCATGCAAGAACACACATTTTCCAGCACAGCAAAGAAATGCAATGCCCTATGTAGATGTGCGCAGGTACCATGATGAAAACGTTGTTGCACCTACACACGTCTATTAAAAACAGCCCCATTCACAGCCACAAATACGCATGGCACCACACTACTGTGCGGTTAGGTGCGACACACTTGGAAAATAACATAAAAATAAGCCAACATGGCTAAAACATATCTTGAAAATATGGGGACTCTGATATCCGGCGACAGTCCGTTCACGAACGAGAAGCAATTCTGCACCCCTAAAACCAACATAGAGGAAAGGGATGGTCAAATTGCTGTGCTGCTTCCAAACCACCTCTGGCATGCCAGGGTCATTATGCAGGTCCTCGATGCCAATTCTTGCCTGCGGCCACAAAATATCCACTGGCCACAAGTGAAGGTGAGTGGAGGACGTGAAGGTGGATTTCTACCAGCTTCAACCGCAAGCAGTACCACTCCTGAAAAATGAGAACAAATAATCATTGACACGTCATCATGACAGTCAATTCTCAGTGCAGGCTATCTAGAGTGTCTTTCATTTTTAACCATTTCAAGAGTTCAAGGAAACATTCTTGGAGCATCTACTGTGTTTGGAAAGGCCAAAGGTCCCCCCCCTCCCCCAGGCACACTAATGCTTATGCAGGCCATAGACGGGGAGAAAAACAGCAGATTTTTCTTTTAAAAAATGAAAAATCGGTTGTTCAAGCGGCCGATGTTACTAGCAATGGTAAAAAAAAAAAATCGGCCGATTTTCATCCCGTCTACAGCCGGCAAAAAGTGTCCCTGCAGAGAGCTCCGCTATTTCTTTGACAGTTCTTTGACATTTATAGCGGTTGCAACAATGTATTTGTATCCATTTCGGATACAGATGTTTTTAATCGGAAACAAATAGATACAATGTTGCAACCGCTGTAAATGTCAAGGAACTGTCAAAGAAATAGCGGAGCTCTCTGCAGGGACACTTTTTGCCATACTGGGATTCCTCTCGTTTTTCATCCTTCTTCTTCCTCTTCTTCTTCTTCTTCTTCATCATCATCCTCTTCTACTTCTTCTTCATCATCATCCTCTTCTTCTTCATCATCATCCTCTTCTTCTTCTTCATCATCATCCTCTTCTTCATCATCCTCTTCTTCTTCATCATCTTCATCATCCTCTTCTTCCTCTTCATCATCTTCTTCTTCTTCATCATCATCATCATCCTCATCATCTTCTTCATCATCATCCTCTTCTTCTTCTTCATCATCATCCTCTTCTTCTTCTTCTTCTTCTTCATCATCATCATCCTCTTCTTCTTCCTCTTCATCGTCTTCTTCTTCTTCATCATCATCATCCTCATCATCTTCTTCATCATCATCCTCTTCTTCATCATCATCATCCTCTTCTTCTTCTTCTTCTTCATCATCATCCTCTTCTTCTTCATCATCATCATCATCCTCTTCTTCTTCTTCTTCATCATCATCATCATCATCCTCTTCTTCTTCATCATCCTCTTCTTCTTCTTCTTCACCATCATCCTCTTCTTCTTCTTCTTCTTCTTCTTCTTCTTCATCCTCTTCTTCTTCTTCATCATCATCATCCTCTTCTTCTTCATCATCATCTTCATCATCATCCTCTTCTTCATCATCTTCTTCTTCATCATCATCACCCTCTGCATCATCATCCTCTTCTTCATCATCATCATCCTTTTCTTCATCATCATCATCTTCTTCTTCTTCATCATCATCCTCTTCTTCTTCATCATCCTCTTCTTCATCACCCTCTTCTTCTTCATCATCTTCTTCATCATCATCATCCTCTTCTTCTTCTTCTTCTTCTTCTTCATCATCATCCTCCTCTTCATCATCTTCTTCTTCTTCATCATCATCATCATCCTCTTCATCATCATCCTCTTCTTCATCATCTTCTTCATCATCCTCTTCTTCTTTTTCTTCTTTTTGTCTTCCTCTTGCAGGTCACTGCTCATGTGCAGATTTTTTATCAGTAAAAAATCGGCCGATTTGCCCATCATTGCCGCGAAAATCGGCCGATCGGCAAATTCGGCCGTTTTTTTCCAACTTTACCGAAAAAAAAAATCTGCCAAAATACCGAAAGACGGCCGAACAAATAGCCCACTAACGATCCGAAAATCGGCCGATTTTCGACCCACCTATGGCCTGCATAAGATATGGTGTGGCCCTAGGGTCAATGTGTGTTTAGAATACTTCCAAAATGCACATACAAAAACACTCCATCCAAATGCATGTTGCATTTCTATAGCATGTTAAACAGAAGAATAACGCACTTACATAATGTTAACATGCGCAAGTAAAAATAGACAAAATCCACATCCTTTTATTCTGGCTTCACATACACGCATTGTGGTCTAACACCGCACTCCTGGGCAAATCACATGCAATTTGTGTGCGTTGCAATTAGAGACAAACATTTTGCACACCTCAAATTGCACCGCATCCGGGCCAAAAATGTGCAGGACCCTTTTTCAGGGTATGCACATGGGTGTGAATAGGCATGCCATCCAATTTGGCAAATCGCAATACGCTTTGTGTACCAATTTTGGTGTGTTGGAAACTTCACCTAGAAAGCCGCAGCAGGTGGCATGAAGGGGTTGCGGTTGCGATGCGGTGCAGCGCTTGCACAGAAAACACTGCAAATTTCACATCGCATCTGTGTGACACCAGAATGTGCCAGTATGTGGCTTGACAAAGCACAGTGGTCAGTGCAGATTATTTTCAATCCATGTTTTTTACACTTTTCATTCACTGGTTTAACTCAGGTGATCGTTAATCCCAATTATCTCCGGAGATCACATGCAGCCCCTCAACCATCTACACATATCTCTGGAAATCTATACAGATCTCCTTGAAAAAATGTCTCCTCTCTTCTTCGGAAAACAATTGTCCTCCACCTCATAAACAGGGGGACAGAGAAGACTTCTCCTTGATAACTAAAATCAGATTAATTATCTGTGCTTAATAAACATACACCAATACTGCAAATGCATTGTACTGTCCAAGGCATTGCACACTAATGCATTGCACACTAGAAATGTCAAATGCGTTAGTGTGTACAGTGCATGAGTGTAAAATGCTTTAGTGCACACTGCAGTGTACAACGCATTGCACACTGTAATACACTGTACAATGTAATACCGTGTACACCCACACATTGTACAATGTAATACCGTGTACACCCACACATTGTAGACTAATGCACTGTACACTATCATGTAGGATGGAGCTACGCATTGCACACTGTGATACCGTGTACACCCACACATTGTAGACTGTAATGCACTGTACACTGTCATGCAGGATGGAGCAACGCATTGCCCACTGTGATACCGTGTACACCCACACATTGTAGACTGTAATGCACTGTACACTGTCATGCAGGATAGAGCAACGCATTGCACACTGTGATACCGTGTACACCCACACATTGTAGACTGTAATGCACTGTACACTGTCATGCAGGATAGAGCTACGCATTGCCCACTGTGATACCGTGTACACCCACACATTGTAGACTGTAATGCACTGTACACTGTCATGCAGGATAGAGCTACGCATTGCCCACTGTGATACCGTGTACACCCACACATTGTAGACTGTAATGCACTGTACACTGTCATGCAGGATAGAGCTACGCATTGCACACTGTGATACCGTGTACACCCACACATTGTAGACTGTAATGCACTGTACACTGTCATGCAGGCTGGAGCTACGCATTGCACACTGTGATACGCTGTCCACTGTCATGCAGAATCCAGCAACGCATTGCACACTGTAATACCATGTACACCAACACATTGTAGAATGTAATGCATTATACGCAGTATACATGTCCAGATATTCAAAGATTAGCCATGAAGGCCTAGCTGGTTTCCTATTTGGTGACCGCAGATAGCCGAATAACGCTACACTGCATCCAGGCAGCTCTGGGAGGGTGTCATATGACATCCTGGCAGAACGCGCTCTCCGTGATTGCTGTGTCCTAAGGACACAGCTGATCACGTGATGTGGTGAAGGCCAATCACAGCGGCTTTTTACCATGTGATCAGCCATGTCCAATGACACGCTGATCACCGGGAAATGCATTTGCCGGGTCTTGGCTGCACTTTCATCACGCTGTCAGAATGTGTGGAAAGTACTGCCGAGAACCAGCAGTTATCAAAGCAGGGGTCGGCCCCGATGATCAGTGCCCACCAGTGCCACCCAACAGTTCCGCCCACCTGTGGCCAGCAGTGCCGCCCACCAGTGCTGCCTCATCAACGCACATCAGTGTTGCTAAATTACCAGTTTACCAAATGTTATAATATAAACAGACTTTTATTCATTATGAGCTATTTTGTGGTTTATCGAGCAAAAAGTAAAACTCACAGCAGCAAGTCAATACCACCCAAAGAAAGCTCTATTTGTCTGAAAAAACTGATATAAATTTAAGATGGGTACAATGTGGCATGACCGCACAATTGTCATTCAAAGTGTAACAGTGCAGAAAGATGAAAATTGGCCAGGACAGGAAGGGGGTAGGAGTACCCAGTAGGCAAGTGGTTAATATCATTGACCCATCAATACCCAGGAGCTAATGTGCAGATAAGTAGCATGTGCACCAAGTGAGATTCTGCTAGGCCCCACCCACAAAATTACAATTACCTGTCCCTCACATGTTATAAACATATTTGCAATGGCCACACTTACTTTACATATAAGGATCATCTCCTCAGTTGAGAACTGTGCTCTCGCCATGTCCAAATGCCAATAAAGTTATCAAAATTTTCAACCAACACAAAACCTCCATCCACTTACACTCCCCACAACCACTTCCGGGTGCGCGCGCACGTGATGACGGACTTCCAGGATAGCCATTCATGCGCCATGCGGACACCTGTTTGGTGCTTATTTGTTTGCAATCGCACATTTCTATGCACGGCTATGATAGCTTTCGCGAATGTGTGTTTCTTATTGATTTGTTTTTTTTAACCTTAGCTAATATTTGTTGCCAAAGGCCAAAAATCAACAAAGTGTGGACGATTTTATTACTGTAAATCGAATTGTAGAAAACTTGTAGCTGGCTGCACAGTGAATGTGACATTCATTAGTACAGAACAATATTGTGGTGCAAGTGGGTTTTCTTTTTTTTTTGGTTTTGAAAAAGCCAGTTTACACACACTTGCATATTCACACTCATATAATCTGCTCAAATGTAGCTTGTAAAAGTATACAAAGTAACTATTAAGGTTGTTCATATATTGAACATAAAATAAACACAAAAACATCGGTCAAACATTTATTGATCAAATATATCTTCATTTATTTGGTCAGCAGGAACAAGTAGGTATAGTCAATATCTTGGTGAGTCACAAAAAGAATAGGATTGATGTGGCAAGAATAAAACACTCCTGCTCATAAGAGCTTACAATCTAAAGATACTTCTAATGAACTGTGTGTGCTCAGGTTATAGCAGGAAACGAAGGGGAAGAGGAATCAAGTAACATTTTCGTGCACATAAGATTTACTTACACAATCACGTAGTATAAAGATCCATTCACAAAAAAAAGTCTACAGATCAAAATATCAAGAAAACAAAGCATGTGAAAAAAAACCCTCCCACCTCTACAAATCCCCTCCCACCTATACAAATCCCCTACACATAAATTTGTCAGCAGGTTTGTCAGAAAAATGCATTGGAGTCTAAATAAGCAAGCAAAATTAAAACAAGAGCAGATTTTAAACAAAACGATTGACATGTGTGAGGCTTTCAATGCAAAGAGAAAAAACACAATCATTGTGCAATAACACACAAACACACTTTACAAGGCCAAAAATATGCAAACATTTCCAGCCCACTTCCAAACACAGCCTGAGTGGTGTCTGGGGCAATTCAGCACAAAATCTCTTCTTCCCCCAAACCACTACAAGCAAGGACTTAGTCACAAACCACCCGGCCTAGTAACAGGCCAAATCACTCCCTACTGCACGTCTTTATATAAGCTAGGTTGTATTTGGAGCGTGCCAAACAAGGCCCCACACCCAATGAAGCCTCACCCACCACTGACCTTAAGTTGGTCAGTGAAAGTGTTTTCACCTGATGAATCCGCTTCCTACCTGCATTAACCCTTGGTATACAGGCCCCACAAATCAGAAAGATATATACAGTGAAATGTACGTGTGCAGCATACAACAGAACATTGAGCAGGGATGTGAAAGGGAACCCCAATTGGAACCTTTATTGCTACTATGGTCACAATTCCCTCCAGATTCTCACATGAGTTAAGACAGTCACATGACCACATCTTGTATGCGATATTGAAAATGACAAATCGATTTGACTAGTATGGTGAATTTCCCATCAATTGGCGAAACACTCCAGAAATCAAACATCACCAAACATTACACTCTGGGCAAAGCGGATTTACAAATCATGCGACTTACAGTAATGTTGACCATTTCAATGCAATTTTCAAAGACATCTGACACAGATCTCTATGCAAATTGCCACTAAAGTAGAACATGTACTACTTAAGAAATCAGTGTTTGAAACACACCCATATGGTCGCTCTAATACAGTGTTTCTCAACTCCAGTCCTCCTGGACCCCCAACAGGTCATGTTTTCAGGATTTCCCTCAGATGAAACAGCTGTGGTAATTACTAAGGCAGTGAAACTGATCAAATCACCTGTGCAAAATAATGGAAATCCTGAAAACATGACCTGTTGGGGGTCCATGAGGACTGGAGTTGAGAAACACTGCTCTAATAGCAGACAATAGGGTGCGACTTTGCAGACGATTGACAACTTGCATGCTGTGCAAATCACATGCCAAGTCCCACTCAATGTGCACGCTATTGTATCGTTCATATTGTTGTGGTTCAAACTTGGTCGTAGCCGCAAGTAATAATAGAGTAATGAATACACTACTTTTCATGCAATTTGCTGAGAGATCGGTGTCGGATGTCTTGCAAATTGCACTTGAAATCACCATGTACCCCGACTTTGAAATCATGCAACTTCTATGCAAGTCACATGATGTGACTGTGGTGTCAATAACACCACTTAGAAATCTGCTTTAATGTGACCGGGTGGCCCCCAGTAACATTGTTTGGGATTGCCATGCAATTGGCATGACAGGCGACTTGCAAATCGTAGACCAAGTCGCACCCTATTGGCCACTGTAGGCTCTGTTCACATCCAATTGGATTGTGAACTCGTGCAACTTCACTGTAAGTTGGGCAATTGCCGCATCGGATTAGATGTGACAGTGGTGTTGGCCCCCAGTAACATTGGGTGCAATTTGCCATGCAAAGAGCAAGCTGCTGGCCATGCCAATCACATGACAAGTCGCATCCAGGGTGTGCAATTTCAGGAGTGATTTGTGCATTGACATCGTACCTGATATTGGATATAATGAATGTGAATGTGAGTGTATTAACATACGCCATTTGTTGCAGCGAGAGTTCAAAGGTATTTGAGAATTGTGGCCAATTATTAGCAATTTAACACAATTGAAAACACAACTAGTTAGTAATTCTCTAGAAAACACAGTAAAATTGGCAACTTAAAGAGTAATTTTCAATTGCATATAGTGTGAGCGAAGCAGGAAAATCAACAAAGGAAATAAATCTTTGAAGGCGTGCGGTACCTGCCTGCTGGGATACGGGTCTGCTATGCATTTGGGGGAAAAATGCACGCCAGGATTTGTGACAAGTTTGATGTGTGGATTCACCAACCAAGTCTTTTCTCTCTCGCTCACTCTTCTGAATGTCTCTCTTTATCACTCTTCAGTATGTATATCTCGCTCACTCTTCTTCGTCTCACTGGCTCGCTCTTCTCTCTCTCTGTCAGCTCTTTGCTTGCCAAATCCTTCACAAAAGTGGGTGGAGTGTAAACCATCCTTATCAAATCTATTAGTAGTCCAGGCCCTTACTTTATCCCATTGTATGACATTCACATAAGGTGCAGCTTTGAAGGTGTTTCAACAGACAAGGCCTCCTTCTAATTCACATTTTAGGGATCATTTAGACAGAAAGCAAAGATGTTGCCAGAACATCTATTTGAAGACAGCCACACATGGAGATCATGCTACTTCCTTGGCGTGGTTGGGATTCAAACCGACAACCCTAGAGTTGTGAGGCAGTAGTGCTAACCACTAATCCACGGAGCTACATTGCTAATCCAGCCTGTATTTCTGTGCTGTGAATCAATCCTAAATCCCTGGGCAAGGTCAGTGTAACTACCAGATATCTCCAATGTGACACAAATGTTATGCTATGTTACCAATTCAGATGTATGTTGGTTCTATGTATCCCAATACAAAGGATTGCAATACTAATACAGGCGTACCTCGGTTTACCAACGCCTCAGGGAACGTCATATTTGGGGTACAAATGCCAAACCATTTCAGTTCATTGTTCTGTTTACAAATGTTTGAATAATTTGGTACGGGCACGTGGCCTGGTATGGTTCAGGAAGGGGGGGGGGGGCGCTCGCTCGTCCCCCCCCCCCCCCCCTTTCCTGACCTGCCGGGCTGCATGCTCGGATAAGTATGTGTTATGGATTTTGGGGGGTACCCCATGCTGTTTTTTATACCCCTTAACATCCATACGAGACCCGAAGGGCTTAGTATGGATGGGAGGGGGGACCCCACGCCGGTTATTTAAAACACTGTTTATAATGCCCTGCAATACTTTGACATTCAACTGTCAGTGGGGAACTCCGCCGACAGCTGAAACATGAGCGCTGCATTGGTTTTCACTACTAAAATGCCGCATGAGTTGATAACATATCATGCGGGATTGTAGGAGCAACAGCCATGTGTTAATGTTTCAGCTGTCAGCGGGGTTCCCCACTGACAGCTGAATGTAAAATAATTCCCTTTATTGCAGAAATAATAAAAAAAAAGCATGGGGTCCCCCCTCCCATCTGTACCAAGCCCTTCGGATCTGGTATGGATATTAAGGGGGAACTCCATGCTGAAATTTAAAAAAAAACAGCGTGGGTCCCCCTCAATACCCATACCAGACCCTTATCCGAGCATGCAGCCCGGCAGGTCAGAAAAGGGGGGGGACCCTGTACTGTGTTTTTTTTACACCACACTTTTTTTTTTGTGAAGGAGTCTGCGGGAGCATGTACCGCAGACTCCTTCACGTAGGGGGCGGGATCTGGGGGCCCCCTTGTTAAAGGGGGCTTCCAGATTCTGATAAGCCCCCCGCCCGCAGACCCCCACAACCACCAGCCAGGGTTGTGGGGAAGAGGCCCTTGTCCTCATCAACATGGGGACAAGGTGCTTTGGGGGGGGAGCCCCCCCTGCCCCAAAGCACCCCCCCATGTTGAGGGCATGTGGCCTGGTATGGTTCAGGTTTTCTGACCTGCCGGGCTGCATGCTCGGATAAGGGTCTGGTATGGATATTGAGGGGGACCCACGCTGTTTTTTTTTTAAATTTCAGCGTGGAGTTCCCCCTTAATATCCATACCAGACCTGAAGGGCTTGGTAAGGATGAGAGGGGGGACCCACGCTGTTTTTTTTTTGTTTTTTTTTATTGCGGACCTTTATTTTTACATTCAGCTGTCAAAATAAATATTATCTAGACCTTTGAAATAAGTAAAATCATTACAGAAATAATTATAAAGTATAAGAAACAAAAATAGAATCACTAGAACTAAGGAAATCAAATTAGATTACATGAAGATATGCCGAGTGCTGTTTATTAAACACAATAGACGCGAGCGAGTGCCGGCTGTCAGAGGAATCCACAGTAAGATTCACTATTAGGCAGTGGCTAAAAAGCAAACGCCCATGGCAGAAGTCTAAAATGTGTTCTGCACATGCTCAGTTGTATCTGCCAAAGACACTGCACGGGCGTCTAGATTTTTACTGTGTCGATTTCCTTCAAAAAAACGATTTTTAACACATTCTTAATTTTTTTGGAAATAGCAGATATTGTTTAAAGTGAAGTCCTGATATTTGGCAAAGCAAATTTCTAAGTGAACATGTCTCTGCAGTGATTTTTCATGGTGTTAGACTTGCTTCTTAGCAAGTCTGCTTTGTGAGTCTGATTCCGGGCGTGTGTCTTTTTGTGAATTAGATTGGACATCTGCTTATGGGCTCTGGTCAATAGTGAATTAGGCTGGCCATACATTATACAATTATCTGCAGATTTTTGGTTTAGATTTACCAAAAACCATATAATATGAGGTCAAACCTAAACAACACTTTCAGTTGTATCCAATTAGGCAGGCCCTTGCACTACATAGTTGAAGGTAAATCTAAAGGAAATTGGGCAGAAAATCTGCAGATAATTGTATAATGTATGGCCAGCCTTAGGTTGCAGGGTAAAAAATAGACAGACGCCCATGAAAATTGGGCTTAAGCCCATGAATATGCGTCCACGCCCAATAGTGAATCAGGGCCAATATGTCTTTCAGCAGATAGCTTAGGGTGACTGCTTTCCGAAAAGGGGTCATTTGGGGGTGTTTGTTCTATCCTGGTATTTTAGCACCTCAAGAGATGTGATGGGCGGTCAGAAAGTAAAAGCTGTGTAAATTTCAAATTATCTATACCATAGTTTGTAGACCCTATAACTTTCACACAAAGCAATCAATATACACTTATTGGGATTTTTTTTACCAAAAACATGGAGCAGAATACATTTTGGCTTAAATTTATGACTAACTTTGAGTTTACGATATATTTTTTATAGCTGAAAGTAGAAAATATTGTTTTTTTTCATAATTTTCGTGTTTTTTTTGTTGATAGCGCAAAAAATAAAAAGCGCACAGGTGATCAAATACCCCCAAAAGAAAGCTCTATTTGTGCGAAAAAAAGGAGGTAAATTTCGTTTGGGTACAGCATTGCATGACCGCGCAATTATCATTTGAATTAGTGCAGCGCTGTATAGCAAAAAAAGGCATAAATTACAGTATCTATACCATAGTTTGTAGACGCTATAACGTTCACACAAAGCAATCAATATACACTTATTGGGATTTTTTTACCAAAAACATGGAGCAGAACACATTTTGGCTTAAATTTATAACTAACTTTGAGTTTACGATATATTTTTTATAGCTGTAAAGTAGAAAATATTGTTTTTTTTTCAAAATTTTTGTGTTTTTTTGTTTATAGCGCAAAAAATAAAAAGCACACAGATGATAAAATACCACCAAAAGAAAGCTTTATTTGTGTGAAAAAAAAGACGTAAATTTCGTTTGGGTACTGCATTGCATGACCGCGCAATTATCATTTGAATTAGTGCAGCGCCAAACAGCAAAAAAAGGCCTGGTCATTAAGGAGGGTAAATCCTCAGGAGCTCAAGTGGTTAAATACCACCAACAGAAAGCTCTAGTTGTGTGAAAAAAAGGTCAAATTTTAGTTTGGGTACAATGTTGTATGAGCGCGCAATTGTCATTCAAAGTGTGAGAGCGCTGAAAGCTGAAAATTGGCCTGGGCAGGAAGAGGGTAAAAGTGCCCGGTATGGAAGCGGTTAAGCACTGAGCTATAGCTACTTGACATTGGGCAAGTGACAGTTGGCCGTTTTTGAAAACAAGGGTCAGTTTGACAGAGTCTATACCTGGTAACCTCCATAGCACAGTAGGGAGAGTGCCCGTCCAAAGAGTGCATGGTCGTAGGTTCGAGGCTTACCTCTGCCAAGCGCGTCTATGTATGTACTGGACATGAGATAAATGGAAGTTACTAAATTTTTTTTTTTTTTGGGCTTTGTTTTTTTTTTTAACATTCATTTTCTCTCATTTTATCCATTTGGAAAGCCTTTCATGGTCCCAGTGTGGGTAAAAGAGTCCAGACTGGAAGTGGTTAACCACTTGAGCTCCTGAGGATTTACCCCCCTTAATGACCAGGCCTTTTTTTGCTGTTTGGCGCTGCACTAATTCAAATGATAATTGCGCGGTCATGCAATGCTGTACCCAAACGAAATTTACCTCCTTTTTTTCACACAAATAGAGCTTTCTTTTGGTGGTATTTTATCACCTGTGCGCTTTTTATTTTTTGCGCTATAAACAAAAAAAACACAAAAATTAAAAAAAAAACCTATATTTTCTACTTTCAGCTATAAAAAATATATCGTAAACTCAAAGTTAGTCATAAATTTAAGCCAAAATGTATTCTGCTCCATGTTTTTGGTAAAAAAAAATCCCAATAAGTGTATATTGATTGCTTTGTGTGAAAGTTATAGAATCTACAAACTATGGTATAGATAATTTGAAATTTACACAGCTTTTACTTTCTGACCGCCCATCACATCTCTTGAGGTGCTAAAATACCAGGATAGAACAAACACCCCCCAAATGACCCCTTTTCGGAAAGCAGACACCCTAAGCTATCTGCTGAAAGACATATTGGCCTTGATTCACTAAGATGTGAGTGTATTAGCAGAGACTGACCATTCAGGCAGAATCCGGTCAATCAATCAGTCGTCTGACCAGCGTCTAGCAAGCTCATTGACGAGCGTCTACTGACTACTTTGCTATCACTAAATGTGGTATCCCGTCTGGCACATTTTTAGGTGCAATACCGGATATGTTCGCTAGATGGCGCACAAGCGCGGGCTTTATTAACATTGGCGTTCTTATGATGGCAAAATAGAATTCTTAGAATGTAATAAATAGTACACCTGTATTAGAAGTTTCTATTTTCTTCTATTTCTTTTCTTGCTGTGTCTCCAAAATGATCAGGAAACTAATGCATTTACTAATGAATGTCATACATTCTGTACTCAAATGTTAAACATTTTCACACTTATATCTCAAATAATTTATATACTTCTAATTTCCCAATATAATTATATATCTTCATTCTCTTTAATCACGTAACTATTCTATGGTAAAGACAAGTGCAGCGCTATAAATGCATGTGATCAATAATGAACGCATGTAAAAACCAAAAAGTGCAAAGAATTGCAACAATGATGTAATATTGTAAATGGTGCTAAAATAAGTTCATAGAATCATTCCTGAATAATGGAATGTCCTTCGTGTGAGAGTACCAACTCAGAGAGTGCCTATGAATGGCACGTGTGGTCTCGTGGATGAATGTTACTTGCGTACTGTTCTTCTGCCAATTAGGAAATGTGCAAGTTTCATGCCGTGTATATTTCATTGTAACTTTTTCTCTTTTAAATCTGTCTCCTTATACAACTTGACCCCCTCCCCCACCCCATCATCACCTGTCCCATATGCAAATCTATGGATCACCGCCCCACTCTTTAACTATCTATTTACTGATCAAGTGAATGTGTCTCATTTTCTATCAGCTACAGCTCAGATCTCACATTATTATACAATTGCTGATTGTATCTCACCACTAGTCTGATTGAATTCACAATTCCTGGTCAGTCCTGTTCCCTGACCTCTAATAACCTTTAGGGCCAGTTCACACTACATGTGTTTCAGTTGCTTTTTCAGCATCACAAACGCACAGAAAGAAGGTTATATGGTTGTCAATGTCATAGTTCACATCAGCGCTTGCATTTTCAATGCATTGCAGGTGCTGTAAACAAAGTTGACCACGCTGCATTGTTTCTGCACAGAACTGTACTGGAACACATTGAAACGTCCTTGAATGTACTAAAACGCACATGTCCCTAACTACATTGAATACAAAGAAAATAGAAAAAAATAAGTGGAAGGGATACAAAAATGCAATGTAAACATGTCCAAAACGCATCCAAAATGTACTGGAACACACTAAACATGCATGCCAAAAGGCCATGAAAAAAACCCATCAGGAACACATCTAGACTGTTTCTATAGTGTGAACCAGCCCTTAGGACTTGTTCACACCATTGGTGGTGCAAAAACGCATGCAAGAACACACATTTTCCAGCACAGCAAAGAAATGCAATGCCCTATGTAGATGTGCGCAGGTACCATGATGAAAACGTTGTTGCACCTACACACGTCTATTAAAAACAGCCCCATTCACAGCCACAAATACGCATGGCACCACACTACTGTGCGGTTAGGTGCGACACACTTGGAAAATAACATAAAAATAAGCCAACATGGCTAAAACATATCTTGAAAATATGGGGACTCTGATATCCGGCGACAGTCCGTTCACGAACGAGAAGCAATTCTGCACCCCTAAAACCAACATAGAGGAAAGGGATGGTCAAATTGCTGTGCTGCTTCCAAACCACCTCTGGCATGCCAGGGTCATTATGCAGGTCCTCGATGCCAATTCTTGCCTGCGGCCACAAAATATCCACTGGCCACAAGTGAAGGTGAGTGGAGGACGTGAAGGTGGATTTCTACCAGCTTCAACCGCAAGCAGTACCACTCCTGAAAAATGAGAACAAATAATCATTGACACGTCATCATGACAGTCAATTCTCAGTGCAGGCTATCTAGAGTGTCTTTCATTTTTAACCATTTCAAGAGTTCAAGGAAACATTCTTGGAGCATCTACTGTGTTTGGAAAGGCCAAAGGTCCCCCCCCTCCCCCAGGCACACTAATGCTTATGCAGGCCATAGACGGGGAGAAAAACAGCAGATTTTTCTTTTAAAAAATGAAAAATCGGTTGTTCAAGCGGCCGATGTTACTAGCAATGGTAAAAAAAAAAAATCGGCCGATTTTCATCCCGTCTACAGCCGGCAAAAAGTGTCCCTGCAGAGAGCTCCGCTATTTCTTTGACAGTTCTTTGACATTTATAGCGGTTGCAACAATGTATTTGTATCCATTTCGGATACAGATGTTTTTAATCGGAAACAAATAGATACAATGTTGCAACCGCTGTAAATGTCAAGGAACTGTCAAAGAAATAGCGGAGCTCTCTGCAGGGACACTTTTTGCCATACTGGGATTCCTCTCGTTTTTCATCCTTCTTCTTCCTCTTCTTCTTCTTCTTCATCATCATCCTCTTCTACTTCTTCTTCATCATCATCCTCTTCTTCTTCATCATCATCCTCTTCTTCTTCTTCATCATCATCCTCTTCTTCATCATCCTCTTCTTCTTCATCATCTTCATCATCCTCTTCTTCCTCTTCATCATCTTCTTCTTCTTCCTCATCATCTTCTTCATCATCATCCTCTTCTTCTTCTTCATCATCATCCTCTTCTTCTTCTTCTTCTTCTTCATCATCATCATCCTCTTCTTCTTCCTCTTCATCATCTTCTTCTTCTTCATCATCATCATCATCCTCATCATCTTCTTCATCATCATCCTCTTCTTCATCATCATCATCCTCTTCTTCTTCTTCTTCTTCATCATCATCCTCTTCTTCTTCATCATCATCATCATCCTCTTCTTCTTCTTCTTCATCATCATCATCATCATCCTCTTCTTCTTCATCATCCTCTTCTTCTTCTTCTTCTTCACCATCATCCTCTTCTTCTTCTTCTTCTTCTTCTTCTTCTTCATCCTCTTCTTCTTCTTCATCATCATCATCCTCTTCTTCTTCATCATCATCTTCATCATCATCCTCTTCTTCATCGTCTTCTTCTTCATCATCATCACCCTCTGCATCATCATCCTCTTCTTCATCATCATCATCCTTTTCTTCATCATCATCATCCTCTTCTTCTTCTTCATCATCATCCTCTTCTTCTTCATCATCCTCTTCTTCATCACCCTCTTCTTCTTCATCATCTTCTTCATCATCATCATCCTCTTCTTCTTCTTCTTCTTCTTCATCATCATCCTCCTCTTCATCATCTTCTTCTTCTTCATCATCATCATCATCCTCTTCATCATCATCCTCTTCTTCATCATCTTCTTCATCATCCTCTTCTTCTTTTTCTTCTTTTTGTCTTCCTCTTGCAGGTCACTGCTCATGTGCAGATTTTTTATCAGTAAAAAATCGGCCGATTTGCCCATCATTGCCGCGAAAATCGGCCGATCGGCAAATTCGGCCGTTTTTTTCCAACTTTACCGAAAAAAAAAATCTGCCAAAATACCGAAAGACGGCCGAACAAATAGCCCACTAACGATCCGAAAATCGGCCGATTTTCGACCCACCTATGGCCTGCATAAGATATGGTGTGGCCCTAGGGTCAATGTGTGTTTAGAATACTTCCAAAATGCACATACAAAAACACTCCATCCAAATGCATGTTGCATTTCTATAGCATGTTAAACAGAAGAATAACGCACTTACATAATGTTAACATGCGCAAGTAAAAATAGACAAAATCCACATCCTTTTATTCTGGCTTCACATACACGCATTGTGGTCTAACACCGCACTCCTGGGCAAATCACATGCAATTTGTGTGCGTTGCAATTAGAGACAAACATTTTGCACACCTCAAATTGCACCGCATCCGGGCCAAAAATGTGCAGGACCCTTTTTCAGGGTATGCACATGGGTGTGAATAGGCATGCCATCCAATTTGGCAAATCGCAATACGCTTTGTGTACCAATTTTGGTGTGTTGGTAACTTCACCTAGAAAGCCGCAGCAGGTGGCATGAAGGGGTTGCGGTTGCGATGCGGTGCAGCGCTTGCACAGAAAACACTGCAAATTTCACATCGCATCTGTGTGACACCAGAATGTGCCAATATGTGGCTTGACAAAGCACAGTGGTCAGTGCAGATTATTTTCAATCCATGTTTTTTACACTTTTCATTCACTGGTTTAACTCAGGTGATCGTTAATCCCAATTATCTCCGGAGATCACATGCAGCCCCTCAACCATCTACACATATCTCTGGAAATCTATACAGATCTCCTTGAAAAAATGTCTCCTCTCTTCTTCGGAAAACAATTGTCCTCCACCTCATAAACAGGGGGACAGAGAAGACTTCTCCTTGATAACTAAAATCAGATTAATTATCTGTGCTTAATAAACATACACCAATACTGCAAATGCATTGTACTGTCCAAGGCATTGCACACTAATGCATTGCACACTAGAAATGTCAAATGCGTTAGTGTGTACAGTGCATGAGTGTAAAATGCTTTAGTGCACACTGCAGTGTACAACGCATTGCACACTGTAATACACTGTACAATGTAATACCGTGTACACCCACACATTGTACAATGTAATACCGTGTACACCCACACATTGTAGACTAATGCACTGTACACTATCATGTAGGATGGAGCTACGCATTGCACACTGTGATACCGTGTACACCCACACATTGTAGACTGTAATGCACTGTACACTGTCATGCAGGATGGAGCAACGCATTGCCCACTGTGATACCGTGTACACCCACACATTGTAGACTGTAATGCACTGTACACTGTCATGCAGGATAGAGCAACGCATTGCACACTGTGATACCGTGTACACCCACACATTGTAGACTGTAATGCACTGTACACTGTCATGCAGGATAGAGCTACGCATTGCCCACTGTGATACCGTGTACACCCACACATTGTAGACTGTAATGCACTGTACACTGTCATGCAGGATAGAGCTACGCATTGCACACTGTGATACCGTGTACACCCACACATTGTAGACTGTAATGCACTGTACACTGTCATGCAGGCTGGAGCTACGCATTGCACACTGTGATACGCTGTCCACTGTCATGCAGAATCCAGCAACGCATTGCACACTGTAATACCATGTACACCAACACATTGTAGAATGTAATGCATTATACGCAGTATACATGTCCAGATATTCAAAGATTAGCCATGAAGGCCTAGCTGGTTTCCTATTTGGTGACCGCAGATAGCCGAATAACGCTACACTGCATCCAGGCAGCTCTGGGAGGGTGTCATATGACATCCTGGCAGAACGCGCTCTCCGTGATTGCTGTGTCCTAAGGACACAGCTGATCACGTGATGTGGTGAAGGCCAATCACAGCGGCTTTTTACCATGTGATCAGCCATGTCCAATGACACGCTGATCACCGGGAAATGCATTTGCCGGGTCTTGGCTGCACTTTCATCACGCTGTCAGAATGTGTGGAAAGTACTGCCGAGAACCAGCAGTTATCAAAGCAGGGGTCGGCCCCGATGATCAGTGCCCACCAGCGCCACCCAACAGTTCCGCCCACCTGTGGCCAGCAGTGCCGCCCACCAGTGCTGCCTCATCAACGCACATCAGTGTTGCTAAATTACCAGTTTACCAAATGTTATAATATAAACAGACTTTTATTCATTATGAGCTATTTTGTGGTTTATCGAGCAAAAAGTAAAACTCACAGCAGCAAGTCAATACCACCCAAAGAAAGCTCTATTTGTCTGAAAAAACTGATATAAATTTAAGATGGGTACAATGTGGCATGACCGCACAATTGTCATTCAAAGTGTAACAGTGCAGAAAGATGAAAATTGGCCAGGACAGGAAGGGGGTAGGAGTACCCAGTAGGCAAGTGGTTAATATCATTGACCCATCAATACCCAGGAGCTAATGTGCAGATAAGTAGCATGTGCACCAAGTGAGATTCTGCTAGGCCCCACCCACAAAATTACAATTACCTGTCCCTCACATGTTATAAACATATTTGCAATGGCCACACTTACTTTACATATAAGGATCATCTCCTCAGTTGAGAACTGTGCTCTCGCCATGTCCAAATGCCAATAAAATTATCAAAATTTTCAACCAACACAAAACCTCCATCCACTTACACTCCCCACAACCACTTCCGGGTGCGCGCGCACGTGATGACGGACTTCCAGGATAGCCGTTCATGCGCCATGCGGACACCTGTTTGGTGCTTATTTGTTTGCAATCGCACATTTCTATGCACGGCTATGATAGCTTTCGCGAATGTGTGTTTCTTATTGATTTGTTTTTTTTAACCTTAGCTAATATTTGTTGCCAAAGGCCAAAAATCAACAAAGTGTGGACGATTTTATTACTGTAAATCGAATTGTAGAAAACTTGTAGCTGGCTGCACAGTGAATGTGACATTCATTAGTACAGAACAATATTGTGGTGCAAGTGGGTTTTCTTTTTTTTTTTGGTTTTGAAAAAGCCAGTTTACACACACTTGCATATTCACACTCATATAATCTGCTCAAATGTAGCTTGTAAAAGTATACAAAGTAACTATTAAGGTTGTTCATATATTGAACATAAAATAAACACAAAAACATCGGTCAAACATTTATTGATCAAATATATCTTCATTTATTTGGTCAGCAGGAACAAGTAGGTATAGTCAATATCTTGGTGAGTCACAAAAAGAATAGGATTGATGTGGCAAAAATAAAACACTCCTGCTCATAAGAGCTTACAATCTAAAGATACTTCTAATGAACTGTGTGTGCTCAGGTTATAGCAGGAAACGAAGGGGAAGAGGAATCAAGTAACATTTTCGTGCACATAAGATTTACTTACACAATCACGTAGTATAAAGATCCATTCACAAAAAAAAGTCTACAGATCAAAATATCAAGAAAACAAAGCATGTGAAAAAAAACCCTCCCACCTCTACAAATCCCCTCCCACCTCTACAAATCCCCTACACATACATTTGTCAGCAGGTTTGTCAGAAAAATGCATTGGAGTCTAAATAAGCAAGCAAAATTAAAACAAGAGCAGATTTTAAACAAAACGATTGACATGTGTGAGGCTTTCAATGCAAAGAGAAAAAACACAATCATTGTGCAATAACACACAAACACACTTTACAAGGCCAAAAATATGCAAACATTTCCAGCCCACTTCCAAACACAGCCTGAGTGGTGTCTGGGGCAATTCAGCACAAAATCTCTTCTTCCCCCAAACCACTACAAGCAAGGACTTAGTCACAAACCACCCGGCCTAGTAACAGGCCAAATCACTCCCTACTGCACGTCTTTATATAAGCTAGGTTGTATTTGGAGCGTGCCAAACAAGGCCCCACACCCAATGAAGCCTCACCCACCACTGACCTTAAGTTGGTCAGTGAAAGTGTTTTCACCTGATGAATCCGCTTCCTACCTGCATTAACCCTTGGTATACAGGCCCCACAAATCAGAAAGATATATACAGTGAAATGTACGTGTGCAGCATACAACAGAACATTGAGCAGGGATGTGAAAGGGAACCCCAATTGGAACCTTTATTGCTACTATGGTCACAATTCCCTCCAGATTCTCACATGAGTTAAGACAGTCACATGACCACATCTTGTATGCGATATTGAAAATGACAAATCGATTTGACTAGTATGGTGAATTTCCCATCAATTGGCGAAACACTCCAGAAATCAAACATCACCAAACATTACACTCTGGGCAAAGCGGATTTACAAATCATGCGACTTACAGTAATGTTGACCATTTCAATGCAATTTTCAAAGACATCTGACACAGATCTCTATGCAAATTGCCACTAAAGTAGAACATGTACTACTTAAGAAATCAGTGTTTGAAACACACCCATATGGTCGCTCTAATACAGTGTTTCTCAACTCCAGTCCTCCTGGACCCCCAACAGGTCATGTTTTCAGGATTTCCCTCAGATGAAACAGCTGTGGTAATTACTAAGGCAGTGAAACTGATCAAATCACCTGTGCAAAATAATGGAAATCCTGAAAACATGACCTGTTGGGGGTCCATGAGGACTGGAGTTGAGAAACACTGCTCTAATAGCAGACAATAGGGTGCGACTTTGCAGACGATTTACAACTTGCATGCTGTGCAAATCACATGCCAAGTCCCACTCAATGTGCACGCTATTGTATCGTTCATATTGTTGTGGTTCAAACTTGGTCGTAGCCGCAAGTAATAATAGAGTAATGAATACACTACTTTTCATGCAATTTGCTGAGAGATCGGTGTCGGATGTCTTGCAAATTGCACTTGAAATCACCATGTACCCCGACTTTGAAATCATGCAACTTCTATGCAAGTCACATGATGTGACTGTGGTGTCAATAACACCACTTAGAAATCTGCTTTAATGTGACCGGGTGGCCCCCAGTAACATTGTTTGGGATTGCCATGCAATTGGCATGACAGGCGACTTGCAAATCGTAGACCAAGTCGCACCCTATTGGCCACTGTAGGCTCTGTTCACATCCAATTGGATTGTGAACTCGTGCAACTTCACTGTAAGTTGGGCAATTGCCGCATCGGATTAGATGTGACAGTGGTGTTGGCCCCCAGTAACATTGGGTGCAATTTGCCATGCAAAGAGCAAGCTGCTGGCCATGCCAATCACATGACAAGTCGCATCCAGGGTGTGCAATTTCAGGAGTGATTTGTGCATTGACATCGTACCTGATATTGGATATAATGAATGTGAATGTGAGTGTATTAACATACGCCATTTGTTGCAGCGAGAGTTCAAAGGTATTTGAGAATTGTGGCCAATTATTAGCAATTTAACACAATTGAAAACACAACTAGTTAGTAATTCTCTAGAAAACACAGTAAAATTGGCAACTTAAAGAGTAATTTTCAATTGCATATAGTGTGAGCGAAGCAGGAAAATCAACAAAGGAAATAAATCTTTGAAGGCGTGCGGTACCTGCCTGCTGGGATACGGGTCTGCTATGCATTTGGGGGAAAAATGCACGCCAGGATTTGTGACAAGTTTGATGTGTGGATTCACCAACCAAGTCTTTTCTCTCTCGCTCACTCTTCTGAATGTCTCTCTTTATCACTCTTCAGTATGTATATCTCGCTCACTCTTCTTCGTCTCACTGGCTCGCTCTTCTCTCTCTCTGTCAGCTCTTTGCTTGCCAAATCCTTCACAAAAGTGGGTGGAGTGTAAACCATCCTTATCAAATCTATTAGTAGTCCAGGCCCTTACTTTATCCCATTGTATGACATTCACATAAGGTGCAGCTTTGAAGGTGTTTCAACAGACAAGGCCTCCTTCTAATTCACATTTTAGGGATCATTTAGACAGAAAGCAAAGATGTTGCCAGAACATCTATTTGAAGACAGCCACACATGGAGATCATGCTACTTCCTTGGCGTGGTTGGGATTCAAACCGACAACCCTAGAGTTGTGAGGCAGTAGTGCTAACCACTAATCCACGGAGCTACATTGCTAATCCAGCCTGTATTTCTGTGCTGTGAATCAATCCTAAATCCCTGGGCAAGGTCAGTGTAACTACCAGATATCTCCAATGTGACACAAATGTTATGCTATGTTACCAATTCAGATGTATGTTGGTTCTATGTATCCCAATACAAAGGATTGCAATACTAATACAGGCGTACCTCGGTTTACCAACGCCTCAGGGAACGTCATATTTGGGGTACAAATGCCAAACCATTTCAGTTCATTGTTCTGTTTACAAATGTTTGAATAATTTGGTACGGGCACGTGGCCTGGTATGGTTCAGGAAGGGGGGGGGGGGCGCTCGCTCGTCCCCCCCCCCCCCTTTCCTGACCTGCCGGGCTGCATGCTCGGATAAGTATGTGTTATGGATTTTGGGGGGTACCCCATGCTGTTTTTTATACCCCTTAACATCCATACGAGACCCGAAGGGCTTAGTATGGATGGGAGGGGGGACCCCACGCCGGTTATTTAAAACACTGTTTATAATGCCCTGCAATACTTTGACATTCAACTGTCAGTGGGGAACTCCGCCGACAGCTGAAACATGAGCGCTGCATTGGTTTTCACTACTAAAATGCCGCATGAGTTGATAACATATCATGCGGGATTGTAGGAGCAACAGCCATGTGTTAATGTTTCAGCTGTCAGCGGGGTTCCCCACTGACAGCTGAATGTAAAATAATTCCCTTTATTGCAGAAATAATAAAAAAAAAGCATGGGGTCCCCCCTCCCATCTGTACCAAGCCCTTCGGATCTGGTATGGATATTAAGGGGGAACTCCATGCTGAAATTTAAAAAAAAACAGCGTGGGTCCCCCTCAATACCCATACCAGACCCTTATCCGAGCATGCAGCCCGGCAGGTCAGAAAAGGGGGGGGACCCTGTACTGTGTTTTTTTTACACCACACTTTTTTTTTTGTGAAGGAGTCTGCGGGAGCATGTACCGCAGACTCCTTCACGTAGGGGGCGGGATCTGGGGGCCCCCTTGTTAAAGGGGGCTTCCAGATTCTGATAAGCCCCCCGCCCGCAGACCCCCACAACCACCAGCCAGGGTTGTGGGGAAGAGGCCCTTGTCCTCATCAACATGGGGACAAGGTGCTTTGGGGGGGGAGCCCCCCCTGCCCCAAAGCACCCCCCCATGTTGAGGGCATGTGGCCTGGTATGGTTCAGGTTTTCTGACCTGCCGGGCTGCATGCTCGGATAAGGGTCTGGTATGGATATTGAGGGGGACCCACGCTGTTTTTTTTTTAAATTTCAGCGTGGAGTTCCCCCTTAATATCCATACCAGACCTGAAGGGCTTGGTAAGGATGAGAGGGGGGACCCACGCTGTTTTTTTTTTGTTTTTTTTTATTGCGGACCTTTATTTTTACATTCAGCTGTCAAAATAAATATTATCTAGACCTTTGAAATAAGTAAAATCATTACAGAAATAATTATAAAGTATAAGAAACAAAAATAGAATCACTAGAACTAAGGAAATCAAATTAGATTACATGAAGATATGCCGAGTGCTGTTTATTAAACACAATAGACGCGAGCGAGTGCCGGCTGTCAGAGGAATCCACAGTAAGATTCACTATTAGGCAGTGGCTAAAAAGCAAACGCCCATGGCAGAAGTCTAAAATGTGTTCTGCACATGCTCAGTTGTATCTGCCAAAGACACTGCACGGGCGTCTAGATTTTTACTGTGTCGATTTCCTTCAAAAAAACGATTTTTAACACATTCTTAATTTTTTTGGAAATAGCAGATATTGTTTAAAGTGAAGTCCTGATATTTGGCAAAGCAAATTTCTAAGTGAACATGTCTCTGCAGTGATTTTTCATGGTGTTAGACTTGCTTCTTAGCAAGTCTGCTTTGTGAGTCTGATTCCGGGCGTGTGTCTTTTTGTGAATTAGATTGGACATCTGCTTATGGGCTCTGGTCAATAGTGAATTAGGCTGGCCATACATTATACAATTATCTGCAGATTTTTGGTTTAGATTTACCAAAAACCATATAATATGAGGTCAAACCTAAACAACACTTTCAGTTGTATCCAATTAGGCAGGCCCTTGCACTACATAGTTGAAGGTAAATCTAAAGGAAATTGGGCAGAAAATCTGCAGATAATTGTATAATGTATGGCCAGCCTTAGGTTGCAGGGTAAAAAATAGACAGACGCCCATGAAAATTGGGCTTAAGCCCATGAATATGCGTCCACGCCCAATAGTGAATCAGGGCCAATATGTCTTTCAGCAGATAGCTTAGGGTGACTGCTTTCCGAAAAGGGGTCATTTGGGGGTGTTTGTTCTATCCTGGTATTTTAGCACCTCAAGAGATGTGATGGGCGGTCAGAAAGTAAAAGCTGTGTAAATTTCAAATTATCTATACCATAGTTTGTAGACCCTATAACTTTCACACAAAGCAATCAATATACACTTATTGGGATTTTTTTTACCAAAAACATGGAGCAGAATACATTTTGGCTTAAATTTATGACTAACTTTGAGTTTACGATATATTTTTTATAGCTGAAAGTAGAAAATATTGTTTTTTTTCATAATTTTCGTGTTTTTTTTGTTGATAGCGCAAAAAATAAAAAGCGCACAGGTGATCAAATACCCCCAAAAGAAAGCTCTATTTGTGCGAAAAAAAGGAGGTAAATTTCGTTTGGGTACAGCATTGCATGACCGCGCAATTATCATTTGAATTAGTGCAGCGCTGTATAGCAAAAAAAGGCATAAATTACAGTATCTATACCATAGTTTGTAGACGCTATAACGTTCACACAAAGCAATCAATATACACTTATTGGGATTTTTTTACCAAAAACATGGAGCAGAACACATTTTGGCTTAAATTTATAACTAACTTTGAGTTTACGATATATTTTTTATAGCTGTAAAGTAGAAAATATTGTTTTTTTTTCAAAATTTTTGTGTTTTTTTGTTTATAGCGCAAAAAATAAAAAGCACACAGATGATAAAATACCACCAAAAGAAAGCTTTATTTGTGTGAAAAAAAAGACGTAAATTTCGTTTGGGTACTGCATTGCATGACCGCGCAATTATCATTTGAATTAGTGCAGCGCCAAACAGCAAAAAAAGGCCTGGTCATTAAGGAGGGTAAATCCTCAGGAGCTCAAGTGGTTAAATACCACCAACAGAAAGCTCTAGTTGTGTGAAAAAAAGGTCAAATTTTAGTTTGGGTACAATGTTGTATGAGCGCGCAATTGTCATTCAAAGTGTGAGAGCGCTGAAAGCTGAAAATTGGCCTGGGCAGGAAGAGGGTAAAAGTGCCCGGTATGGAAGCGGTTAAGCACTGAGCTATAGCTACTTGACATTGGGCAAGTGACAGTTGGCCGTTTTTGAAAACAAGGGTCAGTTTGACAGAGTCTATACCTGGTAACCTCCATAGCACAGTAGGGAGAGTGCCCGTCCAAAGAGTGCATGGTCGTAGGTTCGAGGCTTACCTCTGCCAAGCGCGTCTATGTATGTACTGGACATGAGATAAATGGAAGTTACTAAATTTTTTTTTTTTTTGGGCTTTGTTTTTTTTTTTAACATTCATTTTCTCTCATTTTATCCATTTGGAAAGCCTTTCATGGTCCCAGTGTGGGTAAAAGAGTCCAGACTGGAAGTGGTTAACCACTTGAGCTCCTGAGGATTTACCCCCCTTAATGACCAGGCCTTTTTTTGCTGTTTGGCGCTGCACTAATTCAAATGATAATTGCGCGGTCATGCAATGCTGTACCCAAACGAAATTTACCTCCTTTTTTTCACACAAATAGAGCTTTCTTTTGGTGGTATTTTATCACCTGTGCGCTTTTTATTTTTTGCGCTATAAACAAAAAAAACACAAAAATTAAAAAAAAAACCTATATTTTCTACTTTCAGCTATAAAAAATATATCGTAAACTCAAAGTTAGTCATAAATTTAAGCCAAAATGTATTCTGCTCCATGTTTTTGGTAAAAAAAAATCCCAATAAGTGTATATTGATTGCTTTGTGTGAAAGTTATAGAATCTACAAACTATGGTATAGATAATTTGAAATTTACACAGCTTTTACTTTCTGACCGCCCATCACATCTCTTGAGGTGCTAAAATACCAGGATAGAACAAACACCCCCCAAATGACCCCTTTTCGGAAAGCAGACACCCTAAGCTATCTGCTGAAAGACATATTGGCCTTGATTCACTAAGATGTGAGTGTATTAGCAGAGACTGACCATTCAGGCAGAATCCGGTCAATCAATCAGTCGTCTGACCAGCGTCTAGCAAGCTCATTGACGAGCGTCTACTGACTACTTTGCTATCACTAAATGTGGTATCCCGTCTGGCACATTTTTAGGTGCAATACCGGATATGTTCGCTAGATGGCGCACAAGCGCGGGCTTTATTAACATTGGCGTTCTTATGATGGCAAAATAGAATTCTTAGAATGTAATAAATAGTACACCTGTATTAGAAGTTTCTATTTTCTTCTATTTCTTTTCTTGCTGTGTCTCCAAAATGATCAGGAAACTAATGCATTTACTAATGAATGTCATACATTCTGTACTCAAATGTTAAACATTTTCACACTTATATCTCAAATAATTTATATACTTCTAATTTCCCAATATAATTATATATCTTCATTCTCTTTAATCACGTAACTATTCTATGGTAAAGACAAGTGCAGCGCTATAAATGCATGTGATCAATAATGAACGCATGTAAAAACCAAAAAGTGCAAAGAATTGCAACAATGATGTAATATTGTAAATGGTGCTAAAATAAGTTCATAGAATCATTCCTGAATAATGGAATGTCCTTCGTGTGAGAGTACCAACTCAGAGAGTGCCTATGAATGGCACGTGTGGTCTCGTGGATGAATGTTACTTGCGTACTGTTCTTCTGCCAATTAGGAAATGTGCAAGTTTCATGCCGTGTATATTTCATTGTAACTTTTTCTCTTTTAAATCTGTCTCCTTATACAACTTGACCCCCTCCCCCACCCCATCATCACCTGTCCCATATGCAAATCTATGGATCACCGCCCCACTCTTTAACTATCTATTTACTGATCAAGTGAATGTGTCTCATTTTCTATCAGCTACAGCTCAGATCTCACATTATTATACAATTGCTGATTGTATCTCACCACTAGTCTGATTGAATTCACAATTCCTGGTCAGTCCTGTTCCCTGACCTCTAATAACCTTTAGGGCCAGTTCACACTACATGTGTTTCAGTTGCTTTTTCAGCATCACAAACGCACAGAAAGAAGGTTATATGGTTGTCAATGTCATAGTTCACATCAGCGCTTGCATTTTCAATGCATTGCAGGTGCTGTAAACAAAGTTGACCACGCTGCATTGTTTCTGCACAGAACTGTACTGGAACACATTGAAACGTCCTTGAATGTACTAAAACGCACATGTCCCTAACTACATTGAATACAAAGAAAATAGAAAAAAATAAGTGGAAGGGATACAAAAATGCAATGTAAACATGTCCAAAACGCATCCAAAATGTACTGGAACACACTAAACATGCATGCCAAAAGGCCATGAAAAAAACCCATCAGGAACACATCTAGACTGTTTCTATAGTGTGAACCAGCCCTTAGGACTTGTTCACACCATTGGTGGTGCAAAAACGCATGCAAGAACACACATTTTCCAGCACAGCAAAGAAATGCAATGCCCTATGTAGATGTGCGCAGGTACCATGATGAAAACGTTGTTGCACCTACACACGTCTATTAAAAACAGCCCCATTCACAGCCACAAATACGCATGGCACCACACTACTGTGCGGTTAGGTGCGACACACTTGGAAAATAACATAAAAATAAGCCAACATGGCTAAAACATATCTTGAAAATATGGGGACTCTGATATCCGGCGACAGTCCGTTCACGAACGAGAAGCAATTCTGCACCCCTAAAACCAACATAGAGGAAAGGGATGGTCAAATTGCTGTGCTGCTTCCAAACCACCTCTGGCATGCCAGGGTCATTATGCAGGTCCTCGATGCCAATTCTTGCCTGCGGCCACAAAATATCCACTGGCCACAAGTGAAGGTGAGTGGAGGACGTGAAGGTGGATTTCTACCAGCTTCAACCGCAAGCAGTACCACTCCTGAAAAATGAGAACAAATAATCATTGACACGTCATCATGACAGTCAATTCTCAGTGCAGGCTATCTAGAGTGTCTTTCATTTTTAACCATTTCAAGAGTTCAAGGAAACATTCTTGGAGCATCTACTGTGTTTGGAAAGGCCAAAGGTCCCCCCCCTCCCCCAGGCACACTAATGCTTATGCAGGCCATAGACGGGGAGAAAAACAGCAGATTTTTCTTTTAAAAAATGAAAAATCGGTTGTTCAAGCGGCCGATGTTACTAGCAATGGTAAAAAAAAAAAATCGGCCGATTTTCATCCCGTCTACAGCCGGCAAAAAGTGTCCCTGCAGAGAGCTCCGCTATTTCTTTGACAGTTCTTTGACATTTATAGCGGTTGCAACAATGTATTTGTATCCATTTCGGATACAGATGTTTTTAATCGGAAACAAATAGATACAATGTTGCAACCGCTGTAAATGTCAAGGAACTGTCAAAGAAATAGCGGAGCTCTCTGCAGGGACACTTTTTGCCATACTGGGATTCCTCTCGTTTTTCATCCTTCTTCTTCCTCTTCTTCTTCTTCTTCATCATCATCCTCTTCTACTTCTTCTTCATCATCATCCTCTTCTTCTTCATCATCATCCTCTTCTTCTTCTTCATCATCATCCTCTTCTTCATCATCCTCTTCTTCTTCATCATCTTCATCATCCTCTTCTTCCTCTTCATCATCTTCTTCTTCTTCCTCATCATCTTCTTCATCATCATCCTCTTCTTCTTCTTCATCATCATCCTCTTCTTCTTCTTCTTCTTCTTCATCATCATCATCCTCTTCTTCTTCCTCTTCATCATCTTCTTCTTCTTCATCATCATCATCATCCTCATCATCTTCTTCATCATCATCCTCTTCTTCATCATCATCATCCTCTTCTTCTTCTTCTTCTTCATCATCATCCTCTTCTTCTTCATCATCATCATCATCCTCTTCTTCTTCTTCTTCTTCATCATCATCATCATCATCCTCTTCTTCTTCATCATCCTCTTCTTCTTCTTCTTCTTCACCATCATCCTCTTCTTCTTCTTCTTCTTCTTCTTCTTCTTCATCCTCTTCTTCTTCTTCATCATCATCATCCTCTTCTTCTTCATCATCATCTTCATCATCATCCTCTTCTTCATCGTCTTCTTCTTCATCATCATCACCCTCTGCATCATCATCCTCTTC
Source organism: Staurois parvus (assembly GCF_062004578.1). Classification (NCBI taxonomy): domain Eukaryota; kingdom Metazoa; phylum Chordata; class Amphibia; order Anura; family Ranidae; genus Staurois; species Staurois parvus. The sequence goes on from NW_028318368.1 coordinate 4,040,804, forward strand.
TTCATCATCATCATCCTTTTCTTCATCATCATCATCCTCTTCTTCTTCTTCATCATCATCCTCTTCTTCTTCATCATCCTCTTCTTCATCACCCTCTTCTTCTTCATCATCTTCTTCATCATCATCATCCTCTTCTTCTTCTTCTTCTTCTTCATCATCATCCTCCTCTTCATCATCTTCTTCTTCTTCATCATCATCATCATCCTCTTCATCATCATCCTCTTCTTCATCATCTTCTTCATCATCCTCTTCTTCTTTTTCTTCTTTTTGTCTTCCTCTTGCAGGTCACTGCTCATGTGCAGATTTTTTATCAGTAAAAAATCGGCCGATTTGCCCATCATTGCCGCGAAAATCGGCCGATCGGCAAATTCGGCCGTTTTTTTCCAACTTTACCGAAAAAAAAAATCTGCCAAAATACCGAAAGACGGCCGAACAAATAGCCCACTAACGATCCGAAAATCGGCCGATTTTCGACCCACCTATGGCCTGCATAAGATATGGTGTGGCCCTAGGGTCAATGTGTGTTTAGAATACTTCCAAAATGCACATACAAAAACACTCCATCCAAATGCATGTTGCATTTCTATAGCATGTTAAACAGAAGAATAACGCACTTACATAATGTTAACATGCGCAAGTAAAAATAGACAAAATCCACATCCTTTTATTCTGGCTTCACATACACGCATTGTGGTCTAACACCGCACTCCTGGGCAAATCACATGCAATTTGTGTGCGTTGCAATTAGAGACAAACATTTTGCACACCTCAAATTGCACCGCATCCGGGCCAAAAATGTGCAGGACCCTTTTTCAGGGTATGCACATGGGTGTGAATAGGCATGCCATCCAATTTGGCAAATCGCAATACGCTTTGTGTACCAATTTTGGTGTGTTGGTAACTTCACCTAGAAAGCCGCAGCAGGTGGCATGAAGGGGTTGCGGTTGCGATGCGGTGCAGCGCTTGCACAGAAAACACTGCAAATTTCACATCGCATCTGTGTGACACCAGAATGTGCCAATATGTGGCTTGACAAAGCACAGTGGTCAGTGCAGATTATTTTCAATCCATGTTTTTTACACTTTTCATTCACTGGTTTAACTCAGGTGATCGTTAATCCCAATTATCTCCGGAGATCACATGCAGCCCCTCAACCATCTACACATATCTCTGGAAATCTATACAGATCTCCTTGAAAAAATGTCTCCTCTCTTCTTCGGAAAACAATTGTCCTCCACCTCATAAACAGGGGGACAGAGAAGACTTCTCCTTGATAACTAAAATCAGATTAATTATCTGTGCTTAATAAACATACACCAATACTGCAAATGCATTGTACTGTCCAAGGCATTGCACACTAATGCATTGCACACTAGAAATGTCAAATGCGTTAGTGTGTACAGTGCATGAGTGTAAAATGCTTTAGTGCACACTGCAGTGTACAACGCATTGCACACTGTAATACACTGTACAATGTAATACCGTGTACACCCACACATTGTACAATGTAATACCGTGTACACCCACACATTGTAGACTAATGCACTGTACACTATCATGTAGGATGGAGCTACGCATTGCACACTGTGATACCGTGTACACCCACACATTGTAGACTGTAATGCACTGTACACTGTCATGCAGGATGGAGCAACGCATTGCCCACTGTGATACCGTGTACACCCACACATTGTAGACTGTAATGCACTGTACACTGTCATGCAGGATAGAGCAACGCATTGCACACTGTGATACCGTGTACACCCACACATTGTAGACTGTAATGCACTGTACACTGTCATGCAGGATAGAGCTACGCATTGCCCACTGTGATACCGTGTACACCCACACATTGTAGACTGTAATGCACTGTACACTGTCATGCAGGATAGAGCTACGCATTGCACACTGTGATACCGTGTACACCCACACATTGTAGACTGTAATGCACTGTACACTGTCATGCAGGCTGGAGCTACGCATTGCACACTGTGATACGCTGTCCACTGTCATGCAGAATCCAGCAACGCATTGCACACTGTAATACCATGTACACCAACACATTGTAGAATGTAATGCATTATACGCAGTATACATGTCCAGATATTCAAAGATTAGCCATGAAGGCCTAGCTGGTTTCCTATTTGGTGACCGCAGATAGCCGAATAACGCTACACTGCATCCAGGCAGCTCTGGGAGGGTGTCATATGACATCCTGGCAGAACGCGCTCTCCGTGATTGCTGTGTCCTAAGGACACAGCTGATCACGTGATGTGGTGAAGGCCAATCACAGCGGCTTTTTACCATGTGATCAGCCATGTCCAATGACACGCTGATCACCGGGAAATGCATTTGCCGGGTCTTGGCTGCACTTTCATCACGCTGTCAGAATGTGTGGAAAGTACTGCCGAGAACCAGCAGTTATCAAAGCAGGGGTCGGCCCCGATGATCAGTGCCCACCAGCGCCACCCAACAGTTCCGCCCACCTGTGGCCAGCAGTGCCGCCCACCAGTGCTGCCTCATCAACGCACATCAGTGTTGCTAAATTACCAGTTTACCAAATGTTATAATATAAACAGACTTTTATTCATTATGAGCTATTTTGTGGTTTATCGAGCAAAAAGTAAAACTCACAGCAGCAAGTCAATACCACCCAAAGAAAGCTCTATTTGTCTGAAAAAACTGATATAAATTTAAGATGGGTACAATGTGGCATGACCGCACAATTGTCATTCAAAGTGTAACAGTGCAGAAAGATGAAAATTGGCCAGGACAGGAAGGGGGTAGGAGTACCCAGTAGGCAAGTGGTTAATATCATTGACCCATCAATACCCAGGAGCTAATGTGCAGATAAGTAGCATGTGCACCAAGTGAGATTCTGCTAGGCCCCACCCACAAAATTACAATTACCTGTCCCTCACATGTTATAAACATATTTGCAATGGCCACACTTACTTTACATATAAGGATCATCTCCTCAGTTGAGAACTGTGCTCTCGCCATGTCCAAATGCCAATAAAATTATCAAAATTTTCAACCAACACAAAACCTCCATCCACTTACACTCCCCACAACCACTTCCGGGTGCGCGCGCACGTGATGACGGACTTCCAGGATAGCCGTTCATGCGCCATGCGGACACCTGTTTGGTGCTTATTTGTTTGCAATCGCACATTTCTATGCACGGCTATGATAGCTTTCGCGAATGTGTGTTTCTTATTGATTTGTTTTTTTTAACCTTAGCTAATATTTGTTGCCAAAGGCCAAAAATCAACAAAGTGTGGACGATTTTATTACTGTAAATCGAATTGTAGAAAACTTGTAGCTGGCTGCACAGTGAATGTGACATTCATTAGTACAGAACAATATTGTGGTGCAAGTGGGTTTTCTTTTTTTTTTTGGTTTTGAAAAAGCCAGTTTACACACACTTGCATATTCACACTCATATAATCTGCTCAAATGTAGCTTGTAAAAGTATACAAAGTAACTATTAAGGTTGTTCATATATTGAACATAAAATAAACACAAAAACATCGGTCAAACATTTATTGATCAAATATATCTTCATTTATTTGGTCAGCAGGAACAAGTAGGTATAGTCAATATCTTGGTGAGTCACAAAAAGAATAGGATTGATGTGGCAAAAATAAAACACTCCTGCTCATAAGAGCTTACAATCTAAAGATACTTCTAATGAACTGTGTGTGCTCAGGTTATAGCAGGAAACGAAGGGGAAGAGGAATCAAGTAACATTTTCGTGCACATAAGATTTGCTTACACAATCACGTAGTATAAAGATCCATTCACAAAAAAAAGTCTACAGATCAAAATATCAAGAAAACAAAGCATGTGAAAAAAAACCCTCCCACCTCTACAAATCCCCTCCCACCTCTACAAATCCCCTACACATACATTTGTCAGCAGGTTTGTCAGAAAAATGCATTGGAGTCTAAATAAGCAAGCAAAATTAAAACAAGAGCAGATTTTAAACAAAACGATTGACATGTGTGAGGCTTTCAATGCAAAGAGAAAAAACACAATCATTGTGCAATAACACACAAACACACTTTACAAGGCCAAAAATATGCAAACATTTCCAGCCCACTTCCAAACACAGCCTGAGTGGTGTCTGGGGCAATTCAGCACAAAATCTCTTCTTCCCCCAAACCACTACAAGCAAGGACTTAGTCACAAACCACCCGGCCTAGTAACAGGCCAAATCACTCCCTACTGCACGTCTTTATATAAGCTAGGTTGTATTTGGAGCGTGCCAAACAAGGCCCCACACCCAATGAAGCCTCACCCACCACTGACCTTAAGTTGGTCAGTGAAAGTGTTTTCACCTGATGAATCCGCTTCCTACCTGCATTAACCCTTGGTATACAGGCCCCACAAATCAGAAAGATATATACAGTGAAATGTACGTGTGCAGCATACAACAGAACATTGAGCAGGGATGTGAAAGGGAACCCCAATTGGAACCTTTATTGCTACTATGGTCACAATTCCCTCCAGATTCTCACATGAGTTAAGACAGTCACATGACCACATCTTGTATGCGATATTGAAAATGACAAATCGATTTGACTAGTATGGTGAATTTCCCATCAATTGGCGAAACACTCCAGAAATCAAACATCACCAAACATTACACTCTGGGCAAAGCGGATTTACAAATCATGCGACTTACAGTAATGTTGACCATTTCAATGCAATTTTCAAAGACATCTGACACAGATCTCTATGCAAATTGCCACTAAAGTAGAACATGTACTACTTAAGAAATCAGTGTTTGAAACACACCCATATGGTCGCTCTAATACAGTGTTTCTCAACTCCAGTCCTCCTGGACCCCCAACAGGTCATGTTTTCAGGATTTCCCTCAGATGAAACAGCTGTGGTAATTACTAAGGCAGTGAAACTGATCAAATCACCTGTGCAAAATAATGGAAATCCTGAAAACATGACCTGTTGGGGGTCCATGAGGACTGGAGTTGAGAAACACTGCTCTAATAGCAGACAATAGGGTGCGACTTTGCAGACGATTTACAACTTGCATGCTGTGCAAATCACATGCCAAGTCCCACTCAATGTGCACGCTATTGTATCGTTCATATTGTTGTGGTTCAAACTTGGTCGTAGCCGCAAGTAATAATAGAGTAATGAATACACTACTTTTCATGCAATTTGCTGAGAGATCGGTGTCGGATGTCTTGCAAATTGCACTTGAAATCACCATGTACCCCGACTTTGAAATCATGCAACTTCTATGCAAGTCACATGATGTGACTGTGGTGTCAATAACACCACTTAGAAATCTGCTTTAATGTGACCGGGTGGCCCCCAGTAACATTGTTTGGGATTGCCATGCAATTGGCATGACAGGCGACTTGCAAATCGTAGACCAAGTCGCACCCTATTGGCCACTGTAGGCTCTGTTCACATCCAATTGGATTGTGAACTCGTGCAACTTCACTGTAAGTTGGGCAATTGCCGCATCGGATTAGATGTGACAGTGGTGTTGGCCCCCAGTAACATTGGGTGCAATTTGCCATGCAAAGAGCAAGCTGCTGGCCATGCCAATCACATGACAAGTCGCATCCAGGGTGTGCAATTTCAGGAGTGATTTGTGCATTGACATCGTACCTGATATTGGATATAATGAATGTGAATGTGAGTGTATTAACATACGCCATTTGTTGCAGCGAGAGTTCAAAGGTATTTGAGAATTGTGGCCAATTATTAGCAATTTAACACAATTGAAAACACAACTAGTTAGTAATTCTCTAGAAAACACAGTAAAATTGGCAACTTAAAGAGTAATTTTCAATTGCATATAGTGTGAGCGAAGCAGGAAAATCAACAAAGGAAATAAATCTTTGAAGGCGTGCGGTACCTGCCTGCTGGGATACGGGTCTGCTATGCATTTGGGGGAAAAATGCACGCCAGGATTTGTGACAAGTTTGATGTGTGGATTCACCAACCAAGTCTTTTCTCTCTCGCTCACTCTTCTGAATGTCTCTCTTTATCACTCTTCAGTATGTATATCTCGCTCACTCTTCTTCGTCTCACTGGCTCGCTCTTCTCTCTCTCTGTCAGCTCTTTGCTTGCCAAATCCTTCACAAAAGTGGGTGGAGTGTAAACCATCCTTATCAAATCTATTAGTAGTCCAGGCCCTTACTTTATCCCATTGTATGACATTCACATAAGGTGCAGCTTTGAAGGTGTTTCAACAGACAAGGCCTCCTTCTAATTCACATTTTAGGGATCATTTAGACAGAAAGCAAAGATGTTGCCAGAACATCTATTTGAAGACAGCCACACATGGAGATCATGCTACTTCCTTGGCGTGGTTGGGATTCAAACCGACAACCCTAGAGTTGTGAGGCAGTAGTGCTAACCACTAATCCACGGAGCTACATTGCTAATCCAGCCTGTATTTCTGTGCTGTGAATCAATCCTAAATCCCTGGGCAAGGTCAGTGTAACTACCAGATATCTCCAATGTGACACAAATGTTATGCTATGTTACCAATTCAGATGTATGTTGGTTCTATGTATCCCAATACAAAGGATTGCAATACTAATACAGGCGTACCTCGGTTTACCAACGCCTCAGGGAACGTCATATTTGGGGTACAAATGCCAAACCATTTCAGTTCATTGTTCTGTTTACAAATGTTTGAATAATTTGGTACGGGCACGTGGCCTGGTATGGTTCAGGAAGGGGGGGGGGGGCGCTCGCTCGTCCCCCCCCCCCCCTTTCCTGACCTGCCGGGCTGCATGCTCGGATAAGTATGTGTTATGGATTTTGGGGGGTACCCCATGCTGTTTTTTATACCCCTTAACATCCATACGAGACCCGAAGGGCTTAGTATGGATGGGAGGGGGGACCCCACGCCGGTTATTTAAAACACTGTTTATAATGCCCTGCAATACTTTGACATTCAACTGTCAGTGGGGAACTCCGCCGACAGCTGAAACATGAGCGCTGCATTGGTTTTCACTACTAAAATGCCGCATGAGTTGATAACATATCATGCGGGATTGTAGGAGCAACAGCCATGTGTTAATGTTTCAGCTGTCAGCGGGGTTCCCCACTGACAGCTGAATGTAAAATAATTCCCTTTATTGCAGAAATAATAAAAAAAAAGCATGGGGTCCCCCCTCCCATCTGTACCAAGCCCTTCGGATCTGGTATGGATATTAAGGGGGAACTCCATGCTGAAATTTAAAAAAAAACAGCGTGGGTCCCCCTCAATACCCATACCAGACCCTTATCCGAGCATGCAGCCCGGCAGGTCAGAAAAGGGGGGGGACCCTGTACTGTGTTTTTTTTACACCACACTTTTTTTTTTGTGAAGGAGTCTGCGGGAGCATGTACCGCAGACTCCTTCACGTAGGGGGCGGGATCTGGGGGCCCCCTTGTTAAAGGGGGCTTCCAGATTCTGATAAGCCCCCCGCCCGCAGACCCCCACAACCACCAGCCAGGGTTGTGGGGAAGAGGCCCTTGTCCTCATCAACATGGGGACAAGGTGCTTTGGGGGGGGAGCCCCCCCTGCCCCAAAGCACCCCCCCATGTTGAGGGCATGTGGCCTGGTATGGTTCAGGTTTTCTGACCTGCCGGGCTGCATGCTCGGATAAGGGTCTGGTATGGATATTGAGGGGGACCCACGCTGTTTTTTTTTTAAATTTCAGCGTGGAGTTCCCCCTTAATATCCATACCAGACCTGAAGGGCTTGGTAAGGATGAGAGGGGGGACCCACGCTGTTTTTTTTTTGATTTTTTTTATTGCGGACCTTTATTTTTACATTCAGCTGTCAAAATAAATATTATCTAGACCTTTGAAATAAGTAAAATCATTACAGAAATAATTATAAAGTATAAGAAACAAAAATAGAATCACTAGAACTAAGGAAATCAAATTAGATTACATGAAGATATGCCGAGTGCTGTTTATTAAACACAATAGACGCGAGCGAGTGCCGGCTGTCAGAGGAATCCACAGTAAGATTCACTATTAGGCAGTGGCTAAAAAGCAAACGCCCATGGCAGAAGTCTAAAATGTGTTCTGCACATGCTCAGTTGTATCTGCCAAAGACACTGCACGGGCGTCTAGATTTTTACTGTGTCGATTTCCTTCAAAAAAACGATTTTTAACACATTCTTAATTTTTTTGGAAATAGCAGATATTGTTTAAAGTGAAGTCCTGATATTTGGCAAAGCAAATTTCTAAGTGAACATGTCTCTGCAGTGATTTTTCATGGTGTTAGACTTGCTTCTTAGCAAGTCTGCTTTGTGAGTCTGATTCCGGGCGTGTGTCTTTTTGTGAATTAGATTGGACATCTGCTTATGGGCTCTGGTCAATAGTGAATTAGGCTGGCCATACATTATACAATTATCTGCAGATTTTTGGTTTAGATTTACCAAAAACCATATAATATGAGGTCAAACCTAAACAACACTTTCAGTTGTATCCAATTAGGCAGGCCCTTGCACTACATAGTTGAAGGTAAATCTAAAGGAAATTGGGCAGAAAATCTGCAGATAATTGTATAATGTATGGCCAGCCTTAGGTTGCAGGGTAAAAAATAGACAGACGCCCATGAAAATTGGGCTTAAGCCCATGAATATGCGCCCACGCCCAATAGTGAATCAGGGCCAATATGTCTTTCAGCAGATAGCTTAGGGTGACTGCTTTCCGAAAAGGGGTCATTTGGGGGTGTTTGTTCTATCCTGGTATTTTAGCACCTCAAGAGATGTGATGGGCGGTCAGAAAGTAAAAGCTGTGTAAATTTCAAATTATCTATACCATAGTTTGTAGACCCTATAACTTTCACACAAAGCAATCAATATACACTTATTGGGATTTTTTTTACCAAAAACATGGAGCAGAATACATTTTGGCTTAAATTTATGACTAACTTTGAGTTTACGATATATTTTTTATAGCTGAAAGTAGAAAATATTGTTTTTTTTCATAATTTTCGTGTTTTTTTTGTTGATAGCGCAAAAAATAAAAAGCGCACAGGTGATCAAATACCCCCAAAAGAAAGCTCTATTTGTGCGAAAAAAAGGAGGTAAATTTCGTTTGGGTACAGCATTGCATGACCGCGCAATTATCATTTGAATTAGTGCAGCGCTGTATAGCAAAAAAAGGCATAAATTACAGTATCTATACCATAGTTTGTAGACGCTATAACGTTCACACAAAGCAATCAATATACACTTATTGGGATTTTTTTACCAAAAACATGGAGCAGAACACATTTTGGCTTAAATTTATAACTAACTTTGAGTTTACGATATATTTTTTATAGCTGTAAAGTAGAAAATATTGTTTTTTTTTCAAAATTTTTGTGTTTTTTTGTTTATAGCGCAAAAAATAAAAAGCGCACAGATGATAAAATACCACCAAAAGAAAGCTTTATTTGTGTGAAAAAAAAGACGTAAATTTCGTTTGGGTACTGCATTGCATGACCGCGCAATTATCATTTGAATTAGTGCAGCGCCAAACAGCAAAAAAAGGCCTGGTCATTAAGGAGGGTAAATCCTCAGGAGCTCAAGTGGTTAAATACCACCAACAGAAAGCTCTAGTTGTGTGAAAAAAAGGTCAAATTTTAGTTTGGGTACAATGTTGTATGAGCGCGCAATTGTCATTCAAAGTGTGAGAGCGCTGAAAGCTGAAAATTGGCCTGGGCAGGAAGAGGGTAAAAGTGCCCGGTATGGAAGCGGTTAAGCACTGAGCTATAGCTACTTGACATTGGGCAAGTGACAGTTGGCCGTTTTTGAAAACAAGGGTCAGTTTGACAGAGTCTATACCTGGTAACCTCCATAGCACAGTAGGGAGAGTGCCCGTCCAAAGAGTGCATGGTCGTAGGTTCGAGGCTTACCTCTGCCAAGCGCGTCTATGTATGTACTGGACATGAGATAAATGGAAGTTACTAAATTTTTTTTTTTTTTGGGCTTTGTTTTTTTTTTTAACATTCATTTTCTCTCATTTTATCCATTTGGAAAGCCTTTCATGGTCCCAGTGTGGGTAAAAGAGTCCAGACTGGAAGTGGTTAACCACTTGAGCTCCTGAGGATTTACCCCCCTTAATGACCAGGCCTTTTTTTGCTGTTTGGCGCTGCACTAATTCAAATGATAATTGCGCGGTCATGCAATGCTGTACCCAAACGAAATTTACCTCCTTTTTTTCACACAAATAGAGCTTTCTTTTGGTGGTATTTTATCACCTGTGCGCTTTTTATTTTTTGCGCTATAAACAAAAAAAACACAAAAATTAAAAAAAAAACCTATATTTTCTACTTTCAGCTATAAAAAATATATCGTAAACTCAAAGTTAGTCATAAATTTAAGCCAAAATGTATTCTGCTCCATGTTTTTGGTAAAAAAAAATCCCAATAAGTGTATATTGATTGCTTTGTGTGAAAGTTATAGAATCTACAAACTATGGTATAGATAATTTGAAATTTACACAGCTTTTACTTTCTGACCGCCCATCACATCTCTTGAGGTGCTAAAATACCAGGATAGAACAAACACCCCCCAAATGACCCCTTTTCGGAAAGCAGACACCCTAAGCTATCTGCTGAAAGACATATTGGCCTTGATTCACTAAGATGTGAGTGTATTAGCAGAGACTGACCATTCAGGCAGAATCCGGTCAATCAATCAGTCGTCTGACCAGCGTCTAGCAAGCTCATTGACGAGCGTCTACTGACTACTTTGCTATCACTAAATGTGGTATCCCGTCTGGCACATTTTTAGGTGCAATACCGGATATGTTCGCTAGATGGCGCACAAGCGCGGGCTTTATTAACATTGGCGTTCTTATGATGGCAAAATAGAATTCTTAGAATGTAATAAATAGTACACCTGTATTAGAAGTTTCTATTTTCTTCTATTTCTTTTCTTGCTGTGTCTCCAAAATGATCAGGAAACTAATGCATTTACTAATGAATGTCATACATTCTGTACTCAAATGTTAAACATTTTCACACTTATATCTCAAATAATTTATATACTTCTAATTTCCCAATATAATTATATATCTTCATTCTCTTTAATCACGTAACTATTCTATGGTAAAGACAAGTGCAGCGCTATAAATGCATGTGATCAATAATGAACGCATGTAAAAACCAAAAAGTGCAAAGAATTGCAACAATGATGTAATATTGTAAATGGTGCTAAAATAAGTTCATAGAATCATTCCTGAATAATGGAATGTCCTTCGTGTGAGAGTACCAACTCAGAGAGTGCCTATGAATGGCACGTGTGGTCTCGTGGATGAATGTTACTTGCGTACTGTTCTTCTGCCAATTAGGAAATGTGCAAGTTTCATGCCGTGTATATTTCATTGTAACTTTTTCTCTTTTAAATCTGTCTCCTTATACAACTTGACCCCCTCCCCCACCCCATCATCACCTGTCCCATATGCAAATCTATGGATCACCGCCCCACTCTTTAACTATCTATTTACTGATCAAGTGAATGTGTCTCATTTTCTATCAGCTACAGCTCAGATCTCACATTATTATACAATTGCTGATTGTATCTCACCACTAGTCTGATTGAATTCACAATTCCTGGTCAGTCCTGTTCCCTGACCTCTAATAACCTTTAGGGCCAGTTCACACTACATGTGTTTCAGTTGCTTTTTCAGCATCACAAACGCACAGAAAGAAGGTTATATGGTTGTCAATGTCATAGTTCACATCAGCGCTTGCATTTTCAATGCATTGCAGGTGCTGTAAACAAAGTTGACCACGCTGCATTGTTTCTGCACAGAACTGTACTGGAACACATTGAAACGTCCTTGAATGTACTAAAACGCACATGTCCCTAACTACATTGAATACAAAGAAAATAGAAAAAAATAAGTGGAAGGGATACAAAAATGCAATGTAAACATGTCCAAAACGCATCCAAAATGTACTGGAACACACTAAACATGCATGCCAAAAGGCCATGAAAAAAACCCATCAGGAACACATCTAGACTGTTTCTATAGTGTGAACCAGCCCTTAGGACTTGTTCACACCATTGGTGGTGCAAAAACGCATGCAAGAACACACATTTTCCAGCACAGCAAAGAAATGCAATGCCCTATGTAGATGTGCGCAGGTACCATGATGAAAACGTTGTTGCACCTACACACGTCTATTAAAAACAGCCCCATTCACAGCCACAAATACGCATGGCACCACACTACTGTGCGGTTAGGTGCGACACACTTGGAAAATAACATAAAAATAAGCCAACATGGCTAAAACATATCTTGAAAATATGGGGACTCTGATATCCGGCGACAGTCCGTTCACGAACGAGAAGCAATTCTGCACCCCTAAAACCAACATAGAGGAAAGGGATGGTCAAATTGCTGTGCTGCTTCCAAACCACCTCTGGCATGCCAGGGTCATTATGCAGGTCCTCGATGCCAATTCTTGCCTGCGGCCACAAAATATCCACTGGCCACAAGTGAAGGTGAGTGGAGGACGTGAAGGTGGATTTCTACCAGCTTCAACCGCAAGCAGTACCACTCCTGAAAAATGAGAACAAATAATCATTGACACGTCATCATGACAGTCAATTCTCAGTGCAGGCTATCTAGAGTGTCTTTCATTTTTAACCATTTCAAGAGTTCAAGGAAACATTCTTGGAGCATCTACTGTGTTTGGAAAGGCCAAAGGTCCCCCCCCTCCCCCAGGCACACTAATGCTTATGCAGGCCATAGACGGGGAGAAAAACAGCAGATTTTTCTTTTAAAAAATGAAAAATCGGTTGTTCAAGCGGCCGATGTTACTAGCAATGGTAAAAAAAAAAAATCGGCCGATTTTCATCCCGTCTACAGCCGGCAAAAAGTGTCCCTGCAGAGAGCTCCGCTATTTCTTTGACAGTTCTTTGACATTTATAGCGGTTGCAACAATGTATTTGTATCCATTTCGGATACAGATGTTTTTAATCGGAAACAAATAGATACAATGTTGCAACCGCTGTAAATGTCAAGGAACTGTCAAAGAAATAGCGGAGCTCTCTGCAGGGACACTTTTTGCCATACTGGGATTCCTCTCGTTTTTCATCCTTCTTCTTCCTCTTCTTCTTCTTCTTCATCATCATCCTCTTCTACTTCTTCTTCATCATCATCCTCTTCTTCTTCATCATCATCCTCTTCTTCTTCTTCATCATCATCCTCTTCTTCATCATCCTCTTCTTCTTCATCATCTTCATCATCCTCTTCTTCCTCTTCATCATCTTCTTCTTCTTCCTCATCATCTTCTTCATCATCATCCTCTTCTTCTTCTTCATCATCATCCTCTTCTTCTTCTTCTTCTTCTTCATCATCATCATCCTCTTCTTCTTCCTCTTCATCATCTTCTTCTTCTTCATCATCATCATCATCCTCATCATCTTCTTCATCATCATCCTCTTCTTCATCATCATCATCCTCTTCTTCTTCTTCTTCTTCATCATCATCCTCTTCTTCTTCATCATCATCATCATCCTCTTCTTCTTCTTCTTCATCATCATCATCATCATCCTCTTCTTCTTCATCATCCTCTTCTTCTTCTTCTTCTTCACCATCATCCTCTTCTTCTTCTTCTTCTTCTTCTTCTTCTTCTTCATCCTCTTCTTCTTCTTCATCATCATCATCCTCTTCTTCTTCATCATCATCTTCATCATCATCCTCTTCTTCATCGTCTTCTTCTTCATCATCATCACCCTCTGCATCATCATCCTCTTCTTCATCATCATCATCCTTTTCTTCATCATCATCATCCTCTTCTTCTTCTTCATCATCATCCTCTTCTTCTTCATCATCCTCTTCTTCATCACCCTCTTCTTCTTCATCATCTTCTTCATCATCATCATCCTCTTCTTCTTCTTCTTCTTCTTCATCATCATCCTCCTCTTCATCATCTTCTTCTTCTTCATCATCATCATCATCCTCTTCATCATCATCCTCTTCTTCATCATCTTCTTCATCATCCTCTTCTTCTTTTTCTTCTTTTTGTCTTCCTCTTGCAGGTCACTGCTCATGTGCAGATTTTTTATCAGTAAAAAATCGGCCGATTTGCCCATCATTGCCGCGAAAATCGGCCGATCGGCAAATTCGGCCGTTTTTTTCCAACTTTACCGAAAAAAAAAATCTGCCAAAATACCGAAAGACGGCCGAACAAATAGCCCACTAACGATCCGAAAATCGGCCGATTTTCGACCCACCTATGGCCTGCATAAGATATGGTGTGGCCCTAGGGTCAATGTGTGTTTAGAATACTTCCAAAATGCACATACAAAAACACTCCATCCAAATGCATGTTGCATTTCTATAGCATGTTAAACAGAAGAATAACGCACTTACATAATGTTAACATGCGCAAGTAAAAATAGACAAAATCCACATCCTTTTATTCTGGCTTCACATACACGCATTGTGGTCTAACACCGCACTCCTGGGCAAATCACATGCAATTTGTGTGCGTTGCAATTAGAGACAAACATTTTGCACACCTCAAATTGCACCGCATCCGGGCCAAAAATGTGCAGGACCCTTTTTCAGGGTATGCACATGGGTGTGAATAGGCATGCCATCCAATTTGGCAAATCGCAATACGCTTTGTGTACCAATTTTGGTGTGTTGGTAACTTCACCTAGAAAGCCGCAGCAGGTGGCATGAAGGGGTTGCGGTTGCGATGCGGTGCAGCGCTTGCACAGAAAACACTGCAAATTTCACATCGCATCTGTGTGACACCAGAATGTGCCAATATGTGGCTTGACAAAGCACAGTGGTCAGTGCAGATTATTTTCAATCCATGTTTTTTACACTTTTCATTCACTGGTTTAACTCAGGTGATCGTTAATCCCAATTATCTCCGGAGATCACATGCAGCCCCTCAACCATCTACACATATCTCTGGAAATCTATACAGATCTCCTTGAAAAAATGTCTCCTCTCTTCTTCGGAAAACAATTGTCCTCCACCTCATAAACAGGGGGACAGAGAAGACTTCTCCTTGATAACTAAAATCAGATTAATTATCTGTGCTTAATAAACATACACCAATACTGCAAATGCATTGTACTGTCCAAGGCATTGCACACTAATGCATTGCACACTAGAAATGTCAAATGCGTTAGTGTGTACAGTGCATGAGTGTAAAATGCTTTAGTGCACACTGCAGTGTACAACGCATTGCACACTGTAATACACTGTACAATGTAATACCGTGTACACCCACACATTGTACAATGTAATACCGTGTACACCCACACATTGTAGACTAATGCACTGTACACTATCATGTAGGATGGAGCTACGCATTGCACACTGTGATACCGTGTACACCCACACATTGTAGACTGTAATGCACTGTACACTGTCATGCAGGATGGAGCAACGCATTGCCCACTGTGATACCGTGTACACCCACACATTGTAGACTGTAATGCACTGTACACTGTCATGCAGGATAGAGCAACGCATTGCACACTGTGATACCGTGTACACCCACACATTGTAGACTGTAATGCACTGTACACTGTCATGCAGGATAGAGCTACGCATTGCCCACTGTGATACCGTGTACACCCACACATTGTAGACTGTAATGCACTGTACACTGTCATGCAGGATAGAGCTACGCATTGCACACTGTGATACCGTGTACACCCACACATTGTAGACTGTAATGCACTGTACACTGTCATGCAGGCTGGAGCTACGCATTGCACACTGTGATACGCTGTCCACTGTCATGCAGAATCCAGCAACGCATTGCACACTGTAATACCATGTACACCAACACATTGTAGAATGTAATGCATTATACGCAGTATACATGTCCAGATATTCAAAGATTAGCCATGAAGGCCTAGCTGGTTTCCTATTTGGTGACCGCAGATAGCCGAATAACGCTACACTGCATCCAGGCAGCTCTGGGAGGGTGTCATATGACATCCTGGCAGAACGCGCTCTCCGTGATTGCTGTGTCCTAAGGACACAGCTGATCACGTGATGTGGTGAAGGCCAATCACAGCGGCTTTTTACCATGTGATCAGCCATGTCCAATGACACGCTGATCACCGGGAAATGCATTTGCCGGGTCTTGGCTGCACTTTCATCACGCTGTCAGAATGTGTGGAAAGTACTGCCGAGAACCAGCAGTTATCAAAGCAGGGGTCGGCCCCGATGATCAGTGCCCACCAGTGCCACCCAACAGTTCCGCCCACCTGTGGCCAGCAGTGCCGCCCACCAGTGCTGCCTCATCAACGCACATCAGTGTTGCTAAATTACCAGTTTACCAAATGTTATAATATAAACAGACTTTTATTCATTATGAGCTATTTTGTGGTTTATCGAGCAAAAAGTAAAACTCACAGCAGCAAGTCAATACCACCCAAAGAAAGCTCTATTTGTCTGAAAAAACTGATATAAATTTAAGATGGGTACAATGTGGCATGACCGCACAATTGTCATTCAAAGTGTAACAGTGCAGAAAGATGAAAATTGGCCAGGACAGGAAGGGGGTAGAAGTACCCAGTAGGCAAGTGGTTAATATCATTGACCCATCAATACCCAGGAGCTAATGTGCAGATAAGTAGCATGTGCACCAAGTGAGATTCTGCTAGGCCCCACCCACAAAATTACAATTACCTGTCCCTCACATGTTATAAACATATTTGCAATGGCCACACTTACTTTACATATAAGGATCATCTACTCAGTTGAGAACTGTGCACTCCCCACAACCACTTCCGGGTGCGCGCGCACGTGATGACGGACTTCCAGGATAGCCGTTCATGCGCCATGCGGACACCTGTTTGGTGCTTATTTGTTTGCAATCGCACATTTCTATGCACGGCTATGATAGCTTTCGCGAATGTGTGTTTCTTATTGATTTGTTTTTTTTAACCTTAGCTAATATTTGTTGCCAAAGGCCAAAAATCAACAAAGTGTGGACGATTTTATTACTGTAAATCGAATTGTAGAAAACTTGTAGCTGGCTGCACAGTGAATGTGACATTCATTAGTACAGAACAATATTGTGGTGCAAGTGGGTTTTCTTTTTTTTTTTGGTTTTGAAAAAGCCAGTTTACACACACTTGCATATTCACACTCATATAATCTGCTCAAATGTAGCTTGTAAAAGTATACAAAGTAACTATTAAGGTTGTTCATATATTGAACATAAAATAAACACAAAAACATCGGTCAAACATTTATTGATCAAATATATCTTCATTTATTTGGTCAGCAGGAACAAGTAGGTATAGTCAATATCTTGGTGAGTCACAAAAAGAATAGGATTGATGTGGCAAAAATAAAACACTCCTGCTCATAAGAGCTTACAATCTAAAGATACTTCTAATGAACTGTGTGTGCTCAGGTTATAGCAGGAAACGAAGGGGAAGAGGAATCAAGTAACATTTTCGTGCACATAAGATTTACTTACACAATCACGTAGTATAAAGATCCATTCACAAAAAAAAGTCTACAGATCAAAATATCAAGAAAACAAAGCATGTGAAAAAAAACCCTCCCACCTCTACAAATCCCCTCCCACCTCTACAAATCCCCTACACATACATTTGTCAGCAGGTTTGTCAGAAAAATGCATTGGAGTCTAAATAAGCAAGCAAAATTAAAACAAGAGCAGATTTTAAACAAAACGATTGACATGTGTGAGGCTTTCAATGCAAAGAGAAAAAACACAATCATTGTGCAATAACACACAAACACACTTTACAAGGCCAAAAATATGCAAACATTTCCAGCCCACTTCCAAACACAGCCTGAGTGGTGTCTGGGGCAATTCAGCACAAAATCTCTTCTTCCCCCAAACCACTACAAGCAAGGACTTAGTCACAAACCACCCGGCCTAGTAACAGGCCAAATCACTCCCTACTGCACGTCTTTATATAAGCTAGGTTGTATTTGGAGCGTGCCAAACAAGGCCCCACACCCAATGAAGCCTCACCCACCACTGACCTTAAGTTGGTCAGTGAAAGTGTTTTCACCTGATGAATCCGCTTCCTACCTGCATTAACCCTTGGTATACAGGCCCCACAAATCAGAAAGATATATACAGTGAAATGTACGTGTGCAGCATACAACAGAACATTGAGCAGGGATGTGAAAGGGAACCCCAATTGGAACCTTTATTGCTACTATGGTCACAATTCCCTCCAGATTCTCACATGAGTTAAGACAGTCACATGACCACATCTTGTATGCGATATTGAAAATGACAAATCGATTTGACTAGTATGGTGAATTTCCCATCAATTGGCGAAACACTCCAGAAATCAAACATCACCAAACATTACACTCTGGGCAAAGCGGATTTACAAATCATGCGACTTACAGTAATGTTGACCATTTCAATGCAATTTTCAAAGACATCTGACACAGATCTCTATGCAAATTGCCACTAAAGTAGAACATGTACTACTTAAGAAATCAGTGTTTGAAACACACCCATATGGTCGCTCTAATACAGTGTTTCTCAACTCCAGTCCTCCTGGACCCCCAACAGGTCATGTTTTCAGGATTTCCCTCAGATGAAACAGCTGTGGTAATTACTAAGGCAGTGAAACTGATCAAATCACCTGTGCAAAATAATGGAAATCCTGAAAACATGACCTGTTGGGGGTCCATGAGGACTGGAGTTGAGAAACACTGCTCTAATAGCAGACAATAGGGTGCGACTTTGCAGACGATTTACAACTTGCATGCTGTGCAAATCACATGCCAAGTCCCACTCAATGTGCACGCTATTGTATCGTTCATATTGTTGTGGTTCAAACTTGGTCGTAGCCGCAAGTAATAATAGAGTAATGAATACACTACTTTTCATGCAATTTGCTGAGAGATCGGTGTCGGATGTCTTGCAAATTGCACTTGAAATCACCATGTACCCCGACTTTGAAATCATGCAACTTCTATGCAAGTCACATGATGTGACTGTGGTGTCAATAACACCACTTAGAAATCTGCTTTAATGTGACCGGGTGGCCCCCAGTAACATTGTTTGGGATTGCCAAGCAATTGGCATGACAGGCGACTTGCAAATCGTAGACCAAGTCGCACCCTATTGGCCACTGTAGGCTCTGTTCACATCCAATTGGATTGTGAACTCGTGCAACTTCACTGTAAGTTGGGCAATTGCCGCATCGGATTAGATGTGACAGTGGTGTTGGCCCCCAGTAACATTGGGTGCAATTTGCCATGCAAAGAGCAAGCTGCTGGCCATGCCAATCACATGACAAGTCGCATCCAGGGTGTGCAATTTCAGGAGTGATTTGTGCATTGACATCGTACCTGATATTGGATATAATGAATGTGAATGTGAGTGTATTAACATACGCCATTTGTTGCAGCGAGAGTTCAAAGGTATTTGAGAATTGTGGCCAATTATTAGCAATTTAACACAATTGAAAACACAACTAGTTAGTAATTCTCTAGAAAACACAGTAAAATTGGCAACTTAAAGAGTAATTTTCAATTGCATATAGTGTGAGCGAAGCAGGAAAATCAACAAAGGAAATAAATCTTTGAAGGCGTGCGGTACCTGCCTGCTGGGATACGGGTCTGCTATGCATTTGGGGGAAAAATGCACGCCAGGATTTGTGACAAGTTTGATGTGTGGATTCACCAACCAAGTCTTTTCTCTCTCGCTCACTCTTCCGAATGTCTCTCTTTATCACTCTTCAGTATGTATATCTCGCTCACTCTTCTTCGTCTCACTGGCTCGCTCTTTTCTCTCTCTGTCAGCTCTTTGCTTGCCAAATCCTTCACAAAAGTGGGTGGAGTGTAAACCATCCTTATCAAATCTATTAGTAGTCCAGGCCCTTACTTTATCCCATTGTATGACATTCACATAAGGTGCAGCTTTGAAGGTGTTTCAACAGACAAGGCCTCATTCTAATTCACATTTTAGGGATCATTTAGACAGAAAGCAAAGATGTTGCCAGAACATCTATTTGAAGACAGCCACACATGGAGATCATGCTACTTCCTTGGCGTGGTTGGGATTCAAACCGACAACCCTAGAGTTGTGAGGCAGTAGTGCTAACCACTAATCCACGGAGCTACATTGCTAATCCAGCCTGTATTTCTGTGCTGTGAATCAATCCTAAATCCCTGGGCAAGGTCAGTGTAACTACCAGATATCTCCAATGTGACACAAATGTTATGCTATGTTACCAATTCAGATGTATGTTGGTTCTATGTATCCCAATACAAAGGATTGCAATACTAATACAGGCGTACCTCGGTTTACCAACGCCTCAGGGAACGTCATATTTGGGGTACAAATGCCAAACCATTTCAGTTCAGTGTTCTGTTTACAAATGTTTGAATAATTTGGTACGGGCACGTGGCCTGGTATGGTTCAGGAAGGGGGGGGGGGCGCTCGCTCGTCCCCCCCCCCTTTCCTGACCTGCCGGGCTGCATGCTCGGATAAGTATGTGTTATGGATTTTGGGGGGTACCCCATGCTGTTTTTTATACCCCTTAACATCCATACGAGACCCGAAGGGCTTAGTATGGATGGGAGGGGGGACCCCACGCCGGTTATTTAAAACACTGTTTATAATGCCCTGCAATACTTTGACATTCAACTGTCAGTGGGGAACTCCGCCGACAGCTGAAACATGAGCGCTGCATTGGTTTTCACTACTAAAATGCCGCATGAGTTGATAACATATCATGCGGGATTGTAGGAGCAACAGCCATGTGTTAATGTTTCAGCTGTCAGCGGGGTTCCCCACTGACAGCTGAATGTAAAATAATTCCCTTTATTGCAGAAATAATAAAAAAAAAGCATGGGGTCCCCCCTCCCATCTGTACCAAGCCCTTCGGATCTGGTATGGATATTAAGGGGGAACTCCATGCTGAAATTTAAAAAAAAACAGCGTGGGTCCCCCTCAATACCCATACCAGACCTTTATCCGAGCATGCAGCCCGGCAGGTCAGAAAAGGGGGGGGACCCTGTACTGTGTTTTTTTTACACCACACTTTTTTTTTTGTGAAGGAGTCTGCGGGAGCATGTACCGCAGACTCCTTCACGTAGGGGGCGGGATCTGGGGGCCCCCTTGTTAAAGGGGGCTTCCAGATTCTGATAAGCCCCCCGCCCGCAGACCCCCACAACCACCAGCCAGGGTTGTGGGGAAGAGGCCCTTGTCCTCATCAACATGGGGACAAGGTGCTTTGGGGGGGGAGCCCCCCCTGCCCCAAAGCACCCCCCCATGTTGAGGGCATGTGGCCTGGTATGGTTCAGGTTTTCTGACCTGCCGGGCTGCATGCTCGGATAAGGGTCTGGTATGGATATTGAGGGGGACCCACGCTGTTTTTTTTTTAAATTTCAGCGTGGAGTTCCCCCTTAATATCCATACCAGACCTGAAGGGCTTGGTAAGGATGAGAGGGGGGACCCACGCTGTTTTTTTTTTGTTTTTTTTTATTGCGGACCTTTATTTTTACATTCAGCTGTCAAAATAAATATTATCTAGACCTTTGAAATAAGTAAAATCATTACAGAAATAATTATAAAGTATAAGAAACAAAAATAGAATCACTAGAACTAAGGAAATCAAATTAGATTACATGAAGATATGCCGAGTGCTGTTTATTAAACACAATAGACGCGAGCGAGTGCCGGCTGTCAGAGGAATCCACAGTAAGATTCACTATTAGGCAGTGGCTAAAAAGCAAACGCCCATGGCAGAAGTCTAAAATGTGTTCTGCACATGCTCAGTTGTATCTGCCAAAGACACTGCACGGGCGTCTAGATTTTTACTGTGTCGATTTCCTTCAAAAAAACGATTTTTAACACATTCTTAATTTTTTTGGAAATATTGTTTAAAGTGAAGTCCTGATATTTGGCAAAGCAAATTTCTAAGTGAACATGTCTCTGCAGTGATTTTTCATGGTGTTAGACTTGCTTCTTAGCAAGTCTGCTTTGTGAGTCTGATTCCGGGCGTGTGTCTTTTTGTGAATTAGATTGGACATCTGCTTATGGGCTCTGGTCAATAGTGAATTAGGCTGGCCATACATTATACAATTATCTGCAGATTTTTGGTTTAGATTTACCAAAAACCATATAATATGAGGTCAAACCTAAACAACACTTTCAGTTGTATCCAATTAGGCAGGCCCTTGCACTACATAGTTGAAGGTAAATCTAAAGGAAATTGGGCAGAAAATCTGCAGATAATTGTATAATGTATGGCCAGCCTTAGGTTGCAGGGTAAAAAATAGACAGACGCCCATGAAAATTGGGCTTAAGCCCATGAATATGCGCCCACGCCCAATAGTGAATCAGGGCCAATATGTCTTTCAGCAGATAGCTTAGGGTGACTGCTTTCCGAAAAGGGGTCATTTGGGGGTGTTTGTTCTATCCTGGTATTTTAGCACCTCAAGAGATGTGATGGGCGGTCAGAAAGTAAAAGCTGTGTAAATTTCAAATTATCTATACCATAGTTTGTAGACCCTATAACTTTCACACAAAGCAATCAATATACACTTATTGGGATTTTTTTTTACCAAAAACATGGAGCAGAATACATTTTGGCTTAAATTTATGACTAACTTTGAGTTTACGATATATTTTTTATAGCTGAAAGTAGAAAATATTGTTTTTTTTCATAATTTTCGTGTTTTTTTTGTTGATAGCGCAAAAAATAAAAAGCGCACAGGTGATCAAATACCCCCAAAAGAAAGCTCTATTTGTGTGAAAAAAAGGAGGTAAATTTCGTTTGGGTACAGCATTGCATGACCGCGCAATTATCATTTGAATTAGTGCAGCGCTGTATAGCAAAAAAAGGCATAAATTACAGTATCTATACCATAGTTTGTAGACGCTATAACGTTCACACAAAGCAATCAATATACACTTATTGGGATTTTTTTTACCAAAAACATGGAGCAGAACACATTTTGGCTTAAATTTATAACTAACTTTGAGTTTACGATATATTTTTTATAGCTGTAAAGTAGAAAATATTGGTTTTTTTTCAAAATTTTTGTGTTTTTTTGTTTATAGCGCAAAAAATAAAAAGCGCACAGATGATAAAATACCACCAAAAGAAAGCTTTATTTGTGTGAAAAAAAAGACGTAAATTTCGTTTGGGTACTGCATTGCATGACCGCGCAATTATCATTTGAATTAGTGCAGCGCCAAACAGCAAAAAAAGGCCTGGTCATTAAGGAGGGTAAATCCTCAGGAGCTCAAGTGGTTAAATACCACCAACAGAAAGCTCTAGTTGTGTGAAAAAAAGGTCAAATTTTAGTTTGGGTACAATGTTGTATGAGCGCGCAATTGTCATTCAAAGTGTGAGAGCGCTGAAAGCTGAAAATTGGCCTGGGCAGGAAGAGGGTAAAAGTGCCCGGTATGGAAGCGGTTAAGCACTGAGCTATAGCTACTTGACATTGGGCAAGTGACAGTTGGCCGTTTTTGAAAACAAGGGTCAGTTTGACAGAGTCTATACCTGGTAACCTCCATAGCACAGTAGGGAGAGTGCCCGTCCAAAGAGTGCATGGTCGTAGGTTCGAGGCTTACCTCTGCCAAGTGCGTCTATGTATGTACTGGACATGAGATAAATGGAAGTTACTAAATTTTTTTTTTTTTTGGGCTTTGTTTTTTTTTTTAACATTCATTTTCTCTCATTTTATCCATTTGGAAAGCCTTTCATGGTCCCAGTGTGGGTAAAAGAGTCCAGACTGGAAGTGGTTAACCACTTGAGCTCCTGAGGATTTACCCCCCTTAATGACCAGGCCTTTTTTTGCTGTTTGGCGCTGCACTAATTCAAATGATAATTGCGCGGTCATGCAATGCTGTACCCAAACGAAATTTACCTCCTTTTTTTCACACAAATAGAGCTTTCTTTTGGTGGTATTTTATCACCTGTGCGCTTTTTATTTTTTGCGCTATAAACAAAAAAAACACAAAAATTAAAAAAAAAACCTATATTTTCTACTTTCAGCTATAAAAAATATATCGTAAACTCAAAGTTAGTCATAAATTTAAGCCAAAATGTATTCTGCTCCATGTTTTTGGTAAAAAAAAATCCCAATAAGTGTATATTGATTGCTTTGTGTGAAAGTTATAGAATCTACAAACTATGGTATAGATAATTTGAAATTTACACAGCTTTTACTTTCTGACCGCCCATCACATCTCTTGAGGTGCTAAAATACCAGGATAGAACAAACACCCCCCAAATGACCCCTTTTCGGAAAGCAGACACCCTAAGCTATCTGCTGAAAGACATATTGGCCTTGATTCACTAAGATGTGAGTGTATTAGCAGAGACTGACCATTCAGGCAGAATCCGGTCAATCAATCAGTCGTCTGACCAGCGTCTAGCAAGCTCATTGACGAGCGTCTACTGACTACTTTGCTATCACTAAATGTGGTATCCCGTCTGGCACATTTTTAGGTGCAATACCGGATATGTTCGCTAGATGGCGCACAAGCGCGGGCTTTATTAACATTGGCGTTCTTATGATGGCAAAATAGAATTCTTAGAATGTAATAAATAGTACACCTGTATTAGAAGTTTCTATTTTCTTCTATTTCTTTTCTTGCTGTGTCTCCAAAATGATCAGGAAACTAATGCATTTACTAATGAATGTCATACATTCTGTACTCAAATGTTAAACATTTTCACACTTATATCTCAAATAATTTATATACTTCTAATTTCCCAATATAATTATATATCTTCATTCTCTTTAATCACGTAACTATTCTATGGTAAAGACAAGTGCAGCGCTATAAATGCATGTGATCAATAATGAACGCATGTAAAAACCAAAAAGTGCAAAGAATTGCAACAATGATGTAATATTGTAAATGGTGCTAAAATAAGTTCATAGAATCATTCCTGAATAATGGAATGTCCTTCGTGTGAGAGTACCAACTCAGAGAGTGCCTATGAATGGCACGTGTGGTCTCGTGGATGAATGTTACTTGCGTACTGTTCTTCTGCCAATTAGGAAATGTGCAAGTTTCATGCCGTGTATATTTCATTGTAACTTTTTCTCTTTTAAATCTGTCTCCTTATACAATTTGACCCCCTCCCCCACCCCATCATCACCTGTCCCATATGCAAATCTATGGATCACCGCCCCACTCTTTAACTATCTATTTACTGATCAAGTGAATGTGTCTCATTTTCTATCAGCTACAGCTCAGATCTCACATTATTATACAATTGCTGATTGTATCTCACCACTAGTCTGATTGAATTCACAATTCCTGGTCAGTCCTGTTCCCTGACCTCTAATAACCTTTAGGGCCAGTTCACACTACATGTGTTTCAGTTGCTTTTTCAGCATCACAAACGCACAGAAAGAAGGTTATATGGTTGTCAATGTCATAGTTCACATCAGCGCTTGCATTTTCAATGCATTGCAGGTGCTGTAAACAAAGTTGACCACGCTGCATTGTTTCTGCACAGAACTGTACTGGAACACATTGAAACGTCCTTGAATGTACTAAAACGCACATGTCCCTAACTACATTGAATACAAAGAAAATAGAAAAAAATAAGTGGAAGGGATACAAAAATGCAATGTAAACATGTCCAAAACGCATCCAAAATGTACTGGAACACACTAAACATGCATGCCAAAAGGGCATGAAAAAAACCCATCAGGAACACATCTAGACTGTTTCTATAGTGTGAACCAGCCCTTAGGACTTGTTCACACCATTGGTGGTGCAAAAACGCATGCAAGAACACACATTTTCCAGCACAGCAAAGAAATGCAATGCCCTATGTAGATGTGCGCAGGTACCATGATGAAAACGTTGTTGCACCTACACACGTCTATTAAAAACAGCCCCATTCACAGCCACAAATACGCATGGCACCACACTACTGTGCGGTTAGGTGCGACACACTTGGAAAATAACATAAAAATAAGCCAACATGGCTAAAACATATCTTGAAAATATGGGGACTCTGATATCCGGCGACAGTCCGTTCACGAACGAGAAGCAATTCTGCACCCCTAAAACCAACATAGAGGAAAGGGATGGTCAAATTGCTGTGCTGCTTCCAAACCACCTCTGGCATGCCAGGGTCATTATGCAGGTCCTCGATGCCAATTCTTGCCTGCGGCCACAAAATATCCACTGGCCACAAGTGAAGGTGAGTGGAGGACGTGAAGGTGGATTTCTACCAGCTTCAACCGCAAGCAGTACCACTCCTGAAAAATGAGAACAAATAATCATTGACACGTCATCATGACAGTCAATTCTCAGTGCAGGCTATCTAGAGTGTCTTTCATTTTTAACCATTTCAAGAGTTCAAGGAAACATTCTTGGAGCATCTACTGTGTTTGGAAAGGCCAAAGGTCCCCCCCCTCCCCCAGGCACACTAATGCTTATGCAGGCCATAGACGGGGAGAAAAACAGCAGATTTTTCTTTTAAAAAATGAAAAATCGGTTGTTCAAGCGGCCGATGTTACTAGCAATGGTAAAAAAAAAAAATCGGCCGATTTTCATCCCGTCTACAGCCGGCAAAAAGTGTCCCTGCAGAGAGCTCCGCTATTTCTTTGACAGTTCTTTGACATTTATAGCGGTTGCAACAATGTATTTGTATCCATTTCGGATACAGATGTTTTTAATCGGAAACAAATAGATACAATGTTGCAACCGCTGTAAATGTCAAGGAACTGTCAAAGAAATAGCGGAGCTCTCTGCAGGGACACTTTTTGCCATACTGGGATTCCTCTCGTTTTTCATCCTTCTTCTTCCTCTTCTTCTTCTTCTTCATCATCATCCTCTTCTACTTCTTCTTCATCATCATCCTCTTCTTCTTCATCATCATCCTCTTCTTCTTCTTCATCATCATCCTCTTCTTCATCATCCTCTTCTTCTTCATCATCTTCATCATCCTCTTCTTCCTCTTCATCATCTTCTTCTTCTTCATCATCATCATCATCCTCATCATCTTCTTCATCATCATCCTCTTCTTCTTCTTCATCATCATCCTCTTCTTCTTCTTCTTCTTCTTCTTCATCATCATCATCCTCTTCTTCTTCCTCTTCATCATCTTCTTCTTCTTCATCATCATCATCCTCATCATCTTCTTCATCATCATCCTCTTCTTCATCATCATCATCCTCTTCTTCTTCTTCTTCTTCATCATCATCCTCTTCTTCTTCATCATCATCATCATCCTCTTCTTCTTCTTCTTCATCATCATCATCATCATCCTCTTCTTCTTCATCATCCTCTTCTTCTTCTTCTTCACCATCATCCTCTTCTTCTTCTTCTTCTTCTTTTTCTTCTTCTTCATCCTCTTCTTCTTCTTCATCATCATCATCCTCTTCTTCTTCATCATCATCTTCATCATCATCCTCTTCTTCATCGTCTTCTTCTTCATCATCATCACCCTCTGCATCATCATCCTCTTCTTCATCATCATCATCCTTTTCTTCATCATCATCATCCTCTTCTTCTTCTTCATCATCATCCTCTTCTTCTTCATCATCCTCTTCTTCATCACCCTCTTCTTCTTCATCATCTTCTTCATCATCATCATCCTCTTCTTCTTCTTCTTCTTCTTCATCATCATCCTCCTCTTCATCATCTTCTTCTTCTTCATCATCATCATCATCCTCTTCATCATCATCCTCTTCTTCATCATCTTCTTCATCATCCTCTTCTTCTTTTTCTTCTTTTTGTCTTCCTCTTGCAGGTCACTGCTCATGTGCAGATTTTTTATCAGTAAAAAATCGGCCGATTTGCCCATCATTGCCGCGAAAATCGGCCGATCGGCAAATTCGGCCGTTTTTTTCCAACTTTACCGAAAAAAAAAATCTGCCAAAATACCGAAAGACGGCCGAACAAATAGCCCACTAACGATCCGAAAATCGGCCGATTTTCGACCCACCTATGGCCTGCATAAGATATGGTGTGGCCCTAGGGTCAATGTGTGTTTAGAATACTTCCAAAATGCACATACAAAAACACTCCATCCAAATGCATGTTGCATTTCTATAGCATGTTAAACAGAAGAATAACGCACTTACATAATGTTAACATGCGCAAGTAAAAATAGACAAAATCCACATCCTTTTATTCTGGCTTCACATACATGCATTGTGGTCTAACACCGCACTCCTGGGCAAATCACATGCAATTTGTGTGCGTTGCAATTAGAGACAAACATTTTGCACACCTCAAATTGCACCGCATCCGGGCCAAAAATGTGCAGGACCCTTTTTCAGGGTATGCACATGGGTGTGAATAGGCATGCCATCCAATTTGGCAAATCGCAATACGCTTTGTGTACCAATTTTGGTGTGTTGGTAACTTCACCTAGAAAGCCGCAGCAGGTGGCATGAAGGGGTTGCGGTTGTGATGCGGTGCAGCGCTTGCACAGAAAACACTGCAAATTTCACATCGCATCTGTGTGACACCAGAATGTGCCAATATGTGGCTTGACAAAGCACAGTGGTCAGTGCAGATTATTTTCAATCCATGTTTTTTACACTTTTCATTCACTGGTTTAACTCAGGTGATCGTTAATCCCAATTATCTCCGGAGATCACATGCAGCCCCTCAACCATCTACACATATCTCTGGAAATCTATACAGATCTCCTTGAAAAAATGTCTCCTCTCTTCTTCGGAAAACAATTGTCCTCCACCTCATAAACAGGGGGACAGAGAAGACTTCTCCTTGATAACTAAAATCAGATTAATTATCTGTGCTTAATAAACATACACCAATACTGCAAATGCATTGTACTGTCCAAGGCATTGCACACTAATGCATTGCACACTAGAAATGTCAAATGCGTTAGTGTGTACAGTGCATGAGTGTAAAATGCTTTAGTGCACACTGCAGTGTACAACGCATTGCACACTGTAATACACTGTACAATGTAATACCGTGTACACCCACACATTGTACAATGTAATACCGTGTACACCCACACATTGTAGACTAATGCACTGTACACTATCATGTAGGATGGAGCTACGCATTGCACACTGTGATACCGTGTACACCCACACATTGTAGACTGTAATGCACTGTACACTGTCATGCAGGATGGAGCAACGCATTGCCCACTGTGATACCGTGTACACCCACACATTGTAGACTGTAATGCACTGTACACTGTCATGCAGGATAGAGCAACGCATTGCACACTGTGATACCGTGTACACCCACACATTGTAGACTGTAATGCACTGTACACTGTCATGCAGGATAGAGCTACGCATTGCCCACTGTGATACCGTGTACACCCACACATTGTAGACTGTAATGCACTGTACACTGTCATGCAGGATAGAGCTACGCATTGCACACTGTGATACCGTGTACACCCACACATTGTAGACTGTAATGCACTGTACACTGTCATGCAGGCTGGAGCTACGCATTGCACACTGTGATACGCTGTCCACTGTCATGCAGAATCCAGCAACGCATTGCACACTGTAATACCATGTACACCAACACATTGTAGAATGTAATGCATTATACGCAGTATACATGTCCAGATATTCAAAGATTAGCCATGAAGGCCTAGCTGGTTTCCTATTTGGTGACCGCAGATAGCCGAATAACGCTACACTGCATCCAGGCAGCTCTGGGAGGGTGTCATATGACATCCTGGCAGAACGCGCTCTCCGTGATTGCTGTGTCCTAAGGACACAGCTGATCACGTGATGTGGTGAAGGCCAATCACAGCGGCTTTTTACCATGTGATCAGCCATGTCCAATGACACGCTGATCACCGGGAAATGCATTTGCCGGGTCTTGGCTGCACTTTCATCACGCTGTCAGAATGTGTGGAAAGTACTGCCGAGAACCAGCAGTTATCAAAGCAGGGGTCGGCCCCGATGATCAGTGCCCACCAGCGCCACCCAACAGTTCCGCCCACCTGTGGCCAGCAGTGCCGCCCACCAGTGCTGCCTCATCAACGCACATCAGTGTTGCTAAATTACCAGTTTACCAAATGTTATAATATAAACAGACTTTTATTCATTATGAGCTATTTTGTGGTTTATCGAGCAAAAAGTAAAACTCACAGCAGCAAGTCAATACCACCCAAAGAAAGCTCTATTTGTCTGAAAAAACTGATATAAATTTAAGATGGGTACAATGTGGCATGACCGCACAATTGTCATTCAAAGTGTAACAGTGCAGAAAGATGAAAATTGGCCAGGACAGGAAGGGGGTAGGAGTACCCAGTAGGCAAGTGGTTAATATCATTGACCCATCAATACCCAGGAGCTAATGTGCAGATAAGTAGCATGTGCACCAAGTGAGATTCTGCTAGGCCCCACCCACAAAATTACAATTACCTGTCCCTCACATGTTATAAACATATTTGCAATGGCCACACTTACTTTACATATAAGGATCATCTCCTCAGTTGAGAACTGTGCTCTCGCCATGTCCAAATGCCAATAAAGTTATCAAAATTTTCAACCAACACAAAACCTCCATCCACTTACACTCCCCACAACCACTTCCGGGTGCGCGCGCACGTGATGACGGACTTCCAGGATAGCCGTTCATGCGCCATGCGGACACCTGTTTGGTGCTTATTTGTTTGCAATCGCACATTTCTATGCACGGCTATGATAGCTTTCGCGAATGTGTGTTTCTTATTGATTTGTTTTTTTTAACCTTAGCTAATATTTGTTGCCAAAGGCCAAAAATCAACAAAGTGTGGACGATTTTATTACTGTAAATCGAATTGTAGAAAACTTGTAGCTGGCTGCACAGTGAATGTGACATTCATTAGTACAGAACAATATTGTGGTGCAAGTGGGTTTTCTTTTTTTTTTGGTTTTGAAAAAGCCAGTTTACACACACTTGCATATTCACACTCATATAATCTGCTCAAATGTAGCTTGTAAAAGTATACAAAGTAACTATTAAGGTTGTTCATATATTGAACATAAAATAAACACAAAAACATCGGTCAAACATTTATTGATCAAATATATCTTCATTTATTTGGTCAGCAGGAACAAGTAGGTATAGTCAATATCTTGGTGAGTCACAAAAAGAATAGGATTGATGTGGCAAAAATAAAACACTCCTGCTCATAAGAGCTTACAATCTAAAGATACTTCTAATGAACTGTGTGTGCTCAGGTTATAGCAGGAAACGAAGGGGAAGAGGAATCAAGTAACATTTTCGTGCACATAAGATTTACTTACACAATCACGTAGTATAAAGATCCATTCACAAAAAAAAGTCTACAGATCAAAATATCAAGAAAACAAAGCATGTGAAAAAAAACCCTCCCACCTCTACAAATCCCCTCCCACCTCTACAAATCCCCTCCCACCTCTACAAATCCCCTACACATACATTTGTCAGCAGGTTTGTCAGAAAAATGCATTGGAGTCTAAATAAGCAAGCAAAATTAAAACAAGAGCAGATTTTAAACAAAACGATTGACATGTGTGAGGCTTTCAATGCAAAGAGAAAAAACACAATCATTGTGCAATAACACACAAACACACTTTACAAGGCCAAAAATATGCAAACATTTCCAGCCCACTTCCAAACACAGCCTGAGTGGTGTCTGGGGCAATTCAGCACAAAATCTCTTCTTCCCCCAAACCACTACAAGCAAGGACTTAGTCACAAACCACCCGGCCTAGTAACAGGCCAAATCACTCCCTACTGCACGTCTTTATATAAGCTAGGTTGTATTTGGAGCGTGCCAAACAAGGCCCCACACCCAATGAAGCCTCACCCACCACTGACCTTAAGTTGGTCAGTGAAAGTGTTTTCACCTGATGAATCCGCTTCCTACCTGCATTAACCCTTGGTATACAGGCCCCACAAATCAGAAAGATATATACAGTGAAATGTACGTGTGCAGCATACAACAGAACATTGAGCAGGGATGTGAAAGGGAACCCCAATTGGAACCTTTATTGCTACTATGGTCACAATTCCCTCCAGATTCTCACATGAGTTAAGACAGTCACATGACCACATCTTGTATGCGATATTGAAAATGACAAATCGATTTGACTAGTATGGTGAATTTCCCATCAATTGGCGAAACACTCCAGAAATCAAACATCACCAAACATTACACTCTGGGCAAAGCGGATTTACAAATCATGCGACTTACAGTAATGTTGACCATTTCAATGCAATTTTCAAAGACATCTGACACAGATCTCTATGCAAATTGCCACTAAAGTAGAACATGTACTACTTAAGAAATCAGTGTTTGAAACACACCCATATGGTCGCTCTAATACAGTGTTTCTCAACTCCAGTCCTCCTGGACCCCCAACAGGTCATGTTTTCAGGATTTCCCTCAGATGAAACAGCTGTGGTAATTACTAAGGCAGTGAAACTGATCAAATCACCTGTGCAAAATAATGGAAATCCTGAAAACATGACCTGTTGGGGGTCCATGAGGACTGGAGTTGAGAAACACTGCTCTAATAGCAGACAATAGGGTGCGACTTTGCAGACGATTTACAACTTGCATGCTGTGCAAATCACATGCCAAGTCCCACTCAATGTGCACGCTATTGTATCGTTCATATTGTTGTGGTTCAAACTTGGTCGTAGCCGCAAGTAATAATAGAGTAATGAATACACTACTTTTCATGCAATTTGCTGAGAGATCGGTGTCGGATGTCTTGCAAATTGCACTTGAAATCACCATGTACCCCGACTTTGAAATCATGCAACTTCTATGCAAGTCACATGATGTGACTGTGGTGTCAATAACACCACTTAGAAATCTGCTTTAATGTGACCGGGTGGCCCCCAGTAACATTGTTTGGGATTGCCATGCAATTGGCATGACAGGCGACTTGCAAATCGTAGACCAAGTCGCACCCTATTGGCCACTGTAGGCTCTGTTCACATCCAATTGGATTGTGAACTCGTGCAACTTCACTGTAAGTTGGGCAATTGCCGCATCGGATTAGATGTGACAGTGGTGTTGGCCCCCAGTAACATTGGGTGCAATTTGCCATGCAAAGAGCAAGCTGCTGGCCATGCCAATCACATGACAAGTCGCATCCAGGGTGTGCAATTTCAGGAGTGATTTGTGCATTGACATCGTACCTGATATTGGATATAATGAATGTGAATGTGAGTGTATTAACATACGCCATTTGTTGCAGCGAGAGTTCAAAGGTATTTGAGAATTGTGGCCAATTATTAGCAATTTAACACAATTGAAAACACAACTAGTTAGTAATTCTCTAGAAAACACAGTAAAATTGGCAACTTAAAGAGTAATTTTCAATTGCATATAGTGTGAGCGAAGCAGGAAAATCAACAAAGGAAATAAATCTTTGAAGGCGTGCGGTACCTGCCTGCTGGGATACGGGTCTGCTATGCATTTGGGGGAAAAATGCACGCCAGGATTTGTGACAAGTTTGATGTGTGGATTCACCAACCAAGTCTTTTCTCTCTCGCTCACTCTTCTGAATGTCTCTCTTTATCACTCTTCAGTATGTATATCTCGCTCACTCTTCTTCGTCTCACTGGCTCGCTCTTTTCTCTCTCTGTCAGCTCTTTGCTTGCCAAATCCTTCACAAAAGTGGGTGGAGTGTAAATCATCCTTATCAAATCTATTAGTAGTCCAGGCCCTTACTTTATCCCATTGTATGACATTCACATAAGGTGCAGCTTTGAAGGTGTTTCAACAGACAAGGCCTCATTCTAATTCACATTTTAGGGATCATTTAGACAGAAAGCAAAGATGTTGCCAGAACATCTATTTGAAGACAGCCACACATGGAGATCATGCTACTTCCTTGGCGTGGTTGGGATTCAAACCGACAACCCTAGAGTTGTGAGGCAGTAGTGCTAACCACTAATCCACGGAGCTACATTGCTAATCCAGCCTGTATTTCTGTGCTGTGAATCAATCCTAAATCCCTGGGCAAGGTCAGTGTAACTACCAGATATCTCCAATGTGACACAAATGTTATGCTATGTTACCAATTCAGATGTATGTTGGTTCTATGTATCCCAATACAAAGGATTGCAATACTAATACAGGCGTACCTCGGTTTACCAACGCCTCAGGGAACGTCATATTTGGGGTACAAATGCCAAACCATTTCAGTTCAGTGTTCTGTTTACAAATGTTTGAATAATTTGGTACGGGCACGTGGCCTGGTATGGTTCAGGAAGGGGGGGGGGGGCGCTCGCTCGTCCCCCCCCCCCCTTTCCTGACCTGCCGGGCTGCATGCTCGGATAAGTATGTGTTATGGATTTTGGGGGGTACCCCATGCTGTTTTTTATACCCCTTAACATCCATACGAGACCCGAAGGGCTTAGTATGGATGGGAGGGGGGACCCCACGCCGGTTATTTAAAACACTGTTTATAATGCCCTGCAATACTTTGACATTCAACTGTCAGTGGGGAACTCCGCCGACAGCTGAAACATGAGCGCTGCATTGGTTTTCACTACTAAAATGCCGCATGAGTTGATAACATATCATGCGGGATTGTAGGAGCAACAGCCATGTGTTAATGTTTCAGCTGTCAGCGGGGTTCCCCACTGACAGCTGAATGTAAAATAATTCCCTTTATTGCAGAAATAATAAAAAAAAAGCATGGGGTCCC
The DNA here is from genome assembly GCF_062004578.1 of Staurois parvus. Classification (NCBI taxonomy): domain Eukaryota; kingdom Metazoa; phylum Chordata; class Amphibia; order Anura; family Ranidae; genus Staurois; species Staurois parvus. Next base: position 4,075,418 of record NW_028318368.1, read on the forward strand.
CCCTCCCATCTGTACCAAGCCCTTCGGATCTGGTATGGATATTAAGGGGGAACTCCATGCTGAAATTTAAAAAAAAACAGCGTGGGTCCCCCTCAATACCCATACCAGACCCTTATCCGAGCATGCAGCCCGGCAGGTCAGAAAAGGGGGGGGACCCTGTACTGTGTTTTTTTTACACCACACTTTTTTTTTTGTGAAGGAGTCTGCGGGAGCATGTACCGCAGACTCCTTCACGTAGGGGGCGGGATCTGGGGGCCCCCTTGTTAAAGGGGGCTTCCAGATTCTGATAAGCCCCCCGCCCGCAGACCCCCACAACCACCAGCCAGGGTTGTGGGGAAGAGGCCCTTGTCCTCATCAACATGGGGACAAGGTGCTTTGGGGGGGGAGCCCCCCCTGCCCCAAAGCACCCCCCCATGTTGAGGGCATGTGGCCTGGTATGGTTCAGGTTTTCTGACCTGCCGGGCTGCATGCTCGGATAAGGGTCTGGTATGGATATTGAGGGGGACCCACGCTGTTTTTTTTTTAAATTTCAGCGTGGAGTTCCCCCTTAATATCCATACCAGACCTGAAGGGCTTGGTAAGGATGAGAGGGGGGACCCACGCTGTTTTTTTTTTTTTTTTTTTTATTGCGGACCTTTATTTTTACATTCAGCTGTCAAAATAAATATTATCTAGACCTTTGAAATAAGTAAAATCATTACAGAAATAATTATAAAGTATAAGAAACAAAAATAGAATCACTAGAACTAAGGAAATCAAATTAGATTACATGAAGATATGCCGAGTGCTGTTTATTAAACACAATAGACGCGAGCGAGTGCCGGCTGTCAGAGGAATCCACAGTAAGATTCACTATTAGGCAGTGGCTAAAAAGCAAACGCCCATGGCAGAAGTCTAAAATGTGTTCTGCACATGCTCAGTTGTATCTGCCAAAGACACTGCACGGGCGTCTAGATTTTTACTGTGTCGATTTCCTTCAAAAAAACGATTTTTAACACATTCTTAATTTTTTTGGAAATAGCAGATATTGTTTAAAGTGAAGTCCTGATATTTGGCAAAGCAAATTTCTAAGTGAACATGTCTCTGCAGTGATTTTTCATGGTGTTAGACTTGCTTCTTAGCAAGTCTGCTTTGTGAGTCTGATTCCGGGCGTGTGTCTTTTTGTGAATTAGATTGGACATCTGCTTATGGGCTCTGGTCAATAGTGAATTAGGCTGGCCATACATTATACAATTATCTGCAGATTTTTGGTTTAGATTTACCAAAAACCATATAATATGAGGTCAAACCTAAACAACACTTTCAGTTGTATCCAATTAGGCAGGCCCTTGCACTACATAGTTGAAGGTAAATCTAAAGGAAATTGGGCAGAAAATCTGCAGATAATTGTATAATGTATGGCCAGCCTTAGGTTGCAGGGTAAAAAATAGACAGACACCCATGAAAATTGGGCTTAAGCCCATGAATATGCGCCCACGCCCAATAGTGAATCAGGGCCAATATGTCTTTCAGCAGATAGCTTAGGGTGACTGCTTTCCGAAAAGGGGTCATTTGGGGGTGTTTGTTCTATCCTGGTATTTTAGCACCTCAAGAGATGTGATGGGCGGTCAGAAAGTAAAAGCTGTGTAAATTTCAAATTATCTATACCATAGTTTGTAGACCCTATAACTTTCACACAAAGCAATCAATATACACTTATTGGGATTTTTTTTACCAAAAACATGGAGCAGAATACATTTTGGCTTAAATTTATGACTAACTTTGAGTTTACGATATATTTTTTATAGCTGAAAGTAGAAAATATTGTTTTTTTTCATAATTTTCGTGTTTTTTTTGTTGATAGCGCAAAAAATAAAAAGCGCACAGGTGATCAAATACCCCCAAAAGAAAGCTCTATTTGTGTGAAAAAAAGGAGGTAAATTTCGTTTGGGTACAGCATTGCATGACCGCGCAATTATCATTTGAATTAGTGCAGCGCTGTATAGCAAAAAAAGGCATAAATTACAGTATCTATACCATAGTTTGTAGACGCTATAACGTTCACACAAAGCAATCAATATACACTTATTGGGATTTTTTTTACCAAAAACATGGAGCAGAACACATTTTGGCTTAAATTTATAACTAACTTTGAGTTTACGATATATTTTTTATAGCTGTAAAGTAGAAAATATTGGTTTTTTTTCAAAATTTTTGTGTTTTTTTGTTTATAGCGCAAAAAATAAAAAGCGCACAGATGATAAAATACCACCAAAAGAAAGCTTTATTTGTGTGAAAAAAAAGACGTAAATTTCGTTTGGGTACTGCATTGCATGACCGCGCAATTATCATTTGAATTAGTGCAGCGCCAAACAGCAAAAAAAGGCCTGGTCATTAAGGAGGGTAAATCCTCAGGAGCTCAAGTGGTTAAATACCACCAACAGAAAGCTCTAGTTGTGTGAAAAAAAGGTCAAATTTTAGTTTGGGTACAATGTTGTATGAGCGCGCAATTGTCATTCAAAGTGTGAGAGCGCTGAAAGCTGAAAATTGGCCTGGGCAGGAAGAGGGTAAAAGTGCCCGGTATGGAAGCGGTTAAGCACTGAGCTATAGCTACTTGACATTGGGCAAGTGACAGTTGGCCGTTTTTGAAAACAAGGGTCAGTTTGACAGAGTCTATACCTGGTAACCTCCATAGCACAGTAGGGAGAGTGCCCGTCCAAAGAGTGCATGGTCGTAGGTTCGAGGCTTACCTCTGCCAAGTGCGTCTATGTATGTACTGGACATGAGATAAATGGAAGTTACTAAATTTTTTTTTTTTTTGGGCTTTGTTTTTTTTTTTAACATTCATTTTCTCTCATTTTATCCATTTGGAAAGCCTTTCATGGTCCCAGTGTGGGTAAAAGAGTCCAGACTGGAAGTGGTTAACCACTTGAGCTCCTGAGGATTTACCCCCCTTAATGACCAGGCCTTTTTTTGCTGTTTGGCGCTGCACTAATTCAAATGATAATTGCGCGGTCATGCAATGCTGTACCCAAACGAAATTTACCTCCTTTTTTTCACACAAATAGAGCTTTCTTTTGGTGGTATTTTATCACCTGTGCGCTTTTTATTTTTTGCGCTATAAACAAAAAAAACACAAAAATTAAAAAAAAAACCTATATTTTCTACTTTCAGCTATAAAAAATATATCGTAAACTCAAAGTTAGTCATAAATTTAAGCCAAAATGTATTCTGCTCCATGTTTTTGGTAAAAAAAAATCCCAATAAGTGTATATTGATTGCTTTGTGTGAAAGTTATAGAATCTACAAACTATGGTATAGATAATTTGAAATTTACACAGCTTTTACTTTCTGACCGCCCATCACATCTCTTGAGGTGCTAAAATACCAGGATAGAACAAACACCCCCCAAATGACCCCTTTTCGGAAAGCAGACACCCTAAGCTATCTGCTGAAAGACATATTGGCCTTGATTCACTAAGATGTGAGTGTATTAGCAGAGACTGACCATTCAGGCAGAATCCGGTCAATCAATCAGTCGTCTGACCAGCGTCTAGCAAGCTCATTGACGAGCGTCTACTGACTACTTTGCTATCACTAAATGTGGTATCCCGTCTGGCACATTTTTAGGTGCAATACCGGATATGTTCGCTAGATGGCGCACAAGCGCGGGCTTTATTAACATTGGCGTTCTTATGATGGCAAAATAGAATTCTTAGAATGTAATAAATAGTACACCTGTATTAGAAGTTTCTATTTTCTTCTATTTCTTTTCTTGCTGTGTCTCCAAAATGATCAGGAAACTAATGCATTTACTAATGAATGTCATACATTCTGTACTCAAATGTTAAACATTTTCACACTTATATCTCAAATAATTTATATACTTCTAATTTCCCAATATAATTATATATCTTCATTCTCTTTAATCACGTAACTATTCTATGGTAAAGACAAGTGCAGCGCTATAAATGCATGTGATCAATAATGAACGCATGTAAAAACCAAAAAGTGCAAAGAATTGCAACAATGATGTAATATTGTAAATGGTGCTAAAATAAGTTCATAGAATCATTCCTGAATAATGGAATGTCCTTCGTGTGAGAGTACCAACTCAGAGAGTGCCTATGAATGGCACGTGTGGTCTCGTGGATGAATGTTACTTGCGTACTGTTCTTCTGCCAATTAGGAAATGTGCAAGTTTCATGCCGTGTATATTTCATTGTAACTTTTTCTCTTTTAAATCTGTCTCCTTATACAACTTGACCCCCTCCCCCACCCCATCATCACCTGTCCCATATGCAAATCTATGGATCACCGCCCCACTCTTTAACTATCTATTTACTGATCAAGTGAATGTGTCTCATTTTCTATCAGCTACAGCTCAGATCTCACATTATTATACAATTGCTGATTGTATCTCACCACTAGTCTGATTGAATTCACAATTCCTGGTCAGTCCTGTTCCCTGACCTCTAATAACCTTTAGGGCCAGTTCACACTACATGTGTTTCAGTTGCTTTTTCAGCATCACAAACGCACAGAAAGAAGGTTATATGGTTGTCAATGTCATAGTTCACATCAGCGCTTGCATTTTCAATGCATTGCAGGTGCTGTAAACAAAGTTGACCACGCTGCATTGTTTCTGCACAGAACTGTACTGGAACACATTGAAACGTCCTTGAATGTACTAAAACGCACATGTCCCTAACTACATTGAATACAAAGAAAATAGAAAAAAATAAGTGGAAGGGATACAAAAATGCAATGTAAACATGTCCAAAACGCATCCAAAATGTACTGGAACACACTAAACATGCATGCCAAAAGGGCATGAAAAAAACCCATCAGGAACACATCTAGACTGTTTCTATAGTGTGAACCAGCCCTTAGGACTTGTTCACACCATTGGTGGTGCAAAAACGCATGCAAGAACACACATTTTCCAGCACAGCAAAGAAATGCAATGCCCTATGTAGATGTGCGCAGGTACCATGATGAAAACGTTGTTGCACCTACACACGTCTATTAAAAACAGCCCCATTCACAGCCACAAATACGCATGGCACCACACTACTGTGCGGTTAGGTGCGACACACTTGGAAAATAACATAAAAATAAGCCAACATGGCTAAAACATATCTTGAAAATATGGGGACTCTGATATCCGGCGACAGTCCGTTCACGAACGAGAAGCAATTCTGCACCCCTAAAACCAACATAGAGGAAAGGGATGGTCAAATTGCTGTGCTGCTTCCAAACCACCTCTGGCATGCCAGGGTCATTATGCAGGTCCTCGATGCCAATTCTTGCCTGCGGCCACAAAATATCCACTGGCCACAAGTGAAGGTGAGTGGAGGACGTGAAGGTGGATTTCTACCAGCTTCAACCGCAAGCAGTACCACTCCTGAAAAATGAGAACAAATAATCATTGACACGTCATCATGACAGTCAATTCTCAGTGCAGGCTATCTAGAGTGTCTTTCATTTTTAACCATTTCAAGAGTTCAAGGAAACATTCTTGGAGCATCTACTGTGTTTGGAAAGGCCAAAGGTCCCCCCCCTCCCCCAGGCACACTAATGCTTATGCAGGCCATAGACGGGGAGAAAAACAGCAGATTTTTCTTTTAAAAAATGAAAAATCGGTTGTTCAAGCGACCGATGTTACTAGCAATGGTAAAAAAAAAAAAATCGGCCGATTTTCATCCCGTCTACAGCCGGCAAAAAGTGTCCCTGCAGAGAGCTCCGCTATTTCTTTGACAGTTCTTTGACATTTATAGCGGTTGCAACAATGTATTTGTATCCATTTCGGATACAGATGTTTTTAATCGGAAACAAATAGATACAATGTTGCAACCGCTGTAAATGTCAAGGAACTGTCAAAGAAATAGCGGAGCTCTCTGCAGGGACACTTTTTGCCATACTGGGATTCCTCTCGTTTTTCATCCTTCTTCTTCCTCTTCTTCTTCTTCTTCATCATCATCCTCTTCTACTTCTTCTTCATCATCATCCTCTTCTTCTTCATCATCATCCTCTTCTTCTTCTTCTTCATCATCATCCTCTTCTTCATCATCCTCTTCTTCTTCATCATCTTCATCATCCTCTTCTTCCTCTTCATCATCTTCTTCTTCTTCATCATCATCATCATCCTCATCATCTTCTTCATCATCATCCTCTTCTTCTTCTTCATCATCATCCTCTTCTTCTTCTTCTTCTTCTTCTTCTTCATCATCATCATCCTCTTCTTCTTCTTCTTCTTCATCATCATCATCCTCTTCTTCTTCCTCTTCATCATCTTCTTCTTCTTCATCATCATCATCCTCATCATCTTCTTCATCATCATCCTCTTCTTCATCATCATCATCATCCTCTTCTTCTTCTTCTTCTTCTTCTTCATCATCATCCTCTTCTTCTTCATCATCATCATCATCCTCTTCTTCTTCTTCTTCATCATCATCATCCTCTTCTTCTTCATCATCCTCTTCTTCTTCTTCTTCACCATCATCCTCTTCTTCTTCTTCTTCTTCTTCTTCTTCTTCTTCTTCATCCTCTTCTTCTTCTTCATCATCATCATCCTCTTCTTCTTCATCATCATCTTCTTCATCATCCTCTTCTTCATCGTCTTCTTCTTCATCATCATCACCCTCTGCATCATCATCCTCTTCTTCATCATCATCATCCTTTTCTTCATCATCATCATCCTCTTCTTCATCATCATCCTCTTCTTCTTCATCATCCTCTTCTTCATCACCCTCTTCTTCTTCATCATCTTCTTCATCATCATCATCCTCTTCTTCTTCTTCTTCTTCTTCTTCATCATCATCCTCCTCTTCATCATCTTCTTCTTCTTCATCATCATCATCATCCTCTTCATCATCATCCTCTTCTTCATCATCTTCTTCATCATCCTCTTCTTCTTTTTCTTCTTTTTGTCTTCCTCTTGCAGGTCACTGCTCATGTGCAGATTTTTTATCAGTAAAAAATCGGCCGATTTGCCCATCATTGCCGCGAAAATCGGCCGATCGGCAAATTCTGCCGTTTTTTTCCAACTTTACCGAAAAAAAAAATCTGCCAAAATACCGAAAGACGGCCGAACAAATAGCCCACTAACGATCCGAAAATCGGCCGATTTTCGACCCACCTATGGCCTGCATAAGATATGGTGTGGCCCTAGGGTCAATGTGTGTTTAGAATACTTCCAAAATGCACATACAAAAACACTCCATCCAAATGCATGTTGCATTTCTATAGCATGTTAAACAGAAGAATAACGCACTTACATAATGTTAACATGCGCAAGTAAAAATAGACAAAATCCACATCCTTTTATTCTGGCTTCACATACATGCATTGTGGTCTAACACCGCACTCCTGGGCAAATCACATGCAATTTGTGTGCGTTGCAATTAGAGACAAACATTTTGCACACCTCAAATTGCACCGCATCCGGGCCAAAAATGTGCAGGACCCTTTTTCAGGGTATGCACATGGGTGTGAATAGGCATGCCATCCAATTTGGCAAATCGCAATACGCTTTGTGTACCAATTTTGGTGTGTTGGTAACTTCACCTAGAAAGCCGCAGCAGGTGGCATGAAGGGGTTGCGGTTGCGATGCGGTGCAGCGCTTGCACAGAAAACACTGCAAATTTCACATCGCATCTGTGTGACACCAGAATGTGCCAATATGTGGCTTGACAAAGCACAGTGGTCAGTGCAGATTATTTTCAATCCATGTTTTTTACACTTTTCATTCACTGGTTTAACTCAGGTGATCGTTAATCCCAATTATCTCCGGAGATCACATGCAGCCCCTCAACCATCTACACATATCTCTGGAAATCTATACAGATCTCCTTGAAAAAATGTCTCCTCTCTTCTTCGGAAAACAATTGTCCTCCACCTCATAAACAGGGGGACAGAGAAGACTTCTCCTTGATAACTAAAATCAGATTAATTATCTGTGCTTAATAAACATACACCAATACTGCAAATGCATTGTACTGTCCAAGGCATTGCACACTAATGCATTGCACACTAGAAATGTCAAATGCGTTAGTGTGTACAGTGCATGAGTGTAAAATGCTTTAGTGCACACTGCAGTGTACAACGCATTGCACACTGTAATACACTGTACAATGTAATACCGTGTACACCCACACATTGTACAATGTAATACCGTGTACACCCACACATTGTAGACTAATGCACTGTACACTATCATGTAGGATGGAGCTACGCATTGCACACTGTGATACCGTGTACACCCACACATTGTAGACTGTAATGCACTGTACACTGTCATGCAGGATGGAGCAACGCATTGCCCACTGTGATACCGTGTACACCCACACATTGTAGACTGTAATGCACTGTACACTGTCATGCAGGATAGAGCTACGCATTGCACACTGTGATACCGTGTACACCCACACATTGTAGACTGTAATGCACTGTACACTGTCATGCAGGATAGAGCTACGCATTGCACACTGTGATACCGTGTACACCCACACATTGTAGACTGTAATGCACTGTACACTGTCATGCAGGATAGAGCAACGCATTGCACACTGTGATACCGTGTACACCCACACATTGTAGACTGTAATGCACTGTACACTGTCATGCAGGATAGAGCTACGCATTGCCCACTGTGATACCGTGTACACCCACACATTGTAGACTGTAATGCACTGTACACTGTCATGCAGGATAGAGCTACGCATTGCACACTGTGATACCGTGTACACCCACACATTGTAGACTGTAATGCACTGTACACTGTCATGCAGGCTGGAGCTACGCATTGCACACTGTGATACGCTGTCCACTGTCATGCAGAATCCAGCAACGCATTGCACACTGTAATACCATGTACACCAACACATTGTAGAATGTAATGCATTATACGCAGTATACATGTCCAGATATTCAAAGATTAGCCATGAAGGCCTAGCTGGTTTCCTATTTGGTGACCGCAGATAGCCGAATAACGCTACACTGCATCCAGGCAGCTCTGGGAGGGTGTCATATGACATCCTGGCAGAACGCGCTCTCCGTGATTGCTGTGTCCTAAGGACACAGCTGATCACGTGATGTGGTGAAGGCCAATCACAGCGGCTTTTTACCATGTGATCAGCCATGTCCAATGACACGCTGATCACCGGGAAATGCATTTGCCGGGTCTTGGCTGCACTTTCATCACGCTGTCAGAATGTGTGGAAAGTACTGCCGAGAACCAGCAGTTATCAAAGCAGGGGTCGGCCCCGATGATCAGTGCCCACCAGCGCCACCCAACAGTTCCGCCCACCTGTGGCCAGCAGTGCCGCCCACCAGTGCTGCCTCATCAACGCACATCAGTGTTGCTAAATTACCAGTTTACCAAATGTTATAATATAAACAGACTTTTATTCATTATGAGCTATTTTGTGGTTTATCGAGCAAAAAGTAAAACTCACAGCAGCAAGTCAATACCACCCAAAGAAAGCTCTATTTGTCTGAAAAAACTGATATAAATTTAAGATGGGTACAATGTGGCATGACCGCACAATTGTCATTCAAAGTGTAACAGTGCAGAAAGATGAAAATTGGCCAGGACAGGAAGGGGGTAGGAGTACCCAGTAGGCAAGTGGTTAATATCATTGACCCATCAATACCCAGGAGCTAATGTGCAGATAAGTAGCATGTGCACCAAGTGAGATTCTGCTAGGCCCCACCCACAAAATTACAATTACCTGTCCCTCACATGTTATAAACATATTTGCAATGGCCACACTTACTTTACATATAAGGATCATCTCCTCAGTTGAGAACTGTGCTCTCGCCATGTCCAAATGCCAATAAAGTTATCAAAATTTTCAACCAACACAAAACCTCCATCCACTTACACTCCCCACAACCACTTCCGGGTGCGCGCGCACGTGATGACGGACTTCCAGGATAGCCGTTCATGCGCCATGCGGACACCTGTTTGGTGCTTATTTGTTTGCAATCGCACATTTCTATGCACGGCTATGATAGCTTTCGCGAATGTGTGTTTCTTATTGATTTGTTTTTTTTAACCTTAGCTAATATTTGTTGCCAAAGGCCAAAAATCAACAAAGTGTGGACGATTTTATTACTGTAAATCGAATTGTAGAAAACTTGTAGCTGGCTGCACAGTGAATGTGACATTCATTAGTACAGAACAATATTGTGGTGCAAGTGGGTTTTCTTTTTTTTTTGGTTTTGAAAAAGCCAGTTTACACACACTTGCATATTCACACTCATATAATCTGCTCAAATGTAGCTTGTAAAAGTATACAAAGTAACTACTAAGGTTGTTCATATATTGAACATAAAATAAACACAAAAACATCGGTCAAACATTTATTGATCAAATATATCTTCATTTATTTGGTCAGCAGGAACAAGTAGGTATAGTCAATATCTTGGTGAGTCACAAAAAGAATAGGATTGATGTGGCAAAAATAAAACACTCCTGCTCATAAGAGCTTACAATCTAAAGATACTTCTAATGAACTGTGTGTGCTCAGGTTATAGCAGGAAACGAAGGGGAAGAGGAATCAAGTAACATTTTCGTGCACATAAGATTTACTTACACAATCACGTAGTATAAAGATCCATTCACAAAAAAAAGTCTACAGATCAAAATATCAAGAAAACAAAGCATGTGAAAAAAAACCCTCCCACCTCTACAAATCCCCTCCCACCTCTACAAATCCCCTACACATACATTTGTCAGCAGGTTTGTCAGAAAAATGCATTGGAGTCTAAATAAGCAAGCAAAATTAAAACAAGAGCAGATTTTAAACAAAACGATTGACATGTGTGAGGCTTTCAATGCAAAGAGAAAAAACACAATCATTGTGCAATAACACACAAACACACTTTACAAGGCCAAAAATATGCAAACATTTCCAGCCCACTTCCAAACACAGCCTGAGTGGTGTCTGGGGCAATTCAGCACAAAATCTCTTCTTCCCCCAAACCACTACAAGCAAGGACTTAGTCACAAACCACCCGGCCTAGTAACAGGCCAAATCACTCCCTACTGCACGTCTTTATATAAGCTAGGTTGTATTTGGAGCGTGCCAAACAAGGCCCCACACCCAATGAAGCCTCACCCACCACTGACCTTAAGTTGGTCAGTGAAAGTGTTTTCACCTGATGAATCCGCTTCCTACCTGCATTAACCCTTGGTATACAGGCCCCACAAATCAGAAAGATATATACAGTGAAATGTACGTGTGCAGCATACAACAGAACATTGAGCAGGGATGTGAAAGGGAACCCCAATTGGAACCTTTATTGCTACTATGGTCACAATTCCCTCCAGATTCTCACATGAGTTAAGACAGTCACATGACCACATCTTGTATGCGATATTGAAAATGACAAATCGATTTGACTAGTATGGTGAATTTCCCATCAATTGGCGAAACACTCCAGAAATCAAACATCACCAAACATTACACTCTGGGCAAAGCGGATTTACAAATCATGCGACTTACAGTAATGTTGACCATTTCAATGCAATTTTCAAAGACATCTGACACAGATCTCTATGCAAATTGCCACTAAAGTAGAACATGTACTACTTAAGAAATCAGTGTTTGAAACACACCCATATGGTCGCTCTAATACAGTGTTTCTCAACTCCAGTCCTCATGGACCCCCAACAGGTCATGTTTTCAGGATTTCCCTCAGATGAAACAGCTGTGGTAATTACTAAGGCAGTGAAACTGATCAAATCACCTGTGCAAAATAATGGAAATCCTGAAAACATGACCTGTTGGGGGTCCATGAGGACTGGAGTTGAGAAACACTGCTCTAATAGCAGACAATAGGGTGCGACTTTGCAGACGATTTACAACTTGCATGCTGTGCAAATCACATGCCAAGTCCCACTCAATGTGCACGCTATTGTATCGTTCATATTGTTGTGGTTCAAACTTGGTCGTAGCCGCAAGTAATAATAGAGTAATGAATACACTACTTTTCATGCAATTTGCTGAGAGATCGGTGTCGGATGTCTTGCAAATTGCACTTGAAATCACCATGTACCCCGACTTTGAAATCATGCAACTTCTATGCAAGTCACATGATGTGACTGTGGTGTCAATAACACCACTTAGAAATCTGCTTTAATGTGACCGGGTGGCCCCCAGTAACATTGTTTGGGATTGCCATGCAATTGGCATGACAGGCGACTTGCAAATCGTAGACCAAGTCGCACCCTATTGGCCACTGTAGGCTCTGTTCACATCCAATTGGATTGTGAACTCGTGCAACTTCACTGTAAGTTGGGCAATTGCCGCATCGGATTAGATGTGACAGTGGTGTTGGCCCCCAGTAACATTGGGTGCAATTTGCCATGCAAAGAGCAAGCTGCTGGCCATGCCAATCACATGACAAGTCGCATCCAGGGTGTGCAATTTCAGGAGTGATTTGTGCATTGACATCGTACCTGATATTGGATATAATGAATGTGAATGTGAGTGTATTAACATACGCCATTTGTTGCAGCGAGAGTTCAAAGGTATTTGAGAATTGTGGCCAATTATTAGCAATTTAACACAATTGAAAACACAACTAGTTAGTAATTCTCTAGAAAACACAGTAAAATTGGCAACTTAAAGAGTAATTTTCAATTGCATATAGTGTGAGCGAAGCAGGAAAATCAACAAAGGAAATAAATCTTTGAAGGCGTGCGGTACCTGCCTGCTGGGATACGGGTCTGCTATGCATTTGGGGGAAAAATGCACGCCAGGATTTGTGACAAGTTTGATGTGTGGATTCACCAACCAAGTCTTTTCTCTCTCGCTCACTCTTCTGAATGTCTCTCTTTATCACTCTTCAGTATGTATATCTCGCTCACTCTTCTTCGTCTCACTGGCTCGCTCTTCTCTCTCTCTGTCAGCTCTTTGCTTGCCAAATCCTTCACAAAAGTGGGTGGAGTGTAAACCATCCTTATCAAATCTATTAGTAGTCCAGGCCCTTACTTTATCCCATTGTATGACATTCACATAAGGTGCAGCTTTGAAGGTGTTTCAACAGACAAGGCCTCCTTCTAATTCACATTTTAGGGATCATTTAGACAGAAAGCAAAGATGTTGCCAGAACATCTATTTGAAGACAGCCACACATGGAGATCATGCTACTTCCTTGGCGTGGTTGGGATTCAAACCGACAACCCTAGAGTTGTGAGGCAGTAGTGCTAACCACTAATCCACGGAGCTACATTGCTAGTCCAGCCTGTATTTCTGTGCTGTGAATCAATCCTAAATCCCTGGGCAAGGTCAGTGTAACTACCAGATATCTCCAATGTGACACAAATGTTATGCTATGTTACCAATTCAGATGTATGTTGGTTCTATGTATCCCAATACAAAGGATTGCAATACTAATACAGGCGTACCTCGGTTTACCAACGCCTCAGGGAACGTCATATTTGGGGTACAAATGCCAAACCATTTCAGTTCAGTGTTCTGTTTACAAATGTTTGAATAATTTGGTACGGGCACGTGGCCTGGTATGGTTCAGGAAGGGGGGGGGGGGGGGGCGCTCGCTCGTCCCCCCCCCCCCTTTCCTGACCTGCCGGGCTGCATGCTCGGATAAGTATGTGTTATGGATTTTGGGGGGTACCCCATGCTGTTTTTTATACCCCTTAACATCCATACGAGACCCGAAGGGCTTAGTATGGATGGGAGGGGGGACCCCACGCCGGTTATTTAAAACACTGTTTATAATGCCCTGCAATACTTTGACATTCAACTGTCAGTGGGGAACTCCGCCGACAGCTGAAACATGAGCGCTGCATTGGTTTTCACTACTAAAATGCCGCATGAGTTGATAACATATCATGCGGGATTGTAGGAGCAACAGCCATGTGTTAATGTTTCAGCTGTCAGCGGGGTTCCCCACTGACAGCTGAATGTAAAATAATTCCCTTTATTGCAGAAATAATAAAAAAAAAGCATGGGGTCCCCCCTCCCATCTGTACCAAGCCCTTCGGATCTGGTATGGATATTAAGGGGGAACTCCATGCTGAAATTTAAAAAAAAACAGCGTGGGTCCCCCTCAATACCCATACCAGACCCTTATCCGAGCATGCAGCCCGGCAGGTCAGAAAAGGGGGGGGACCCTGTACTGTGTTTTTTTTACACCACACTTTTTTTTTTGTGAAGGAGTCTGCGGGAGCATGTACCGCAGACTCCTTCACGTAGGGGGCGGGATCTGGGGGCCCCCTTGTTAAAGGGGGCTTCCAGATTCTGATAAGCCCCCCGCCCGCAGACCCCCACAACCACCAGCCAGGGTTGTGGGGAAGAGGCCCTTGTCCTCATCAACATGGGGACAAGGTGCTTTGGGGGGGGAGCCCCCCCTGCCCCAAAGCACCCCCCCATGTTGAGGGCATGTGGCCTGGTATGGTTCAGGTTTTCTGACCTGCCGGGCTGCATGCTCGGATAAGGGTCTGGTATGGATATTGAGGGGGACCCACGCTGTTTTTTTTTTAAATTTCAGCGTGGAGTTCCCCCTTAATATCCATACCAGACCTGAAGGGCTTGGTAAGGATGAGAGGGGGGACCCACGCTGTTTTTTTTTTTTTTTTTTTTATTGCGGACCTTTATTTTTACATTCAGCTGTCAAAATAAATATTATCTAGACCTTTGAAATAAGTAAAATCATTACAGAAATAATTATAAAGTATAAGAAACAAAAATAGAATCACTAGAACTAAGGAAATCAAATTAGATTACATGAAGATATGCCGAGTGCTGTTTATTAAACACAATAGACGCGAGCGAGTGCCGGCTGTCAGAGGAATCCACAGTAAGATTCACTATTAGGCAGTGGCTAAAAAGCAAACGCCCATGGCAGAAGTCTAAAATGTGTTCTGCACATGCTCAGTTGTATCTGCCAAAGACACTGCACGGGCGTCTAGATTTTTACTGTGTCGATTTCCTTCAAAAAAACGATTTTTAACACATTCTTAATTTTTTTGGAAATAGCAGATATTGTTTAAAGTGAAGTCCTGATATTTGGCAAAGCAAATTTCTAAGTGAACATGTCTCTGCAGTGATTTTTCATGGTGTTAGACTTGCTTCTTAGCAAGTCTGCTTTGTGAGTCTGATTCCGGGCGTGTGTCTTTTTGTGAATTAGATTGGACATCTGCTTATGGGCTCTGGTCAATAGTGAATTAGGCTGGCCATACATTATACAATTATCTGCAGATTTTTGGTTTAGATTTACCAAAAACCATATAATATGAGGTCAAACCTAAACAACACTTTCAGTTGTATCCAATTAGGCAGGCCCTTGCACTACATAGTTGAAGGTAAATCTAAAGGAAATTGGGCAGAAAATCTGCAGATAATTGTATAATGTATGGCCAGCCTTAGGTTGCAGGGTAAAAAATAGACAGACACCCATGAAAATTGGGCTTAAGCCCATGAATATGCGCCCACGCCCAATAGTGAATCAGGGCCAATATGTCTTTCAGCAGATAGCTTAGGGTGACTGCTTTCCGAAAAGGGGTCATTTGGGGGTGTTTGTTCTATCCTGGTATTTTAGCACCTCAAGAGATGTGATGGGCGGTCAGAAAGTAAAAGCTGTGTAAATTTCAAATTATCTATACCATAGTTTGTAGACCCTATAACTTTCACACAAAGCAATCAATATACACTTATTGGGATTTTTTTTACCAAAAACATGGAGCAGAATACATTTTGGCTTAAATTTATGACTAACTTTGAGTTTACGATATATTTTTTATAGCTGAAAGTAGAAAATATTGTTTTTTTTCATAATTTTCGTGATTTTTTTGTTGATAGCGCAAAAAATAAAAAGCGCACAGGTGATCAAATACCCCCAAAAGAAAGCTCTATTTGTGTGAAAAAAAGGAGGTAAATTTCGTTTGGGTACAGCATTGCATGACCGCGCAATTATCATTTGAATTAGTGCAGCGCTGTATAGCAAAAAAAGGCATAAATTACAGTATCTATACCATAGTTTGTAGACGCTATAACGTTCACACAAAGCAATCAATATACACTTATTGGGATTTTTTTTACCAAAAACATGGAGCAGAACACATTTTGGCTTAAATTTATAACTAACTTTGAGTTTACGATATATTTTTTATAGCTGTAAAGTAGAAAATATTGGTTTTTTTTCAAAATTTTTGTGTTTTTTTGTTTATAGCGCAAAAAATAAAAAGCGCACAGATGATAAAATACCACCAAAAGAAAGCTTTATTTGTGTGAAAAAAAAGACGTAAATTTCGTTTGGGTACTGCATTGCATGACCGCGCAATTATCATTTGAATTAGTGCAGCGCCAAACAGCAAAAAAAGGCCTGGTCATTAAGGAGGGTAAATCCTCAGGAGCTCAAGTGGTTAAATACCACCAACAGAAAGCTCTAGTTGTGTGAAAAAAAGGTCAAATTTTAGTTTTGGTACAATGTTGTATGAGCGCGCAATTGTCATTCAAAGTGTGAGAGCGCTGAAAGCTGAAAATTGGCCTGGGCAGGAAGAGGGTAAAAGTGCCCGGTATGGAAGCGGTTAAGCACTGAGCTATAGCTACTTGACATTGGGCAAGTGACAGTTGGCCGTTTTTGAAAACAAGGGTCAGTTTGACAGAGTCTATACCTGGTAACCTCCATAGCACAGTAGGGAGAGTGCCCGTCCAAAGAGTGCATGGTCGTAGGTTCGAGGCTTACCTCTGCCAAGTGCGTCTATGTATGTACTGGACATGAGATAAATGGAAGTTACTAAATTTTTTTTTTTTTTGGGCTTTGTTTTTTTTTTTAACATTCATTTTCTCTCATTTTATCCATTTGGAAAGCCTTTCATGGTCCCAGTGTGGGTAAAAGAGTCCAGACTGGAAGTGGTTAACCACTTGAGCTCCTGAGGATTTACCCCCCTTAATGACCAGGCCTTTTTTTGCTGTTTGGCGCTGCACTAATTCAAATGATAATTGCGCGGTCATGCAATGCTGTACCCAAACGAAATTTACCTCCTTTTTTTCACACAAATAGAGCTTTCTTTTGGTGGTATTTTATCACCTGTGCGCTTTTTATTTTTTGCGCTATAAACAAAAAAAACACAAAAATTAAAAAAAAAACCTATATTTTCTACTTTCAGCTATAAAAAATATATCGTAAACTCAAAGTTAGTCATAAATTTAAGCCAAAATGTATTCTGCTCCATGTTTTTGGTAAAAAAAAATCCCAATAAGTGTATATTGATTGCTTTGTGTGAAAGTTATAGAATCTACAAACTATGGTATAGATAATTTGAAATTTACACAGCTTTTACTTTCTGACCGCCCATCACATCTCTTGAGGTGCTAAAATACCAGGATAGAACAAACACCCCCCAAATGACCCCTTTTCGGAAAGCAGACACCCTAAGCTATCTGCTGAAAGACATATTGGCCTTGATTCACTAAGATGTGAGTGTATTAGCAGAGACTGACCATTCAGGCAGAATCCGGTCAATCAATCAGTCGTCTGACCAGCGTCTAGCAAGCTCATTGACGAGCGTCTACTGACTACTTTGCTATCACTAAATGTGGTATCCCGTCTGGCACATTTTTAGGTGCAATACCGGATATGTTCGCTAGATGGCGCACAAGCGCGGGCTTTATTAACATTGGCGTTCTTATGATGGCAAAATAGAATTCTTAGAATGTAATAAATAGTACACCTGTATTAGAAGTTTCTATTTTCTTCTATTTCTTTTCTTGCTGTGTCTCCAAAATGATCAGGAAACTAATGCATTTACTAATGAATGTCATACATTCTGTACTCAAATGTTAAACATTTTCACACTTATATCTCAAATAATTTATATACTTCTAATTTCCCAATATAATTATATATCTTCATTCTCTTTAATCACGTAACTATTCTATGGTAAAGACAAGTGCAGCGCTATAAATGCATGTGATCAATAATGAACGCATGTAAAAACCAAAAAGTGCAAAGAATTGCAACAATGATGTAATATTGTAAATGGTGCTAAAATAAGTTCATAGAATCATTCCTGAATAATGGAATGTCCTTCGTGTGAGAGTACCAACTCAGAGAGTGCCTATGAATGGCACGTGTGGTCTCGTGGATGAATGTTACTTGCGTACTGTTCTTCTGCCAATTAGGAAATGTGCAAGTTTCATGCCGTGTATATTTCATTGTAACTTTTTCTCTTTTAAATCTGTCTCCTTATACAACTTGACCCCCTCCCCCACCCCATCATCACCTGTCCCATATGCAAATCTATGGATCACCGCCCCACTCTTTAACTATCTATTTACTGATCAAGTGAATGTGTCTCATTTTCTATCAGCTACAGCTCAGATCTCACATTATTATACAATTGCTGATTGTATCTCACCACTAGTCTGATTGAATTCACAATTCCTGGTCAGTCCTGTTCCCTGACCTCTAATAACCTTTAGGGCCAGTTCACACTACATGTGTTTCAGTTGCTTTTTCAGCATCACAAACGCACAGAAAGAAGGTTATATGGTTGTCAATGTCATAGTTCACATCAGCGCTTGCATTTTCAATGCATTGCAGGTGCTGTAAACAAAGTTGACCACGCTGCATTGTTTCTGCACAGAACTGTACTGGAACACATTGAAACGTCCTTGAATGTACTAAAACGCACATGTCCCTAACTACATTGAATACAAAGAAAATAGAAAAAAATAAGTGGAAGGGATACAAAAATGCAATGTAAACATGTCCAAAACGCATCCAAAATGTACTGGAACACACTAAACATGCATGCCAAAAGGGCATGAAAAAAACCCATCAGGAACACATCTAGACTGTTTCTATAGTGTGAACCAGCCCTTAGGACTTGTTCACACCATTGGTGGTGCAAAAACGCATGCAAGAACACACATTTTCCAGCACAGCAAAGAAATGCAATGCCCTATGTAGATGTGCGCAGGTACCATGATGAAAACGTTGTTGCACCTACACACGTCTATTAAAAACAGCCCCATTCACAGCCACAAATACGCATGGCACCACACTACTGTGCGGTTAGGTGCGACACACTTGGAAAATAACATAAAAATAAGCCAACATGGCTAAAACATATCTTGAAAATATGGGGACTCTGATATCCGGCGACAGTCCGTTCACGAACGAGAAGCAATTCTGCACCCCTAAAACCAACATAGAGGAAAGGGATGGTCAAATTGCTGTGCTGCTTCCAAACCACCTCTGGCATGCCAGGGTCATTATGCAGGTCCTCGATGCCAATTCTTGCCTGCGGCCACAAAATATCCACTGGCCACAAGTGAAGGTGAGTGGAGGACGTGAAGGTGGATTTCTACCAGCTTCAACCGCAAGCAGTACCACTCCTGAAAAATGAGAACAAATAATCATTGACACGTCATCATGACAGTCAATTCTCAGTGCAGGCTATCTAGAGTGTCTTTCATTTTTAACCATTTCAAGAGTTCAAGGAAACATTCTTGGAGCATCTACTGTGTTTGGAAAGGCCAAAGGTCCCCCCCCTCCCCCAGGCACACTAATGCTTATGCAGGCCATAGACGGGGAGAAAAACAGCAGATTTTTCTTTTAAAAAATGAAAAATCGGTTGTTCAAGCGGCCGATGTTACTAGCAATGGTAAAAAAAAAAAAATCGGCCGATTTTCATCCCGTCTACAGCCGGCAAAAAGTGTCCCTGCAGAGAGCTCCGCTATTTCTTTGACAGTTCTTTGACATTTATAGCGGTTGCAACAATGTATTTGTATCCATTTCGGATACAGATGTTTTTAATCGGAAACAAATAGATACAATGTTGCAACCGCTGTAAATGTCAAGGAACTGTCAAAGAAATAGCGGAGCTCTCTGCAGGGACACTTTTTGCCATACTGGGATTCCTCTCGTTTTTCATCCTTCTTCTTCCTCTTCTTCTTCTTCTTCATCATCATCCTCTTCTACTTCTTCTTCATCATCATCCTCTTCTTCTTCATCATCATCCTCTTCTTCTTCTTCATCATCATCCTCTTCTTCATCATCCTCTTCTTCTTCATCATCTTCATCATCCTCTTCTTCCTCTTCATCATCTTCTTCTTCTTCATCATCATCATCATCCTCATCATCTTCTTCATCATCATCCTCTTCTTCTTCTTCATCATCATCCTCTTCTTCTTCTTCTTCTTCTTCTTCTTCTTCATCATCATCATCCTCTTCTTCTTCTTCTTCTTCATCATCATCATCCTCTTCTTCTTCCTCTTCATCATCTTCTTCTTCTTCATCATCATCATCCTCATCATCTTCTTCATCATCATCCTCTTCTTCATCATCATCATCATCCTCTTCTTCTTCTTCTTCTTCATCATCATCCTCTTCTTCTTCATCATCATCATCATCCTCTTCTTCTTCTTCTTCATCATCATCATCCTCTTCTTCTTCATCATCCTCTTCTTCTTCTTCTTCACCATCATCCTCTTCTTCTTCTTCTTCTTCTTCTTCTTCTTCTTCATCCTCTTCTTCTTCTTCATCATCATCATCCTCTTCTTCTTCATCATCATCTTCTTCATCATCCTCTTCTTCATCGTCTTCTTCTTCATCATCATCACCCTCTGCATCATCATCCTCTTCTTCATCATCATCATCCTTTTCTTCATCATCATCATCCTCTTCTTCATCATCATCCTCTTCTTCTTCGTCATCCTCTTCTTCATCACCCTCTTCTTCTTCATCATCTTCTTCATCATCATCATCCTCTTCTTCTTCTTCTTCTTCATCATCATCCTCCTCTTCATCATCTTCTTCTTCTTCATCATCATCATCATCCTCTTCATCATCATCCTCTTCTTCATCATCTTCTTCATCATCCTCTTCTTCTTTTTCTTCTTTTTGTCTTCCTCTTGCAGGTCACTGCTCATGTGCAGATTTTTTATCAGTAAAAAATCGGCCGATTTGCCCATCATTGCCGCGAAAATCGGCCGATCGGCAAATTCTGCCGTTTTTTTCCAACTTTACCGAAAAAAAAAATCTGCCAAAATACCGAAAGACGGCCGAACAAATAGCCCACTAACGATCCGAAAATCGGCCGATTTTCGACCCACCTATGGCCTGCATAAGATATGGTGTGGCCCTAGGGTCAATGTGTGTTTAGAATACTTCCAAAATGCACATACAAAAACACTCCATCCAAATGCATGTTGCATTTCTATAGCATGTTAAACAGAAGAATAACGCACTTACATAATGTTAACATGCGCAAGTATAAATAGACAAAATCCACATCCTTTTATTCTGGCTTCACATACATGCATTGTGGTCTAACACCGCACTCCTGGGCAAATCACATGCAATTTGTGTGCGTTGCAATTAGAGACAAACATTTTGCACACCTCAAATTGCACCGCATCCGGGCCAAAAATGTGCAGGACCCTTTTTCAGGGTATGCACATGGGTGTGAATAGGCATGCCATCCAATTTGGCAAATCGCAATACGCTTTGTGTACCAATTTTGGTGTGTTGGTAACTTCACCTAGAAAGCCGCAGCAGGTGGCATGAAGGGGTTGCGGTTGCGATGCGGTGCAGCGCTTGCACAGAAAACACTGCAAATTTCACATCGCATCTGTGTGACACCAGAATGTGCCAATATGTGGCTTGACAAAGCACAGTGGTCAGTGCAGATTATTTTCAATCCATGTTTTTTACACTTTTCATTCACTGGTTTAACTCAGGTGATCGTTAATCCCAATTATCTCCGGAGATCACATGCAGCCCCTCAACCATCTACACATATCTCTGGAAATCTATACAGATCTCCTTGAAAAAATGTCTCCTCTCTTCTTCGGAAAACAATTGTCCTCCACCTCATAAACAGGGGGACAGAGAAGACTTCTCCTTGATAACTAAAATCAGATTAATTATCTGTGCTTAATAAACATACACCAATACTGCAAATGCATTGTACTGTCCAAGGCATTGCACACTAATGCATTGCACACTAGAAATGTCAAATGCGTTAGTGTGTACAGTGCATGAGTGTAAAATGCTTTAGTGCACACTGCAGTGTACAACGCATTGCACACTGTAATACACTGTACAATGTAATACCGTGTACACCCACACATTGTACAATGTAATACCGTGTACACCCACACATTGTAGACTAATGCACTGTACACTATCATGTAGGATGGAGCTACGCATTGCACACTGTGATACCGTGTACACCCACACATTGTAGACTGTAATGCACTGTACACTGTCATGCAGGATGGAGCAACGCATTGCCCACTGTGATACCGTGTACACCCACACATTGTAGACTGTAATGCACTGTACACTGTCATGCAGGATAGAGCTACGCATTGCACACTGTGATACCGTGTACACCCACACATTGTAGACTGTAATGCACTGTACACTGTCATGCAGGATAGAGCTACGCATTGCACACTGTGATACCGTGTACACCCACACATTGTAGACTGTAATGCACTGTACACTGTCATGCAGGATAGAGCAACGCATTGCACACTGTGATACCGTGTACACCCACACATTGTAGACTGTAATGCACTGTACACTGTCATGCAGGATAGAGCTACGCATTGCCCACTGTGATACCGTGTACACCCACACATTGTAGACTGTAATGCACTGTACACTGTCATGCAGGATAGAGCTACGCATTGCACACTGTGATACCGTGTACACCCACACATTGTAGACTGTAATGCACTGTACACTGTCATGCAGGCTGGAGCTACGCATTGCACACTGTGATACGCTGTCCACTGTCATGCAGAATCCAGCAACGCATTGCACACTGTAATACCATGTACACCAACACATTGTAGAATGTAATGCATTATACGCAGTATACATGTCCAGATATTCAAAGATTAGCCATGAAGGCCTAGCTGGTTTCCTATTTGGTGACCGCAGATAGCCGAATAACGCTACACTGCATCCAGGCAGCTCTGGGAGGGTGTCATATGACATCCTGGCAGAACGCGCTCTCCGTGATTGCTGTGTCCTAAGGACACAGCTGATCACGTGATGTGGTGAAGGCCAATCACAGCGGCTTTTTACCATGTGATCAGCCATGTCCAATGACACGCTGATCACCGGGAAATGCATTTGCCGGGTCTTGGCTGCACTTTCATCACGCTGTCAGAATGTGTGGAAAGTACTGCCGAGAACCAGCAGTTATCAAAGCAGGGGTCGGCCCCGATGATCAGTGCCCACCAGCGCCACCCAACAGTTCCGCCCACCTGTGGCCAGCAGTGCCGCCCACCAGTGCTGCCTCATCAACGCACATCAGTGTTGCTAAATTACCAGTTTACCAAATGTTATAATATAAACAGACTTTTATTCATTATGAGCTATTTTGTGGTTTATCGAGCAAAAAGTAAAACTCACAGCAGCAAGTCAATACCACCCAAAGAAAGCTCTATTTGTCTGAAAAAACTGATATAAATTTAAGATGGGTACAATGTGGCATGACCGCACAATTGTCATTCAAAGTGTAACAGTGCAGAAAGATGAAAATTGGCCAGGACAGGAAGGGGGTAGGAGTACCCAGTAGGCAAGTGGTTAATATCATTGACCCATCAATACCCAGGAGCTAATGTGCAGATAAGTAGCATGTGCACCAAGTGAGATTCTGCTAGGCCCCACCCACAAAATTACAATTACCTGTCCCTCACATGTTATAAACATATTTGCAATGGCCACACTTACTTTACATATAAGGATCATCTCCTCAGTTGAGAACTGTGCTCTCGCCATGTCCAAATGCCAATAAAGTTATCAAACTTTTCAACCAACACAAAACCTCCATCCACTTACACTCCCCACAACCACTTCCGGGTGCGCGCGCACGTGATGACGGACTTCCAGGATAGCCGTTCATGCGCCATGCGGACACCTGTTTGGTGCTTATTTGTTTGCAATCGCACATTTCTATGCACGGCTATGATAGCTTTCGCGAATGTGTGTTTCTTATTGATTTGTTTTTTTTAACCTTAGCTAATATTTGTTGCCAAAGGCCAAAAATCAACAAAGTGTGGACGATTTTATTACTGTAAATCGAATTGTAGAAAACTTGTAGCTGGCTGCACAGTGAATGTGACATTCATTAGTACAGAACAATATTGTGGTGCAAGTGGGTTTTCTTTTTTTTTTGGTTTTGAAAAAGCCAGTTTACACACACTTGCATATTCACACTCATATAATCTGCTCAAATGTAGCTTGTAAAAGTATACAAAGTAACTACTAAGGTTGTTCATATATTGAACATAAAATAAACACAAAAACATCGGTCAAACATTTATTGATCAAATATATCTTCATTTATTTGGTCAGCAGGAACAAGTAGGTATAGTCAATATCTTGGTGAGTCACAAAAAGAATAGGATTGATGTGGCAAAAATAAAACACTCCTGCTCATAAGAGCTTACAATCTAAAGATACTTCTAATGAACTGTGTGTGCTCAGGTTATAGCAGGAAACGAAGGGGAAGAGGAATCAAGTAACATTTTCGTGCACATAAGATTTACTTACACAATCACGTAGTATAAAGATCCATTCACAAAAAAAAGTCTACAGATCAAAATATCAAGAAAACAAAGCATGTGAAAAAAAACCCTCCCACCTCTACAAATCCCCTCCCACCTCTACAAATCCCCTACACATACATTTGTCAGCAGGTTTGTCAGAAAAATGCATTGGAGTCTAAATAAGCAAGCAAAATTAAAACAAGAGCAGATTTTAAACAAAACGATTGACATGTGTGAGGCTTTCAATGCAAAGAGAAAAAACACAATCATTGTGCAATAACACACAAACACACTTTACAAGGCCAAAAATATGCAAACATTTCCAGCCCACTTCCAAACACAGCCTGAGTGGTGTCTGGGGCAATTCAGCACAAAATCTCTTCTTCCCCCAAACCACTACAAGCAAGGACTTAGTCACAAACCACCCGGCCTAGTAACAGGCCAAATCACTCCCTACTGCACGTCTTTATATAAGCTAGGTTGTATTTGGAGCGTGCCAGACAAGGCCCCACACCCAATGAAGCCTCACCCACCACTGACCTTAAGTTGGTCAGTGAAAGTGTTTTCACCTGATGAATCCGCTTCCTACCTGCATTAACCCTTGGTATACAGGCCCCACAAATCAGAAAGATATATACAGTGAAATGTACGTGTGCAGCATACAACAGAACATTGAGCAGGGATGTGAAAGGGAACCCCAATTGGAACCTTTATTGCTACTATGGTCACAATTCCCTCCAGATTCTCACATGAGTTAAGACAGTCACATGACCACATCTTGTATGCGATATTGAAAATGACAAATCGATTTGACTAGTATGGTGAATTTCCCATCAATTGGCGAAACACTCCAGAAATCAAACATCACCAAACATTACACTCTGGGCAAAGCGGATTTACAAATCATGCGACTTACAGTAATGTTGACCATTTCAATGCAATTTTCAAAGACATCTGACACAGATCTCTATGCAAATTGCCACTAAAGTAGAACATGTACTACTTAAGAAATCAGTGTTTGAAACACACCCATATGGTCGCTCTAATACAGTGTTTCTCAACTCCAGTCCTCATGGACCCCCAACAGGTCATGTTTTCAGGATTTCCCTCAGATGAAACAGCTGTGGTAATTACTAAGGCAGTGAAACTGATCAAATCACCTGTGCAAAATAATGGAAATCCTGAAAACATGACCTGTTGGGGGTCCATGAGGACTGGAGTTGAGAAACACTGCTCTAATAGCAGACAATAGGGTGCGACTTTGCAGACGATTTACAACTTGCATGCTGTGCAAATCACATGCCAAGTCCCACTCAATGTGCACGCTATTGTATCGTTCATATTGTTGTGGTTCAAACTTGGTCGTAGCCGCAAGTAATAATAGAGTAATGAATACACTACTTTTCATGCAATTTGCTGAGAGATCGGTGTCGGATGTCTTGCAAATTGCACTTGAAATCACCATGTACCCCGACTTTGAAATCATGCAACTTCTATGCAAGTCACATGATGTGACTGTGGTGTCAATAACACCACTTAGAAATCTGCTTTAATGTGACCGGGTGGCCCCCAGTAACATTGTTTGGGATTGCCATGCAATTGGCATGACAGGCGACTTGCAAATCGTAGACCAAGTCGCACCCTATTGGCCACTGTAGGCTCTGTTCACATCCAATTGGATTGTGAACTCGTGCAACTTCACTGTAAGTTGGGCAATTGCCGCATCGGATTAGATGTGACAGTGGTGTTGGCCCCCAGTAACATTGGGTGCAATTTGCCATGCAAAGAGCAAGCTGCTGGCCATGCCAATCACATGACAAGTCGCATCCAGGGTGTGCAATTTCAGGAGTGATTTGTGCATTGACATCGTACCTGATATTGGATATAATGAATGTGAATGTGAGTGTATTAACATACGCCATTTGTTGCAGCGAGAGTTCAAAGGTATTTGAGAATTGTGGCCAATTATTAGCAATTTAACACAATTGAAAACACAACTAGTTAGTAATTCTCTAGAAAACACAGTAAAATTGGCAACTTAAAGAGTAATTTTCAATTGCATATAGTGTGAGCGAAGCAGGAAAATCAACAAAGGAAATAAATCTTTGAAGGCGTGCGGTACCTGCCTGCTGGGATACGGGTCTGCTATGCATTTGGGGGAAAAATGCACGCCAGGATTTGTGACAAGTTTGATGTGTGGATTCACCAACCAAGTCTTTTCTCTCTCGCTCACTCTTCTGAATGTCTCTCTTTATCACTCTTCAGTATGTATATCTCGCTCACTCTTCTTCGTCTCACTGGCTCGCTCTTCTCTCTCTCTGTCAGCTCTTTGCTTGCCAAATCCTTCACAAAAGTGGGTGGAGTGTAAACCATCCTTATCAAATCTATTAGTAGTCCAGGCCCTTACTTTATCCCATTGTATGACATTCACATAAGGTGCAGCTTTGAAGGTGTTTCAACAGACAAGGCCTCCTTCTAATTCACATTTTAGGGATCATTTAGACAGAAAGCAAAGATGTTGCCAGAACATCTATTTGAAGACAGCCACACATGGAGATCATGCTACTTCCTTGGCGTGGTTGGGATTCAAACCGACAACCCTAGAGTTGTGAGGCAGTAGTGCTAACCACTAATCCACGGAGCTACATTGCTAGTCCAGCCTGTATTTCTGTGCTGTGAATCAATCCTAAATCCCTGGGCAAGGTCAGTGTAACTACCAGATATCTCCAATGTGACACAAATGTTATGCTATGTTACCAATTCAGATGTATGTTGGTTCTATGTATCCCAATACAAAGGATTGCAATACTAATACAGGCGTACCTCGGTTTACCAACGCCTCAGGGAACGTCATATTTGGGGTACAAATGCCAAACCATTTCAGTTCAGTGTTCTGTTTACAAATGTTTGAATAATTTGGTACGGGCACGTGGCCTGGTATGGTTCAGGAAGGGGGGGGGGGGGGGGCGCTCGCTCGTCCCCCCCCCCCCTTTCCTGACCTGCCGGGCTGCATGCTCGGATAAGTATGTGTTATGGATTTTGGGGGGTACCCCATGCTGTTTTTTATACCCCTTAACATCCATACGAGACCCGAAGGGCTTAGTATGGATGGGAGGGGGGACCCCACGCCGGTTATTTAAAACACTGTTTATAATGCCCTGCAATACTTTGACATTCAACTGTCAGTGGGGAACTCCGCCGACAGCTGAAACATGAGCGCTGCATTGGTTTTCACTACTAAAATGCCGCATGAGTTGATAACATATCATGCGGGATTGTAGGAGCAACAGCCATGTGTTAATGTTTCAGCTGTCAGCGGGGTTCCCCACTGACAGCTGAATGTAAAATAATTCCCTTTATTGCAGAAATAATAAAAAAAAAGCATGGGGTCCCCCCTCCCATCTGTACCAAGCCCTTCGGATCTGGTATGGATATTAAGGGGGAACTCCATGCTGAAATTTAAAAAAAAACAGCGTGGGTCCCCCTCAATACCCATACCAGACCCTTATCCGAGCATGCAGCCCGGCAGGTCAGAAAAGGGGGGGGACCCTGTACTGTGTTTTTTTTACACCACACTTTTTTTTTTGTGAAGGAGTCTGCGGGAGCATGTACCGCAGACTCCTTCACGTAGGGGGCGGGATCTGGGGGCCCCCTTGTTAAAGGGGGCTTCCAGATTCTGATAAGCCCCCCGCCCGCAGACCCCCACAACCACCAGCCAGGGTTGTGGGGAAGAGGCCCTTGTCCTCATCAACATGGGGACAAGGTGCTTTGGGGGGGGAGCCCCCCCTGCCCCAAAGCACCCCCCCATGTTGAGGGCATGTGGCCTGGTATGGTTCAGGTTTTCTGACCTGCCGGGCTGCATGCTCGGATAAGGGTCTGGTATGGATATTGAGGGGGACCCACGCTGTTTTTTTTTTAAATTTCAGCGTGGAGTTCCCCCTTAATATCCATACCAGACCTGAAGGGCTTGGTAAGGATGAGAGGGGGGACCCACGCTGTTTTTTTTTTTTTTTTTTTTATTGCGGACCTTTATTTTTACATTCAGCTGTCAAAATAAATATTATCTAGACCTTTGAAATAAGTAAAATCATTACAGAAATAATTATAAAGTATAAGAAACAAAAATAGAATCACTAGAACTAAGGAAATCAAATTAGATTACATGAAGATATGCCGAGTGCTGTTTATTAAACACAATAGACGCGAGCGAGTGCCGGCTGTCAGAGGAATCCACAGTAAGATTCACTATTAGGCAGTGGCTAAAAAGCAAACGCCCATGGCAGAAGTCTAAAATGTGTTCTGCACATGCTCAGTTGTATCTGCCAAAGACACTGCACGGGCGTCTAGATTTTTACTGTGTCGATTTCCTTCAAAAAAACGATTTTTAACACATTCTTAATTTTTTTGGAAATAGCAGATATTGTTTAAAGTGAAGTCCTGATATTTGGCAAAGCAAATTTCTAAGTGAACATGTCTCTGCAGTGATTTTTCATGGTGTTAGACTTGCTTCTTAGCAAGTCTGCTTTGTGAGTCTGATTCCGGGCGTGTGTCTTTTTGTGAATTAGATTGGACATCTGCTTATGGGCTCTGGTCAATAGTGAATTAGGCTGGCCATACATTATACAATTATCTGCAGATTTTTGGTTTAGATTTACCAAAAACCATATAATATGAGGTCAAACCTAAACAACACTTTCAGTTGTATCCAATTAGGCAGGCCCTTGCACTACATAGTTGAAGGTAAATCTAAAGGAAATTGGGCAGAAAATCTGCAGATAATTGTATAATGTATGGCCAGCCTTAGGTTGCAGGGTAAAAAATAGACAGACACCCATGAAAATTGGGCTTAAGCCCATGAATATGCGCCCACGCCCAATAGTGAATCAGGGCCAATATGTCTTTCAGCAGATAGCTTAGGGTGACTGCTTTCCGAAAAGGGGTCATTTGGGGGTGTTTGTTCTATCCTGGTATTTTAGCACCTCAAGAGATGTGATGGGCGGTCAGAAAGTAAAAGCTGTGTAAATTTCAAATTATCTATACCATAGTTTGTAGACCCTATAACTTTCACACAAAGCAATCAATATACACTTATTGGGATTTTTTTTACCAAAAACATGGAGCAGAATACATTTTGGCTTAAATTTATGACTAACTTTGAGTTTACGATATATTTTTTATAGCTGAAAGTAGAAAATATTGTTTTTTTTCATAATTTTCGTGATTTTTTTGTTGATAGCGCAAAAAATAAAAAGCGCACAGGTGATCAAATACCCCCAAAAGAAAGCTCTATTTGTGTGAAAAAAAGGAGGTAAATTTCGTTTGGGTACAGCATTGCATGACCGCGCAATTATCATTTGAATTAGTGCAGCGCTGTATAGCAAAAAAAGGCATAAATTACAGTATCTATACCATAGTTTGTAGACGCTATAACGTTCACACAAAGCAATCAATATACACTTATTGGGATTTTTTTTACCAAAAACATGGAGCAGAACACATTTTGGCTTAAATTTATAACTAACTTTGAGTTTACGATATATTTTTTATAGCTGTAAAGTAGAAAATATTGGTTTTTTTTCAAAATTTTTGTGTTTTTTTGTTTATAGCGCAAAAAATAAAAAGCGCACAGATGATAAAATACCACCAAAAGAAAGCTTTATTTGTGTGAAAAAAAAGACGTAAATTTCGTTTGGGTACTGCATTGCATGACCGCGCAATTATCATTTGAATTAGTGCAGCGCCAAACAGCAAAAAAAGGCCTGGTCATTAAGGAGGGTAAATCCTCAGGAGCTCAAGTGGTTAAATACCACCAACAGAAAGCTCTAGTTGTGTGAAAAAAAGGTCAAATTTTAGTTTGGGTACAATGTTGTATGAGCGCGCAATTGTCATTCAAAGTGTGAGAGCGCTGAAAGCTGAAAATTGGCCTGGGCAGGAAGAGGGTAAAAGTGCCCGGTATGGAAGCGGTTAAGCACTGAGCTATAGCTACTTGACATTGGGCAAGTGACAGTTGGCCGTTTTTGAAAACAAGGGTCAGTTTGACAGAGTCTATACCTGGTAACCTCCATAGCACAGTAGGGAGAGTGCCCGTCCAAAGAGTGCATGGTCGTAGGTTCGAGGCTTACCTCTGCCAAGTGCGTCTATGTATGTACTGGACATGAGATAAATGGAAGTTACTAAATTTTTTTTTTTTTTGGGCTTTGTTTTTTTTTTTAACATTCATTTTCTCTCATTTTATCCATTTGGAAAGCCTTTCATGGTCCCAGTGTGGGTAAAAGAGTCCAGACTGGAAGTGGTTAACCACTTGAGCTCCTGAGGATTTACCCCCCTTAATGACCAGGCCTTTTTTTGCTGTTTGGCGCTGCACTAATTCAAATGATAATTGCGCGGTCATGCAATGCTGTACCCAAACGAAATTTACCTCCTTTTTTTCACACAAATAGAGCTTTCTTTTGGTGGTATTTTATCACCTGTGCGCTTTTTATTTTTTGCGCTATAAACAAAAAAAACACAAAAATTAAAAAAAAAACCTATATTTTCTACTTTCAGCTATAAAAAATATATCGTAAACTCAAAGTTAGTCATAAATTTAAGCCAAAATGTATTCTGCTCCATGTTTTTGGTAAAAAAAAATCCCAATAAGTGTATATTGATTGCTTTGTGTGAAAGTTATAGAATCTACAAACTATGGTATAGATAATTTGAAATTTACACAGCTTTTACTTTCTGACCGCCCATCACATCTCTTGAGGTGCTAAAATACCAGGATAGAACAAACACCCCCCAAATGACCCCTTTTCGGAAAGCAGACACCCTAAGCTATCTGCTGAAAGACATATTGGCCTTGATTCACTAAGATGTGAGTGTATTAGCAGAGACTGACCATTCAGGCAGAATCCGGTCAATCAATCAGTCGTCTGACCAGCGTCTAGCAAGCTCATTGACGAGCGTCTACTGACTACTTTGCTATCACTAAATGTGGTATCCCGTCTGGCACATTTTTAGGTGCAATACCGGATATGTTCGCTAGATGGCGCACAAGCGCGGGCTTTATTAACATTGGCGTTCTTATGATGGCAAAATAGAATTCTTAGAATGTAATAAATAGTACACCTGTATTAGAAGTTTCTATTTTCTTCTATTTCTTTTCTTGCTGTGTCTCCAAAATGATCAGGAAACTAATGCATTTACTAATGAATGTCATACATTCTGTACTCAAATGTTAAACATTTTCACACTTATATCTCAAATAATTTATATACTTCTAATTTCCCAATATAATTATATATCTTCATTCTCTTTAATCACGTAACTATTCTATGGTAAAGACAAGTGCAGCGCTATAAATGCATGTGATCAATAATGAACGCATGTAAAAACCAAAAAGTGCAAAGAATTGCAACAATGATGTAATATTGTAAATGGTGCTAAAATAAGTTCATAGAATCATTCCTGAATAATGGAATGTCCTTCGTGTGAGAGTACCAACTCAGAGAGTGCCTATGAATGGCACGTGTGGTCTCGTGGATGAATGTTACTTGCGTACTGTTCTTCTGCCAATTAGGAAATGTGCAAGTTTCATGCCGTGTATATTTCATTGTAACTTTTTCTCTTTTAAATCTGTCTCCTTATACAACTTGACCCCCTCCCCCACCCCATCATCACCTGTCCCATATGCAAATCTATGGATCACCGCCCCACTCTTTAACTATCTATTTACTGATCAAGTGAATGTGTCTCATTTTCTATCAGCTACAGCTCAGATCTCACATTATTATACAATTGCTGATTGTATCTCACCACTAGTCTGATTGAATTCACAATTCCTGGTCAGTCCTGTTCCCTGACCTCTAATAACCTTTAGGGCCAGTTCACACTACATGTGTTTCAGTTGCTTTTTCAGCATCACAAACGCACAGAAAGAAGGTTATATGGTTGTCAATGTCATAGTTCACATCAGCGCTTGCATTTTCAATGCATTGCAGGTGCTGTAAACAAAGTTGACCACGCTGCATTGTTTCTGCACAGAACTGTACTGGAACACATTGAAACGTCCTTGAATGTACTAAAACGCACATGTCCCTAACTACATTGAATACAAAGAGAATAGAAAAAAATAAGTGGAAGGGATACAAAAATGCAATGTAAACATGTCCAAAACGCATCCAAAATGTACTGGAACACACTAAACATGCATGCCAAAAGGGCATGAAAAAAACCCATCAGGAACACATCTAGACTGTTTCTATAGTGTGAACCAGCCCTTAGGACTTGTTCACACCATTGGTGGTGCAAAAACGCATGCAAGAACACACATTTTCCAGCACAGCAAAGAAATGCAATGCCCTATGTAGATGTGCGCAGGTACCATGATGAAAACGTTGTTGCACCTACACACGTCTATTAAAAACAGCCCCATTCACAGCCACAAATACGCATGGCACCACACTACTGTGCGGTTAGGTGCGACACACTTGGAAAATAACATAAAAATAAGCCAACATGGCTAAAACATATCTTGAAAATATGGGGACTCTGATATCCGGCGACAGTCCGTTCACGAACGAGAAGCAATTCTGCACCCCTAAAACCAACATAGAGGAAAGGGATGGTCAAATTGCTGTGCTGCTTCCAAACCACCTCTGGCATGCCAGGGTCATTATGCAGGTCCTCGATGCCAATTCTTGCCTGCGGCCACAAAATATCCACTGGCCACAAGTGAAGGTGAGTGGAGGACGTGAAGGTGGATTTCTACCAGCTTCAACCGCAAGCAGTACCACTCCTGAAAAATGAGAACAAATAATCATTGACACGTCATCATGACAGTCAATTCTCAGTGCAGGCTATCTAGAGTGTCTTTCATTTTTAACCATTTCAAGAGTTCAAGGAAACATTCTTGGAGCATCTACTGTGTTTGGAAAGGCCAAAGGTCCCCCCCCTCCCCCAGGCACACTAATGCTTATGCAGGCCATAGACGGGGAGAAAAACAGCAGATTTTTCTTTTAAAAAATGAAAAATCGGTTGTTCAAGCGGCCGATGTTACTAGCAATGGTAAAAAAAAAAAAATCGGCCGATTTTCATCCCGTCTACAGCCGGCAAAAAGTGTCCCTGCAGAGAGCTCCGCTATTTCTTTGACAGTTCTTTGACATTTATAGCGGTTGCAACAATGTATTTGTATCCATTTCGGATACAGATGTTTTTAATCGGAAACAAATAGATACAATGTTGCAACCGCTGTAAATGTCAAGGAACTGTCAAAGAAATAGCGGAGCTCTCTGCAGGGACACTTTTTGCCATACTGGGATTCCTCTCGTTTTTCATCCTTCTTCTTCCTCTTCTTCTTCTTCTTCATCATCATCCTCTTCTACTTCTTCTTCATCATCATCCTCTTCTTCTTCATCATCATCCTCTTCTTCTTCTTCATCATCATCCTCTTCTTCATCATCCTCTTCTTCTTCATCATCTTCATCATCCTCTTCTTCCTCTTCATCATCTTCTTCTTCTTCATCATCATCATCATCCTCATCATCTTCTTCATCATCATCCTCTTCTTCTTCTTCATCATCATCCTCTTCTTCTTCTTCTTCTTCTTCTTCATCATCATCATCCTCTTCTTCTTCTTCTTCTTCATCATCATCATCCTCTTCTTCTTCCTCTTCATCATCTTCTTCTTCTTCATCATCATCATCCTCATCATCTTCTTCATCATCATCCTCTTCTTCATCATCATCATCATCCTCTTCTTCTTCTTCTTCTTCTTCTTCATCATCATCCTCTTCTTCTTCATCATCATCATCATCCTCTTCTTCTTCTTCTTCATCATCATCATCCTCTTCTTCTTCATCATCCTCTTCTTCTTCTTCTTCACCATCATCCTCTTCTTCTTCTTCTTCTTCTTCTTCTTCTTCTTCATCCTCTTCTTCTTCTTCATCATCATCATCCTCTTCTTCTTCATCATCATCTTCTTCATCATCCTCTTCTTCATCGTCTTCTTCTTCATCATCATCACCCTCTGCATCATCATCCTCTTCTTCATCATCATCATCCTTTTCTTCATCATCATCATCCTCTTCTTCATCATCATCCTCTTCTTCTTCGTCATCCTCTTCTTCATCACCCTCTTCTTCTTCATCATCTTCTTCATCATCATCATCCTCTTCTTCTTCTTCTTCTTCTTCTTCATCATCATCCTCCTCTTCATCATCTTCTTCTTCTTCATCATCATCATCATCCTCTTCATCATCATCCTCTTCTTCATCATCTTCTTCATCATCCTCTTCTTCTTTTTCTTCTTTTTGTCTTCCTCTTGCAGGTCACTGCTCATGTGCAGATTTTTTATCAGTAAAAAATCGGCCGATTTGCCCATCATTGCCGCGAAAATCGGCCGATCGGCAAATTCTGCCGTTTTTTTCCAACTTTACCGAAAAAAAAAATCTGCCAAAATACCGAAAGACGGCCGAACAAATAGCCCACTAACGATCCGAAAATCGGCCGATTTTCGACCCACCTATGGCCTGCATAAGATATGGTGTGGCCCTAGGGTCAATGTGTGTTTAGAATACTTCCAAAATGCACATACAAAAACACTCCATCCAAATGCATGTTGCATTTCTATAGCATGTTAAACAGAAGAATAACGCACTTACATAATGTTAACATGCGCAAGTAAAAATAGACAAAATCCACATCCTTTTATTCTGGCTTCACATACATGCATTGTGGTCTAACACCGCACTCCTGGGCAAATCACATGCAATTTGTGTGCGTTGCAATTAGAGACAAACATTTTGCACACCTCAAATTGCACCGCATCCGGGCCAAAAATGTGCAGGACCCTTTTTCAGGGTATGCACATGGGTGTGAATAGGCATGCCATCCAATTTGGCAAATCGCAATACGCTTTGTGTACCAATTTTGGTGTGTTGGTAACTTCACCTAGAAAGCCGCAGCAGGTGGCATGAAGGGGTTGCGGTTGCGATGCGGTGCAGCGCTTGCACAGAAAACACTGCAAATTTCACATCGCATCTGTGTGACACCAGAATGTGCCAATATGTGGCTTGACAAAGCACAGTGGTCAGTGCAGATTATTTTCAATCCATGTTTTTTACACTTTTCATTCACTGGTTTAACTCAGGTGATCGTTAATCCCAATTATCTCCGGAGATCACATGCAGCCCCTCAACCATCTACACATATCTCTGGAAATCTATACAGATCTCCTTGAAAAAATGTCTCCTCTCTTCTTCGGAAAACAATTGTCCTCCACCTCATAAACAGGGGGACAGAGAAGACTTCTCCTTGATAACTAAAATCAGATTAATTATCTGTGCTTAATAAACATACACCAATACTGCAAATGCATTGTACTGTCCAAGGCATTGCACACTAATGCATTGCACACTAGAAATGTCAAATGCGTTAGTGTGTACAGTGCATGAGTGTAAAATGCTTTAGTGCACACTGCAGTGTACAACGCATTGCACACTGTAATACACTGTACAATGTAATACCGTGTACACCCACACATTGTACAATGTAATACCGTGTACACCCACACATTGTAGACTAATGCACTGTACACTATCATGTAGGATGGAGCTACGCATTGCACACTGTGATACCGTGTACACCCACACATTGTAGACTGTAATGCACTGTACACTGTCATGCAGGATGGAGCAACGCATTGCCCACTGTGATACCGTGTACACCCACACATTGTAGACTGTAATGCACTGTACACTGTCATGCAGGATAGAGCTACGCATTGCACACTGTGATACCGTGTACACCCACACATTGTAGACTGTAATGCACTGTACACTGTCATGCAGGATAGAGCTACGCATTGCACACTGTGATACCGTGTACACCCACACATTGTAGACTGTAATGCACTGTACACTGTCATGCAGGATAGAGCAACGCATTGCACACTGTGATACCGTGTACACCCACACATTGTAGACTGTAATGCACTGTACACTGTCATGCAGGATAGAGCTACGCATTGCCCACTGTGATACCGTGTACACCCACACATTGTAGACTGTAATGCACTGTACACTGTCATGCAGGATAGAGCTACGCATTGCACACTGTGATACCGTGTACACCCACACATTGTAGACTGTAATGCACTGTACACTGTCATGCAGGCTGGAGCTACGCATTGCACACTGTGATACGCTGTCCACTGTCATGCAGAATCCAGCAACGCATTGCACACTGTAATACCATGTACACCAACACATTGTAGAATGTAATGCATTATACGCAGTATACATGTCCAGATATTCAAAGATTAGCCATGAAGGCCTAGCTGGTTTCCTATTTGGTGACCGCAGATAGCCGAATAACGCTACACTGCATCCAGGCAGCTCTGGGAGGGTGTCATATGACATCCTGGCAGAACGCGCTCTCCATGATTGCTGTGTCCTAAGGACACAGCTGATCACGTGATGTGGTGAAGGCCAATCACAGCGGCTTTTTACCATGTGATCAGCCATGTCCAATGACACGCTGATCACCGGGAAATGCATTTGCCGGGTCTTGGCTGCACTTTCATCACGCTGTCAGAATGTGTGGAAAGTACTGCCGAGAACCAGCAGTTATCAAAGCAGGGGTCGGCCCCGATGATCAGTGCCCACCAGCGCCACCCAACAGTTCCGCCCACCTGTGGCCAGCAGTGCCGCCCACCAGTGCTGCCTCATCAACGCACATCAGTGTTGCTAAATTACCAGTTTACCAAATGTTATAATATAAACAGACTTTTATTCATTATGAGCTATTTTGTGGTTTATCGAGCAAAAAGTAAAACTCACAGCAGCAAGTCAATACCACCCAAAGAAAGCTCTATTTGTCTGAAAAAACTGATATAAATTTAAGATGGGTACAATGTGGCATGACCGCACAATTGTCATTCAAAGTGTAACAGTGCAGAAAGATGAAAATTGGCCAGGACAGGAAGGGGGTAGGAGTACCCAGTAGGCAAGTGGTTAATATCATTGACCCATCAATACCCAGGAGCTAATGTGCAGATAAGTAGCATGTGCACCAAGTGAGATTCTGCTAGGCCCCACCCACAAAATTACAATTACCTGTCCCTCACATGTTATAAACATATTTGCAATGGCCACACTTACTTTACATATAAGGATCATCTCCTCAGTTGAGAACTGTGCTCTCGCCATGTCCAAATGCCAATAAAGTTATCAAAATTTTCAACCAACACAAAACCTCCATCCACTTACACTCCCCACAACCACTTCCGGGTGCGCGCGCACGTGATGACGGACTTCCAGGATAGCCGTTCATGCGCCATGCGGACACCTGTTTGGTGCTTATTTGTTTGCAATCGCACATTTCTATGCACGGCTATGATAGCTTTCGCGAATGTGTGTTTCTTATTGATTTGTTTTTTTTAACCTTAGCTAATATTTGTTGCCAAAGGCCAAAAATCAACAAAGTGTGGACGATTTTATTACTGTAAATCGAATTGTAGAAAACTTGTAGCTGGCTGCACAGTGAATGTGACATTCATTAGTACAGAACAATATTGTGGTGCAAGTGGGTTTTCTTTTTTTTTTGGTTTTGAAAAAGCCAGTTTACACACACTTGCATATTCACACTCATATAATCTGCTCAAATGTAGCTTGTAAAAGTATACAAAGTAACTACTAAGGTTGTTCATATATTGAACATAAAATAAACACAAAAACATCGGTCAAACATTTATTGATCAAATATATCTTCATTTATTTGGTCAGCAGGAACAAGTAGGTATAGTCAATATCTTGGTGAGTCACAAAAAGAATAGGATTGATGTGGCAAAAATAAAACACTCCTGCTCATAAGAGCTTACAATCTAAAGATACTTCTAATGAACTGTGTGTGCTCAGGTTATAGCAGGAAACGAAGGGGAAGAGGAATCAAGTAACATTTTCGTGCACATAAGATTTACTTACACAATCACGTAGTATAAAGATCCATTCACAAAAAAAAGTCTACAGATCAAAATATCAAGAAAACAAAGCATGTGAAAAAAAACCCTCCCACCTCTACAAATCCCCTCCCACCTCTACAAATCCCCTACACATACATTTGTCAGCAGGTTTGTCAGAAAAATGCATTGGAGTCTAAATAAGCAAGCAAAATTAAAACAAGAGCAGATTTTAAACAAAACGATTGACATGTGTGAGGCTTTCAATGCAAAGAGAAAAAACACAATCATTGTGCAATAACACACAAACACACTTTACAAGGCCAAAAATATGCAAACATTTCCAGCCCACTTCCAAACACAGCCTGAGTGGTGTCTGGGGCAATTCAGCACAAAATCTCTTCTTCCCCCAAACCACTACAAGCAAGGACTTAGTCACAAACCACCCGGCCTAGTAACAGGCCAAATCACTCCCTACTGCACGTCTTTATATAAGCTAGGTTGTATTTGGAGCGTGCCAAACAAGGCCCCACACCCAATGAAGCCTCACCCACCACTGACCTTAAGTTGGTCAGTGAAAGTGTTTTCACCTGATGAATCCGCTTCCTACCTGCATTAACCCTTGGTATACAGGCCCCACAAATCAGAAAGATATATACAGTGAAATGTACGTGTGCAGCATACAACAGAACATTGAGCAGGGATGTGAAAGGGAACCCCAATTGGAACCTTTATTGCTACTATGGTCACAATTCCCTCCAGATTCTCACATGAGTTAAGACAGTCACATGACCACATCTTGTATGCGATATTGAAAATGACAAATCGATTTGACTAGTATGGTGAATTTCCCATCAATTGGCGAAACACTCCAGAAATCAAACATCACCAAACATTACACTCTGGGCAAAGCGGATTTACAAATCATGCGACTTACAGTAATGTTGACCATTTCAATGCAATTTTCAAAGACATCTGACACAGATCTCTATGCAAATTGCCACTAAAGTAGAACATGTACTACTTAAGAAATCAGTGTTTGAAACACACCCATATGGTCGCTCTAATACAGTGTTTCTCAACTCCAGTCCTCATGGACCCCCAACAGGTCATGTTTTCAGGATTTCCCTCAGATGAAACAGCTGTGGTAATTACTAAGGCAGTGAAACTGATCAAATCACCTGTGCAAAATAATGGAAATCCTGAAAACATGACCTGTTGGGGGTCCATGAGGACTGGAGTTGAGAAACACTGCTCTAATAGCAGACAATAGGGTGCGACTTTGCAGACGATTTACAACTTGCATGCTGTGCAAATCACATGCCAAGTCCCACTCAATGTGCACGCTATTGTATCGTTCATATTGTTGTGGTTCAAACTTGGTCGTAGCCGCAAGTAATAATAGAGTAATGAATACACTACTTTTCATGCAATTTGCTGAGAGATCGGTGTCGGATGTCTTGCAAATTGCACTTGAAATCACCATGTACCCCGACTTTGAAATCATGCAACTTCTATGCAAGTCACATGATGTGACTGTGGTGTCAATAACACCACTTAGAAATCTGCTTTAATGTGACCGGGTGGCCCCCAGTAACATTGTTTGGGATTGCCATGCAATTGGCATGACAGGCGACTTGCAAATCGTAGACCAAGTCGCACCCTATTGGCCACTGTAGGCTCTGTTCACATCCAATTGGATTGTGAACTCGTGCAACTTCACTGTAAGTTGGGCAATTGCCGCATCGGATTAGATGTGACAGTGGTGTTGGCCCCCAGTAACATTGGGTGCAATTTGCCATGCAAAGAGCAAGCTGCTGGCCATGCCAATCACATGACAAGTCGCATCCAGGGTGTGCAATTTCAGGAGTGATTTGTGCATTGACATCGTACCTGATATTGGATATAATGAATGTGAATGTGAGTGTATTAACATACGCCATTTGTTGCAGCGAGAGTTCAAAGGTATTTGAGAATTGTGGCCAATTATTAGCAATTTAACACAATTGAAAACACAACTAGTTAGTAATTCTCTAGAAAACACAGTAAAATTGGCAACTTAAAGAGTAATTTTCAATTGCATATAGTGTGAGCGAAGCAGGAAAATCAACAAAGGAAATAAATCTTTGAAGGCGTGCGGTACCTGCCTGCTGGGATACGGGTCTGCTATGCATTTGGGGGAAAAATGCACGCCAGGATTTGTGACAAGTTTGATGTGTGGATTCACCAACCAAGTCTTTTCTCTCTCGCTCACTCTTCTGAATGTCTCTCTTTATCACTCTTCAGTATGTATATCTCGCTCACTCTTCTTCGTCTCACTGGCTCGCTCTTCTCTCTCTCTGTCAGCTCTTTGCTTGCCAAATCCTTCACAAAAGTGGGTGGAGTGTAAACCATCCTTATCAAATCTATTAGTAGTCCAGGCCCTTACTTTATCCCATTGTATGACATTCACATAAGGTGCAGCTTTGAAGGTGTTTCAACAGACAAGGCCTCCTTCTAATTCACATTTTAGGGATCATTTAGACAGAAAGCAAAGATGTTGCCAGAACATCTATTTGAAGACAGCCACACATGGAGATCATGCTACTTCCTTGGCGTGGTTGGGATTCAAACCGACAACCCTAGAGTTGTGAGGCAGTAGTGCTAACCACTAATCCACGGAGCTACATTGCTAGTCCAGCCTGTATTTCTGTGCTGTGAATCAATCCTAAATCCCTGGGCAAGGTCAGTGTAACTACCAGATATCTCCAATGTGACACAAATGTTATGCTATGTTACCAATTCAGATGTATGTTGGTTCTATGTATCCCAATACAAAGGATTGCAATACTAATACAGGCGTACCTCGGTTTACCAACGCCTCAGGGAACGTCATATTTGGGGTACAAATGCCAAACCATTTCAGTTCAGTGTTCTGTTTACAAATGTTTGAATAATTTGGTACGGGCACGTGGCCTGGTATGGTTCAGGAAGGGGGGGGGGGGGGGGGCGCTCGCTCGTCCCCCCCCCCCCTTTCCTGACCTGCCGGGCTGCATGCTCGGATAAGTATGTGTTATGGATTTTGGGGGGTACCCCATGCTGTTTTTTATACCCCTTAACATCCATACGAGACCCGAAGGGCTTAGTATGGATGGGAGGGGGGACCCCACGCCGGTTATTTAAAACACTGTTTATAATGCCCTGCAATACTTTGACATTCAACTGTCAGTGGGGAACTCCGCCGACAGCTGAAACATGAGCGCTGCATTGGTTTTCACTACTAAAATGCCGCATGAGTTGATAACATATCATGCGGGATTGTAGGAGCAACAGCCATGTGTTAATGTTTCAGCTGTCAGCGGGGTTCCCCACTGACAGCTGAATGTAAAATAATTCCCTTTATTGCAGAAATAATAAAAAAAAAGCATGGGGTCCCCCCTCCCATCTGTACCAAGCCCTTCGGATCTGGTATGGATATTAAGGGGGAACTCCATGCTGAAATTTAAAAAAAAACA
Source organism: Staurois parvus (assembly GCF_062004578.1). NCBI lineage: Eukaryota > Metazoa > Chordata > Amphibia > Anura > Ranidae > Staurois > Staurois parvus. The sequence continues at coordinate 4,117,381 of NW_028318368.1, forward strand.
GCGTGGGTCCCCCTCAATACCCATACCAGACCCTTATCCGAGCATGCAGCCCGGCAGGTCAGAAAAGGGGGGGGACCCTGTACTGTGTTTTTTTTACACCACACTTTTTTTTTTGTGAAGGAGTCTGCGGGAGCATGTACCGCAGACTCCTTCACGTAGGGGGCGGGATCTGGGGGCCCCCTTGTTAAAGGGGGCTTCCAGATTCTGATAAGCCCCCCGCCCGCAGACCCCCACAACCACCAGCCAGGGTTGTGGGGAAGAGGCCCTTGTCCTCATCAACATGGGGACAAGGTGCTTTGGGGGGGGAGCCCCCCCTGCCCCAAAGCACCCCCCCATGTTGAGGGCATGTGGCCTGGTATGGTTCAGGTTTTCTGACCTGCCGGGCTGCATGCTCGGATAAGGGTCTGGTATGGATATTGAGGGGGACCCACGCTGTTTTTTTTTTAAATTTCAGCGTGGAGTTCCCCCTTAATATCCATACCAGACCTGAAGGGCTTGGTAAGGATGAGAGGGGGGACCCACGCTGTTTTTTTTTTTTTTTTTTTTATTGCGGACCTTTATTTTTACATTCAGCTGTCAAAATAAATATTATCTAGACCTTTGAAATAAGTAAAATCATTACAGAAATAATTATAAAGTATAAGAAACAAAAATAGAATCACTAGAACTAAGGAAATCAAATTAGATTACATGAAGATATGCCGAGTGCTGTTTATTAAACACAATAGACGCGAGCGAGTGCCGGCTGTCAGAGGAATCCACAGTAAGATTCACTATTAGGCAGTGGCTAAAAAGCAAACGCCCATGGCAGAAGTCTAAAATGTGTTCTGCACATGCTCAGTTGTATCTGCCAAAGACACTGCACGGGCGTCTAGATTTTTACTGTGTCGATTTCCTTCAAAAAAACGATTTTTAACACATTCTTAATTTTTTTGGAAATAGCAGATATTGTTTAAAGTGAAGTCCTGATATTTGGCAAAGCAAATTTCTAAGTGAACATGTCTCTGCAGTGATTTTTCATGGTGTTAGACTTGCTTCTTAGCAAGTCTGCTTTGTGAGTCTGATTCCGGGCGTGTGTCTTTTTGTGAATTAGATTGGACATCTGCTTATGGGCTCTGGTCAATAGTGAATTAGGCTGGCCATACATTATACAATTATCTGCAGATTTTTGGTTTAGATTTACCAAAAACCATATAATATGAGGTCAAACCTAAACAACACTTTCAGTTGTATCCAATTAGGCAGGCCCTTGCACTACATAGTTGAAGGTAAATCTAAAGGAAATTGGGCAGAAAATCTGCAGATAATTGTATAATGTATGGCCAGCCTTAGGTTGCAGGGTAAAAAATAGACAGACACCCATGAAAATTGGGCTTAAGCCCATGAATATGCGCCCACGCCCAATAGTGAATCAGGGCCAATATGTCTTTCAGCAGATAGCTTAGGGTGACTGCTTTCCGAAAAGGGGTCATTTGGGGGTGTTTGTTCTATCCTGGTATTTTAGCACCTCAAGAGATGTGATGGGCGGTCAGAAAGTAAAAGCTGTGTAAATTTCAAATTATCTATACCATAGTTTGTAGACCCTATAACTTTCACACAAAGCAATCAATATACACTTATTGGGATTTTTTTTACCAAAAACATGGAGCAGAATACATTTTGGCTTAAATTTATGACTAACTTTGAGTTTACGATATATTTTTTATAGCTGAAAGTAGAAAATATTGTTTTTTTTCATAATTTTCGTGATTTTTTTGTTGATAGCGCAAAAAATAAAAAGCGCACAGGTGATCAAATACCCCCAAAAGAAATCTCTATTTGTGTGAAAAAAAGGAGGTAAATTTCGTTTGGGTACAGCATTGCATGACCGCGCAATTATCATTTGAATTAGTGCAGCGCTGTATAGCAAAAAAAGGCATAAATTACAGTATCTATACCATAGTTTGTAGACGCTATAACGTTCACACAAAGCAATCAATATACACTTATTGGGATTTTTTTTACCAAAAACATGGAGCAGAACACATTTTGGCTTAAATTTATAACTAACTTTGAGTTTACGATATATTTTTTATAGCTGTAAAGTAGAAAATATTGGTTTTTTTTCAAAATTTTTGTGTTTTTTTGTTTATAGCGCAAAAAATAAAAAGCGCACAGATGATAAAATACCACCAAAAGAAAGCTTTATTTGTGTGAAAAAAAAGACGTAAATTTCGTTTGGGTACTGCATTGCATGACCGCGCAATTATCATTTGAATTAGTGCAGCGCCAAACAGCAAAAAAAGGCCTGGTCATTAAGGAGGGTAAATCCTCAGGAGCTCAAGTGGTTAAATACCACCAACAGAAAGCTCTAGTTGTGTGAAAAAAAGGTCAAATTTTAGTTTGGGTACAATGTTGTATGAGCGCGCAATTGTCATTCAAAGTGTGAGAGCGCTGAAAGCTGAAAATTGGCCTGGGCAGGAAGAGGGTAAAAGTGCCCGGTATGGAAGCGGTTAAGCACTGAGCTATAGCTACTTGACATTGGGCAAGTGACAGTTGGCCGTTTTTGAAAACAAGGGTCAGTTTGACAGAGTCTATACCTGGTAACCTCCATAGCACAGTAGGGAGAGTGCCCGTCCAAAGAGTGCATGGTCGTAGGTTCGAGGCTTACCTCTGCCAAGTGCGTCTATGTATGTACTGGACATGAGATAAATGGAAGTTACTAAATTTTTTTTTTTTTTGGGCTTTGTTTTTTTTTTTAACATTCATTTTCTCTCATTTTATCCATTTGGAAAGCCTTTCATGGTCCCAGTGTGGGTAAAAGAGTCCAGACTGGAAGTGGTTAACCACTTGAGCTCCTGAGGATTTACCCCCCTTAATGACCAGGCCTTTTTTTGCTGTTTGGCGCTGCACTAATTCAAATGATAATTGCGCGGTCATGCAATGCTGTACCCAAACGAAATTTACCTCCTTTTTTTCACACAAATAGAGCTTTCTTTTGGTGGTATTTTATCACCTGTGCGCTTTTTATTTTTTGCGCTATAAACAAAAAAAACACAAAAATTAAAAAAAAAACCTATATTTTCTACTTTCAGCTATAAAAAATATATCGTAAACTCAAAGTTAGTCATAAATTTAAGCCAAAATGTATTCTGCTCCATGTTTTTGGTAAAAAAAAATCCCAATAAGTGTATATTGATTGCTTTGTGTGAAAGTTATAGAATCTACAAACTATGGTATAGATAATTTGAAATTTACACAGCTTTTACTTTCTGACCGCCCATCACATCTCTTGAGGTGCTAAAATACCAGGATAGAACAAACACCCCCCAAATGACCCCTTTTCGGAAAGCAGACACCCTAAGCTATCTGCTGAAAGACATATTGGCCTTGATTCACTAAGATGTGAGTGTATTAGCAGAGACTGACCATTCAGGCAGAATCCGGTCAATCAATCAGTCGTCTGACCAGCGTCTAGCAAGCTCATTGACGAGCGTCTACTGACTACTTTGCTATCACTAAATGTGGTATCCCGTCTGGCACATTTTTAGGTGCAATACCGGATATGTTCGCTAGATGGCGCACAAGCGCGGGCTTTATTAACATTGGCGTTCTTATGATGGCAAAATAGAATTCTTAGAATGTAATAAATAGTACACCTGTATTAGAAGTTTCTATTTTCTTCTATTTCTTTTCTTGCTGTGTCTCCAAAATGATCAGGAAACTAATGCATTTACTAATGAATGTCATACATTCTGTACTCAAATGTTAAACATTTTCACACTTATATCTCAAATAATTTATATACTTCTAATTTCCCAATATAATTATATATCTTCATTCTCTTTAATCACGTAACTATTCTATGGTAAAGACAAGTGCAGCGCTATAAATGCATGTGATCAATAATGAACGCATGTAAAAACCAAAAAGTGCAAAGAATTGCAACAATGATGTAATATTGTAAATGGTGCTAAAATAAGTTCATAGAATCATTCCTGAATAATGGAATGTCCTTCGTGTGAGAGTACCAACTCAGAGAGTGCCTATGAATGGCACGTGTGGTCTCGTGGATGAATGTTACTTGCGTACTGTTCTTCTGCCAATTAGGAAATGTGCAAGTTTCATGCCGTGTATATTTCATTGTAACTTTTTCTCTTTTAAATCTGTCTCCTTATACAACTTGACCCCCTCCCCCACCCCATCATCACCTGTCCCATATGCAAATCTATGGATCACCGCCCCACTCTTTAACTATCTATTTACTGATCAAGTGAATGTGTCTCATTTTCTATCAGCTACAGCTCAGATCTCACATTATTATACAATTGCTGATTGTATCTCACCACTAGTCTGATTGAATTCACAATTCCTGGTCAGTCCTGTTCCCTGACCTCTAATAACCTTTAGGGCCAGTTCACACTACATGTGTTTCAGTTGCTTTTTCAGCATCACAAACGCACAGAAAGAAGGTTATATGGTTGTCAATGTCATAGTTCACATCAGCGCTTGCATTTTCAATGCATTGCAGGTGCTGTAAACAAAGTTGACCACGCTGCATTGTTTCTGCACAGAACTGTACTGGAACACATTGAAACGTCCTTGAATGTACTAAAACGCACATGTCCCTAACTACATTGAATACAAAGAAAATAGAAAAAAATAAGTGGAAGGGATACAAAAATGCAATGTAAACATGTCCAAAACGCATCCAAAATGTACTGGAACACACTAAACATGCATGCCAAAAGGCCATGAAAAAAACCCATCAGGAACACATCTAGACTGTTTCTATAGTGTGAACCAGCCCTTAGGACTTGTTCACACCATTGGTGGTGCAAAAACGCATGCAAGAACACACATTTTCCAGCACAGCAAAGAAATGCAATGCCCTATGTAGATGTGCGCAGGTACCATGATGAAAACGTTGTTGCACCTACACACGTCTATTAAAAACAGCCCCATTCACAGCCACAAATACGCATGGCACCACACTACTGTGCGGTTAGGTGCGACACACTTGGAAAATAACATAAAAATAAGCCAACATGGCTAAAACATATCTTGAAAATATGGGGACTCTGATATCCGGCGACAGTCCGTTCACGAACGAGAAGCAATTCTGCACCCCTAAAACCAACATAGAGGAAAGGGATGGTCAAATTGCTGTGCTGCTTCCAAACCACCTCTGGCATGCCAGGGTCATTATGCAGGTCCTCGATGCCAATTCTTGCCTGCGGCCACAAAATATCCACTGGCCACAAGTGAAGGTGAGTGGAGGACGTGAAGGTGGATTTCTACCAGCTTCAACCGCAAGCAGTACCACTCCTGAAAAATGAGAACAAATAATCATTGACACGTCATCATGACAGTCAATTCTCAGTGCAGGCTATCTAGAGTGTCTTTCATTTTTAACCATTTCAAGAGTTCAAGGAAACATTCTTGGAGCATCTACTGTGTTTGGAAAGGCCAAAGGTCCCCCCCCTCCCCCAGGCACACTAATGCTTATGCAGGCCATAGACGGGGAGAAAAACAGCAGATTTTTCTTTTAAAAAATGAAAAATCGGTTGTTCAAGCGGCCGATGTTACTAGCAATGGTAAAAAAAAAAAAATCGGCCGATTTTCATCCCGTCTACAGCCGGCAAAAAGTGTCCCTGCAGAGAGCTCCGCTATTTCTTTGACAGTTCTTTGACATTTATAGCGGTTGCAACAATGTATTTGTATCCATTTCGGATACAGATGTTTTTAATCGGAAACAAATAGATACAATGTTGCAACCGCTGTAAATGTCAAGGAACTGTCAAAGAAATAGCGGAGCTCTCTGCAGGGACACTTTTTGCCATACTGGGATTCCTCTCGTTTTTCATCCTTCTTCTTCCTCTTCTTCTTCTTCTTCATCATCATCCTCTTCTACTTCTTCTTCATCATCATCCTCTTCTTCTTCATCATCATCCTCTTCTTCTTCTTCATCATCATCCTCTTCTTCATCATCCTCTTCTTCTTCATCATCTTCATCATCCTCTTCTTCCTCTTCATCATCTTCTTCTTCTTCATCATCATCATCATCCTCATCATCTTCTTCATCATCATCCTCTTCTTCTTCTTCATCATCATCCTCTTCTTCTTCTTCTTCTTCTTCTTCTTCATCATCATCATCCTCTTCTTCTTCTTCTTCTTCATCATCATCATCCTCTTCTTCTTCCTCTTCATCATCTTCTTCTTCTTCATCATCATCATCCTCATCATCTTCTTCATCATCATCCTCTTCTTCATCATCATCATCATCCTCTTCTTCTTCTTCTTCTTCTTCTTCATCATCATCCTCTTCTTCTTCATCATCATCATCATCCTCTTCTTCTTCTTCTTCATCATCATCATCCTCTTCTTCTTCATCATCCTCTTCTTCTTCTTCTTCACCATCATCCTCTTCTTCTTCTTCTTCTTCTTCTTCTTCTTCTTCTTCATCCTCTTCTTCTTCTTCATCATCATCATCCTCTTCTTCTTCATCATCATCTTCTTCATCATCCTCTTCTTCATCGTCTTCTTCTTCATCATCATCACCCTCTGCATCATCATCCTCTTCTTCATCATCATCATCCTTTTCTTCATCATCATCATCCTCTTCTTCATCATCATCCTCTTCTTCTTCGTCATCCTCTTCTTCATCACCCTCTTCTTCTTCATCATCTTCTTCATCATCATCATCCTCTTCTTCTTCTTCTTCTTCTTCTTCATCATCATCCTCCTCTTCATCATCTTCTTCTTCTTCATCATCATCATCATCCTCTTCATCATCATCCTCTTCTTCATCATCTTCTTCATCATCCTCTTCTTCTTTTTCTTCTTTTTGTCTTCCTCTTGCAGGTCACTGCTCATGTGCAGATTTTTTATCAGTAAAAAATCGGCCGATTTGCCCATCATTGCCGCGAAAATCGGCCGATCGGCAAATTCTGCCGTTTTTTTCCAACTTTACCGAAAAAAAAAATCTGCCAAAATACCGAAAGACGGCCGAACAAATAGCCCACTAACGATCCGAAAATCGGCCGATTTTCGACCCACCTATGGCCTGCATAAGATATGGTGTGGCCCTAGGGTCAATGTGTGTTTAGAATACTTCCAAAATGCACATACAAAAACACTCCATCCAAATGCATGTTGCATTTCTATAGCATGTTAAACAGAAGAATAACGCACTTACATAATGTTAACATGCGCAAGTATAAATAGACAAAATCCACATCCTTTTATTCTGGCTTCACATACATGCATTGTGGTCTAACACCGCACTCCTGGGCAAATCACATGCAATTTGTGTGCGTTGCAATTAGAGACAAACATTTTGCACACCTCAAATTGCACCGCATCCGGGCCAAAAATGTGCAGGACCCTTTTTCAGGGTATGCACATGGGTGTGAATAGGCATGCCATCCAATTTGGCAAATCGCAATACGCTTTGTGTACCAATTTTGGTGTGTTGGTAACTTCACCTAGAAAGCCGCAGCAGGTGGCATGAAGGGGTTGCGGTTGCGATGCGGTGCAGCGCTTGCACAGAAAACACTGCAAATTTCACATCGCATCTGTGTGACACCAGAATGTGCCAATATGTGGCTTGACAAAGCACAGTGGTCAGTGCAGATTATTTTCAATCCATGTTTTTTACACTTTTCATTCACTGGTTTAACTCAGGTGATCGTTAATCCCAATTATCTCCGGAGATCACATGCAGCCCCTCAACCATCTACACATATCTCTGGAAATCTATACAGATCTCCTTGAAAAAATGTCTCCTCTCTTCTTCGGAAAACAATTGTCCTCCACCTCATAAACAGGGGGACAGAGAAGACTTCTCCTTGATAACTAAAATCAGATTAATTATCTGTGCTTAATAAACATACACCAATACTGCAAATGCATTGTACTGTCCAAGGCATTGCACACTAATGCATTGCACACTAGAAATGTCAAATGCGTTAGTGTGTACAGTGCATGAGTGTAAAATGCTTTAGTGCACACTGCAGTGTACAACGCATTGCACACTGTAATACACTGTACAATGTAATACCGTGTACACCCACACATTGTACAATGTAATACCGTGTACACCCACACATTGTAGACTAATGCACTGTACACTATCATGTAGGATGGAGCTACGCATTGCACACTGTGATACCGTGTACACCCACACATTGTAGACTGTAATGCACTGTACACTGTCATGCAGGATGGAGCAACGCATTGCCCACTGTGATACCGTGTACACCCACACATTGTAGACTGTAATGCACTGTACACTGTCATGCAGGATAGAGCTACGCATTGCACACTGTGATACCGTGTACACCCACACATTGTAGACTGTAATGCACTGTACACTGTCATGCAGGATAGAGCTACGCATTGCACACTGTGATACCGTGTACACCCACACATTGTAGACTGTAATGCACTGTACACTGTCATGCAGGATAGAGCAACGCATTGCACACTGTGATACCGTGTACACCCACACATTGTAGACTGTAATGCACTGTACACTGTCATGCAGGATAGAGCTACGCATTGCCCACTGTGATACCGTGTACACCCACACATTGTAGACTGTAATGCACTGTACACTGTCATGCAGGATAGAGCTACGCATTGCACACTGTGATACCGTGTACACCCACACATTGTAGACTGTAATGCACTGTACACTGTCATGCAGGCTGGAGCTACGCATTGCACACTGTGATACGCTGTCCACTGTCATGCAGAATCCAGCAACGCATTGCACACTGTAATACCATGTACACCAACACATTGTAGAATGTAATGCATTATACGCAGTATACATGTCCAGATATTCAAAGATTAGCCATGAAGGCCTAGCTGGTTTCCTATTTGGTGACCGCAGATAGCCGAATAACGCTACACTGCATCCAGGCAGCTCTGGGAGGGTGTCATATGACATCCTGGCAGAACGCGCTCTCCGTGATTGCTGTGTCCTAAGGACACAGCTGATCACGTGATGTGGTGAAGGCCAATCACAGCGGCTTTTTACCATGTGATCAGCCATGTCCAATGACACGCTGATCACCGGGAAATGCATTTGCCGGGTCTTGGCTGCACTTTCATCACGCTGTCAGAATGTGTGGAAAGTACTGCCGAGAACCAGCAGTTATCAAAGCAGGGGTCGGCCCCGATGATCAGTGCCCACCAGCGCCACCCAACAGTTCCGCCCACCTGTGGCCAGCAGTGCCGCCCACCAGTGCTGCCTCATCAACGCACATCAGTGTTGCTAAATTACCAGTTTACCAAATGTTATAATATAAACAGACTTTTATTCATTATGAGCTATTTTGTGGTTTATCGAGCAAAAAGTAAAACTCACAGCAGCAAGTCAATACCACCCAAAGAAAGCTCTATTTGTCTGAAAAAACTGATATAAATTTAAGATGGGTACAATGTGGCATGACCGCACAATTGTCATTCAAAGTGTAACAGTGCAGAAAGATGAAAATTGGCCAGGACAGGAAGGGGGTAGGAGTACCCAGTAGGCAAGTGGTTAATATCATTGACCCATCAATACCCAGGAGCTAATGTGCAGATAAGTAGCATGTGCACCAAGTGAGATTCTGCTAGGCCCCACCCACAAAATTACAATTACCTGTCCCTCACATGTTATAAACATATTTGCAATGGCCACACTTACTTTACATATAAGGATCATCTCCTCAGTTGAGAACTGTGCTCTCGCCATGTCCAAATGCCAATAAAGTTATCAAAATTTTCAACCAACACAAAACCTCCATCCACTTACACTCCCCACAACCACTTCCGGGTGCGCGCGCACGTGATGACGGACTTCCAGGATAGCCGTTCATGCGCCATGCGGACACCTGTTTGGTGCTTATTTGTTTGCAATCGCACATTTCTATGCACGGCTATGATAGCTTTCGCGAATGTGTGTTTCTTATTGATTTGTTTTTTTTAACCTTAGCTAATATTTGTTGCCAAAGGCCAAAAATCAACAAAGTGTGGACGATTTTATTACTGTAAATCGAATTGTAGAAAACTTGTAGCTGGCTGCACAGTGAATGTGACATTCATTAGTACAGAACAATATTGTGGTGCAAGTGGGTTTTCTTTTTTTTTTGGTTTTGAAAAAGCCAGTTTACACACACTTGCATATTCACACTCATATAATCTGCTCAAATGTAGCTTGTAAAAGTATACAAAGTAACTATTAAGGTTGTTCATATATTGAACATAAAATAAACACAAAAACATCGGTCAAACATTTATTGATCAAATATATCTTCATTTATTTGGTCAGCAGGAACAAGTAGGTATAGTCAATATCTTGGTGAGTCACAAAAAGAATAGGATTGATGTGGCAAAAATAAAACACTCCTGCTCATAAGAGCTTACAATCTAAAGATACTTCTAATGAACTGTGTGTGCTCAGGTTATAGCAGGAAACGAAGGGGAAGAGGAATCAAGTAACATTTTCGTGCACATAAGATTTACTTACACAATCACGTAGTATAAAGATCCATTCACAAAAAAAAGTCTACAGATCAAAATATCAAGAAAACAAAGCATGTGAAAAAAAACCCTCCCACCTCTACAAATCCCCTCCCACCTCTACAAATCCCCTACACATACATTTGTCAGCAGGTTTGTCAGAAAAATGCATTGGAGTCTAAATAAGCAAGCAAAATTAAAACAAGAGCAGATTTTAAACAAAACGATTGACATGTGTGAGGCTTTCAATGCAAAGAGAAAAAACACAATCATTGTGCAATAACACACAAACACACTTTACAAGGCCAAAAATATGCAAACATTTCCAGCCCACTTCCAAACACAGCCTGAGTGGTGTCTGGGGCAATTCAGCACAAAATCTCTTCTTCCCCCAAACCACTACAAGCAAGGACTTAGTCACAAACCACCCGGCCTAGTAACAGGCCAAATCACTCCCTACTGCACGTCTTTATATAAGCTAGGTTGTATTTGGAGCGTGCCAAACAAGGCCCCACACCCAATGAAGCCTCACCCACCACTGACCTTAAGTTGGTCAGTGAAAGTGTTTTCACCTGATGAATCCGCTTCCTACCTGCATTAACCCTTGGTATACAGGCCCCACAAATCAGAAAGATATATACAGTGAAATGTACGTGTGCAGCATACAACAGAACATTGAGCAGGGATGTGAAAGGGAACCCCAATTGGAACCTTTATTGCTACTATGGTCACAATTCCCTCCAGATTCTCACATGAGTTAAGACAGTCACATGACCACATCTTGTATGCGATATTGAAAATGACAAATCGATTTGACTAGTATGGTGAATTTCCCATCAATTGGCGAAACACTCCAGAAATCAAACATCACCAAACATTACACTCTGGGCAAAGCGGATTTACAAATCATGCGACTTACAGTAATGTTGACCATTTCAATGCAATTTTCAAAGACATCTGACACAGATCTCTATGCAAATTGCCACTAAAGTAGAACATGTACTACTTAAGAAATCAGTGTTTGAAACACACCCATATGGTCGCTCTAATACAGTGTTTCTCAACTCCAGTCCTCATGGACCCCCAACAGGTCATGTTTTCAGGATTTCCCTCAGATGAAACAGCTGTGGTAATTACTAAGGCAGTGAAACTGATCAAATCACCTGTGCAAAATAATGGAAATCCTGAAAACATGACCTGTTGGGGGTCCATGAGGACTGGAGTTGAGAAACACTGCTCTAATAGCAGACAATAGGGTGCGACTTTGCAGACGATTTACAACTTGCATGCTGTGCAAATCACATGCCAAGTCCCACTCAATGTGCACGCTATTGTATCGTTCATATTGTTGTGGTTCAAACTTGGTCGTAGCCGCAAGTAATAATAGAGTAATGAATACACTACTTTTCATGCAATTTGCTGAGAGATCGGTGTCGGATGTCTTGCAAATTGCACTTGAAATCACCATGTACCCCGACTTTGAAATCATGCAACTTCTATGCAAGTCACATGATGTGACTGTGGTGTCAATAACACCACTTAGAAATCTGCTTTAATGTGACCGGGTGGCCCCCAGTAACATTGTTTGGGATTGCCATGCAATTGGCATGACAGGCGACTTGCAAATCGTAGACCAAGTCGCACCCTATTGGCCACTGTAGGCTCTGTTCACATCCAATTGGATTGTGAACTCGTGCAACTTCACTGTAAGTTGGGCAATTGCCGCATCGGATTAGATGTGACAGTGGTGTTGGCCCCCAGTAACATTGGGTGCAATTTGCCATGCAAAGAGCAAGCTGCTGGCCATGCCAATCACATGACAAGTCGCATCCAGGGTGTGCAATTTCAGGAGTGATTTGTGCATTGACATCGTACCTGATATTGGATATAATGAATGTGAATGTGAGTGTATTAACATACGCCATTTGTTGCAGCGAGAGTTCAAAGGTATTTGAGAATTGTGGCCAATTATTAGCAATTTAACACAATTGAAAACACAACTAGTTAGTAATTCTCTAGAAAACACAGTAAAATTGGCAACTTAAAGAGTAATTTTCAATTGCATATAGTGTGAGCGAAGCAGGAAAATCAACAAAGGAAATAAATCTTTGAAGGCGTGCGGTACCTGCCTGCTGGGATACGGGTCTGCTATGCATTTGGGGGAAAAATGCACGCCAGGATTTGTGACAAGTTTGATGTGTGGATTCACCAACCAAGTCTTTTCTCTCTCGCTCACTCTTCTGAATGTCTCTCTTTATCACTCTTCAGTATGTATATCTCGCTCACTCTTCTTCGTCTCACTGGCTCGCTCTTCTCTCTCTCTGTCAGCTCTTTGCTTGCCAAATCCTTCACAAAAGTGGGTGGAGTGTAAACCATCCTTATCAAATCTATTAGTAGTCCAGGCCCTTACTTTATCCCATTGTATGACATTCACATAAGGTGCAGCTTTGAAGGTGTTTCAACAGACAAGGCCTCCTTCTAATTCACATTTTAGGGATCATTTAGACAGAAAGCAAAGATGTTGCCAGAACATCTATTTGAAGACAGCCACACATGGAGATCATGCTACTTCCTTGGCGTGGTTGGGATTCAAACCGACAACCCTAGAGTTGTGAGGCAGTAGTGCTAACCACTAATCCACGGAGCTACATTGCTAGTCCAGCCTGTATTTCTGTGCTGTGAATCAATCCTAAATCCCTGGGCAAGGTCAGTGTAACTACCAGATATCTCCAATGTGACACAAATGTTATGCTATGTTACCAATTCAGATGTATGTTGGTTCTATGTATCCCAATACAAAGGATTGCAATACTAATACAGGCGTACCTCGGTTTACCAACGCCTCAGGGAACGTCATATTTGGGGTACAAATGCCAAACCATTTCAGTTCATTGTTCTGTTTACAAATGTTTGAATAATTTGGTACGGGCACGTGGCCTGGTATGGTTCAGGAAGGGGGGGGGGGGGGCGCTCGCTCGTCCCCCCCCCCCTTTCCTGACCTGCCGGGCTGCATGCTCGGATAAGTATGTGTTATGGATTTTGGGGGGTACCCCATGCTGTTTTTTATACCCCTTAACATCCATACGAGACCCGAAGGGCTTAGTATGGATGGGAGGGGGGACCCCACGCCGGTTATTTAAAACACTGTTTATAATGCCCTGCAATACTTTGACATTCAACTGTCAGTGGGGAACTCCGCCGACAGCTGAAACATGAGCGCTGCATTGGTTTTCACTACTAAAATGCCGCATGAGTTGATAACATATCATGCGGGATTGTAGGAGCAACAGCCATGTGTTAATGTTTCAGCTGTCAGCGGGGTTCCCCACTGACAGCTGAATGTAAAATAATTCCCTTTATTGCAGAAATAATAAAAAAAAAGCATGGGGTCCCCCCTCCCATCTGTACCAAGCCCTTCGGATCTGGTATGGATATTAAGGGGGAACTCCATGCTGAAATTTAAAAAAAAACAGCGTGGGTCCCCCTCAATACCCATACCAGACCCTTATCCGAGCATGCAGCCCGGCAGGTCAGAAAAGGGGGGGGACCCTGTACTGTGTTTTTTTTACACCACACTTTTTTTTTTGTGAAGGAGTCTGCGGGAGCATGTACCGCAGACTCCTTCACGTAGGGGGCGGGATCTGGGGGCCCCCTTGTTAAAGGGGGCTTCCAGATTCTGATAAGCCCCCCGCCCGCAGACCCCCACAACCACCAGCCAGGGTTGTGGGGAAGAGGCCCTTGTCCTCATCAACATGGGGACAAGGTGCTTTGGGGGGGGAGCCCCCCCTGCCCCAAAGCACCCCCCCATGTTGAGGGCATGTGGCCTGGTATGGTTCAGGTTTTCTGACCTGCCGGGCTGCATGCTCGGATAAGGGTCTGGTATGGATATTGAGGGGGACCCACGCTGTTTTTTTTTTAAATTTCAGCGTGGAGTTCCCCCTTAATATCCATACCAGACCTGAAGGGCTTGGTAAGGATGAGAGGGGGGACCCACGCTGTTTTTTTTTTTTTTTTTTTTTTTTTTTATTGCGGACCTTTATTTTTACATTCAGCTGTCAAAATAAATATTATCTAGACCTTTGAAATAAGTAAAATCATTACAGAAATAATTATAAAGTATAAGAAACAAAAATAGAATCACTAGAACTAAGGAAATCAAATTAGATTACATGAAGATATGCCGAGTGCTGTTTATTAAACACAATAGACGCGAGCGAGTGCCGGCTGTCAGAGGAATCCACAGTAAGATTCACTATTAGGCAGTGGCTAAAAAGCAAACGCCCATGGCAGAAGTCTAAAATGTGTTCTGCACATGCTCAGTTGTATCTGCCAAAGACACTGCACGGGCGTCTAGATTTTTACTGTGTCGATTTCCTTCAAAAAAACGATTTTTAACACATTCTTAATTTTTTTGGAAATAGCAGATATTGTTTAAAGTGAAGTCCTGATATTTGGCAAAGCAAATTTCTAAGTGAACATGTCTCTGCAGTGATTTTTCATGGTGTTAGACTTGCTTCTTAGCAAGTCTGCTTTGTGAGTCTGATTCCGGGCGTGTGTCTTTTTGTGAATTAGATTGGACATCTGCTTATGGGCTCTGGTCAATAGTGAATTAGGCTGGCCATACATTATACAATTATCTGCAGATTTTTGGTTTAGATTTACCAAAAACCATATAATATGAGGTCAAACCTAAACAACACTTTCAGTTGTATCCAATTAGGCAGGCCCTTGCACTACATAGTTGAAGGTAAATCTAAAGGAAATTGGGCAGAAAATCTGCAGATAATTGTATAATGTATGGCCAGCCTTAGGTTGCAGGGTAAAAAATAGACAGACGCCCATGAAAATTGGGCTTAAGCCCATGAATATGCGCCCACGCCCAATAGTGAATCAGGGCCAATATGTCTTTCAGCAGATAGCTTAGGGTGACTGCTTTCCGAAAAGGGGTCATTTGGGGGTGTTTGTTCTATCCTGGTATTTTAGCACCTCAAGAGATGTGATGGGCGGTCAGAAAGTAAAAGCTGTGTAAATTTCAAATTATCTATACCATAGTTTGTAGACCCTATAACTTTCACACAAAGCAATCAATATACACTTATTGGGATTTTTTTTACCAAAAACATGGAGCAGAATACATTTTGGCTTAAATTTATGACTAACTTTGAGTTTACGATATATTTTTTATAGCTGAAAGTAGAAAATATTGTTTTTTTTCATAATTTTCGTGTTTTTTTTGTTGATAGCGCAAAAAATAAAAAGCGCACAGGTGATCAAATACCCCCAAAAGAAAGCTCTATTTGTGTGAAAAAAAGGAGGTAAATTTCGTTTGGGTACAGCATTGCATGACCGCGCAATTATCATTTGAATTAGTGCAGCGCTGTATAGCAAAAAAAGGCATAAATTACAGTATCTATACCATAGTTTGTAGACGCTATAACGTTCACACAAAGCAATCAATATACACTTATTGGGATTTTTTTTACCAAAAACATGGAGCAGAACACATTTTGGCTTAAATTTATAACTAACTTTGAGTTTACGATATATTTTTTATAGCTGTAAAGTAGAAAATATTGGTTTTTTTTCAAAATTTTTGTGTTTTTTTGTTTATAGCGCAAAAAATAAAAAGCGCACAGATGATAAAATACCACCAAAAGAAAGCTTTATTTGTGTGAAAAAAAAGACGTAAATTTCGTTTGGGTACTGCATTGCATGACCGCGCAATTATCATTTGAATTAGTGCAGCGCCAAACAGCAAAAAAAGGCCTGGTCATTAAGGAGGGTAAATCCTCAGGAGCTCAAGTGGTTAAATACCACCAACAGAAAGCTCTAGTTGTGTGAAAAAAAGGTCAAATTTTAGTTTGGGTACAATGTTGTATGAGCGCGCAATTGTCATTCAAAGTGTGAGAGCGCTGAAAGCTGAAAATTGGCCTGGGCAGGAAGAGGGTAAAAGTGCCCGGTATGGAAGCGGTTAAGCACTGAGCTATAGCTACTTGACATTGGGCAAGTGACAGTTGGCCGTTTTTGAAAACAAGGGTCAGTTTGACAGAGTCTATACCTGGTAACCTCCATAGCACAGTAGGGAGAGTGCCCGTCCAAAGAGTGCATGGTCGTAGGTTCGAGGCTTACCTCTGCCAAGTGCGTCTATGTATGTACTGGACATGAGATAAATGGAAGTTACTAAATTTTTTTTTTTTTTGGGCTTTGTTTTTTTTTTTAACATTCATTTTCTCTCATTTTATCCATTTGGAAAGCCTTTCATGGTCCCAGTGTGGGTAAAAGAGTCCAGACTGGAAGTGGTTAACCACTTGAGCTCCTGAGGATTTACCCCCCTTAATGACCAGGCCTTTTTTTGCTGTTTGGCGCTGCACTAATTCAAATGATAATTGCGCGGTCATGCAATGCTGTACCCAAACGAAATTTACCTCCTTTTTTTCACACAAATAGAGCTTTCTTTTGGTGGTATTTTATCACCTGTGCGCTTTTTATTTTTTGCGCTATAAACAAAAAAAACACAAAAATTAAAAAAAAAACCTATATTTTCTACTTTCAGCTATAAAAAATATATCGTAAACTCAAAGTTAGTCATAAATTTAAGCCAAAATGTATTCTGCTCCATGTTTTTGGTAAAAAAAAATCCCAATAAGTGTATATTGATTGCTTTGTGTGAAAGTTATAGAATCTACAAACTATGGTATAGATAATTTGAAATTTACACAGCTTTTACTTTCTGACCGCCCATCACATCTCTTGAGGTGCTAAAATACCAGGATAGAACAAACACCCCCCAAATGACCCCTTTTCGGAAAGCAGACACCCTAAGCTATCTGCTGAAAGACATATTGGCCTTGATTCACTAAGATGTGAGTGTATTAGCAGAGACTGACCATTCAGGCAGAATCCGGTCAATCAATCAGTCGTCTGACCAGCGTCTAGCAAGCTCATTGACGAGCGTCTACTGACTACTTTGCTATCACTAAATGTGGTATCCCGTCTGGCACATTTTTAGGTGCAATACCGGATATGTTCGCTAGATGGCGCACAAGCGCGGGCTTTATTAACATTGGCGTTCTTATGATGGCAAAATAGAATTCTTAGAATGTAATAAATAGTACACCTGTATTAGAAGTTTCTATTTTCTTCTATTTCTTTTCTTGCTGTGTCTCCAAAATGATCAGGAAACTAATGCATTTACTAATGAATGTCATACATTCTGTACTCAAATGTTAAACATTTTCACACTTATATCTCAAATAATTTATATACTTCTAATTTCCCAATATAATTATATATCTTCATTCTCTTTAATCACGTAACTATTCTATGGTAAAGACAAGTGCAGCGCTATAAATGCATGTGATCAATAATGAACGCATGTACAAACCAAAAAGTGCAAAGAATTGCAACAATGATGTAATATTGTAAATGGTGCTAAAATAAGTTCATAGAATCATTCCTGAATAATGGAATGTCCTTCGTGTGAGAGTACCAACTCAGAGAGTGCCTATGAATGGCACGTGTGGTCTCGTGGATGAATGTTACTTGCGTACTGTTCTTCTGCCAATTAGGAAATGTGCAAGTTTCATGCCGTGTATATTTCATTGTAACTTTTTCTCTTTTAAATCTGTCTCCTTATACAACTTGACCCCCTCCCCCACCCCATCATCACCTGTCCCATATGCAAATCTATGGATCACCGCCCCACTCTTTAACTATCTATTTACTGATCAAGTGAATGTGTCTCATTTTCTATCAGCTACAGCTCAGATCTCACATTATTATACAATTGCTGATTGTATCTCACCACTAGTCTGATTGAATTCACAATTCCTGGTCAGTCCTGTTCCCTGACCTCTAATAACCTTTAGGGCCAGTTCACACTACATGTGTTTCAGTTGCTTTTTCAGCATCACAAACGCACAGAAAGAAGGTTATATGGTTGTCAATGTCATAGTTCACATCAGCGCTTGCATTTTCAATGCATTGCAGGTGCTGTAAACAAAGTTGACCACGCTGCATTGTTTCTGCACAGAACTGTACTGGAACACATTGAAACGTCCTTGAATGTACTAAAACGCACATGTCCCTAACTACATTGAATACAAAGAAAATAGAAAAAAATAAGTGGAAGGGATACAAAAATGCAATGTAAACATGTCCAAAACGCATCCAAAATGTACTGGAACACACTAAACATGCATGCCAAAAGGGCATGAAAAAAACCCATCAGGAACACATCTAGACTGTTTCTATAGTGTGAACCAGCCCTTAGGACTTGTTCACACCATTGGTGGTGCAAAAACGCATGCAAGAACACACATTTTCCAGCACAGCAAAGAAATGCAATGCCCTATGTAGATGTGCGCAGGTACCATGATGAAAACGTTGTTGCACCTACACACGTCTATTAAAAACAGCCCCATTCACAGCCACAAATACGCATGGCACCACACTACTGTGCGGTTAGGTGCGACACACTTGGAAAATAACATAAAAATAAGCCAACATGGCTAAAACATATCTTGAAAATATGGGGACTCTGATATCCGGCGACAGTCCGTTCACGAACGAGAAGCAATTCTGCACCCCTAAAACCAACATAGAGGAAAGGGATGGTCAAATTGCTGTGCTGCTTCCAAACCACCTCTGGCATGCCAGGGTCATTATGCAGGTCCTCGATGCCAATTCTTGCCTGCGGCCACAAAATATCCACTGGCCACAAGTGAAGGTGAGTGGAGGACGTGAAGGTGGATTTCTACCAGCTTCAACCGCAAGCAGTACCACTCCTGAAAAATGAGAACAAATAATCATTGACACGTCATCATGACAGTCAATTCTCAGTGCAGGCTATCTAGAGTGTCTTTCATTTTTAACCATTTCAAGAGTTCAAGGAAACATTCTTGGAGCATCTACTGTGTTTGGAAAGGCCAAAGGTCCCCCCCCTCCCCCAGGCACACTAATGCTTATGCAGGCCATAGACGGGGAGAAAAACAGCAGATTTTTCTTTTAAAAAATGAAAAATCGGTTGTTCAAGCGGCTGATGTTACTAGCAATGGTAAAAAAAAAAAAATCGGCCGATTTTCATCCCGTCTACAGCCGGCAAAAAGTGTCCCTGCAGAGAGCTCCGCTATTTCTTTGACAGTTCTTTGACATTTATAGCGGTTGCAACAATGTATTTGTATCCATTTCGGATACAGATGTTTTTAATCGGAAACAAATAGATACAATGTTGCAACCGCTGTAAATGTCAAGGAACTGTCAAAGAAATAGCGGAGCTCTCTGCAGGGACACTTTTTGCCATACTGGGATTCCTCTCGTTTTTCATCCTTCTTCTTCCTCTTCTTCTTCTTCTTCATCATCATCCTCTTCTACTTCTTCTTCATCATCATCCTCTTCTTCTTCATCATCATCCTCTTCTTCTTCTTCATCATCATCCTCTTCTTCATCATCCTCTTCTTCTTCATCATCTTCATCATCCTCTTCTTCCTCTTCATCATCTTCTTCTTCTTCATCATCATCATCATCCTCATCATCTTCTTCATCATCATCCTCTTCTTCTTCTTCATCATCATCCTCTTCTTCTTCTTCTTCTTCTTCTTCTTCATCATCATCATCCTCTTCTTCTTCTTCTTCTTCATCATCATCATCCTCTTCTTCTTCCTCTTCATCATCTTCTTCTTCTTCATCATCATCATCCTCATCATCTTCTTCATCATCATCCTCTTCTTCATCATCATCATCATCCTCTTCTTCTTCTTCTTCTTCTTCTTCATCATCATCCTCTTCTTCTTCATCATCATCATCATCCTCTTCTTCTTCTTCTTCATCATCATCATCCTCTTCTTCTTCATCATCCTCTTCTTCTTCTTCTTCACCATCATCCTCTTCTTCTTCTTCTTCTTCTTCTTCTTCTTCTTCTTCATCCTCTTCTTCTTCTTCATCATCATCATCCTCTTCTTCTTCATCATCATCTTCTTCATCATCCTCTTCTTCATCGTCTTCTTCTTCATCATCATCACCCTCTGCATCATCATCCTCTTCTTCATCATCATCATCCTTTTCTTCATCATCATCATCCTCTTCTTCATCATCATCCTCTTCTTCTTCATCATCCTCTTCTTCATCACCCTCTTCTTCTTCATCATCTTCTTCATCATCATCATCCTCTTCTTCTTCTTCTTCTTCTTCTTCTTCATCATCATCCTCCTCTTCATCATCTTCTTCTTCTTCATCATCATCATCATCCTCTTCATCATCATCCTCTTCTTCATCATCTTCTTCATCATCCTCTTCTTCTTTTTCTTCTTTTTGTCTTCCTCTTGCAGGTCACTGCTCATGTGCAGATTTTTTATCAGTAAAAAATCGGCCGATTTGCCCATCATTGCCGCGAAAATCGGCCGATCGGCAAATTCTGCCGTTTTTTTCCAACTTTACCGAAAAAAAAAATCTGCCAAAATACCGAAAGACGGCCGAACAAATAGCCCACTAACGATCCGAAAATCGGCCGATTTTCGACCCACCTATGGCCTGCATAAGATATGGTGTGGCCCTAGGGTCAATGTGTGTTTAGAATACTTCCAAAATGCACATACAAAAACACTCCATCCAAATGCATGTTGCATTTCTATAGCATGTTAAACAGAAGAATAACGCACTTACATAATGTTAACATGCGCAAGTAAAAATAGACAAAATCCACATCCTTTTATTCTGGCTTCACATACATGCATTGTGGTCTAACACCGCACTCCTGGGCAAATCACATGCAATTTGTGTGCGTTGCAATTAGAGACAAACATTTTGCACACCTCAAATTGCACCGCATCCGGGCCAAAAATGTGCAGGACCCTTTTTCAGGGTATGCACATGGGTGTGAATAGGCATGCCATCCAATTTGGCAAATCGCAATACGCTTTGTGTACCAATTTTGGTGTGTTGGTAACTTCACCTAGAAAGCCGCAGCAGGTGGCATGAAGGGGTTGCGGTTGCGATGCGGTGCAGCGCTTGCACAGAAAACACTGCAAATTTCACATCGCATCTGTGTGACACCAGAATGTGCCAATATGTGGCTTGACAAAGCACAGTGGTCAGTGCAGATTATTTTCAATCCATGTTTTTTACACTTTTCATTCACTGGTTTAACTCAGGTGATCGTTAATCCCAATTATCTCCGGAGATCACATGCAGCCCCTCAACCATCTACACATATCTCTGGAAATCTATACAGATCTCCTTGAAAAAATGTCTCCTCTCTTCTTCGGAAAACAATTGTCCTCCACCTCATAAACAGGGGGACAGAGAAGACTTCTCCTTGATAACTAAAATCAGATTAATTATCTGTGCTTAATAAACATACACCAATACTGCAAATGCATTGTACTGTCCAAGGCATTGCACACTAATGCATTGCACACTAGAAATGTCAAATGCGTTAGTGTGTACAGTGCATGAGTGTAAAATGCTTTAGTGCACACTGCAGTGTACAACGCATTGCACACTGTAATACACTGTACAATGTAATACCGTGTACACCCACACATTGTACAATGTAATACCGTGTACACCCACACATTGTAGACTAATGCACTGTACACTATCATGTAGGATGGAGCTACGCATTGCACACTGTGATACCGTGTACACCCACACATTGTAGACTGTAATGCACTGTACACTGTCATGCAGGATGGAGCAACGCATTGCCCACTGTGATACCGTGTACACCCACACATTGTAGACTGTAATGCACTGTACACTGTCATGCAGGATAGAGCTACGCATTGCACACTGTGATACCGTGTACACCCACACATTGTAGACTGTAATGCACTGTACACTGTCATGCAGGATAGAGCTACGCATTGCACACTGTGATACCGTGTACACCCACACATTGTAGACTGTAATGCACTGTACACTGTCATGCAGGATAGAGCAACGCATTGCACACTGTGATACCGTGTACACCCACACATTGTAGACTGTAATGCACTGTACACTGTCATGCAGGATAGAGCTACGCATTGCCCACTGTGATACCGTGTACACCCACACATTGTAGACTGTAATGCACTGTACACTGTCATGCAGGATAGAGCTACGCATTGCACACTGTGATACCGTGTACACCCACACATTGTAGACTGTAATGCACTGTACACTGTCATGCAGGCTGGAGCTACGCATTGCACACTGTGATACGCTGTCCACTGTCATGCAGAATCCAGCAACGCATTGCACACTGTAATACCATGTACACCAACACATTGTAGAATGTAATGCATTATACGCAGTATACATGTCCAGATATTCAAAGATTAGCCATGAAGGCCTAGCTGGTTTCCTATTTGGTGACCGCAGATAGCCGAATAACGCTACACTGCATCCAGGCAGCTCTGGGAGGGTGTCATATGACATCCTGGCAGAACGCGCTCTCCGTGATTGCTGTGTCCTAAGGACACAGCTGATCACGTGATGTGGTGAAGGCCAATCACAGCGGCTTTTTACCATGTGATCAGCCATGTCCAATGACACGCTGATCACCGGGAAATGCATTTGCCGGGTCTTGGCTGCACTTTCATCACGCTGTCAGAATGTGTGGAAAGTACTGCCGAGAACCAGCAGTTATCAAAGCAGGGGTCGGCCCCGATGATCAGTGCCCACCAGCGCCACCCAACAGTTCCGCCCACCTGTGGCCAGCAGTGCCGCCCACCAGTGCTGCCTCATCAACGCACATCAGTGTTGCTAAATTACCAGTTTACCAAATGTTATAATATAAACAGACTTTTATTCATTATGAGCTATTTTGTGGTTTATCGAGCAAAAAGTAAAACTCACAGCAGCAAGTCAATACCACCCAAAGAAAGCTCTATTTGTCTGAAAAAACTGATATAAATTTAAGATGGGTACAATGTGGCATGACCGCACAATTGTCATTCAAAGTGTAACAGTGCAGAAAGATGAAAATTGGCCAGGACAGGAAGGGGGTAGGAGTACCCAGTAGGCAAGTGGTTAATATCATTGACCCATCAATACCCAGGAGCTAATGTGCAGATAAGTAGCATGTGCACCAAGTGAGATTCTGCTAGGCCCCACCCACAAAATTACAATTACCTGTCCCTCACATGTTATAAACATATTTGCAATGGCCACACTTACTTTACATATAAGGATCATCTCCTCAGTTGAGAACTGTGCTCTCGCCATGTCCAAATGCCAATAAAGTTATCAAAATTTTCAACCAACACAAAACCTCCATCCACTTACACTCCCCACAACCACTTCCGGGTGCGCGCGCACGTGATGACGGACTTCCAGGATAGCCGTTCATGCGCCATGCGGACACCTGTTTGGTGCTTATTTGTTTGCAATCGCACATTTCTATGCACGGCTATGATAGCTTTCGCGAATGTGTGTTTCTTATTGATTTGTTTTTTTTAACCTTAGCTAATATTTGTTGCCAAAGGCCAAAAATCAACAAAGTGTGGACGATTTTATTACTGTAAATCGAATTGTAGAAAACTTGTAGCTGGCTGCACAGTGAATGTGACATTCATTAGTACAGAACAATATTGTGGTGCAAGTGGGTTTTCTTTTTTTTTTGGTTTTGAAAAAGCCAGTTTACACACACTTGCATATTCACACTCATATAATCTGCTCAAATGTAGCTTGTAAAAGTATACAAAGTAACTATTAAGGTTGTTCATATATTGAACATAAAATAAACACAAAAACATCGGTCAAACATTTATTGATCAAATATATCTTCATTTATTTGGTCAGCAGGAACAAGTAGGTATAGTCAATATCTTGGTGAGTCACAAAAAGAATAGGATTGATGTGGCAAAAATAAAACACTCCTGCTCATAAGAGCTTACAATCTAAAGATACTTCTAATGAACTGTGTGTGCTCAGGTTATAGCAGGAAACGAAGGGGAAGAGGAATCAAGTAACATTTTCGTGCACATAAGATTTACTTACACAATCACGTAGTATAAAGATCCATTCACAAAAAAAAGTCTACAGATCAAAATATCAAGAAAACAAAGCATGTGAAAAAAAACCCTCCCACCTCTACAAATCCCCTCCCACCTCTACAAATCCCCTACACATACATTTGTCAGCAGGTTTGTCAGAAAAATGCATTGGAGTCTAAATAAGCAAGCAAAATTAAAACAAGAGCAGATTTTAAACAAAACGATTGACATGTGTGAGGCTTTCAATGCAAAGAGAAAAAACACAATCATTGTGCAATAACACACAAACACACTTTACAAGGCCAAAAATATGCAAACATTTCCAGCCCACTTCCAAACACAGCCTGAGTGGTGTCTGGGGCAATTCAGCACAAAATCTCTTCTTCCCCCAAACCACTACAAGCAAGGACTTAGTCACAAACCACCCGGCCTAGTAACAGGCCAAATCACTCCCTACTGCACGTCTTTATATAAGCTAGGTTGTATTTGGAGCGTGCCAAACAAGGCCCCACACCCAATGAAGCCTCACCCACCACTGACCTTAAGTTGGTCAGTGAAAGTGTTTTCACCTGATGAATCCGCTTCCTACCTGCATTAACCCTTGGTATACAGGCCCCACAAATCAGAAAGATATATACAGTGAAATGTACGTGTGCAGCATACAACAGAACATTGAGCAGGGATGTGAAAGGGAACCCCAATTGGAACCTTTATTGCTACTATGGTCACAATTCCCTCCAGATTCTCACATGAGTTAAGACAGTCACATGACCACATCTTGTATGCGATATTGAAAATGACAAATCGATTTGACTAGTATGGTGAATTTCCCATCAATTGGCGAAACACTCCAGAAATCAAACATCACCAAACATTACACTCTGGGCAAAGCGGATTTACAAATCATGCGACTTACAGTAATGTTGACCATTTCAATGCAATTTTCAAAGACATCTGACACAGATCTCTATGCAAATTGCCACTAAAGTAGAACATGTACTACTTAAGAAATCAGTGTTTGAAACACACCCATATGGTCGCTCTAATACAGTGTTTCTCAACTCCAGTCCTCATGGACCCCCAACAGGTCATGTTTTCAGGATTTCCCTCAGATGAAACAGCTGTGGTAATTACTAAGGCAGTGAAACTGATCAAATCACCTGTGCAAAATAATGGAAATCCTGAAAACATGACCTGTTGGGGGTCCATGAGGACTGGAGTTGAGAAACACTGCTCTAATAGCAGACAATAGGGTGCGACTTTGCAGACGATTTACAACTTGCATGCTGTGCAAATCACATGCCAAGTCCCACTCAATGTGCACGCTATTGTATCGTTCATATTGTTGTGGTTCAAACTTGGTCGTAGCCGCAAGTAATAATAGAGTAATGAATACACTACTTTTCATGCAATTTGCTGAGAGATCGGTGTCGGATGTCTTGCAAATTGCACTTGAAATCACCATGTACCCCGACTTTGAAATCATGCAACTTCTATGCAAGTCACATGATGTGACTGTGGTGTCAATAACACCACTTAGAAATCTGCTTTAATGTGACCGGGTGGCCCCCAGTAACATTGTTTGGGATTGCCATGCAATTGGCATGACAGGCGACTTGCAAATCGTAGACCAAGTCGCACCCTATTGGCCACTGTAGGCTCTGTTCACATCCAATTGGATTGTGAACTCGTGCAACTTCACTGTAAGTTGGGCAATTGCCGCATCGGATTAGATGTGACAGTGGTGTTGGCCCCCAGTAACATTGGGTGCAATTTGCCATGCAAAGAGCAAGCTGCTGGCCATGCCAATCACATGACAAGTCGCATCCAGGGTGTGCAATTTCAGGAGTGATTTGTGCATTGACATCGTACCTGATATTGGATATAATGAATGTGAATGTGAGTGTATTAACATACGCCATTTGTTGCAGCGAGAGTTCAAAGGTATTTGAGAATTGTGGCCAATTATTAGCAATTTAACACAATTGAAAACACAACTAGTTAGTAATTCTCTAGAAAACACAGTAAAATTGGCAACTTAAAGAGTAATTTTCAATTGCATATAGTGTGAGCGAAGCAGGAAAATCAACAAAGGAAATAAATCTTTGAAGGCGTGCGGTACCTGCCTGCTGGGATACGGGTCTGCTATGCATTTGGGGGAAAAATGCACGCCAGGATTTGTGACAAGTTTGATGTGTGGATTCACCAACCAAGTCTTTTCTCTCTCGCTCACTCTTCTGAATGTCTCTCTTTATCACTCTTCAGTATGTATATCTCGCTCACTCTTCTTCGTCTCACTGGCTCGCTCTTCTCTCTCTCTGTCAGCTCTTTGCTTGCCAAATCCTTCACAAAAGTGGGTGGAGTGTAAACCATCCTTATCAAATCTATTAGTAGTCCAGGCCCTTACTTTATCCCATTGTATGACATTCACATAAGGTGCAGCTTTGAAGGTGTTTCAACAGACAAGGCCTCCTTCTAATTCACATTTTAGGGATCATTTAGACAGAAAGCAAAGATGTTGCCAGAACATCTATTTGAAGACAGCCACACATGGAGATCATGCTACTTCCTTGGCGTGGTTGGGATTCAAACCGACAACCCTAGAGTTGTGAGGCAGTAGTGCTAACCACTAATCCACGGAGCTACATTGCTAGTCCAGCCTGTATTTCTGTGCTGTGAATCAATCCTAAATCCCTGGGCAAGGTCAGTGTAACTACCAGATATCTCCAATGTGACACAAATGTTATGCTATGTTACCAATTCAGATGTATGTTGGTTCTATGTATCCCAATACAAAGGATTGCAATACTAATACAGGCGTACCTCGGTTTACCAACGCCTCAGGGAACGTCATATTTGGGGTACAAATGCCAAACCATTTCAGTTCATTGTTCTGTTTACAAATGTTTGAATAATTTGGTACGGGCACGTGGCCTGGTATGGTTCAGGAAGGGGGGGGGGGGGGCGCTCGCTCGTCCCCCCCCCCCTTTCCTGACCTGCCGGGCTGCATGCTCGGATAAGTATGTGTTATGGATTTTGGGGGGTACCCCATGCTGTTTTTTATACCCCTTAACATCCATACGAGACCCGAAGGGCTTAGTATGGATGGGAGGGGGGACCCCACGCCGGTTATTTAAAACACTGTTTATAATGCCCTGCAATACTTTGACATTCAACTGTCAGTGGGGAACTCCGCCGACAGCTGAAACATGAGCGCTGCATTGGTTTTCACTACTAAAATGCCGCATGAGTTGATAACATATCATGCGGGATTGTAGGAGCAACAGCCATGTGTTAATGTTTCAGCTGTCAGCGGGGTTCCCCACTGACAGCTGAATGTAAAATAATTCCCTTTATTGCAGAAATAATAAAAAAAAAGCATGGGGTCCCCCCTCCCATCTGTACCAAGCCCTTCGGATCTGGTATGGATATTAAGGGGGAACTCCATGCTGAAATTTAAAAAAAAACAGCGTGGGTCCCCCTCAATACCCATACCAGACCCTTATCCGAGCATGCAGCCCGGCAGGTCAGAAAAGGGGGGGGACCCTGTACTGTGTTTTTTTTACACCACACTTTTTTTTTTGTGAAGGAGTCTGCGGGAGCATGTACCGCAGACTCCTTCACGTAGGGGGCGGGATCTGGGGGCCCCCTTGTTAAAGGGGGCTTCCAGATTCTGATAAGCCCCCCGCCCGCAGACCCCCACAACCACCAGCCAGGGTTGTGGGGAAGAGGCCCTTGTCCTCATCAACATGGGGACAAGGTGCTTTGGGGGGGGAGCCCCCCCTGCCCCAAAGCACCCCCCCATGTTGAGGGCATGTGGCCTGGTATGGTTCAGGTTTTCTGACCTGCCGGGCTGCATGCTCGGATAAGGGTCTGGTATGGATATTGAGGGGGACCCACGCTGTTTTTTTTTTAAATTTCAGCGTGGAGTTCCCCCTTAATATCCATACCAGACCTGAAGGGCTTGGTAAGGATGAGAGGGGGGACCCACGCTGTTTTTTTTTTTTTTTTTTTTTTTTTTTATTGCGGACCTTTATTTTTACATTCAGCTGTCAAAATAAATATTATCTAGACCTTTGAAATAAGTAAAATCATTACAGAAATAATTATAAAGTATAAGAAACAAAAATAGAATCACTAGAACTAAGGAAATCAAATTAGATTACATGAAGATATGCCGAGTGCTGTTTATTAAACACAATAGACGCGAGCGAGTGCCGGCTGTCAGAGGAATCCACAGTAAGATTCACTATTAGGCAGTGGCTAAAAAGCAAACGCCCATGGCAGAAGTCTAAAATGTGTTCTGCACATGCTCAGTTGTATCTGCCAAAGACACTGCACGGGCGTCTAGATTTTTACTGTGTCGATTTCCTTCAAAAAAACGATTTTTAACACATTCTTAATTTTTTTGGAAATAGCAGATATTGTTTAAAGTGAAGTCCTGATATTTGGCAAAGCAAATTTCTAAGTGAACATGTCTCTGCAGTGATTTTTCATGGTGTTAGACTTGCTTCTTAGCAAGTCTGCTTTGTGAGTCTGATTCCGGGCGTGTGTCTTTTTGTGAATTAGATTGGACATCTGCTTATGGGCTCTGGTCAATAGTGAATTAGGCTGGCCATACATTATACAATTATCTGCAGATTTTTGGTTTAGATTTACCAAAAACCATATAATATGAGGTCAAACCTAAACAACACTTTCAGTTGTATCCAATTAGGCAGGCCCTTGCACTACATAGTTGAAGGTAAATCTAAAGGAAATTGGGCAGAAAATCTGCAGATAATTGTATAATGTATGGCCAGCCTTAGGTTGCAGGGTAAAAAATAGACAGACGCCCATGAAAATTGGGCTTAAGCCCATGAATATGCGCCCACGCCCAATAGTGAATCAGGGCCAATATGTCTTTCAGCAGATAGCTTAGGGTGACTGCTTTCCGAAAAGGGGTCATTTGGGGGTGTTTGTTCTATCCTGGTATTTTAGCACCTCAAGAGATGTGATGGGCGGTCAGAAAGTAAAAGCTGTGTAAATTTCAAATTATCTATACCATAGTTTGTAGACCCTATAACTTTCACACAAAGCAATCAATATACACTTATTGGGATTTTTTTTACCAAAAACATGGAGCAGAATACATTTTGGCTTAAATTTATGACTAACTTTGAGTTTACGATATATTTTTTATAGCTGAAAGTAGAAAATATTGTTTTTTTTCATAATTTTCGTGTTTTTTTTGTTGATAGCGCAAAAAATAAAAAGCGCACAGGTGATCAAATACCCCCAAAAGAAAGCTCTATTTGTGTGAAAAAAAGGAGGTAAATTTCGTTTGGGTACAGCATTGCATGACCGCGCAATTATCATTTGAATTAGTGCAGCGCTGTATAGCAAAAAAAGGCATAAATTACAGTATCTATACCATAGTTTGTAGACGCTATAACGTTCACACAAAGCAATCAATATACACTTATTGGGATTTTTTTTACCAAAAACATGGAGCAGAACACATTTTGGCTTAAATTTATAACTAACTTTGAGTTTACGATATATTTTTTATAGCTGTAAAGTAGAAAATATTGGTTTTTTTTCAAAATTTTTGTGTTTTTTTGTTTATAGCGCAAAAAATAAAAAGCGCACAGATGATAAAATACCACCAAAAGAAAGCTTTATTTGTGTGAAAAAAAAGACGTAAATTTCGTTTGGGTACTGCATTGCATGACCGCGCAATTATCATTTGAATTAGTGCAGCGCCAAACAGCAAAAAAAGGCCTGGTCATTAAGGAGGGTAAATCCTCAGGAGCTCAAGTGGTTAAATACCACCAACAGAAAGCTCTAGTTGTGTGAAAAAAAGGTCAAATTTTAGTTTGGGTACAATGTTGTATGAGCGCGCAATTGTCATTCAAAGTGTGAGAGCGCTGAAAGCTGAAAATTGGCCTGGGCAGGAAGAGGGTAAAAGTGCCCGGTATGGAAGCGGTTAAGCACTGAGCTATAGCTACTTGACATTGGGCAAGTGACAGTTGGCCGTTTTTGAAAACAAGGGTCAGTTTGACAGAGTCTATACCTGGTAACCTCCATAGCACAGTAGGGAGAGTGCCCGTCCAAAGAGTGCATGGTCGTAGGTTCGAGGCTTACCTCTGCCAAGTGCGTCTATGTATGTACTGGACATGAGATAAATGGAAGTTACTAAATTTTTTTTTTTTTTGGGCTTTGTTTTTTTTTTTAACATTCATTTTCTCTCATTTTATCCATTTGGAAAGCCTTTCATGGTCCCAGTGTGGGTAAAAGAGTCCAGACTGGAAGTGGTTAACCACTTGAGCTCCTGAGGATTTACCCCCCTTAATGACCAGGCCTTTTTTTGCTGTTTGGCGCTGCACTAATTCAAATGATAATTGCGCGGTCATGCAATGCTGTACCCAAACGAAATTTACCTCCTTTTTTTCACACAAATAGAGCTTTCTTTTGGTGGTATTTTATCACCTGTGCGCTTTTTATTTTTTGCGCTATAAACAAAAAAAACACAAAAATTAAAAAAAAAACCTATATTTTCTACTTTCAGCTATAAAAAATATATCGTAAACTCAAAGTTAGTCATAAATTTAAGCCAAAATGTATTCTGCTCCATGTTTTTGGTAAAAAAAAATCCCAATAAGTGTATATTGATTGCTTTGTGTGAAAGTTATAGAATCTACAAACTATGGTATAGATAATTTGAAATTTACACAGCTTTTACTTTCTGACCGCCCATCACATCTCTTGAGGTGCTAAAATACCAGGATAGAACAAACACCCCCCAAATGACCCCTTTTCGGAAAGCAGACACCCTAAGCTATCTGCTGAAAGACATATTGGCCTTGATTCACTAAGATGTGAGTGTATTAGCAGAGACTGACCATTCAGGCAGAATCCGGTCAATCAATCAGTCGTCTGACCAGCGTCTAGCAAGCTCATTGACGAGCGTCTACTGACTACTTTGCTATCACTAAATGTGGTATCCCGTCTGGCACATTTTTAGGTGCAATACCGGATATGTTCGCTAGATGGCGCACAAGCGCGGGCTTTATTAACATTGGCGTTCTTATGATGGCAAAATAGAATTCTTAGAATGTAATAAATAGTACACCTGTATTAGAAGTTTCTATTTTCTTCTATTTCTTTTCTTGCTGTGTCTCCAAAATGATCAGGAAACTAATGCATTTACTAATGAATGTCATACATTCTGTACTCAAATGTTAAACATTTTCACACTTATATCTCAAATAATTTATATACTTCTAATTTCCCAATATAATTATATATCTTCATTCTCTTTAATCACGTAACTATTCTATGGTAAAGACAAGTGCAGCGCTATAAATGCATGTGATCAATAATGAACGCATGTACAAACCAAAAAGTGCAAAGAATTGCAACAATGATGTAATATTGTAAATGGTGCTAAAATAAGTTCATAGAATCATTCCTGAATAATGGAATGTCCTTCGTGTGAGAGTACCAACTCAGAGAGTGCCTATGAATGGCACGTGTGGTCTCGTGGATGAATGTTACTTGCGTACTGTTCTTCTGCCAATTAGGAAATGTGCAAGTTTCATGCCGTGTATATTTCATTGTAACTTTTTCTCTTTTAAATCTGTCTCCTTATACAACTTGACCCCCTCCCCCACCCCATCATCACCTGTCCCATATGCAAATCTATGGATCACCGCCCCACTCTTTAACTATCTATTTACTGATCAAGTGAATGTGTCTCATTTTCTATCAGCTACAGCTCAGATCTCACATTATTATACAATTGCTGATTGTATCTCACCACTAGTCTGATTGAATTCACAATTCCTGGTCAGTCCTGTTCCCTGACCTCTAATAACCTTTAGGGCCAGTTCACACTACATGTGTTTCAGTTGCTTTTTCAGCATCACAAACGCACAGAAAGAAGGTTATATGGTTGTCAATGTCATAGTTCACATCAGCGCTTGCATTTTCAATGCATTGCAGGTGCTGTAAACAAAGTTGACCACGCTGCATTGTTTCTGCACAGAACTGTACTGGAACACATTGAAACGTCCTTGAATGTACTAAAACGCACATGTCCCTAACTACATTGAATACAAAGAAAATAGAAAAAAATAAGTGGAAGGGATACAAAAATGCAATGTAAACATGTCCAAAACGCATCCAAAATGTACTGGAACACACTAAACATGCATGCCAAAAGGGCATGAAAAAAACCCATCAGGAACACATCTAGACTGTTTCTATAGTGTGAACCAGCCCTTAGGACTTGTTCACACCATTGGTGGTGCAAAAACGCATGCAAGAACACACATTTTCCAGCACAGCAAAGAAATGCAATGCCCTATGTAGATGTGCGCAGGTACCATGATGAAAACGTTGTTGCACCTACACACGTCTATTAAAAACAGCCCCATTCACAGCCACAAATACGCATGGCACCACACTACTGTGCGGTTAGGTGCGACACACTTGGAAAATAACATAAAAATAAGCCAACATGGCTAAAACATATCTTGAAAATATGGGGACTCTGATATCCGGCGACAGTCCGTTCACGAACGAGAAGCAATTCTGCACCCCTAAAACCAACATAGAGGAAAGGGATGGTCAAATTGCTGTGCTGCTTCCAAACCACCTCTGGCATGCCAGGGTCATTATGCAGGTCCTCGATGCCAATTCTTGCCTGCGGCCACAAAATATCCACTGGCCACAAGTGAAGGTGAGTGGAGGACGTGAAGGTGGATTTCTACCAGCTTCAACCGCAAGCAGTACCACTCCTGAAAAATGAGAACAAATAATCATTGACACGTCATCATGACAGTCAATTCTCAGTGCAGGCTATCTAGAGTGTCTTTCATTTTTAACCATTTCAAGAGTTCAAGGAAACATTCTTGGAGCATCTACTGTGTTTGGAAAGGCCAAAGGTCCCCCCCCTCCCCCAGGCACACTAATGCTTATGCAGGCCATAGACGGGGAGAAAAACAGCAGATTTTTCTTTTAAAAAATGAAAAATCGGTTGTTCAAGCGGCCGATGTTACTAGCAATGGTAAAAAAAAAAAAATCGGCCGATTTTCATCCCGTCTACAGCCGGCAAAAAGTGTCCCTGCAGAGAGCTCCGCTATTTCTTTGACAGTTCTTTGACATTTATAGCGGTTGCAACAATGTATTTGTATCCATTTCGGATACAGATGTTTTTAATCGGAAACAAATAGATACAATGTTGCAACCGCTGTAAATGTCAAGGAACTGTCAAAGAAATAGCGGAGCTCTCTGCAGGGACACTTTTTGCCATACTGGGATTCCTCTCGTTTTTCATCCTTCTTCTTCCTCTTCTTCTTCTTCTTCATCATCATCCTCTTCTACTTCTTCTTCATCATCATCCTCTTCTTCTTCATCATCATCCTCTTCTTCTTCTTCATCATCATCCTCTTCTTCATCATCCTCTTCTTCTTCATCATCTTCATCATCCTCTTCTTCCTCTTCATCATCTTCTTCTTCTTCATCATCATCATCATCCTCATCATCTTCTTCATCATCATCCTCTTCTTCTTCTTCATCATCATCCTCTTCTTCTTCTTCTTCTTCTTCTTCTTCATCATCATCATCCTCTTCTTCTTCTTCTTCTTCATCATCATCATCCTCTTCTTCTTCCTCTTCATCATCTTCTTCTTCTTCATCATCATCATCCTCATCATCTTCTTCATCATCATCCTCTTCTTCATCATCATCATCATCCTCTTCTTCTTCTTCTTCTTCTTCTTCATCATCATCCTCTTCTTCTTCATCATCATCATCATCCTCTTCTTCTTCTTCTTCATCATCATCATCCTCTTCTTCTTCATCATCCTCTTCTTCTTCTTCTTCACCATCATCCTCTTCTTCTTCTTCTTCTTCTTCTTCTTCTTCTTCTTCATCCTCTTCTTCTTCTTCATCATCATCATCCTCTTCTTCTTCATCATCATCTTCTTCATCATCCTCTTCTTCATCGTCTTCTTCTTCATCATCATCACCCTCTGCATCATCATCCTCTTCTTCATCATCATCATCCTTTTCTTCATCATCATCATCCTCTTCTTCATCATCATCCTCTTCTTCTTCATCATCCTCTTCTTCATCACCCTCTTCTTCTTCATCATCTTCTTCATCATCATCATCCTCTTCTTCTTCTTCTTCTTCTTCTTCATCATCATCCTCCTCTTCATCATCTTCTTCTTCTTCATCATCATCATCATCCTCTTCATCATCATCCTCTTCTTCATCATCTTCTTCATCATCCTCTTCTTCTTTTTCTTCTTTTTGTCTTCCTCTTGCAGGTCACTGCTCATGTGCAGATTTTTTATCAGTAAAAAATCGGCCGATTTGCCCATCATTGCCGCGAAAATCGGCCGATCGGCAAATTCTGCCGTTTTTTTCCAACTTTACCGAAAAAAAAAATCTGCCAAAATACCGAAAGACGGCCGAACAAATAGCCCACTAACGATCCGAAAATCGGCCGATTTTCGACCCACCTATGGCCTGCATAAGATATGGTGTGGCCCTAGGGTCAATGTGTGTTTAGAATACTTCCAAAATGCACATACAAAAACACTCCATCCAAATGCATGTTGCATTTCTATAGCATGTTAAACAGAAGAATAACGCACTTACATAATGTTAACATGCGCAAGTAAAAATAGACAAAATCCACATCCTTTTATTCTGGCTTCACATACATGCATTGTGGTCTAACACCGCACTCCTGGGCAAATCACATGCAATTTGTGTGCGTTGCAATTAGAGACAAACATTTTGCACACCTCAAATTGCACCGCATCCGGGCCAAAAATGTGCAGGACCCTTTTTCAGGGTATGCACATGGGTGTGAATAGGCATGCCATCCAATTTGGCAAATCGCAATACGCTTTGTGTACCAATTTTGGTGTGTTGGTAACTTCACCTAGAAAGCCGCAGCAGGTGGCATGAAGGGGTTGCGGTTGCGATGCGGTGCAGCGCTTGCACAGAAAACACTGCAAATTTCACATCGCATCTGTGTGACACCAGAATGTGCCAATATGTGGCTTGACAAAGCACAGTGGTCAGTGCAGATTATTTTCAATCCATGTTTTTTACACTTTTCATTCACTGGTTTAACTCAGGTGATCGTTAATCCCAATTATCTCCGGAGATCACATGCAGCCCCTCAACCATCTACACATATCTCTGGAAATCTATACAGATCTCCTTGAAAAAATGTCTCCTCTCTTCTTCGGAAAACAATTGTCCTCCACCTCATAAACAGGGGGACAGAGAAGACTTCTCCTTGATAACTAAAATCAGATTAATTATCTGTGCTTAATAAACATACACCAATACTGCAAATGCATTGTACTGTCCAAGGCATTGCACACTAATGCATTGCACACTAGAAATGTCAAATGCGTTAGTGTGTACAGTGCATGAGTGTAAAATGCTTTAGTGCACACTGCAGTGTACAACGCATTGCACACTGTAATACACTGTACAATGTAATACCGTGTACACCCACACATTGTACAATGTAATACCGTGTACACCCACACATTGTACAATGTAATACCGTGTACACCCACACATTGTAGACTAATGCACTGTACACTATCATGTAGGATGGAGCTACGCATTGCACACTGTGATACCGTGTACACCCACACATTGTAGACTGTAATGCACTGTACACTGTCATGCAGGATGGAGCAACGCATTGCCCACTGTGATACCGTGTACACCCACACATTGTAGACTGTAATGCACTGTACACTGTCATGCAGGATAGAGCAACGCATTGCACACTGTGATACCGTGTACACCCACACATTGTAGACTGTAATGCACTGTACACTGTCATGCAGGATAGAGCTACGCATTGCCCACTGTGATACCGTGTACACCCACACATTGTAGACTGTAATGCACTGTACACTGTCATGCAGGATAGAGCTACGCATTGCACACTGTGATACCGTGTACACCCACACATTGTAGACTGTAATGCACTGTACACTGTCATGCAGGCTGGAGCTACGCATTGCACACTGTGATACGCTGTCCACTGTCATGCAGAATCCAGCAACGCATTGCACACTGTAATACCATGTACACCAACACATTGTAGAATGTAATGCATTATACGCAGTATACATGTCCAGATATTCAAAGATTAGCCATGAAGGCCTAGCTGGTTTCCTATTTGGTGACCGCAGATAGCCGAATAACGCTACACTGCATCCAGGCAGCTCTGGGAGGGTGTCATATGACATCCTGGCAGAACGCGCTCTCCGTGATTGCTGTGTCCTAAGGACACAGCTGATCACGTGATGTGGTGAAGGCCAATCACAGCGGCTTTTTACCATGTGATCAGCCATGTCCAATGACACGCTGATCACCGGGAAATGCATTTGCCGGGTCTTGGCTGCACTTTCATCACGCTGTCAGAATGTGTGGAAAGTACTGCCGAGAACCAGCAGTTATCAAAGCAGGGGTCGGCCCCGATGATCAGTGCCCACCAGCGCCACCCAACAGTTCCGCCCACCTGTGGCCAGCAGTGCCGCCCACCAGTGCTGCCTCATCAACGCACATCAGTGTTGCTAAATTACCAGTTTACCAAATGTTATAATATAAACAGACTTTTATTCATTATGAGCTATTTTGTGGTTTATCGAGCAAAAAGTAAAACTCACAGCAGCAAGTCAATACCACCCAAAGAAAGCTCTATTTGTCTGAAAAAACTGATATAAATTTAAGATGGGTACAATGTGGCATGACCGCACAATTGTCATTCAAAGTGTAACAGTGCAGAAAGATGAAAATTGGCCAGGACAGGAAGGGGGTAGGAGTACCCAGTAGGCAAGTGGTTAATATCATTGACCCATCAATACCCAGGAGCTAATGTGCAGATAAGTAGCATGTGCACCAAGTGAGATTCTGCTAGGCCCCACCCACAAAATTACAATTACCTGTCCCTCACATGTTATAAACATATTTGCAATGGCCACACTTACTTTACATATAAGGATCATCTCCTCAGTTGAGAACTGTGCTCTCGCCATGTCCAAATGCCAATAAAGTTATCAAAATTTTCAACCAACACAAAACCTCCATCCACTTACACTCCCCACAACCACTTCCGGGTGCGCGCGCACGTGATGACGGACTTCCAGGATAGCCGTTCATGCGCCATGCGGACACCTGTTTGGTGCTTATTTGTTTGCAATCGCACATTTCTATGCACGGCTATGATAGCTTTCGCGAATGTGTGTTTCTTATTGATTTGTTTTTTTTAACCTTAGCTAATATTTGTTGCCAAAGGCCAAAAATCAACAAAGTGTGGACGATTTTATTACTGTAAATCGAATTGTAGAAAACTTGTAGCTGGCTGCACAGTGAATGTGACATTCATTAGTACAGAACAATATTGTGGTGCAAGTGGGTTTTCTTTTTTTTTTGGTTTTGAAAAAGCCAGTTTACACACACTTGCATATTCACACTCATATAATCTGCTCAAATGTAGCTTGTAAAAGTATACAAAGTAACTATTAAGGTTGTTCATATATTGAACATAAAATAAACACAAAAACATCGGTCAAACATTTATTGATCAAATATATCTTCATTTATTTGGTCAGCAGGAACAAGTAGGTATAGTCAATATCTTGGTGAGTCACAAAAAGAATAGGATTGATGTGGCAAAAATAAAACACTCCTGCTCATAAGAGCTTACAATCTAAAGATACTTCTAATGAACTGTGTGTGCTCAGGTTATAGCAGGAAACGAAGGGGAAGAGGAATCAAGTAACATTTTCGTGCACATAAGATTTACTTACACAATCACGTAGTATAAAGATCCATTCACAAAAAAAAGTCTACAGATCAAAATATCAAGAAAACAAAGCATGTGAAAAAAAACCCTCCCACCTCTACAAATCCCCTCCCACCTCTACAAATCCCCTACACATACATTTGTCAGCAGGTTTGTCAGAAAAATGCATTGGAGTCTAAATAAGCAAGCAAAATTAAAACAAGAGCAGATTTTAAACAAAACGATTGACGTGTGAGGCTTTCAATGCAAAGAGAAAAAACACAATCATTGTGCAATAACACACAAACACACTTTACAAGGCCAAAAATATGCAAACATTTCCAGCCCACTTCCAAACACAGCCTGAGTGGTGTCTGGGGCAATTCAGCACAAAATCTCTTCTTCCCCCAAACCACTACAAGCAAGGACTTAGTCACAAACCACCCGGCCTAGTAACAGGCCAAATCACTCCCTACTGCACGTCTTTATATAAGCTAGGTTGTATTTGGAGCGTGCCAAACAAGGCCCCACACCCAATGAAGCCTCACCCACCACTGACCTTAAGTTGGTCAGTGAAAGTGTTTTCACCTGATGAATCCGCTTCCTACCTGCATTAACCCTTGGTATACAGGCCCCACAAATCAGAAAGATATATACAGTGAAATGTACGTGTGCAGCATACAACAGAACATTGAGCAGGGATGTGAAAGGGAACCCCAATTGGAACCTTTATTGCTACTATGGTCACAATTCCCTCCAGATTCTCACATGAGTTAAGACAGTCACATGACCACATCTTGTATGCGATATTGAAAATGACAAATCGATTTGACTAGTATGGTGAATTTCCCATCAATTGGCGAAACACTCCAGAAATCAAACATCACCAAACATTACACTCTGGGCAAAGCGGATTTACAAATCATGCGACTTACAGTAATGTTGACCATTTCAATGCAATTTTCAAAGACATCTGACACAGATCTCTATGCAAATTGCCACTAAAGTAGAACATGTACTACTTAAGAAATCAGTGTTTGAAACACACCCATATGGTCGCTCTAATACAGTGTTTCTCAACTCCAGTCCTCATGGACCCCCAACAGGTCATGTTTTCAGGATTTCCCTCAGATGAAACAGCTGTGGTAATTACTAAGGCAGTGAAACTGATCAAATCACCTGTGCAAAATAATGGAAATCCTGAAAACATGACCTGTTGGGGGTCCATGAGGACTGGAGTTGAGAAACACTGCTCTAATAGCAGACAATAGGGTGCGACTTTGCAGACGATTTACAACTTGCATGCTGTGCAAATCACATGCCAAGTCCCACTCAATGTGCACGCTATTGTATCGTTCATATTGTTGTGGTTCAAACTTGGTCGTAGCCGCAAGTAATAATAGAGTAATGAATACACTACTTTTCATGCAATTTGCTGAGAGATCGGTGTCGGATGTCTTGCAAATTGCACTTGAAATCACCATGTACCCCGACTTTGAAATCATGCAACTTCTATGCAAGTCACATGATGTGACTGTGGTGTCAATAACACCACTTAGAAATCTGCTTTAATGTGACCGGGTGGCCCCCAGTAACATTGTTTGGGATTGCCATGCAATTGGCATGACAGGCGACTTGCAAATCGTAGACCAAGTCGCACCCTATTGGCCACTGTAGGCTCTGTTCACATCCAATTGGATTGTGAACTCGTGCAACTTCACTGTAAGTTGGGCAATTGCCGCATCGGATTAGATGTGACAGTGGTGTTGGCCCCCAGTAACATTGGGTGCAATTTGCCATGCAAAGAGCAAGCTGCTGGCCATGCCAATCACATGACAAGTCGCATCCAGGGTGTGCAATTTCAGGAGTGATTTGTGCATTGACATCGTACCTGATATTGGATATAATGAATGTGAATGTGAGTGTATTAACATACGCCATTTGTTGCAGCGAGAGTTCAAAGGTATTTGAGAATTGTGGCCAATTATTAGCAATTTAACACAATTGAAAACACAACTAGTTAGTAATTCTCTAGAAAACACAGTAAAATTGGCAACTTAAAGAGTAATTTTCAATTGCATATAGTGTGAGCGAAGCAGGAAAATCAACAAAGGAAATAAATCTTTGAAGGCGTGCGGTACCTGCCTGCTGGGATACGGGTCTGCTATGCATTTGGGGGAAAAATGCACGCCAGGATTTGTGACAAGTTTGATGTGTGGATTCACCAACCAAGTCTTTTCTCTCTCGCTCACTCTTCTGAATGTCTCTCTTTATCACTCTTCAGTATGTATATCTCGCTCACTCTTCTTCGTCTCACTGGCTCGCTCTTCTCTCTCTCTGTCAGCTCTTTGCTTGCCAAATCCTTCACAAAAGTGGGTGGAGTGTAAACCATCCTTATCAAATCTATTAGTAGTCCAGGCCCTTACTTTATCCCATTGTATGACATTCACATAAGGTGCAGCTTTGAAGGTGTTTCAACAGACAAGGCCTCCTTCTAATTCACATTTTAGGGATCATTTAGACAGAAAGCAAAGATGTTGCCAGAACATCTATTTGAAGACAGCCACACATGGAGATCATGCTACTTCCTTGGCGTGGTTGGGATTCAAACCGACAACCCTAGAGTTGTGAGGCAGTAGTGCTAACCACTAATCCACGGAGCTACATTGCTAGTCCAGCCTGTATTTCTGTGCTGTGAATCAATCCTAAATCCCTGGGCAAGGTCAGTGTAACTACCAGATATCTCCAATGTGACACAAATGTTATGCTATGTTACCAATTCAGATGTATGTTGGTTCTATGTATCCCAATACAAAGGATTGCAATACTAATACAGGCGTACCTCGGTTTACCAACGCCTCAGGGAACGTCATATTTGGGGTACAAATGCCAAACCATTTCAGTTCATTGTTCTGTTTACAAATGTTTGAATAATTTGGTACGGGCACGTGGCCTGGTATGGTTCAGGAAGGGGGGGGGGGGGGCGCTCGCTCGTCCCCCCCCCCCTTTCCTGACCTGCCGGGCTGCATGCTCGGATAAGTATGTGTTATGGATTTTGGGGGGTACCCCATGCTGTTTTTTATACCCCTTAACATCCATACGAGACCCGAAGGGCTTAGTATGGATGGGAGGGGGGACCCCACGCCGGTTATTTAAAACACTGTTTATAATGCCCTGCAATACTTTGACATTCAACTGTCAGTGGGGAACTCCGCCGACAGCTGAAACATGAGCGCTGCATTGGTTTTCACTACTAAAATGCCGCATGAGTTGATAACATATCATGCGGGATTGTAGGAGCAACAGCCATGTGTTAATGTTTCAGCTGTCAGCGGGGTTCCCCACTGACAGCTGAATGTAAAATAATTCCCTTTATTGCAGAAATAATAAAAAAAAAGCATGGGGTCCCCCCTCCCATCTGTACCAAGCCCTTCGGATCTGGTATGGATATTAAGGGGGAACTCCATGCTGAAATTTAAAAAAAAACAGCGTGGGTCCCCCTCAATACCCATACCAGACCCTTATCCGAGCATGCAGCCCGGCAGGTCAGAAAAGGGGGGGGACCCTGTACTGTGTTTTTTTTACACCACACTTTTTTTTTTGTGAAGGAGTCTGCGGGAGCATGTACCGCAGACTCCTTCACGTAGGGGGCGGGATCTGGGGGCCCCCTTGTTAAAGGGGGCTTCCAGATTCTGATAAGCCCCCCGCCCGCAGACCCCCACAACCACCAGCCAGGGTTGTGGGGAAGAGGCCCTTGTCCTCATCAACATGGGGACAAGGTGCTTTGGGGGGGGAGCCCCCCCTGCCCCAAAGCACCCCCCCATGTTGAGGGCATGTGGCCTGGTATGGTTCAGGTTTTCTGACCTGCCGGGCTGCATGCTCGGATAAGGGTCTGGTATGGATATTGAGGGGGACCCACGCTGTTTTTTTTTAAAATTTCAGCGTGGAGTTCCCCCTTAATATCCATACCAGACCTGAAGGGCTTGGTAAGGATGAGAGGGGGGACCCACGCTGTTTTTTTTTTTTTTTTTTTTTTTTTTTATTGCGGACCTTTATTTTTACATTCAGCTGTCAAAATAAATATTATCTAGACCTTTGAAATAAGTAAAATCATTACAGAAATAATTATAAAGTATAAGAAACAAAAATAGAATCACTAGAACTAAGGAAATCAAATTAGATTA
Source organism: Staurois parvus (assembly GCF_062004578.1). Lineage (NCBI taxonomy): Eukaryota > Metazoa > Chordata > Amphibia > Anura > Ranidae > Staurois > Staurois parvus. Next base: position 4,159,851 of record NW_028318368.1, read on the forward strand.
CATGAAGATATGCCGAGTGCTGTTTATTAAACACAATAGACGCGAGCGAGTGCCGGCTGTCAGAGGAATCCACAGTAAGATTCACTATTAGGCAGTGGCTAAAAAGCAAACGCCCATGGCAGAAGTCTAAAATGTGTTCTGCACATGCTCAGTTGTATCTGCCAAAGACACTGCACGGGCGTCTAGATTTTTACTGTGTCGATTTCCTTCAAAAAAACGATTTTTAACACATTCTTAATTTTTTTGGAAATAGCAGATATTGTTTAAAGTGAAGTCCTGATATTTGGCAAAGCAAATTTCTAAGTGAACATGTCTCTGCAGTGATTTTTCATGGTGTTAGACTTGCTTCTTAGCAAGTCTGCTTTGTGAGTCTGATTCCGGGCGTGTGTCTTTTTGTGAATTAGATTGGACATCTGCTTATGGGCTCTGGTCAATAGTGAATTAGGCTGGCCATACATTATACAATTATCTGCAGATTTTTGGTTTAGATTTACCAAAAACCATATAATATGAGGTCAAACCTAAACAACACTTTCAGTTGTATCCAATTAGGCAGGCCCTTGCACTACATAGTTGAAGGTAAATCTAAAGGAAATTGGGCAGAAAATCTGCAGATAATTGTATAATGTATGGCCAGCCTTAGGTTGCAGGGTAAAAAATAGACAGACGCCCATGAAAATTGGGCTTAAGCCCATGAATATGCGCCCACGCCCAATAGTGAATCAGGGCCAATATGTCTTTCAGCAGATAGCTTAGGGTGACTGCTTTCCGAAAAGGGGTCATTTGGGGGTGTTTGTTCTATCCTGGTATTTTAGCACCTCAAGAGATGTGATGGGCGGTCAGAAAGTAAAAGCTGTGTAAATTTCAAATTATCTATACCATAGTTTGTAGACCCTATAACTTTCACACAAAGCAATCAATATACACTTATTGGGATTTTTTTTACCAAAAACATGGAGCAGAATACATTTTGGCTTAAATTTATGACTAACTTTGAGTTTACGATATATTTTTTATAGCTGAAAGTAGAAAATATTGTTTTTTTCATAATTTTCGTGTTTTTTTTGTTGATAGCGCAAAAAATAAAAAGCGCACAGGTGATCAAATACCCCCAAAAGAAAGCTCTATTTGTGTGAAAAAAAGGAGGTAAATTTCGTTTGGGTACAGCATTGCATGACCGCGCAATTATCATTTGAATTAGTGCAGCGCTGTATAGCAAAAAAAGGCATAAATTACAGTATCTATACCATAGTTTGTAGACGCTATAACGTTCACACAAAGCAATCAATATACACTTATTGGGATTTTTTTTACCAAAAACATGGAGCAGAACACATTTTGGCTTAAATTTATAACTAACTTTGAGTTTACGATATATTTTTTATAGCTGTAAAGTAGAAAATATTGGTTTTTTTTCAAAATTTTTGTGTTTTTTTGTTTATAGCGCAAAAAATAAAAAGCGCACAGATGATAAAATACCACCAAAAGAAAGCTTTATTTGTGTGAAAAAAAAGACGTAAATTTCGTTTGGGTACTGCATTGCATGACCGCGCAATTATCATTTGAATTAGTGCAGCGCCAAACAGCAAAAAAAGGCCTGGTCATTAAGGAGGGTAAATCCTCAGGAGCTCAAGTGGTTAAATACCACCAACAGAAAGCTCTAGTTGTGTGAAAAAAAGGTCAAATTTTAGTTTGGGTACAATGTTGTATGAGCGCGCAATTGTCATTCAAAGTGTGAGAGCGCTGAAAGCTGAAAATTGGCCTGGGCAGGAAGAGGGTAAAAGTGCCCGGTATGGAAGCGGTTAAGCACTGAGCTATAGCTACTTGACATTGGGCAAGTGACAGTTGGCCGTTTTTGAAAACAAGGGTCAGTTTGACAGAGTCTATACCTGGTAACCTCCATAGCACAGTAGGGAGAGTGCCCGTCCAAAGAGTGCATGGTCGTAGGTTCGAGGCTTACCTCTGCCAAGTGCGTCTATGTATGTACTGGACATGAGATAAATGGAAGTTACTAAATTTTTTTTTTTTTTGGGCTTTGTTTTTTTTTTTAACATTCATTTTCTCTCATTTTATCCATTTGGAAAGCCTTTCATGGTCCCAGTGTGGGTAAAAGAGTCCAGACTGGAAGTGGTTAACCACTTGAGCTCCTGAGGATTTACCCCCCTTAATGACCAGGCCTTTTTTTGCTGTTTGGCGCTGCACTAATTCAAATGATAATTGCGCGGTCATGCAATGCTGTACCCAAACGAAATTTACCTCCTTTTTTTCACACAAATAGAGCTTTCTTTTGGTGGTATTTTATCACCTGTGCGCTTTTTATTTTTTGCGCTATAAACAAAAAAAACACAAAAATTAAAAAAAAAACCTATATTTTCTACTTTCAGCTATAAAAAATATATCGTAAACTCAAAGTTAGTCATAAATTTAAGCCAAAATGTATTCTGCTCCATGTTTTTGGTAAAAAAAAATCCCAATAAGTGTATATTGATTGCTTTGTGTGAAAGTTATAGAATCTACAAACTATGGTATAGATAATTTGAAATTTACACAGCTTTTACTTTCTGACCGCCCATCACATCTCTTGAGGTGCTAAAATACCAGGATAGAACAAACACCCCCCAAATGACCCCTTTTCGGAAAGCAGACACCCTAAGCTATCTGCTGAAAGACATATTGGCCTTGATTCACTAAGATGTGAGTGTATTAGCAGAGACTGACCATTCAGGCAGAATCCGGTCAATCAATCAGTCGTCTGACCAGCGTCTAGCAAGCTCATTGACGAGCGTCTACTGACTACTTTGCTATCACTAAATGTGGTATCCCGTCTGGCACATTTTTAGGTGCAATACCGGATATGTTCGCTAGATGGCGCACAAGCGCGGGCTTTATTAACATTGGCGTTCTTATGATGGCAAAATAGAATTCTTAGAATGTAATAAATAGTACACCTGTATTAGAAGTTTCTATTTTCTTCTATTTCTTTTCTTGCTGTGTCTCCAAAATGATCAGGAAACTAATGCATTTACTAATGAATGTCATACATTCTGTACTCAAATGTTAAACATTTTCACACTTATATCTCAAATAATTTATATACTTCTAATTTCCCAATATAATTATATATCTTCATTCTCTTTAATCACGTAACTATTCTATGGTAAAGACAAGTGCAGCGCTATAAATGCATGTGATCAATAATGAACGCATGTAAAAACCAAAAAGTGCAAAGAATTGCAACAATGATGTAATATTGTAAATGGTGCTAAAATAAGTTCATAGAATCATTCCTGAATAATGGAATGTCCTTCGTGTGAGAGTACCAACTCAGAGAGTGCCTATGAATGGCACGTGTGGTCTCGTGGATGAATGTTACTTGCGTACTGTTCTTCTGCCAATTAGGAAATGTGCAAGTTTCATGCCGTGTATATTTCATTGTAACTTTTTCTCTTTTAAATCTGTCTCCTTATACAACTTGACCCCCTCCCCCACCCCATCATCACCTGTCCCATATGCAAATCTATGGATCACCGCCCCACTCTTTAACTATCTATTTACTGATCAAGTGAATGTGTCTCATTTTCTATCAGCTACAGCTCAGATCTCACATTATTATACAATTGCTGATTGTATCTCACCACTAGTCTGATTGAATTCACAATTCCTGGTCAGTCCTGTTCCCTGACCTCTAATAACCTTTAGGGCCAGTTCACACTACATGTGTTTCAGTTGCTTTTTCAGCATCACAAACGCACAGAAAGAAGGTTATATGGTTGTCAATGTCATAGTTCACATCAGCGCTTGCATTTTCAATGCATTGCAGGTGCTGTAAACAAAGTTGACCACGCTGCATTGTTTCTGCACAGAACTGTACTGGAACACATTGAAACGTCCTTGAATGTACTAAAACGCACATGTCCCTAACTACATTGAATACAAAGAAAATAGAAAAAAATAAGTGGAAGGGATACAAAAATGCAATGTAAACATGTCCAAAACGCATCCAAAATGTACTGGAACACACTAAACATGCATGCCAAAAGGGCATGAAAAAAACCCATCAGGAACACATCTAGACTGTTTCTATAGTGTGAACCAGCCCTTAGGACTTGTTCACACCATTGGTGGTGCAAAAACGCATGCAAGAACACACATTTTCCAGCACAGCAAAGAAATGCAATGCCCTATGTAGATGTGCGCAGGTACCATGATGAAAACGTTGTTGCACCTACACACGTCTATTAAAAACAGCCCCATTCACAGCCACAAATACGCATGGCACCACACTACTGTGCGGTTAGGTGCGACACACTTGGAAAATAACATAAAAATAAGCCAACATGGCTAAAACATATCTTGAAAATATGGGGACTCTGATATCCGGCGACAGTCCGTTCACGAACGAGAAGCAATTCTGCACCCCTAAAACCAACATAGAGGAAAGGGATGGTCAAATTGCTGTGCTGCTTCCAAACCACCTCTGGCATGCCAGGGTCATTATGCAGGTCCTCTATGCCAATTCTTGCCTGCGGCCACAAAATATCCACTGGCCACAAGTGAAGGTGAGTGGAGGACGTGAAGGTGGATTTCTACCAGCTTCAACCGCAAGCAGTACCACTCCTGAAAAATGAGAACAAATAATCATTGACACGTCATCATGACAGTCAATTCTCAGTGCAGGCTATCTAGAGTGTCTTTCATTTTTAACCATTTCAAGAGTTCAAGGAAACATTCTTGGAGCATCTACTGTGTTTGGAAAGGCCAAAGGTCCCCCCCCTCCCCCAGGCACACTAATGCTTATGCAGGCCATAGACGGGGAGAAAAACAGCAGATTTTTCTTTTAAAAAATGAAAAATCGGTTGTTCAAGCGGCCGATGTTACTAGCAATGGTAAAAAAAAAAAAATCGGCCGATTTTCATCCCGTCTACAGCCGGCAAAAAGTGTCCCTGCAGAGAGCTCCGCTATTTCTTTGACAGTTCTTTGACATTTATAGCGGTTGCAACAATGTATTTGTATCCATTTCGGATACAGATGTTTTTAATCGGAAACAAATAGATACAATGTTGCAACCGCTGTAAATGTCAAGGAACTGTCAAAGAAATAGCGGAGCTCTCTGCAGGGACACTTTTTGCCATACTGGGATTCCTCTCGTTTTTCATCCTTCTTCTTCCTCTTCTTCTTCTTCTTCATCATCATCCTCTTCTACTTCTTCTTCATCATCATCCTCTTCTTCTTCATCATCATCCTCTTCTTCTTCTTCATCATCATCCTCTTCTTCATCATCCTCTTCTTCTTCATCATCTTCATCATCCTCTTCTTCCTCTTCATCATCTTCTTCTTCTTCATCATCATCATCATCCTCATCATCTTCTTCATCATCATCCTCTTCTTCTTCTTCATCATCATCCTCTTCTTCTTCTTCTTCTTCTTCTTCTTCATCATCATCATCCTCTTCTTCTTCTTCTTCTTCATCATCATCATCCTCTTCTTCTTCCTCTTCATCATCTTCTTCTTCTTCATCATCATCATCCTCATCATCTTCTTCATCATCATCCTCTTCTTCATCATCATCATCATCCTCTTCTTCTTCTTCTTCTTCTTCTTCATCATCATCCTCTTCTTCTTCATCATCATCATCATCCTCTTCTTCTTCTTCTTCATCATCATCATCCTCTTCTTCTTCATCATCCTCTTCTTCTTCTTCTTCACCATCATCCTCTTCTTCTTCTTCTTCTTCTTCTTCTTCTTCATCCTCTTCTTCTTCTTCATCATCATCATCCTCTTCTTCTTCATCATCATCTTCTTCATCATCCTCTTCTTCATCGTCTTCTTCTTCATCATCATCACCCTCTGCATCATCATCCTCTTCTTCATCATCATCATCCTTTTCTTCATCATCATCATCCTCTTCTTCATCATCATCCTCTTCTTCTTCATCATCCTCTTCTTCATCACCCTCTTCTTCTTCATCATCTTCTTCATCATCATCATCCTCTTCTTCTTCTTCTTCTTCTTCTTCATCATCATCCTCCTCTTCATCATCTTCTTCTTCTTCATCATCATCATCATCCTCTTCATCATCATCCTCTTCTTCATCATCTTCTTCATCATCCTCTTCTTCTTTTTCTTCTTTTTGTCTTCCTCTTGCAGGTCACTGCTCATGTGCAGATTTTTTATCAGTAAAAAATCGGCCGATTTGCCCATCATTGCCGCGAAAATCGGCCGATCGGCAAATTCTGCCGTTTTTTTCCAACTTTACCGAAAAAAAAAATCTGCCAAAATACCGAAAGACGGCCGAACAAATAGCCCACTAACGATCCGAAAATCGGCCGATTTTCGACCCACCTATGGCCTGCATAAGATATGGTGTGGCCCTAGGGTCAATGTGTGTTTAGAATACTTCCAAAATGCACATACAAAAACACTCCATCCAAATGCATGTTGCATTTCTATAGCATGTTAAACAGAAGAATAACGCACTTACATAATGTTAACATGCGCAAGTAAAAATAGACAAAATCCACATCCTTTTATTCTGGCTTCACATACATGCATTGTGGTCTAACACCGCACTCCTGGGCAAATCACATGCAATTTGTGTGCGTTGCAATTAGAGACAAACATTTTGCACACCTCAAATTGCACCGCATCCGGGCCAAAAATGTGCAGGACCCTTTTTCAGGGTATGCACATGGGTGTGAATAGGCATGCCATCCAATTTGGCAAATCGCAATACGCTTTGTGTACCAATTTTGGTGTGTTGGTAACTTCACCTAGAAAGCCGCAGCAGGTGGCATGAAGGGGTTGCGGTTGCGATGCGGTGCAGCGCTTGCACAGAAAACACTGCAAATTTCACATCGCATCTGTGTGACACCAGAATGTGCCAATATGTGGCTTGACAAAGCACAGTGGTCAGTGCAGATTATTTTCAATCCATGTTTTTTACACTTTTCATTCACTGGTTTAACTCAGGTGATCGTTAATCCCAATTATCTCCGGAGATCACATGCAGCCCCTCAACCATCTACACATATCTCTGGAAATCTATACAGATCTCCTTGAAAAAATGTCTCCTCTCTTCTTCGGAAAACAATTGTCCTCCACCTCATAAACAGGGGGACAGAGAAGACTTCTCCTTGATAACTAAAATCAGATTAATTATCTGTGCTTAATAAACATACACCAATACTGCAAATGCATTGTACTGTCCAAGGCATTGCACACTAATGCATTGCACACTAGAAATGTCAAATGCGTTAGTGTGTACAGTGCATGAGTGTAAAATGCTTTAGTGCACACTGCAGTGTACAACGCATTGCACACTGTAATACACTGTACAATGTAATACCGTGTACACCCACACATTGTACAATGTAATACCGTGTACACCCACACATTGTAGACTAATGCACTGTACACTATCATGTAGGATGGAGCTACGCATTGCACACTGTGATACCGTGTACACCCACACATTGTAGACTGTAATGCACTGTACACTGTCATGCAGGATGGAGCAACGCATTGCCCACTGTGATACCGTGTACACCCACACATTGTAGACTGTAATGCACTGTACACTGTCATGCAGGATAGAGCTACGCATTGCACACTGTGATACCGTGTACACCCACACATTGTAGACTGTAATGCACTGTACACTGTCATGCAGGATAGAGCTACGCATTGCACACTGTGATACCGTGTACACCCACACATTGTAGACTGTAATGCACTGTACACTGTCATGCAGGATAGAGCAACGCATTGCACACTGTGATACCGTGTACACCCACACATTGTAGACTGTAATGCACTGTACACTGTCATGCAGGATAGAGCTACGCATTGCCCACTGTGATACCGTGTACACCCACACATTGTAGACTGTAATGCACTGTACACTGTCATGCAGGATAGAGCTACGCATTGCACACTGTGATACCGTGTACACCCACACATTGTAGACTGTAATGCACTGTACACTGTCATGCAGGCTGGAGCTACGCATTGCACACTGTGATACGCTGTCCACTGTCATGCAGAATCCAGCAACGCATTGCACACTGTAATACCATGTACACCAACACATTGTAGAATGTAATGCATTATACGCAGTATACATGTCCAGATATTCAAAGATTAGCCATGAAGGCCTAGCTGGTTTCCTATTTGGTGACCGCAGATAGCCGAATAACGCTACACTGCATCCAGGCAGCTCTGGGAGGGTGTCATATGACATCCTGGCAGAACGCGCTCTCCGTGATTGCTGTGTCCTAAGGACACAGCTGATCACGTGATGTGGTGAAGGCCAATCACAGCGGCTTTTTACCATGTGATCAGCCATGTCCAATGACACGCTGATCACCGGGAAATGCATTTGCCGGGTCTTGGCTGCACTTTCATCACGCTGTCAGAATGTGTGGAAAGTACTGCCGAGAACCAGCAGTTATCAAAGCAGGGGTCGGCCCCGATGATCAGTGCCCACCAGCGCCACCCAACAGTTCCGCCCACCTGTGGCCAGCAGTGCCGCCCACCAGTGCTGCCTCATCAACGCACATCAGTGTTGCTAAATTACCAGTTTACCAAATGTTATAATATAAACAGACTTTTATTCATTATGAGCTATTTTGTGGTTTATCGAGCAAAAAGTAAAACTCACAGCAGCAAGTCAATACCACCCAAAGAAAGCTCTATTTGTCTGAAAAAACTGATATAAATTTAAGATGGGTACAATGTGGCATGACCGCACAATTGTCATTCAAAGTGTAACAGTGCAGAAAGATGAAAATTGGCCAGGACAGGAAGGGGGTAGGAGTACCCAGTAGGCAAGTGGTTAATATCATTGACCCATCAATACCCAGGAGCTAATGTGCAGATAAGTAGCATGTGCACCAAGTGAGATTCTGCTAGGCCCCACCCACAAAATTACAATTACCTGTCCCTCACATGTTATAAACATATTTGCAATGGCCACACTTACTTTACATATAAGGATCATCTCCTCAGTTGAGAACTGTGCTCTCGCCATGTCCAAATGCCAATAAAGTTATCAAAATTTTCAACCAACACAAAACCTCCATCCACTTACACTCCCCACAACCACTTCCGGGTGCGCGCGCACGTGATGACGGACTTCCAGGATAGCCGTTCATGCGCCATGCGGACACCTGTTTGGTGCTTATTTGTTTGCAATCGCACATTTCTATGCACGGCTATGATAGCTTTCGCGAATGTGTGTTTCTTATTGATTTGTTTTTTTTAACCTTAGCTAATATTTGTTGCCAAAGGCCAAAAATCAACAAAGTGTGGACGATTTTATTACTGTAAATCGAATTGTAGAAAACTTGTAGCTGGCTGCACAGTGAATGTGACATTCATTAGTACAGAACAATATTGTGGTGCAAGTGGGTTTTCTTTTTTTTTTGGTTTTGAAAAAGCCAGTTTACACACACTTGCATATTCACACTCATATAATCTGCTCAAATGTAGCTTGTAAAAGTATACAAAGTAACTATTAAGGTTGTTCATATATTGAACATAAAATAAACACAAAAACATCGGTCAAACATTTATTGATCAAATATATCTTCATTTATTTGGTCAGCAGGAACAAGTAGGTATAGTCAATATCTTGGTGAGTCACAAAAAGAATAGGATTGATGTGGCAAAAATAAAACACTCCTGCTCATAAGAGCTTACAATCTAAAGATACTTCTAATGAACTGTGTGTGCTCAGGTTATAGCAGGAAACGAAGGGGAAGAGGAATCAAGTAACATTTTCGTGCACATAAGATTTACTTACACAATCACGTAGTATAAAGATCCATTCACAAAAAAAAGTCTACAGATCAAAATATCAAGAAAACAAAGCATGTGAAAAAAAACCCTCCCACCTCTACAAATCCCCTCCCACCTCTACAAATCCCCTACACATACATTTGTCAGCAGGTTTGTCAGAAAAATGCATTGGAGTCTAAATAAGCAAGCAAAATTAAAACAAGAGCAGATTTTAAACAAAACGATTGACATGTGTGAGGCTTTCAATGCAAAGAGAAAAAACACAATCATTGTGCAATAACACACAAACACACTTTACAAGGCCAAAAATATGCAAACATTTCCAGCCCACTTCCAAACACAGCCTGAGTGGTGTCTGGGGCAATTCAGCACAAAATCTCTTCTTCCCCCAAACCACTACAAGCAAGGACTTAGTCACAAACCACCCGGCCTAGTAACAGGCCAAATCACTCCCTACTGCACGTCTTTATATAAGCTAGGTTGTATTTGGAGCGTGCCAAACAAGGCCCCACACCCAATGAAGCCTCACCCACCACTGACCTTAAGTTGGTCAGTGAAAGTGTTTTCACCTGATGAATCCGCTTCCTACCTGCATTAACCCTTGGTATACAGGCCCCACAAATCAGAAAGATATATACAGTGAAATGTACGTGTGCAGCATACAACAGAACATTGAGCAGGGATGTGAAAGGGAACCCCAATTGGAACCTTTATTGCTACTATGGTCACAATTCCCTCCAGATTCTCACATGAGTTAAGACAGTCACATGACCACATCTTGTATGCGATATTGAAAATGACAAATCGATTTGACTAGTATGGTGAATTTCCCATCAATTGGCGAAACACTCCAGAAATCAAACATCACCAAACATTACACTCTGGGCAAAGCGGATTTACAAATCATGCGACTTACAGTAATGTTGACCATTTCAATGCAATTTTCAAAGACATCTGACACAGATCTCTATGCAAATTGCCACTAAAGTAGAACATGTACTACTTAAGAAATCAGTGTTTGAAACACACCCATATGGTCGCTCTAATACAGTGTTTCTCAACTCCAGTCCTCCTGGACCCCCAACAGGTCATGTTTTCAGGATTTCCCTCAGATGAAACAGCTGTGGTAATTACTAAGGCAGTGAAACTGATCAAATCACCTGTGCAAAATAATGGAAATCCTGAAAACATGACCTGTTGGGGGTCCATGAGGACTGGAGTTGAGAAACACTGCTCTAATAGCAGACAATAGGGTGCGACTTTGCAGACGATTTACAACTTGCATGCTGTGCAAATCACATGCCAAGTCCCACTCAATGTGCACGCTATTGTATCGTTCATATTGTTGTGGTTCAAACTTGGTCGTAGCCGCAAGTAATAATAGAGTAATGAATACACTACTTTTCATGCAATTTGCTGAGAGATCGGTGTCGGATGTCTTGCAAATTGCACTTGAAATCACCATGTACCCCGACTTTGAAATCATGCAACTTCTATGCAAGTCACATGATGTGACTGTGGTGTCAATAACACCACTTAGAAATCTGCTTTAATGTGACCGGGTGGCCCCCAGTAACATTGTTTGGGATTGCCATGCAATTGGCATGACAGGCGACTTGCAAATCGTAGACCAAGTCGCACCCTATTGGCCACTGTAGGCTCTGTTCACATCCAATTGGATTGTGAACTCGTGCAACTTCACTGTAAGTTGGGCAATTGCCGCATCGGATTAGATGTGACAGTGGTGTTGGCCCCCAGTAACATTGGGTGCAATTTGCCATGCAAAGAGCAAGCTGCTGGCCATGCCAATCACATGACAAGTCGCATCCAGGGTGTGCAATTTCAGGAGTGATTTGTGCATTGACATCGTACCTGATATTGGATATAATGAATGTGAATGTGAGTGTATTAACATACGCCATTTGTTGCAGCGAGAGTTCAAAGGTATTTGAGAATTGTGGCCAATTATTAGCAATTTAACACAATTGAAAACACAACTAGTTAGTAATTCTCTAGAAAACACAGTAAAATTGGCAACTTAAAGAGTAATTTTCAATTGCATATAGTGTGAGCGAAGCAGGAAAATCAACAAAGGAAATAAATCTTTGAAGGCGTGCGGTACCTGCCTGCTGGGATACGGGTCTGCTATGCATTTGGGGGAAAAATGCACGCCAGGATTTGTGACAAGTTTGATGTGTGGATTCACCAACCAAGTCTTTTCTCTCTCGCTCACTCTTCTGAATGTCTCTCTTTATCACTCTTCAGTATGTATATCTCACTCACTCTTCTTCGTCTCACTGGCTCGCTCTTCTCTCTCTCTGTCAGCTCTTTGCTTGCCAAATCCTTCACAAAAGTGGGTGGAGTGTAAACCATCCTTATCAAATCTATTAGTAGTCCAGGCCCTTACTTTATCCCATTGTATGACATTCACATAAGGTGCAGCTTTGAAGGTGTTTCAACAGACAAGGCCTCATTCTAATTCACATTTTAGGGATCATTTAGACAGAAAGCAAAGATGTTGCCAGAACATCTATTTGAAGACAGCCACACATGGAGATCATGCTACTTCCTTGGCGTGGTTGGGATTCAAACCGACAACCCTAGAGTTGTGAGGCAGTAGTGCTAACCACTAATCCACGGAGCTACATTGCTAATCCAGCCTGTATTTCTGTGCTGTGAATCAATCCTAAATCCCTGGGCAAGGTCAGTGTAACTACCAGATATCTCCAATGTGACACAAATGTTATGCTATGTTACCAATTCAGATGTATGTTGGTTCTATGTATCCCAATACAAAGGATTGCAATACTAATACAGGCGTACCTCGGTTTACCAACGCCTCAGGGAACGTCATATTTGGGGTACAAATGCCAAACCATTTCAGTTCATTGTTCTGTTTACAAATGTTTGAATAATTTGGTACGGGCACGTGGCCTGGTATGGTTCAGGAAGGGGGGGGGGGCGCTCGCTCGTCCCCCCCCCCCCCTTTCCTGACCTGCCGGGCTGCATGCTCGGATAAGTATGTGTTATGGATTTTGGGGGGTACCCCATGCTGTTTTTTATACCCCTTAACATCCATACGAGACCCGAAGGGCTTAGTATGGATGGGAGGGGGAACCCCACGCCGGTTATTTAAAACACTGTTTATAATGCCCTGCAATACTTTGACATTCAACTGTCAGTGGGGAACTCCGCCGACAGCTGAAACATGAGCGCTGCATTGGTTTTCACTACTAAAATGCCGCATGAGTTGATAACATATCATGCGGGATTGTAGGAGCAACAGCCATGTGTTAATGTTTCAGCTGTCAGCGGGGTTCCCCACTGACAGCTGAATGTAAAATAATTCCCTTTATTGCAGAAATAATAAAAAAAAAGCATGGGGTCCCCCCTCCCATCTGTACCAAGCCCTTCGGATCTGGTATGGATATTAAGGGGGAACTCCATGCTGAAATTTAAAAAAAAACAGCGTGGGTCCCCCTCAATACCCATACCAGACCCTTATCCGAGCATGCAGCCCGGCAGGTCAGAAAAGGGGGGGGACCCTGTACTGTGTTTTTTTTACACCACACTTTTTTTTTTGTGAAGGAGTCTGCGGGAGCATGTACCGCAGACTCCTTCACGTAGGGGGCGGGATCTGGGGGCCCCCTTGTTAAAGGGGGCTTCCAGATTCTGATAAGCCCCCCGCCCGCAGACCCCCACAACCACCAGCCAGGGTTGTGGGGAAGAGGCCCTTGTCCTCATCAACATGGGGACAAGGTGCTTTGGGGGGGGAGCCCCCCCTGCCCCAAAGCACCCCCCCATGTTGAGGGCATGTGGCCTGGTATGGTTCAGGTTTTCTGACCTGCCGGGCTGCATGCTCGGATAAGGGTCTGGTATGGATATTGAGGGGGACCCACGCTGTTTTTTTTTTAAATTTCAGCGTGGAGTTCCCCCTTAATATCCATACCAGACCTGAAGGGCTTGGTAAGGATGAGAGGGGGGACCCACGCTGTTTTTTTTTTTTTTTTTTTTATTGCGGACCTTTATTTTTACATTCAGCTGTCAAAATAAATATTATCTAGACCTTTGAAATAAGTAAAATCATTACAGAAATAATTATAAAGTATAAGAAACAAAAATAGAATCACTAGAACTAAGGAAATCAAATTAGATTACATGAAGATATGCCGAGTGCTGTTTATTAAACACAATAGACGCGAGCGAGTGCCGGCTGTCAGAGGAATCCACAGTAAGATTCACTATTAGGCAGTGGCTAAAAAGCAAACGCCCATGGCAGAAGTCTAAAATGTGTTCTGCACATGCTCAGTTGTATCTGCCAAAGACACTGCACGGGCGTCTAGATTTTTACTGTGTCGATTTCCTTCAAAAAAACGATTTTTAACACATTCTTAATTTTTTTGGAAATAGCAGATATTGTTTAAAGTGAAGTCCTGATATTTGGCAAAGCAAATTTCTAAGTGAACATGTCTCTGCAGTGATTTTTCATGGTGTTAGACTTGCTTCTTAGCAAGTCTGCTTTGTGAGTCTGATTCCGGGCGTGTGTCTTTTTGTGAATTAGATTGGACATCTGCTTATGGGCTCTGGTCAATAGTGAATTAGGCTGGCCATACATTATACAATTATCTGCAGATTTTTGGTTTAGATTTACCAAAAACCATATAATATGAGGTCAAACCTAAACAACACTTTCAGTTGTATCCAATTAGGCAGGCCCTTGCACTACATAGTTGAAGGTAAATCTAAAGGAAATTGGGCAGAAAATCTGCAGATAATTGTATAATGTATGGCCAGCCTTAGGTTGCAGGGTAAAAAATAGACAGACACCCATGAAAATTGGGCTTAAGCCCATGAATATGCGCCCACGCCCAATAGTGAATCAGGGCCAATATGTCTTTCAGCAGATAGCTTAGGGTGACTGCTTTCCGAAAAGGGGTCATTTGGGGGTGTTTGTTCTATCCTGGTATTTTAGCACCTCAAGAGATGTGATGGGCGGTCAGAAAGTAAAAGCTGTGTAAATTTCAAATTATCTATACCATAGTTTGTAGACCCTATAACTTTCACACAAAGCAATCAATATACACTTATTGGGATTTTTTTTACCAAAAACATGGAGCAGAATACATTTTGGCTTAAATTTATGACTAACTTTGAGTTTACAATATATTTTTTATAGCTGAAAGTAGAAAATATTGTTTTTTTTCATAATTTTCGTGGTTTTTTTGTTGATAGCGCAAAAAATAAAAAGCGCACAGGTGATCAAATACCCCCAAAAGAAAGCTCTATTTGTGTGAAAAAAAGGAGGTAAATTTCGTTTGGGTACAGCATTGCATGACCGCGCAATTATCATTTGAATTAGTGCAGCGCTGTATAGCAAAAAAAGGCATAAATTACAGTATCTATACCATAGTTTGTAGACGCTATAACGTTCACACAAAGCAATCAATATACACTTATTGGGATTTTTTTACCAAAAACATGGAGCAAAACACATTTTGGCTTAAATTTATAACTAACTTTGAGTTTACGATATATTTTTTATAGCTGTAAAGTAGAAAATATTGGTTTTTTTTCAAAATTTTTGTGTTTTTTTGTTTATAGCGCAAAAAATAAAAAGCGCACAGATGATAAAATACCACCAAAAGAAAGCTTTATTTGTGTGAAAAAAAAGACGTAAATTTCGTTTGGGTACTGCATTGCATGACCGCGCAATTATCATTTGAATTAGTGCAGCGCCAAACAGCAAAAAAAGGCCTGGTCATTAAGGAGGGTAAATCCTCAGGAGCTCAAGTGGTTAAATACCACCAACAGAAAGCTCTAGTTGTGTGAAAAAAAGGTCAAATTTTAGTTTGGGTACAATGTTGTATGAGCGCGCAATTGTCATTCAAAGTGTGAGAGCGCTGAAAGCTGAAAATTGGCCTGGGCAGGAAGAGGGTAAAAGTGCCCGGTATGGAAGCGGTTAAGCACTGAGCTATAGCTACTTGACATTGGGCAAGTGACAGTTGGCCGTTTTTGAAAACAAGGGTCAGTTTGACAGAGTCTATACCTGGTAACCTCCATAGCACAGTAGGGAGAGTGCCCGTCCAAAGAGTGCATGGTCGTAGGTTCGAGGCTTACCTCTGCCAAGCGCGTCTATGTATGTACTGGACATGAGATAAATGGAAGTTACTAAATTTTTTTTTTTTTGGGCTTTGTTTTTTTTTTTAACATTCATTTTCTCTCATTTTATCCATTTGGAAAGCCTTTCATGGTCCCAGTGTGGGTAAAAGAGTCCAGACTGGAAGTGGTTAACCACTTGAGCTCCTGAGGATTTACCCCCCTTAATGACCAGGCCTTTTTTTGCTGTTTGGCGCTGCACTAATTCAAATGATAATTGCGCGGTCATGCAATGCTGTACCCAAACGAAATTTACCTCCTTTTTTTCACACAAATAGAGCTTTCTTTTGGTGGTATTTTATCACCTGTGCGCTTTTTATTTTTTGCGCTATAAACAAAAAAAACACAAAAATTAAAAAAAAAACCTATATTTTCTACTTTCAGCTATAAAAAATATATCGTAAACTCAAAGTTAGTCATAAATTTAAGCCAAAATGTATTCTGCTCCATGTTTTTGGTAAAAAAAAATCCCAATAAGTGTATATTGATTGCTTTGTGTGAAAGTTATAGAATCTACAAACTATGGTATAGATAATTTGAAATTTACACAGCTTTTACTTTCTGACCGCCCATCACATCTCTTGAGGTGCTAAAATACCAGGATAGAACAAACACCCCCCAAATGACCCCTTTTCGGAAAGCAGACACCCTAAGCTATCTGCTGAAAGACATATTGGCCTTGATTCACTAAGATGTGAGTGTATTAGCAGAGACTGACCATTCAGGCAGAATCCGGTCAATCAATCAGTCGTCTGACCAGCGTCTAGCAAGCTCATTGACGAGCGTCTACTGACTACTTTGCTATCACTAAATGTGGTATCCCGTCTGGCACATTTTTAGGTGCAATACCGGATATGTTCGCTAGATGGCGCACAAGCGCGGGCTTTATTAACATTGGCGTTCTTATGATGGCAAAATAGAATTCTTAGAATGTAATAAATAGTACACCTGTATTAGAAGTTTCTATTTTCTTCTATTTCTTTTCTTGCTGTGTCTCCAAAATGATCAGGAAACTAATGCATTTACTAATGAATGTCATACATTCTGTACTCAAATGTTAAACATTTTCACACTTATATCTCAAATAATTTATATACTTCTAATTTCCCAATATAATTATATATCTTCATTCTCTTTAATCACGTAACTATTCTATGGTAAAGACAAGTGCAGCGCTATAAATGCATGTGATCAATAATGAACGCATGTAAAAACCAAAAAGTGCAAAGAATTGCAACAATGATGTAATATTGTAAATGGTGCTAAAATAAGTTCATAGAATCATTCCTGAATAATGGAATGTCCTTCGTGTGAGAGTACCAACTCAGAGAGTGCCTATGAATGGCACGTGTGGTCTCGTGGATGAATGTTACTTGCGTACTGTTCTTCTGCCAATTAGGAAATGTGCAAGTTTCATGCCGTGTATATTTCATTGTAACTTTTTCTCTTTTAAATCTGTCTCCTTATACAACTTGACCCCCTCCCCCACCCCATCATCACCTGTCCCATATGCAAATCTATGGATCACCGCCCCACTCTTTAACTATCTATTTACTGATCAAGTGAATGTGTCTCATTTTCTATCAGCTACAGCTCAGATCTCACATTATTATACAATTGCTGATTGTATCTCACCACTAGTCTGATTGAATTCACAATTCCTGGTCAGTCCTGTTCCCTGACCTCTAATAACCTTTAGGGCCAGTTCACACTACATGTGTTTCAGTTGCTTTTTCAGCATCACAAACGCACAGAAAGAAGGTTATATGGTTGTCAATGTCATAGTTCACATCAGCGCTTGCATTTTCAATGCATTGCAGGTGCTGTAAACAAAGTTGACCACGCTGCATTGTTTCTGCACAGAACTGTACTGGAACACATTGAAACGTCCTTGAATGTACTAAAACGCACATGTCCCTAACTACATTGAATACAAAGAAAATAGAAAAAAATAAGTGGAAGGGATACAAAAATGCAATGTAAACATGTCCAAAACGCATCCAAAATGTACTGGAACACACTAAACATGCATGCCAAAAGGGCATGAAAAAAACCCATCAGGAACACATCTAGACTGTTTCTATAGTGTGAACCAGCCCTTAGGACTTGTTCACACCATTGGTGGTGCAAAAACGCATGCAAGAACACACATTTTCCAGCACAGCAAAGAAATGCAATGCCCTATGTAGATGTGCGCAGGTACCATGATGAAAACGTTGTTGCACCTACACACGTCTATTAAAAACAGCCCCATTCACAGCCACAAATACGCATGGCACCACACTACTGTGCGGTTAGGTGCGACACACTTGGAAAATAACATAAAAATAAGCCAACATGGCTAAAACATATCTTGAAAATATGGGGACTCTGATATCCGGCGACAGTCCGTTCACGAACGAGAAGCAATTCTGCACCCCTAAAACCAACATAGAGGAAAGGGATGGTCAAATTGCTGTGCTGCTTCCAAACCACCTCTGGTATGCCAGGGTCATTATGCAGGTCCTCGATGCCAATTCTTGCCTGCGGCCACAAAATATCCACTGGCCACAAGTGAAGGTGAGTGGAGGACGTGAAGGTGGATTTCTACCAGCTTCAACCGCAAGCAGTACCACTCCTGAAAAATGAGAACAAATAATCATTGACACGTCATCATGACAGTCAATTCTCAGTGCAGGCTATCTAGAGTGTCTTTCATTTTTAACCATTTCAAGAGTTCAAGGAAACATTCTTGGAGCATCTACTGTGTTTGGAAAGGCCAAAGGTCCCCCCCCTCCCCCAGGCACACTAATGCTTATGCAGGCCATAGACGGGGAGAAAAACAGCAGATTTTTCTTTTAAAAAATGAAAAATCGGTTGTTCAAGCGGCCGATGTTACTAGCAATGGTAAAAAAAAAAAATCGGCCGATTTTCATCCCGTCTACAGCCGGCAAAAAGTGTCCCTGCAGAGAGCTCCGCTATTTCTTTGACAGTTCTTTGACATTTATAGCGGTTGCAACAATGTATTTGTATCCATTTCGGATACAGATGTTTTTAATCGGAAACAAATAGATACAATGTTGCAACCGCTGTAAATGTCAAGGAACTGTCAAAGAAATAGCGGAGCTCTCTGCAGGGACACTTTTTGCCATACTGGGATTCCTCTCGTTTTTCATCCTTCTTCTTCCTCTTCTTCTTCTTCTTCTTCATCATCATCCTCTTCTACTTCTTCTTCATCATCATCCTCTTCTTCTTCATCATCATCCTCTTCTTCATCATCATCCTCTTCTTCATCATCCTCTTCTTCTTCATCATCTTCATCATCCTCTTCTTCCTCTTCATCATCTTCTTCTTCTTCATCATCATCATCATCCTCATCATCTTCTTCATCATCATCCTCTTCTTCTTCTTCATCATCATCCTCTTCTTCTTCTTCTTCATCATCATCATCCTCTTCTTCTTCCTCTTCATCATCTTCTTCTTCTTCATCATCATCATCCTCATCATCTTCTTCATCATCATCCTCTTCTTCATCATCATCATCCTCTTCTTCTTCTTCTTCATCATCATCCTCTTCTTCTTCATCATCATCATCATCCTCTTCTTCTTCTTCTTCATCATCATCATCATCATCATCCTCTTCTTCTTCATCATCCTCTTCTTCTTCTTCTTCACCATCATCCTCTTCTTCTTCTTCTTCTTCTTCTTCTTCTTCTTCTTCATCATCATCCTCATCATCCTCTTCTTCTTCCTCTTCATCATCTTCTTCTTCTTCATCATCATCATCCTCATCATCTTCTTCATCATCATCCTCTTCTTCATCATCATCATCCTCTTCTTCTTCTTCTTCATCATCATCATCCTCTTCTTCTTCATCATCATCTTCATCATCATCCTCTTCTTCATCGTCTTCTTCTTCATCATCATCACCCTCTGCATCATCATCCTCTTCTTCATCATCATCATCCTTTTCTTCATCATCATCATCCTCTTCTTCTTCTTCATCATCATCCTCTTCTTCTTCATCATCCTCTTCTTCATCACCCTCTTCTTCTTCATCATCTTCTTCATCATCATCATCCTCTTCTTCTTCTTCTTCTTCTTCTTCTTCATCATCATCCTCCTCTTCATCATCTTCTTCTTCTTCATCATCATCATCATCCTCTTCATCATCATCCTCTTCTTCATCATCTTCTTCATCATCCTCTTCTTCTTTTTCTTCTTTTTGTCTTTCTCTTGCAGGTCACTGCTCATGTGCAGATTTTTTATCAGTAAAAAATCGGCCGATTTGCCCATCATTGCCGCGAAAATCGGCCGATCGGCAAATTCGGCCGTTTTTTTCCAACTTTACCGAAAAAAAAAATCTGCCAAAATACCGAAAGACGGCCGAACAAATAGCCCACTAACGATCCGAAAATCGGCCGATTTTCGACCCACCTATGGCCTGCATAAGATATGGTGTGGCCCTAGGGTCAATGTGTGTTTAGAATACTTCCAAAATGCACATACAAAAACACTCCATCCAAATGCATGTTGCATTTCTATAGCATGTTAAACAGAAGAATAACGCACTTACATAATGTTAACATGCGCAAGTAAAAATAGACAAAATCCACATCCTTTTATTCTGGCTTCACATACATGCATTGTGGTCTAACACCGCACTCCTGGGCAAATCACATGCAATTTGTGTGCGTTGCAATTAGAGACAAACATTTTGCACACCTCAAATTGCACCGCATCCGGGCCAAAAATGTGCAGGACCCTTTTTCAGGGTATGCACATGGGTGTGAATAGGCATGCCATCCAATTTGGCAAATCGCAATACGCTTTGTGTACCAATTTTGGTGTGTTGGTAACTTCACCTAGAAAGCCGCAGCAGGTGGCATGAAGGGGTTGCGGTTGTGATGCGGTGCAGCGCTTGCACAGAAAACACTGCAAATTTCACATCGCATCTGTGTGACACCAGAATGTGCCAATATGTGGCTTGACAAAGCACAGTGGTCAGTGCAGATTATTTTCAATCCATGTTTTTTACACTTTTCATTCACTGGTTTAACTCAGGTGATCGTTAATCCCAATTATCTCCGGAGATCACATGCAGCCCCTCAACCATCTACACATATCTCTGGAAATCTATACAGATCTCCTTGAAAAAATGTCTCCTCTCTTCTTCGGAAAACAATTGTCCTCCACCTCATAAACAGGGGGACAGAGAAGACTTCTCCTTGATAACTAAAATCAGATTAATTATCTGTGCTTAATAAACATACACCAATACTGCAAATGCATTGTACTGTCCAAGGCATTGCACACTAATGCATTGCACACTAGAAATGTCAAATGCGTTAGTGTGTACAGTGCATGAGTGTAAAATGCTTTAGTGCACACTGCAGTGTACAACGCATTGCACACTGTAATACACTGTACAATGTAATACCGTGTACACCCACACATTGTACAATGTAATACCGTGTACACCCACACATTGTAGACTAATGCACTGTACACTATCATGTAGGATGGAGCTACGCATTGCACACTGTGATACCGTGTACACCCACACATTGTAGACTGTAATGCACTGTACACTGTCATGCAGGATAGAGCAACGCATTGCACACTGTGATACCGTGTACACCCACACATTGTAGACTGTAATGCACTGTACACTGTCATGCAGGATAGAGCTACGCATTGCCCACTGTGATACCGTGTACACCCACACATTGTAGACTGTAATGCACTGTACACTGTCATGCAGGATAGAGCTACGCATTGCACACTGTGATACCGTGTACACCCACACATTGTAGACTGTAATGCACTGTACACTGTCATGCAGGCTGGAGCTACGCATTGCACACTGTGATACGCTGTCCACTGTCATGCAGAATCCAGCAACGCATTGCACACTGTAATACCATGTACACCAACACATTGTAGAATGTAATGCATTATACGCAGTATACATGTCCAGATATTCAAAGATTAGCCATGAAGGCCTAGCTGGTTTCCTATTTGGTGACCGCAGATAGCCGAATAACGCTACACTGCATCCAGGCAGCTCTGGGAGGGTGTCATATGACATCCTGGCAGAACGCGCTCTCCGTGATTGCTGTGTCCTAAGGACACAGTTGATCACGTGATGTGGTGAAGGCCAATCACAGCGGCTTTTTACCATGTGATCAGCCATGTCCAATGACACGCTGATCACCGGGAAATGCATTTGCCGGGTCTTGGCTGCACTTTCATCACGCTGTCAGAATGTGTGGAAAGTACTGCCGAGAACCAGCAGTTATCAAAGCAGGGGTCGGCCCCGATGATCAGTGCCCACCAGCGCCACCCAACAGTTCCGCCCACCTGTGGCCAGCAGTGCCGCCCACCAGTGCTGCCTCATCAACGCACATCAGTGTTGCTAAATTACCAGTTTACCAAATGTTATAATATAAACAGACTTTTATTCATTATGAGCTATTTTGTGGTTTATCGAGCAAAAAGTAAAACTCACAGCAGCAAGTCAATACCACCCAAAGAAAGCTCTATTTGTCTGAAAAAACTGATATAAATTTAAGATGGGTACAATGTGGCATGACCGCACAATTGTCATTCAAAGTGTAACAGTGCAGAAAGATGAAAATTGGCCAGGACAGGAAGGGGGTAGGAGTACCCAGTAGGCAAGTGGTTAATATCATTGACCCATCAATACCCAGGAGCTAATGTGCAGATAAGTAGCATGTGCACCAAGTGAGATTCTGCTAGGCCCCACCCACAAAATTACAATTACCTGTCCCTCACATGTTATAAACATATTTGCAATGGCCACACTTACTTTACATATAAGGATCATCTCCTCAGTTGAGAACTGTGCTCTCGCCATGTCCAAATGCCAATAAAGTTATCAAAATTTTCAACCAACACAAAACCTCCATCCACTTACACTCCCCACAACCACTTCCGGGTGCGCGCGCACGTGATGACGGACTTCCAGGATAGCCGTTCATGCGCCATGCGGACACCTGTTTGGTGCTTATTTGTTTGCAATCGCACATTTCTATGCACGGCTATGATAGCTTTCGCGAATGTGTGTTTCTTATTGATTTGTTTTTTTTAACCTTAGCTAATATTTGTTGCCAAAGGCCAAAAATCAACAAAGTGTGGACGATTTTATTACTGTAAATCGAATTGTAGAAAACTTGTAGCTGGCTGCACAGTGAATGTGACATTCATTAGTACAGAACAATATTGTGGTGCAAGTGGGTTTTCTTTTTTTTTTGGTTTTGAAAAAGCCAGTTTACACACACTTGCATATTCACACTCATATAATCTGCTCAAATGTAGCTTGTAAAAGTATACAAAGTAACTATTAAGGTTGTTCATATATTGAACATAAAATAAACACAAAAACATCGGTCAAACATTTATTGATCAAATATATCTTCATTTATTTGGTCAGCAGGAACAAGTAGGTATAGTCAATATCTTGGTGAGTCACAAAAAGAATAGGATTGATGTGGCAAAAATAAAACACTCCTGCTCATAAGAGCTTACAATCTAAAGATACTTCTAATGAACTGTGTGTGCTCAGGTTATAGCAGGAAACGAAGGGGAAGAGGAATCAAGTAACATTTTCGTGCACATAAGATTTACTTACACAATCACGTAGTATAAAGATCCATTCACAAAAAAAAGTCTACAGATCAAAATATCAAGAAAACAAAGCATGTGAAAAAAAACCCTCCCACCTCTACAAATCCCCTCCCACCTCTACAAATCCCCTACACATACATTTGTCAGCAGGTTTGTCAGAAAAATGCATTGGAGTCTAAATAAGCAAGCAAAATTAAAACAAGAGCAGATTTTAAACAAAACGATTGACATGTGTGAGGCTTTCAATGCAAAGAGAAAAAACACAATCATTGTGCAATAACACACAAACACACTTTACAAGGCCAAAAATATGCAAACATTTCCAGCCCACTTCCAAACACAGCCTGAGTGGTGTCTGGGGCAATTCAGCACAAAATCTCTTCTTCCCCCAAACCACTACAAGCAAGGACTTAGTCACAAACCACCCGGCCTAGTAACAGGCCAAATCACTCCCTACTGCACGTCTTTATATAAGCTAGGTTGTATTTGGAGCGTGCCAAACAAGGCCCCACACCCAATGAAGCCTCACCCACCACTGACCTTAAGTTGGTCAGTGAAAGTGTTTTCACCTGATGAATCCGCTTCCTACCTGCATTAACCCTTGGTATACAGGCCCCACAAATCAGAAAGATATATACAGTGAAATGTACGTGTGCAGCATACAACAGAACATTGAGCAGGGATGTGAAAGGGAACCCCAATTGGAACCTTTATTGCTACTATGGTCACAATTCCCTCCAGATTCTCACATGAGTTAAGACAGTCACATGACCACATCTTGTATGCGATATTGAAAATGACAAATCGATTTGACTAGTATGGTGAATTTCCCATCAATTGGCGAAACACTCCAGAAATCAAACATCACCAAACATTACACTCTGGGCAAAGCGGATTTACAAATCATGCGACTTACAGTAATGTTGACCATTTCAATGCAATTTTCAAAGACATCTGACACAGATCTCTATGCAAATTGCCACTAAAGTAGAACATGTACTACTTAAGAAATCAGTGTTTGAAACACACCCATATGGTCGCTCTAATACAGTGTTTCTCAACTCCAGTCCTCCTGGACCCCCAACAGGTCATGTTTTCAGGATTTCCCTCAGATGAAACAGCTGTGGTAATTACTAAGGCAGTGAAACTGATCAAATCACCTGTGCAAAATAATGGAAATCCTGAAAACATGACCTGTTGGGGGTCCATGAGGACTGGAGTTGAGAAACACTGCTCTAATAGCAGACAATAGGGTGCGACTTTGCAGACGATTTACAACTTGCATGCTGTGCAAATCACATGCCAAGTCCCACTCAATGTGCACGCTATTGTAT
The DNA here is from genome assembly GCF_062004578.1 of Staurois parvus. Classification (NCBI taxonomy): domain Eukaryota; kingdom Metazoa; phylum Chordata; class Amphibia; order Anura; family Ranidae; genus Staurois; species Staurois parvus. Next base: position 4,184,768 of record NW_028318368.1, read on the forward strand.
CGTTCATATTGTTGTGGTTCAAACTTGGTCGTAGCCGCAAGTAATAATAGAGTAATGAATACACTACTTTTCATGCAATTTGCTGAGAGATCGGTGTCGGATGTCTTGCAAATTGCACTTGAAATCACCATGTACCCCGACTTTGAAATCATGCAACTTCTATGCAAGTCACATGATGTGACTGTGGTGTCAATAACACCACTTAGAAATCTGCTTTAATGTGACCGGGTGGCCCCCAGTAACATTGTTTGGGATTGCCATGCAATTGGCATGACAGGCGACTTGCAAATCGTAGACCAAGTCGCACCCTATTGGCCACTGTAGGCTCTGTTCACATCCAATTGGATTGTGAACTCGTGCAACTTCACTGTAAGTTGGGCAATTGCCGCATCGGATTAGATGTGACAGTGGTGTTGGCCCCCAGTAACATTGGGTGCAATTTGCCATGCAAAGAGCAAGCTGCTGGCCATGCCAATCACATGACAAGTCGCATCCAGGGTGTGCAATTTCAGGAGTGATTTGTGCATTGACATCGTACCTGATATTGGATATAATGAATGTGAATGTGAGTGTATTAACATACGCCATTTGTTGCAGCGAGAGTTCAAAGGTATTTGAGAATTGTGGCCAATTATTAGCAATTTAACACAATTGAAAACACAACTAGTTAGTAATTCTCTAGAAAACACAGTAAAATTGGCAACTTAAAGAGTAATTTTCAATTGCATATAGTGTGAGCGAAGCAGGAAAATCAACAAAGGAAATAAATCTTTGAAGGCGTGCGGTACCTGCCTGCTGGGATACGGGTCTGCTATGCATTTGGGGGAAAAATGCACGCCAGGATTTGTGACAAGTTTGATGTGTGGATTCACCAACCAAGTCTTTTCTCTCTCGCTCACTCTTCTGAATGTCTCTCTTTATCACTCTTCAGTATGTATATCTCGCTCACTCTTCTTCGTCTCACTGGCTCGCTCTTCTCTCTCTCTGTCAGCTCTTTGCTTGCCAAATCCTTCACAAAAGTGGGTGGAGTGTAAACCATCCTTATCAAATCTATTAGTAGTCCAGGCCCTTACTTTATCCCATTGTATGACATTCACATAAGGTGCAGCTTTGAAGGTGTTTCAACAGACAAGGCCTCATTCTAATTCACATTTTAGGGATCATTTAGACAGAAAGCAAAGATGTTGCCAGAACATCTATTTGAAGACAGCCACACATGGAGATCATGCTACTTCCTTGGCGTGGTTGGGATTCAAACCGACAACCCTAGAGTTGTGAGGCAGTAGTGCTAACCACTAATCCACGGAGCTACATTGCTAATCCAGCCTGTATTTCTGTGCTGTGAATCAATCCTAAATCCCTGGGCAAGGTCAGTGTAACTACCAGATATCTCCAATGTGACACAAATGTTATGCTATGTTACCAATTCAGATGTATGTTGGTTCTATGTATCCCAATACAAAGGATTGCAATACTAATACAGGCGTACCTCGGTTTACCAACGCCTCAGGGAACGTCATATTTGGGGTACAAATGCCAAACCATTTCAGTTCATTGTTCTGTTTACAAATGTTTGAATAATTTGGTACGGGCACGTGGCCTGATATGGTTCAGGAGGGGGGGGGGGGGCGCTCGCTCGTCCCCCCCCCCCCTTTCCTGACCTGCCGGGCTGCATGCTCGGATAAGTATGTGTTATGGATTTTGGGGGGTACCCCATGCTGTTTTTTATACCCCTTAACATCCATACGAGACCCGAAGGGCTTAGTATGGATGGGAGGGGGGACCCCACGCCGGTTATTTAAAACACTGTTTATAATGCCCTGCAATACTTTGACATTCAACTGTCACTGGGGAACTCCGCCGACAGCTGAAACATGAGCGCTGCATTGGTTTTCACTACTAAAATGCCGCATGAGTTGATAACATATCATGCGGGATTGTAGGAGCAACAGCCATGTGTTAATGTTTCAGCTGTCAGCGGGGTTCCCCACTGACAGCTGAATGTAAAATAATTCCCTTTATTGCAGAAATAATAAAAAAAAAGCATGGGGTCCCCCCTCCCATCTGTACCAAGCCCTTCGGATCTGGTATGGATATTAAGGGGGAACTCCATGCTGAAATTTAAAAAAAAACAGCGTGGGTCCCCCTCAATACCCATACCAGACCCTTATCCGAGCATGCAGCCCGGCAGGTCAGAAAAGGGGGGGGACCCTGTACTGTGTTTTTTTTACACCACACTTTTTTTTTGTGAAGGAGTCTGCGGGAGCATGTACCGCAGACTCCTTCACGTAGGGGGCGGGATCTGGGGGCCCCCTTGTTAAAGGGGGCTTCCAGATTCTGATAAGCCCCCCGCCCGCAGACCCCCACAACCACCAGCCAGGGTTGTGGGGAAGAGGCCCTTGTCCTCATCAACATGGGGACAAGGTGCTTTGGGGGGGGAGCCCCCCCTGCCCCAAAGCACCCCCCCATGTTGAGGGCATGTGGCCTGGTATGGTTCAGGTTTTCTGACCTGCCGGGCTGCATGCTCGGATAAGGGTCTGGTATGGATATTGAGGGGGACCCACGCTGTTTTTTTTTTAAATTTCAGCGTGGAGTTCCCCCTTAATATCCATACCAGACCTGAAGGGCTTGGTAAGGATGAGAGGGGGGACCCACGCTGTTTTTTTTTTTTTTTTTTTTATTGCGGACCTTTATTTTTACATTCAGCTGTCAAAATAAATATTATCTAGACCTTTGAAATAAGTAAAATCATTACAGAAATAATTATAAAGTATAAGAAACAAAAATAGAATCACTAGAACTAAGGAAATCAAATTAGATTACATGAAGATATGCCGAGTGCTGTTTATTAAACACAATAGACGCGAGCGAGTGCCGGCTGTCAGAGGAATCCACAGTAAGATTCACTATTAGGCAGTGGCTAAAAAGCAAACGCCCATGGCAGAAGTCTAAAATGTGTTCTGCACATGCTCAGTTGTATCTGCCAAAGACACTGCACGGGCGTCTAGATTTTTACTGTGTCGATTTCCTTCAAAAAAACGATTTTTAACACATTCTTAATTTTTTTGGAAATAGCAGATATTGTTTAAAGTGAAGTCCTGATATTTGGCAAAGCAAATTTCTAAGTGAACATGTCTCTGCAGTGATTTTTCATGGTGTTAGACTTGCTTCTTAGCAAGTCTGCTTTGTGAGTCTGATTCCGGGCGTGTGTCTTTTTGTGAATTAGATTGGACATCTGCTTATGGGCTCTGGTCAATAGTGAATTAGGCTGGCCATACATTATACAATTATCTGCAGATTTTTGGTTTAGATTTACCAAAAACCATATAATATGAGGTCAAACCTAAACAACACTTTCAGTTGTATCCAATTAGGCAGGCCCTTGCACTACATAGTTGAAGGTAAATCTAAAGGAAATTGGGCAGAAAATCTGCAGATAATTGTATAATGTATGGCCAGCCTTAGGTTGCAGGGTAAAAAATAGACAGACACCCATGAAAATTGGGCTTAAGCCCATGAATATGCGCCCACGCCCAATAGTGAATCAGGGCCAATATGTCTTTCAGCAGATAGCTTAGGGTGACTGCTTTCCGAAAAGGGGTCATTTGGGGGTGTTTGTTCTATCCTGGTATTTTAGCACCTCAAGAGATGTGATGGGCGGTCAGAAAGTAAAAGCTGTGTAAATTTCAAATTATCTATACCATAGTTTGTAGACCCTATAACTTTCACACAAAGCAATCAATATACACTTATTGGGATTTTTTTTACCAAAAACATGGAGCAGAATACATTTTGGCTTAAATTTATGACTAACTTTGAGTTTACGATATATTTTTTATAGCTGAAAGTAGAAAATATTGTTTTTTTTCATAATTTTCGTGGTTTTTTTGTTGATAGCGCAAAAAATAAAAAGCGCACAGGTGATCAAATACCCCCAAAAGAAAGCTCTATTTGTGTGAAAAAAAGGAGGTAAATTTCGTTTGGGTACAGCATTGCATGACCGCGCAATTATCATTTGAATTAGTGCAGCGCTGTATAGCAAAAAAAGGCATAAATTACAGTATCTATACCATAGTTTGTAGACGCTATAACGTTCACACAAAGCAATCAATATACACTTATTGGGATTTTTTTAACCAAAAACATGGAGCAGAACACATTTTGGCTTAAATTTATAACTAACTTTGAGTTTACGATATATTTTTTATAGCTGTAAAGTAGAAAATATTGGTTTTTTTTCAAAATTTTTGTGTTTTTTTGTTTATAGCGCAAAAAATAAAAAGCGCACAGATGATAAAATACCACCAAAAGAAAGCTTTATTTGTGTGAAAAAAAAGACGTAAATTTCGTTTGGGTACTGCATTGCATGACCGCGCAATTATCATTTGAATTAGTGCAGCGCCAAACAGCAAAAAAAGGCCTGGTCATTAAGGAGGGTAAATCCTCAGGAGCTCAAGTGGTTAAATACCACCAACAGAAAGCTCTAGTTGTGTGAAAAAAAGGTCAAATTTTAGTTTGGGTACAATGTTGTATGAGCGCGCAATTGTCATTCAAAGTGTGAGAGCGCTGAAAGCTGAAAATTGGCCTGGGCAGGAAGAGGGTAAAAGTGCCCGGTATGGAAGCGGTTAAGCACTGAGCTATAGCTACTTGACATTGGGCAAGTGACAGTTGGCCGTTTTTGAAAACAAGGGTCAGTTTGACAGAGTCTATACCTGGTAACCTCCATAGCACAGTAGGGAGAGTGCCCGTCCAAAGAGTGCATGGTCGTAGGTTCGAGGCTTACCTCTGCCAAGTGCGTCTATGTATGTACTGGACATGAGATAAATGGAAGTTACTAAATTTTTTTTTTTTTTGGGCTTTGTTTTTTTTTTTAACATTCATTTTCTCTCATTTTATCCATTTGGAAAGCCTTTCATGGTCCCAGTGTGGGTAAAAGAGTCCAGACTGGAAGTGGTTAACCACTTGAGCTCCTGAGGATTTACCCCCCTTAATGACCAGGCCTTTTTTTGCTGTTTGGCGCTGCACTAATTCAAATGATAATTGCGCGGTCATGCAATGCTGTACCCAAACGAAATTTACCTCCTTTTTTTCACACAAATAGAGCTTTCTTTTGGTGGTATTTTATCACCTGTGCGCTTTTTATTTTTTGCGCTATAAACAAAAAAAACACAAAAATTAAAAAAAAAACCTATATTTTCTACTTTCAGCTATAAAAAATATATCGTAAACTCAAAGTTAGTCATAAATTTAAGCCAAAATGTATTCTGCTCCATGTTTTTGGTAAAAAAAAATCCCAATAAGTGTATATTGATTGCTTTGTGTGAAAGTTATAGAATCTACAAACTATGGTATAGATAATTTGAAATTTACACAGCTTTTACTTTCTGACCGCCCATCACATCTCTTGAGGTGCTAAAATACCAGGATAGAACAAACACCCCCCAAATGACCCCTTTTCGGAAAGCAGACACCCTAAGCTATCTGCTGAAAGACATATTGGCCTTGATTCACTAAGATGTGAGTGTATTAGCAGAGACTGACCATTCAGGCAGAATCCGGTCAATCAATCAGTCGTCTGACCAGCGTCTAGCAAGCTCATTGACGAGCGTCTACTGACTACTTTGCTATCACTAAATGTGGTATCCCGTCTGGCACATTTTTAGGTGCAATACCGGATATGTTCGCTAGATGGCGCACAAGCGCGGGCTTTATTAACATTGGCGTTCTTATGATGGCAAAATAGAATTCTTAGAATGTAATAAATAGTACACCTGTATTAGAAGTTTCTATTTTCTTCTATTTCTTTTCTTGCTGTGTCTCCAAAATGATCAGGAAACTAATGCATTTACTAATGAATGTCATACATTCTGTACTCAAATGTTAAACATTTTCACACTTATATCTCAAATAATTTATATACTTCTAATTTCCCAATATAATTATATATCTTCATTCTCTTTAATCACGTAACTATTCTATGGTAAAGACAAGTGCAGCGCTATAAATGCATGTGATCAATAATGAACGCATGTAAAAACCAAAAAGTGCAAAGAATTGCAACAATGATGTAATATTGTAAATGGTGCTAAAATAAGTTCATAGAATCATTCCTGAATAATGGAATGTCCTTCGTGTGAGAGTACCAACTCAGAGAGTGCCTATGAATGGCACGTGTGGTCTCGTGGATGAATGTTACTTGCGTACTGTTCTTCTGCCAATTAGGAAATGTGCAAGTTTCATGCCGTGTATATTTCATTGTAACTTTTTCTCTTTTAAATCTGTCTCCTTATACAACTTGACCCCCTCCCCCACCCCATCATCACCTGTCCCATATGCAAATCTATGGATCACCGCCCCACTCTTTAACTATCTATTTACTGATCAAGTGAATGTGTCTCATTTTCTATCAGCTACAGCTCAGATCTCACATTATTATACAATTGCTGATTGTATCTCACCACTAGTCTGATTGAATTCACAATTCCTGGTCAGTCCTGTTCCCTGACCTCTAATAACCTTTAGGGCCAGTTCACACTACATGTGTTTCAGTTGCTTTTTCAGCATCACAAACGCACAGAAAGAAGGTTATATGGTTGTCAATGTCATAGTTCACATCAGCGCTTGCATTTTCAATGCATTGCAGGTGCTGTAAACAAAGTTGACCACGCTGCATTGTTTCTGCACAGAACTGTACTGGAACACATTGAAACGTCCTTGAATGTACTAAAACGCACATGTCCCTAACTACATTGAATACAAAGAAAATAGAAAAAAATAAGTGGAAGGGATACAAAAATGCAATGTAAACATGTCCAAAACGCATCCAAAATGTACTGGAACACACTAAACATGCATGCCAAAAGGGCATGAAAAAAACCCATCAGGAACACATCTAGACTGTTTCTATAGTGTGAACCAGCCCTTAGGACTTGTTCACACCATTGGTGGTGCAAAAACGCATGCAAGAACACACATTTTCCAGCACAGCAAAGAAATGCAATGCCCTATGTAGATGTGCGCAGGTACCATGATGAAAACGTTGTTGCACCTACACACGTCTATTAAAAACAGCCCCATTCACAGCCACAAATACGCATGGCACCACACTACTGTGCGGTTAGGTGCGACACACTTGGAAAATAACATAAAAATAAGCCAACATGGCTAAAACATATCTTGAAAATATGGGGACTCTGATATCCGGCGACAGTCCGTTCACGAACGAGAAGCAATTCTGCACCCCTAAAACCAACATAGAGGAAAGGGATGGTCAAATTGCTGTGCTGCTTCCAAACCACCTCTGGTATGCCAGGGTCATTATGCAGGTCCTCGATGCCAATTCTTGCCTGCGGCCACAAAATATCCACTGGCCACAAGTGAAGGTGAGTGGAGGACGTGAAGGTGGATTTCTACCAGCTTCAACCGCAAGCAGTACCACTCCTGAAAAATGAGAACAAATAATCATTGACACGTCATCATGACAGTCAATTCTCAGTGCAGGCTATCTAGAGTGTCTTTCATTTTTAACCATTTCAAGAGTTCAAGGAAACATTCTTGGAGCATCTACTGTGTTTGGAAAGGCCAAAGGTCCCCCCCCTCCCCCAGGCACACTAATGCCTATGCAGGCCATAGACGGGGAGAAAAACAGCAGATTTTTCTTTTAAAAAATGAAAAATCGGTTGTTCAAGCGGCCGATGTTACTAGCAATGGTAAAAAAAAAAAATCGGCCGATTTTCATCCCGTCTACAGCCGGCAAAAAGTGTCCCTGCAGAGAGCTCCGCTATTTCTTTGACAGTTCTTTGACATTTATAGCGGTTGCAACAATGTATTTGTATCCATTTCGGATACAGATGTTTTTAATCGGAAACAAATAGATACAATGTTGCAACCGCTGTAAATGTCAAGGAACTGTCAAAGAAATAGCGGAGCTCTCTGCAGGGACACTTTTTGCCATACTGGGATTCCTCTCGTTTTTCATCCTTCTTCTTCCTCTTCTTCTTCTTCTTCTTCATCATCATCCTCTTCTACTTCTTCTTCATCATCATCCTCTTCTTCTTCATCATCATCCTCTTCTTCATCATCATCCTCTTCTTCATCATCCTCTTCTTCTTCATCATCTTCATCATCCTCTTCTTCCTCTTCATCATCTTCTTCTTCTTCATCATCATCATCATCCTCATCATCTTCTTCATCATCATCCTCTTCTTCTTCTTCATCATCATCCTCTTCTTCTTCTTCTTCATCATCATCATCCTCTTCTTCTTCCTCTTCATCATCTTCTTCTTCTTCATCATCATCATCCTCATCATCTTCTTCATCATCATCCTCTTCTTCATCATCATCATCCTCTTCTTCTTCTTCTTCATCATCATCCTCTTCTTCTTCATCATCATCATCATCCTCTTCTTCTTCTTCTTCATCATCATCATCATCATCATCCTCTTCTTCTTCATCATCCTCTTCTTCTTCTTCTTCACCATCATCCTCTTCTTCTTCTTCTTCTTCTTCTTCTTCATCATCATCCTCATCATCCTCTTCTTCTTCCTCTTCATCATCTTCTTCTTCTTCATCATCATCATCCTCATCATCTTCTTCATCATCATCCTCTTCTTCATCATCATCATCCTCTTCTTCTTCTTCTTCATCATCATCATCCTCTTCTTCTTCATCATCATCTTCATCATCATCCTCTTCTTCATCGTCTTCTTCTTCATCATCATCACCCTCTGCATCATCATCCTCTTCTTCATCATCATCATCCTTTTCTTCATCATCATCATCCTCTTCTTCTTCTTCATCATCATCCTCTTCTTCTTCATCATCCTCTTCTTCATCACCCTCTTCTTCTTCATCATCTTCTTCATCATCATCATCCTCTTCTTCTTCTTCTTCTTCTTCTTCTTCATCATCATCCTCCTCTTCATCATCTTCTTCTTCTTCATCATCATCATCATCCTCTTCATCATCATCCTCTTCTTCATCATCTTCTTCATCATCCTCTTCTTCTTTTTCTTCTTTTTGTCTTTCTCTTGCAGGTCACTGCTCATGTGCAGATTTTTTATCAGTAAAAAATCGGCCGATTTGCCCATCATTGCCGCAAAAATCGGCCGATCGGCAAATTCGGCCGTTTTTTTCCAACTTTACCGAAAAAAAAAATCTGCCAAAATACCGAAAGACGGCCGAACAAATAGCCCACTAACGATCCGAAAATCGGCCGATTTTCGACCCACCTATGGCCTGCATAAGATATGGTGTGGCCCTAGGGTCAATGTGTGTTTAGAATACTTCCAAAATGCACATACAAAAACACTCCATCCAAATGCATGTTGCATTTCTATAGCATGTTAAACAGAAGAATAACGCACTTACATAATGTTAACATGCGCAAGTAAAAATAGACAAAATCCACATCCTTTTATTCTGGCTTCACATACATGCATTGTGGTCTAACACCGCACTCCTGGGCAAATCACATGCAATTTGTGTGCGTTGCAATTAGAGACAAACATTTTGCACACCTCAAATTGCACCGCATCCGGGCCAAAAATGTGCAGGACCCTTTTTCAGGGTATGCACATGGGTGTGAATAGGCATGCCATCCAATTTGGCAAATCGCAATACGCTTTGTGTACCAATTTTGGTGTGTTGGTAACTTCACCTAGAAAGCCGCAGCAGGTGGCATGAAGGGGTTGCGGTTGTGATGCGGTGCAGCGCTTGCACAGAAAACACTGCAAATTTCACATCGCATCTGTGTGACACCAGAATGTGCCAATATGTGGCTTGACAAAGCACAGTGGTCAGTGCAGATTATTTTCAATCCATGTTTTTTACACTTTTCATTCACTGGTTTAACTCAGGTGATCGTTAATCCCAATTATCTCCGGAGATCACATGCAGCCCCTCAACCATCTACACATATCTCTGGAAATCTATACAGATCTCCTTGAAAAAATGTCTCCTCTCTTCTTCGGAAAACAATTGTCCTCCACCTCATAAACAGGGGGACAGAGAAGACTTCTCCTTGATAACTAAAATCAGATTAATTATCTGTGCTTAATAAACATACACCAATACTGCAAATGCATTGTACTGTCCAAGGCATTGCACACTAATGCATTGCACACTAGAAATGTCAAATGCGTTAGTGTGTACAGTGCATGAGTGTAAAATGCTTTAGTGCACACTGCAGTGTACAACGCATTGCACACTGTAATACACTGTACAATGTAATACCGTGTACACCCACACATTGTACAATGTAATACCGTGTACACCCACACATTGTAGACTAATGCACTGTACACTATCATGTAGGATGGAGCTACGCATTGCACACTGTGATACCGTGTACACCCACACATTGTAGACTGTAATGCACTGTACACTGTCATGCAGGATGGAGCAACGCATTGCCCACTGTGATACCGTGTACACCCACACATTGTAGACTGTAATGCACTGTACACTGTCATGCAGGATAGAGCAACGCATTGCACACTGTGATACCGTGTACACCCACACATTGTAGACTGTAATGCACTGTACACTGTCATGCAGGATAGAGCTACGCATTGCCCACTGTGATACCGTGTACACCCACACATTGTAGACTGTAATGCACTGTACACTGTCATGCAGGATAGAGCTACGCATTGCACACTGTGATACCGTGTACACCCACACATTGTAGACTGTAATGCACTGTACACTGTCATGCAGGCTGGAGCTACGCATTGCACACTGTGATACGCTGTCCACTGTCATGCAGAATCCAGCAACGCATTGCACACTGTAATACCATGTACACCAACACATTGTAGAATGTAATGCATTATACGCAGTATACATGTCCAGATATTCAAAGATTAGCCATGAAGGCCTAGCTGGTTTCCTATTTGGTGACCGCAGATAGCCGAATAACGCTACACTGCATCCAGGCAGCTCTGGGAGGGTGTCATATGACATCCTGGCAGAACGCGCTCTCCGTGATTGCTGTGTCCTAAGGACACAGCTGATCACGTGATGTGGTGAAGGCCAATCACAGCGGCTTTTTACCATGTGATCAGCCATGTCCAATGACACGCTGATCACCGGGAAATGCATTTGCCGGGTCTTGGCTGCACTTTCATCACGCTGTCAGAATGTGTGGAAAGTACTGCCGAGAACCAGCAGTTATCAAAGCAGGGGTCGGCCCCGATGATCAGTGCCCACCAGCGCCACCCAACAGTTCCGCCCACCTGTGGCCAGCAGTGCCGCCCACCAGTGCTGCCTCATCAACGCACATCAGTGTTGCTAAATTACCAGTTTACCAAATGTTATAATATAAACAGACTTTTATTCATTATGAGCTATTTTGTGGTTTATCGAGCAAAAAGTAAAACTCACAGCAGCAAGTCAATACCACCCAAAGAAAGCTCTATTTGTCTGAAAAAACTGATATAAATTTAAGATGGGTACAATGTGGCATGACCGCACAATTGTCATTCAAAGTGTAACAGTGCAGAAAGATGAAAATTGGCCAGGACAGGAAGGGGGTAGGAGTACCCAGTAGGCAAGTGGTTAATATCATTGACCCATCAATACCCAGGAGCTAATGTGCAGATAAGTAGCATGTGCACCAAGTGAGATTCTGCTAGGCCCCACCCACAAAATTACAATTACCTGTCCCTCACATGTTATAAACATATTTGCAATGGCCACACTTACTTTACATATAAGGATCATCTCCTCAGTTGAGAACTGTGCTCTCGCCATGTCCAAATGCCAATAAAGTTATCAAAATTTTCAACCAACACAAAACCTCCATCCACTTACACTCCCCACAACCACTTCCGGGTGCGCGCGCACGTGATGACGGACTTCCAGGATAGCCGTTCATGCGCCATGCGGACACCTGTTTGGTGCTTATTTGTTTGCAATCGCACATTTCTATGCACGGCTATGATAGCTTTCGCGAATGTGTGTTTCTTATTGATTTGTTTTTTTTAACCTTAGCTAATATTTGTTGCCAAAGGCCAAAAATCAACAAAGTGTGGACGATTTTATTACTGTAAATCGAATTGTAGAAAACTTGTAGCTGGCTGCACAGTGAATGTGACATTCATTAGTACAGAACAATATTGTGGTGCAAGTGGGTTTTCTTTTTTTTTTGGTTTTGAAAAAGCCAGTTTACACACACTTGCATATTCACACTCATATAATCTGCTCAAATGTAGCTTGTAAAAGTATACAAAGTAACTATTAAGGTTGTTCATATATTGAACATAAAATAAACACAAAAACATCGGTCAAACATTTATTGATCAAATATATCTTCATTTATTTGGTCAGCAGGAACAAGTAGGTATAGTCAATATCTTGGTGAGTCACAAAAAGAATAGGATTGATGTGGCAAAAATAAAACACTCCTGCTCATAAGAGCTTACAATCTAAAGATACTTCTAATGAACTGTGTGTGCTCAGGTTATAGCAGGAAACGAAGGGGAAGAGGAATCAAGTAACATTTTCGTGCACATAAGATTTACTTACACAATCACGTAGTATAAAGATCCATTCACAAAAAAAAGTCTACAGATCAAAATATCAAGAAAACAAAGCATGTGAAAAAAAACCCTCCCACCTCTACAAATCCCCTCCCACCTCTACAAATCCCCTACACATACATTTGTCAGCAGGTTTGTCAGAAAAATGCATTGGAGTCTAAATAAGCAAGCAAAATTAAAACAAGAGCAGATTTTAAACAAAACGATTGACATGTGTGAGGCTTTCAATGCAAAGAGAAAAAACACAATCATTGTGCAATAACACACAAACACACTTTACAAGGCCAAAAATATGCAAACATTTCCAGCCCACTTCCAAACACAGCCTGAGTGGTGTCTGGGGCAATTCAGCACAAAATCTCTTCTTCCCCCAAACCACTACAAGCAAGGACTTAGTCACAAACCACCCGGCCTAGTAACAGGCCAAATCACTCCCTACTGCACGTCTTTATATAAGCTAGGTTGTATTTGGAGCGTGCCAAACAAGGCCCCACACCCAATGAAGCCTCACCCACCACTGACCTTAAGTTGGTCAGTGAAAGTGTTTTCACCTGATGAATCCGCTTCCTACCTGCATTAACCCTTGGTATACAGGCCCCACAAATCAGAAAGATATATACAGTGAAATGTACGTGTGCAGCATACAACAGAACATTGAGCAGGGATGTGAAAGGGAACCCCAATTGGAACCTTTATTGCTACTATGGTCACAATTCCCTCCAGATTCTCACATGAGTTAAGACAGTCACATGACCACATCTTGTATGCGATATTGAAAATGACAAATCGATTTGACTAGTATGGTGAATTTCCCATCAATTGGCGAAACACTCCAGAAATCAAACATCACCAAACATTACACTCTGGGCAAAGCGGATTTACAAATCATGCGACTTACAGTAATGTTGACCATTTCAATGCAATTTTCAAAGACATCTGACACAGATCTCTATGCAAATTGCCACTAAAGTAGAACATGTACTACTTAAGAAATCAGTGTTTGAAACACACCCATATGGTCGCTCTAATACAGTGTTTCTCAACTCCAGTCCTCCTGGACCCCCAACAGGTCATGTTTTCAGGATTTCCCTCAGATGAAACAGCTGTGGTAATTACTAAGGCAGTGAAACTGATCAAATCACCTGTGCAAAATAATGGAAATCCTGAAAACATGACCTGTTGGGGGTCCATGAGGACTGGAGTTGAGAAACACTGCTCTAATAGCAGACAATAGGGTGCGACTTTGCAGACGATTTACAACTTGCATGCTGTGCAAATCACATGCCAAGTCCCACTCAATGTGCACGCTATTGTATCGTTCATATTGTTGTGGTTCAAACTTGGTCGTAGCCGCAAGTAATAATAGAGTAATGAATACACTACTTTTCATGCAATTTGCTGAGAGATCGGTGTCGGATGTCTTGCAAATTGCACTTGAAATCACCATGTACCCCGACTTTGAAATCATGCAACTTCTATGCAAGTCACATGATGTGACTGTGGTGTCAATAACACCACTTAGAAATCTGCTTTAATGTGACCGGGTGGCCCCCAGTAACATTGTTTGGGATTGCCATGCAATTGGCATGACAGGCGACTTGCAAATCGTAGACCAAGTCGCACCCTATTGGCCACTGTAGGCTCTGTTCACATCCAATTGGATTGTGAACTCGTGCAACTTCACTGTAAGTTGGGCAATTGCCGCATCGGATTAGATGTGACAGTGGTGTTGGCCCCCAGTAACATTGGGTGCAATTTGCCATGCAAAGAGCAAGCTGCTGGCCATGCCAATCACATGACAAGTCGCATCCAGGGTGTGCAATTTCAGGAGTGATTTGTGCATTGACATCGTACCTGATATTGGATATAATGAATGTGAATGTGAGTGTATTAACATACGCCATTTGTTGCAGCGAGAGTTCAAAGGTATTTGAGAATTGTGGCCAATTATTAGCAATTTAACACAATTGAAAACACAACTAGTTAGTAATTCTCTAGAAAACACAGTAAAATTGGCAACTTAAAGAGTAATTTTCAATTGCATATAGTGTGAGCGAAGCAGGAAAATCAACAAAGGAAATAAATCTTTGAAGGCGTGCGGTACCTGCCTGCTGGGATACGGGTCTGCTATGCATTTGGGGGAAAAATGCACGCCAGGATTTGTGACAAGTTTGATGTGTGGATTCACCAACCAAGTCTTTTCTCTCTCGCTCACTCTTCTGAATGTCTCTCTTTATCACTCTTCAGTATGTATATCTCGCTCACTCTTCTTCGTCTCACTGGCTCGCTCTTCTCTCTCTCTGTCAGCTCTTTGCTTGCCAAATCCTTCACAAAAGTGGGTGGAGTGTAAACCATCCTTATCAAATCTATTAGTAGTCCAGGCCCTTACTTTATCCCATTGTATGACATTCACATAAGGTGCAGCTTTGAAGGTGTTTCAACAGACAAGGCCTCATTCTAATTCACATTTTAGGGATCATTTAGACAGAAAGCAAAGATGTTGCCAGAACATCTATTTGAAGACAGCCACACATGGAGATCATGCTACTTCCTTGGCGTGGTTGGGATTCAAACCGACAACCCTAGAGTTGTGAGGCAGTAGTGCTAACCACTAATCCACGGAGCTACATTGCTAATCCAGCCTGTATTTCTGTGCTGTGAATCAATCCTAAATCCCTGGGCAAGGTCAGTGTAACTACCAGATATCTCCAATGTGACACAAATGTTATGCTATGTTACCAATTCAGATGTATGTTGGTTCTATGTATCCCAATACAAAGGATTGCAATACTAATACAGGCGTACCTCGGTTTACCAACGCCTCAGGGAACGTCATATTTGGGGTACAAATGCCAAACCATTTCAGTTCATTGTTCTGTTTACAAATGTTTGAATAATTTGGTACGGGCACGTGGCCTGATATGGTTCAGGAGGGGGGGGGGGGCGCTCGCTCGTCCCCCCCCCCCCTTTCCTGACCTGCCGGGCTGCATGCTCGGATAAGTATGTGTTATGGATTTTGGGGGGTACCCCATGCTGTTTTTTATACCCCTTAACATCCATACGAGACCCGAAGGGCTTAGTATGGATGGGAGGGGGGACCCCACGCCGGTTATTTAAAACACTGTTTATAATGCCCTGCAATACTTTGACATTCAACTGTCACTGGGGAACTCCGCCGACAGCTGAAACATGAGCGCTGCATTGGTTTTCACTACTAAAATGCCGCATGAGTTGATAACATATCATGCGGGATTGTAGGAGCAACAGCCATGTGTTAATGTTTCAGCTGTCAGCGGGGTTCCCCACTGACAGCTGAATGTAAAATAATTCCCTTTATTGCAGAAATAATAAAAAAAAAGCATGGGGTCCCCCCTCCCATCTGTACCAAGCCCTTCGGATCTGGTATGGATATTAAGGGGGAACTCCATGCTGAAATTTAAAAAAAAACAGCGTGGGTCCCCCTCAATACCCATACCAGACCCTTATCCGAGCATGCAGCCCGGCAGGTCAGAAAAGGGGGGGGACCCTGTACTGTGTTTTTTTTACACCACACTTTTTTTTTGTGAAGGAGTCTGCGGGAGCATGTACCGCAGACTCCTTCACGTAGGGGGCGGGATCTGGGGGCCCCCTTGTTAAAGGGGGCTTCCAGATTCTGATAAGCCCCCCGCCCGCAGACCCCCACAACCACCAGCCAGGGTTGTGGGGAAGAGGCCCTTGTCCTCATCAACATGGGGACAAGGTGCTTTGGGGGGGGAGCCCCCCCTGCCCCAAAGCACCCCCCCATGTTGAGGGCATGTGGCCTGGTATGGTTCAGGTTTTCTGACCTGCCGGGCTGCATGCTCGGATAAGGGTCTGGTATGGATATTGAGGGGGACCCACGCTGTTTTTTTTTTAAATTTCAGCGTGGAGTTCCCCCTTAATATCCATACCAGACCTGAAGGGCTTGGTAAGGATGAGAGGGGGGACCCACGCTGTTTTTTTTTTTTTTTTTTTTATTGCGGACCTTTATTTTTACATTCAGCTGTCAAAATAAATATTATCTAGACCTTTGAAATAAGTAAAATCATTACAGAAATAATTATAAAGTATAAGAAACAAAAATAGAATCACTAGAACTAAGGAAATCAAATTAGATTACATGAAGATATGCCGAGTGCTGTTTATTAAACACAATAGACGCGAGCGAGTGCCGGCTGTCAGAGGAATCCACAGTAAGATTCACTATTAGGCAGTGGCTAAAAAGCAAACGCCCATGGCAGAAGTCTAAAATGTGTTCTGCACATGCTCAGTTGTATCTGCCAAAGACACTGCACGGGCGTCTAGATTTTTACTGTGTCGATTTCCTTCAAAAAAACGATTTTTAACACATTCTTAATTTTTTTGGAAATAGCAGATATTGTTTAAAGTGAAGTCCTGATATTTGGCAAAGCAAATTTCTAAGTGAACATGTCTCTGCAGTGATTTTTCATGGTGTTAGACTTGCTTCTTAGCAAGTCTGCTTTGTGAGTCTGATTCCGGGCGTGTGTCTTTTTGTGAATTAGATTGGACATCTGCTTATGGGCTCTGGTCAATAGTGAATTAGGCTGGCCATACATTATACAATTATCTGCAGATTTTTGGTTTAGATTTACCAAAAACCATATAATATGAGGTCAAACCTAAACAACACTTTCAGTTGTATCCAATTAGGCAGGCCCTTGCACTACATAGTTGAAGGTAAATCTAAAGGAAATTGGGCAGAAAATCTGCAGATAATTGTATAATGTATGGCCAGCCTTAGGTTGCAGGGTAAAAAATAGACAGACACCCATGAAAATTGGGCTTAAGCCCATGAATATGCGCCCACGCCCAATAGTGAATCAGGGCCAATATGTCTTTCAGCAGATAGCTTAGGGTGACTGCTTTCCGAAAAGGGGTCATTTGGGGGTGTTTGTTCTATCCTGGTATTTTAGCACCTCAAGAGATGTGATGGGCGGTCAGAAAGTAAAAGCTGTGTAAATTTCAAATTATCTATACCATAGTTTGTAGACCCTATAACTTTCACACAAAGCAATCAATATACACTTATTGGGATTTTTTTTACCAAAAACATGGAGCAGAATACATTTTGGCTTAAATTTATGACTAACTTTGAGTTTACGATATATTTTTTATAGCTGAAAGTAGAAAATATTGTTTTTTTTCATAATTTTCGTGGTTTTTTTGTTGATAGCGCAAAAAATAAAAAGCGCACAGGTGATCAAATACCCCCAAAAGAAAGCTCTATTTGTGTGAAAAAAAGGAGGTAAATTTCGTTTGGGTACAGCATTGCATGACCGCGCAATTATCATTTGAATTAGTGCAGCGCTGTATAGCAAAAAAAGGCATAAATTACAGTATCTATACCATAGTTTGTAGACGCTATAACGTTCACACAAAGCAATCAATATACACTTATTGGGATTTTTTTTACCAAAAACATGGAGCAGAACACATTTTGGCTTAAATTTATAACTAACTTTGAGTTTACGATATATTTTTTATAGCTGTAAAGTAGAAAATATTGGTTTTTTTTCAAAATTTTTGTGTTTTTTTGTTTATAGCGCAAAAAATAAAAAGCGCACAGATGATAAAATACCACCAAAAGAAAGCTTTATTTGTGTGAAAAAAAAGACGTAAATTTCGTTTGGGTACTGCATTGCATGACCGCGCAATTATCATTTGAATTAGTGCAGCGCCAAACAGCAAAAAAAGGCCTGGTCATTAAGGAGGGTAAATCCTCAGGAGCTCAAGTGGTTAAATACCACCAACAGAAAGCTCTAGTTGTGTGAAAAAAAGGTCAAATTTTAGTTTGGGTACAATGTTGTATGAGCGCGCAATTGTCATTCAAAGTGTGAGAGCGCTGAAAGCTGAAAATTGGCCTGGGCAGGAAGAGGGTAAAAGTGCCCGGTATGGAAGCGGTTAAGCACTGAGCTATAGCTACTTGACATTGGGCAAGTGACAGTTGGCCGTTTTTGAAAACAAGGGTCAGTTTGACAGAGTCTATACCTGGTAACCTCCATAGCACAGTAGGGAGAGTGCCCGTCCAAAGAGTGCATGGTCGTAGGTTCGAGGCTTACCTCTGCCAAGTGCGTCTATGTATGTACTGGACATGAGATAAATGGAAGTTACTAAATTTTTTTTTTTTTTGGGCTTTGTTTTTTTTTTTAACATTCATTTTCTCTCATTTTATCCATTTGGAAAGCCTTTCATGGTCCCAGTGTGGGTAAAAGAGTCCAGACTGGAAGTGGTTAACCACTTGAGCTCCTGAGGATTTACCCCCCTTAATGACCAGGCCTTTTTTTGCTGTTTGGCGCTGCACTAATTCAAATGATAATTGCGCGGTCATGCAATGCTGTACCCAAACGAAATTTACCTCCTTTTTTTCACACAAATAGAGCTTTCTTTTGGTGGTATTTTATCACCTGTGCGCTTTTTATTTTTTGCGCTATAAACAAAAAAAACACAAAAATTAAAAAAAAAACCTATATTTTCTACTTTCAGCTATAAAAAATATATCGTAAACTCAAAGTTAGTCATAAATTTAAGCCAAAATGTATTCTGCTCCATGTTTTTGGTAAAAAAAAATCCCAATAAGTGTATATTGATTGCTTTGTGTGAAAGTTATAGAATCTACAAACTATGGTATAGATAATTTGAAATTTACACAGCTTTTACTTTCTGACCGCCCATCACATCTCTTGAGGTGCTAAAATACCAGGATAGAACAAACACCCCCCAAATGACCCCTTTTCGGAAAGCAGACACCCTAAGCTATCTGCTGAAAGACATATTGGCCTTGATTCACTAAGATGTGAGTGTATTAGCAGAGACTGACCATTCAGGCAGAATCCGGTCAATCAATCAGTCGTCTGACCAGCGTCTAGCAAGCTCATTGACGAGCGTCTACTGACTACTTTGCTATCACTAAATGTGGTATCCCGTCTGGCACATTTTTAGGTGCAATACCGGATATGTTCGCTAGATGGCGCACAAGCGCGGGCTTTATTAACATTGGCGTTCTTATGATGGCAAAATAGAATTCTTAGAATGTAATAAATAGTACACCTGTATTAGAAGTTTCTATTTTCTTCTATTTCTTTTCTTGCTGTGTCTCCAAAATGATCAGGAAACTAATGCATTTACTAATGAATGTCATACATTCTGTACTCAAATGTTAAACATTTTCACACTTATATCTCAAATAATTTATATACTTCTAATTTCCCAATATAATTATATATCTTCATTCTCTTTAATCACGTAACTATTCTATGGTAAAGACAAGTGCAGCGCTATAAATGCATGTGATCAATAATGAACGCATGTAAAAACCAAAAAGTGCAAAGAATTGCAACAATGATGTAATATTGTAAATGGTGCTAAAATAAGTTCATAGAATCATTCCTGAATAATGGAATGTCCTTCGTGTGAGAGTACCAACTCAGAGAGTGCCTATGAATGGCACGTGTGGTCTCGTGGATGAATGTTACTTGCGTACTGTTCTTCTGCCAATTAGGAAATGTGCAAGTTTCATGCCGTGTATATTTCATTGTAACTTTTTCTCTTTTAAATCTGTCTCCTTATACAACTTGACCCCCTCCCCCACCCCATCATCACCTGTCCCATATGCAAATCTATGGATCACCGCCCCACTCTTTAACTATCTATTTACTGATCAAGTGAATGTGTCTCATTTTCTATCAGCTACAGCTCAGATCTCACATTATTATACAATTGCTGATTGTATCTCACCACTAGTCTGATTGAATTCACAATTCCTGGTCAGTCCTGTTCCCTGACCTCTAATAACCTTTAGGGCCAGTTCACACTACATGTGTTTCAGTTGCTTTTTCAGCATCACAAACGCACAGAAAGAAGGTTATATGGTTGTCAATGTCATAGTTCACATCAGCGCTTGCATTTTCAATGCATTGCAGGTGCTGTAAACAAAGTTGACCACGCTGCATTGTTTCTGCACAGAACTGTACTGGAACACATTGAAACGTCCTTGAATGTACTAAAACGCACATGTCCCTAACTACATTGAATACAAAGAAAATAGAAAAAAATAAGTGGAAGGGATACAAAAATGCAATGTAAACATGTCCAAAACGCATCCAAAATGTACTGGAACACACTAAACATGCATGCCAAAAGGGCATGAAAAAAACCCATCAGGAACACATCTAGACTGTTTCTATAGTGTGAACCAGCCCTTAGGACTTGTTCACACCATTGGTGGTGCAAAAACGCATGCAAGAACACACATTTTCCAGCACAGCAAAGAAATGCAATGCCCTATGTAGATGTGCGCAGGTACCATGATGAAAACGTTGTTGCACCTACACACGTCTATTAAAAACAGCCCCATTCACAGCCACAAATACGCATGGCACCACACTACTGTGCGGTTAGGTGCGACACACTTGGAAAATAACATAAAAATAAGCCAACATGGCTAAAACATATCTTGAAAATATGGGGACTCTGATATCCGGCGACAGTCCGTTCACGAACGAGAAGCAATTCTGCACCCCTAAAACCAACATAGAGGAAAGGGATGGTCAAATTGCTGTGCTGCTTCCAAACCACCTCTGGTATGCCAGGGTCATTATGCAGGTCCTCGATGCCAATTCTTGCCTGCGGCCACAAAATATCCACTGGCCACAAGTGAAGGTGAGTGGAGGACGTGAAGGTGGATTTCTACCAGCTTCAACCGCAAGCAGTACCACTCCTGAAAAATGAGAACAAATAATCATTGACACGTCATCATGACAGTCAATTCTCAGTGCAGGCTATCTAGAGTGTCTTTCATTTTTAACCATTTCAAGAGTTCAAGGAAACATTCTTGGAGCATCTACTGTGTTTGGAAAGGCCAAAGGTCCCCCCCCTCCCCCAGGCACACTAATGCTTATGCAGGCCATAGACGGGGAGAAAAACAGCAGATTTTTCTTTTAAAAAATGAAAAATCGGTTGTTCAAGCGGCCGATGTTACTAGCAATGGTAAAAAAAAAAAATCGGCCGATTTTCATCCCGTCTACAGCCGGCAAAAAGTGTCCCTGCAGAGAGCTCCGCTATTTCTTTGACAGTTCTTTGACATTTATAGCGGTTGCAACAATGTATTTGTATCCATTTCGGATACAGATGTTTTTAATCGGAAACAAATAGATACAATGTTGCAACCGCTGTAAATGTCAAGGAACTGTCAAAGAAATAGCGGAGCTCTCTGCAGGGACACTTTTTGCCATACTGGGATTCCTCTCGTTTTTCATCCTTCTTCTTCCTCTTCTTCTTCTTCTTCTTCATCATCATCCTCTTCTACTTCTTCTTCATCATCATCCTCTTCTTCTTCATCATCATCCTCTTCTTCATCATCATCCTCTTCTTCATCATCCTCTTCTTCTTCATCATCTTCATCATCCTCTTCTTCCTCTTCATCATCTTCTTCTTCTTCATCATCATCATCATCCTCATCATCTTCTTCATCATCATCCTCTTCTTCTTCTTCATCATCATCCTCTTCTTCTTCTTCTTCTTCTTCTTCATCATCATCATCCTCTTCTTCTTCTTCTTCTTCATCATCATCATCCTCTTCTTCTTCCTCTTCATCATCTTCTTCTTCTTCATCATCATCATCCTCATCATCTTCTTCATCATCATCCTCTTCTTCATCATCATCATCATCATCCTCTTCTTCTTCTTCTTCTTCATCATCATCCTCTTCTTCTTCATCATCATCATCATCCTCTTCTTCTTCTTCTTCATCATCATCATCCTCTTCTTCTTCATCATCCTCTTCTTCTTCTTCTTCACCATCATCCTCTTCTTCTTCTTCTTCTTCTTCTTCTTCTTCTTCTTCTTCATCCTCTTCTTCTTCTTCATCATCATCATCCTCTTCTTCTTCATCATCATCTTCTTCATCATCCTCTTCTTCATCGTCTTCTTCTTCATCATCATCACCCTCTGCATCATCATCCTCTTCTTCATCATCATCATCCTTTTCTTCATCATCATCATCCTCTTCTTCATCATCATCCTCTTCTTCTTCATCATCCTCTTCTTCATCACCCTCTTCTTCTTCATCATCTTCTTCATCATCATCATCCTCTTCTTCTTCTTCTTCTTCTTCTTCATCATCATCCTCCTCTTCATCATCTTCTTCTTCTTCATCATCATCATCATCCTCTTCATCATCATCCTCTTCTTCATCATCTTCTTCATCATCCTCTTCTTCTTTTTCTTCTTTTTGTCTTCCTCTTGCAGGTCACTGCTCATGTGCAGATTTTTTATCAGTAAAAAATCGGCCGATTTGCCCATCATTGCCGCGAAAATCGGCCGATCGGCAAATTCGGCCGTTTTTTTCCAACTTTACCGAAAAAAAAAATCTGCCAAAATACCGAAAGACGGCCGAACAAATAGCCCACTAACGATCCGAAAATCGGCCGATTTTCGACCCACCTATGGCCTGCATAAGATATGGTGTGGCCCTAGGGTCAATGTGTGTTTAGAATACTTCCAAAATGCACATACAAAAACACTCCATCCAAATGCATGTTGCATTTCTATAGCATGTTAAACAGAAGAATAACGCACTTACATAATGTTAACATGCGCAAGTAAAAATAGACAAAATCCACATCCTTTTATTCTGGCTTCACATACACGCATTGTGGTCTAACACCGCACTCCTGGGCAAATCACATGCAATTTGTGTGCGTTGCAATTAGAGACAAACATTTTGCACACCTCAAATTGCACCGCATCCGGGCCAAAAATGTGCAGGACCCTTTTTCAGGGTATGCACATGGGTGTGAATAGGCATGCCATCCAATTTGGCAAATCGCAATACGCTTTGTGTACCAATTTTGGTGTGTTGGTAACTTCACCTAGAAAGCCGCAGCAGGTGGCATGAAGGGGTTGCGGTTGTGATGCGGTGCAGCGCTTGCACAGAAAACACTGCAAATTTCACATCGCATCTGTGTGACACCAGAATGTGCCAATATGTGGCTTGACAAAGCACAGTGGTCAGTGCAGATTATTTTCAATCCATGTTTTTTACACTTTTCATTCACTGGTTTAACTCAGGTGATCGTTAATCCCAATTATCTCCGGAGATCACATGCAGCCCCTCAACCATCTACACATATCTCTGGAAATCTATACAGATCTCCTTGAAAAAATGTCTCCTCTCTTCTTCGGAAAACAATTGTCCTCCACCTCATAAACAGGGGGACAGAGAAGACTTCTCCTTGATAACTAAAATCAGATTAATTATCTGTGCTTAATAAACATACACCAATACTGCAAATGCATTGTACTGTCCAAGGCATTGCACACTAATGCATTGCACACTAGAAATGTCAAATGCGTTAGTGTGTACAGTGCATGAGTGTAAAATGCTTTAGTGCACACTGCAGTGTACAACGCATTGCACACTGTAATACACTGTACAATGTAATACCGTGTACACCCACACATTGTACAATGTAATACCGTGTACACCCACACATTGTAGACTAATGCACTGTACACTATCATGTAGGATGGAGCTACGCATTGCACACTGTGATACCGTGTACACCCACACATTGTAGACTGTAATGCACTGTACACTGTCATGCAGGATGGAGCAACGCATTGCCCACTGTGATACCGTGTACACCCACACATTGTAGACTGTAATGCACTGTACACTGTCATGCAGGATAGAGCTACGCATTGCACACTGTGATACCGTGTACACCCACACATTGTAGACTGTAATGCACTGTACACTGTCATGCAGGATAGAGCTACGCATTGCACACTGTGATACCGTGTACACCCACACATTGTAGACTGTAATGCACTGTACACTGTCATGCAGGATAGAGCAACGCATTGCACACTGTGATACCGTGTACACCCACACATTGTAGACTGTAATGCACTGTACACTGTCATGCAGGATAGAGCTACGCATTGCCCACTGTGATACCGTGTACACCCACACATTGTAGACTGTAATGCACTGTACACTGTCATGCAGGATAGAGCTACGCATTGCACACTGTGATACCGTGTACACCCACACATTGTAGACTGTAATGCACTGTACACTGTCATGCAGGCTGGAGCTACGCATTGCACACTGTGATACGCTGTCCACTGTCATGCAGAATCCAGCAACGCATTGCACACTGTAATACCATGTACACCAACACATTGTAGAATGTAATGCATTATACGCAGTATACATGTCCAGATATTCAAAGATTAGCCATGAAGGCCTAGCTGGTTTCCTATTTGGTGACCGCAGATAGCCGAATAACGCTACACTGCATCCAGGCAGCTCTGGGAGGGTGTCATATGACATCCTGGCAGAACGCGCTCTCCGTGATTGCTGTGTCCTAAGGACACAGCTGATCACGTGATGTGGTGAAGGCCAATCACAGCGGCTTTTTACCATGTGATCAGCCATGTCCAATGACACGCTGATCACCGGGAAATGCATTTGCCGGGTCTTGGCTGCACTTTCATCACGCTGTCAGAATGTGTGGAAAGTACTGCCGAGAACCAGCAGTTATCAAAGCAGGGGTCGGCCCCGATGATCAGTGCCCACCAGCGCCACCCAACAGTTCCGCCCACCTGTGGCCAGCAGTGCCGCCCACCAGTGCTGCCTCATCAACGCACATCAGTGTTGCTAAATTACCAGTTTACCAAATGTTATAATATAAACAGACTTTTATTCATTATGAGCTATTTTGTGGTTTATCGAGCAAAAAGTAAAACTCACAGCAGCAAGTCAATACCACCCAAAGAAAGCTCTATTTGTCTGAAAAAACTGATATAAATTTAAGATGGGTACAATGTGGCATGACCGCACAATTGTCATTCAAAGTGTAACAGTGCAGAAAGATGAAAATTGGCCAGGACAGGAAGGGGGTAGGAGTACCCAGTAGGCAAGTGGTTAATATCATTGACCCATCAATACCCAGGAGCTAATGTGCAGATAAGTAGCATGTGCACCAAGTGAGATTCTGCTAGGCCCCACCCACAAAATTACAATTACCTGTCCCTCACATGTTATAAACATATTTGCAATGGCCACACTTACTTTACATATAAGGATCATCTCCTCAGTTGAGAACTGTGCTCTCGCCATGTCCAAATGCCAATAAAGTTATCAAAATTTTCAACCAACACAAAACCTCCATCCACTTACACTCCCCACAACCACTTCCGGGTGCGCGCGCACGTGATGACGGACTTCCAGGATAGCCGTTCATGCGCCATGCGGACACCTGTTTGGTGCTTATTTGTTTGCAATCGCACATTTCTATGCACGGCTATGATAGCTTTCGCGAATGTGTGTTTCTTATTGATTTGTTTTTTTTAACCTTAGCTAATATTTGTTGCCAAAGGCCAAAAATCAACAAAGTGTGGACGATTTTATTACTGTAAATCGAATTGTAGAAAACTTGTAGCTGGCTGCACAGTGAATGTGACATTCATTAGTACAGAACAATATTGTGGTGCAAGTGGGTTTTCTTTTTTTTTTTGGTTTTGAAAAAGCCAGTTTACACACACTTGCATATTCACACTCATATAATCTGCTCAAATGTAGCTTGTAAAAGTATACAAAGTAACTATTAAGGTTGTTCATATATTGAACATAAAATAAACACAAAAACATCGGTCAAACATTTATTGATCAAATATATCTTCATTTATTTGGTCAGCAGGAACAAGTAGGTATAGTCAATATCTTGGTGAGTCACAAAAAGAATAGGATTGATGTGGCAAAAATAAAACACTCCTGCTCATAAGAGCTTACAATCTAAAGATACTTCTAATGAACTGTGTGTGCTCAGGTTATAGCAGGAAACGAAGGGGAAGAGGAATCAAGTAACATTTTCGTGCACATAAGATTTACTTACACAATCACGTAGTATAAAGATCCATTCACAAAAAAAAGTCTACAGATCAAAATATCAAGAAAACAAAGCATGTGAAAAAAAACCCTCCCACCTCTACAAATCCCCTCCCACCTCTACAAATCCCCTACACATACATTTGTCAGCAGGTTTGTCAGAAAAATGCATTGGAGTCTAAATAAGCAAGCAAAATTAAAACAAGAGCAGATTTTAAACAAAACGATTGACATGTGTGAGGCTTTCAATGCAAAGAGAAAAAACACAATCATTGTGCAATAACACACAAACACACTTTACAAGGCCAAAAATATGCAAACATTTCCAGCCCACTTCCAAACACAGCCTGAGTGGTGTCTGGGGCAATTCAGCACAAAATCTCTTCTTCCCCCAAACCACTACAAGCAAGGACTTAGTCACAAACCACCCGGCCTAGTAACAGGCCAAATCACTCCCTACTGCACGTCTTTATATAAGCTAGGTTGTATTTGGAGCGTGCCAAACAAGGCCCCACACCCAATGAAGCCTCACCCACCACTGACCTTAAGTTGGTCAGTGAAAGTGTTTTCACCTGATGAATCCGCTTCCTACCTGCATTAACCCTTGGTATACAGGCCCCACAAATCAGAAAGATATATACAGTGAAATGTACGTGTGCAGCATACAACAGAACATTGAGCAGGGATGTGAAAGGGAACCCCAATTGGAACCTTTATTGCTACTATGGTCACAATTCCCTCCAGATTCTCACATGAGTTAAGACAGTCACATGACCACATCTTGTATGCGATATTGAAAATGACAAATCGATTTGACTAGTATGGTGAATTTCCCATCAATTGGCGAAACACTCCAGAAATCAAACATCACCAAACATTACACTCTGGGCAAAGCGGATTTACAAATCATGCGACTTACAGTAATGTTGACCATTTCAATGCAATTTTCAAAGACATCTGACACAGATCTCTATGCAAATTGCCACTAAAGTAGAACATGTACTACTTAAGAAATCAGTGTTTGAAACACACCCACATGGTCGCTCTAATACAGTGTTTCTCAACTCCAGTCCTCCTGGACCCCCAACAGGTCATGTTTTCAGGATTTCCCTCAGATGAAACAGCTGTGGTAATTACTAAGGCAGTGAAACTGATCAAATCACCTGTGCAAAATAATGGAAATCCTGAAAACATGACCTGTTGGGGGTCCATGAGGACTGGAGTTGAGAAACACTGCTCTAATAGCAGACAATAGGGTGCGACTTTGCAGACGATTTACAACTTGCATGCTGTGCAAATCACATGCCAAGTCCCACTCAATGTGCACGCTATTGTATCGTTCATATTGTTGTGGTTCAAACTTGGTCGTAGCCGCAAGTAATAATAGAGTAATGAATACACTACTTTTCATGCAATTTGCTGAGAGATCGGTGTCGGATGTCTTGCAAATTGCACTTGAAATCACCATGTACCCCGACTTTGAAATCATGCAACTTCTATGCAAGTCACATGATGTGACTGTGGTGTCAATAACACCACTTAGAAATCTGCTTTAATGTGACCGGGTGGCCCCCAGTAACATTGTTTGGGATTGCCATGCAATTGGCATGACAGGCGACTTGCAAATCGTAGACCAAGTCGCACCCTATTGGCCACTGTAGGCTCTGTTCACATCCAATTGGATTGTGAACTCGTGCAACTTCACTGTAAGTTGGGCAATTGCCGCATCGGATTAGATGTGACAGTGGTGTTGGCCCCCAGTAACATTGGGTGCAATTTGCCATGCAAAGAGCAAGCTGCTGGCCATGCCAATCACATGACAAGTCGCATCCAGGGTGTGCAATTTCAGGAGTGATTTGTGCATTGACATCGTACCTGATATTGGATATAATGAATGTGAATGTGAGTGTATTAACATACGCCATTTGTTGCAGCGAGAGTTCAAAGGTATTTGAGAATTGTGGCCAATTATTAGCAATTTAACACAATTGAAAACACAACTAGTTAGTAATTCTCTAGAAAACACAGTAAAATTGGCAACTTAAAGAGTAATTTTCAATTGCATATAGTGTGAGCGAAGCAGGAAAATCAACAAAGGAAATAAATCTTTGAAGGCGTGCGGTACCTGCCTGCTGGGATACGGGTCTGCTATGCATTTGGGGGAAAAATGCACGCCAGGATTTGTGACAAGTTTGATGTGTGGATTCACCAACCAAGTCTTTTCTCTCTCGCTCACTCTTCTGAATGTCTCTCTTTATCACTCTTCAGTATGTATATCTCGCTCACTCTTCTTCGTCTCACTGGCTCGCTCTTTTCTCTCTCTGTCAGCTCTTTGCTTGCCAAATCCTTCACAAAAGTGGGTGGAGTGTAAACCATCCTTATCAAATCTATTAGTAGTCCAGGCCCTTACTTTATCCCATTGTATGACATTCACATAAGGTGCAGCTTTGAAGGTGTTTCAACAGACAAGGCCTCATTCTAATTCACATTTTAGGGATCATTTAGACAGAAAGCAAAGATGTTGCCAGAACATCTATTTGAAGACAGCCACACATGGAGATCATGCTACTTCCTTGGCGTGGTTGGGATTCAAACCGACAACCCTAGAGTTGTGAGGCAGTAGTGCTAACCACTAATCCACGGAGCTACATTGCTAATCCAGCCTGTATTTCTGTGCTGTGAATCAATCCTAAATCCCTGGGCAAGGTCAGTGTAACTACCAGATATCTCCAATGTGACACAAATGTTATGCTATGTTACCAATTCAGATGTATGTTGGTTCTATGTATCCCAATACAAAGGATTGCAATACTAATACAGGCGTACCTCGGTTTACCAACGCCTCAGGGAACGTCATATTTGGGGTACAAATGCCAAACCATTTCAGTTCATTGTTCTGTTTACAAATGTTTGAATAATTTGGTACGGGCACGTGGCCTGATATGGTTCAGGAGGGGGGGGGGGGCGCTCGCTCGTCCCCCCCCCCCTTTCCTGACCTGCCGGGCTGCATGCTCGGATAAGTATGTGTTATGGATTTTGGGGGGTACCCCATGCTGTTTTTTATACCCCTTAACATCCATACGAGACCCGAAGGGCTTAGTATGGATGGGAGGGGGGACCCCACGCCGGTTATTTAAAACACTGTTTATAATGCCCTGCAATACTTTGACATTCAACTGTCAGTGGGGAACTCCGCCGACAGCTGAAACATGAGCGCTGCATTGGTTTTCACTACTAAAATGCCGCATGAGTTGATAACATATCATGCGGGATTGTAGGAGCAACAGCCATGTGTTAATGTTTCAGCTGTCAGCGGGGTTCCCCACTGACAGCTGAATGTAAAATAATTCCCTTTATTGCAGAAATAATAAAAAAAAAGCATGGGGTCCCCCCTCCCATCTGTACCAAGCCCTTCGGATCTGGTATGGATATTAAGGGGGAACTCCATGCTGAAATTTAAAAAAAAACAGCGTGGGTCCCCCTCAATACCCATACCAGACCCTTATCCGAGCATGCAGCCCGGCAGGTCAGAAAAGGGGGGGGACCCTGTACTGTGTTTTTTTTACACCACACTTTTTTTTTTGTGAAGGAGTCTGCGGGAGCATGTACCGCAGACTCCTTCACGTAGGGGGCGGGATCTGGGGGCCCCCTTGTTAAAGGGGGCTTCCAGATTCTGATAAGCCCCCCGCCCGCAGACCCCCACAACCACCAGCCAGGGTTGTGGGGAAGAGGCCCTTGTCCTCATCAACATGGGGACAAGGTGCTTTGGGGGGGGAGCCCCCCCTGCCCCAAAGCACCCCCCCATGTTGAGGGCATGTGGCCTGGTATGGTTCAGGTTTTCTGACCTGCCGGGCTGCATGCTCGGATAAGGGTCTGGTATGGATATTGAGGGGGACCCACGCTGTTTTTTTTTTAAATTTCAGCATGGAGTTCCCCCTTAATATCCATACCAGACCTGAAGGGCTTGGTAAGGATGAGAGGGGGGACCCACGCTGTTTTTTTTTTTTTTTTTTTATTGCGGACCTTTATTTTTACATTCAGCTGTCAAAATAAATATTATCTAGACCTTTGAAATAAGTAAAATCATTACAGAAATAATTATAAAGTATAAGAAACAAAAATAGAATCACTAGAACTAAGGAAATCAAATTAGATTACATGAAGATATGCCGAGTGCTGTTTATTAAACACAATAGACGCGAGCGAGTGCCGGCTGTCAGAGGAATCCACAGTAAGATTCACTATTAGGCAGTGGCTAAAAAGCAAACGCCCATGGCAGAAGTCTAAAATGTGTTCTGCACATGCTCAGTTGTATCTGCCAAAGACACTGCACGGGCGTCTAGATTTTTACTGTGTCGATTTCCTTCAAAAAAACGATTTTTAACACATTCTTAATTTTTTTGGAAATAGCAGATATTGTTTAAAGTGAAGTCCTGATATTTGGCAAAGCAAATTTCTAAGTGAACATGTCTCTGCAGTGATTTTTCATGGTGTTAGACTTGCTTCTTAGCAAGTCTGCTTTGTGAGTCTGATTCCGGGCGTGTGTCTTTTTGTGAATTAGATTGGACATCTGCTTATGGGCTCTGGTCAATAGTGAATTAGGCTGGCCATACATTATACAATTATCTGCAGATTTTTGGTTTAGATTTACCAAAAACCATATAATATGAGGTCAAACCTAAACAACACTTTCAGTTGTATCCAATTAGGCAGGCCCTTGCACTACATAGTTGAAGGTAAATCTAAAGGAAATTGGGCAGAAAATCTGCAGATAATTGTATAATGTATGGCCAGCCTTAGGTTGCAGGGTAAAAAATAGACAGACACCCATGAAAATTGGGCTTAAGCCCATGAATATGCGCCCACGCCCAATAGTGAATCAGGGCCAATATGTCTTTCAGCAGATAGCTTAGGGTGACTGCTTTCCGAAAAGGGGTCATTTGGGGGTGTTTGTTCTATCCTGGTATTTTAGCACCTCAAGAGATGTGATGGGCGGTCAGAAAGTAAAAGCTGTGTAAATTTCAAATTATCTATACCATAGTTTGTAGACCCTATAACTTTCACACAAAGCAATCAATATACACTTATTGGGATTTTTTTTACCAAAAACATGGAGCAGAATACATTTTGGCTTAAATTTATGACTAACTTTGAGTTTACGATATATTTTTTATAGCTGAAAGTAGAAAATATTGTTTTTTTTCATAATTTTCGTGTTTTTTTTGTTGATAGCGCAAAAAATAAAAAGCGCACAGGTGATCAAATACCCCCAAAAGAAAGCTCTATTTGTGTGAAAAAAAGGAGGTAAATTTCGTTTGGGTACAGCATTGCATGACCGCGCAATTATCATTTGAATTAGTGCAGCGCTGTATAGCAAAAAAAGGCATAAATTACAGTATCTATACCATAGTTTGTAGACGCTATAACGTTCACACAAAGCAATCAATATACACTTATTGGGATTTTTTTACCAAAAACATGGAGCAGAACACATTTTGGCTTAAATTTATAACTAACTTTGAGTTTACGATATATTTTTTATAGCTGTAAAGTAGAAAATATTGGTTTTTTTTCAAAATTTTTGTGTTTTTTTGTTTATAGCGCAAAAAATAAAAAGCGCACAGATGATAAAATACCACCAAAAGAAAGCTTTATTTGTGTGAAAAAAAAGACGTAAATTTCGTTTGGGTACTGCATTGCATGACCGCGCAATTATCATTTGAATTAGTGCAGCGCCAAACAGCAAAAAAAGGCCTGGTCATTAAGGAGGGTAAATCCTCAGGAGCTCAAGTGGTTAAATACCACCAACAGAAAGCTCTAGTTGTGTGAAAAAAAGGTCAAATTTTAGTTTGGGTACAATGTTGTATGAGCGCGCAATTGTCATTCAAAGTGTGAGAGCGCTGAAAGCTGAAAATTGGCCTGGGCAGGAAGAGGGTAAAAGTGCCCGGTATGGAAGCGGTTAAGCACTGAGCTATAGCTACTTGACATTGGGCAAGTGACAGTTGGCCGTTTTTGAAAACAAGGGTCAGTTTGACAGAGTCTATACCTGGTAACCTCCATAGCACAGTAGGGAGAGTGCCCGTCCAAAGAGTGCATGGTCGTAGGTTCGAGGCTTACCTCTGCCAAGCGCGTCTATGTATGTACTGGACATGAGATAAATGGAAGTTACTAAATTTTTTTTTTTTTTGGGCTTTGTTTTTTTTTTTAACATTCATTTTCTCTCATTTTATCCATTTGGAAAGCCTTTCATGGTCCCAGTGTGGGTAAAAGAGTCCAGACTGGAAGTGGTTAACCACTTGAGCTCCTGAGGATTTACCCCCCTTAATGACCAGGCCTTTTTTTGCTGTTTGGCGCTGCACTAATTCAAATGATAATTGCGCGGTCATGCAATGCTGTACCCAAACGAAATTTACCTCCTTTTTTTCACACAAATAGAGCTTTCTTTTGGTGGTATTTTATCACCTGTGCGCTTTTTATTTTTTGCGCTATAAACAAAAAAAACACAAAAATTAAAAAAAAAACCTATATTTTCTACTTTCAGCTATAAAAAATATATCGTAAACTCAAAGTTAGTCATAAATTTAAGCCAAAATGTATTCTGCTCCATGTTTTTGGTAAAAAAAAATCCCAATAAGTGTATATTGATTGCTTTGTGTGAAAGTTATAGAATCTACAAACTATGGTATAGATAATTTGAAATTTACACAGCTTTTACTTTCTGACCGCCCATCACATCTCTTGAGGTGCTAAAATACCAGGATAGAACAAACACCCCCCAAATGACCCCTTTTCGGAAAGCAGACACCCTAAGCTATCTGCTGAAAGACATATTGGCCTTGATTCACTAAGATGTGAGTGTATTAGCAGAGACTGACCATTCAGGCAGAATCCGGTCAATCAATCAGTCGTCTGACCAGCGTCTAGCAAGCTCATTGACGAGCGTCTACTGACTACTTTGCTATCACTAAATGTGGTATCCCGTCTGGCACATTTTTAGGTGCAATACCGGATATGTTCGCTAGATGGCGCACAAGCGCGGGCTTTATTAACATTGGCGTTCTTATGATGGCAAAATAGAATTCTTAGAATGTAATAAATAGTACACCTGTATTAGAAGTTTCTATTTTCTTCTATTTCTTTTCTTGCTGTGTCTCCAAAATGATCAGGAAACTAATGCATTTACTAATGAATGTCATACATTCTGTACTCAAATGTTAAACATTTTCACACTTATATCTCAAATAATTTATATACTTCTAATTTCCCAATATAATTATATATCTTCATTCTCTTTAATCACGTAACTATTCTATGGTAAAGACAAGTGCAGCGCTATAAATGCATGTGATCAATAATGAACGCATGTAAAAACCAAAAAGTGCAAAGAATTGCAACAATGATGTAATATTGTAAATGGTGCTAAAATAAGTTCATAGAATCATTCCTGAATAATGGAATGTCCTTCGTGTGAGAGTACCAACTCAGAGAGTGCCTATGAATGGCACGTGTGGTCTCGTGGATGAATGTTACTTGCGTACTGTTCTTCTGCCAATTAGGAAATGTGCAAGTTTCATGCCGTGTATATTTCATTGTAACTTTTTCTCTTTTAAATCTGTCTCCTTATACAACTTGACCCCCTCCCCCACCCCATCATCACCTGTCCCATATGCAAATCTATGGATCACCGCCCCACTCTTTAACTATCTATTTACTGATCAAGTGAATGTGTCTCATTTTCTATCAGCTACAGCTCAGATCTCACATTATTATACAATTGCTGATTGTATCTCACCACTAGTCTGATTGAATTCACAATTCCTGGTCAGTCCTGTTCCCTGACCTCTAATAACCTTTAGGGCCAGTTCACACTACATGTGTTTCAGTTGCTTTTTCAGCATCACAAACGCACAGAAAGAAGGTTATATGGTTGTCAATGTCATAGTTCACATCAGCGCTTGCATTTTCAATGCATTGCAGGTGCTGTAAACAAAGTTGACCACGCTGCATTGTTTCTGCACAGAACTGTACTGGAACACATTGAAACGTCCTTGAATGTACTAAAACGCACATGTCCCTAACTACATTGAATACAAAGAAAATAGAAAAAAATAAGTGGAAGGGATACAAAAATGCAATGTAAACATGTCCAAAACGCATCCAAAATGTACTGGAACACACTAAACATGCATGCCAAAAGGGCATGAAAAAAACCCATCAGGAACACATCTAGACTGTTTCTATAGTGTGAACCAGCCCTTAGGACTTGTTCACACCATTGGTGGTGCAAAAACGCATGCAAGAACACACATTTTCCAGCACAGCAAAGAAATGCAATGCCCTATGTAGATGTGCGCAGGTACCATGATGAAAACGTTGTTGCACCTACACACGTCTATTAAAAACAGCCCCATTCACAGCCACAAATACGCATGGCACCACACTACTGTGCGGTTAGGTGCGACACACTTGGAAAATAACATAAAAATAAGCCAACATGGCTAAAACATATCTTGAAAATATGGGGACTCTGATATCCGGCGACAGTCCGTTCACGAACGAGAAGCAATTCTGCACCCCTAAAACCAACATAGAGGAAAGGGATGGTCAAATTGCTGTGCTGCTTCCAAACCACCTCTGGTATGCCAGGGTCATTATGCAGGTCCTCGATGCCAATTCTTGCCTGCGGCCACAAAATATCCACTGGCCACAAGTGAAGGTGAGTGGAGGACGTGAAGGTGGATTTCTACCAGCTTCAACCGCAAGCAGTACCACTCCTGAAAAATGAGAACAAATAATCATTGACACGTCATCATGACAGTCAATTCTCAGTGCAGGCTATCTAGAGTGTCTTTCATTTTTAACCATTTCAAGAGTTCAAGGAAACATTCTTGGAGCATCTACTGTGTTTGGAAAGGCCAAAGGTCCCCCCCCTCCCCCAGGCACACTAATGCTTATGCAGGCCATAGACGGGGAGAAAAACAGCAGATTTTTCTTTTAAAAAATGAAAAATCGGTTGTTCAAGCGGCCGATGTTACTAGCAATGGTAAAAAAAAAAAATCGGCCGATTTTCATCCCGTCTACAGCCGGCAAAAAGTGTCCCTGCAGAGAGCTCCGCTATTTCTTTGACAGTTCTTTGACATTTATAGCGGTTGCAACAATGTATTTGTATCCATTTCGGATACAGATGTTTTTAATCGGAAACAAATAGATACAATGTTGCAACCGCTGTAAATGTCAAGGAACTGTCAAAGAAATAGCGGAGCTCTCTGCAGGGACACTTTTTGCCATACTGGGATTCCTCTCGTTTTTCATCCTTCTTCTTCCTCTTCTTCTTCTTCTTCTTCATCATCATCCTCTTCTACTTCTTCTTCATCATCATCCTCTTCTTCTTCATCATCATCCTCTTCTTCATCATCATCCTCTTCTTCATCATCCTCTTCTTCTTCATCATCTTCATCATCCTCTTCTTCCTCTTCATCATCTTCTTCTTCTTCATCATCATCATCATCCTCATCATCTTCTTCATCATCATCCTCTTCTTCTTCTTCATCATCATCCTCTTCTTCTTCTTCTTCATCATCATCATCCTCTTCTTCTTCCTCTTCATCATCTTCTTCTTCTTCATCATCATCATCCTCATCATCTTCTTCATCATCATCCTCTTCTTCATCATCATCATCCTCTTCTTCTTCTTCTTCATCATCATCCTCTTCTTCTTCATCATCATCATCATCCTCTTCTTCTTCTTCTTCATCATCATCATCATCATCATCCTCTTCTTCTTCATCATCCTCTTCTTCTTCTTCTTCACCATCATCCTCTTCTTCTTCTTCTTCTTCTTCTTCTTCTTCATCATCATCCTCATCATCCTCTTCTTCTTCCTCTTCATCATCTTCTTCTTCTTCATCATCATCATCCTCATCATCTTCTTCATCATCATCCTCTTCTTCATCATCATCATCCTCTTCTTCTTCTTCTTCATCATCATCATCCTCTTCTTCTTCATCATCATCTTCATCATCATCCTCTTCTTCATCGTCTTCTTCTTCATCATCATCACCCTCTGCATCATCATCCTCTTCTTCATCATCATCATCCTTTTCTTCATCATCATCATCCTCTTCTTCTTCTTCATCATCATCCTCTTCTTCTTCATCATCCTCTTCTTCATCACCCTCTTCTTCTTCATCATCTTCTTCATCATCATCATCCTCTTCTTCTTCTTCTTCTTCTTCTTCTTCTTCATCATCATCCTCCTCTTCATCATCTTCTTCTTCTTCATCATCATCATCATCCTCTTCATCATCATCCTCTTCTTCATCATCTTCTTCATCATCCTCTTCTTCTTTTTCTTCTTTTTGTCTTTCTCTTGCAGGTCACTGCTCATGTGCAGATTTTTTATCAGTAAAAAATCGGCCGATTTGCCCATCATTGCCGCGAAAATCGGCCGATCGGCAAATTCGGCCGTTTTTTTCCAACTTTACCGAAAAAAAAAATCTGCCAAAATACCGAAAGACGGCCGAACAAATAGCCCACTAACGATCCGAAAATCGGCCGATTTTCGACCCACCTATGGCCTGCATAAGATATGGTGTGGCCCTAGGGTCAATGTGTGTTTAGAATACTTCCAAAATGCACATACAAAAACACTCCATCCAAATGCATGTTGCATTTCTATAGCATGTTAAACAGAAGAATAACGCACTTACATAATGTTAACATGCGCAAGTAAAAATAGACAAAATCCACATCCTTTTATTCTGGCTTCACATACATGCATTGTGGTCTAACACCGCACTCCTGGGCAAATCACATGCAATTTGTGTGCGTTGCAATTAGAGACAAACATTTTGCACACCTCAAATTGCACCGCATCCGGGCCAAAAATGTGCAGGACCCTTTTTCAGGGTATGCACATGGGTGTGAATAGGCATGCCATCCAATTTGGCAAATCGCAATACGCTTTGTGTACCAATTTTGGTGTGTTGGTAACTTCACCTAGAAAGCCGCAGCAGGTGGCATGAAGGGGTTGCGGTTGTGATGCGGTGCAGCGCTTGCACAGAAAACACTGCAAATTTCACATCGCATCTGTGTGACACCAGAATGTGCCAATATGTGGCTTGACAAAGCACAGTGGTCAGTGCAGATTATTTTCAATCCATGTTTTTTACACTTTTCATTCACTGGTTTAACTCAGGTGATCGTTAATCCCAATTATCTCCGGAGATCACATGCAGCCCCTCAACCATCTACACATATCTCTGGAAATCTATACAGATCTCCTTGAAAAAATGTCTCCTCTCTTCTTCGGAAAACAATTGTCCTCCACCTCATAAACAGGGGGACAGAGAAGACTTCTCCTTGATAACTAAAATCAGATTAATTATCTGTGCTTAATAAACATACACCAATACTGCAAATGCATTGTACTGTCCAAGGCATTGCACACTAATGCATTGCACACTAGAAATGTCAAATGCGTTAGTGTGTACAGTGCATGAGTGTAAAATGCTTTAGTGCACACTGCAGTGTACAACGCATTGCACACTGTAATACACTGTACAATGTAATACCGTGTACACCCACACATTGTAC
Organism: Staurois parvus; assembly: GCF_062004578.1. Taxonomy (NCBI): domain Eukaryota; kingdom Metazoa; phylum Chordata; class Amphibia; order Anura; family Ranidae; genus Staurois; species Staurois parvus. The sequence goes on from NW_028318368.1 coordinate 4,222,838, forward strand.
AATGTAATACCGTGTACACCCACACATTGTAGACTAATGCACTGTACACTATCATGTAGGATGGAGCTACGCATTGCACACTGTGATACCGTGTACACCCACACATTGTAGACTGTAATGCACTGTACACTGTCATGCAGGATAGAGCAACGCATTGCACACTGTGATACCGTGTACACCCACACATTGTAGACTGTAATGCACTGTACACTGTCATGCAGGATAGAGCTACGCATTGCCCACTGTGATACCGTGTACACCCACACATTGTAGACTGTAATGCACTGTACACTGTCATGCAGGATAGAGCTACGCATTGCACACTGTGATACCGTGTACACCCACACATTGTAGACTGTAATGCACTGTACACTGTCATGCAGGCTGGAGCTACGCATTGCACACTGTGATACGCTGTCCACTGTCATGCAGAATCCAGCAACGCATTGCACACTGTAATACCATGTACACCAACACATTGTAGAATGTAATGCATTATACGCAGTATACATGTCCAGATATTCAAAGATTAGCCATGAAGGCCTAGCTGGTTTCCTATTTGGTGACCGCAGATAGCCGAATAACGCTACACTGCATCCAGGCAGCTCTGGGAGGGTGTCATATGACATCCTGGCAGAACGCGCTCTCCGTGATTGCTGTGTCCTAAGGACACAGCTGATCACGTGATGTGGTGAAGGCCAATCACAGCGGCTTTTTACCATGTGATCAGCCATGTCCAATGACACGCTGATCACCGGGAAATGCATTTGCCGGGTCTTGGCTGCACTTTCATCACGCTGTCAGAATGTGTGGAAAGTACTGCCGAGAACCAGCAGTTATCAAAGCAGGGGTCGGCCCCGATGATCAGTGCCCACCAGCGCCACCCAACAGTTCCGCCCACCTGTGGCCAGCAGTGCCGCCCACCAGTGCTGCCTCATCAACGCACATCAGTGTTGCTAAATTACCAGTTTACCAAATGTTATAATATAAACAGACTTTTATTCATTATGAGCTATTTTGTGGTTTATCGAGCAAAAAGTAAAACTCACAGCAGCAAGTCAATACCACCCAAAGAAAGCTCTATTTGTCTGAAAAAACTGATATAAATTTAAGATGGGTACAATGTGGCATGACCGCACAATTGTCATTCAAAGTGTAACAGTGCAGAAAGATGAAAATTGGCCAGGACAGGAAGGGGGTAGGAGTACCCAGTAGGCAAGTGGTTAATATCATTGACCCATCAATACCCAGGAGCTAATGTGCAGATAAGTAGCATGTGCACCAAGTGAGATTCTGCTAGGCCCCACCCACAAAATTACAATTACCTGTCCCTCACATGTTATAAACATATTTGCAATGGCCACACTTACTTTACATATAAGGATCATCTCCTCAGTTGAGAACTGTGCTCTCGCCATGTCCAAATGCCAATAAAGTTATCAAAATTTTCAACCAACACAAAACCTCCATCCACTTACACTCCCCACAACCACTTCCGGGTGCGCGCGCACGTGATGACGGACTTCCAGGATAGCCGTTCATGCGCCATGCGGACACCTGTTTGGTGCTTATTTGTTTGCAATCGCACATTTCTATGCACGGCTATGATAGCTTTCGCGAATGTGTGTTTCTTATTGATTTGTTTTTTTTAACCTTAGCTAATATTTGTTGCCAAAGGCCAAAAATCAACAAAGTGTGGACGATTTTATTACTGTAAATCGAATTGTAGAAAACTTGTAGCTGGCTGCACAGTGAATGTGACATTCATTAGTACAGAACAATATTGTGGTGCAAGTGGGTTTTCTTTTTTTTTTGGTTTTGAAAAAGCCAGTTTACACACACTTGCATATTCACACTCATATAATCTGCTCAAATGTAGCTTGTAAAAGTATACAAAGTAACTATTAAGGTTGTTCATATATTGAACATAAAATAAACACAAAAACATCGGTCAAACATTTATTGATCAAATATATCTTCATTTATTTGGTCAGCAGGAACAAGTAGGTATAGTCAATATCTTGGTGAGTCACAAAAAGAATAGGATTGATGTGGCAAAAATAAAACACTCCTGCTCATAAGAGCTTACAATCTAAAGATACTTCTAATGAACTGTGTGTGCTCAGGTTATAGCAGGAAACGAAGGGGAAGAGGAATCAAGTAACATTTTCGTGCACATAAGATTTACTTACACAATCACGTAGTATAAAGATCCATTCACAAAAAAAAGTCTACAGATCAAAATATCAAGAAAACAAAGCATGTGAAAAAAAACCCTCCCACCTCTACAAATCCCCTCCCACCTCTACAAATCCCCTACACATACATTTGTCAGCAGGTTTGTCAGAAAAATGCATTGGAGTCTAAATAAGCAAGCAAAATTAAAACAAGAGCAGATTTTAAACAAAACGATTGACATGTGTAAGGCTTTCAATGCAAAGAGAAAAAACACAATCATTGTGCAATAACACACAAACACACTTTACAAGGCCAAAAATATGCAAACATTTCCAGCCCACTTCCAAACACAGCCTGAGTGGTGTCTGGGGCAATTCAGCACAAAATCTCTTCTTCCCCCAAACCACTACAAGCAAGGACTTAGTCACAAACCACCCGGCCTAGTAACAGGCCAAATCACTCCCTACTGCACGTCTTTATATAAGCTAGGTTGTATTTGGAGCGTGCCAGACAAGGCCCCACACCCAATGAAGCCTCACCCACCACTGACCTTAAGTTGGTCAGTGAAAGTGTTTTCACCTGATGAATCCGCTTCCTACCTGCATTAACCCTTGGTATACAGGCCCCACAAATCAGAAAGATATATACAGTGAAATGTACGTGTGCAGCATACAACAGAACATTGAGCAGGGATGTGAAAGGGAACCCCAATTGGAACCTTTATTGCTACTATGGTCACAATTCCCTCCAGATTCTCACATGAGTTAAGACAGTCACATGACCACATCTTGTATGCGATATTGAAAATGACAAATCGATTTGACTAGTATGGTGAATTTCCCATCAATTGGCGAAACACTCCAGAAATCAAACATCACCAAACATTACACTCTGGGCAAAGCGGATTTACAAATCATGCGACTTACAGTAATGTTGACCATTTCAATGCAATTTTCAAAGACATCTGACACAGATCTCTATGCAAATTGCCACTAAAGTAGAACATGTACTACTTAAGAAATCAGTGTTTGAAACACACCCATATGGTCGCTCTAATACAGTGTTTCTCAACTCCAGTCCTCCTGGACCCCCAACAGGTCATGTTTTCAGGATTTCCCTCAGATGAAACAGCTGTGGTAATTACTAAGGCAGTGAAACTGATCAAATCACCTGTGCAAAATAATGGAAATCCTGAAAACATGACCTGTTGGGGGTCCATGAGGACTGGAGTTGAGAAACACTGCTCTAATAGCAGACAATAGGGTGCGACTTTGCAGACGATTTACAACTTGCATGCTGTGCAAATCACATGCCAAGTCCCACTCAATGTGCACGCTATTGTATCGTTCATATTGTTGTGGTTCAAACTTGGTCGTAGCCGCAAGTAATAATAGAGTAATGAATACACTACTTTTCATGCAATTTGCTGAGAGATCGGTGTCGGATGTCTTGCAAATTGCACTTGAAATCACCATGTACCCCGACTTTGAAATCATGCAACTTCTATGCAAGTCACATGATGTGACTGTGGTGTCAATAACACCACTTAGAAATCTGCTTTAATGTGACCGGGTGGCCCCCAGTAACATTGTTTGGGATTGCCATGCAATTGGCATGACAGGCGACTTGCAAATCGTAGACCAAGTCGCACCCTATTGGCCACTGTAGGCTCTGTTCACATCCAATTGGATTGTGAACTCGTGCAACTTCACTGTAAGTTGGGCAATTGCCGCATCGGATTAGATGTGACAGTGGTGTTGGCCCCCAGTAACATTGGGTGCAATTTGCCATGCAAAGAGCAAGCTGCTGGCCATGCCAATCACATGACAAGTCGCATCCAGGGTGTGCAATTTCAGGAGTGATTTGTGCATTGACATCGTACCTGATATTGGATATAATGAATGTGAATGTGAGTGTATTAACATACGCCATTTGTTGCAGCGAGAGTTCAAAGGTATTTGAGAATTGTGGCCAATTATTAGCAATTTAACACAATTGAAAACACAACTAGTTAGTAATTCTCTAGAAAACACAGTAAAATTGGCAACTTAAAGAGTAATTTTCAATTGCATATAGTGTGAGCGAAGCAGGAAAATCAACAAAGGAAATAAATCTTTGAAGGCGTGCGGTACCTGCCTGCTGGGATACGGGTCTGCTATGCATTTGGGGGAAAAATGCACGCCAGGATTTGTGACAAGTTTGATGTGTGGATTCACCAACCAAGTCTTTTCTCTCTCGCTCACTCTTCTGAATGTCTCTCTTTATCACTCTTCAGTATGTATATCTCGCTCACTCTTCTTCGTCTCACTGGCTCGCTCTTCTCTCTCTCTGTCAGCTCTTTGCTTGCCAAATCCTTCACAAAAGTGGGTGGAGTGTAAACCATCCTTATCAAATCTATTAGTAGTCCAGGCCCTTACTTTATCCCATTGTATGACATTCACATAAGGTGCAGCTTTGAAGGTGTTTCAACAGACAAGGCCTCATTCTAATTCACATTTTAGGGATCATTTAGACAGAAAGCAAAGATGTTGCCAGAACATCTATTTGAAGACAGCCACACATGGAGATCATGCTACTTCCTTGGCGTGGTTGGGATTCAAACCGACAACCCTAGAGTTGTGAGGCAGTAGTGCTAACCACTAATCCACGGAGCTACATTGCTAATCCAGCCTGTATTTCTGTGCTGTGAATCAATCCTAAATCCCTGGGCAAGGTCAGTGTAACTACCAGATATCTCCAATGTGACACAAATGTTATGCTATGTTACCAATTCAGATGTATGTTGGTTCTATGTATCCCAATACAAAGGATTGCAATACTAATACAGGCGTACCTCGGTTTACCAACGCCTCAGGGAACGTCATATTTGGGGTACAAATGCCAAACCATTTCAGTTCATTGTTCTGTTTACAAATGTTTGAATAATTTGGTACGGGCACGTGGCCTGGTATGGTTCAGGAAGGGGGGGGGGGGCGCTCGCTCGTCCCCCCCCCCTTTCCTGACCTGCCGGGCTGCATGCTCGGATAAGTATGTGTTATGGATTTTGGGGGGTACCCCATGCTGTTTTTTATACCCCTTAACATCCATACGAGACCCGAAGGGCTTAGTATGGATGGGAGGGGGGACCCCACGCCGGTTATTTAAAACACTGTTTATAATGCCCTGCAATACTTTGACATTCAACTGTCAGTGGGGAACTCCGCCGACAGCTGAAACATGAGCGCTGCATTGGTTTTCACTACTAAAATGCCGCATGAGTTGATAACATATCATGCGGGATTGTAGGAGCAACAGCCATGTGTTAATGTTTCAGCTGTCAGCGGGGTTCCCCACTGACAGCTGAATGTAAAATAATTCCCTTTATTGCAGAAATAATAAAAAAAAAGCATGGGGTCCCCCCTCCCATCTGTACCAAGCCCTTCGGATCTGGTATGGATATTAAGGGGGAACTCCATGCTGAAATTTAAAAAAAAACAGCGTGGGTCCCCCTCAATACCCATACCAGACCCTTATCCGAGCATGCAGCCCGGCAGGTCAGAAAAGGGGGGGGACCCTGTACTGTGTTTTTTTTACACCACACTTTTTTTTTTGTGAAGGAGTCTGCGGGAGCATGTACCGCAGACTCCTTCACGTAGGGGGCGGGATCTGGGGGCCCCCTTGTTAAAGGGGGCTTCCAGATTCTGATAAGCCCCCCGCCCGCAGACCCCCACAACCACCAGCCAGGGTTGTGGGGAAGAGGCCCTTGTCCTCATCAACATGGGGACAAGGTGCTTTGGGGGGGGAGCCCCCCCTGCCCCAAAGCACCCCCCCATGTTGAGGGCATGTGGCCTGGTATGGTTCAGGTTTTCTGACCTGCCGGGCTGCATGCTCGGATAAGGGTCTGGTATGGATATTGAGGGGGACCCACGCTGTTTTTTTTTTAAATTTCAGCGTGGAGTTCCCCCTTAATATCCATACCAGACCTGAAGGGCTTGGTAAGGATGAGAGGGGGGACCCACGCTGTTTTTTTTTTGTTTTTTTTTATTGCGGACCTTTATTTTTACATTCAGCTGTCAAAATAAATATTATCTAGACCTTTGAAATAAGTAAAATCATTACAGAAATAATTATAAAGTATAAGAAACAAAAATAGAATCACTAGAACTAAGGAAATCAAATTAGATTACATGAAGATATGCCGAGTGCTGTTTATTAAACACAATAGACGCGAGCGAGTGCCGGCTGTCAGAGGAATCCACAGTAAGATTCACTATTAGGCAGTGGCTAAAAAGCAAACGCCCATGGCAGAAGTCTAAAATGTGTTCTGCACATGCTCAGTTGTATCTGCCAAAGACACTGCACGGGCGTCTAGATTTTTACTGTGTCGATTTCCTTCAAAAAAACGATTTTTAACACATTCTTAATTTTTTTGGAAATAGCAGATATTGTTTAAAGTGAAGTCCTGATATTTGGCAAAGCAAATTTCTAAGTGAACATGTCTCTGCAGTGATTTTTCATGGTGTTAGACTTGCTTCTTAGCAAGTCTGCTTTGTGAGTCTGATTCCGGGCGTGTGTCTTTTTGTGAATTAGATTGGACATCTGCTTATGGGCTCTGGTCAATAGTGAATTAGGCTGGCCATACATTATACAATTATCTGCAGATTTTTGGTTTAGATTTACCAAAAACCATATAATATGAGGTCAAACCTAAACAACACTTTCAGTTGTATCCAATTAGGCAGGCCCTTGCACTACATAGTTGAAGGTAAATCTAAAGGAAATTGGGCAGAAAATCTGCAGATAATTGTATAATGTATGGCCAGCCTTAGGTTGCAGGGTAAAAAATAGACAGACACCCATGAAAATTGGGCTTAAGCCCATGAATATGCGCCCACGCCCAATAGTGAATCAGGGCCAATATGTCTTTCAGCAGATAGCTTAGGGTGACTGCTTTCCGAAAAGGGGTCATTTGGGGGTGTTTGTTCTATCCTGGTATTTTAGCACCTCAAGAGATGTGATGGGCGGTCAGAAAGTAAAAGCTGTGTAAATTTCAAATTATCTATACCATAGTTTGTAGACCCTATAACTTTCACACAAAGCAATCAATATACACTTATTGGGATTTTTTTTACCAAAAACATGGAGCAGAATACATTTTGGCTTAAATTTATGACTAACTTTGAGTTTACGATATATTTTTTATAGCTGAAAGTAGAAAATATTGTTTTTTTTCATAATTTTCGTGGTTTTTTTGTTGATAGCGCAAAAAATAAAAAGCGCACAGGTGATCAAATACCCCCAAAAGAAAGCTCTATTTGTGTGAAAAAAAGGAGGTAAATTTCGTTTGGGTACAGCATTGCATGACCGCGCAATTATCATTTGAATTAGTGCAGCGCTGTATAGCAAAAAAAGGCATAAATTACAGTATCTATACCATAGTTTGTAGACGCTATAACGTTCACACAAAGCAATCAATATACACTTATTGGGATTTTTTTACCAAAAACATGGAGCAAAACACATTTTGGCTTAAATTTATAACTAACTTTGAGTTTACGATATATTTTTTATAGCTGTAAAGTAGAAAATATTGGTTTTTTTTCAAAATTTTTGTGTTTTTTTGTTTATAGCACAAAAAATAAAAAGCGCACAGATGATAAAATACCACCAAAAGAAAGCTTTATTTGTGTGAAAAAAAAGACGTAAATTTCGTTTGGGTACTGCATTGCATGACCGCGCAATTATCATTTGAATTAGTGCAGCGCCAAACAGCAAAAAAAGGCCTGGTCATTAAGGAGGGTAAATCCTCAGGAGCTCAAGTGGTTAAATACCACCAACAGAAAGCTCTAGTTGTGTGAAAAAAAGGTCAAATTTTAGTTTGGGTACAATGTTGTATGAGCGCGCAATTGTCATTCAAAGTGTGAGAGCGCTGAAAGCTGAAAATTGGCCTGGGCAGGAAGAGGGTAAAAGTGCCCGGTATGGAAGCGGTTAAGCACTGAGCTATAGCTACTTGACATTGGGCAAGTGACAGTTGGCCGTTTTTGAAAACAAGGGTCAGTTTGACAGAGTCTATACCTGGTAACCTCCATAGCACAGTAGGGAGAGTGCCCGTCCAAAGAGTGCATGGTCGTAGGTTCGAGGCTTACCTCTGCCAAGCGCGTCTATGTATGTACTGGACATGAGATAAATGGAAGTTACTAAATTTTTTTTTTTTTTGGGCTTTGTTTTTTTTTTTAACATTCATTTTCTCTCATTTTATCCATTTGGAAAGCCTTTCATGGTCCCAGTGTGGGTAAAAGAGTCCAGACTGGAAGTGGTTAACCACTTGAGCTCCTGAGGATTTACCCCCCTTAATGACCAGGCCTTTTTTTGCTGTTTGGCGCTGCACTAATTCAAATGATAATTGCGCGGTCATGCAATGCTGTACCCAAACGAAATTTACCTCCTTTTTTTCACACAAATAGAGCTTTCTTTTGGTGGTATTTTATCACCTGTGCGCTTTTTATTTTTTGCGCTATAAACAAAAAAAACACAAAAATTAAAAAAAAAACCTATATTTTCTACTTTCAGCTATAAAAAATATATCGTAAACTCAAAGTTAGTCATAAATTTAAGCCAAAATGTATTCTGCTCCATGTTTTTGGTAAAAAAAAATCCCAATAAGTGTATATTGATTGCTTTGTGTGAAAGTTATAGAATCTACAAACTATGGTATAGATAATTTGAAATTTACACAGCTTTTACTTTCTGACCGCCCATCACATCTCTTGAGGTGCTAAAATACCAGGATAGAACAAACACCCCCCAAATGACCCCTTTTCGGAAAGCAGACACCCTAAGCTATCTGCTGAAAGACATATTGGCCTTGATTCACTAAGATGTGAGTGTATTAGCAGAGACTGACCATTCAGGCAGAATCCGGTCAATCAATCAGTCGTCTGACCAGCGTCTAGCAAGCTCATTGACGAGCGTCTACTGACTACTTTGCTATCACTAAATGTGGTATCCCGTCTGGCACATTTTTAGGTGCAATACCGGATATGTTCGCTAGATGGCGCACAAGCGCGGGCTTTATTAACATTGGCGTTCTTATGATGGCAAAATAGAATTCTTAGAATGTAATAAATAGTACACCTGTATTAGAAGTTTCTATTTTCTTCTATTTCTTTTCTTGCTGTGTCTCCAAAATGATCAGGAAACTAATGCATTTACTAATGAATGTCATACATTCTGTACTCAAATGTTAAACATTTTCACACTTATATCTCAAATAATTTATATACTTCTAATTTCCCAATATAATTATATATCTTCATTCTCTTTAATCACGTAACTATTCTATGGTAAAGACAAGTGCAGCGCTATAAATGCATGTGATCAATAATGAACGCATGTAAAAACCAAAAAGTGCAAAGAATTGCAACAATGATGTAATATTGTAAATGGTGCTAAAATAAGTTCATAGAATCATTCCTGAATAATGGAATGTCCTTCGTGTGAGAGTACCAACTCAGAGAGTGCCTATGAATGGCACGTGTGGTCTCGTGGATGAATGTTACTTGCGTACTGTTCTTCTGCCAATTAGGAAATGTGCAAGTTTCATGCCGTGTATATTTCATTGTAACTTTTTCTCTTTTAAATCTGTCTCCTTATACAACTTGACCCCCTCCCCCACCCCATCATCACCTGTCCCATATGCAAATCTATGGATCACCGCCCCACTCTTTAACTATCTATTTACTGATCAAGTGAATGTGTCTCATTTTCTATCAGCTACAGCTCAGATCTCACATTATTATACAATTGCTGATTGTATCTCACCACTAGTCTGATTGAATTCACAATTCCTGGTCAGTCCTGTTCCCTGACCTCTAATAACCTTTAGGGCCAGTTCACACTACATGTGTTTCAGTTGCTTTTTCAGCATCACAAACGCACAGAAAGAAGGTTATATGGTTGTCAATGTCATAGTTCACATCAGCGCTTGCATTTTCAATGCATTGCAGGTGCTGTAAACAAAGTTGACCACGCTGCATTGTTTCTGCACAGAACTGTACTGGAACACATTGAAACGTCCTTGAATGTACTAAAACGCACATGTCCCTAACTACATTGAATACAAAGAAAATAGAAAAAAATAAGTGGAAGGGATACAAAAATGCAATGTAAACATGTCCAAAACGCATCCAAAATGTACTGGAACACACTAAACATGCATGCCAAAAGGGCATGAAAAAAACCCATCAGGAACACATCTAGACTGTTTCTATAGTGTGAACCAGCCCTTAGGACTTGTTCACACCATTGGTGGTGCAAAAACGCATGCAAGAACACACATTTTCCAGCACAGCAAAGAAATGCAATGCCCTATGTAGATGTGCGCAGGTACCATGATGAAAACGTTGTTGCACCTACACACGTCTATTAAAAACAGCCCCATTCACAGCCACAAATACGCATGGCACCACACTACTGTGCGGTTAGGTGCGACACACTTGGAAAATAACATAAAAATAAGCCAACATGGCTAAAACATATCTTGAAAATATGGGGACTCTGATATCCGGCGACAGTCCGTTCACGAACGAGAAGCAATTCTGCACCCCTAAAACCAACATAGAGGAAAGGGATGGTCAAATTGCTGTGCTGCTTCCAAACCACCTCTGGCATGCCAGGGTCATTATGCAGGTCCTCGATGCCAATTCTTGCCTGCGGCCACAAAATATCCACTGGCCACAAGTGAAGGTGAGTGGAGGACGTGAAGGTGGATTTCTACCAGCTTCAACCGCAAGCAGTACCACTCCTGAAAAATGAGAACAAATAATCATTGACACGTCATCATGACAGTCAATTCTCAGTGCAGGCTATCTAGAGTGTCTTTCATTTTTAACCATTTCAAGAGTTCAAGGAAACATTCTTGGAGCATCTACTGTGTTTGGAAAGGCCAAAGGTCCCCCCCCTCCCCCAGGCACACTAATGCTTATGCAGGCCATAGACGGGGAGAAAAACAGCAGATTTTTCTTTTAAAAAATGAAAAATCGGTTGTTCAAGCGGCCGATGTTACTAGCAATGGTAAAAAAAAAACAAATCGGCCGATTTTCATCCCGTCTACAGCCGGCAAAAAGTGTCCCTGCAGAGAGCTCCGCTATTTCTTTGACAGTTCTTTGACATTTATAGCGGTTGCAACAATGTATTTGTATCCATTTCGGATACAGATGTTTTTAATCGGAAACAAATAGATACAATGTTGCAACCGCTGTAAATGTCAAGGAACTGTCAAAGAAATAGCGGAGCTCTCTGCAGGGACACTTTTTGCCATACTGGGATTCCTCTCGTTTTTCATCCTTCTTCTTCCTCTTCTTCTTCTTCTTCATCATCATCCTCTTCTACTTCTTCTTCATCATCATCCTCTTCTTCTTCATCATCATCCTCTTCTTCTTCTTCATCATCATCCTCTTCTTCATCATCCTCTTCTTCTTCATCATCTTCATCATCCTCTTCTTCCTCTTCATCATCTTCTTCTTCTTCATCATCATCATCATCCTCATCATCTTCTTCATCATCATCCTCTTCTTCTTCTTCATCATCATCCTCTTCTTCTTCTTCTTCTTCTTCTTCATCATCATCATCCTCTTCTTCTTCTTCTTCTTCATCATCATCATCCTCTTCTTCTTCCTCTTCATCATCTTCTTCTTCTTCATCATCATCATCCTCATCATCTTCTTCATCATCATCCTCTTCTTCATCATCATCATCATCATCCTCTTCTTCTTCTTCTTCTTCTTCTTCATCATCATCCTCTTCTTCTTCATCATCATCATCATCCTCTTCTTCTTCTTCTTCATCATCATCATCCTCTTCTTCTTCATCATCCTCTTCTTCTTCTTCTTCACCATCATCCTCTTCTTCTTCTTCTTCTTCTTCTTCTTCTTCTTCTTCATCCTCTTCTTCTTCTTCATCATCATCATCCTCTTCTTCTTCATCATCATCTTCTTCATCATCCTCTTCTTCATCGTCTTCTTCTTCATCATCATCACCCTCTGCATCATCATCCTCTTCTTCATCATCATCATCCTTTTCTTCATCATCATCATCCTCTTCTTCATCATCATCCTCTTCTTCTTCATCATCCTCTTCTTCATCACCCTCTTCTTCTTCATCATCTTCTTCATCATCATCATCCTCTTCTTCTTCTTCTTCTTCTTCTTCATCATCATCCTCCTCTTCATCATCTTCTTCTTCTTCATCATCATCATCATCCTCTTCATCATCATCCTCTTCTTCATCATCTTCTTCATCATCCTCTTCTTCTTTTTCTTCTTTTTGTCTTCCTCTTGCAGGTCACTGCTCATGTGCAGATTTTTTATCAGTAAAAAATCGGCCGATTTGCCCATCATTGCCGCGAAAATCGGCCGATCGGCAAATTCTGCCGTTTTTTTCCAACTTTACCGAAAAAAAAAATCTGCCAAAATACCGAAAGACGGCCGAACAAATAGCCCACTAACGATCCGAAAATCGGCCGATTTTCGACCCACCTATGGCCTGCATAAGATATGGTGTGGCCCTAGGGTCAATGTGTGTTTAGAATACTTCCAAAATGCACATACAAAAACACTCCATCCAAATGCATGTTGCATTTCTATAGCATGTTAAACAGAAGAATAACGCACTTACATAATGTTAACATGCGCAAGTAAAAATAGACAAAATCCACATCCTTTTATTCTGGCTTCACATACATGCATTGTGGTCTAACACCGCACTCCTGGGCAAATCACATGCAATTTGTGTGCGTTGCAATTAGAGACAAACATTTTGCACACCTCAAATTGCACCGCATCCGGGCCAAAAATGTGCAGGACCCTTTTTCAGGGTATGCACATGGGTGTGAATAGGCATGCCATCCAATTTGGCAAATCGCAATACGCTTTGTGTACCAATTTTGGTGTGTTGGTAACTTCACCTAGAAAGCCGCAGCAGGTGGCATGAAGGGGTTGCGGTTGCGATGCGGTGCAGCGCTTGCACAGAAAACACTGCAAATTTCACATCGCATCTGTGTGACACCAGAATGTGCCAATATGTGGCTTGACAAAGCACAGTGGTCAGTGCAGATTATTTTCAATCCATGTTTTTTACACTTTTCATTCACTGGTTTAACTCAGGTGATCGTTAATCCCAATTATCTCCGGAGATCACATGCAGCCCCTCAACCATCTACACATATCTCTGGAAATCTATACAGATCTCCTTGAAAAAATGTCTCCTCTCTTCTTCGGAAAACAATTGTCCTCCACCTCATAAACAGGGGGACAGAGAAGACTTCTCCTTGATAACTAAAATCAGATTAATTATCTGTGCTTAATAAACATACACCAATACTGCAAATGCATTGTACTGTCCAAGGCATTGCACACTAATGCATTGCACACTAGAAATGTCAAATGCGTTAGTGTGTACAGTGCATGAGTGTAAAATGCTTTAGTGCACACTGCAGTGTACAACGCATTGCACACTGTAATACACTGTACAATGTAATACCGTGTACACCCACACATTGTACAATGTAATACCGTGTACACCCACACATTGTAGACTAATGCACTGTACACTATCATGTAGGATGGAGCTACGCATTGCACACTGTGATACCGTGTACACCCACACATTGTAGACTGTAATGCACTGTACACTGTCATGCAGGATGGAGCAACGCATTGCCCACTGTGATACCGTGTACACCCACACATTGTAGACTGTAATGCACTGTACACTGTCATGCAGGATAGAGCTACGCATTGCACACTGTGATACCGTGTACACCCACACATTGTAGACTGTAATGCACTGTACACTGTCATGCAGGATAGAGCTACGCATTGCACACTGTGATACCGTGTACACCCACACATTGTAGACTGTAATGCACTGTACACTGTCATGCAGGATAGAGCAACGCATTGCACACTGTGATACCGTGTACACCCACACATTGTAGACTGTAATGCACTGTACACTGTCATGCAGGATAGAGCTACGCATTGCCCACTGTGATACCGTGTACACCCACACATTGTAGACTGTAATGCACTGTACACTGTCATGCAGGATAGAGCTACGCATTGCACACTGTGATACCGTGTACACCCACACATTGTAGACTGTAATGCACTGTACACTGTCATGCAGGCTGGAGCTACGCATTGCACACTGTGATACGCTGTCCACTGTCATGCAGAATCCAGCAACGCATTGCACACTGTAATACCATGTACACCAACACATTGTAGAATGTAATGCATTATACGCAGTATACATGTCCAGATATTCAAAGATTAGCCATGAAGGCCTAGCTGGTTTCCTATTTGGTGACCGCAGATAGCCGAATAACGCTACACTGCATCCAGGCAGCTCTGGGAGGGTGTCATATGACATCCTGGCAGAACGCGCTCTCCGTGATTGCTGTGTCCTAAGGACACAGCTGATCACGTGATGTGGTGAAGGCCAATCACAGCGGCTTTTTACCATGTGATCAGCCATGTCCAATGACACGCTGATCACCGGGAAATGCATTTGCCGGGTCTTGGCTGCACTTTCATCACGCTGTCAGAATGTGTGGAAAGTACTGCCGAGAACCAGCAGTTATCAAAGCAGGGGTCGGCCCCGATGATCAGTGCCCACCAGCGCCACCCAACAGTTCCGCCCACCTGTGGCCAGCAGTGCCGCCCACCAGTGCTGCCTCATCAACGCACATCAGTGTTGCTAAATTACCAGTTTACCAAATGTTATAATATAAACAGACTTTTATTCATTATGAGCTATTTTGTGGTTTATCGAGCAAAAAGTAAAACTCACAGCAGCAAGTCAATACCACCCAAAGAAAGCTCTATTTGTCTGAAAAAACTGATATAAATTTAAGATGGGTACAATGTGGCATGACCGCACAATTGTCATTCAAAGTGTAACAGTGCAGAAAGATGAAAATTGGCCAGGACAGGAAGGGGGTAGGAGTACCCAGTAGGCAAGTGGTTAATATCATTGACCCATCAATACCCAGGAGCTAATGTGCAGATAAGTAGCATGTGCACCAAGTGAGATTCTGCTAGGCCCCACCCACAAAATTACAATTACCTGTCCCTCACATGTTATAAACATATTTGCAATGGCCACACTTACTTTACATATAAGGATCATCTCCTCAGTTGAGAACTGTGCTCTCGCCATGTCCAAATGCCAATAAAGTTATCAAAATTTTCAACCAACACAAAACCTCCATCCACTTACACTCCCCACAACCACTTCCGGGTGCGCGCGCACGTGATGACGGACTTCCAGGATAGCCGTTCATGCGCCATGCGGACACCTGTTTGGTGCTTATTTGTTTGCAATCGCACATTTCTATGCACGGCTATGATAGCTTTCGCGAATGTGTGTTTCTTATTGATTTGTTTTTTTTAACCTTAGCTAATATTTGTTGCCAAAGGCCAAAAATCAACAAAGTGTGGACGATTTTATTACTGTAAATCGAATTGTAGAAAACTTGTAGCTGGCTGCACAGTGAATGTGACATTCATTAGTACAGAACAATATTGTGGTGCAAGTGGGTTTTCTTTTTTTTTTTGGTTTTGAAAAAGCCAGTTTACACACACTTGCATATTCACACTCATATAATCTGCTCAAATGTAGCTTGTAAAAGTATACAAAGTAACTATTAAGGTTGTTCATATATTGAACATAAAATAAACACAAAAACATCGGTCAAACATTTATTGATCAAATATATCTTCATTTATTTGGTCAGCAGGAACAAGTAGGTATAGTCAATATCTTGGTGAGTCACAAAAAGAATAGGATTGATGTGGCAAAAATAAAACACTCCTGCTCATAAGAGCTTACAATCTAAAGATACTTCTAATGAACTGTGTGTGCTCAGGTTATAGCAGGAAACGAAGGGGAAGAGGAATCAAGTAACATTTTCGTGCACATAAGATTTACTTACACAATCACGTAGTATAAAGATCCATTCACAAAAAAAAGTCTACAGATCAAAATATCAAGAAAACAAAGCATGTGAAAAAAAACCCTCCCACCTCTACAAATCCCCTCCCACCTCTACAAATCCCCTACACATACATTTGTCAGCAGGTTTGTCAGAAAAATGCATTGGAGTCTAAATAAGCAAGCAAAATTAAAACAAGAGCAGATTTTAAACAAAACGATTGACATGTGTGAGGCTTTCAATGCAAAGAGAAAAAACACAATCATTGTGCAATAACACACAAACACACTTTACAAGGCCAAAAATATGCAAACATTTCCAGCCCACTTCCAAACACAGCCTGAGTGGTGTCTGGGGCAATTCAGCACAAAATCTCTTCTTCCCCCAAACCACTACAAGCAAGGACTTAGTCACAAACCACCCGGCCTAGTAACAGGCCAAATCACTCCCTACTGCACGTCTTTATATAAGCTAGGTTGTATTTGGAGCGTGCCAAACAAGGCCCCACACCCAATGAAGCCTCACCCACCACTGACCTTAAGTTGGTCAGTGAAAGTGTTTTCACCTGATGAATCCGCTTCCTACCTGCATTAACCCTTGGTATACAGGCCCCACAAATCAGAAAGATATATACAGTGAAATGTACGTGTGCAGCATACAACAGAACATTGAGCAGGGATGTGAAAGGGAACCCCAATTGGAACCTTTATTGCTACTATGGTCACAATTCCCTCCAGATTCTCACATGAGTTAAGACAGTCACATGACCACATCTTGTATGCGATATTGAAAATGACAAATCGATTTGACTAGTATGGTGAATTTCCCATCAATTGGCGAAACACTCCAGAAATCAAACATCACCAAACATTACACTCTGGGCAAAGCGGATTTACAAATCATGCGACTTACAGTAATGTTGACCATTTCAATGCAATTTTCAAAGACATCTGACACAGATCTCTATGCAAATTGCCACTAAAGTAGAACATGTACTACTTAAGAAATCAGTGTTTGAAACACACCCATATGGTCGCTCTAATACAGTGTTTCTCAACTCCAGTCCTCCTGGACCCCCAACAGGTCATGTTTTCAGGATTTCCCTCAGATGAAACAGCTGTGGTAATTACTAAGGCAGTGAAACTGATCAAATCACCTGTGCAAAATAATGGAAATCCTGAAAACATGACCTGTTGGGGGTCCATGAGGACTGGAGTTGAGAAACACTGCTCTAATAGCAGACAATAGGGTGCGACTTTGCAGACGATTTACAACTTGCATGCTGTGCAAATCACATGCCAAGTCCCACTCAATGTGCACGCTATTGTATCGTTCATATTGTTGTGGTTCAAACTTGGTCGTAGCCGCAAGTAATAATAGAGTAATGAATACACTACTTTTCATGCAATTTGCTGAGAGATCGGTGTCGGATGTCTTGCAAATTGCACTTGAAATCACCATGTACCCCGACTTTGAAATCATGCAACTTCTATGCAAGTCACATGATGTGACTGTGGTGTCAATAACACCACTTAGAAATCTGCTTTAATGTGACCGGGTGGCCCCCAGTAACATTGTTTGGGATTGCCATGCAATTGGCATGACAGGCGACTTGCAAATCGTAGACCAAGTCGCACCCTATTGGCCACTGTAGGCTCTGTTCACATCCAATTGGATTGTGAACTCGTGCAACTTCACTGTAAGTTGGGCAATTGCCGCATCGGATTAGATGTGACAGTGGTGTTGGCCCCCAGTAACATTGGGTGCAATTTGCCATGCAAAGAGCAAGCTGCTGGCCATGCCAATCACATGACAAGTCGCATCCAGGGTGTGCAATTTCAGGAGTGATTTGTGCATTGACATCGTACCTGATATTGGATATAATGAATGTGAATGTGAGTGTATTAACATACGCCATTTGTTGCAGCGAGAGTTCAAAGGTATTTGAGAATTGTGGCCAATTATTAGCAATTTAACACAATTGAAAACACAACTAGTTAGTAATTCTCTAGAAAACACAGTAAAATTGGCAACTTAAAGAGTAATTTTCAATTGCATATAGTGTGAGCGAAGCAGGAAAATCAACAAAGGAAATAAATCTTTGAAGGCGTGCGGTACCTGCCTGCTGGGATACGGGTCTGCTATGCATTTGGGGGAAAAATGCACGCCAGGATTTGTGACAAGTTTGATGTGTGGATTCACCAACCAAGTCTTTTCTCTCTCGCTCACTCTTCTGAATGTCTCTCTTTATCACTCTTCAGTATGTATATCTCGCTCACTCTTCTTCGTCTCACTGGCTCGCTCTTCTCTCTCTCTGTCAGCTCTTTGCTTGCCAAATCCTTCACAAAAGTGGGTGGAGTGTAAACCATCCTTATCAAATCTATTAGTAGTCCAGGCCCTTACTTTATCCCATTGTATGACATTCACATAAGGTGCAGCTTTGAAGGTGTTTCAACAGACAAGGCCTCATTCTAATTCACATTTTAGGGATCATTTAGACAGAAAGCAAAGATGTTGCCAGAACATCTATTTGAAGACAGCCACACATGGAGATCATGCTACTTCCTTGGCGTGGTTGGGATTCAAACCGACAACCCTAGAGTTGTGAGGCAGTAGTGCTAACCACTAATCCACGGAGCTACATTGCTAATCCAGCCTGTATTTCTGTGCTGTGAATCAATCCTAAATCCCTGGGCAAGGTCAGTGTAACTACCAGATATCTCCAATGTGACACAAATGTTATGCTATGTTACCAATTCAGATGTATGTTGGTTCTATGTATCCCAATACAAAGGATTGCAATACTAATACAGGCGTACCTCGGTTTACCAACGCCTCAGGGAACGTCATATTTGGGGTACAAATGCCAAACCATTTCAGTTCATTGTTCTGTTTACAAATGTTTGAATAATTTGGTACGGGCACGTGGCCTGATATGGTTCAGGAGGGGGGGGGGGCGCTCGCTCGTCCCCCCCCCCCCTTTCCTGACCTGCCGGGCTGCATGCTCGGATAAGTATGTGTTATGGATTTTGGGGGGTACCCCATGCTGTTTTTTATACCCCTTAACATCCATACGAGACCCGAAGGGCTTAGTATGGATGGGAGGGGGGACCCCACGCCGGTTATTTAAAACACTGTTTATAATGCCCTGCAATACTTTGACATTCAACTGTCAGTGGGGAACTCCGCCGACAGCTGAAACATGAGCGCTGCATTGGTTTTCACTACTAAAATGCCGCATGAGTTGATAACATATCATGCGGGATTGTAGGAGCAACAGCCATGTGTTAATGTTTCAGCTGTCAGCGGGGTTCCCCACTGACAGCTGAATGTAAAATAATTCCCTTTATTGCAGAAATAATAAAAAAAAAGCATGGGGTCCCCCCTCCCATCTGTACCAAGCCCTTCGGATCTGGTATGGATATTAAGGGGGAACTCCATGCTGAAATTTAAAAAAAAACAGCGTGGGTCCCCCTCAATACCCATACCAGACCCTTATCCGAGCATGCAGCCCGGCAGGTCAGAAAAGGGGGGGGACCCTGTACTGTGTTTTTTTTACACCACACTTTTTTTTTTGTGAAGGAGTCTGCGGGAGCATGTACCGCAGACTCCTTCACGTAGGGGGCGGGATCTGGGGGCCCCCTTGTTAAAGGGGGCTTCCAGATTCTGATAAGCCCCCCGCCCGCAGACCCCCACAACCACCAGCCAGGGTTGTGGGGAAGAGGCCCTTGTCCTCATCAACATGGGGACAAGGTGCTTTGGGGGGGGAGCCCCCCCTGCCCCAAAGCACCCCCCCATGTTGAGGGCATGTGGCCTGGTATGGTTCAGGTTTTCTGACCTGCCGGGCTGCATGCTCGGATAAGGGTCTGGTATGGATATTGAGGGGGACCCACGCTGTTTTTTTTTTAAATTTCAGCGTGGAGTTCCCCCTTAATATCCATACCAGACCTGAAGGGCTTGGTAAGGATGAGAGGGGGGACCCACGCTGTTTTTTTTTTTTTTTTTTTATTGCGGACCTTTATTTTTACATTCAGCTGTCAAAATAAATATTATCTAGACCTTTGAAATAAGTAAAATCATTACAGAAATAATTATAAAGTATAAGAAACAAAAATAGAATCACTAGAACTAAGGAAATCAAATTAGATTACATGAAGATATGCCGAGTGCTGTTTATTAAACACAATAGACGCGAGCGAGTGCCGGCTGTCAGAGGAATCCACAGTAAGATTCACTATTAGGCAGTGGCTAAAAAGCAAACGCCCATGGCAGAAGTCTAAAATGTGTTCTGCACATGCTCAGTTGTATCTGCCAAAGACACTGCACGGGCGTCTAGATTTTTACTGTGTCGATTTCCTTCAAAAAAACGATTTTTAACACATTCTTAATTTTTTTGGAAATAGCAGATATTGTTTAAAGTGAAGTCCTGATATTTGGCAAAGCAAATTTCTAAGTGAACATGTCTCTGCAGTGATTTTTCATGGTGTTAGACTTGCTTCTTAGCAAGTCTGCTTTGTGAGTCTGATTCCGGGCGTGTGTCTTTTTGTGAATTAGATTGGACATCTGCTTATGGGCTCTGGTCAATAGTGAATTAGGCTGGCCATACATTATACAATTATCTGCAGATTTTTGGTTTAGATTTACCAAAAACCATATAATATGAGGTCAAACCTAAACAACACTTTCAGTTGTATCCAATTAGGCAGGCCCTTGCACTACATAGTTGAAGGTAAATCTAAAGGAAATTGGGCAGAAAATCTGCAGATAATTGTATAATGTATGGCCAGCCTTAGGTTGCAGGGTAAAAAATAGACAGACACCCATGAAAATTGGGCTTAAGCCCATGAATATGCGCCCACGCCCAATAGTGAATCAGGGCCAATATGTCTTTCAGCAGATAGCTTAGGGTGACTGCTTTCCGAAAAGGGGTCATTTGGGGGTGTTTGTTCTATCCTGGTATTTTAGCACCTCAAGAGATGTGATGGGCGGTCAGAAAGTAAAAGCTGTGTAAATTTCAAATTATCTATACCATAGTTTGTAGACCCTATAACTTTCACACAAAGCAATCAATATACACTTATTGGGATTTTTTTTACCAAAAACATGGAGCAGAATACATTTTGGCTTAAATTTATGACTAACTTTGAGTTTACGATATATTTTTTATAGCTGAAAGTAGAAAATATTGTTTTTTTTCATAATTTTCGTGTTTTTTTTGTTGATAGCGCAAAAAATAAAAAGCGCACAGGTGATCAAATACCCCCAAAAGAAAGCTCTATTTGTGCGAAAAAAAGGAGGTAAATTTCGTTTGGGTACAGCATTGCATGACCGCGCAATTATCATTTGAATTAGTGCAGCGCTGTATAGCAAAAAAAGGCATAAATTACAGTATCTATACCATAGTTTGTAGACGCTATAACGTTCACACAAAGCAATCAATATACACTTATTGGGATTTTTTTACCAAAAACATGGAGCAGAACACATTTTGGCTTAAATTTATAACTAACTTTGAGTTTACGATATATTTTTTATAGCTGTAAAGTAGAAAATATTGTTTTTTTTTCAAAATTTTTGTGTTTTTTTGTTTATAGCGCAAAAAATAAAAAGCACACAGATGATAAAATACCACCAAAAGAAAGCTTTATTTGTGTGAAAAAAAAGACGTAAATTTCGTTTGGGTACTGCATTGCATGACCGCGCAATTATCATTTGAATTAGTGCAGCGCCAAACAGCAAAAAAAGGCCTGGTCATTAAGGAGGGTAAATCCTCAGGAGCTCAAGTGGTTAAATACCACCAACAGAAAGCTCTAGTTGTGTGAAAAAAAGGTCAAATTTTAGTTTGGGTACAATGTTGTATGAGCGCGCAATTGTCATTCAAAGTGTGAGAGCGCTGAAAGCTGAAAATTGGCCTGGGCAGGAAGAGGGTAAAAGTGCCCGGTATGGAAGCGGTTAAGCACTGAGCTATAGCTACTTGACATTGGGCAAGTGACAGTTGGCCGTTTTTGAAAACAAGGGTCAGTTTGACAGAGTCTATACCTGGTAACCTCCATAGCACAGTAGGGAGAGTGCCCGTCCAAAGAGTGCATGGTCGTAGGTTCGAGGCTTACCTCTGCCAAGCGCGTCTATGTATGTACTGGACATGAGATAAATGGAAGTTACTAAATTTTTTTTTTTTTTGGGCTTTGTTTTTTTTTTTAACATTCATTTTCTCTCATTTTATCCATTTGGAAAGCCTTTCATGGTCCCAGTGTGGGTAAAAGAGTCCAGACTGGAAGTGGTTAACCACTTGAGCTCCTGAGGATTTACCCCCCTTAATGACCAGGCCTTTTTTTGCTGTTTGGCGCTGCACTAATTCAAATGATAATTGCGCGGTCATGCAATGCTGTACCCAAACGAAATTTACCTCCTTTTTTTCACACAAATAGAGCTTTCTTTTGGTGGTATTTTATCACCTGTGCGCTTTTTATTTTTTGCGCTATAAACAAAAAAAACACAAAAATTAAAAAAAAAACCTATATTTTCTACTTTCAGCTATAAAAAATATATCGTAAACTCAAAGTTAGTCATAAATTTAAGCCAAAATGTATTCTGCTCCATGTTTTTGGTAAAAAAAAATCCCAATAAGTGTATATTGATTGCTTTGTGTGAAAGTTATAGAATCTACAAACTATGGTATAGATAATTTGAAATTTACACAGCTTTTACTTTCTGACCGCCCATCACATCTCTTGAGGTGCTAAAATACCAGGATAGAACAAACACCCCCCAAATGACCCCTTTTCGGAAAGCAGACACCCTAAGCTATCTGCTGAAAGACATATTGGCCTTGATTCACTAAGATGTGAGTGTATTAGCAGAGACTGACCATTCAGGCAGAATCCGGTCAATCAATCAGTCGTCTGACCAGCGTCTAGCAAGCTCATTGACGAGCGTCTACTGACTACTTTGCTATCACTAAATGTGGTATCCCGTCTGGCACATTTTTAGGTGCAATACCGGATATGTTCGCTAGATGGCGCACAAGCGCGGGCTTTATTAACATTGGCGTTCTTATGATGGCAAAATAGAATTCTTAGAATGTAATAAATAGTACACCTGTATTAGAAGTTTCTATTTTCTTCTATTTCTTTTCTTGCTGTGTCTCCAAAATGATCAGGAAACTAATGCATTTACTAATGAATGTCATACATTCTGTACTCAAATGTTAAACATTTTCACACTTATATCTCAAATAATTTATATACTTCTAATTTCCCAATATAATTATATATCTTCATTCTCTTTAATCACGTAACTATTCTATGGTAAAGACAAGTGCAGCGCTATAAATGCATGTGATCAATAATGAACGCATGTAAAAACCAAAAAGTGCAAAGAATTGCAACAATGATGTAATATTGTAAATGGTGCTAAAATAAGTTCATAGAATCATTCCTGAATAATGGAATGTCCTTCGTGTGAGAGTACCAACTCAGAGAGTGCCTATGAATGGCACGTGTGGTCTCGTGGATGAATGTTACTTGCGTACTGTTCTTCTGCCAATTAGGAAATGTGCAAGTTTCATGCCGTGTATATTTCATTGTAACTTTTTCTCTTTTAAATCTGTCTCCTTATACAACTTGACCCCCTCCCCCACCCCATCATCACCTGTCCCATATGCAAATCTATGGATCACCGCCCCACTCTTTAACTATCTATTTACTGATCAAGTGAATGTGTCTCATTTTCTATCAGCTACAGCTCAGATCTCACATTATTATACAATTGCTGATTGTATCTCACCACTAGTCTGATTGAATTCACAATTCCTGGTCAGTCCTGTTCCCTGACCTCTAATAACCTTTAGGGCCAGTTCACACTACATGTGTTTCAGTTGCTTTTTCAGCATCACAAACGCACAGAAAGAAGGTTATATGGTTGTCAATGTCATAGTTCACATCAGCGCTTGCATTTTCAATGCATTGCAGGTGCTGTAAACAAAGTTGACCACGCTGCATTGTTTCTGCACAGAACTGTACTGGAACACATTGAAACGTCCTTGAATGTACTAAAACGCACATGTCCCTAACTACATTGAATACAAAGAAAATAGAAAAAAATAAGTGGAAGGGATACAAAAATGCAATGTAAACATGTCCAAAACGCATCCAAAATGTACTGGAACACACTAAACATGCATGCCAAAAGGGCATGAAAAAAACCCATCAGGAACACATCTAGACTGTTTCTATAGTGTGAACCAGCCCTTAGGACTTGTTCACACCATTGGTGGTGCAAAAACGCATGCAAGAACACACATTTTCCAGCACAGCAAAGAAATGCAATGCCCTATGTAGATGTGCGCAGGTACCATGATGAAAACGTTGTTGCACCTACACACGTCTATTAAAAACAGCCCCATTCACAGCCACAAATACGCATGGCACCACACTACTGTGCGGTTAGGTGCGACACACTTGGAAAATAACATAAAAATAAGCCAACATGGCTAAAACATATCTTGAAAATATGGGGACTCTGATATCCGGCGACAGTCCGTTCACGAACGAGAAGCAATTCTGCACCCCTAAAACCAACATAGAGGAAAGGGATGGTCAAATTGCTGTGCTGCTTCCAAACCACCTCTGGCATGCCAGGGTCATTATGCAGGTCCTCGATGCCAATTCTTGCCTGCGGCCACAAAATATCCACTGGCCACAAGTGAAGGTGAGTGGAGGACGTGAAGGTGGATTTCTACCAGCTTCAACCGCAAGCAGTACCACTCCTGAAAAATGAGAACAAATAATCATTGACACGTCATCATGACAGTCAATTCTCAGTGCAGGCTATCTAGAGTGTCTTTCATTTTTAACCATTTCAAGAGTTCAAGGAAACATTCTTGGAGCATCTACTGTGTTTGGAAAGGCCAAAGGTCCCCCCCCTCCCCCAGGCACACTAATGCTTATGCAGGCCATAGACGGGGAGAAAAACAGCAGATTTTTCTTTTAAAAAATGAAAAATCGGTTGTTCAAGCGGCCGATGTTACTAGCAATGGTAAAAAAAAAAAATCGGCCGATTTTCATCCCGTCTACAGCCGGCAAAAAGTGTCCCTGCAGAGAGCTCCGCTATTTCTTTGACAGTTCTTTGACATTTATAGCGGTTGCAACAATGTATTTGTATCCATTTCGGATACAGATGTTTTTAATCGGAAACAAATAGATACAATGTTGCAACCGCTGTAAATGTCAAGGAACTGTCAAAGAAATAGCGGAGCTCTCTGCAGGGACACTTTTTGCCATACTGGGATTCCTCTCGTTTTTCATCCTTCTTCTTCCTCTTCTTCTTCTTCTTCATCATCATCCTCTTCTACTTCTTCTTCATCATCATCCTCTTCTTCTTCATCATCATCCTCTTCTTCTTCTTCATCATCATCCTCTTCTTCATCATCCTCTTCTTCTTCATCATCTTCATCATCCTCTTCTTCCTCTTCATCATCTTCTTCTTCTTCATCATCATCATCATCATCCTCATCATCTTCTTCATCATCATCCTCTTCTTCTTCTTCATCATCATCCTCTTCTTCTTCTTCTTCTTCTTCATCATCATCATCCTCTTCTTCTTCCTCTTCATCATCTTCTTCTTCTTCATCATCATCATCCTCATCATCTTCTTCATCATCATCCTCTTCTTCATCATCATCATCCTCTTCTTCTTCTTCTTCTTCATCATCATCCTCTTCTTCTTCATCATCATCATCCTCTTCTTCTTCTTCTTCATCATCATCATCATCCTCTTCTTCTTCATCATCCTCTTCTTCTTCTTCTTCTTCACCATCATCCTCTTCTTCTTCTTCTTCTTCTTCATCCTCTTCTTCTTCTTCATCATCATCATCCTCTTCTTCTTCATCATCATCTTCATCATCATCCTCTTCTTCATCGTCTTCTTCTTCATCATCATCATCACCCTCTGCATCATCATCCTCTTCTTCATCATCATCATCCTTTTCTTCATCATCATCATCCTCTTCTTCTTCTTCATCATCATCCTCTTCTTCTTCATCATCCTCTTCTTCATCACCCTCTTCTTCTTCATCATCTTCTTCATCATCATCATCCTCTTCTTCTTCTTCTTCATCAGCATCCTCCTCTTCATCATCTTCTTCTTCTTCATCATCATCATCATCCTCTTCATCATCATCCTCTTCTTCATCATCTTCTTCATCATCCTCTTCTTCTTTTTCTTCTTTTTGTCTTCCTCTTGCATTTCACTGCTCATGTGCAGATTTTTTATCAGTAAAAAATCGGCCGATTTGCCCATCATTGCCGCGAAAATCGGCCGATCGGCAAATTCGGCCGTTTTTTTCCAACTTTACCGAAAAAAAAAATCTGCCAAAATACCGAAAGACGGCCGAACAAATAGCCCACTAACGATCCGAAAATCGGCCGATTTTCGACCCACCTATGGCCTGCATAAGATATGGTGTGGCCCTAGGGTCAATGTGTGTTTAGAATACTTCCAAAATGCACATACAAAAACACTCCATCCAAATGCATGTTGCATTTCTATAGCATGTTAAACAGAAGAATAACGCACTTACATAATGTTAACATGCGCAAGTAAAAATAGACAAAATCCACATCCTTTTATTCTGGCTTCACATACATGCATTGTGGTCTAACACCGCACTCCTGGGCAAATCACATGCAATTTGTGTGCGTTGCAATTAGAGACAAACATTTTGCACACCTCAAATTGCACCGCATCCGGGCCAAAAATGTGCAGGACCCTTTTTCAGGGTATGCACATGGGTGTGAATAGGCATGCCATCCAATTTGGCAAATCGCAATACGCTTTGTGTACCAATTTTGGTGTGTTGGTAACTTCACCTAGAAAGCCGCAGCAGGTGGCATGAAGGGGTTGCGGTTGTGATGCGGTGCAGCGCTTGCACAGAAAACACTGCAAATTTCACATCGCATCTGTGTGACACCAGAATGTGCCAATATGTGGCTTGACAAAGCACAGTGGTCAGTGCAGATTATTTTCAATCCATGTTTTTTACACTTTTCATTCACTGGTTTAACTCAGGTGATCGTTAATCCCAATTATCTCCGGAGATCACATGCAGCCCCTCAACCATCTACACATATCTCTGGAAATCTATACAGATCTCCTTGAAAAAATGTCTCCTCTCTTCTTCGGAAAACAATTGTCCTCCACCTCATAAACAGGGGGACAGAGAAGACTTCTCCTTGATAACTAAAATCAGATTAATTATCTGTGCTTAATAAACATACACCAATACTGCAAATGCATTGTACTGTCCAAGGCATTGCACACTAATGCATTGCACACTAGAAATGTCAAATGCGTTAGTGTGTACAGTGCATGAGTGTAAAATGCTTTAGTGCACACTGCAGTGTACAACGCATTGCACACTGTAATACACTGTACAATGTAATACCGTGTACACCCACACATTGTACAATGTAATACCGTGTACACCCACACATTGTAGACTAATGCACTGTACACTATCATGTAGGATGGAGCTACGCATTGCACACTGTGATACCGTGTACACCCACACATTGTAGACTGTAATGCACTGTACACTGTCATGCAGGATGGAGCAACGCATTGCCCACTGTGATACCGTGTACACCCACACATTGTAGACTGTAATGCACTGTACACTGTCATGCAGGATAGAGCTACGCATTGCACACTGTGATACCGTGTACACCCACACATTGTAGACTGTAATGCACTGTACACTGTCATGCAGGATAGAGCTACGCATTGCACACTGTGATACCGTGTACACCCACACATTGTAGACTGTAATGCACTGTACACTGTCATGCAGGATAGAGCAACGCATTGCACACTGTGATACCGTGTACACCCACACATTGTAGACTGTAATGCACTGTACACTGTCATGCAGGATAGAGCTACGCATTGCCCACTGTGATACCGTGTACACCCACACATTGTAGACTGTAATGCACTGTACACTGTCATGCAGGATAGAGCTACGCATTGCACACTGTGATACCGTGTACACCCACACATTGTAGACTGTAATGCACTGTACACTGTCATGCAGGCTGGAGCTACGCATTGCACACTGTGATACGCTGTCCACTGTCATGCAGAATCCAGCAACGCATTGCACACTGTAATACCATGTACACCAACACATTGTAGAATGTAATGCATTATACGCAGTATACATGTCCAGATATTCAAAGATTAGCCATGAAGGCCTAGCTGGTTTCCTATTTGGTGACCGCAGATAGCCGAATAACGCTACACTGCATCCAGGCAGCTCTGGGAGGGTGTCATATGACATCCTGGCAGAACGCGCTCTCCGTGATTGCTGTGTCCTAAGGACACAGCTGATCACGTGATGTGGTGAAGGCCAATCACAGCGGCTTTTTACCATGTGATCAGCCATGTCCAATGACACGCTGATCACCGGGAAATGCATTTGCCGGGTCTTGGCTGCACTTTCATCACGCTGTCAGAATGTGTGGAAAGTACTGCCGAGAACCAGCAGTTATCAAAGCAGGGGTCGGCCCCGATGATCAGTGCCCACCAGCGCCACCCAACAGTTCCGCCCACCTGTGGCCAGCAGTGCCGCCCACCAGTGCTGCCTCATCAACGCACATCAGTGTTGCTAAATTACCAGTTTACCAAATGTTATAATATAAACAGACTTTTATTCATTATGAGCTATTTTGTGGTTTATCGAGCAAAAAGTAAAACTCACAGCAGCAAGTCAATACCACCCAAAGAAAGCTCTATTTGTCTGAAAAAACTGATATAAATTTAAGATGGGTACAATGTGGCATGACCGCACAATTGTCATTCAAAGTGTAACAGTGCAGAAAGATGAAAATTGGCCAGGACAGGAAGGGGGTAGGAGTACCCAGTAGGCAAGTGGTTAATATCATTGACCCATCAATACCCAGGAGCTAATGTGCAGATAAGTAGCATGTGCACCAAGTGAGATTCTGCTAGGCCCCACCCACAAAATTACAATTACCTGTCCCTCACATGTTATAAACATATTTGCAATGGCCACACTTACTTTACATATAAGGATCATCTCCTCAGTTGAGAACTGTGCTCTCGCCATGTCCAAATGCCAATAAAGTTATCAAAATTTTCAACCAACACAAAACCTCCATCCACTTACACTCCCCACAACCACTTCCGGGTGCGCGCGCACGTGATGACGGACTTCCAGGATAGCCGTTCATGCGCCATGCGGACACCTGTTTGGTGCTTATTTGTTTGCAATCGCACATTTCTATGCACGGCTATGATAGCTTTCGCAAATGTGTGTTTCTTATTGATTTGTTTTTTTTAACCTTAGCTAATATTTGTTGCCAAAGGCCAAAAATCAACAAAGTGTGGACGATTTTATTACTGTAAATCGAATTGTAGAAAACTTGTAGCTGGCTGCACAGTGAATGTGACATTCATTAGTACAGAACAATATTGTGGTGCAAGTGGGTTTTCTTTTTTTTTTGGTTTTGAAAAAGCCAGTTTACACACACTTGTATATTCACACTCATATAATCTGCTCAAATGTAGCTTGTAAAAGTATACAAAGTAACTATTAAGGTTGTTCATATATTGAACATAAAATAAACACAAAAACATCGGTCAAACATTTATTGATCAAATATATCTTCATTTATTTGGTCAGCAGGAACAAGTAGGTATAGTCAATATCTTGGTGAGTCACAAAAAGAATAGGATTGATGTGGCAAAAATAAAACACTCCTGCTCATAAGAGCTTACAATCTAAAGATACTTCTAATGAACTGTGTGTGCTCAGGTTATAGCAGGAAACGAAGGGGAAGAGGAATCAAGTAACATTTTCGTGCACATAAGATTTACTTACACAATCACGTAGTATAAAGATCCATTCACAAAAAAAAGTCTACAGATCAAAATATCAAGAAAACAAAGCATGTGAAAAAAACCCTCCCACCTCTACAAATCCCCTCCCACCTCTACAAATCCCCTACACATACATTTGTCAGCAGGTTTGTCAGAAAAATGCATTGGAGTCTAAATAAGCAAGCAAAATTAAAACAAGAGCAGATTTTAAACAAAACGATTGACATGTGTGAGGCTTTCAATGCAAAGAGAAAAAACACAATCATTGTGCAATAACACACAAACACACTTTACAAGGCCAAAAATATGCAAACATTTCCAGCCCACTTCCAAACACAGCCTGAGTGGTGTCTGGGGCAATTCAGCACAAAATCTCTTCTTCCCCCAAACCACTACAAGCAAGGACTTAGTCACAAACCACCCGGCCTAGTAACAGGCCAAATCACTCCCTACTGCACGTCTTTATATAAGCTAGGTTGTATTTGGAGCGTGCCAAACAAGGCCCCACACCCAATGAAGCCTCACCCACCACTGACCTTAAGTTGGTCAGTGAAAGTGTTTTCACCTGATGAATCCGCTTCCTACCTGCATTAACCCTTGGTATACAGGCCCCACAAATCAGAAAGATATATACAGTGAAATGTACGTGTGCAGCATACAACAGAACATTGAGCAGGGATGTGAAAGGGAACCCCAATTGGAACCTTTATTGCTACTATGGTCACAATTCCCTCCAGATTCTCACATGAGTTAAGACAGTCACATGACCACATCTTGTATGCGATATTGAAAATGACAAATCGATTTGACTAGTATGGTGAATTTCCCATCAATTGGCGAAACACTCCAGAAATCAAACATCACCAAACATTACACTCTGGGCAAAGCGGATTTACAAATCATGCGACTTACAGTAATGTTGACCATTTCAATGCAATTTTCAAAGACATCTGACACAGATCTCTATGCAAATTGCCACTAAAGTAGAACATGTACTACTTAAGAAATCAGTGTTTGAAACACACCCATATGGTCGCTCTAATACAGTGTTTCTCAACTCCAGTCCTCCTGGACCCCCAACAGGTCATGTTTTCAGGATTTCCCTCAGATGAAACAGCTGTGGTAATTACTAAGGCAGTGAAACTGATCAAATCACCTGTGCAAAATAATGGAAATCCTGAAAACATGACCTGTTGGGGGTCCATGAGGACTGGAGTTGAGAAACACTGCTCTAATAGCAGACAATAGGGTGCGACTTTGCAGACGATTTACAACTTGCATGCTGTGCAAATCACATGCCAAGTCCCACTCAATGTGCACGCTATTGTATCGTTCATATTGTTGTGGTTCAAACTTGGTCGTAGCCGCAAGTAATAATAGAGTAATGAATACACTACTTTTCATGCAATTTGCTGAGAGATCGGTGTCGGATGTCTTGCAAATTGCACTTGAAATCACCATGTACCCCGACTTTGAAATCATGCAACTTCTATGCAAGTCACATGATGTGACTGTGGTGTCAATAACACCACTTAGAAATCTGCTTTAATGTGACCGGGTGGCCCCCAGTAACATTGTTTGGGATTGCCATGCAATTGGCATGACAGGCGACTTGCAAATCGTAGACCAAGTCGCACCCTATTGGCCACTGTAGGCTCTGTTCACATCCAATTGGATTGTGAACTCGTGCAACTTCACTGTAAGTTGGGCAATTGCCGCATCGGATTAGATGTGACAGTGGTGTTGGCCCCCAGTAACATTGGGTGCAATTTGCCATGCAAAGAGCAAGCTGCTGGCCATGCCAATCACATGACAAGTCGCATCCAGGGTGTGCAATTTCAGGAGTGATTTGTGCATTGACATCGTACCTGATATTGGATATAATGAATGTGAATGTGAGTGTATTAACATACGCCATTTGTTGCAGCGAGAGTTCAAAGGTATTTGAGAATTGTGGCCAATTATTAGCAATTTAACACAATTGAAAACACAACTAGTTAGTAATTCTCTAGAAAACACAGTAAAATTGGCAACTTAAAGAGTAATTTTCAATTGCATATAGTGTGAGCGAAGCAGGAAAATCAACAAAGGAAATAAATCTTTGAAGGCGTGCGGTACCTGCCTGCTGGGATACGGGTCTGCTATGCATTTGGGGGAAAAATGCACGCCAGGATTTGTGACAAGTTTGATGTGTGGATTCACCAACCAAGTCTTTTCTCTCTCGCTCACTCTTCTGAATGTCTCTCTTTATCACTCTTCAGTATGTATATCTCGCTCACTCTTCTTCGTCTCACTGGCTCGCTCTTTTCTCTCTCTGTCAGCTCTTTGCTTGCCAAATCCTTCACAAAAGTGGGTGGAGTGTAAACCATCCTTATCAAATCTATTAGTAGTCCAGGCCCTTACTTTATCCCATTGTATGACATTCACATAAGGTGCAGCTTTGAAGGTGTTTCAACAGACAAGGCCTCATTCTAATTCACATTTTAGGGATCATTTAGACAGAAAGCAAAGATGTTGCCAGAACATCTATTTGAAGACAGCCACACATGGAGATCATGCTACTTCCTTGGCGTGGTTGGGATTCAAACCGACAACCCTAGAGTTGTGAGGCAGTAGTGCTAACCACTAATCCACGGAGCTACATTGCTAATCCAGCCTGTATTTCTGTGCTGTGAATCAATCCTAAATCCCTGGGCAAGGTCAGTGTAACTACCAGATATCTCCAATGTGACACAAATGTTATGCTATGTTACCAATTCAGATGTATGTTGGTTCTATGTATCCCAATACAAAGGATTGCAATACTAATACAGGCGTACCTCGGTTTACCAACGCCTCAGGGAACGTCATATTTGGGGTACAAATGCCAAACCATTTCAGTTCATTGTTCTGTTTACAAATGTTTGAATAATTTGGTACGGGCACGTGGCCTGATATGGTTCAGGAGGGGGGGGGGGGCGCTCGCTCGTCCCCCCCCCCCCTTTCCTGACCTGCCGGGCTGCATGCTCGGATAAGTATGTGTTATGGATTTTGGGGGGTACCCCATGCTGTTTTTTATACCCCTTAACATCCATACGAGACCCGAAGGGCTTAGTATGGATGGGAGGGGGGACCCCACGCCGGTTATTTAAAACACTGTTTATAATGCCCTGCAATACTTTGACATTCAACTGTCAGTGGGGAACTCCGCCGACAGCTGAAACATGAGCGCTGCATTGGTTTTCACTACTA
Organism: Staurois parvus; assembly: GCF_062004578.1. NCBI lineage: Eukaryota > Metazoa > Chordata > Amphibia > Anura > Ranidae > Staurois > Staurois parvus. The sequence continues at coordinate 4,256,121 of NW_028318368.1, forward strand.
AAATGCCGCATGAGTTGATAACATATCATGCGGGATTGTAGGAGCAACAGCCATGTGTTAATGTTTCAGCTGTCAGCGGGGTTCCCCACTGACAGCTGAATGTAAAATAATTCCCTTTATTGCAGAAATAATAAAAAAAAAGCATGGGGTCCCCCCTCCCATCTGTACCAAGCCCTTCGGATCTGGTATGGATATTAAGGGGGAACTCCATGCTGAAATTTAAAAAAAAACAGCGTGGGTCCCCCTCAATACCCATACCAGACCCTTATCCGAGCATGCAGCCCGGCAGGTCAGAAAAGGGGGGGGACCCTGTACTGTGTTTTTTTTACACCACACTTTTTTTTTTGTGAAGGAGTCTGCGGGAGCATGTACCGCAGACTCCTTCACGTAGGGGGCGGGATCTGGGGGCCCCCTTGTTAAAGGGGGCTTCCAGATTCTGATAAGCCCCCCGCCCGCAGACCCCCACAACCACCAGCCAGGGTTGTGGGGAAGAGGCCCTTGTCCTCATCAACATGGGGACAAGGTGCTTTGGGGGGGGAGCCCCCCCTGCCCCAAAGCACCCCCCCATGTTGAGGGCATGTGGCCTGGTATGGTTCAGGTTTTCTGACCTGCCGGGCTGCATGCTCGGATAAGGGTCTGGTATGGATATTGAGGGGGACCCACGCTGTTTTTTTTTTAAATTTCAGCATGGAGTTCCCCCTTAATATCCATACCAGACCTGAAGGGCTTGGTAAGGATGAGAGGGGGGACCCACGCTGTTTTTTTTTTTTTTTTTTTATTGCGGACCTTTATTTTTACATTCAGCTGTCAAAATAAATATTATCTAGACCTTTGAAATAAGTAAAATCATTACAGAAATAATTATAAAGTATAAGAAACAAAAATAGAATCACTAGAACTAAGGAAATCAAATTAGATTACATGAAGATATGCCGAGTGCTGTTTATTAAACACAATAGACGCGAGCGAGTGCCGGCTGTCAGAGGAATCCACAGTAAGATTCACTATTAGGCAGTGGCTAAAAAGCAAACGCCCATGGCAGAAGTCTAAAATGTGTTCTGCACATGCTCAGTTGTATCTGCCAAAGACACTGCACGGGCGTCTAGATTTTTACTGTGTCGATTTCCTTCAAAAAAACGATTTTTAACACATTCTTAATTTTTTTGGAAATAGCAGATATTGTTTAAAGTGAAGTCCTGATATTTGGCAAAGCAAATTTCTAAGTGAACATGTCTCTGCAGTGATTTTTCATGGTGTTAGACTTGCTTCTTAGCAAGTCTGCTTTGTGAGTCTGATTCCGGGCGTGTGTCTTTTTGTGAATTAGATTGGACATCTGCTTATGGGCTCTGGTCAATAGTGAATTAGGCTGGCCATACATTATACAATTATCTGCAGATTTTTGGTTTAGATTTACCAAAAACCATATAATATGAGGTCAAACCTAAACAACACTTTCAGTTGTATCCAATTAGGCAGGCCCTTGCACTACATAGTTGAAGGTAAATCTAAAGGAAATTGGGCAGAAAATCTGCAGATAATTGTATAATGTATGGCCAGCCTTAGGTTGCAGGGTAAAAAATAGACAGACACCCATGAAAATTGGGCTTAAGCCCATGAATATGCGCCCACGCCCAATAGTGAATCAGGGCCAATATGTCTTTCAGCAGATAGCTTAGGGTGACTGCTTTCCGAAAAGGGGTCATTTGGGGGTGTTTGTTCTATCCTGGTATTTTAGCACCTCAAGAGATGTGATGGGCGGTCAGAAAGTAAAAGCTGTGTAAATTTCAAATTATCTATACCATAGTTTGTAGACCCTATAACTTTCACACAAAGCAATCAATATACACTTATTGGGATTTTTTTTACCAAAAACATGGAGCAGAATACATTTTGGCTTAAATTTATGACTAACTTTGAGTTTACGATATATTTTTTATAGCTGAAAGTAGAAAATATTGTTTTTTTTCATAATTTTCGTGTTTTTTTTGTTGATAGCGCAAAAAATAAAAAGCGCACAGGTGATCAAATACCCCCAAAAGAAAGCTCTATTTGTGTGAAAAAAAGGAGGTAAATTTCGTTTGGGTACAGCATTGCATGACCGCGCAATTATCATTTGAATTAGTGCAGCGCTGTATAGCAAAAAAAGGCATAAATTACAGTATCTATACCATAGTTTGTAGACGCTATAACGTTCACACAAAGCAATCAATATACACTTATTGGGATTTTTTTACCAAAAACATGGAGCAGAACACATTTTGGCTTAAATTTATAACTAACTTTGAGTTTACGATATATTTTTTATAGCTGTAAAGTAGAAAATATTGGTTTTTTTTCAAAATTTTTGTGTTTTTTTGTTTATAGCGCAAAAAATAAAAAGCGCACAGATGATAAAATACCACCAAAAGAAAGCTTTATTTGTGTGAAAAAAAAGACGTAAATTTCGTTTGGGTACTGCATTGCATGACCGCGCAATTATCATTTGAATTAGTGCAGCGCCAAACAGCAAAAAAAGGCCTGGTCATTAAGGAGGGTAAATCCTCAGGAGCTCAAGTGGTTAAATACCACCAACAGAAAGCTCTAGTTGTGTGAAAAAAAGGTCAAATTTTAGTTTGGGTACAATGTTGTATGAGCGCGCAATTGTCATTCAAAGTGTGAGAGCGCTGAAAGCTGAAAATTGGCCTGGGCAGGAAGAGGGTAAAAGTGCCCGGTATGGAAGCGGTTAAGCACTGAGCTATAGCTACTTGACATTGGGCAAGTGACAGTTGGCCGTTTTTGAAAACAAGGGTCAGTTTGACAGAGTCTATACCTGGTAACCTCCATAGCACAGTAGGGAGAGTGCCCGTCCAAAGAGTGCATGGTCGTAGGTTCGAGGCTTACCTCTGCCAAGCGCGTCTATGTATGTACTGGACATGAGATAAATGGAAGTTACTAAATTTTTTTTTTTTTTGGGCTTTGTTTTTTTTTTTAACATTCATTTTCTCTCATTTTATCCATTTGGAAAGCCTTTCATGGTCCCAGTGTGGGTAAAAGAGTCCAGACTGGAAGTGGTTAACCACTTGAGCTCCTGAGGATTTACCCCCCTTAATGACCAGGCCTTTTTTTGCTGTTTGGCGCTGCACTAATTCAAATGATAATTGCGCGGTCATGCAATGCTGTACCCAAACGAAATTTACCTCCTTTTTTTCACACAAATAGAGCTTTCTTTTGGTGGTATTTTATCACCTGTGCGCTTTTTATTTTTTGCGCTATAAACAAAAAAAACACAAAAATTAAAAAAAAAACCTATATTTTCTACTTTCAGCTATAAAAAATATATCGTAAACTCAAAGTTAGTCATAAATTTAAGCCAAAATGTATTCTGCTCCATGTTTTTGGTAAAAAAAATCCCAATAAGTGTATATTGATTGCTTTGTGTGAAAGTTATAGAATCTACAAACTATGGTATAGATAATTTGAAATTTACACAGCTTTTACTTTCTGACCGCCCATCACATCTCTTGAGGTGCTAAAATACCAGGATAGAACAAACACCCCCAAATGACCCCTTTTCGGAAAGCAGACACCCTAAGCTATCTGCTGAAAGACATATTGGCCTTGATTCACTAAGATGTGAGTGTATTAGCAGAGACTGACCATTCAGGCAGAATCCGGTCAATCAATCAGTCGTCTGACCAGCGTCTAGCAAGCTCATTGACGAGCGTCTACTGACTACTTTGCTATCACTAAATGTGGTATCCCGTCTGGCACATTTTTAGGTGCAATACCGGATATGTTCGCTAGATGGCGCACAAGCGCGGGCTTTATTAACATTGGCGTTCTTATGATGGCAAAATAGAATTCTTAGAATGTAATAAATAGTACACCTGTATTAGAAGTTTCTATTTTCTTCTATTTCTTTTCTTGCTGTGTCTCCAAAATGATCAGGAAACTAATGCATTTACTAATGAATGTCATACATTCTGTACTCAAATGTTAAACATTTTCACACTTATATCTCAAATAATTTATATACTTCTAATTTCCCAATATAATTATATATCTTCATTCTCTTTAATCACGTAACTATTCTATGGTAAAGACAAGTGCAGCGCTATAAATGCATGTGATCAATAATGAACGCATGTAAAAACCAAAAAGTGCAAAGAATTGCAACAATGATGTAATATTGTAAATGGTGCTAAAATAAGTTCATAGAATCATTCCTGAATAATGGAATGTCCTTCGTGTGAGAGTACCAACTCAGAGAGTGCCTATGAATGGCACGTGTGGTCTCGTGGATGAATGTTACTTGCGTACTGTTCTTCTGCCAATTAGGAAATGTGCAAGTTTCATGCCGTGTATATTTCATTGTAACTTTTTCTCTTTTAAATCTGTCTCCTTATACAACTTGACCCCCTCCCCCACCCCATCATCACCTGTCCCATATGCAAATCTATGGATCACCGCCCCACTCTTTAACTATCTATTTACTGATCAAGTGAATGTGTCTCATTTTCTATCAGCTACAGCTCAGATCTCACATTATTATACAATTGCTGATTGTATCTCACCACTAGTCTGATTGAATTCACAATTCCTGGTCAGTCCTGTTCCCTGACCTCTAATAACCTTTAGGGCCAGTTCACACTACATGTGTTTCAGTTGCTTTTTCAGCATCACAAACGCACAGAAAGAAGGTTATATGGTTGTCAATGTCATAGTTCACATCAGCGCTTGCATTTTCAATGCATTGCAGGTGCTGTAAACAAAGTTGACCACGCTGCATTGTTTCTGCACAGAACTGTACTGGAACACATTGAAACGTCCTTGAATGTACTAAAACGCACATGTCCCTAACTACATTGAATACAAAGAAAATAGAAAAAAATAAGTGGAAGGGATACAAAAATGCAATGTAAACATGTCCAAAACGCATCCAAAATGTACTGGAACACACTAAACATGCATGCCAAAAGGGCATGAAAAAAACCCATCAGGAACACATCTAGACTGTTTCTATAGTGTGAACCAGCCCTTAGGACTTGTTCACACCATTGGTGGTGCAAAAACGCATGCAAGAACACACATTTTCCAGCACAGCAAAGAAATGCAATGCCCTATGTAGATGTGCGCAGGTACCATGATGAAAACGTTGTTGCACCTACACACGTCTATTAAAAACAGCCCCATTCACAGCCACAAATACGCATGGCACCACACTACTGTGCGGTTAGGTGCGACACACTTGGAAAATAACATAAAAATAAGCCAACATGGCTAAAACATATCTTGAAAATATGGGGACTCTGATATCCGGCGACAGTCCGTTCACGAACGAGAAGCAATTCTGCACCCCTAAAACCAACATAGAGGAAAGGGATGGTCAAATTGCTGTGCTGCTTCCAAACCACCTCTGGCATGCCAGGGTCATTATGCAGGTCCTCGATGCCAATTCTTGCCTGCGGCCACAAAATATCCACTGGCCACAAGTGAAGGTGAGTGGAGGACGTGAAGGTGGATTTCTACCAGCTTCAACCGCAAGCAGTACCACTCCTGAAAAATGAGAACAAATAATCATTGACACGTCATCATGACAGTCAATTCTCAGTGCAGGCTATCTAGAGTGTCTTTCATTTTTAACCATTTCAAGAGTTCAAGGAAACATTCTTGGAGCATCTACTGTGTTTGGAAAGGCCAAAGGTCCCCCCCCTCCCCCAGGCACACTAATGCTTATGCAGGCCATAGACGGGGAGAAAAACAGCAGATTTTTCTTTTAAAAAATGAAAAATCGGTTGTTCAAGCGGCCGATGTTACTAGCAATGGTAAAAAAAAAAAATCGGCCGATTTTCATCCCGTCTACAGCCGGCAAAAAGTGTCCCTGCAGAGAGCTCCGCTATTTCTTTGACAGTTCTTTGACATTTATAGCGGTTGCAACAATGTATTTGTATCCATTTCGGATACAGATGTTTTTAATCGGAAACAAATAGATACAATGTTGCAACCGCTGTAAATGTCAAGGAACTGTCAAAGAAATAGCGGAGCTCTCTGCAGGGACACTTTTTGCCATACTGGGATTCCTCTCGTTTTTCATCCTTCTTCTTCCTCTTCTTCTTCTTCTTCATCATCATCCTCTTCTACTTCTTCTTCATCATCATCCTCTTCTTCTTCATCATCATCCTCTTCTTCTTCTTCATCATCATCCTCTTCTTCATCATCCTCTTCTTCTTCATCATCTTCATCATCCTCTTCTTCCTCTTCATCATCTTCTTCTTCTTCCTCATCATCTTCTTCATCATCATCCTCTTCTTCTTCTTCATCATCATCCTCTTCTTCTTCTTCTTCTTCTTCATCATCATCATCCTCTTCTTCTTCCTCTTCATCATCTTCTTCTTCTTCATCATCATCATCATCCTCATCATCTTCTTCATCATCATCCTCTTCTTCATCATCCTCTTCTTCTTCATCATCTTCATCATCCTCTTCTTCCTCTTCATCATCTTCTTCTTCTTCATCATCATCATCATCATCCTCATCATCTTCTTCATCATCATCCTCTTCTTCTTCTTCATCATCATCCTCTTCTTCTTCTTCTTCTTCTTCATCATCATCATCCTCTTCTTCTTCCTCTTCATCATCTTCTTCTTCTTCATCATCATCATCCTCATCATCTTCTTCATCATCATCCTCTTCTTCATCATCATCATCCTCTTCTTCTTCTTCTTCTTCATCATCATCCTCTTCTTCTTCATCATCATCATCATCCTCTTCTTCTTCTTCTTCATCATCATCATCATCCTCTTCTTCTTCATCATCCTCTTCTTCTTCTTCTTCTTCACCATCATCCTCTTCTTCTTCTTCTTCTTCATCCTCTTCTTCTTCTTCATCATCATCATCCTCTTCTTCTTCATCATCATCTTCATCATCATCCTCTTCTTCATCGTCTTCTTCTTCATCATCATCATCACCCTCTGCATCATCATCCTCTTCTTCATCATCATCATCCTTTTCTTCATCATCATCATCCTCTTCTTCTTCTTCATCATCATCCTCTTCTTCTTCATCATCCTCTTCTTCATCACCCTCTTCTTCTTCATCATCTTCTTCATCATCATCATCCTCTTCTTCTTCTTCTTCATCAGCATCCTCCTCTTCATCATCTTCTTCTTCTTCATCATCATCATCATCCTCTTCATCATCATCCTCTTCTTCATCATCTTCTTCATCATCCTCTTCTTCTTTTTCTTCTTTTTGTCTTCCTCTTGCATTTCACTGCTCATGTGCAGATTTTTTATCAGTAAAAAATCGGCCGATTTGCCCATCATTTCCGCGAAAATCGGCCGATCGGCAAATTCGGCCGTTTTTTTCCAACTTTACCGAAAAAAAAAATCTGCCAAAATACCGAAAGACGGCCGAACAAATAGCCCACTAACGATCCGAAAATCGGCCGATTTTCGACCCACCTATGGCCTGCATAAGATATGGTGTGGCCCTAGGGTCAATGTGTGTTTAGAATACTTCCAAAATGCACATACAAAAACACTCCATCCAAATGCATGTTGCATTTCTATAGCATGTTAAACAGAAGAATAACGCACTTACATAATGTTAACATGCGCAAGTAAAAATAGACAAAATCCACATCCTTTTATTCTGGCTTCACATACATGCATTGTGGTCTAACACCGCACTCCTGGGCAAATCACATGCAATTTGTGTGCGTTGCAATTAGAGACAAACATTTTGCACACCTCAAATTGCACCGCATCCGGGCCAAAAATGTGCAGGACCCTTTTTCAGGGTATGCACATGGGTGTGAATAGGCATGCCATCCAATTTGGCAAATCGCAATACGCTTTGTGTACCAATTTTGGTGTGTTGGTAACTTCACCTAGAAAGCCGCAGCAGGTGGCATGAAGGGGTTGCGGTTGTGATGCGGTGCAGCGCTTGCACAGAAAACACTGCAAATTTCACATCGCATCTGTGTGACACCAGAATGTGCCAATATGTGGCTTGACAAAGCACAGTGGTCAGTGCAGATTATTTTCAATCCATGTTTTTTACACTTTTCATTCACTGGTTTAACTCAGGTGATCGTTAATCCCAATTATCTCCGGAGATCACATGCAGCCCCTCAACCATCTACACATATCTCTGGAAATCTATACAGATCTCCTTGAAAAAATGTCTCCTCTCTTCTTCGGAAAACAATTGTCCTCCACCTCATAAACAGGGGGACAGAGAAGACTTCTCCTTGATAACTAAAATCAGATTAATTATCTGTGCTTAATAAACATACACCAATACTGCAAATGCATTGTACTGTCCAAGGCATTGCACACTAATGCATTGCACACTAGAAATGTCAAATGCGTTAGTGTGTACAGTGCATGAGTGTAAAATGCTTTAGTGCACACTGCAGTGTACAACGCATTGCACACTGTAATACACTGTACAATGTAATACCGTGTACACCCACACATTGTACAATGTAATACCGTGTACACCCACACATTGTAGACTAATGCACTGTACACTATCATGTAGGATGGAGCTACGCATTGCACACTGTGATACCGTGTACACCCACACATTGTAGACTGTAATGCACTGTACACTGTCATGCAGGATGGAGCAACGCATTGCCCACTGTGATACCGTGTACACCCACACATTGTAGACTGTAATGCACTGTACACTGTCATGCAGGATAGAGCAACGCATTGCACACTGTGATACCGTGTACACCCACACATTGTAGACTGTAATGCACTGTACACTGTCATGCAGGATAGAGCTACGCATTGCCCACTGTGATACCGTGTACACCCACACATTGTAGACTGTAATGCACTGTACACTGTCATGCAGGATAGAGCTACGCATTGCACACTGTGATACCGTGTACACCCACACATTGTAGACTGTAATGCACTGTACACTGTCATGCAGGCTGGAGCTACGCATTGCACACTGTGATACGCTGTCCACTGTCATGCAGAATCCAGCAACGCATTGCACACTGTAATACCATGTACACCAACACATTGTAGAATGTAATGCATTATACGCAGTATACATGTCCAGATATTCAAAGATTAGCCATGAAGGCCTAGCTGGTTTCCTATTTGGTGACCGCAGATAGCCGAATAACGCTACACTGCATCCAGGCAGCTCTGGGAGGGTGTCATATGACATCCTGGCAGAACGCGCTCTCCGTGATTGCTGTGTCCTAAGGACACAGCTGATCACGTGATGTGGTGAAGGCCAATCACAGCGGCTTTTTACCATGTGATCAGCCATGTCCAATGACACGCTGATCACCGGGAAATGCATTTGCCGGGTCTTGGCTGCACTTTCATCACGCTGTCAGAATGTGTGGAAAGTACTGCCGAGAACCAGCAGTTATCAAAGCAGGGGTCGGCCCCGATGATCAGTGCCCACCAGCGCCACCCAACAGTTCCGCCCACCTGTGGCCAGCAGTGCCGCCCACCAGTGCTGCCTCATCAACGCACATCAGTGTTGCTAAATTACCAGTTTACCAAATGTTATAATATAAACAGACTTTTATTCATTATGAGCTATTTTGTGGTTTATCGAGCAAAAAGTAAAACTCACAGCAGCAAGTCAATACCACCCAAAGAAAGCTCTATTTGTCTGAAAAAACTGATATAAATTTAAGATGGGTACAATGTGGCATGACCGCACAATTGTCATTCAAAGTGTAACAGTGCAGAAAGATGAAAATTGGCCAGGACAGGAAGGGGGTAGGAGTACCCAGTAGGCAAGTGGTTAATATCATTGACCCATCAATACCCAGGAGCTAATGTGCAGATAAGTAGCATGTGCACCAAGTGAGATTCTGCTAGGCCCCACCCACAAAATTACAATTACCTGTCCCTCACATGTTATAAACATATTTGCAATGGCCACACTTACTTTACATATAAGGATCATCTCCTCAGTTGAGAACTGTGCTCTCGCCATGTCCAAATGCCAATAAAGTTATCAAAATTTTCAACCAACACAAAACCTCCATCCACTTACACTCCCCACAACCACTTCCGGGTGCGCGCGCACGTGATGACGGACTTCCAGGATAGCCGTTCATGCGCCATGCGGACACCTGTTTGGTGCTTATTTGTTTGCAATCGCACATTTCTATGCACGGCTATGATAGCTTTCGCAAATGTGTGTTTCTTATTGATTTGTTTTTTTTAACCTTAGCTAATATTTGTTGCCAAAGGCCAAAAATCAACAAAGTGTGGACGATTTTATTACTGTAAATCGAATTGTAGAAAACTTGTAGCTGGCTGCACAGTGAATGTGACATTCATTAGTACAGAACAATATTGTGGTGCAAGTGGGTTTTCTTTTTTTTTTTGGTTTTGAAAAAGCCAGTTTACACACACTTGCATATTCACACTCATATAATCTGCTCAAATGTAGCTTGTAAAAGTATACAAAGTAACTACTAAGGTTGTTCATATATTGAACATAAAATAAACACAAAAACATCGGTCAAACATTTATTGATCAAATATATCTTCATTTATTTGGTCAGCAGGAACAAGTAGGTATAGTCAATATCTTGGTGAGTCACAAAAAGAATAGGATTGATGTGGCAAAAATAAAACACTCCTGCTCATAAGAGCTTACAATCTAAAGATACTTCTAATGAACTGTGTGTGCTCAGGTTATAGCAGGAAACGAAGGGGAAGAGGAATCAAGTAACATTTTCGTGCACATAAGATTTACTTACACAATCACGTAGTATAAAGATCCATTCACAAAAAAAAGTCTACAGATCAAAATATCAAGAAAACAAAGCATGTGAAAAAAAACCCTCCCACCTCTACAAATCCCCTCCCACCTCTACAAATCCCCTACACATACATTTGTCAGCAGGTTTGTCAGAAAAATGCATTGGAGTCTAAATAAGCAAGCAAAATTAAAACAAGAGCAGATTTTAAACAAAACGATTGACATGTGTGAGGCTTTCAATGCAAAGAGAAAAAACACAATCATTGTGCAATAACACACAAACACACTTTACAAGGCCAAAAATATGCAAACATTTCCAGCCCACTTCCAAACACAGCCTGAGTGGTGTCTGGGGCAATTCAGCACAAAATCTCTTCTTCCCCCAAACCACTACAAGCAAGGACTTAGTCACAAACCACCCGGCCTAGTAACAGGCCAAATCACTCCCTACTGCACGTCTTTATATAAGCTAGGTTGTATTTGGAGCGTGCCAAACAAGGCCCCACACCCAATGAAGCCTCACCCACCACTGACCTTAAGTTGGTCAGTGAAAGTGTTTTCACCTGATGAATCCGCTTCCTACCTGCATTAACCCTTGGTATACAGGCCCCACAAATCAGAAAGATATATACAGTGAAATGTACGTGTGCAGCATACAACAGAACATTGAGCAGGGATGTGAAAGGGAACCCCAATTGGAACCTTTATTGCTACTATGGTCACAATTCCCTCCAGATTCTCACATGAGTTAAGACAGTCACATGACCACATCTTGTATGCGATATTGAAAATGACAAATCGATTTGACTAGTATGGTGAATTTCCCATCAATTGGCGAAACACTCCAGAAATCAAACATCACCAAACATTACACTCTGGGCAAAGCGGATTTACAAATCATGCGACTTACAGTAATGTTGACCATTTCAATGCAATTTTCAAAGACATCTGACACAGATCTCTATGCAAATTGCCACTAAAGTAGAACATGTACTACTTAAGAAATCAGTGTTTGAAACACACCCATATGGTCGCTCTAATACAGTGTTTCTCAACTCCAGTCCTCCTGGACCCCCAACAGGTCATGTTTTCAGGATTTCCCTCAGATGAAACAGCTGTGGTAATTACTAAGGCAGTGAAACTGATCAAATCACCTGTGCAAAATAATGGAAATCCTGAAAACATGACCTGTTGGGGGTCCATGAGGACTGGAGTTGAGAAACACTGCTCTAATAGCAGACAATAGGGTGCGACTTTGCAGACGATTTACAACTTGCATGCTGTGCAAATCACATGCCAAGTCCCACTCAATGTGCACGCTATTGTATCGTTCATATTGTTGTGGTTCAAACTTGGTCGTAGCCGCAAGTAATAATAGAGTAATGCATACACTACTTTTCATGCAATTTGCTGAGAGATCGGTGTCGGATGTCTTGCAAATTGCACTTGAAATCACCATGTACCCCGACTTTGAAATCATGCAACTTCTATGCAAGTCACATGATGTGACTGTGGTGTCAATAACACCACTTAGAAATCTGCTTTAATGTGACCGGGTGGCCCCCAGTAACATTGTTTGGGATTGCCATGCAATTGGCATGACAGGCGACTTGCAAATCGTAGACCAAGTCGCACCCTATTGGCCACTGTAGGCTCTGTTCACATCCAATTGGATTGTGAACTCGTGCAACTTCACTGTAAGTTGGGCAATTGCCGCATCGGATTAGATGTGACAGTGGTGTTGGCCCCCAGTAACATTGGGTGCAATTTGCCATGCAAAGAGCAAGCTGCTGGCCATGCCAATCACATGACAAGTCGCATCCAGGGTGTGCAATTTCAGGAGTGATTTGTGCATTGACATCGTACCTGATATTGGATATAATGAATGTGAATGTGAGTGTATTAACATACGCCATTTGTTGCAGCGAGAGTTCAAAGGTATTTGAGAATTGTGGCCAATTATTAGCAATTTAACACAATTGAAAACACAACTAGTTAGTAATTCTCTAGAAAACACAGTAAAATTGGCAACTTAAAGAGTAATTTTCAATTGCATATAGTGTGAGCGAAGCAGGAAAATCAACAAAGGAAATAAATCTTTGAAGGCGTGCGGTACCTGCCTGCTGGGATACGGGTCTGCTATGCATTTGGGGGAAAAATGCACGCCAGGATTTGTGACAAGTTTGATGTGTGGATTCACCAACCAAGTCTTTTCTCTCTCGCTCACTCTTCTGAATGTCTCTCTTTATCACTCTTCAGTATGTATATCTCGCTCACTCTTCTTCGTCTCACTGGCTCGCTCTTCTCTCTCTCTGTCAGCTCTTTGCTTGCCAAATCCTTCACAAAAGTGGGTGGAGTGTAAACCATCCTTATCAAATCTATTAGTAGTCCAGGCCCTTACTTTATCCCATTGTATGACATTCACATAAGGTGCAGCTTTGAAGGTGTTTCAACAGACAAGGCCTCATTCTAATTCACATTTTAGGGATCATTTAGACAGAAAGCAAAGATGTTGCCAGAACATCTATTTGAAGACAGCCACACATGGAGATCATGCTACTTCCTTGGCGTGGTTGGGATTCAAACCGACAACCCTAGAGTTGTGAGGCAGTAGTGCTAACCACTAATCCACGGAGCTACATTGCTAATCCAGCCTGTATTTCTGTGCTGTGAATCAATCCTAAATCCCTGGGCAAGGTCAGTGTAACTACCAGATATCTCCAATGTGACACAAATGTTATGCTATGTTACCAATTCAGATGTATGTTGGTTCTATGTATCCCAATACAAAGGATTGCAATACTAATACAGGCGTACCTCGGTTTACCAACGCCTCAGGGAACGTCATATTTGGGGTACAAATGCCAAACCATTTCAGTTCATTGTTCTGTTTACAAATGTTTGAATAATTTGGTACGGGCACGTGGCCTGGTATGGTTCAGGAAGGGGGGGGGGGGGGGCGCTCGCTCGTCCCCCCCCCCCCTTTCCTGACCCGCCGGGCTGCATGCTCGGATAAGTATGTGTTATGGATTTTGGGGGGTACCCCATGCTGTTTTTTATACCCCTTAACATCCATACGAGACCCGAAGGGCTTAGTATGGATGGGAGGGGGGACCCCACGCCGGTTATTTAAAACACTGTTTATAATGCCCTGCAATACTTTGACATTCAACTGTCAGTGGGGAACTCCGCCGACAGCTGAAACATGAGCGCTGCATTGGTTTTCACTACTAAAATGCCGCATGAGTTGATAACATATCATGCGGGATTGTAGGAGCAACAGCCATGTGTTAATGTTTCAGCTGTCAGCGGGGTTCCCCACTGACAGCTGAATGTAAAATAATTCCCTTTATTGCAGAAATAATAAAAAAAAAGCATGGGGTCCCCCCTCCCATCTGTACCAAGCCCTTCGGATCTGGTATGGATATTAAGGGGGAACTCCATGCTGAAATTTAAAAAAAAACAGCGTGGGTCCCCCTCAATACCCATACCAGACCCTTATCCGAGCATGCAGCCCGGCAGGTCAGAAAAGGGGGGGGACCCTGTACTGTGTTTTTTTTACACCACACTTTTTTTTTTGTGAAGGAGTCTACGGGAGCATGTACCGCAGACTCCTTCACGTAGGGGGCGGGATCTGGGGGCCCCCTTGTTAAAGGGGGCTTCCAGATTCTGATAAGCCCCCCGCCCGCAGACCCCCACAACCACCAGCCAGGGTTGTGGGGAAGAGGCCCTTGTCCTCATCAACATGGGGACAAGGTGCTTTGGGGGGGGAGCCCCCCCTGCCCCAAAGCACCCCCCCATGTTGAGGGCATGTGGCCTGGTATGGTTCAGGTTTTCTGACCTGCCGGGCTGCATGCTCGGATAAGGGTCTGGTATGGATATTGAGGGGGACCCACGCTGTTTTTTTTTTAAATTTCAGCGTGGAGTTCCCCCTTAATATCCATACCAGACCTGAAGGGCTTGGTAAGGATGAGAGGGGGGACCCACGCTGTTTTTTTTTTGTTTTTTTTTATTGCGGACCTTTATTTTTACATTCAGCTGTCAAAATAAATATTATCTAGACCTTTGAAATAAGTAAAATCATTACAGAAATAATTATAAAGTATAAGAAACAAAAATAGAATCACTAGAACTAAGGAAATCAAATTAGATTACATGAAGATATGCCGAGTGCTGTTTATTAAACACAATAGACGCGAGCGAGTGCCGGCTGTCAGAGGAATCCACAGTAAGATTCACTATTAGGCAGTGGCTAAAAAGCAAACGCCCATGGCAGAAGTCTAAAATGTGTTCTGCACATGCTCAGTTGTATCTGCCAAAGACACTGCACGGGCGTCTAGATTTTTACTGTGTCGATTTCCTTCAAAAAAACGATTTTTAACACATTCTTAATTTTTTTGGAAATAGCAGATATTGTTTAAAGTGAAGTCCTGATATTTGGCAAAGCAAATTTCTAAGTGAACATGTCTCTGCAGTGATTTTTCATGGTGTTAGACTTGCTTCTTAGCAAGTCTGCTTTGTGAGTCTGATTCCGGGCGTGTGTCTTTTTGTGAATTAGATTGGACATCTGCTTATGGGCTCTGGTCAATAGTGAATTAGGCTGGCCATACATTATACAATTATCTGCAGATTTTTGGTTTAGATTTACCAAAAACCATATAATATGAGGTCAAACCTAAACAACACTTTCAGTTGTATCCAATTAGGCAGGCCCTTGCACTACATAGTTGAAGGTAAATCTAAAGGAAATTGGGCAGAAAATCTGCAGATAATTGTATAATGTATGGCCAGCCTTAGGTTGCAGGGTAAAAAATAGACAGACACCCATGAAAATTGGGCTTAAGCCCATGAATATGCGCCCACGCCCAATAGTGAATCAGGGCCAATATGTCTTTCAGCAGATAGCTTAGGGTGACTGCTTTCCGAAAAGGGGTCATTTGGGGGTGTTTGTTCTATCCTGGTATTTTAGCACCTCAAGAGATGTGATGGGCGGTCAGAAAGTAAAAGCTGTGTAAATTTCAAATTATCTATACCATAGTTTGTAGACCCTATAACTTTCACACAAAGCAATCAATATACACTTATTGGGATTTTTTTTACCAAAAACATGGAGCAGAATACATTTTGGCTTAAATTTATGACTAACTTTGAGTTTACGATATATTTTTTATAGCTGAAAGTAGAAAATATTGTTTTTTTTCATAATTTTCGTGTTTTTTTTGTTGATAGCGCAAAAAATAAAAAGCGCACAGGTGATCAAATACCCCCAAAAGAAAGCTCTATTTGTGTGAAAAAAAGGAGGTAAATTTCGTTTGGGTACAGCATTGCATGACCGCGCAATTATCATTTGAATTAGTGCAGCGCTGTATAGCAAAAAAAGGCATAAATTACAGTATCTATACCATAGTTTGTAGACGCTATAACGTTCACACAAAGCAATCAATATACACTTATTGGGATTTTTTTTACCAAAAACATGGAGCAGAACACATTTTGGCTTAAATTTATAACTAACTTTGAGTTTACGATATATTTTTTATAGCTGTAAAGTAGAAAATATTGGTTTTTTTTCAAAATTTTTGTGTTTTTTTGTTTATAGCGCAAAAAATAAAAAGCGCACAGATGATAAAATACCACCAAAAGAAAGCTTTATTTGTGTGAAAAAAAAGACGTAAATTTCGTTTGGGTACTGCATTGCATGACCGCGCAATTATCATTTGAATTAGTGCAGCGCCAAACAGCAAAAAAAGGCCTGGTCATTAAGGAGGGTAAATCCTCAGGAGCTCAAGTGGTTAAATACCACCAACAGAAAGCTCTAGTTGTGTGAAAAAAAGGTCAAATTTTAGTTTGGGTACAATGTTGTATGAGCGCGCAATTGTCATTCAAAGTGTGAGAGCGCTGAAAGCTGAAAATTGGCCTGGGCAGGAAGAGGGTAAAAGTGCCCGGTATGGAAGCGGTTAAGCACTGAGCTATAGCTACTTGACATTGGGCAAGTGACAGTTGGCCGTTTTTGAAAACAAGGGTCAGTTTGACAGAGTCTATACCTGGTAACCTCCATAGCACAGTAGGGAGAGTGCCCGTCCAAAGAGTGCATGGTCGTAGGTTCGAGGCTTACCTCTGCCAAGTGCGTCTATGTATGTACTGGACATGAGATAAATGGAAGTTACTAAATTTTTTTTTTTTTTGGGCTTTGTTTTTTTTTTTAACATTCATTTTCTCTCATTTTATCCATTTGGAAAGCCTTTCATGGTCCCAGTGTGGGTAAAAGAGTCCAGACTGGAAGTGGTTAACCACTTGAGCTCCTGAGGATTTACCCCCCTTAATGACCAGGCCTTTTTTTGCTGTTTGGCGCTGCACTAATTCAAATGATAATTGCACGGTCATGCAATGCTGTACCCAAACGAAATTTACCTCCTTTTTTTCACACAAATAGAGCTTTCTTTTGGTGGTATTTTATCACCTGTGCGCTTTTTATTTTTTGCGCTATAAACAAAAAAAACACAAAAATTAAAAAAAAAACCTATATTTTCTACTTTCAGCTATAAAAAATATATCGTAAACTCAAAGTTAGTCATAAATTTAAGCCAAAATGTATTCTGCTCCATGTTTTTGGTAAAAAAAAATCCCAATAAGTGTATATTGATTGCTTTGTGTGAAAGTTATAGAATCTACAAACTATGGTATAGATAATTTGAAATTTACACAGCTTTTACTTTCTGACCGCCCATCACATCTCTTGAGGTGCTAAAATACCAGGATAGAACAAACACCCCCCAAATGACCCCTTTTCGGAAAGCAGACACCCTAAGCTATCTGCTGAAAGACATATTGGCCTTGATTCACTAAGATGTGAGTGTATTAGCAGAGACTGACCATTCAGGCAGAATCCGGTCAATCAATCAGTCGTCTGACCAGCGTCTAGCAAGCTCATTGACGAGCGTCTACTGACTACTTTGCTATCACTAAATGTGGTATCCCGTCTGGCACATTTTTAGGTGCAATACCGGATATGTTCGCTAGATGGCGCACAAGCGCGGGCTTTATTAACATTGGCGTTCTTATGATGGCAAAATAGAATTCTTAGAATGTAATAAATAGTACACCTGTATTAGAAGTTTCTATTTTCTTCTATTTCTTTTCTTGCTGTGTCTCCAAAATGATCAGGAAACTAATGCATTTACTAATGAATGTCATACATTCTGTACTCAAATGTTAAACATTTTCACACTTATATCTCAAATAATTTATATACTTCTAATTTCCCAATATAATTATATATCTTCATTCTCTTTAATCACGTAACTATTCTATGGTAAAGACAAGTGCAGCGCTATAAATGCATGTGATCAATAATGAACGCATGTAAAAACCAAAAAGTGCAAAGAATTGCAACAATGATGTAATATTGTAAATGGTGCTAAAATAAGTTCATAGAATCATTCCTGAATAATGGAATGTCCTTCGTGTGAGAGTACCAACTCAGAGAGTGCCTATGAATGGCACGTGTGGTCTCGTGGATGAATGTTACTTGCGTACTGTTCTTCTGCCAATTAGGAAATGTGCAAGTTTCATGCCGTGTATATTTCATTGTAACTTTTTCTCTTTTAAATCTGTCTCCTTATACAACTTGACCCCCTCCCCCACCCCATCATCACCTGTCCCATATGCAAATCTATGGATCACCGCCCCACTCTTTAACTATCTATTTACTGATCAAGTGAATGTGTCTCATTTTCTATCAGCTACAGCTCAGATCTCACATTATTATACAATTGCTGATTGTATCTCACCACTAGTCTGATTGAATTCACAATTCCTGGTCAGTCCTGTTCCCTGACCTCTAATAACCTTTAGGGCCAGTTCACACTACATGTGTTTCAGTTGCTTTTTCAGCATCACAAACGCACAGAAAGAAGGTTATATGGTTGTCAATGTCATAGTTCACATCAGCGCTTGCATTTTCAATGCATTGCAGGTGCTGTAAACAAAGTTGACCACGCTGCATTGTTTCTGCACAGAACTGTACTGGAACACATTGAAACGTCCTTGAATGTACTAAAACGCACATGTCCCTAACTACATTGAATACAAAGAAAATAGAAAAAAATAAGTGGAAGGGATACAAAAATGCAATGTAAACATGTCCAAAACGCATCCAAAATGTACTGGAACACACTAAACATGCATGCCAAAAGGGCATGAAAAAAACCCATCAGGAACACATCTAGACTGTTTCTATAGTGTGAACCAGCCCTTAGGACTTGTTCACACCATTGGTGGTGCAAAAACGCATGCAAGAACACACATTTTCCAGCACAGCAAAGAAATGCAATGCCCTATGTAGATGTGCGCAGGTACCATGATGAAAACGTTGTTGCACCTACACACGTCTATTAAAAACAGCCCCATTCACAGCCACAAATACGCATGGCACCACACTACTGTGCGGTTAGGTGCGACACACTTGGAAAATAACATAAAAATAAGCCAACATGGCTAAAACATATCTTGAAAATATGGGGACTCTGATATCCGGCGACAGTCCGTTCACGAACGAGAAGCAATTCTGCACCCCTAAAACCAACATAGAGGAAAGGGATGGTCAAATTGCTGTGCTGCTTCCAAACCACCTCTGGCATGCCAGGGTCATTATGCAGGTCCTCGATGCCAATTCTTGCCTGCGGCCACAAAATATCCACTGGCCACAAGTGAAGGTGAGTGGAGGACGTGAAGGTGGATTTCTACCAGCTTCAACCGCAAGCAGTACCACTCCTGAAAAATGAGAACAAATAATCATTGACACGTCATCATGACAGTCAATTCTCAGTGCAGGCTATCTAGAGTGTCTTTCATTTTTAACCATTTCAAGAGTTCAAGGAAACATTCTTGGAGCATCTACTGTGTTTGGAAAGGCCAAAGGTCCCCCCCCTCCCCCAGGCACACTAATGCTTATGCAGGCCATAGACGGGGAGAAAAACAGCAGATTTTTCTTTTAAAAAATGAAAAATCGGTTGTTCAAGCGGCCGATGTTACTAGCAATGGTAAAAAAAAAAAATCGGCCGATTTTCATCCCGTCTACAGCCGGCAAAAAGTGTCCTTGCAGAGAGCTCCGCTATTTCTTTGACAGTTCTTTGACATTTATAGCGGTTGCAACAATGTATTTGTATCCATTTCGGATACAGATGTTTTTAATCGGAAACAAATAGATACAATGTTGCAACCGCTGTAAATGTCAAGGAACTGTCAAAGAAATAGCGGAGCTCTCTGCAGGGACACTTTTTGCCATACTGGGATTCCTCTCGTTTTTCATCCTTCTTCTTCCTCTTCTTCTTCTTCTTCATCATCATCCTCTTCTACTTCTTCTTCATCATCATCCTCTTCTTCTTCATCATCATCCTCTTCTTCTTCTTCATCATCATCCTCTTCTTCATCATCCTCTTCTTCTTCATCATCTTCATCATCCTCTTCTTCCTCTTCATCATCTTCTTCTTCTTCTTCATCATCATCATCATCCTCATCATCTTCTTCATCATCATCCTCTTCTTCTTCTTCTTCATCATCATCCTCTTCTTCTTCATCATCCTCTTCTTCATCACCCTCTTCTTCTTCATCATCTTCTTCATCATCATCATCCTCTTCTTCTTCTTCATCATCATCATCCTCCTCTTCATCATCTTCTTCTTCTTCATCATCATCATCATCCTCTTCATCATCATCTTCTTCATCATCCTCTTCTTCTTTTTCTTCTTTTTGTCTTCCTCTTGCAGGTCACTGCTCATGTGCAGATTTTTTATCAGTAAAAAATCGGCCGATTTGCCCATCATTGCCGCGAAAATCGGCCGATCGGCAAATTCGGCCGTTTTTTTCCAACTTTACCGAAAAAAAAAATCTGCCAAAATACCGAAAGACGGCCGAACAAATAGCCCACTAACGATCCGAAAATCGGCCGATTTTCGACCCACCTATGGCCTGCATAAGATATGGTGTGGCCCTAGGGTCAATGTGTGTTTAGAATACTTCCAAAATGCACATACAAAAACACTCCATCCAAATGCATGTTGCATTTCTATAGCATGTTAAACAGAAGAATAACGCACTTACATAATGTTAACATGCGCAAGTAAAAATAGACAAAATCCACATCCTTTTATTCTGGCTTCACATACACGCATTGTGGTCTAACACCGCACTCCTGGGCAAATCACATGCAATTTGTGTGCGTTGCAATTAGAGACAAACATTTTGCACACCTCAAATTGCACCGCATCCGGGCCAAAAATGTGCAGGACCCTTTTTCAGGGTATGCACATGGGTGTGAATAGGCATGCCATCCAATTTGGCAAATCGCAATACGCTTTGTGTACCAATTTTGGTGTGTTGGTAACTTCACCTAGAAAGCCGCAGCAGGTGGCATGAAGGGGTTGCGGTTGCGATGCGGTGCAGCGCTTGCACAGAAAACACTGCAAATTTCACATCGCATCTGTGTGACACCAGAATGTGCCAATATGTGGCTTGACAAAGCACAGTGGTCAGTGCAGATTATTTTCAATCCATGTTTTTTACACTTTTCATTCACTGGTTTAACTCAGGTGATCGTTAATCCCAATTATCTCCGGAGATCACATGCAGCCCCTCAACCATCTACACATATCTCTGGAAATCTATACAGATCTCCTTGAAAAAATGTCTCCTCTCTTCTTCGGAAAACAATTGTCCTCCACCTCATAAACAGGGGGACAGAGAAGACTTCTCCTTGATAACTAAAATCAGATTAATTATCTGTGCTTAATAAACATACACCAATACTGCAAATGCATTGTACTGTCCAAGGCATTGCACACTAATGCATTGCACACTAGAAATGTCAAATGCGTTAGTGTGTACAGTGCATGAGTGTAAAATGCTTTAGTGCACACTGCAGTGTACAACGCATTGCACACTGTAATACACTGTACAATGTAATACCGTGTACACCCACACATTGTACAATGTAATACCGTGTACACCCACACATTGTAGACTAATGCACTGTACACTATCATGTAGGATGGAGCTACGCATTGCACACTGTGATACCGTGTACACCCACACATTGTAGACTGTAATGCACTGTACACTGTCATGCAGGATGGAGCAACGCATTGCCCACTGTGATACCGTGTACACCCACACATTGTAGACTGTAATGCACTGTACACTGTCATGCAGGATAGAGCAACGCATTGCACACTGTGATACCGTGTACACCCACACATTGTAGACTGTAATGCACTGTACACTGTCATGCAGGATAGAGCTACGCATTGCCCACTGTGATACCGTGTACACCCACACATTGTAGACTGTAATGCACTGTACACTGTCATGCAGGATAGAGCTACGCATTGCACACTGTGATACCGTGTACACCCACACATTGTAGACTGTAATGCACTGTACACTGTCATGCAGGCTGGAGCTACGCATTGCACACTGTGATACGCTGTCCACTGTCATGCAGAATCCAGCAACGCATTGCACACTGTAATACCATGTACACCAACACATTGTAGAATGTAATGCATTATACGCAGTATACATGTCCAGATATTCAAAGATTAGCCATGAAGGCCTAGCTGGTTTCCTATTTGGTGACCGCAGATAGCCGAATAACGCTACACTGCATCCAGGCAGCTCTGGGAGGGTGTCATATGACATCCTGGCAGAACGCGCTCTCCGTGATTGCTGTGTCCTAAGGACACAGCTGATCACGTGATGTGGTGAAGGCCAATCACAGCGGCTTTTTACCATGTGATCAGCCATGTCCAATGACACGCTGATCACCGGGAAATGCATTTGCCGGGTCTTGGCTGCACTTTCATCACGCTGTCAGAATGTGTGGAAAGTACTGCCGAGAACCAGCAGTTATCAAAGCAGGGGTCGGCCCCGATGATCAGTGCCCACCAGCGCCACCCAACAGTTCCGCCCACCTGTGGCCAGCAGTGCCGCCCACCAGTGCTGCCTCATCAACGCACATCAGTGTTGCTAAATTACCAGTTTACCAAATGTTATAATATAAACAGACTTTTATTCATTATGAGCTATTTTGTGGTTTATCGAGCAAAAAGTAAAACTCACAGCAGCAAGTCAATACCACCCAAAGAAAGCTCTATTTGTCTGAAAAAACTGATATAAATTTAAGATGGGTACAATGTGGCATGACCGCACAATTGTCATTCAAAGTGTAACAGTGCAGAAAGATGAAAATTGGCCAGGACAGGAAGGGGGTAGGAGTACCCAGTAGGCAAGTGGTTAATATCATTGACCCATCAATACCCAGGAGCTAATGTGCAGATAAGTAGCATGTGCACCAAGTGAGATTCTGCTAGGCCCCACCCACAAAATTACAATTACCTGTCCCTCACATGTTATAAACATATTTGCAATGGCCACACTTACTTTACATATAAGGATCATCTCCTCAGTTGAGAACTGTGCTCTCGCCATGTCCAAATGCCAATAAAGTTATCAAAATTTTCAACCAACACAAAACCTCCATCCACTTACACTCCCCACAACCACTTCCGGGTGCGCGCGCACGTGATGACGGACTTCCAGGATAGCCGTTCATGCGCCATGCGGACACCTGTTTGGTGCTTATTTGTTTGCAATCGCACATTTCTATGCACGGCTATGATAGCTTTCGCGAATGTGTGTTTCTTATTGATTTGTTTTTTTTAACCTTAGCTAATATTTGTTGCCAAAGGCCAAAAATCAACAAAGTGTGGACGATTTTATTACTGTAAATCGAATTGTAGAAAACTTGTAGCTGGCTGCACAGTGAATGTGACATTCATTAGTACAGAACAATATTGTGGTGCAAGTGGGTTTTCTTTTTTTTTTGGTTTTGAAAAAGCCAGTTTACACACACTTGCATATTCACACTCATATAATCTGCTCAAATGTAGCTTGTAAAAGTATACAAAGTAACTATTAAGGTTGTTCATATATTGAACATAAAATAAACACAAAAACATCGGTCAAACATTTATTGATCAAATATATCTTCATTTATTTGGTCAGCAGGAACAAGTAGGTATAGTCAATATCTTGGTGAGTCACAAAAAGAATAGGATTGATGTGGCAAAAATAAAACACTCCTGCTCATAAGAGCTTACAATCTAAAGATACTTCTAATGAACTGTGTGTGCTCAGGTTATAGCAGGAAACGAAGGGGAAGAGGAATCAAGTAACATTTTCGTGCACATAAGATTTACTTACACAATCACGTAGTATAAAGATCCATTCACAAAAAAAAGTCTACAGATCAAAATATCAAGAAAACAAAGCATGTGAAAAAAAACCCTCCCACCTCTACAAATCCCCTCCCACCTCTACAAATCCCCTACACATACATTTGTCAGCAGGTTTGTCAGAAAAATGCATTGGAGTCTAAATAAGCAAGCAAAATTAAAACAAGAGCAGATTTTAAACAAAACGATTGACATGTGTGAGGCTTTCAATGCAAAGAGAAAAAACACAATCATTGTGCAATAACACACAAACACACTTTACAAGGCCAAAAATATGCAAACATTTCCAGCCCACTTCCAAACACAGCCTGAGTGGTGTCTGGGGCAATTCAGCACAAAATCTCTTCTTCCCCCAAACCACTACAAGCAAGGACTTAGTCACAAACCACCCGGCCTAGTAACAGGCCAAATCACTCCCTACTGCACGTCTTTATATAAGCTAGGTTGTATTTGGAGCGTGCCAAACAAGGCCCCACACCCAATGAAGCCTCACCCACCACTGACCTTAAGTTGGTCAGTGAAAGTGTTTTCACCTGATGAATCCGCTTCCTACCTGCATTAACCCTTGGTATACAGGCCCCACAAATCAGAAAGATATATACAGTGAAATGTACGTGTGCAGCATACAACAGAACATTGAGCAGGGATGTGAAAGGGAACCCCAATTGGAACCTTTATTGCTACTATGGTCACAATTCCCTCCAGATTCTCACATGAGTTAAGACAGTCACATGACCACATCTTGTATGCGATATTGAAAATGACAAATCGATTTGACTAGTATGGTGAATTTCCCATCAATTGGCGAAACACTCCAGAAATCAAACATCACCAAACATTACACTCTGGGCAAAGCGGATTTACAAATCATGCGACTTACAGTAATGTTGACCATTTCAATGCAATTTTCAAAGACATCTGACACAGATCTCTATGCAAATTGCCACTAAAGTAGAACATGTACTACTTAAGAAATCAGTGTTTGAAACACACCCATATGGTCGCTCTAATACAGTGTTTCTCAACTCCAGTCCTCCTGGACCCCCAACAGGTCATGTTTTCAGGATTTCCCTCAGATGAAACAGCTGTGGTAATTACTAAGGCAGTGAAACTGATCAAATCACCTGTGCAAAATAATGGAAATCCTGAAAACATGACCTGTTGGGGGTCCATGAGGACTGGAGTTGAGAAACACTGCTCTAATAGCAGACAATAGGGTGCGACTTTGCAGACGATTTACAACTTGCATGCTGTGCAAATCACATGCCAAGTCCCACTCAATGTGCACGCTATTGTATCGTTCATATTGTTGTGGTTCAAACTTGGTCGTAGCCGCAAGTAATAATAGAGTAATGAATACACTACTTTTCATGCAATTTGCTGAGAGATCGGTGTCGGATGTCTTGCAAATTGCACTTGAAATCACCATGTACCCCGACTTTGAAATCATGCAACTTCTATGCAAGTCACATGATGTGACTGTGGTGTCAATAACACCACTTAGAAATCTGCTTTAATGTGACCGGGTGGCCCCCAGTAACATTGTTTGGGATTGCCATGCAATTGGCATGACAGGCGACTTGCAAATCGTAGACCAAGTCGCACCCTATTGGCCACTGTAGGCTCTGTTCACATCCAATTGGATTGTGAACTCGTGCAACTTCACTGTAAGTTGGGCAATTGCCGCATCGGATTAGATGTGACAGTGGTGTTGGCCCCCAGTAACATTGGGTGCAATTTGCCATGCAAAGAGCAAGCTGCTGGCCATGCCAATCACATGACAAGTCGCATCCAGGGTGTGCAATTTCAGGAGTGATTTGTGCATTGACATCGTACCTGATATTGGATATAATGAATGTGAATGTGAGTGTATTAACATACGCCATTTGTTGCAGCGAGAGTTCAAAGGTATTTGAGAATTGTGGCCAATTATTAGCAATTTAACACAATTGAAAACACAACTAGTTAGTAATTCTCTAGAAAACACAGTAAAATTGGCAACTTAAAGAGTAATTTTCAATTGCATATAGTGTGAGCGAAGCAGGAAAATCAACAAAGGAAATAAATCTTTGAAGGCGTGCGGTACCTGCCTGCTGGGATACGGGTCTGCTATGCATTTGGGGGAAAAATGCACGCCAGGATTTGTGACAAGTTTGATGTGTGGATTCACCAACCAAGTCTTTTCTCTCTCGCTCACTCTTCTGAATGTCTCTCTTTATCACTCTTCAGTATGTATATCTCGCTCACTCTTCTTCGTCTCACTGGCTCGCTCTTCTCTCTCTCTGTCAGCTCTTTGCTTGCCAAATCCTTCACAAAAGTGGGTGGAGTGTAAACCATCCTTATCAAATCTATTAGTAGTCCAGGCCCTTACTTTATCCCATTGTATGACATTCACATAAGGTGCAGCTTTGAAGGTGTTTCAACAGACAAGGCCTCATTCTAATTCACATTTTAGGGATCATTTAGACAGAAAGCAAAGATGTTGCCAGAACATCTATTTGAAGACAGCCACACATGGAGATCATGCTACTTCCTTGGCGTGGTTGGGATTCAAACCGACAACCCTAGAGTTGTGAGGCAGTAGTGCTAACCACTAATCCACGGAGCTACATTGCTAATCCAGCCTGTATTTCTGTGCTGTGAATCAATCCTAAATCCCTGGGCAAGGTCAGTGTAACTACCAGATATCTCCAATGTGACACAAATGTTATGCTATGTTACCAATTCAGATGTATGTTGGTTCTATGTATCCCAATACAAAGGATTGCAATACTAATACAGGCGTACCTCGGTTTACCAACGCCTCAGGGAACGTCATATTTGGGGTACAAATGCCAAACCATTTCAGTTCATTGTTCTGTTTACAAATGTTTGAATAATTTGGTACGGGCACGTGGCCTGGTATGGTTCAGGAGGGGGGGGGGGGGCGCTCGCTCGTCCCCCCCCCCCCTTTCCTGACCTGCCGGGCTGCATGCTCGGATAAGTATGTGTTATGGATTTTGGGGGGTACCCCATGCTGTTTTTTATACCCCTTAACATCCATACGAGACCCGAAGGGCTTAGTATGGATGGGAGGGGGGACCCCACGCCGGTTATTTAAAACACTGTTTATAATGCCCTGCAATACTTTGACATTCAACTGTCAGTGGGGAACTCCGCCGACAGCTGAAACATGAGCGCTGCATTGGTTTTCACTACTAAAATGCCGCATGAGTTGATAACATATCATGCGGGATTGTAGGAGCAACAGCCATGTGTTAATGTTTCAGCTGTCAGCGGGGTTCCCCACTGACAGCTGAATGTAAAATAATTCCCTTTATTGCAGAAATAATAAAAAAAAAGCATGGGGTCCCCCCTCCCATCTGTACCAAGCCCTTCGGATCTGGTATGGATATTAAGGGGGAACTCCATGCTGAAATTTAAAAAAAAACAGCGTGGGTCCCCCTCAATACCCATACCAGACCCTTATCCGAGCATGCAGCCCGGCAGGTCAGAAAAGGGGGGGGACCCTGTACTGTGTTTTTTTTACACCACACTTTTTTTTTTGTGAAGGAGTCTGCGGGAGCATGTACCGCAGACTCCTTCACGTAGGGGGCGGGATCTGGGGGCCCCCTTGTTAAAGGGGGCTTCCAGATTCTGATAAGCCCCCCGCCCGCAGACCCCCACAACCACCAGCCAGGGTTGTGGGGAAGAGGCCCTTGTCCTCATCAACATGGGGACAAGGTGCTTTGGGGGGGGAGCCCCCCCTGCCCCAAAGCACCCCCCCATGTTGAGGGCATGTGGCCTGGTATGGTTCAGGTTTTCTGACCTGCCGGGCTGCATGCTCGGATAAGGGTCTGGTATGGATATTGAGGGGGACCCACGCTGTTTTTTTTTTAAATTTCAGCGTGGAGTTCCCCCTTAATATCCATACCAGACCTGAAGGGCTTGGTAAGGATGAGAGGGGGGACCCACGCTGTTTTTTTTTTGTTTTTTTTTATTGCGGACCTTTATTTTTACATTCAGCTGTCAAAATAAATATTATCTAGACCTTTGAAATAAGTAAAATCATTACAGAAATAATTATAAAGTATAAGAAACAAAAATAGAATCACTAGAACTAAGGAAATCAAATTAGATTACATGAAGATATGCCGAGTGCTGTTTATTAAACACAATAGACGCGAGCGAGTGCCGGCTGTCAGAGGAATCCACAGTAAGATTCACTATTAGGCAGTGGCTAAAAAGCAAACGCCCATGGCAGAAGTCTAAAATGTGTTCTGCACATGCTCAGTTGTATCTGCCAAAGACACTGCACGGGCGTCTAGATTTTTACTGTGTCGATTTCCTTCAAAAAAACGATTTTTAACACATTCTTAATTTTTTTGGAAATAGCAGATATTGTTTAAAGTGAAGTCCTGATATTTGGCAAAGCAAATTTCTAAGTGAACATGTCTCTGCAGTGATTTTTCATGGTGTTAGACTTGCTTCTTAGCAAGTCTGCTTTGTGAGTCTGATTCCGGGCGTGTGTCTTTTTGTGAATTAGATTGGACATCTGCTTATGGGCTCTGGTCAATAGTGAATTAGGCTGGCCATACATTATACAATTATCTGCAGATTTTTGGTTTAGATTTACCAAAAACCATATAATATGAGGTCAAACCTAAACAACACTTTCAGTTGTATCCAATTAGGCAGGCCCTTGCACTACATAGTTGAAGGTAAATCTAAAGGAAATTGGGCAGAAAATCTGCAGATAATTGTATAATGTATGGCCAGCCTTAGGTTGCAGGGTAAAAAATAGACAGACACCCATGAAAATTGGGCTTAAGCCCATGAATATGCGCCCACGCCCAATAGTGAATCAGGGCCAATATGTCTTTCAGCAGATAGCTTAGGGTGACTGCTTTCCGAAAAGGGGTCATTTGGGGGTGTTTGTTCTATCCTGGTATTTTAGCACCTCAAGAGATGTGATGGGCGGTCAGAAAGTAAAAGCTGTGTAAATTTCAAATTATCTATACCATAGTTTGTAGACCCTATAACTTTCACACAAAGCAATCAATATACACTTATTGGGATTTTTTTTACCAAAAACATGGAGCAGAATACATTTTGGCTTAAATTTATGACTAACTTTGAGTTTACGATATATTTTTTATAGCTGAAAGTAGAAAATATTGTTTTTTTTCATAATTTTCGTGATTTTTTTGTTGATAGCGCAAAAAATAAAAAGCGCACAGGTGATCAAATACCCCCAAAAGAAAGCTCTATTTGTGTGAAAAAAAGGAGGTAAATTTCGTTTGGGTACAGCATTGCATGACCGCGCAATTATCATTTGAATTAGTGCAGCGCTGTATAGCAAAAAAAGGCATAAATTACAGTATCTATACCATAGTTTGTAGACGCTATAACGTTCACACAAAGCAATCAATATACACTTATTGGGATTTTTTTACCAAAAACATGGAGCAGAACACATTTTGGCTTAAATTTATAACTAACTTTGAGTTTACGATATATTTTTTATAGCTGTAAAGTAGAAAATATTGGTTTTTTTTCAAAATTTTTGTGTTTTTTTGTTTATAGCGCAAAAAATAAAAAGCGCACAGATGATAAAATACCACCAAAAGAAAGCTTTATTTGTGTGAAAAAAAAGACGTAAATTTCGTTTGGGTACTGCATTGCATGACCGCGCAATTATCATTTGAATTAGTGCAGCGCCAAACAGCAAAAAAAGGCCTGGTCATTAAGGAGGGTAAATCCTCAGGAGCTCAAGTGGTTAAATACCACCAACAGAAAGCTCTAGTTGTGTGAAAAAAAGGTCAAATTTTAGTTTGGGTACAATGTTGTATGAGCGCGCAATTGTCATTCAAAGTGTGAGAGCGCTGAAAGCTGAAAATTGGCCTGGGCAGGAAGAGGGTAAAAGTGCCCGGTATGGAAGCGGTTAAGCACTGAGCTATAGCTACTTGACATTGGGCAAGTGACAGTTGGCCGTTTTTGAAAACAAGGGTCAGTTTGACAGAGTCTATACCTGGTAACCTCCATAGCACAGTAGGGAGAGTGCCCGTCCAAAGAGTGCATGGTCGTAGGTTCGAGGCTTACCTCTGCCAAGTGCGTCTATGTATGTACTGGACATGAGATAAATGGAAGTTACTAAATTTTTTTTTTTTTTGGGCTTTGTTTTTTTTTTTAACATTCATTTTCTCTCATTTTATCCATTTGGAAAGCCTTTCATGGTCCCAGTGTGGGTAAAAGAGTCCAGACTGGAAGTGGTTAACCACTTGAGCTCCTGAGGATTTACCCCCCTTAATGACCAGGCCTTTTTTTGCTGTTTGGCGCTGCACTAATTCAAATGATAATTGCGCGGTCATGCAATGCTGTACCCAAACGAAATTTACCTCCTTTTTTTCACACAAATAGAGCTTTCTTTTGGTGGTATTTTATCACCTGTGCGCTTTTTATTTTTTGCGCTATAAACAAAAAAAACACAAAAATTAAAAAAAAAACCTATATTTTCTACTTTCAGCTATAAAAAATATATCGTAAACTCAAAGTTAGTCATAAATTTAAGCCAAAATGTATTCTGCTCCATGTTTTTGGTAAAAAAAAATCCCAATAAGTGTATATTGATTGCTTTGTGTGAAAGTTATAGAATCTACAAACTATGGTATAGATAATTTGAAATTTACACAGCTTTTACTTTCTGACCGCCCATCACATCTCTTGAGGTGCTAAAATACCAGGATAGAACAAACACCCCCCAAATGACCCCTTTTCGGAAAGCAGACACCCTAAGCTATCTGCTGAAAGACATATTGGCCTTGATTCACTAAGATGTGAGTGTATTAGCAGAGACTGACCATTCAGGCAGAATCCGGTCAATCAATCAGTCGTCTGACCAGCGTCTAGCAAGCTCATTGACGAGCGTCTACTGACTACTTTGCTATCACTAAATGTGGTATCCCGTCTGGCACATTTTTAGGTGCAATACCGGATATGTTCGCTAGATGGCGCACAAGCGCGGGCTTTATTAACATTGGCGTTCTTATGATGGCAAAATAGAATTCTTAGAATGTAATAAATAGTACACCTGTATTAGAAGTTTCTATTTTCTTCTATTTCTTTTCTTGCTGTGTCTCCAAAATGATCAGGAAACTAATGCATTTACTAATGAATGTCATACATTCTGTACTCAAATGTTAAACATTTTCACACTTATATCTCAAATAATTTATATACTTCTAATTTCCCAATATAATTATATATCTTCATTCTCTTTAATCACGTAACTATTCTATGGTAAAGACAAGTGCAGCGCTATAAATGCATGTGATCAATAATGAACGCATGTAAAAACCAAAAAGTGCAAAGAATTGCAACAATGATGTAATATTGTAAATGGTGCTAAAATAAGTTCATAGAATCATTCCTGAATAATGGAATGTCCTTCGTGTGAGAGTACCAACTCAGAGAGTGCCTATGAATGGCACGTGTGGTCTCGTGGATGAATGTTACTTGCGTACTGTTCTTCTGCCAATTAGGAAATGTGCAAGTTTCATGCCGTGTATATTTCATTGTAACTTTTTCTCTTTTAAATCTGTCTCCTTATACAACTTGACCCCCTCCCCCACCCCATCATCACCTGTCCCATATGCAAATCTATGGATCACCGCCCCACTCTTTAACTATCTATTTACTGATCAAGTGAATGTGTCTCATTTTCTATCAGCTACAGCTCAGATCTCACATTATTATACAATTGCTGATTGTATCTCACCACTAGTCTGATTGAATTCACAATTCCTGGTCAGTCCTGTTCCCTGACCTCTAATAACCTTTAGGGCCAGTTCACACTACATGTGTTTCAGTTGCTTTTTCAGCATCACAAACGCACAGAAAGAAGGTTATATGGTTGTCAATGTCATAGTTCACATCAGCGCTTGCATTTTCAATGCATTGCAGGTGCTGTAAACAAAGTTGACCACGCTGCATTGTTTCTGCACAGAACTGTACTGGAACACATTGAAACGTCCTTGAATGTACTAAAACGCACATGTCCCTAACTACATTGAATACAAAGAAAATAGAAAAAAATAAGTGGAAGGGATACAAAAATGCAATGTAAACATGTCCAAAACGCATCCAAAATGTACTGGAACACACTAAACATGCATGCCAAAAGGGCATGAAAAAAACCCATCAGGAACACATCTAGACTGTTTCTATAGTGTGAACCAGCCCTTAGGACTTGTTCACACCATTGGTGGTGCAAAAACGCATGCAAGAACACACATTTTCCAGCACAGCAAAGAAATGCAATGCCCTATGTAGATGTGCGCAGGTACCATGATGAAAACGTTGTTGCACCTACACACGTCTATTAAAAACAGCCCCATTCACAGCCACAAATACGCATGGCACCACACTACTGTGCGGTTAGGTGCGACACACTTGGAAAATAACATAAAAATAAGCCAACATGGCTAAAACATATCTTGAAAATATGGGGACTCTGATATCCGGCGACAGTCCGTTCACGAACGAGAAGCAATTCTGCACCCCTAAAACCAACATAGAGGAAAGGGATGGTCAAATTGCTGTGCTGCTTCCAAACCACCTCTGGCATGCCAGGGTCATTATGCAGGTCCTCGATGCCAATTCTTGCCTGCGGCCACAAAATATCCACTGGCCACAAGTGAAGGTGAGTGGAGGACGTGAAGGTGGATTTCTACCAGCTTCAACCGCAAGCAGTACCACTCCTGAAAAATGAGAACAAATAATCATTGACACGTCATCATGACAGTCAATTCTCAGTGCAGGCTATCTAGAGTGTCTTTCATTTTTAACCATTTCAAGAGTTCAAGGAAACATTCTTGGAGCATCTACTGTGTTTGGAAAGGCCAAAGGTCCCCCCCCTCCCCCAGGCACACTAATGCTTATGCAGGCCATAGACGGGGAGAAAAACAGCAGATTTTTCTTTTAAAAAATGAAAAATCGGTTGTTCAAGCGGCCGATGTTACTAGCAATGGTAAAAAAAAAAAATCGGCCGATTTTCATCCCGTCTACAGCCGGCAAAAAGTGTCCTTGCAGAGAGCTCCGCTATTTCTTTGACAGTTCTTTGACATTTATAGCGGTTGCAACAATGTATTTGTATCCATTTCGGATACAGATGTTTTTAATCGGAAACAAATAGATACAATGTTGCAACCGCTGTAAATGTCAAGGAACTGTCAAAGAAATAGCGGAGCTCTCTGCAGGGACACTTTTTGCCATACTGGGATTCCTCTCGTTTTTCATCCTTCTTCTTCCTCTTCTTCTTCTTCTTCATCATCATCCTCTTCTACTTCTTCTTCATCATCATCCTCTTCTTCTTCATCATCATCCTCTTCTTCTTCTTCATCATCATCCTCTTCTTCATCATCCTCTTCTTCTTCATCATCTTCATCATCCTCTTCTTCCTCTTCATCATCTTCTTCTTCTTCTTCATCATCATCATCATCCTCATCATCTTCTTCATCATCATCCTCTTCTTCTTCTTCATCATCATCCTCTTCTTCTTCATCATCCTCTTCTTCATCACCCTCTTCTTCTTCATCATCTTCTTCATCATCATCATCCTCTTCTTCTTCTTCATCATCATCATCCTCCTCTTCATCATCTTCTTCTTCTTCATCATCATCATCATCCTCTTCATCATCATCCTCTTCTTCATCATCTTCTTCATCATCCTCTTCTTCTTTTTCTTCTTTTTGTCTTCCTCTTGCAGGTCACTGCTCATGTGCAGATTTTTTATCAGTAAAAAATCGGCCGATTTGCCCATCATTGCCGCGAAAATCGGCCGATCGGCAAATTCGGCCGTTTTTTTCCAACTTTACCGAAAAAAAAAATCTGCCAAAATACCGAAAGACGGCCGAACAAATAGCCCACTAACGATCCGAAAATCGGCCGATTTTCGACCCACCTATGGCCTGCATAAGATATGGTGTGGCCCTAGGGTCAATGTGTGTTTAGAATACTTCCAAAATGCACATACAAAAACACTCCATCCAAATGCATGTTGCATTTCTATAGCATGTTAAACAGAAGAATAACGCACTTACATAATGTTAACATGCGCAAGTAAAAATAGACAAAATCCACATCCTTTTATTCTGGCTTCACATACACGCATTGTGGTCTAACACCGCACTCCTGGGCAAATCACATGCAATTTGTGTGCGTTGCAATTAGAGACAAACATTTTGCACACCTCAAATTGCACCGCATCCGGGCCAAAAATGTGCAGGACCCTTTTTCAGGGTATGCACATGGGTGTGAATAGGCATGCCATCCAATTTGGCAAATCGCAATACGCTTTGTGTACCAATTTTGGTGTGTTGGTAACTTCACCTAGAAAGCCGCAGCAGGTGGCATGAAGGGGTTGCGGTTGTGATGCGGTGCAGCGCTTGCACAGAAAACACTGCAAATTTCACATCGCATCTGTGTGACACCAGAATGTGCCAATATGTGGCTTGACAAAGCACAGTGGTCAGTGCAGATTATTTTCAATCCATGTTTTTTACACTTTTCATTCACTGGTTTAACTCAGGTGATCGTTAATCCCAATTATCTCCGGAGATCACATGCAGCCCCTCAACCATCTACACATATCTCTGGAAATCTATACAGATCTCCTTGAAAAAATGTCTCCTCTCTTCTTCGGAAAACAATTGTCCTCCACCTCATAAACAGGGGGACAGAGAAGACTTCTCCTTGATAACTAAAATCAGATTAATTATCTGTGCTTAATAAACATACACCAATACTGCAAATGCATTGTACTGTCCAAGGCATTGCACACTAATGCATTGCACACTAGAAATGTCAAATGCGTTAGTGTGTACAGTGCATGAGTGTAAAATGCTTTAGTGCACACTGCAGTGTACAACGCATTGCACACTGTAATACACTGTACAATGTAATACCGTGTACACCCACACATTGTACAATGTAATACCGTGTACACCCACACATTGTAGACTAATGCACTGTACACTATCATGTAGGATGGAGCTACGCATTGCACACTGTGATACCGTGTACACCCACACATTGTAGACTGTAATGCACTGTACACTGTCATGCAGGATGGAGCAACGCATTGCCCACTGTGATACCGTGTACACCCACACATTGTAGACTGTAATGCACTGTACACTGTCATGCAGGATAGAGCAACGCATTGCACACTGTGATACCGTGTACACCCACACATTGTAGACTGTAATGCACTGTACACTGTCATGCAGGATAGAGCTACGCATTGCCCACTGTGATACCGTGTACACCCACACATTGTAGACTGTAATGCACTGTACACTGTCATGCAGGATAGAGCTACGCATTGCACACTGTGATACCGTGTACACCCACACATTGTAGACTGTAATGCACTGTACACTGTCATGCAGGCTGGAGCTACGCATTGCACACTGTGATACGCTGTCCACTGTCATGCAGAATCCAGCAACGCATTGCACACTGTAATACCATGTACACCAACACATTGTAGAATGTAATGCATTATACGCAGTATACATGTCCAGATATTCAAAGATTAGCCATGAAGGCCTAGCTGGTTTCCTATTTGGTGACCGCAGATAGCCGAATAACGCTACACTGCATCCAGGCAGCTCTGGGAGGGTGTCATATGACATCCTGGCAGAACGCGCTCTCCGTGATTGCTGTGTCCTAAGGACACAGCTGATCACGTGATGTGGTGAAGGCCAATCACAGCGGCTTTTTACCATGTGATCAGCCATGTCCAATGACACGCTGATCACCGGGAAATGCATTTGCCGGGTCTTGGCTGCACTTTCATCACGCTGTCAGAATGTGTGGAAAGTACTGCCGAGAACCAGCAGTTATCAAAGCAGGGGTCGGCCCCGATGATCAGTGCCCACCAGCGCCACCCAACAGTTCCGCCCACCTGTGGCCAGCAGTGCCGCCCACCAGTGCTGCCTCATCAACGCACATCAGTGTTGCTAAATTACCAGTTTACCAAATGTTATAATATAAACAGACTTTTATTCATTATGAGCTATTTTGTGGTTTATCGAGCAAAAAGTAAAACTCACAGCAGCAAGTCAATACCACCCAAAGAAAGCTCTATTTGTCTGAAAAAACTGATATAAATTTAAGATGGGTACAATGTGGCATGACCGCACAATTGTCATTCAAAGTGTAACAGTGCAGAAAGATGAAAATTGGCCAGGACAGGAAGGGGGTAGGAGTACCCAGTAGGCAAGTGGTTAATATCATTGACCCATCAATACCCAGGAGCTAATGTGCAGATAAGTAGCATGTGCACCAAGTGAGATTCTGCTAGGCCCCACCCACAAAATTACAATTACCTGTCCCTCACATGTTATAAACATATTTGCAATGGCCACACTTACTTTACATATAAGGATCATCTCCTCAGTTGAGAACTGTGCTCTCGCCATGTCCAAATGCCAATAAAGTTATCAAAATTTTCAACCAACACAAAACCTCCATCCACTTACACTCCCCACAACCACTTCCGGGTGCGCGCGCACGTGATGACGGACTTCCAGGATAGCCGTTCATGCGCCATGCGGACACCTGTTTGGTGCTTATTTGTTTGCAATCGCACATTTCTATGCACGGCTATGATAGCTTTCGCGAATGTGTGTTTCTTATTGATTTGTTTTTTTTAACCTTAGCTAATATTTGTTGCCAAAGGCCAAAAATCAACAAAGTGTGGACGATTTTATTACTGTAAATCGAATTGTAGAAAACTTGTAGCTGGCTGCACAGTGAATGTGACATTCATTAGTACAGAACAATATTGTGGTGCAAGTGGGTTTTCTTTTTTTTTTTGGTTTTGAAAAAGCCAGTTTACACACACTTGCATATTCACACTCATATAATCTGCTCAAATGTAGCTTGTAAAAGTATACAAAGTAACTATTAAGGTTGTTCATATATTGAACATAAAATAAACACAAAAACATCGGTCAAACATTTATTGATCAAATATATCTTCATTTATTTGGTCAGCAGGAACAAGTAGGTATAGTCAATATCTTGGTGAGTCACAAAAAGAATAGGATTGATGTGGCAAAAATAAAACACTCCTGCTCATAAGAGCTTACAATCTAAAGATACTTCTAATGAACTGTGTGTGCTCAGGTTATAGCAGGAAACGAAGGGGAAGAGGAATCAAGTAACATTTTCGTGCACATAAGATTTACTTACACAATCACGTAGTATAAAGATCCATTCACAAAAAAAAGTCTACAGATCAAAATATCAAGAAAACAAAGCATGTGAAAAAAAACCCTCCCACCTCTACAAATCCCCTCCCACCTCTACAAATCCCCTACACATACATTTGTCAGCAGGTTTGTCAGAAAAATGCATTGGAGTCTAAATAAGCAAGCAAAATTAAAACAAGAGCAGATTTTAAACAAAACGATTGACATGTGTGAGGCTTTCAATGCAAAGAGAAAAAACACAATCATTGTGCAATAACACACAAACACACTTTACAAGGCCAAAAATATGCAAACATTTCCAGCCCACTTCCAAACACAGCCTGAGTGGTGTCTGGGGCAATTCAGCACAAAATCTCTTCTTCCCCCAAACCACTACAAGCAAGGACTTAGTCACAAACCACCCGGCCTAGTAACAGGCCAAATCACTCCCTACTGCACGTCTTTATATAAGCTAGGTTGTATTTGGAGCGTGCCAAACAAGGCCCCACACCCAATGAAGCCTCACCCACCACTGACCTTAAGTTGGTCAGTGAAAGTGTTTTCACCTGATGAATCCGCTTCCTACCTGCATTAACCCTTGGTATACAGGCCCCACAAATCAGAAAGATATATACAGTGAAATGTACGTGTGCAGCATACAACAGAACATTGAGCAGGGATGTGAAAGGGAACCCCAATTGGAACCTTTATTGCTACTATGGTCACAATTCCCTCCAGATTCTCACATGAGTTAAGACAGTCACATGACCACATCTTGTATGCGATATTGAAAATGACAAATCGATTTGACTAGTATGGTGAATTTCCCATCAATTGGCGAAACACTCCAGAAATCAAACATCACCAAACATTACACTCTGGGCAAAGCGGATTTACAAATCATGCGACTTACAGTAATGTTGACCATTTCAATGCAATTTTCAAAGACATCTGACACAGATCTCTATGCAAATTGCCACTAAAGTAGAACATGTACTACTTAAGAAATCAGTGTTTGAAACACACCCATATGGTCGCTCTAATACAGTGTTTCTCAACTCCAGTCCTCCTGGACCCCCAACAGGTCATGTTTTCAGGATTTCCCTCAGATGAAACAGCTGTGGTAATTACTAAGGCAGTGAAACTGATCAAATCACCTGTGCAAAATAATGGAAATCCTGAAAACATGACCTGTTGGGGGTCCATGAGGACTGGAGTTGAGAAACACTGCTCTAATAGCAGACAATAGGGTGCGACTTTGCAGACGATTTACAACTTGCATGCTGTGCAAATCACATGCCAAGTCCCACTCAATGTGCACGCTATTGTATCGTTCATATTGTTGTGGTTCAAACTTGGTCGTAGCCGCAAGTAATAATAGAGTAATGAATACACTACTTTTCATGCAATTTGCTGAGAGATCGGTGTCGGATGTCTTGCAAATTGCACTTGAAATCACCATGTACCCCGACTTTGAAATCATGCAACTTCTATGCAAGTCACATGATGTGACTGTGGTGTCAATAACACCACTTAGAAATCTGCTTTAATGTGACCGGGTGGCCCCCAGTAACATTGTTTGGGATTGCCATGCAATTGGCATGACAGGCGACTTGCAAATCGTAGACCAAGTCGCACCCTATTGGCCACTGTAGGCTCTGTTCACATCCAATTGGATTGTGAACTCGTGCAACTTCACTGTAAGTTGGGCAATTGCCGCATCGGATTAGATGTGACAGTGGTGTTGGCCCCCAGTAACATTGGGTGCAATTTGCCATGCAAAGAGCAAGCTGCTGGCCATGCCAATCACATGACAAGTCGCATCCAGGGTGTGCAATTTCAGGAGTGATTTGTGCATTGACATCGTACCTGATATTGGATATAATGAATGTGAATGTGAGTGTATTAACATACGCCATTTGTTGCAGCGAGAGTTCAAAGGTATTTGAGAATTGTGGCCAATTATTAGCAATTTAACACAATTGAAAACACAACTAGTTAGTAATTCTCTAGAAAACACAGTAAAATTGGCAACTTAAAGAGTAATTTTCAATTGCATATAGTGTGAGCGAAGCAGGAAAATCAACAAAGGAAATAAATCTTTGAAGGCGTGCGGTACCTGCCTGCTGGGATACGGGTCTGCTATGCATTTGGGGGAAAAATGCACGCCAGGATTTGTGACAAGTTTGATGTGTGGATTCACCAACCAAGTCTTTTCTCTCTCGCTCACTCTTCTGAATGTCTCTCTTTATCACTCTTCAGTATGTATATCTCGCTCACTCTTCTTCGTCTCACTGGCTCGCTCTTCTCTCTCTCTCTGTCAGCTCTTTGCTTGCCAAATCCTTCACAAAAGTGGGTGGAGTGTAAACCATCCTTATCAAATCTATTAGTAGTCCAGGCCCTTACTTTATCCCATTGTATGACATTCACATAAGGTGCAGCTTTGAAGGTGTTTCAACAGACAAGGCCTCCTTCTAATTCACATTTTAGGGATCATTTAGACAGAAAGCAAAGATGTTGCCAGAACATCTATTTGAAGACAGCCACACATGGAGATCATGCTACTTCCTTGGCGTGGTTGGGATTCAAACCGACAACCCTAGAGTTGTGAGGCAGTAGTGCTAACCACTAATCCACGGAGCTACATTGCTAATCCAGCCTGTATTTCTGTGCTGTGAATCAATCCTAAATCCCTGGGCAAGGTCAGTGTAACTACCAGATATCTCCAATGTGACACAAATGTTATGCTATGTTACCAATTCAGATGTATGTTGGTTCTATGTATCCCAATACAAAGGATTGCAATACTAATACAGGCGTACCTCGGTTTACCAACGCCTCAGGGAACGTCATATTTGGGGTACAAATGCCAAACCATTTCAGTTCATTGTTCTGTTTACAAATGTTTGAATAATTTGGTACGGGCACGTGGCCTGGTATGGTTCAGGAGGGGGGGGGGGGGCGCTCGCTCGTCCCCCCCCCCCCTTTCCTGACCTGCCGGGCTGCATGCTCGGATAAGTATGTGTTATGGATTTTGGGGGGTACCCCATGCTGTTTTTTATACCCCTTAACATCCATACGAGACCCGAAGGGCTTAGTATGGATGGGAGGGGGGACCCCACGCCGGTTATTTAAAACACTGTTTATAATGCCCTGCAATACTTTGACATTCAACTGTCAGTGGGGAACTCCGCCGACAGCTGAAACATGAGCGCTGCATTGGTTTTCACTACTAAAATGCCGCATGAGTTGATAACATATCATGCGGGATTGTAGGAGCAACAGCCATGTGTTAATGTTTCAGCTGTCAGCGGGGTTCCCCACTGACAGCTGAATGTAAAATAATTCCCTTTATTGCAGAAATAATAAAAAAAAAGCATGGGGTCCCCCCTCCCATCTGTACCAAGCCCTTCGGATCTGGTATGGATATTAAGGGGGAACTCCATGCTGAAATTTAAAAAAAAACAGCGTGGGTCCCCCTCAATACCCATACCAGACCCTTATCCGAGCATGCAGCCCGGCAGGTCAGAAAAGGGGGGGGACCCTGTACTGTGTTTTTTTTACACCACACTTTTTTTTTTGTGAAGGAGTCTGCGGGAGCATGTACCGCAGACTCCTTCACGTAGGGGGCGGGATCTGGGGGCCCCCTTGTTAAAGGGGGCTTCCAGATTCTGATAAGCCCCCCGCCCGCAGACCCCCACAACCACCAGCCAGGGTTGTGGGGAAGAGGCCCTTGTCCTCATCAACATGGGGACAAGGTGCTTTGGGGGGGGAGCCCCCCCTGCCCCAAAGCACCCCCCCATGTTGAGGGCATGTGGCCTGGTATGGTTCAGGTTTTCTGACCTGCCGGGCTGCATGCTCGGATAAGGGTCTGGTATGGATATTGAGGGGGACCCACGCTGTTTTTTTTTTAAATTTCAGCGTGGAGTTCCCCCTTAATATCCATACCAGACCTGAAGGGCTTGGTAAGGATGAGAGGGGGGACCCACGCTGTTTTTTTTTTGTTTTTTTTTATTGCGGACCTTTATTTTTACATTCAGCTGTCAAAATAAATATTATCTAGACCTTTGAAATAAGTAAAATCATTACAGAAATAATTATAAAGTATAAGAAACAAAAATAGAATCACTAGAACTAAGGAAATCAAATTAGATTACATGAAGATATGCCGAGTGCTGTTTATTAAACACAATAGACGCGAGCGAGTGCCGGCTGTCAGAGGAATCCACAGTAAGATTCACTATTAGGCAGTGGCTAAAAAGCAAACGCCCATGGCAGAAGTCTAAAATGTGTTCTGCACATGCTCAGTTGTATCTGCCAAAGACACTGCACGGGCGTCTAGATTTTTACTGTGTCGATTTCCTTCAAAAAAACGATTTTTAACACATTCTTAATTTTTTTGGAAATAGCAGATATTGTTTAAAGTGAAGTCCTGATATTTGGCAAAGCAAATTTCTAAGTGAACATGTCTCTGCAGTGATTTTTCATGGTGTTAGACTTGCTTCTTAGCAAGTCTGCTTTGTGAGTCTGATTCCGGGCGTGTGTCTTTTTGTGAATTAGATTGGACATCTGCTTATGGGCTCTGGTCAATAGTGAATTAGGCTGGCCATACATTATACAATTATCTGCAGATTTTTGGTTTAGATTTACCAAAAACCATATAATATGAGGTCAAACCTAAACAACACTTTCAGTTGTATCCAATTAGGCAGGCCCTTGCACTACATAGTTGAAGGTAAATCTAAAGGAAATTGGGCAGAAAATCTGCAGATAATTGTATAATGTATGGCCAGCCTTAGGTTGCAGGGTAAAAAATAGACAGACACCCATGAAAATTGGGCTTAAGCCCATGAATATGCGCCCACGCCCAATAGTGAATCAGGGCCAATATGTCTTTCAGCAGATAGCTTAGGGTGACTGCTTTCCGAAAAGGGGTCATTTGGGGGTGTTTGTTCTATCCTGGTATTTTAGCACCTCAAGAGATGTGATGGGCGGTCAGAAAGTAAAAGCTGTGTAAATTTCAAATTATCTATACCATAGTTTGTAGACCCTATAACTTTCACACAAAGCAATCAATATACACTTATTGGGATTTTTTTTACCAAAAACATGGAGCAGAATACATTTTGGCTTAAATTTATGACTAACTTTGAGTTTACGATATATTTTTTATAGCTGAAAGTAGAAAATATTGTTTTTTTTCATAATTTTCGTGATTTTTTTGTTGATAGCGCAAAAAATAAAAAGCGCACAGGTGATCAAATACCCCCAAAAGAAAGCTCTATTTGTGTGAAAAAAAGGAGGTAAATTTCGTTTGGGTACAGCATTGCATGACCGCGCAATTATCATTTGAATTAGTGCAGCGCTGTATAGCAAAAAAAGGCATAAATTACAGTATCTATACCATAGTTTGTAGACGCTATAACGTTCACACAAAGCAATCAATATACACTTATTGGGATTTTTTTACCAAAAACATGGAGCAGAACACATTTTGGCTTAAATTTATAACTAACTTTGAGTTTACGATATATTTTTTATAGCTGTAAAGTAGAAAATATTGGTTTTTTTTCAAAATTTTTGTGTTTTTTTGTTTATAGCGCAAAAAATAAAAAGCGCACAGATGATAAAATACCACCAAAAGAAAGCTTTATTTGTGTGAAAAAAAAGACGTAAATTTCGTTTGGGTACTGCATTGCATGACCGCGCAATTATCATTTGAATTAGTGCAGCGCCAAACAGCAAAAAAAGGCCTGGTCATTAAGGAGGGTAAATCCTCAGGAGCTCAAGTGGTTAAATACCACCAACAGAAAGCTCTAGTTGTGTGAAAAAAAGGTCAAATTTTAGTTTGGGTACAATGTTGTATGAGCGCGCAATTGTCATTCAAAGTGTGAGAGCGCTGAAAGCTGAAAATTGGCCTGGGCAGGAAGAGGGTAAAAGTGCCCGGTATGGAAGCGGTTAAGCACTGAGCTATAGCTACTTGACATTGGGCAAGTGACAGTTGGCCGTTTTTGAAAACAAGGGTCAGTTTGACAAAGTCTATACCTGGTAACCTCCATAGCACAGTAGGGAGAGTGCCCGTCCAAAGAGTACATGGTCGTAGGTTCGAGGCTTACCTCTGCCAAGTGCGTCTATGTATGTACTGGACATGAGATAAATGGAAGTTACTAAATTTTTTTTTTTTTTGGGCTTTGTTTTTTTTTTTAACATTCATTTTCTCTCATTTTATCCATTTGGAAAGCCTTTCATGGTCCCAGTGTGGGTAAAAGAGTCCAGACTGGAAGTGGTTAACCACTTGAGCTCCTGAGGATTTACCCCCCTTAATGACCAGGCCTTTTTTTGCTGTTTGGCGCTGCACTAATTCAAATGATAATTGCGCGGTCATGCAATGCTGTACCCAAACGAAATTTACCTCCTTTTTTTCACACAAATAGAGCTTTCTTTTGGTGGTATTTTATCACCTGTGCGCTTTTTATTTTTTGCGCTATAAACAAAAAAAAC
Organism: Staurois parvus; assembly: GCF_062004578.1. NCBI lineage: Eukaryota > Metazoa > Chordata > Amphibia > Anura > Ranidae > Staurois > Staurois parvus. Next base: position 4,299,895 of record NW_028318368.1, read on the forward strand.
ACAAAAATTAAAAAAAAAACCTATATTTTCTACTTTCAGCTATAAAAAATATATCGTAAACTCAAAGTTAGTCATAAATTTAAGCCAAAATGTATTCTGCTCCATGTTTTTGGTAAAAAAAAATCCCAATAAGTGTATATTGATTGCTTTGTGTGAAAGTTATAGAATCTACAAACTATGGTATAGATAATTTGAAATTTACACAGCTTTTACTTTCTGACCGCCCATCACATCTCTTGAGGTGCTAAAATACCAGGATAGAACAAACACCCCCCAAATGACCCCTTTTCGGAAAGCAGACACCCTAAGCTATCTGCTGAAAGACATATTGGCCTTGATTCACTAAGATGTGAGTGTATTAGCAGAGACTGACCATTCAGGCAGAATCCGGTCAATCAATCAGTCGTCTGACCAGCGTCTAGCAAGCTCATTGACGAGCGTCTACTGACTACTTTGCTATCACTAAATGTGGTATCCCGTCTGGCACATTTTTAGGTGCAATACCGGATATGTTCGCTAGATGGCGCACAAGCGCGGGCTTTATTAACATTGGCGTTCTTATGATGGCAAAATAGAATTCTTAGAATGTAATAAATAGTACACCTGTATTAGAAGTTTCTATTTTCTTCTATTTCTTTTCTTGCTGTGTCTCCAAAATGATCAGGAAACTAATGCATTTACTAATGAATGTCATACATTCTGTACTCAAATGTTAAACATTTTCACACTTATATCTCAAATAATTTATATACTTCTAATTTCCCAATATAATTATATATCTTCATTCTCTTTAATCACGTAACTATTCTATGGTAAAGACAAGTGCAGCGCTATAAATGCATGTGATCAATAATGAACGCATGTAAAAACCAAAAAGTGCAAAGAATTGCAACAATGATGTAATATTGTAAATGGTGCTAAAATAAGTTCATAGAATCATTCCTGAATAATGGAATGTCCTTCGTGTGAGAGTACCAACTCAGAGAGTGCCTATGAATGGCACGTGTGGTCTCGTGGATGAATGTTACTTGCGTACTGTTCTTCTGCCAATTAGGAAATGTGCAAGTTTCATGCCGTGTATATTTCATTGTAACTTTTTCTCTTTTAAATCTGTCTCCTTATACAACTTGACCCCCTCCCCCACCCCATCATCACCTGTCCCATATGCAAATCTATGGATCACCGCCCCACTCTTTAACTATCTATTTACTGATCAAGTGAATGTGTCTCATTTTCTATCAGCTACAGCTCAGATCTCACATTATTATACAATTGCTGATTGTATCTCACCACTAGTCTGATTGAATTCACAATTCCTGGTCAGTCCTGTTCCCTGACCTCTAATAACCTTTAGGGCCAGTTCACACTACATGTGTTTCAGTTGCTTTTTCAGCATCACAAACGCACAGAAAGAAGGTTATATGGTTGTCAATGTCATAGTTCACATCAGCGCTTGCATTTTCAATGCATTGCAGGTGCTGTAAACAAAGTTGACCACGCTGCATTGTTTCTGCACAGAACTGTACTGGAACACATTGAAACGTCCTTGAATGTACTAAAACGCACATGTCCCTAACTACATTGAATACAAAGAAAATAGAAAAAAATAAGTGGAAGGGATACAAAAATGCAATGTAAACATGTCCAAAACGCATCCAAAATGTACTGGAACACACTAAACATGCATGCCAAAAGGGCATGAAAAAAACCCATCAGGAACACATCTAGACTGTTTCTATAGTGTGAACCAGCCCTTAGGACTTGTTCACACCATTGGTGGTGCAAAAACGCATGCAAGAACACACATTTTCCAGCACAGCAAAGAAATGCAATGCCCTATGTAGATGTGCGCAGGTACCATGATGAAAACGTTGTTGCACCTACACACGTCTATTAAAAACAGCCCCATTCACAGCCACAAATACGCATGGCACCACACTACTGTGCGGTTAGGTGCGACACACTTGGAAAATAACATAAAAATAAGCCAACATGGCTAAAACATATCTTGAAAATATGGGGACTCTGATATCCGGCGACAGTCCGTTCACGAACGAGAAGCAATTCTGCACCCCTAAAACCAACATAGAGGAAAGGGATGGTCAAATTGCTGTGCTGCTTCCAAACCACCTCTGGCATGCCAGGGTCATTATGCAGGTCCTCGATGCCAATTCTTGCCTGCGGCCACAAAATATCCACTGGCCACAAGTGAAGGTGAGTGGAGGACGTGAAGGTGGATTTCTACCAGCTTCAACCGCAAGCAGTACCACTCCTGAAAAATGAGAACAAATAATCATTGACACGTCATCATGACAGTCAATTCTCAGTGCAGGCTATCTAGAGTGTCTTTCATTTTTAACCATTTCAAGAGTTCAAGGAAACATTCTTGGAGCATCTACTGTGTTTGGAAAGGCCAAAGGTCCCCCCCCTCCCCCAGGCACACTAATGCTTATGCAGGCCATAGACGGGGAGAAAAACAGCAGATTTTTCTTTTAAAAAATGAAAAATCGGTTGTTCAAGCGGCCGATGTTACTAGCAATGGTAAAAAAAAAAAATCGGCCGATTTTCATCCCGTCTACAGCCGGCAAAAAGTGTCCTTGCAGAGAGCTCCGCTATTTCTTTGACAGTTCTTTGACATTTATAGCGGTTGCAACAATGTATTTGTATCCATTTCGGATACAGATGTTTTTAATCGGAAACAAATAGATACAATGTTGCAACCGCTGTAAATGTCAAGGAACTGTCAAAGAAATAGCGGAGCTCTCTGCAGGGACACTTTTTGCCATACTGGGATTCCTCTCGTTTTTCATCCTTCTTCTTCCTCTTCTTCTTCTTCTTCATCATCATCCTCTTCTACTTCTTCTTCATCATCATCCTCTTCTTCTTCATCATCATCCTCTTCTTCTTCTTCATCATCATCCTCTTCTTCATCATCCTCTTCTTCTTCATCATCTTCATCATCCTCTTCTTCCTCTTCATCATCTTCTTCTTCTTCTTCTTCATCATCATCATCATCCTCATCATCTTCTTCATCATCATCCTCTTCTTCTTCTTCATCATCATCCTCTTCTTCTTCATCATCCTCTTCTTCATCACCCTCTTCTTCTTCATCATCTTCTTCATCATCATCATCCTCTTCTTCTTCTTCATCATCATCATCCTCCTCTTCATCATCTTCTTCTTCTTCATCATCATCATCATCCTCTTCATCATCATCCTCTTCTTCATCATCTTCTTCATCATCCTCTTCTTCTTTTTCTTCTTTTTGTCTTCCTCTTGCAGGTCACTGCTCATGTGCAGATTTTTTATCAGTAAAAAATCGGCCGATTTGCCCATCATTGCCGCGAAAATCGGCCGATCGGCAAATTCGGCCGTTTTTTTCCAACTTTACCGAAAAAAAAAATCTGCCAAAATACCGAAAGACGGCCGAACAAATAGCCCACTAACGATCCGAAAATCGGCCGATTTTCGACCCACCTATGGCCTGCATAAGATATGGTGTGGCCCTAGGGTCAATGTGTGTTTAGAATACTTCCAAAATGCACATACAAAAACACTCCATCCAAATGCATGTTGCATTTCTATAGCATGTTAAACAGAAGAATAACGCACTTACATAATGTTAACATGCGCAAGTAAAAATAGACAAAATCCACATCCTTTTATTCTGGCTTCACATACACGCATTGTGGTCTAACACCGCACTCCTGGGCAAATCACATGCAATTTGTGTGCGTTGCAATTAGAGACAAACATTTTGCACACCTCAAATTGCACCGCATCCGGGCCAAAAATGTGCAGGACCCTTTTTCAGGGTATGCACATGGGTGTGAATAGGCATGCCATCCAATTTGGCAAATCGCAATACGCTTTGTGTACCAATTTTGGTGTGTTGGTAACTTCACCTAGAAAGCCGCAGCAGGTGGCATGAAGGGGTTGCGGTTGTGATGCGGTGCAGCGCTTGCACAGAAAACACTGCAAATTTCACATCGCATCTGTGTGACACCAGAATGTGCCAATATGTGGCTTGACAAAGCACAGTGGTCAGTGCAGATTATTTTCAATCCATGTTTTTTACACTTTTCATTCACTGGTTTAACTCAGGTGATCGTTAATCCCAATTATCTCCGGAGATCACATGCAGCCCCTCAACCATCTACACATATCTCTGGAAATCTATACAGATCTCCTTGAAAAAATGTCTCCTCTCTTCTTCGGAAAACAATTGTCCTCCACCTCATAAACAGGGGGACAGAGAAGACTTCTCCTTGATAACTAAAATCAGATTAATTATCTGTGCTTAATAAACATACACCAATACTGCAAATGCATTGTACTGTCCAAGGCATTGCACACTAATGCATTGCACACTAGAAATGTCAAATGCGTTAGTGTGTACAGTGCATGAGTGTAAAATGCTTTAGTGCACACTGCAGTGTACAACGCATTGCACACTGTAATACACTGTACAATGTAATACCGTGTACACCCACACATTGTACAATGTAATACCGTGTACACCCACACATTGTAGACTAATGCACTGTACACTATCATGTAGGATGGAGCTACGCATTGCACACTGTGATACCGTGTACACCCACACATTGTAGACTGTAATGCACTGTACACTGTCATGCAGGATGGAGCAACGCATTGCCCACTGTGATACCGTGTACACCCACACATTGTAGACTGTAATGCACTGTACACTGTCATGCAGGATAGAGCAACGCATTGCACACTGTGATACCGTGTACACCCACACATTGTAGACTGTAATGCACTGTACACTGTCATGCAGGATAGAGCTACGCATTGCCCACTGTGATACCGTGTACACCCACACATTGTAGACTGTAATGCACTGTACACTGTCATGCAGGATAGAGCTACGCATTGCACACTGTGATACCGTGTACACCCACACATTGTAGACTGTAATGCACTGTACACTGTCATGCAGGCTGGAGCTACGCATTGCACACTGTGATACGCTGTCCACTGTCATGCAGAATCCAGCAACGCATTGCACACTGTAATACCATGTACACCAACACATTGTAGAATGTAATGCATTATACGCAGTATACATGTCCAGATATTCAAAGATTAGCCATGAAGGCCTAGCTGGTTTCCTATTTGGTGACCGCAGATAGCCGAATAACGCTACACTGCATCCAGGCAGCTCTGGGAGGGTGTCATATGACATCCTGGCAGAACGCGCTCTCCGTGATTGCTGTGTCCTAAGGACACAGCTGATCACGTGATGTGGTGAAGGCCAATCACAGCGGCTTTTTACCATGTGATCAGCCATGTCCAATGACACGCTGATCACCGGGAAATGCATTTGCCGGGTCTTGGCTGCACTTTCATCACGCTGTCAGAATGTGTGGAAAGTACTGCCGAGAACCAGCAGTTATCAAAGCAGGGGTCGGCCCCGATGATCAGTGCCCACCAGCGCCACCCAACAGTTCCGCCCACCTGTGGCCAGCAGTGCCGCCCACCAGTGCTGCCTCATCAACGCACATCAGTGTTGCTAAATTACCAGTTTACCAAATGTTATAATATAAACAGACTTTTATTCATTATGAGCTATTTTGTGGTTTATCGAGCAAAAAGTAAAACTCACAGCAGCAAGTCAATACCACCCAAAGAAAGCTCTATTTGTCTGAAAAAACTGATATAAATTTAAGATGGGTACAATGTGGCATGACCGCACAATTGTCATTCAAAGTGTAACAGTGCAGAAAGATGAAAATTGGCCAGGACAGGAAGGGGGTAGGAGTACCCAGTAGGCAAGTGGTTAATATCATTGACCCATCAATACCCAGGAGCTAATGTGCAGATAAGTAGCATGTGCACCAAGTGAGATTCTGCTAGGCCCCACCCACAAAATTACAATTACCTGTCCCTCACATGTTATAAACATATTTGCAATGGCCACACTTACTTTACATATAAGGATCATCTCCTCAGTTGAGAACTGTGCTCTCGCCATGTCCAAATGCCAATAAAGTTATCAAAATTTTCAACCAACACAAAACCTCCATCCACTTACACTCCCCACAACCACTTCCGGGTGCGCGCGCACGTGATGACGGACTTCCAGGATAGCCGTTCATGCGCCATGCGGACACCTGTTTGGTGCTTATTTGTTTGCAATCGCACATTTCTATGCACGGCTATGATAGCTTTCGCGAATGTGTGTTTCTTATTGATTTGTTTTTTTTAACCTTAGCTAATATTTGTTGCCAAAGGCCAAAAATCAACAAAGTGTGGACGATTTTATTACTGTAAATCGAATTGTAGAAAACTTGTAGCTGGCTGCACAGTGAATGTGACATTCATTAGTACAGAACAATATTGTGGTGCAAGTGGGTTTTCTTTTTTTTTTTGGTTTTGAAAAAGCCAGTTTACACACACTTGCATATTCACACTCATATAATCTGCTCAAATGTAGCTTGTAAAAGTATACAAAGTAACTATTAAGGTTGTTCATATATTGAACATAAAATAAACACAAAAACATCGGTCAAACATTTATTGATCAAATATATCTTCATTTATTTGGTCAGCAGGAACAAGTAGGTATAGTCAATATCTTGGTGAGTCACAAAAAGAATAGGATTGATGTGGCAAAAATAAAACACTCCTGCTCATAAGAGCTTACAATCTAAAGATACTTCTAATGAACTGTGTGTGCTCAGGTTATAGCAGGAAACGAAGGGGAAGAGGAATCAAGTAACATTTTCGTGCACATAAGATTTACTTACACAATCACGTAGTATAAAGATCCATTCACAAAAAAAAGTCTACAGATCAAAATATCAAGAAAACAAAGCATGTGAAAAAAAACCCTCCCACCTCTACAAATCCCCTCCCACCTCTACAAATCCCCTACACATACATTTGTCAGCAGGTTTGTCAGAAAAATGCATTGGAGTCTAAATAAGCAAGCAAAATTAAAACAAGAGCAGATTTTAAACAAAACGATTGACATGTGTGAGGCTTTCAATGCAAAGAGAAAAAACACAATCATTGTGCAATAACACACAAACACACTTTACAAGGCCAAAAATATGCAAACATTTCCAGCCCACTTCCAAACACAGCCTGAGTGGTGTCTGGGGCAATTCAGCACAAAATCTCTTCTTCCCCCAAACCACTACAAGCAAGGACTTAGTCACAAACCACCCGGCCTAGTAACAGGCCAAATCACTCCCTACTGCACGTCTTTATATAAGCTAGGTTGTATTTGGAGCGTGCCAAACAAGGCCCCACACCCAATGAAGCCTCACCCACCACTGACCTTAAGTTGGTCAGTGAAAGTGTTTTCACCTGATGAATCCGCTTCCTACCTGCATTAACCCTTGGTATACAGGCCCCACAAATCAGAAAGATATATACAGTGAAATGTACGTGTGCAGCATACAACAGAACATTGAGCAGGGATGTGAAAGGGAACCCCAATTGGAACCTTTATTGCTACTATGGTCACAATTCCCTCCAGATTCTCACATGAGTTAAGACAGTCACATGACCACATCTTGTATGCGATATTGAAAATGACAAATCGATTTGACTAGTATGGTGAATTTCCCATCAATTGGCGAAACACTCCAGAAATCAAACATCACCAAACATTACACTCTGGGCAAAGCGGATTTACAAATCATGCGACTTACAGTAATGTTGACCATTTCAATGCAATTTTCAAAGACATCTGACACAGATCTCTATGCAAATTGCCACTAAAGTAGAACATGTACTACTTAAGAAATCAGTGTTTGAAACACACCCATATGGTCGCTCTAATACAGTGTTTCTCAACTCCAGTCCTCCTGGACCCCCAACAGGTCATGTTTTCAGGATTTCCCTCAGATGAAACAGCTGTGGTAATTACTAAGGCAGTGAAACTGATCAAATCACCTGTGCAAAATAATGGAAATCCTGAAAACATGACCTGTTGGGGGTCCATGAGGACTGGAGTTGAGAAACACTGCTCTAATAGCAGACAATAGGGTGCGACTTTGCAGACGATTTACAACTTGCATGCTGTGCAAATCACATGCCAAGTCCCACTCAATGTGCACGCTATTGTATCGTTCATATTGTTGTGGTTCAAACTTGGTCGTAGCCGCAAGTAATAATAGAGTAATGAATACACTACTTTTCATGCAATTTGCTGAGAGATCGGTGTCGGATGTCTTGCAAATTGCACTTGAAATCACCATGTACCCCGACTTTGAAATCATGCAACTTCTATGCAAGTCACATGATGTGACTGTGGTGTCAATAACACCACTTAGAAATCTGCTTTAATGTGACCGGGTGGCCCCCAGTAACATTGTTTGGGATTGCCATGCAATTGGCATGACAGGCGACTTGCAAATCGTAGACCAAGTCGCACCCTATTGGCCACTGTAGGCTCTGTTCACATCCAATTGGATTGTGAACTCGTGCAACTTCACTGTAAGTTGGGCAATTGCCGCATCGGATTAGATGTGACAGTGGTGTTGGCCCCCAGTAACATTGGGTGCAATTTGCCATGCAAAGAGCAAGCTGCTGGCCATGCCAATCACATGACAAGTCGCATCCAGGGTGTGCAATTTCAGGAGTGATTTGTGCATTGACATCGTACCTGATATTGGATATAATGAATGTGAATGTGAGTGTATTAACATACGCCATTTGTTGCAGCGAGAGTTCAAAGGTATTTGAGAATTGTGGCCAATTATTAGCAATTTAACACAATTGAAAACACAACTAGTTAGTAATTCTCTAGAAAACACAGTAAAATTGGCAACTTAAAGAGTAATTTTCAATTGCATATAGTGTGAGCGAAGCAGGAAAATCAACAAAGGAAATAAATCTTTGAAGGCGTGCGGTACCTGCCTGCTGGGATACGGGTCTGCTATGCATTTGGGGGAAAAATGCACGCCAGGATTTGTGACAAGTTTGATGTGTGGATTCACCAACCAAGTCTTTTCTCTCTCGCTCACTCTTCTGAATGTCTCTCTTTATCACTCTTCAGTATGTATATCTCGCTCACTCTTCTTCGTCTCACTGGCTCGCTCTTCTCTCTCTCTGTCAGCTCTTTGCTTGCCAAATCCTTCACAAAAGTGGGTGGAGTGTAAACCATCCTTATCAAATCTATTAGTAGTCCAGGCCCTTACTTTATCCCATTGTATGACATTCACATAAGGTGCAGCTTTGAAGGTGTTTCAACAGACAAGGCCTCATTCTAATTCACATTTTAGGGATCATTTAGACAGAAAGCAAAGATGTTGCCAGAACATCTATTTGAAGACAGCCACACATGGAGATCATGCTACTTCCTTGGCGTGGTTGGGATTCAAACCGACAACCCTAGAGTTGTGAGGCAGTAGTGCTAACCACTAATCCACGGAGCTACATTGCTAATCCAGCCTGTATTTCTGTGCTGTGAATCAATCCTAAATCCCTGGGCAAGGTCAGTGTAACTACCAGATATCTCCAATGTGACACAAATGTTATGCTATGTTACCAATTCAGATGTATGTTGGTTCTATGTATCCCAATACAAAGGATTGCAATACTAATACAGGCGTACCTCGGTTTACCAACGCCTCAGGGAACGTCATATTTGGGGTACAAATGCCAAACCATTTCAGTTCATTGTTCTGTTTACAAATGTTTGAATAATTTGGTACGGGCACGTGGCCTGGTATGGTTCAGGAGGGGGGGGGGGGCGCTCGCTCGTCCCCCCCCCCCCTTTCCTGACCTGCCGGGCTGCATGCTCGGATAAGTATGTGTTATGGATTTTGGGGGGTACCCCATGCTGTTTTTTATACCCCTTAACATCCATACGAGACCCGAAGGGCTTAGTATGGATGGGAGGGGGGACCCCACGCCGGTTATTTAAAACACTGTTTATAATGCCCTGCAATACTTTGACATTCAACTGTCAGTGGGGAACTCCGCCGACAGCTGAAACATGAGCGCTGCATTGGTTTTCACTACTAAAATGCCGCATGAGTTGATAACATATCATGCGGGATTGTAGGAGCAACAGCCATGTGTTAATGTTTCAGCTGTCAGCGGGGTTCCCCACTGACAGCTGAATGTAAAATAATTCCCTTTATTGCAGAAATAATAAAAAAAAAGCATGGGGTCCCCCCTCCCATCTGTACCAAGCCCTTCGGATCTGGTATGGATATTAAGGGGGAACTCCATGCTGAAATTTAAAAAAAAACAGCGTGGGTCCCCCTCAATACCCATACCAGACCCTTATCCGAGCATGCAGCCCGGCAGGTCAGAAAAGGGGGGGGACCCTGTACTGTGTTTTTTTTACACCACACTTTTTTTTTTGTGAAGGAGTCTGCGGGAGCATGTACCGCAGACTCCTTCACGTAGGGGGCGGGATCTGGGGGCCCCCTTGTTAAAGGGGGCTTCCAGATTCTGATAAGCCCCCCGCCCGCAGACCCCCACAACCACCAGCCAGGGTTGTGGGGAAGAGGCCCTTGTCCTCATCAACATGGGGACAAGGTGCTTTGGGGGGGGAGCCCCCCCTGCCCCAAAGCACCCCCCCATGTTGAGGGCATGTGGCCTGGTATGGTTCAGGTTTTCTGACCTGCCGGGCTGCATGCTCGGATAAGGGTCTGGTATGGATATTGAGGGGGACCCACGCTGTTTTTTTTTTAAATTTCAGCGTGGAGTTCCCCCTTAATATCCATACCAGACCTGAAGGGCTTGGTAAGGATGAGAGGGGGGACCCACGCTGTTTTTTTTTTTTTTTTTTTTATTGCGGACCTTTATTTTTACATTCAGCTGTCAAAATAAATATTATCTAGACCTTTGAAATAAGTAAAATCATTACAGAAATAATTATAAAGTATAAGAAACAAAAATAGAATCACTAGAACTAAGGAAATCAAATTAGATTACATGAAGATATGCCGAGTGCTGTTTATTAAACACAATAGACGCGAGCGAGTGCCGGCTGTCAGAGGAATCCACAGTAAGATTCACTATTAGGCAGTGGCTAAAAAGCAAACGCCCATGGCAGAAGTCTAAAATGTGTTCTGCACATGCTCAGTTGTATCTGCCAAAGACACTGCACGGGCGTCTAGATTTTTACTGTGTCGATTTCCTTCAAAAAAACGATTTTTAACACATTCTTAATTTTTTTGGAAATAGCAGATATTGTTTAAAGTGAAGTCCTGATATTTGGCAAAGCAAATTTCTAAGTGAACATGTCTCTGCAGTGATTTTTCATGGTGTTAGACTTGCTTCTTAGCAAGTCTGCTTTGTGAGTCTGATTCCGGGCGTGTGTCTTTTTGTGAATTAGATTGGACATCTGCTTATGGGCTCTGGTCAATAGTGAATTAGGCTGGCCATACATTATACAATTATCTGCAGATTTTTGGTTTAGATTTACCAAAAACCATATAATATGAGGTCAAACCTAAACAACACTTTCAGTTGTATCCAATTAGGCAGGCCCTTGCACTACATAGTTGAAGGTAAATCTAAAGGAAATTGGGCAGAAAATCTGCAGATAATTGTATAATGTATGGCCAGCCTTAGGTTGCAGGGTAAAAAATAGACAGACACCCATGAAAATTGGGCTTAAGCCCATGAATATGCGCCCACGCCCAATAGTGAATCAGGGCCAATATGTCTTTCAGCAGATAGCTTAGGGTGACTGCTTTCCGAAAAGGGGTCATTTGGGGGTGTTTGTTCTATCCTGGTATTTTAGCACCTCAAGAGATGTGATGGGCGGTCAGAAAGTAAAAGCTGTGTAAATTTCAAATTATCTATACCATAGTTTGTAGACCCTATAACTTTCACACAAAGCAATCAATATACACTTATTGGGATTTTTTTTACCAAAAACATGGAGCAGAATACATTTTGGCTTAAATTTATGACTAACTTTGAGTTTACGATATATTTTTTATAGCTGAAAGTAGAAAATATTGTTTTTTTTCATAATTTTCGTGTTTTTTTTGTTGATAGCGCAAAAAATAAAAAGCGCACAGGTGATCAAATACCCCCAAAAGAAAGCTCTATTTGTGTGAAAAAAAGGAGGTAAATTTCGTTTGGGTACAGCATTGCATGACCGCGCAATTATCATTTGAATTAGTGCAGCGCTGTATAGCAAAAAAAGGCATAAATTACAGTATCTATACCATAGTTTGTAGACGCTATAACGTTCACACAAAGCAATCAATATACACTTATTGGGATTTTTTTACCAAAAACATGGAGCAGAACACATTTTGGCTTAAATTTATAACTAACTTTGAGTTTACGATATATTTTTTATAGCTGTAAAGTAGAAAATATTGGTTTTTTTTCAAAATTTTTGTGTTTTTTTGTTTATAGCGCAAAAAATAAAAAGCGCACAGATGATAAAATACCACCAAAAGAAAGCTTTATTTGTGTGAAAAAAAAGACGTAAATTTCGTTTGGGTACTGCATTGCATGACCGCGCAATTATCATTTGAATTAGTGCAGCGCCAAACAGCAAAAAAAGGCCTGGTCATTAAGGAGGGTAAATCCTCAGGAGCTCAAGTGGTTAAATACCACCAACAGAAAGCTCTAGTTGTGTGAAAAAAAGGTCAAATTTTAGTTTGGGTACAATGTTGTATGAGCGCGCAATTGTCATTCAAAGTGTGAGAGCGCTGAAAGCTGAAAATTGGCCTGGGCAGGAAGAGGGTAAAAGTGCCCGGTATGGAAGCGGTTAAGCACTGAGCTATAGCTACTTGACATTGGGCAAGTGACAGTTGGCCGTTTTTGAAAACAAGGGTCAGTTTGACAGAGTCTATACCTGGTAACCTCCATAGCACAGTAGGGAGAGTGCCCGTCCAAAGAGTGCATGGTCGTAGGTTCGAGGCTTACCTCTGCCAAGCGCGTCTATGTATGTACTGGACATGAGATAAATGGAAGTTACTAAATTTTTTTTTTTTTTGGGCTTTGTTTTTTTTTTTAACATTCATTTTCTCTCATTTTATCCATTTGGAAAGCCTTTCATGGTCCCAGTGTGGGTAAAAGAGTCCAGACTGGAAGTGGTTAACCACTTGAGCTCCTGAGGATTTACCCCCCTTAATGACCAGGCCTTTTTTTGCTGTTTGGCGCTGCACTAATTCAAATGATAATTGCGCGGTCATGCAATGCTGTACCCAAACGAAATTTACCTCCTTTTTTTCACACAAATAGAGCTTTCTTTTGGTGGTATTTTATCACCTGTGCGCTTTTTATTTTTTGCGCTATAAACAAAAAAAACACAAAAATTAAAAAAAAAACCTATATTTTCTACTTTCAGCTATAAAAAATATATCGTAAACTCAAAGTTAGTCATAAATTTAAGCCAAAATGTATTCTGCTCCATGTTTTTGGTAAAAAAAAATCCCAATAAGTGTATATTGATTGCTTTGTGTGAAAGTTATAGAATCTACAAACTATGGTATAGATAATTTGAAATTTACACAGCTTTTACTTTCTGACCGCCCATCACATCTCTTGAGGTGCTAAAATACCAGGATAGAACAAACACCCCCCAAATGACCCCTTTTCGGAAAGCAGACACCCTAAGCTATCTGCTGAAAGACATATTGGCCTTGATTCACTAAGATGTGAGTGTATTAGCAGAGACTGACCATTCAGGCAGAATCCGGTCAATCAATCAGTCGTCTGACCAGCGTCTAGCAAGCTCATTGACGAGCGTCTACTGACTACTTTGCTATCACTAAATGTGGTATCCCGTCTGGCACATTTTTAGGTGCAATACCGGATATGTTCGCTAGATGGCGCACAAGCGCGGGCTTTATTAACATTGGCGTTCTTATGATGGCAAAATAGAATTCTTAGAATGTAATAAATAGTACACCTGTATTAGAAGTTTCTATTTTCTTCTATTTCTTTTCTTGCTGTGTCTCCAAAATGATCAGGAAACTAATGCATTTACTAATGAATGTCATACATTCTGTACTCAAATGTTAAACATTTTCACACTTATATCTCAAATAATTTATATACTTCTAATTTCCCAATATAATTATATATCTTCATTCTCTTTAATCACGTAACTATTCTATGGTAAAGACAAGTGCAGCGCTATAAATGCATGTGATCAATAATGAACGCATGTAAAAACCAAAAAGTGCAAAGAATTGCAACAATGATGTAATATTGTAAATGGTGCTAAAATAAGTTCATAGAATCATTCCTGAATAATGGAATGTCCTTCGTGTGAGAGTACCAACTCAGAGAGTGCCTATGAATGGCACGTGTGGTCTCGTGGATGAATGTTACTTGCGTACTGTTCTTCTGCCAATTAGGAAATGTGCAAGTTTCATGCCGTGTATATTTCATTGTAACTTTTTCTCTTTTAAATCTGTCTCCTTATACAACTTGACCCCCTCCCCCACCCCATCATCACCTGTCCCATATGCAAATCTATGGATCACCGCCCCACTCTTTAACTATCTATTTACTGATCAAGTGAATGTGTCTCATTTTCTATCAGCTACAGCTCAGATCTCACATTATTATACAATTGCTGATTGTATCTCACCACTAGTCTGATTGAATTCACAATTCCTGGTCAGTCCTGTTCCCTGACCTCTAATAACCTTTAGGGCCAGTTCACACTACATGTGTTTCAGTTGCTTTTTCAGCATCACAAACGCACAGAAAGAAGGTTATATGGTTGTCAATGTCATAGTTCACATCAGCGCTTGCATTTTCAATGCATTGCAGGTGCTGTAAACAAAGTTGACCACGCTGCATTGTTTCTGCACAGAACTGTACTGGAACACATTGAAACGTCCTTGAATGTACTAAAACGCACATGTCCCTAACTACATTGAATACAAAGAAAATAGAAAAAAATAAGTGGAAGGGATACAAAAATGCAATGTAAACATGTCCAAAACGCATCCAAAATGTACTGGAACACACTAAACATGCATGCCAAAAGGGCATGAAAAAAACCCATCAGGAACACATCTAGACTGTTTCTATAGTGTGAACCAGCCCTTAGGACTTGTTCACACCATTGGTGGTGCAAAAACGCATGCAAGAACACACATTTTCCAGCACAGCAAAGAAATGCAATGCCCTATGTAGATGTGCGCAGGTACCATGATGAAAACGTTGTTGCACCTACACACGTCTATTAAAAACAGCCCCATTCACAGCCACAAATACGCATGGCACCACACTACTGTGCGGTTAGGTGCGACACACTTGGAAAATAACATAAAAATAAGCCAACATGGCTAAAACATATCTTGAAAATATGGGGACTCTGATATCCGGCGACAGTCCGTTCACGAACGAGAAGCAATTCTGCACCCCTAAAACCAACATAGAGGAAAGGGATGGTCAAATTGCTGTGCTGCTTCCAAACCACCTCTGGCATGCCAGGGTCATTATGCAGGTCCTCGATGCCAATTCTTGCCTGCGGCCACAAAATATCCACTGGCCACAAGTGAAGGTGAGTGGAGGACGTGAAGGTGGATTTCTACCAGCTTCAACCGCAAGCAGTACCACTCCTGAAAAATGAGAACAAATAATCATTGACACGTCATCATGACAGTCAATTCTCAGTGCAGGCTATCTAGAGTGTCTTTCATTTTTAACCATTTCAAGAGTTCAAGGAAACATTCTTGGAGCATCTACTGTGTTTGGAAAGGCCAAAGGTCCCCCCCCTCCCCCAGGCACACTAATGCTTATGCAGGCCATAGACGGGGAGAAAAACAGCAGATTTTTCTTTTAAAAAATGAAAAATCGGTTGTTCAAGCGGCCGATGTTACTAGCAATGGTAAAAAAAAAAAATCGGCCGATTTTCATCCCGTCTACAGCCGGCAAAAAGTGTCCCTGCAGAGAGCTCCGCTATTTCTTTGACAGTTCTTTGACATTTATAGCGGTTGCAACAATGTATTTGTATCCATTTCGGATACAGATGTTTTTAATCGGAAACAAATAGATACAATGTTGCAACCGCTGTAAATGTCAAGGAACTGTCAAAGAAATAGCGGAGCTCTCTGCAGGGACACTTTTTGCCATACTGGGATTCCTCTCGTTTTTCATCCTTCTTCTTCCTCTTCTTCTTCTTCTTCATCATCATCCTCTTCTACTTCTTCTTCATCATCATCCTCTTCTTCTTCATCATCATCCTCTTCTTCTTCTTCATCATCATCCTCTTCTTCATCATCCTCTTCTTCTTCATCATCTTCATCATCCTCTTCTTCCTCTTCATCATCTTCTTCCTCTTCATCATCATCATCATCATCCTCATCATCTTCTTCATCATCATCCTCTTCTTCTTCTTCATCATCATCCTCTTCTTCTTCTTCTTCTTCTTCTTCTTCATCATCATCATCCTCTTCTTCTTCCTCTTCATCATCTTCTTCTTCTTCATCATCATCATCCTCATCATCTTCTTCATCATCATCCTCTTCTTCATCATCATCATCCTCTTCTTCTTCTTCTTCTTCATCATCATCCTCTTCTTCTTCATCATCATCATCATCCTCTTCTTCTTCTTCTTCATCATCATCATCATCCTCTTCTTCTTCATCATCCTCTTCTTCTTCTTCTTCTTCACCATCATCCTCTTCTTCTTCTTCTTCTTCTTCATCCTCTTCTTCTTCTTCATCATCATCATCCTCTTCTTCTTCATCATCATCTTCATCATCATCCTCTTCTTCATCGTCTTCTTCTTCATCATCATCACCCTCTGCATCATCATCCTCTTCTTCATCATCATCATCCTTTTCTTCATCATCATCATCCTCTTCTTCTTCTTCATCATCATCCTCTTCTTCTTCATCATCCTCTTCTTCATCACCCTCTTCTTCTTCATCATCTTCTTCATCATCATCATCCTCTTCTTCTTCTTCTTCTTCTTCTTCATCATCATCCTCCTCTTCATCATCTTCTTCTTCATCATCATCATCATCCTCTTCATCATCATCCTCTTCTTCATCATCTTCTTCATCATCCTCTTCTTCTTTTTCTTCTTTTTGTCTTCCTCTTGCAGGTCACTGCTCATGTGCAGATTTTTTATCAGTAAAAAATCGGCCGATTTGCCCATCATTGCCGCGAAAATCGGCCGATCGGCAAATTCGGCCGTTTTTTTCCAACTTTACCGAAAAAAAAAATCTGCCAAAATACCGAAAGACGGCCGAACAAATAGCCCACTAACGATCCGAAAATCGGCCGATTTTCGACCCACCTATGGCCTGCATAAGATATGGTGTGGCCCTAGGGTCAATGTGTGTTTAGAATACTTCCAAAATGCACATACAAAAACACTCCATCCAAATGCATGTTGCATTTCTATAGCATGTTAAACAGAAGAATAACGCACTTACATAATGTTAACATGCGCAAGTAAAAATAGACAAAATCCACATCCTTTTATTCTGGCTTCACATACACGCATTGTGGTCTAACACCGCACTCCTGGGCAAATCACATGCAATTTGTGTGCGTTGCAATTAGAGACAAACATTTTGCACACCTCAAATTGCACCGCATCCGGGCCAAAAATGTGCAGGACCCTTTTTCAGGGTATGCACATGGGTGTGAATAGGCATGCCATCCAATTTGGCAAATCGCAATACGCTTTGTGTACCAATTTTGGTGTGTTGGTAACTTCACCTAGAAAGCCGCAGCAGGTGGCATGAAGGGGTTGCGGTTGTGATGCGGTGCAGCGCTTGCACAGAAAACACTGCAAATTTCACATCGCATCTGTGTGACACCAGAATGTGCCAATATGTGGCTTGACAAAGCACAGTGGTCAGTGCAGATTATTTTCAATCCATGTTTTTTACACTTTTCATTCACTGGTTTAACTCAGGTGATCGTTAATCCCAATTATCTCC
The DNA here is from genome assembly GCF_062004578.1 of Staurois parvus. NCBI lineage: Eukaryota > Metazoa > Chordata > Amphibia > Anura > Ranidae > Staurois > Staurois parvus. The sequence goes on from NW_028318368.1 coordinate 4,317,777, forward strand.
GGAGATCACATGCAGCCCCTCAACCATCTACACATATCTCTGGAAATCTATACAGATCTCCTTGAAAAAATGTCTCCTCTCTTCTTCGGAAAACAATTGTCCTCCACCTCATAAACAGGGGGACAGAGAAGACTTCTCCTTGATAACTAAAATCAGATTAATTATCTGTGCTTAATAAACATACACCAATACTGCAAATGCATTGTACTGTCCAAGGCATTGCACACTAATGCATTGCACACTAGAAATGTCAAATGCGTTAGTGTGTACAGTGCATGAGTGTAAAATGCTTTAGTGCACACTGCAGTGTACAACGCATTGCACACTGTAATACACTGTACAATGTAATACCGTGTACACCCACACATTGTACAATGTAATACCGTGTACACCCACACATTGTAGACTAATGCACTGTACACTATCATGTAGGATGGAGCTACGCATTGCACACTGTGATACCGTGTACACCCACACATTGTAGACTGTAATGCACTGTACACTGTCATGCAGGATGGAGCAACGCATTGCCCACTGTGATACCGTGTACACCCACACATTGTAGACTGTAATGCACTGTACACTGTCATGCAGGATAGAGCAACGCATTGCACACTGTGATACCGTGTACACCCACACATTGTAGACTGTAATGCACTGTACACTGTCATGCAGGATAGAGCTACGCATTGCCCACTGTGATACCGTGTACACCCACACATTGTAGACTGTAATGCACTGTACACTGTCATGCAGGATAGAGCTACGCATTGCACACTGTGATACCGTGTACACCCACACATTGTAGACTGTAATGCACTGTACACTGTCATGCAGGCTGGAGCTACGCATTGCACACTGTGATACGCTGTCCACTGTCATGCAGAATCCAGCAACGCATTGCACACTGTAATACCATGTACACCAACACATTGTAGAATGTAATGCATTATACGCAGTATACATGTCCAGATATTCAAAGATTAGCCATGAAGGCCTAGCTGGTTTCCTATTTGGTGACCGCAGATAGCCGAATAACGCTACACTGCATCCAGGCAGCTCTGGGAGGGTGTCATATGACATCCTGGCAGAACGCGCTCTCCGTGATTGCTGTGTCCTAAGGACACAGCTGATCACGTGATGTGGTGAAGGCCAATCACAGCGGCTTTTTACCATGTGATCAGCCATGTCCAATGACACGCTGATCACCGGGAAATGCATTTGCCGGGTCTTGGCTGCACTTTCATCACGCTGTCAGAATGTGTGGAAAGTACTGCCGAGAACCAGCAGTTATCAAAGCAGGGGTCGGCCCCGATGATCAGTGCCCACCAGCGCCACCCAACAGTTCCGCCCACCTGTGGCCAGCAGTGCCACCCACCAGTGCTGCCTCATCAACGCACATCAGTGTTGCTAAATTACCAGTTTACCAAATGTTATAATATAAACAGACTTTTATTCATTATGAGCTATTTTGTGGTTTATCGAGCAAAAAGTAAAACTCACAGCAGCAAGTCAATACCACCCAAAGAAAGCTCTATTTGTCTGAAAAAACTGATATAAATTTAAGATGGGTACAATGTGGCATGACCGCACAATTGTCATTCAAAGTGTAACAGTGCAGAAAGATGAAAATTGGCCAGGACAGGAAGGGGGTAGGAGTACCCAGTAGGCAAGTGGTTAATATCATTGACCCATCAATACCCAGGAGCTAATGTGCAGATAAGTAGCATGTGCACCAAGTGAGATTCTGCTAGGCCCCACCCACAAAATTACAATTACCTGTCCCTCACATGTTATAAACATATTTGCAATGGCCACACTTACTTTACATATAAGGATCATCTCCTCAGTTGAGAACTGTGCTCTCGCCATGTCCAAATGCCAATAAAGTTATCAAAATTTTCAACCAACACAAAACCTCCATCCACTTACACTCCCCACAACCACTTCCGGGTGCGCGCGCACGTGATGACGGACTTCCAGGATAGCCGTTCATGCGCCATGCGGACACCTGTTTGGTGCTTATTTGTTTGCAATCGCACATTTCTATGCACGGCTATGATAGCTTTCGCGAATGTGTGTTTCTTATTGATTTGTTTTTTTTAACCTTAGCTAATATTTGTTGCCAAAGGCCAAAAATCAACAAAGTGTGGACGATTTTATTACTGTAAATCGAATTGTAGAAAACTTGTAGCTGGCTGCACAGTGAATGTGACATTCATTAGTACAGAACAATATTGTGGTGCAAGTGGGTTTTCTTTTTTTTTTTGGTTTTGAAAAAGCCAGTTTACACACACTTGCATATTCACACTCATATAATCTGCTCAAATGTAGCTTGTAAAAGTATACAAAGTAACTATTAAGGTTGTTCATATATTGAACATAAAATAAACACAAAAACATCGGTCAAACATTTATTGATCAAATATATCTTCATTTATTTGGTCAGCAGGAACAAGTAGGTATAGTCAATATCTTGGTGAGTCACAAAAAGAATAGGATTGATGTGGCAAAAATAAAACACTCCTGCTCATAAGAGCTTACAATCTAAAGATACTTCTAATGAACTGTGTGTGCTCAGGTTATAGCAGGAAACGAAGGGGAAGAGGAATCAAGTAACATTTTCGTGCACATGAGATTTACTTACACAATCACGTAGTATAAAGATCCATTCACAAAAAAAAGTCTACAGATCAAAATATCAAGAAAACAAAGCATGTGAAAAAAAACCCTCCCACCTCTACAAATCCCCTCCCACCTCTACAAATCCCCTACACATACATTTGTCAGCAGGTTTGTCAGAAAAATGCATTGGAGTCTAAATAAGCAAGCAAAATTAAAACAAGAGCAGATTTTAAACAAAACGATTGACATGTGTGAGGCTTTCAATGCAAAGAGAAAAAACACAATCATTGTGCAATAACACACAAACACACTTTACAAGGCCAAAAATATGCAAACATTTCCAGCCCACTTCCAAACACAGCCTGAGTGGTGTCTGGGGCAATTCAGCACAAAATCTCTTCTTCCCCCAAACCACTACAAGCAAGGACTTAGTCACAAACCACCCGGCCTAGTAACAGGCCAAATCACTCCCTACTGCACGTCTTTATATAAGCTAGGTTGTATTTGGAGCGTGCCAAACAAGGCCCCACACCCAATGAAGCCTCACCCACCACTGACCTTAAGTTGGTCAGTGAAAGTGTTTTCACCTGATGAATCCGCTTCCTACCTGCATTAACCCTTGGTATACAGGCCCCACAAATCAGAAAGATATATACAGTGAAATGTACGTGTGCAGCATACAACAGAACATTGAGCAGGGATGTGAAAGGGAACCCCAATTGGAACCTTTATTGCTACTATGGTCACAATTCCCTCCAGATTCTCACATGAGTTAAGACAGTCACATGACCACATCTTGTATGCGATATTGAAAATGACAAATCGATTTGACTAGTATGGTGAATTTCCCATCAATTGGCGAAACACTCCAGAAATCAAACATCACCAAACATTACACTCTGGGCAAAGCGGATTTACAAATCATGCGACTTACAGTAATGTTGACCATTTCAATGCAATTTTCAAAGACATCTGACACAGATCTCTATGCAAATTGCCACTAAAGTAGAACATGTACTACTTAAGAAATCAGTGTTTGAAACACACCCATATGGTCGCTCTAATACAGTGTTTCTCAACTCCAGTCCTCCTGGACCCCCAACAGGTCATGTTTTCAGGATTTCCCTCAGATGAAACAGCTGTGGTAATTACTAAGGCAGTGAAACTGATCAAATCACCTGTGCAAAATAATGGAAATCCTGAAAACATGACCTGTTGGGGGTCCATGAGGACTGGAGTTGAGAAACACTGCTCTAATAGCAGACAATAGGGTGCGACTTTGCAGACGATTTACAACTTGCATGCTGTGCAAATCACATGCCAAGTCCCACTCAATGTGCACGCTATTGTATCGTTCATATTGTTGTGGTTCAAACTTGGTCGTAGCCGCAAGTAATAATAGAGTAATGCATACACTACTTTTCATGCAATTTGCTGAGAGATCGGTGTCGGATGTCTTGCAAATTGCACTTGAAATCACCATGTACCCCGACTTTGAAATCATGCAACTTCTATGCAAGTCACATGATGTGACTGTGGTGTCAATAACACCACTTAGAAATCTGCTTTAATGTGACCGGGTGGCCCCCAGTAACATTGTTTGGGATTGCCATGCAATTGGCATGACAGGCGACTTGCAAATCGTAGACCAAGTCGCACCCTATTGGCCACTGTAGGCTCTGTTCACATCCAATTGGATTGTGAACTCGTGCAACTTCACTGTAAGTTGGGCAATTGCCGCATCGGATTAGATGTGACAGTGGTGTTGGCCCCCAGTAACATTGGGTGCAATTTGCCATGCAAAGAGCAAGCTGCTGGCCATGCCAATCACATGACAAGTCGCATCCAGGGTGTGCAATTTCAGGAGTGATTTGTGCATTGACATCGTACCTGATATTGGATATAATGAATGTGAATGTGAGTGTATTAACATACGCCATTTGTTGCAGCGAGAGTTCAAAGGTATTTGAGAATTGTGGCCAATTATTAGCAATTTAACACAATTGAAAACACAACTAGTTAGTAATTCTCTAGAAAACACAGTAAAATTGGCAACTTAAAGAGTAATTTTCAATTGCATATAGTGTGAGCGAAGCAGGAAAATCAACAAAGGAAATAAATCTTTGAAGGCGTGCGGTACCTGCCTGCTGGGATACGGGTCTGCTATGCATTTGGGGGAAAAATGCACGCCAGGATTTGTGACAAGTTTGATGTGTGGATTCACCAACCAAGTCTTTTCTCTCTCGCTCACTCTTCTGAATGTCTCTCTTTATCACTCTTCAGTATGTATATCTCGCTCACTCTTCTTCGTCTCACTGGCTCGCTCTTCTCTCTCTCTGTCAGCTCTTTGCTTGCCAAATCCTTCACAAAAGCGGGTGGAGTGTAAACCATCCTTATCAAATCTATTAGTAGTCCAGGCCCTTACTTTATCCCATTGTATGACATTCACATAAGGTGCAGCTTTGAAGGTGTTTCAACAGACAAGGCCTCATTCTAATTCACATTTTAGGGATCATTTAGACAGAAAGCAAAGATGTTGCCAGAACATCTATTTGAAGACAGCCACACATGGAGATCATGCTACTTCCTTGGCGTGGTTGGGATTCAAACCGACAACCCTAGAGTTGTGAGGCAGTAGTGCTAACCACTAATCCACGGAGCTACATTGCTAATCCAGCCTGTATTTCTGTGCTGTGAATCAATCCTAAATCCCTGGGCAAGGTCAGTGTAACTACCAGATATCTCCAATGTGACACAAATGTTATGCTATGTTACCAATTCAGATGTATGTTGGTTCTATGTATCCCAATACAAAGGATTGCAATACTAATACAGGCGTACCTCGGTTTACCAACGCCTCAGGGAACGTCATATTTGGGGTACAAATGCCAAACCATTTCAGTTCATTGTTCTGTTTACAAATGTTTGAATAATTTGGTACGGGCACGTGGCCTGGTATGGTTCAGGAAGGGGGGGGGGGGGCGCTCGCTCGTCCCCCCCCCCCTTTCCTGACCCGCCGGGCTGCATGCTCGGATAAGTATGTGTTATGGATTTTGGGGGGTACCCCATGCTGTTTTTTATACCCCTTAACATCCATACGAGACCCGAAGGGCTTAGTATGGATGGGAGGGGGGACCCCACGCCGGTTATTTAAAACACTGTTTATAATGCCCTGCAATACTTTGACATTCAACTGTCAGTGGGGAACTCCGCCGACAGCTGAAACATGAGCGCTGCATTGGTTTTCACTACTAAAATGCCGCATGAGTTGATAACATATCATGCGGGATTGTAGGAGCAACAGCCATGTGTTAATGTTTCAGCTGTCAGCGGGGTTCCCCACTGACAGCTGAATGTAAAATAATTCCCTTTATTGCAGAAATAATAAAAAAAAAGCATGGGGTCCCCCCTCCCATCTGTACCAAGCCCTTCGGATCTGGTATGGATATTAAGGGGGAACTCCATGCTGAAATTTAAAAAAAAACAGCGTGGGTCCCCCTCAATACCCATACCAGACCCTTATCCGAGCATGCAGCCCGGCAGGTCAGAAAAGGGGGGGGACCCTGTACTGTGTTTTTTTTACACCACACTTTTTTTTTGTGAAGGAGTCTGCGGGAGCCTCCTTCACGTAGGGGGCGGGATCTGGGGGCCCCCTTGTTAAAGGGGGCTTCCAGATTCTGATAAGCCCCCCGCCCGCAGACCCCCACAACCACCAGCCAGGGTTGTGGGGAAGAGGCCCTTGTCCTCATCAACATGGGGACAAGGTGCTTTGGGGGGGGAGCCCCCCCTGCCCCAAAGCACCCCCCCATGTTGAGGGCATGTGGCCTGGTATGGTTCAGGTTTTCTGACCTGCCGGGCTGCATGCTCGGATAAGGGTCTGGTATGGATATTGAGGGGGACCCACGCTGTTTTTTTTTAAAATTTCAGCGTGGAGTTCCCCCTTAATATCCATACCAGACCTGAAGGGCTTGGTAAGGATGAGAGGGGGGACCCACGCTGTTTTTTTTTTTTTTTTTTTTTTTTTTATTGCGGACCTTTATTTTTACATTCAGCTGTCAAAATAAATATTATCTAGACCTTTGAAATAAGTAAAATCATTACAGAAATAATTATAAAGTATAAGAAACAAAAATAGAATCACTAGAACTAAGGAAATCAAATTAGATTACATGAAGATATGCCGAGTGCTGTTTATTAAACACAATAGACGCGAGCGAGTGCCGGCTGTCAGAGGAATCCACAGTAAGATTCACTATTAGGCAGTGGCTAAAAAGCAAACGCCCATGGCAGAAGTCTAAAATGTGTTCTGCACATGCTCAGTTGTATCTGCCAAAGACACTGCACGGGCGTCTAGATTTTTACTGTGTCGATTTCCTTCAAAAAAACGATTTTTAACACATTCTTAATTTTTTTGGAAATAGCAGATATTGTTTAAAGTGAAGTCCTGATATTTGGCAAAGCAAATTTCTAAGTGAACATGTCTCTGCAGTGATTTTTCATGGTGTTAGACTTGCTTCTTAGCAAGTCTGCTTTGTGAGTCTGATTCCGGGCGTGTGTCTTTTTGTGAATTAGATTGGACATCTGCTTATGGGCTCTGGTCAATAGTGAATTAGGCTGGCCATACATTATACAATTATCTGCAGATTTTTGGTTTAGATTTACCAAAAACCATATAATATGAGGTCAAACCTAAACAACACTTTCAGTTGTATCCAATTAGGCAGGCCCTTGCACTACATAGTTGAAGGTAAATCTAAAGGAAATTGGGCAGAAAATCTGCAGATAATTGTATAATGTATGGCCAGCCTTAGGTTGCAGGGTAAAAAATAGACAGACACCCATGAAAATTGGGCTTAAGCCCATGAATATGCGCCCACGCCCAATAGTGAATCAGGGCCAATATGTCTTTCAGCAGATAGCTTAGGGTGACTGCTTTCCGAAAAGGGGTCATTTGGGGGTGTTTGTTCTATCCTGGTATTTTAGCACCTCAAGAGATGTGATGGGCGGTCAGAAAGTAAAAGCTGTGTAAATTTCAAATTATCTATACCATAGTTTGTAGACCCTATAACTTTCACACAAAGCAATCAATATACACTTATTGGGATTTTTTTTTACCAAAAACATGGAGCAGAATACATTTTGGCTTAAATTTATGACTAACTTTGAGTTTACAATATATTTTTTATAGCTGAAAGTAGAAAATATTGTTTTTTTTCATAATTTTCGTGTTTTTTTTGTTGATAGCGCAAAAAATAAAAAGCGCACAGGTGATCAAATACCCCCAAAAGAAAGCTCTATTTGTGTGAAAAAAAGGAGGTAAATTTCGTTTGGGTACAGCATTGCATGACCGCGCAATTATCATTTGAATTAGTGCAGCGCTGTATAGCAAAAAAAGGCATAAATTACAGTATCTATACCATAGTTTGTAGACGCTATAACGTTCACACAAAGCAATCAATATACACTTATTGGGATTTTTTTTACCAAAAACATGGAGCAGAACACATTTTGGCTTAAATTTATAACTAACTTTGAGTTTACGATATATTTTTTATAGCTGTAAAGTAGAAAATATTGGTTTTTTTTCAAAATTTTTGTGTTTTTTTGTTTATAGCGCAAAAAATAAAAAGCGCACAGATGATAAAATACCACCAAAAGAAAGCTTTATTTGTGTGAAAAAAAAGACGTAAATTTCGTTTGGGTACTGCATTGCATGACCGCGCAATTATCATTTGAATTAGTGCAGCGCCAAACAGCAAAAAAAGGCCTGGTCATTAAGGAGGGTAAATCCTCAGGAGCTCAAGTGGTTAAATACCACCAACAGAAAGCTCTAGTTGTGTGAAAAAAAGGTCAAATTTTAGTTTGGGTACAATGTTGTATGAGCGCGCAATTGTCATTCAAAGTGTGAGAGCGCTGAAAGCTGAAAATTGGCCTGGGCAGGAAGAGGGTAAAAGTGCCCGGTATGGAAGCGGTTAAGCACTGAGCTATAGCTACTTGACATTGGGCAAGTGACAGTTGGCCGTTTTTGAAAACAAGGGTCAGTTTGACAGAGTCTATACCTGGTAACCTCCATAGCACAGTAGGGAGAGTGCCCGTCCAAAGAGTGCATGGTCGTAGGTTCGAGGCTTACCTCTGCCAAGTGCGTCTATGTATGTACTGGACATGAGATAAATGGAAGTTACTAAATTTTTTTTTTTTTTGGGCTTTGTTTTTTTTTTTAACATTCATTTTCTCTCATTTTATCCATTTGGAAAGCCTTTCATGGTCCCAGTGTGGGTAAAAGAGTCCAGACTGGAAGTGGTTAACCACTTGAGCTCCTGAGGATTTACCCCCCTTAATGACCAGGCCTTTTTTTGCTGTTTGGCGCTGCACTAATTCAAATGATAATTGCGCGGTCATGCAATGCTGTACCCAAACGAAATTTACCTCCTTTTTTTCACACAAATAGAGCTTTCTTTTGGTGGTATTTTATCACCTGTGCGCTTTTTATTTTTTGCGCTATAAACAAAAAAAACACAAAAATTAAAAAAAAAACCTATATTTTCTACTTTCAGCTATAAAAAATATATCGTAAACTCAAAGTTAGTCATAAATTTAAGCCAAAATGTATTCTGCTCCATGTTTTTGGTAAAAAAAAATCCCAATAAGTGTATATTGATTGCTTTGTGTGAAAGTTATAGAATCTACAAACTATGGTATAGATAATTTGAAATTTACACAGCTTTTACTTTCTGACCGCCCATCACATCTCTTGAGGTGCTAAAATACCAGGATAGAACAAACACCCCCCAAATGACCCCTTTTCGGAAAGCAGACACCCTAAGCTATCTGCTGAAAGACATATTGGCCTTGATTCACTAAGATGTGAGTGTATTAGCAGAGACTGACCATTCAGGCAGAATCCGGTCAATCAATCAGTCGTCTGACCAGCGTCTAGCAAGCTCATTGACGAGCGTCTACTGACTACTTTGCTATCACTAAATGTGGTATCCCGTCTGGCACATTTTTAGGTGCAATACCGGATATGTTCGCTAGATGGCGCACAAGCGCGGGCTTTATTAACATTGGCGTTCTTATGATGGCAAAATAGAATTCTTAGAATGTAATAAATAGTACACCTGTATTAGAAGTTTCTATTTTCTTCTATTTCTTTTCTTGCTGTGTCTCCAAAATGATCAGGAAACTAATGCATTTACTAATGAATGTCATACATTCTGTACTCAAATGTTAAACATTTTCACACTTATATCTCAAATAATTTATATACTTCTAATTTCCCAATATAATTATATATCTTCATTCTCTTTAATCACGTAACTATTCTATGGTAAAGACAAGTGCAGCGCTATAAATGCATGTGATCAATAATGAACGCATGTAAAAACCAAAAAGTGCAAAGAATTGCAACAATGATGTAATATTGTAAATGGTGCTAAAATAAGTTCATAGAATCATTCCTGAATAATGGAATGTCCTTCGTGTGAGAGTACCAACTCAGAGAGTGCCTATGAATGGCACGTGTGGTCTCGTGGATGAATGTTACTTGCGTACTGTTCTTCTGCCAATTAGGAAATGTGCAAGTTTCATGCCGTGTATATTTCATTGTAACTTTTTCTCTTTTAAATCTGTCTCCTTATACAACTTGACCCCCTCCCCCACCCCATCATCACCTGTCCCATATGCAAATCTATGGATCACCGCCCCACTCTTTAACTATCTATTTACTGATCAAGTGAATGTGTCTCATTTTCTATCAGCTACAGCTCAGATCTCACATTATTATACAATTGCTGATTGTATCTCACCACTAGTCTGATTGAATTCACAATTCCTGGTCAGTCCTGTTCCCTGACCTCTAATAACCTTTAGGGCCAGTTCACACTACATGTGTTTCAGTTGCTTTTTCAGCATCACAAACGCACAGAAAGAAGGTTATATGGTTGTCAATGTCATAGTTCACATCAGCGCTTGCATTTTCAATGCATTGCAGGTGCTGTAAACAAAGTTGACCACGCTGCATTGTTTCTGCACAGAACTGTACTGGAACACATTGAAACGTCCTTGAATGTACTAAAACGCACATGTCCCTAACTACATTGAATACAAAGAAAATAGAAAAAAATAAGTGGAAGGGATACAAAAATGCAATGTAAACATGTCCAAAACGCATCCAAAATGTACTGGAACACACTAAACATGCATGCCAAAAGGGCATGAAAAAAACCCATCAGGAACACATCTAGACTGTTTCTATAGTGTGAACCAGCCCTTAGGACTTGTTCACACCATTGGTGGTGCAAAAACGCATGCAAGAACACACATTTTCCAGCACAGCAAAGAAATGCAATGCCCTATGTAGATGTGCGCAGGTACCATGATGAAAACGTTGTTGCACCTACACACGTCTATTAAAAACAGCCCCATTCACAGCCACAAATACGCATGGCACCACACTACTGTGCGGTTAGGTGCGACACACTTGGAAAATAACATAAAAATAAGCCAACATGGCTAAAACATATCTTGAAAATATGGGGACTCTGATATCCGGCGACAGTCCGTTCACGAACGAGAAGCAATTCTGCACCCCTAAAACCAACATAGAGGAAAGGGATGGTCAAATTGCTGTGCTGCTTCCAAACCACCTCTGGCATGCCAGGGTCATTATGCAGGTCCTCGATGCCAATTCTTGCCTGCGGCCACAAAATATCCACTGGCCACAAGTGAAGGTGAGTGGAGGACGTGAAGGTGGATTTCTACCAGCTTCAACCGCAAGCAGTACCACTCCTGAAAAATGAGAACAAATAATCATTGACACGTCATCATGACAGTCAATTCTCAGTGCAGGCTATCTAGAGTGTCTTTCATTTTTAACCATTTCAAGAGTTCAAGGAAACATTCTTGGAGCATCTACTGTGTTTGGAAAGGCCAAAGGTCCCCCCCCTCCCCCAGGCACACTAATGCTTATGCAGGCCATAGACGGGGAGAAAAACAGCAGATTTTTCTTTTAAAAAATGAAAAATCGGTTGTTCAAGCGGCCGATGTTACTAGCAATGGTAAAAAAAAAAAATCGGCCGATTTTCATCCCGTCTACAGCCGGCAAAAAGTGTCCCTGCAGAGAGCTCCGCTATTTCTTTGACAGTTCTTTGACATTTATAGCGGTTGCAACAATGTATTTGTATCCATTTCGGATACAGATGTTTTTAATCGGAAACAAATAGATACAATGTTGCAACCGCTGTAAATGTCAAGGAACTGTCAAAGAAATAGCGGAGCTCTCTGCAGGGACACTTTTTGCCATACTGGGATTCCTCTCGTTTTTCATCCTTCTTCTTCCTCTTCTTCTTCTTCTTCATCATCATCCTCTTCTACTTCTTCTTCATCATCATCCTCTTCTTCTTCATCATCATCCTCTTCTTCTTCTTCATCATCATCCTCTTCTTCATCATCCTCTTCTTCTTCATCATCTTCATCATCCTCTTCTTCCTCTTCATCATCTTCTTCTTCATCATCATCATCATCCTCATCATCTTCTTCATCATCATCCTCTTCTTCTTCTTCATCATCATCCTCTTCTTCTTCATCATCCTCTTCTTCATCACCCTCTTCTTCTTCATCATCTTCTTCATCATCATCATCCTCTTCTTCTTCTTCTTCTTCATCATCATCCTCCTCTTCATCATCTTCTTCTTCTTCATCATCATCATCATCCTCTTCATCATCATCCTCTTCTTCATCATCTTCTTCATCATCCTCTTCTTCTTTTTCTTCTTTTTGTCTTCCTCTTGCAGGTCACTGCTCATGTGCAGATTTTTTATCAGTAAAAAATCGGCCGATTTGCCCATCATTGCCGCGAAAATCGGCCGATCGGCAAATTCGGCCGTTTTTTTCCAACTTTACCGAAAAAAAAAATCTGCCAAAATACCGAAAGACGGCCGAACAAATAGCCCACTAACGATCCGAAAATCGGCCGATTTTCGACCCACCTATGGCCTGCATAAGATATGGTGTGGCCCTAGGGTCAATGTGTGTTTAGAATACTTCCAAAATGCACATACAAAAACACTCCATCCAAATGCATGTTGCATTTCTATAGCATGTTAAACAGAAGAATAACGCACTTACATAATGTTAACATGCGCAAGTAAAAATAGACAAAATCCACATCCTTTTATTCTGGCTTCACATACATGCATTGTGGTCTAACACCGCACTCCTGGGCAAATCACATGCAATTTGTGTGCGTTGCAATTAGAGACAAACATTTTGCACACCTCAAATTGCACCGCATCCGGGCCAAAAATGTGCAGGACCCTTTTTCAGGGTATGCACATGGGTGTGAATAGGCATGCCATCCAATTTGGCAAATCGCAATACGCTTTGTGTACCAATTTTGGTGTGTTGGTAACTTCACCTAGAAAGCCGCAGCAGGTGGCATGAAGGGGTTGCGGTTGTGATGCGGTGCAGCGCTTGCACAGAAAACACTGCAAATTTCACATCGCATCTGTGTGACACCAGAATGTGCCAATATGTGGCTTGACAAAGCACAGTGGTCAGTGCAGATTATTTTCAATCCATGTTTTTTACACTTTTCATTCACTGGTTTAACTCAGGTGATCGTTAATCCCAATTATCTCCGGAGATCACATGCAGCCCCTCAACCATCTACACATATCTCTGGAAATCTATACAGATCTCCTTGAAAAAATGTCTCCTCTCTTCTTCGGAAAACAATTGTCCTCCACCTCATAAACAGGGGGACAGAGAAGACTTCTCCTTGATAACTAAAATCAGATTAATTATCTGTGCTTAATAAACATACACCAATACTGCAAATGCATTGTACTGTCCAAGGCATTGCACACTAATGCATTGCACACTAGAAATGTCAAATGCGTTAGTGTGTACAGTGCATGAGTGTAAAATGCTTTAGTGCACACTGCAGTGTACAACGCATTGCACACTGTAATACACTGTACAATGTAATACCGTGTACACCCACACATTGTACAATGTAATACCGTGTACACCCACACATTGTAGACTAATGCACTGTACACTATCATGTAGGATGGAGCTACGCATTGCACACTGTGATACCGTGTACACCCACACATTGTAGACTGTAATGCACTGTACACTGTCATGCAGGATGGAGCAACGCATTGCCCACTGTGATACCGTGTACACCCACACATTGTAGACTGTAATGCACTGTACACTGTCATGCAGGATAGAGCAACGCATTGCACACTGTGATACCGTGTACACCCACACATTGTAGACTGTAATGCACTGTACACTGTCATGCAGGATAGAGCTACGCATTGCCCACTGTGATACCGTGTACACCCACACATTGTAGACTGTAATGCACTGTACACTGTCATGCAGGATAGAGCTACGCATTGCACACTGTGATACCGTGTACACCCACACATTGTAGACTGTAATGCACTGTACACTGTCATGCAGGCTGGAGCTACGCATTGCACACTGTGATACGCTGTCCACTGTCATGCAGAATCCAGCAACGCATTGCACACTGTAATACCATGTACACCAACACATTGTAGAATGTAATGCATTATACGCAGTATACATGTCCAGATATTCAAAGATTAGCCATGAAGGCCTAGCTGGTTTCCTATTTGGTGACCGCAGATAGCCGAATAACGCTACACTGCATCCAGGCAGCTCTGGGAGGGTGTCATATGACATCCTGGCAGAACGCGCTCTCCGTGATTGCTGTGTCCTAAGGACACAGCTGATCACGTGATGTGGTGAAGGCCAATCACAGCGGCTTTTTACCATGTGATCAGCCATGTCCAATGACACGCTGATCACCGGGAAATGCATTTGCCGGGTCTTGGCTGCACTTTCATCACGCTGTCAGAATGTGTGGAAAGTACTGCCGAGAACCAGCAGTTATCAAAGCAGGGGTCGGCCCCGATGATCAGTGCCCACCAGCGCCACCCAACAGTTCCGCCCACCTGTGGCCAGCAGTGCCGCCCACCAGTGCTGCCTCATCAACGCACATCAGTGTTGCTAAATTACCAGTTTACCAAATGTTATAATATAAACAGACTTTTATTCATTATGAGCTATTTTGTGGTTTATCGAGCAAAAAGTAAAACTCACAGCAGCAAGTCAATACCACCCAAAGAAAGCTCTATTTGTCTGAAAAAACTGATATAAATTTAAGATGGGTACAATGTGGCATGACCGCACAATTGTCATTCAAAGTGTAACAGTGCAGAAAGATGAAAATTGGCCAGGACAGGAAGGGGGTAGGAGTACCCAGTAGGCAAGTGGTTAATATCATTGACCCATCAATACCCAGGAGCTAATGTGCAGATAAGTAGCATGTGCACCAAGTGAGATTCTGCTAGGCCCCACCCACAAAATTACAATTACCTGTCCCTCACATGTTATAAACATATTTGCAATGGCCACACTTACTTTACATATAAGGATCATCTCCTCAGTTGAGAACTGTGCTCTCGCCATGTCCAAATGCCAATAAAGTTATCAAAATTTTCAACCAACACAAAACCTCCATCCACTTACACTCCCCACAACCACTTCCGGGTGCGCGCGCACGTGATGACGGACTTCCAGGATAGCCGTTCATGCGCCATGCGGACACCTGTTTGGTGCTTATTTGTTTGCAATCGCACATTTCTATGCACGGCTATGATAGCTTTCGCGAATGTGTGTTTCTTATTGATTTGTTTTTTTTAACCTTAGCTAATATTTGTTGCCAAAGGCCAAAAATCAACAAAGTGTGGACGATTTTATTACTGTAAATCGAATTGTAGAAAACTTGTAGCTGGCTGCACAGTGAATGTGACATTCATTAGTACAGAACAATATTGTGGTGCAAGTGGGTTTTCTTTTTTTTTTGGTTTTGAAAAAGCCAGTTTACACACACTTGCATATTCACACTCATATAATCTGCTCAAATGTAGCTTGTAAAAGTATACAAAGTAACTATTAAGGTTGTTCATATATTGAACATAAAATAAACACAAAAACATCGGTCAAACATTTATTGATCAAATATATCTTCATTTATTTGGTCAGCAGGAACAAGTAGGTATAGTCAATATCTTGGTGAGTCACAAAAAGAATAGGATTGATGTGGCAAAAATAAAACACTCCTGCTCATAAGAGCTTACAATCTAAAGATACTTCTAATGAACTGTGTGTGCTCAGGTTATAGCAGGAAACGAAGGGGAAGAGGAATCAAGTAACATTTTCGTGCACATAAGATTTACTTACACAATCACGTAGTATAAAGATCCATTCACAAAAAAAAGTCTACAGATCAAAATATCAAGAAAACAAAGCATGTGAAAAAAAACCCTCCCACCTCTACAAATCCCCTCCCACCTCTACAAATCCCCTACACATACATTTGTCAGCAGGTTTGTCAGAAAAATGCATTGGAGTCTAAATAAGCAAGCAAAATTAAAACAAGAGCAGATTTTAAACAAAACGATTGACATGTGTGAGGCTTTCAATGCAAAGAGAAAAAACACAATCATTGTGCAATAACACACAAACACACTTTACAAGGCCAAAAATATGCAAACATTTCCAGCCCACTTCCAAACACAGCCTGAGTGGTGTCTGGGGCAATTCAGCACAAAATCTCTTCTTCCCCCAAACCACTACAAGCAAGGACTTAGTCACAAACCACCCGGCCTAGTAACAGGCCAAATCACTCCCTACTGCACGTCTTTATATAAGCTAGGTTGTATTTGGAGCGTGCCAAACAAGGCCCCACACCCAATGAAGCCTCACCCACCACTGACCTTAAGTTGGTCAGTGAAAGTGTTTTCACCTGATGAATCCGCTTCCTACCTGCATTAACCCTTGGTATACAGGCCCCACAAATCAGAAAGATATATACAGTGAAATGTACGTGTGCAGCATACAACAGAACATTGAGCAGGGATGTGAAAGGGAACCCCAATTGGAACCTTTATTGCTACTATGGTCACAATTCCCTCCAGATTCTCACATGAGTTAAGACAGTCACATGACCACATCTTGTATGCGATATTGAAAATGACAAATCGATTTGACTAGTATGGTGAATTTCCCATCAATTGGCGAAACACTCCAGAAATCAAACATCACCAAACATTACACTCTGGGCAAAGCGGATTTACAAATCATGCGACTTACAGTAATGTTGACCATTTCAATGCAATTTTCAAAGACATCTGACACAGATCTCTATGCAAATTGCCACTAAAGTAGAACATGTACTACTTAAGAAATCAGTGTTTGAAACACACCCATATGGTCGCTCTAATACAGTGTTTCTCAACTCCAGTCCTCCTGGACCCCCAACAGGTCATGTTTTCAGGATTTCCCTCAGATGAAACAGCTGTGGTAATTACTAAGGCAGTGAAACTGATCAAATCACCTGTGCAAAATAATGGAAATCCTGAAAACATGACCTGTTGGGGGTCCATGAGGACTGGAGTTGAGAAACACTGCTCTAATAGCAGACAATAGGGTGCGACTTTGCAGACGATTTACAACTTGCATGCTGTGCAAATCACATGCCAAGTCCCACTCAATGTGCACGCTATTGTATCGTTCATATTGTTGTGGTTCAAACTTGGTCGTAGCCGCAAGTAATAATAGAGTAATGCATACACTACTTTTCATGCAATTTGCTGAGAGATCGGTGTCGGATGTCTTGCAAATTGCACTTGAAATCACCATGTACCCCGACTTTGAAATCATGCAACTTCTATGCAAGTCACATGATGTGACTGTGGTGTCAATAACACCACTTAGAAATCTGCTTTAATGTGACCGGGTGGCCCCCAGTAACATTGTTTGGGATTGCCATGCAATTGGCATGACAGGCGACTTGCAAATCGTAGACCAAGTCGCACCCTATTGGCCACTGTAGGCTCTGTTCACATCCAATTGGATTGTGAACTCGTGCAACTTCACTGTAAGTTGGGCAATTGCCGCATCGGATTAGATGTGACAGTGGTGTTGGCCCCCAGTAACATTGGGTGCAATTTGCCATGCAAAGAGCAAGCTGCTGGCCATGCCAATCACATGACAAGTCGCATCCAGGGTGTGCAATTTCAGGAGTGATTTGTGCATTGACATCGTACCTGATATTGGATATAATGAATGTGAATGTGAGTGTATTAACATACGCCATTTGTTGCAGCGAGAGTTCAAAGGTATTTGAGAATTGTGGCCAATTATTAGCAATTTAACACAATTGAAAACACAACTAGTTAGTAATTCTCTAGAAAACACAGTAAAATTGGCAACTTAAAGAGTAATTTTCAATTGCATATAGTGTGAGCGAAGCAGGAAAATCAACAAAGGAAATAAATCTTTGAAGGCGTGCGGTACCTGCCTGCTGGGATACGGGTCTGCTATGCATTTGGGGGAAAAATGCACGCCAGGATTTGTGACAAGTTTGATGTGTGGATTCACCAACCAAGTCTTTTCTCTCTCGCTCACTCTTCTGAATGTCTCTCTTTATCACTCTTCAGTATGTATATCTCGCTCACTCTTCTTCGTCTCACTGGCTCGCTCTTCTCTCTCTCTGTCAGCTCTTTGCTTGCCAAATCCTTCACAAAAGTGGGTGGAGTGTAAACCATCCTTATCAAATCTATTAGTAGTCCAGGCCCTTACTTTATCCCATTGTATGACATTCACATAAGGTGCAGCTTTGAAGGTGTTTCAACAGACAAGGCCTCATTCTAATTCACATTTTAGGGATCATTTAGACAGAAAGCAAAGATGTTGCCAGAACATCTATTTGAAGACAGCCACACATGGAGATCATGCTACTTCCTTGGCGTGGTTGGGATTCAAACCGACAACCCTAGAGTTGTGAGGCAGTAGTGCTAACCACTAATCCACGGAGCTACATTGCTAATCCAGCCTGTATTTCTGTGCTGTGAATCAATCCTAAATCCCTGGGCAAGGTCAGTGTAACTACCAGATATCTCCAATGTGACACAAATGTTATGCTATGTTACCAATTCAGATGTATGTTGGTTCTATGTATCCCAATACAAAGGATTGCAATACTAATACAGGCGTACCTCGGTTTACCAACGCCTCAGGGAACGTCATATTTGGGGTACAAATGCCAAACCATTTCAGTTCATTGTTCTGTTTACAAATGTTTGAATAATTTGGTACGGGCACGTGGCCTGGTATGGTTCAGGAAGGGGGGGGGGGGCGCTCGCTCGTCCCCCCCCCCCTTTCCTGACCTGCCGGGCTGCATGCTCGGATAAGTATGTGTTATGGATTTTGGGGGGTACCCCATGCTGTTTTTTATACCCCTTAACATCCATACGAGACCCGAAGGGCTTAGTATGGATGGGAGGGGGGACCCCACGCCGGTTATTTAAAACACTGTTTATAATGCCCTGCAATACTTTGACATTCAACTGTCAGTGGGGAACTCCGCCGACAGCTGAAACATGAGCGCTGCATTGGTTTTCACTACTAAAATGCCGCATGAGTTGATAACATATCATGCGGGATTGTAGGAGCAACAGCCATGTGTTAATGTTTCAGCTGTCAGCGGGGTTCCCCACTGACAGCTGAATGTAAAATAATTCCCTTTATTGCAGAAATAATAAAAAAAAAGCATGGGGTCCCCCCTCCCATCTGTACCAAGCCCTTCGGATCTGGTATGGATATTAAGGGGAAACTCCATGCTGAAATTTAAAAAAAAACAGCGTGGGTCCCCCTCAATACCCATACCAGACCCTTATCCGAGCATGCAGCCCGGCAGGTCAGAAAAGGGGGGGGACCCTGTACTGTGTTTTTTTTACACCACACTTTTTTTTTGTGAAGGAGTCTGCGGGAGCCTCCTTCACGTAGGGGGCGGGATCTGGGGGCCCCCTTGTTAAAGGGGGCTTCCAGATTCTGATAAGCCCCCCGCCCGCAGACCCCCACAACCACCAGCCAGGGTTGTGGGGAAGAGGCCCTTGTCCTCATCAACATGGGGACAAGGTGCTTTGGGGGGGGAGCCCCCCCTGCCCCAAAGCACCCCCCCATGTTGAGGGCATGTGGCCTGGTATGGTTCAGGTTTTCTGACCTGCCGGGCTGCATGCTCGGATAAGGGTCTGGTATGGATATTGAGGGGGACCCACGCTGTTTTTTTTTTAAATTTCAGCGTGGAGTTCCCCCTTAATATCCATACCAGACCTGAAGGGCTTGGTAAGGATGAGAGGGGGGACCCACGCTGTTTTTTTTTTGTTTTTTTTATTGCGGACCTTTATTTTTACATTCAGCTGTCAAAATAAATATTATCTAGACCTTTGAAATAAGTAAAATCATTACAGAAATAATTATAAAGTATAAGAAACAAAAATAGAATCACTAGAACTAAGGAAATCAAATTAGATTACATGAAGATATGCCGAGTGCTGTTTATTAAACACAATAGACGCGAGCGAGTGCCGGCTGTCAGAGGAATCCACAGTAAGATTCACTATTAGGCAGTGGCTAAAAAGCAAACGCCCATGGCAGAAGTCTAAAATGTGTTCTGCACATGCTCAGTTGTATCTGCCAAAGACACTGCACGGGCGTCTAGATTTTTACTGTGTCGATTTCCTTCAAAAAAACGATTTTTAACACATTCTTAATTTTTTTGGAAATAGCAGATATTGTTTAAAGTGAAGTCCTGATATTTGGCAAAGCAAATTTCTAAGTGAACATGTCTCTGCAGTGATTTTTCATGGTGTTAGACTTGCTTCTTAGCAAGTCTGCTTTGTGAGTCTGATTCCGGGCGTGTGTCTTTTTGTGAATTAGATTGGACATCTGCTTATGGGCTCTGGTCAATAGTGAATTAGGCTGGCCATACATTATACAATTATCTGCAGATTTTTGGTTTAGATTTACCAAAAACCATATAATATGAGGTCAAACCTAAACAACACTTTCAGTTGTATCCAATTAGGCAGGCCCTTGCACTACATAGTTGAAGGTAAATCTAAAGGAAATTGGGCAGAAAATCTGCAGATAATTGTATAATGTATGGCCAGCCTTAGGTTGCAGGGTAAAAAATAGACAGACACCCATGAAAATTGGGCTTAAGCCCATGAATATGCGCCCACGCCCAATAGTGAATCAGGGCCAATATGTCTTTCAGCAGATAGCTTAGGGTGACTGCTTTCCGAAAAGGGGTCATTTGGGGGTGTTTGTTCTATCCTGGTATTTTAGCACCTCAAGAGATGTGATGGGCGGTCAGAAAGTAAAAGCTGTGTAAATTTCAAATTATCTATACCATAGTTTGTAGACCCTATAACTTTCACACAAAGCAATCAATATACACTTATTGGGATTTTTTTTACCAAAAACATGGAGCAGAATACATTTTGGCTTAAATTTATGACTAACTTTGAGTTTACGATATATTTTTTATAGCTGAAAGTAGAAAATATTGTTTTTTTTCATAATTTTCGTGTTTTTTTTGTTGATAGCGCAAAAAATAAAAAGTGCACAGGTGATCAAATACCCCCAAAAGAAAGCTCTATTTGTGTGAAAAAAGGAGGTAAATTTCGTTTGGGTACAGCATTGCATGACCGCGCAATTATCATTTGAATTAGTGCAGCGCTGTATAGCAAAAAAAGGCATAAATTACAGTATCTATACCATAGTTTGTAGACGCTATAACGTTCACACAAAGCAATCAATATACACTTATTGGGATTTTTTTACCAAAAACATGGAGCAGAACACATTTTGGCTTAAATTTATAACTAACTTTGAGTTTACGATATATTTTTTATAGCTGTAAAGTAGAAAATATTGGTTTTTTTTCAAAATTTTTGTGTTTTTTTGTTTATAGCGCAAAAAATAAAAAGCGCACAGATGATAAAATACCACCAAAAGAAAGCTTTATTTGTGTGAAAAAAAAGACGTAAATTTCGTTTGGGTACTGCATTGCATGACCGCGCAATTATCATTTGAATTAGTGCAGCGCCAAACAGCAAAAAAAGGCCTGGTCATTAAGGAGGGTAAATCCTCAGGAGCTCAAGTGGTTAAATACCACCAACAGAAAGCTCTAGTTGTGTGAAAAAAAGGTCAAATTTTAGTTTGGGTACAATGTTGTATGAGCGCGCAATTGTCATTCAAAGTGTGAGAGCGCTGAAAGCTGAAAATTGGCCTGGGCAGGAAGAGGGTAAAAGTGCCCGGTATGGAAGCGGTTAAGCACTGAGCTATAGCTACTTGACATTGGGCAAGTGACAGTTGGCCGTTTTTGAAAACAAGGGTCAGTTTGACAGAGTCTATACCTGGTAACCTCCATAGCACAGTAGGGAGAGTGCCCGTCCAAAGAGTGCATGGTCGTAGGTTCGAGGCTTACCTCTGCCAAGTGCGTCTATGTATGTACTGGACATGAGATAAATGGAAGTTACTAAATTTTTTTTTTTTTTGGGCTTTGTTTTTTTTTTTAACATTCATTTTCTCTCATTTTATCCATTTGGAAAGCCTTTCATGGTCCCAGTGTGGGTAAAAGAGTCCAGACTGGAAGTGGTTAACCACTTGAGCTCCTGAGGATTTACCCCCCTTAATGACCAGGCCTTTTTTTGCTGTTTGGCACTGCACTAATTCAAATGATAATTGCGCGGTCATGCAATGCTGTACCCAAACGAAATTTACCTCCTTTTTTTCACACAAATAGAGCTTTCTTTTGGTGGTATTTTATCACCTGTGCGCTTTTTATTTTTTGCGCTATAAACAAAAAAAACACAAAAATTAAAAAAAAAACCTATATTTTCTACTTTCAGCTATAAAAAATATATCGTAAACTCAAAGTTAGTCATAAATTTAAGCCAAAATGTATTCTGCTCCATGTTTTTGGTAAAAAAAAATCCCAATAAGTGTATATTGATTGCTTTGTGTGAAAGTTATAGAATCTACAAACTATGGTATAGATAATTTGAAATTTACACAGCTTTTACTTTCTGACCGCCCATCACATCTCTTGAGGTGCTAAAATACCAGGATAGAACAAACACCCCCCAAATGACCCCTTTTCGGAAAGCAGACACCCTAAGCTATCTGCTGAAAGACATATTGGCCTTGATTCACTAAGATGTGAGTGTATTAGCAGAGACTGACCATTCAGGCAGAATCCGGTCAATCAATCAGTCGTCTGACCAGCGTCTAGCAAGCTCATTGACGAGCGTCTACTGACTACTTTGCTATCACTAAATGTGGTATCCCGTCTGGCACATTTTTAGGTGCAATACCGGATATGTTCGCTAGATGGCGCACAAGCGCGGGCTTTATTAACATTGGCGTTCTTATGATGGCAAAATAGAATTCTTAGAATGTAATAAATAGTACACCTGTATTAGAAGTTTCTATTTTCTTCTATTTCTTTTCTTGCTGTGTCTCCAAAATGATCAGGAAACTAATGCATTTACTAATGAATGTCATACATTCTGTACTCAAATGTTAAACATTTTCACACTTATATCTCAAATAATTTATATACTTCTAATTTCCCAATATAATTATATATCTTCATTCTCTTTAATCACGTAACTATTCTATGGTAAAGACAAGTGCAGCGCTATAAATGCATGTGATCAATAATGAACGCATGTAAAAACCAAAAAGTGCAAAGAATTGCAACAATGATGTAATATTGTAAATGGTGCTAAAATAAGTTCATAGAATCATTCCTGAATAATGGAATGTCCTTCGTGTGAGAGTACCAACTCAGAGAGTGCCTATGAATGGCACGTGTGGTCTCGTGGATGAATGTTACTTGCGTACTGTTCTTCTGCCAATTAGGAAATGTGCAAGTTTCATGCCGTGTATATTTCATTGTAACTTTTTCTCTTTTAAATCTGTCTCCTTATACAACTTGACCCCCTCCCCCACCCCATCATCACCTGTCCCATATGCAAATCTATGGATCACCGCCCCACTCTTTAACTATCTATTTACTGATCAAGTGAATGTGTCTCATTTTCTATCAGCTACAGCTCAGATCTCACATTATTATACAATTGCTGATTGTATCTCACCACTAGTCTGATTGAATTCACAATTCCTGGTCAGTCCTGTTCCCTGACCTCTAATAACCTTTAGGGCCAGTTCACACTACATGTGTTTCAGTTGCTTTTTCAGCATCACAAACGCACAGAAAGAAGGTTATATGGTTGTCAATGTCATAGTTCACATCAGCGCTTGCATTTTCAATGCATTGCAGGTGCTGTAAACAAAGTTGACCACGCTGCATTGTTTCTGCACAGAACTGTACTGGAACACATTGAAACGTCCTTGAATGTACTAAAACGCACATGTCCCTAACTACATTGAATACAAAGAAAATAGAAAAAAATAAGTGGAAGGGATACAAAAATGCAATGTAAACATGTCCAAAACGCATCCAAAATGTACTGGAACACACTAAACATGCATGCCAAAAGGGCATGAAAAAAACCCATCAGGAACACATCTAGACTGTTTCTATAGTGTGAACCAGCCCTTAGGACTTGTTCACACCATTGGTGGTGCAAAAACGCATGCAAGAACACACATTTTCCAGCACAGCAAAGAAATGCAATGCCCTATGTAGATGTGCGCAGGTACCATGATGAAAACGTTGTTGCACCTACACACGTCTATTAAAAACAGCCCCATTCACAGCCACAAATACGCATGGCACCACACTACTGTGCGGTTAGGTGCGACACACTTGGAAAATAACATAAAAATAAGCCAACATGGCTAAAACATATCTTGAAAATATGGGGACTCTGATATCCGGCGACAGTCCGTTCACGAACGAGAAGCAATTCTGCACCCCTAAAACCAACATAGAGGAAAGGGATGGTCAAATTGCTGTGCTGCTTCCAAACCACCTCTGGCATGCCAGGGTCATTATGCAGGTCCTCGATGCCAATTCTTGCCTGCGGCCACAAAATATCCACTGGCCACAAGTGAAGGTGAGTGGAGGACGTGAAGGTGGATTTCTACCAGCTTCAACCGCAAGCAGTACCACTCCTGAAAAATGAGAACAAATAATCATTGACACGTCATCATGACAGTCAATTCTCAGTGCAGGCTATCTAGAGTGTCTTTCATTTTTAACCATTTCAAGAGTTCAAGGAAACATTCTTGGAGCATCTACTGTGTTTGGAAAGGCCAAAGGTCCCCCCCCTCCCCCAGGCACACTAATGCTTATGCAGGCCATAGACGGGGAGAAAAACAGCAGATTTTTCTTTTAAAAAATGAAAAATCGGTTGTTCAAGCGGCCGATGTTACTAGCAATGGTAAAAAAAAAAAATCGGCCGATTTTCATCCCGTCTACAGCCGGCAAAAAGTGTCCCTGCAGAGAGCTCCGCTATTTCTTTGACAGTTCTTTGACATTTATAGCGGTTGCAACAATGTATTTGTATCCATTTCGGATACAGATGTTTTTAATCGGAAACAAATAGATACAATGTTGCAACCGCTGTAAATGTCAAGGAACTGTCAAAGAAATAGCGGAGCTCTCTGCAGGGACACTTTTTGCCATACTGGGATTCCTCTCGTTTTTCATCCTTCTTCTTCCTCTTCTTCTTCTTCTTCATCATCATCCTCTTCTACTTCTTCTTCATCATCATCCTCTTCTTCTTCATCATCATCCTCTTCTTCTTCTTCATCATCATCCTCTTCTTCATCATCCTCTTCTTCTTCATCATCTTCATCATCCTCTTCTTCCTCTTCATCATCTTCTTCTTCATCATCATCATCATCCTCATCATCTTCTTCATCATCATCCTCTTCTTCTTCTTCATCATCATCCTCTTCTTCTTCATCATCCTCTTCTTCATCACCCTCTTCTTCTTCATCATCTTCTTCATCATCATCATCCTCTTCTTCTTCTTCTTCATCATCATCCTCCTCTTCATCATCTTCTTCTTCTTCATCATCATCATCATCCTCTTCATCATCATCCTCTTCTTCATCATCTTCTTCATCATCCTCTTCTTCTTTTTCTTCTTTTTGTCTTCCTCTTGCAGGTCACTGCTCATGTGCAGATTTTTTATCAGTAAAAAATCGGCCGATTTGCCCATCATTGCCGCGAAAATCGGCCGATCGGCAAATTCGGCCGTTTTTTTCCAACTTTACCGAAAAAAAAAATCTGCCAAAATACCGAAAGACGGCCGAACAAATAGCCCACTAACGATCCGAAAATCGGCCGATTTTCGACCCACCTATGGCCTGCATAAGATATGGTGTGGCCCTAGGGTCAATGTGTGTTTAGAATACTTCCAAAATGCACATACAAAAACACTCCATCCAAATGCATGTTGCATTTCTATAGCATGTTAAACAGAAGAATAACGCACTTACATAATGTTAACATGCGCAAGTAAAAATAGACAAAATCCACATCCTTTTATTCTGGCTTCACATACACGCATTGTGGTCTAACACCGCACTCCTGGGCAAATCACATGCAATTTGTGTGCGTTGCAATTAGAGACAAACATTTTGCACACCTCAAATTGCACCGCATCCGGGCCAAAAATGTGCAGGACCCTTTTTCAGGGTATGCACATGGGTGTGAATAGGCATGCCATCCAATTTGGCAAATCGCAATACGCTTTGTGTACCAATTTTGGTGTGTTGGTAACTTCACCTAGAAAGCCGCAGCAGGTGGCATGAAGGGGTTGCGGTTGTGATGCGGTGCAGCGCTTGCACAGAAAACACTGCAAATTTCACATCGCATCTGTGTGACACCAGAATGTGCCAATATGTGGCTTGACAAAGCACAGTGGTCAGTGCAGATTATTTTCAATCCATGTTTTTTACACTTTTCATTCACTGGTTTAACTCAGGTGATCGTTAATCCCAATTATCTCCGGAGATCACATGCAGCCCCTCAACCATCTACACATATCTCTGGAAATCTATACAGATCTCCTTGAAAAAATGTCTCCTCTCTTCTTCGGAAAACAATTGTCCTCCACCTCATAAACAGGGGGACAGAGAAGACTTCTCCTTGATAACTAAAATCAGA
This sequence comes from Staurois parvus, assembly GCF_062004578.1. Classification (NCBI taxonomy): domain Eukaryota; kingdom Metazoa; phylum Chordata; class Amphibia; order Anura; family Ranidae; genus Staurois; species Staurois parvus. The sequence continues at coordinate 4,344,445 of NW_028318368.1, forward strand.
TTAATTATCTGTGCTTAATAAACATACACCAATACTGCAAATGCATTGTACTGTCCAAGGCATTGCACACTAATGCATTGCACACTAGAAATGTCAAATGCGTTAGTGTGTACAGTGCATGAGTGTAAAATGCTTTAGTGCACACTGCAGTGTACAACGCATTGCACACTGTAATACACTGTACAATGTAATACCGTGTACACCCACACATTGTACAATGTAATACCGTGTACACCCACACATTGTAGACTAATGCACTGTACACTATCATGTAGGATGGAGCTACGCATTGCACACTGTGATACCGTGTACACCCACACATTGTAGACTGTAATGCACTGTACACTGTCATGCAGGATGGAGCAACGCATTGCCCACTGTGATACCGTGTACACCCACACATTGTAGACTGTAATGCACTGTACACTGTCATGCAGGATAGAGCAACGCATTGCACACTGTGATACCGTGTACACCCACACATTGTAGACTGTAATGCACTGTACACTGTCATGCAGGATAGAGCTACGCATTGCCCACTGTGATACCGTGTACACCCACACATTGTAGACTGTAATGCACTGTACACTGTCATGCAGGATAGAGCTACGCATTGCACACTGTGATACGCTGTCCACTGTCATGCAGAATCCAGCAACGCATTGCACACTGTAATACCATGTACACCAACACATTGTAGAATGTAATGCATTATACGCAGTATACATGTCCAGATATTCAAAGATTAGCCATGAAGGCCTAGCTGGTTTCCTATTTGGTGACCGCAGATAGCCGAATAACGCTACACTGCATCCAGGCAGCTCTGGGAGGGTGTCATATGACATCCTGGCAGAACGCGCTCTCCGTGATTGCTGTGTCCTAAGGACACAGCTGATCACGTGATGTGGTGAAGGCCAATCACAGCGGCTTTTTACCATGTGATCAGCCATGTCCAATGACACGCTGATCACCGGGAAATGCATTTGCCGGGTCTTGGCTGCACTTTCATCACGCTGTCAGAATGTGTGGAAAGTACTGCCGAGAACCAGCAGTTATCAAAGCAGGGGTCGGCCCCGATGATCAGTGCCCACCAGCGCCACCCAACAGTTCCGCCCACCTGTGGCCAGCAGTGCCGCCCACCAGTGCTGCCTCATCAACGCACATCAGTGTTGCTAAATTACCAGTTTACCAAATGTTATAATATAAACAGACTTTTATTCATTATGAGCTATTTTGTGGTTTATCGAGCAAAAAGTAAAACTCACAGCAGCAAGTCAATACCACCCAAAGAAAGCTCTATTTGTCTGAAAAAACTGATATAAATTTAAGATGGGTACAATGTGGCATGACCGCACAATTGTCATTCAAAGTGTAACAGTGCAGAAAGATGAAAATTGGCCAGGACAGGAAGGGGGTAGGAGTACCCAGTAGGCAAGTGGTTAATATCATTGACCCATCAATACCCAGGAGCTAATGTGCAGATAAGTAGCATGTGCACCAAGTGAGATTCTGCTAGGCCCCACCCACAAAATTACAATTACCTGTCCCTCACATGTTATAAACATATTTGCAATGGCCATGCTTACTTTACATATAAGGATCATCTCCTCAGTTGAGAACTGTGCTCTCGCCATGTCCAAATGCCAATAAAGTTATCAAAATTTTCAACCAACACAAAACCTCCAACCACTTCTCATCCACTTACACTCCCCACAACCACTTCCGGGTGCGCGCGCACGTGATGACGGACTTCCAGGATAGCCGTTCATGCGCCATGCGGACACCTGTTTGGTGCTTATTTGTTTGCAATCGCACATTTCTATGCACGGCTATGATAGCTTTCGCGAATGTGTGTTTCTTATTGATTTGTTTTTTTTAACCTTAGCTAATATTTGTTGCCAAAGGCCAAAAATCAACAAAGTGTGGACGATTTTATTACTGTAAATCGAATTGTAGAAAACTTGTAGCTGGCTGCACAGTGAATGTGACATTCATTAGTACAGAACAATATTGTGGTGCAAGTGGGTTTTCTTTTTTTTTTGGTTTTGAAAAAGCCAGTTTACACACACTTGCATATTCACACTCATATAATCTGCTCAAATGTAGCTTGTAAAAGTATACAAAGTAACTACTAAGGTTGTTCATATATTGAACATAAAATAAACACAAAAACATCGGTCAAACATTTATTGATCAAATATATCTTCATTTATTTGGTCAGCAGGAACAAGTAGGTATAGTCAATATCTTGGTGAGTCACAAAAAGAATAGGATTGATGTGGCAAAAATAAAACACTCCTGCTCATAAGAGCTTACAATCTAAAGATACTTCTAATGAACTGTGTGTGCTCAGGTTATAGCAGGAAACGAAGGGGAAGAGGAATCAAGTAACATTTTCGTGCACATAAGATTTACTTACACAATCACGTAGTATAAAGATCCATTCACAAAAAAAAGTCTACAGATCAAAATATCAAGAAAACAAAGCATGTGAAAAAAAACCCTCCCACCTCTACAAATCCCCTCCCACCTCTACAAATCCCCTACACATACATTTGTCAGCAGGTTTGTCAGAAAAATGCATTGGAGTCTAAATAAGCAAGCAAAATTAAAACAAGAGCAGATTTTAAACAAAACGATTGACATGTGTGAGGCTTTCAATGCAAAGAGAAAAAACACAATCATTGTGCAATAACACACAAACACACTTTACAAGGCCAAAAATATGCAAACATTTCCAGCCCACTTCCAAACACAGCCTGAGTGGTGTCTGGGGCAATTCAGCACAAAATCTCTTCTTCCCCCAAACCACTACAAGCAAGGACTTAGTCACAAACCACCCGGCCTAGTAACAGGCCAAATCACTCCCTACTGCACGTCTTTATATAAGCTAGGTTGTATTTGGAGCGTGCCAAACAAGGCCCCACACCCAATGAAGCCTCACCCACCACTGACCTTAAGTTGGTCAGTGAAAGTGTTTTCACCTGATGAATCCGCTTCCTACCTGCATTAACCCTTGGTATACAGGCCCCACAAATCAGAAAGATATATACAGTGAAATGTACGTGTGCAGCATACAACAGAACATTGAGCAGGGATGTGAAAGGGAACCCCAATTGGAACCTTTATTGCTACTATGGTCACAATTCCCTCCAGATTCTCACATGAGTTAAGACAGTCACATGACCACATCTTGTATGCGATATTGAAAATGACAAATCGATTTGACTAGTATGGTGAATTTCCCATCAATTGGCGAAACACTCCAGAAATCAAACATCACCAAACATTACACTCTGGGCAAAGCGGATTTACAAATCATGCGACTTACAGTAATGTTGACCATTTCAATGCAATTTTCAAAGACATCTGACACAGATCTCTATGCAAATTGCCACTAAAGTAGAACATGTACTACTTAAGAAATCAGTGTTTGAAACACACCCATATGGTCGCTCTAATACAGTGTTTCTCAACTCCAGTCCTCCTGGACCCCCAACAGGTCATGTTTTCAGGATTTCCCTCAGATGAAACAGCTGTGGTAATTACTAAGGCAGTGAAACTGATCAAATCACCTGTGCAAAATAATGGAAATCCTGAAAACATGACCTGTTGGGGGTCCATGAGGACTGGAGTTGAGAAACACTGCTCTAATAGCAGACAATAGGGTGCGACTTTGCAGACGATTTACAACTTGCATGCTGTGCAAATCACATGCCAAGTCCCACTCAATGTGCACGCTATTGTATCGTTCATATTGTTGTGGTTCAAACTTGGTCGTAGCCGCAAGTAATAATAGAGTAATGCATACACTACTTTTCATGCAATTTGCTGAGAGATCGGTGTCGGATGTCTTGCAAATTGCACTTGAAATCACCATGTACCCCGACTTTGAAATCATGCAACTTCTATGCAAGTCACATGATGTGACTGTGGTGTCAATAACACCACTTAGAAATCTGCTTTAATGTGACCGGGTGGCCCCCAGTAACATTGTTTGGGATTGCCATGCAATTGGCATGACAGGCGACTTGCAAATCGTAGACCAAGTCGCACCCTATTGGCCACTGTAGGCTCTGTTCACATCCAATTGGATTGTGAACTCGTGCAACTTCACTGTAAGTTGGGCAATTGCCGCATCGGATTAGATGTGACAGTGGTGTTGGCCCCCAGTAACATTGGGTGCAATTTGCCATGCAAAGAGCAAGCTGCTGGCCATGCCAATCACATGACAAGTCGCATCCAGGGTGTGCAATTTCAGGAGTGATTTGTGCATTGACATCGTACCTGATATTGGATATAATGAATGTGAATGTGAGTGTATTAACATACGCCATTTGTTGCAGCGAGAGTTCAAAGGTATTTGAGAATTGTGGCCAATTATTAGCAATTTAACACAATTGAAAACACAACTAGTTAGTAATTCTCTAGAAAACACAGTAAAATTGGCAACTTAAAGAGTAATTTTCAATTGCATATAGTGTGAGCGAAGCAGGAAAATCAACAAAGGAAATAAATCTTTGAAGGCGTGCGGTACCTGCCTGCTGGGATACGGGTCTGCTATGCATTTGGGGGAAAAATGCACGCCAGGATTTGTGACAAGTTTGATGTGTGGATTCACCAACCAAGTCTTTTCTCTCTCGCTCACTCTTCTGAATGTCTCTCTTTATCACTCTTCAGTATGTATATCTCGCTCACTCTTCTTCGTCTCACTGGCTCGCTCTTCTCTCTCTCTGTCAGCTCTTTGCTTGCCAAATCCTTCACAAAAGTGGGTGGAGTGTAAACCATCCTTATCAAATCTATTAGTAGTCCAGGCCCTTACTTTATCCCATTGTATGACATTCACATAAGGTGCAGCTTTGAAGGTGTTTCAACAGACAAGGCCTCATTCTAATTCACATTTTAGGGATCATTTAGACAGAAAGCAAAGATGTTGCCAGAACATCTATTTGAAGACAGCCACACATGGAGATCATGCTACTTCCTTGGCGTGGTTGGGATTCAAACCGACAACCCTAGAGTTGTGAGGCAGTAGTGCTAACCACTAATCCACGGAGCTACATTGCTAATCCAGCCTGTATTTCTGTGCTGTGAATCAATCCTAAATCCCTGGGCAAGGTCAGTGTAACTACCAGATATCTCCAATGTGACACAAATGTTATGCTATGTTACCAATTCAGATGTATGTTGGTTCTATGTATCCCAATACAAAGGATTGCAATACTAATACAGGCGTACCTCGGTTTACCAACGCCTCAGGGAACGTCATATTTGGGGTACAAATGCCAAACCATTTCAGTTCATTGTTCTGTTTACAAATGTTTGAATAATTTGGTACGGGCACGTGGCCTGGTATGGTTCAGGAAGGGGGGGGGGGGGCGCTCGCTCGTCCCCCCCCCCCCTTTCCTGACCTGCCGGGCTGCATGCTCGGATAAGTATGTGTTATGGATTTTGGGGGGTACCCCATGCTGTTTTTTATACCCCTTAACATCCATACGAGACCCGAAGGGCTTAGTATGGATGGGAGGGGGGACCCCACGCCGGTTATTTAAAACACTGTTTATAATGCCCTGCAATACTTTGACATTCAACTGTCAGTGGGGAACTCCGCCGACAGCTGAAACATGAGCGCTGCATTGGTTTTCACTACTAAAATGCCGCATGAGTTGATAACATATCATGCGGGATTGTAGGAGCAACAGCCATGTGTTAATGTTTCAGCTGTCAGCGGGGTTCCCCACTGACAGCTGAATGTAAAATAATTCCCTTTATTGCAGAAATAATAAAAAAAAAGCATGGGGTCCCCCCTCCCATCTGTACCAAGCCCTTCGGATCTGGTATGGATATTAAGGGGGAACTCCATGCTGAAATTTAAAAAAAAACAGCGTGGGTCCCCCTCAATACCCATACCAGACCCTTATCCGAGCATGCAGCCCGGCAGGTCAGAAAAGGGGGGGGACCCTGTACTGTGTTTTTTTTACACCACACTTTTTTTTTTGTGAAGGAGTCTGCGGGAGCATGTACCGCAGACTCCTTCACGTAGGGGGCGGGATCTGGGGGCCCCCTTGTTAAAGGGGGCTTCCAGATTCTGATAAGCCCCCCGCCCGCAGACCCCCACAACCACCAGCCAGGGTTGTGGGGAAGAGGCCCTTGTCCTCATCAACATGGGGACAAGGTGCTTTGGGGGGGGAGCCCCCCCTGCCCCAAAGCACCCCCCCATGTTGAGGGCATGTGGCCTGGTATGGTTCAGGTTTTCTGACCTGCCGGGCTGCATGCTCGGATAAGGGTCTGGTATGGATATTGAGGGGGACCCACGCTGTTTTTTTTTTAAATTTCAGCGTGGAGTTCCCCCTTAATATCCATACCAGACCTGAAGGGCTTGGTAAGGATGAGAGGGGGGACCCACGCTGTTTTTTTTTTGTTTTTTTTTATTGCGGACCTTTATTTTTACATTCAGCTGTCAAAATAAATATTATCTAGACCTTTGAAATAAGTAAAATCATTACAGAAATAATTATAAAGTATAAGAAACAAAAATAGAATCACTAGAACTAAGGAAATCAAATTAGATTACATGAAGATATGCCGAGTGCTGTTTATTAAACACAATAGACGCGAGCGAGTGCCGGCTGTCAGAGGAATCCACAGTAAGATTCACTATTAGGCAGTGGCTAAAAAGCAAACGCCCATGGCAGAAGTCTAAAATGTGTTCTGCACATGCTCAGTTGTATCTGCCAAAGACACTGCACGGGCGTCTAGATTTTTACTGTGTCGATTTCCTTCAAAAAAACGATTTTTAACACATTCTTAATTTTTTTGGAAATATTGTTTAAAGTGAAGTCCTGATATTTGGCAAAGCAAATTTCTAAGTGAACATGTCTCTGCAGTGATTTTTCATGGTGTTAGACTTGCTTCTTAGCAAGTCTGCTTTGTGAGTCTGATTCCGGGCGTGTGTCTTTTTGTGAATTAGATTGGACATCTGCTTATGGGCTCTGGTCAATAGTGAATTAGGCTGGCCATACATTATACAATTATCTGCAGATTTTTGGTTTAGATTTACCAAAAACCATATAATATGAGGTCAAACCTAAACAACACTTTCAGTTGTATCCAATTAGGCAGGCCCTTGCACTACATAGTTGAAGGTAAATCTAAAGGAAATTGGGCAGAAAATCTGCAGATAATTGTATAATGTATGGCCAGCCTTAGGTTGCAGGGTAAAAAATAGACAGACGCCCATGAAAATTGGGCTTAAGCCCATGAATATGCGCCCACGCCCAATAGTGAATCAGGGCCAATATGTCTTTCAGCAGATAGCTTAGGGTGACTGCTTTCCGAAAAGGGGTCATTTGGGGGTGTTTGTTCTATCCTGGTATTTTAGCACCTCAAGAGATGTGATGGGCGGTCAGAAAGTAAAAGCTGTGTAAATTTCAAATTATCTATACCATAGTTTGTAGACCCTATAACTTTCACACAAAGCAATCAATATACACTTATTGGGATTTTTTTTTACCAAAAACATGGAGCAGAATACATTTTGGCTTAAATTTATGACTAACTTTGAGTTTACAATATATTTTTTATAGCTGAAAGTAGAAAATATTGTTTTTTTTCATAATTTTCGTGTTTTTTTTGTTGATAGCGCAAAAAATAAAAAGCGCACAGGTGATCAAATACCCCCAAAAGAAAGCTCTATTTGTGTGAAAAAAAGGAGGTAAATTTCGTTTGGGTACAGCATTGCATGACCGCGCAATTATCATTTGAATTAGTGCAGCGCTGTATAGCAAAAAAAGGCATAAATTACAGTATCTATACCATAGTTTGTAGACGCTATAACGTTCACACAAAGCAATCAATATACACTTATTGGGATTTTTTTTACCAAAAACATGGAGCAGAACACATTTTGGCTTAAATTTATAACTAACTTTGAGTTTACGATATATTTTTTATAGCTGTAAAGTAGAAAATATTGGTTTTTTTTCAAAATTTTTGTGTTTTTTTGTTTATAGCGCAAAAAATAAAAAGCGCACAGATGATAAAATACCACCAAAAGAAAGCTTTATTTGTGTGAAAAAAAAGACGTAAATTTCGTTTGGGTACTGCATTGCATGACCGCGCAATTATCATTTGAATTAGTGCAGCGCCAAACAGCAAAAAAAGGCCTGGTCATTAAGGAGGGTAAATCCTCAGGAGCTCAAGTGGTTAAATACCACCAACAGAAAGCTCTAGTTGTGTGAAAAAAAGGTCAAATTTTAGTTTGGGTACAATGTTGTATGAGCGCGCAATTGTCATTCAAAGTGTGAGAGCGCTGAAAGCTGAAAATTGGCCTGGGCAGGAAGAGGGTAAAAGTGCCCGGTATGGAAGCGGTTAAGCACTGAGCTATAGCTACTTGACATTGGGCAAGTGACAGTTGGCCGTTTTTGAAAACAAGGGTCAGTTTGACAGAGTCTATACCTGGTAACCTCCATAGCACAGTAGGGAGAGTGCCCGTCCAAAGAGTGCATGGTCGTAGGTTCGAGGCTTACCTCTGCCAAGTGCGTCTATGTATGTACTGGACATGAGATAAATGGAAGTTACTAAATTTTTTTTTTTTTTGGCTTTGTTTTTTTTTTTAACATTCATTTTCTCTCATTTTATCCATTTGGAAAGCCTTTCATGGTCCCAGTGTGGGTAAAAGAGTCCAGACTGGAAGTGGTTAACCACTTGAGCTCCTGAGGATTTACCCCCCTTAATGACCAGGCCTTTTTTTGCTGTTTGGCGCTGCACTAATTCAAATGATAATTGCGCGGTCATGCAATGCTGTACCCAAACGAAATTTACCTCCTTTTTTTCACACAAATAGAGCTTTCTTTTGGTGGTATTTTATCACCTGTGCGCTTTTTATTTTTTGCGCTATAAACAAAAAAAACACAAAAATTAAAAAAAAAACCTATATTTTCTACTTTCAGCTATAAAAAATATATCGTAAACTCAAAGTTAGTCATAAATTTAAGCCAAAATGTATTCTGCTCCATGTTTTTGGTAAAAAAAAATCCCAATAAGTGTATATTGATTGCTTTGTGTGAAAGTTATAGAATCTACAAACTATGGTATAGATAATTTGAAATTTACACAGCTTTTACTTTCTGACCGCCCATCACATCTCTTGAGGTGCTAAAATACCAGGATAGAACAAACACCCCCCAAATGACCCCTTTTCGGAAAGCAGACACCCTAAGCTATCTGCTGAAAGACATATTGGCCTTGATTCACTAAGATGTGAGTGTATTAGCAGAGACTGACCATTCAGGCAGAATCCGGTCAATCAATCAGTCGTCTGACCAGCGTCTAGCAAGCTCATTGACGAGCGTCTACTGACTACTTTGCTATCACTAAATGTGGTATCCCGTCTGGCACATTTTTAGGTGCAATACCGGATATGTTCGCTAGATGGCGCACAAGCGCGGGCTTTATTAACATTGGCGTTCTTATGATGGCAAAATAGAATTCTTAGAATGTAATAAATAGTACACCTGTATTAGAAGTTTCTATTTTCTTCTATTTCTTTTCTTGCTGTGTCTCCAAAATGATCAGGAAACTAATGCATTTACTAATGAATGTCATACATTCTGTACTCAAATGTTAAACATTTTCACACTTATATCTCAAATAATTTATATACTTCTAATTTCCCAATATAATTATATATCTTCATTCTCTTTAATCACGTAACTATTCTATGGTAAAGACAAGTGCAGCGCTATAAATGCATGTGATCAATAATGAACGCATGTAAAAACCAAAAAGTGCAAAGAATTGCAACAATGATGTAATATTGTAAATGGTGCTAAAATAAGTTCATAGAATCATTCCTGAATAATGGAATGTCCTTCGTGTGAGAGTACCAACTCAGAGAGTGCCTATGAATGGCACGTGTGGTCTCGTGGATGAATGTTACTTGCGTACTGTTCTTCTGCCAATTAGGAAATGTGCAAGTTTCATGCCGTGTATATTTCATTGTAACTTTTTCTCTTTTAAATCTGTCTCCTTATACAACTTGACCCCCTCCCCCACCCCATCATCACCTGTCCCATATGCAAATCTATGGATCACCGCCCCACTCTTTAACTATCTATTTACTGATCAAGTGAATGTGTCTCATTTTCTATCAGCTACAGCTCAGATCTCACATTATTATACAATTGCTGATTGTATCTCACCACTAGTCTGATTGAATTCACAATTCCTGGTCAGTCCTGTTCCCTGACCTCTAATAACCTTTAGGGCCAGTTCACACTACATGTGTTTCAGTTGCTTTTTCAGCATCACAAACGCACAGAAAGAAGGTTATATGGTTGTCAATGTCATAGTTCACATCAGCGCTTGCATTTTCAATGCATTGCAGGTGCTGTAAACAAAGTTGACCACGCTGCATTGTTTCTGCACAGAACTGTACTGGAACACATTGAAACGTCCTTGAATGTACTAAAACGCACATGTCCCTAACTACATTGAATACAAAGAAAATAGAAAAAAATAAGTGGAAGGGATACAAAAATGCAATGTAAACATGTCCAAAACGCATCCAAAATGTACTGGAACACACTAAACATGCATGCCAAAAGGGCATGAAAAAAACCCATCAGGAACACATCTAGACTGTTTCTATAGTGTGAACCAGCCCTTAGGACTTGTTCACACCATTGGTGGTGCAAAAACGCATGCAAGAACACACATTTTCCAGCACAGCAAAGAAATGCAATGCCCTATGTAGATGTGCGCAGGTACCATGATGAAAACGTTGTTGCACCTACACACGTCTATTAAAAACAGCCCCATTCACAGCCACAAATACGCATGGCACCACACTACTGTGCGGTTAGGTGCGACACACTTGGAAAATAACATAAAAATAAGCCAACATGGCTAAAACATATCTTGAAAATATGGGGACTCTGATATCCGGCGACAGTCCGTTCACGAACGAGAAGCAATTCTGCACCCCTAAAACCAACATAGAGGAAAGGGATGGTCAAATTGCTGTGCTGCTTCCAAACCACCTCTGGCATGCCAGGGTCATTATGCAGGTCCTCGATGCCAATTCTTGCCTGCGGCCACAAAATATCCACTGGCCACAAGTGAAGGTGAGTGGAGGACGTGAAGGTGGATTTCTACCAGCTTCAACCGCAAGCAGTACCACTCCTGAAAAATGAGAACAAATAATCATTGACACGTCATCATGACAGTCAATTCTCAGTGCAGGCTATCTAGAGTGTCTTTCATTTTTAACCATTTCAAGAGTTCAAGGAAACATTCTTGGAGCATCTACTGTGTTTGGAAAGGCCAAAGGTCCCCCCCCTCCCCCAGGCACACTAATGCTTATGCAGGCCATAGACGGGGAGAAAAACAGCAGATTTTTCTTTTAAAAAATGAAAAATCGGTTGTTCAAGCGGCCGATGTTACTAGCAATGGTAAAAAAAAAAAATCGGCCGATTTTCATCCCGTCTACAGCCGGCAAAAAGTGTCCCTGCAGAGAGCTCCGCTATTTCTTTGACAGTTCTTTGACATTTATAGCGGTTGCAACAATGTATTTGTATCCATTTCGGATACAGATGTTTTTAATCGGAAACAAATAGATACAATGTTGCAACCGCTGTAAATGTCAAGGAACTGTCAAAGAAATAGCGGAGCTCTCTGCAGGGACACTTTTTGCCATACTGGGATTCCTCTCGTTTTTCATCCTTCTTCTTCCTCTTCTTCTTCTTCTTCATCATCATCCTCTTCTACTTCTTCTTCATCATCATCCTCTTCTTCTTCATCATCATCCTCTTCTTCTTCTTCATCATCATCCTCTTCTTCATCATCCTCTTCTTCTTCATCATCTTCATCATCCTCTTCTTCCTCTTCATCATCTTCTTCTTCATCATCATCATCATCCTCATCATCTTCTTCATCATCATCCTCTTCTTCTTCTTCATCATCATCCTCTTCTTCTTCATCATCCTCTTCTTCATCACCCTCTTCTTCTTCATCATCTTCTTCATCATCATCATCCTCTTCTTCTTCTTCTTCTTCTTCATCATCCTCCTCTTCATCATCTTCTTCTTCTTCATCATCATCATCATCCTCTTCATCATCATCCTCTTCTTCATCATCTTCTTCATCATCCTCTTCTTCTTTTTCTTCTTTTTGTCTTCCTCTTGCAGGTCACTGCTCATGTGCAGATTTTTTATCAGTAAAAAATCGGCCGATTTGCCCATCATTGCCGCGAAAATCGGCCGATCGGCAAATTCGGCCGTTTTTTTCCAACTTTACCGAAAAAAAAAATCTGCCAAAATACCGAAAGACGGCCGAACAAATAGCCCACTAACGATCCGAAAATCGGCCGATTTTCGACCCACCTATGGCCTGCATAAGATATGGTGTGGCCCTAGGGTCAATGTGTGTTTAGAATACTTCCAAAATGCACATACAAAAACACTCCATCCAAATGCATGTTGCATTTCTATAGCATGTTAAACAGAAGAATAACGCACTTACATAATGTTAACATGCGCAAGTAAAAATAGACAAAATCCACATCCTTTTATTCTGGCTTCACATACATGCATTGTGGTCTAACACCGCACTCCTGGGCAAATCACATGCAATTTGTGTGCGTTGCAATTAGAGACAAACATTTTGCACACCTCAAATTGCACCGCATCCGGGCCAAAAATGTGCAGGACCCTTTTTCAGGGTATGCACATGGGTGTGAATAGGCATGCCATCCAATTTGGCAAATCGCAATACGCTTTGTGTACCAATTTTGGTGTGTTGGTAACTTCACCTAGAAAGCCGCAGCAGGTGGCATGAAGGGGTTGCGGTTGTGATGCGGTGCAGCGCTTGCACAGAAAACACTGCAAATTTCACATCGCATCTGTGTGACACCAGAATGTGCCAATATGTGGCTTGACAAAGCACAGTGGTCAGTGCAGATTATTTTCAATCCATGTTTTTTACACTTTTCATTCACTGGTTTAACTCAGGTGATCGTTAATCCCAATTATCTCCGGAGATCACATGCAGCCCCTCAACCATCTACACATATCTCTGGAAATCTATACAGATCTCCTTGAAAAAATGTCTCCTCTCTTCTTCGGAAAACAATTGTCCTCCACCTCATAAACAGGGGGACAGAGAAGACTTCTCCTTGATAACTAAAATCAGATTAATTATCTGTGCTTAATAAACATACACCAATACTGCAAATGCATTGTACTGTCCAAGGCATTGCACACTAATGCATTGCACACTAGAAATGTCAAATGCGTTAGTGTGTACAGTGCATGAGTGTAAAATGCTTTAGTGCACACTGCAGTGTACAACGCATTGCACACTGTAATACACTGTACAATGTAATACCGTGTACACCCACACATTGTACAATGTAATACCGTGTACACCCACACATTGTAGACTAATGCACTGTACACTATCATGTAGGATGGAGCTACGCATTGCACACTGTGATACCGTGTACACCCACACATTGTAGACTGTAATGCACTGTACACTGTCATGCAGGATGGAGCAACGCATTGCCCACTGTGATACCGTGTACACCCACACATTGTAGACTGTAATGCACTGTACACTGTCATGCAGGATAGAGCAACGCATTGCACACTGTGATACCGTGTACACCCACACATTGTAGACTGTAATGCACTGTACACTGTCATGCAGGATAGAGCTACGCATTGCCCACTGTGATACCGTGTACACCCACACATTGTAGACTGTAATGCACTGTACACTGTCATGCAGGATAGAGCTACGCATTGCACACTGTGATACCGTGTACACCCACACATTGTAGACTGTAATGCACTGTACACTGTCATGCAGGCTGGAGCTACGCATTGCACACTGTGATACGCTGTCCACTGTCATGCAGAATCCAGCAACGCATTGCACACTGTAATACCATGTACACCAACACATTGTAGAATGTAATGCATTATACGCAGTATACATGTCCAGATATTCAAAGATTAGCCATGAAGGCCTAGCTGGTTTCCTATTTGGTGACCGCAGATAGCCGAATAACGCTACACTGCATCCAGGCAGCTCTGGGAGGGTGTCATATGACATCCTGGCAGAACGCGCTCTCCGTGATTGCTGTGTCCTAAGGACACAGCTGATCACGTGATGTGGTGAAGGCCAATCACAGCGGCTTTTTACCATGTGATCAGCCATGTCCAATGACACGCTGATCACCGGGAAATGCATTTGCCGGGTCTTGGCTGCACTTTCATCACGCTGTCAGAATGTGTGGAAAGTACTGCCGAGAACCAGCAGTTATCAAAGCAGGGGTCGGCCCCGATGATCAGTGCCCACCAGCGCCACCCAACAGTTCCGCCCACCTGTGGCCAGCAGTGCCGCCCACCAGTGCTGCCTCATCAACGCACATCAGTGTTGCTAAATTACCAGTTTACCAAATGTTATAATATAAACAGACTTTTATTCATTATGAGCTATTTTGTGGTTTATCGAGCAAAAAGTAAAACTCACAGCAGCAAGTCAATACCACCCAAAGAAAGCTCTATTTGTCTGAAAAAACTGATATAAATTTAAGATGGGTACAATGTGGCATGACCGCACAATTGTCATTGAAAGTGTAACAGTGCAGAAAGATGAAAATTGGCCAGGACAGGAAGGGGGTAGGAGTACCCAGTAGGCAAGTGGTTAATATCATTGACCCATCAATACCCAGGAGCTAATGTGCAGATAAGTAGCATGTGCACCAAGTGAGATTCTGCTAGGCCCCACCCACAAAATTACAATTACCTGTCCCTCACATGTTATAAACATATTTGCAATGGCCACACTTACTTTACATATAAGGATCATCTCCTCAGTTGAGAACTGTGCTCTCGCCATGTCCAAATGCCAATAAAGTTATCAAAATTTTCAACCAACACAAAACCTCCATCCACTTACACTCCCCACAACCACTTCCGGGTGCGCGCGCACGTGATGACGGACTTCCAGGATAGCCGTTCATGCGCCATGCGGACACCTGTTTGGTGCTTATTTGTTTGCAATCGCACATTTCTATGCACGGCTATGATAGCTTTCGCGAATGTGTGTTTCTTATTGATTTGTTTTTTTTAACCTTAGCTAATATTTGTTGCCAAAGGCCAAAAATCAACAAAGTGTGGACGATTTTATTACTGTAAATCGAATTGTAGAAAACTTGTAGCTGGCTGCACAGTGAATGTGACATTCATTAGTACAGAACAATATTGTGGTGCAAGTGGGTTTTCTTTTTTTTTTGGTTTTGAAAAAGCCAGTTTACACACACTTGCATATTCACACTCATATAATCTGCTCAAATGTAGCTTGTAAAAGTATACAAAGTAACTATTAAGGTTGTTCATATATTGAACATAAAATAAACACAAAAACATCGGTCAAACATTTATTGATCAAATATATCTTCATTTATTTGGTCAGCAGGAACAAGTAGGTATAGTCAATATCTTGGTGAGTCACAAAAAGAATAGGATTGATGTGGCAAAAATAAAACACTCCTGCTCATAAGAGCTTACAATCTAAAGATACTTCTAATGAACTGTGTGTGCTCAGGTTATAGCAGGAAACGAAGGGGAAGAGGAATCAAGTAACATTTTCGTGCACATAAGATTTACTTACACAATCACGTAGTATAAAGATCCATTCACAAAAAAAAGTCTACAGATCAAAATATCAAGAAAACAAAGCATGTGAAAAAAAACCCTCCCACCTCTACAAATCCCCTCCCACCTCTACAAATCCCCTACACATACATTTGTCAGCAGGTTTGTCAGAAAAATGCATTGGAGTCTAAATAAGCAAGCAAAATTAAAACAAGAGCAGATTTTAAACAAAACGATTGACATGTGTGAGGCTTTCAATGCAAAGAGAAAAAACACAATCATTGTGCAATAACACACAAACACACTTTACAAGGCCAAAAATATGCAAACATTTCCAGCCCACTTCCAAACACAGCCTGAGTGGTGTCTGGGGCAATTCAGCACAAAATCTCTTCTTCCCCCAAACCACTACAAGCAAGGACTTAGTCACAAACCACCCGGCCTAGTAACAGGCCAAATCACTCCCTACTGCACGTCTTTATATAAGCTAGGTTGTATTTGGAGCGTGCCAAACAAGGCCCCACACCCAATGAAGCCTCACCCACCACTGACCTTAAGTTGGTCAGTGAAAGTGTTTTCACCTGATGAATCCGCTTCCTACCTGCATTAACCCTTGGTATACAGGCCCCACAAATCAGAAAGATATATACAGTGAAATGTACGTGTGCAGCATACAACAGAACATTGAGCAGGGATGTGAAAGGGAACCCCAATTGGAACCTTTATTGCTACTATGGTCACAATTCCCTCCAGATTCTCACATGAGTTAAGACAGTCACATGACCACATCTTGTATGCGATATTGAAAATGACAAATCGATTTGACTAGTATGGTGAATTTCCCATCAATTGGCGAAACACTCCAGAAATCAAACATCACCAAACATTACACTCTGGGCAAAGCGGATTTACAAATCATGCGACTTACAGTAATGTTGACCATTTCAATGCAATTTTCAAAGACATCTGACACAGATCTCTATGCAAATTGCCACTAAAGTAGAACATGTACTACTTAAGAAATCAGTGTTTGAAACACACCCATATGGTCGCTCTAATACAGTGTTTCTCAACTCCAGTCCTCCTGGACCCCCAACAGGTCATGTTTTCAGGATTTCCCTCAGATGAAACAGCTGTGGTAATTACTAAGGCAGTGAAACTGATCAAATCACCTGTGCAAAATAATGGAAATCCTGAAAACATGACCTGTTGGGGGTCCATGAGGACTGGAGTTGAGAAACACTGCTCTAATAGCAGACAATAGGGTGCGACTTTGCAGACGATTTACAACTTGCATGCTGTGCAAATCACATGCCAAGTCCCACTCAATGTGCACGCTATTGTATCGTTCATATTGTTGTGGTTCAAACTTGGTCGTAGCCGCAAGTAATAATAGAGTAATGCATACACTACTTTTCATGCAATTTGCTGAGAGATCGGTGTCGGATGTCTTGCAAATTGCACTTGAAATCACCATGTACCCCGACTTTGAAATCATGCAACTTCTATGCAAGTCACATGATGTGACTGTGGTGTCAATAACACCACTTAGAAATCTGCTTTAATGTGACCGGGTGGCCCCCAGTAACATTGTTTGGGATTGCCATGCAATTGGCATGACAGGCGACTTGCAAATCGTAGACCAAGTCGCACCCTATTGGCCACTGTAGGCTCTGTTCACATCCAATTGGATTGTGAACTCGTGCAACTTCACTGTAAGTTGGGCAATTGCCGCATCGGATTAGATGTGACAGTGGTGTTGGCCCCCAGTAACATTGGGTGCAATTTGCCATGCAAAGAGCAAGCTGCTGGCCATGCCAATCACATGACAAGTCGCATCCAGGGTGTGCAATTTCAGGAGTGATTTGTGCATTGACATCGTACCTGATATTGGATATAATGAATGTGAATGTGAGTGTATTAACATACGCCATTTGTTGCAGCGAGAGTTCAAAGGTATTTGAGAATTGTGGCCAATTATTAGCAATTTAACACAATTGAAAACACAACTAGTTAGTAATTCTCTAGAAAACACAGTAAAATTGGCAACTTAAAGAGTAATTTTCAATTGCATATAGTGTGAGCGAAGCAGGAAAATCAACAAAGGAAATAAATCTTTGAAGGCGTGCGGTACCTGCCTGCTGGGATACGGGTCTGCTATGCATTTGGGGGAAAAATGCACGCCAGGATTTGTGACAAGTTTGATGTGTGGATTCACCAACCAAGTCTTTTCTCTCTCGCTCACTCTTCTGAATGTCTCTCTTTATCACTCTTCAGTATGTATATCTCGCTCACTCTTCTTCGTCTCACTGGCTCGCTCTTCTCTCTCTCTGTCAGCTCTTTGCTTGCCAAATCCTTCACAAAAGTGGGTGGAGTGTAAACCATCCTTATCAAATCTATTAGTAGTCCAGGCCCTTACTTTATCCCATTGTATGACATTCACATAAGGTGCAGCTTTGAAGGTGTTTCAACAGACAAGGCCTCCTTCTAATTCACATTTTAGGGATCATTTAGACAGAAAGCAAAGATGTTGCCAGAACATCTATTTGAAGACAGCCACACATGGAGATCATGCTACTTCCTTGGCGTGGTTGGGATTCAAACCGACAACCCTAGAGTTGTGAGGCAGTAGTGCTAACCACTAATCCACGGAGCTACATTGCTAATCCAGCCTGTATTTCTGTGCTGTGAATCAATCCTAAATCCCTGGGCAAGGTCAGTGTAACTACCAGATATCTCCAATGTGACACAAATGTTATGCTATGTTACCAATTCAGATGTATGTTGGTTCTATGTATCCCAATACAAAGGATTGCAATACTAATACAGGCGTACCTCGGTTTACCAACGCCTCAGGGAACGTCATATTTGGGGTACAAATGCCAAACCATTTCAGTTCATTGTTCTGTTTACAAATGTTTGAATAATTTGGTACGGGCACGTGGCCTGGTATGGTTCAGGAAGGGGGGGGGGGGCGCTCGCTCGTCCCCCCCCCCCTTTCCTGACCTGCCGGGCTGCATGCTCGGATAAGTATGTGTTATGGATTTTGGGGGGTACCCCATGCTGTTTTTTATACCCCTTAACATCCATACGAGACCCGAAGGGCTTAGTATGGATGGGAGGGGGGACCCCACGCCGGTTATTTAAAACACTGTTTATAATGCCCTGCAATACTTTGACATTCAACTGTCAGTGGGGAACTCCGCCGACAGCTGAAACATGAGCGCTGCATTGGTTTTCACTACTAAAATGCCGCATGAGTTGATAACATATCATGCGGGATTGTAGGAGCAACAGCCATGTGTTAATGTTTCAGCTGTCAGCGGGGTTCCCCACTGACAGCTGAATGTAAAATAATTCCCTTTATTGCAGAAATAATAAAAAAAAAGCATGGGGTCCCCCCTCCCATCTGTACCAAGCCCTTCGGATCTGGTATGGATATTAAGGGGGAACTCCATGCTGAAATTTAAAAAAAAACAGCGTGGGTCCCCCTCAATACCCATACCAGACCCTTATCCGAGCATGCAGCCCGGCAGGTCAGAAAAGGGGGGGGACCCTGTACTGTGTTTTTTTTACACCACACTTTTTTTTTGTGAAGGAGTCTGCGGGAGCCTCCTTCACGTAGGGGGCGGGATCTGGGGGCCCCCTTGTTAAAGGGGGCTTCCAGATTCTGATAAGCCCCCCGCCCGCAGACCCCCACAACCACCAGCCAGGGTTGTGGGGAAGAGGCCCTTGTCCTCATCAACATGGGGACAAGGTGCTTTGGGGGGGGAGCCCCCCCTGCCCCAAAGCACCCCCCCATGTTGAGGGCATGTGGCCTGGTATGGTTCAGGTTTTCTGACCTGCCGGGCTGCATGCTCGGATAAGGGTCTGGTATGGATATTGAGGGGAACCCACGCTGTTTTTTTTTTAAATTTCAGCGTGGAGTTCCCCCTTAATATCCATACCAGACCTGAAGGGCTTGGTAAGGATGAGAGGGGGGACCCACGCTGTTTTTTTTTTGTTTTTTTTATTGCGGACCTTTATTTTTACATTCAGCTGTCAAAATAAATATTATCTAGACCTTTGAAATAAGTAAAATCATTACAGAAATAATTATAAAGTATAAGAAACAAAAATAGAATCACTAGAACTAAGGAAATCAAATTAGATTACATGAAGATATGCCGAGTGCTGTTTATTAAACACAATAGACGCGAGCGAGTGCCGGCTGTCAGAGGAATCCACAGTAAGATTCACTATTAGGCAGTGGCTAAAAAGCAAACGCCCATGGCAGAAGTCTAAAATGTGTTCTGCACATGCTCAGTTGTATCTGCCAAAGACACTGCACGGGCGTCTAGATTTTTACTGTGTCGATTTCCTTCAAAAAAACGATTTTTAACACATTCTTAATTTTTTTGGAAATAGCAGATATTGTTTAAAGTGAAGTCCTGATATTTGGCAAAGCAAATTTCTAAGTGAACATGTCTCTGCAGTGATTTTTCATGGTGTTAGACTTGCTTCTTAGCAAGTCTGCTTTGTGAGTCTGATTCCGGGCGTGTGTCTTTTTGTGAATTAGATTGGACATCTGCTTATGGGCTCTGGTCAATAGTGAATTAGGCTGGCCATACATTATACAATTATCTGCAGATTTTTGGTTTAGATTTACCAAAAACCATATAATATGAGGTCAAACCTAAACAACACTTTCAGTTGTATCCAATTAGGCAGGCCCTTGCACTACATAGTTGAAGGTAAATCTAAAGGAAATTGGGCAGAAAATCTGCAGATAATTGTATAATGTATGGCCAGCCTTAGGTTGCAGGGTAAAAAATAGACAGACACCCATGAAAATTGGGCTTAAGCCCATGAATATGCGCCCACGCCCAATAGTGAATCAGGGCCAATATGTCTTTCAGCAGATAGCTTAGGGTGACTGCTTTCCGAAAAGGGGTCATTTGGGGGTGTTTGTTCTATCCTGGTATTTTAGCACCTCAAGAGATGTGATGGGCGGTCAGAAAGTAAAAGCTGTGTAAATTTCAAATTATCTATACCATAGTTTGTAGACCCTATAACTTTCACACAAAGCAATCAATATACACTTATTGGGATTTTTTTTACCAAAAACATGGAGCAGAATACATTTTGGCTTAAATTTATGACTAACTTTGAGTTTACGATATATTTTTTATAGCTGAAAGTAGAAAATATTGTTTTTTTTCATAATTTTCGTGTTTTTTTTGTTGATAGCGCAAAAAATAAAAAGCGCACAGGTGATCAAATACCCCCAAAAGAAAGCTCTATTTGTGTGAAAAAAAGGAGGTAAATTTCGTTTGGGTACAGCATTGCATGACCGCGCAATTATCATTTGAATTAGTGCAGCGCTGTATAGCAAAAAAAGGCATAAATTACAGTATCTATACCATAGTTTGTAGACGCTATAACGTTCACACAAAGCAATCAATATACACTTATTGGGATTTTTTTACCAAAAACATGGAGCAGAACACATTTTGGCTTAAATTTATAACTAACTTTGAGTTTACGATATATTTTTTATAGCTGTAAAGTAGAAAATATTGGTTTTTTTTCAAAATTTTTGTGTTTTTTTGTTTATAGCGCAAAAAATAAAAAGCGCACAGATGATAAAATACCACCAAAAGAAAGCTTTATTTGTGTGAAAAAAAAGACGTAAATTTCGTTTGGGTACTGCATTGCATGACCGCGCAATTATCATTTGAATTAGTGCAGCGCCAAACAGCAAAAAAAGGCCTGGTCATTAAGGAGGGTAAATCCTCAGGAGCTCAAGTGGTTAAATACCACCAACAGAAAGCTCTAGTTGTGTGAAAAAAAGGTCAAATTTTAGTTTGGGTACAATGTTGTATGAGCGCGCAATTGTCATTCAAAGTGTGAGAGCGCTGAAAGCTGAAAATTGGCCTGGGCAGGAAGAGGGTAAAAGTGCCCGGTATGGAAGCGGTTAAGCACTGAGCTATAGCTACTTGACATTGGGCAAGTGACAGTTGGCCGTTTTTGAAAACAAGGGTCAGTTTGACAGAGTCTATACCTGGTAACCTCCATAGCACAGTAGGGAGAGTGCCCGTCCAAAGAGTGCATGGTCGTAGGTTCGAGGCTTACCTCTGCCAAGCGCGTCTATGTATGTACTGGACATGAGATAAATGGAAGTTACTAAATTTTTTTTTTTTTTGGGCTTTGTTTTTTTTTTTAACATTCATTTTCTCTCATTTTATCCATTTGGAAAGCCTTTCATGGTCCCAGTGTGGGTAAAAGAGTCCAGACTGGAAGTGGTTAACCACTTGAGCTCCTGAGGATTTACCCCCCTTAATGACCAGGCCTTTTTTTGCTGTTTGGCGCTGCACTAATTCAAATGATAATTGCGCGGTCATGCAATGCTGTACCCAAACGAAATTTACCTCCTTTTTTTCACACAAATAGAGCTTTCTTTTGGTGGTATTTTATCACCTGTGCGCTTTTTATTTTTTGCGCTATAAACAAAAAAAACACAAAAATTAAAAAAAAAACCTATATTTTCTACTTTCAGCTATAAAAAATATATCGTAAACTCAAAGTTAGTCATAAATTTAAGCCAAAATGTATTCTGCTCCATGTTTTTGGTAAAAAAAATCCCAATAAGTGTATATTGATTGCTTTGTGTGAAAGTTATAGAATCTACAAACTATGGTATAGATAATTTGAAATTTACACAGCTTTTACTTTCTGACCGCCCATCACATCTCTTGAGGTGCTAAAATACCAGGATAGAACAAACACCCCCCAAATGACCCCTTTTCGGAAAGCAGACACCCTAAGCTATCTGCTGAAAGACATATTGGCCTTGATTCACTAAGATGTGAGTGTATTAGCAGAGACTGACCATTCAGGCAGAATCCGGTCAATCAATCAGTCGTCTGACCAGCGTCTAGCAAGCTCATTGACGAGCGTCTACTGACTACTTTGCTATCACTAAATGTGGTATCCCGTCTGGCACATTTTTAGGTGCAATACCGGATATGTTCGCTAGATGGCGCACAAGCGCGGGCTTTATTAACATTGGCGTTCTTATGATGGCAAAATAGAATTCTTAGAATGTAATAAATAGTACACCTGTATTAGAAGTTTCTATTTTCTTCTATTTCTTTTCTTGCTGTGTCTCCAAAATGATCAGGAAACTAATGCATTTACTAATGAATGTCATACATTCTGTACTCAAATGTTAAACATTTTCACACTTATATCTCAAATAATTTATATACTTCTAATTTCCCAATATAATTATATATCTTCATTCTCTTTAATCACGTAACTATTCTATGGTAAAGACAAGTGCAGCGCTATAAATGCATGTGATCAATAATGAACGCATGTAAAAACCAAAAAGTGCAAAGAATTGCAACAATGATGTAATATTGTAAATGGTGCTAAAATAAGTTCATAGAATCATTCCTGAATAATGGAATGTCCTTCGTGTGAGAGTACCAACTCAGAGAGTGCCTATGAATGGCACGTGTGGTCTCGTGGATGAATGTTACTTGCGTACTGTTCTTCTGCCAATTAGGAAATGTGCAAGTTTCATGCCGTGTATATTTCATTGTAACTTTTTCTCTTTTAAATCTGTCTCCTTATACAACTTGACCCCCTCCCCCACCCCATCATCACCTGTCCCATATGCAAATCTATGGATCACCGCCCCACTCTTTAACTATCTATTTACTGATCAAGTGAATGTGTCTCATTTTCTATCAGCTACAGCTCAGATCTCACATTATTATACAATTGCTGATTGTATCTCACCACTAGTCTGATTGAATTCACAATTCCTGGTCAGTCCTGTTCCCTGACCTCTAATAACCTTTAGGGCCAGTTCACACTACATGTGTTTCAGTTGCTTTTTCAGCATCACAA
The DNA here is from genome assembly GCF_062004578.1 of Staurois parvus. NCBI lineage: Eukaryota > Metazoa > Chordata > Amphibia > Anura > Ranidae > Staurois > Staurois parvus. The sequence goes on from NW_028318368.1 coordinate 4,368,009, forward strand.
ACGCACAGAAAGAAGGTTATATGGTTGTCAATGTCATAGTTCACATCAGCGCTTGCATTTTCAATGCATTGCAGGTGCTGTAAACAAAGTTGACCACGCTGCATTGTTTCTGCACAGAACTGTACTGGAACACATTGAAACGTCCTTGAATGTACTAAAACGCACATGTCCCTAACTACATTGAATACAAAGAAAATAGAAAAAAATAAGTGGAAGGGATACAAAAATGCAATGTAAACATGTCCAAAACGCATCCAGAATGTACTGGAACACACTAAACATGCATGCCAAAAGGGCATGAAAAAAACCCATCAGGAACACATCTAGACTGTTTCTATAGTGTGAACCAGCCCTTAGGACTTGTTCACACCATTGGTGGTGCAAAAACGCATGCAAGAACACACATTTTCCAGCACAGCAAAGAAATGCAATGCCCTATGTAGATGTGCGCAGGTACCATGATGAAAACGTTGTTGCACCTACACACGTCTATTAAAAACAGCCCCATTCACAGCCACAAATACGCATGGCACCACACTACTGTGCGGTTAGGTGCGACACACTTGGAAAATAACATAAAAATAAGCCAACATGGCTAAAACATATCTTGAAAATATGGGGACTCTGATATCCGGCGACAGTCCGTTCACGAACGAGAAGCAATTCTGCACCCCTAAAACCAACATAGAGGAAAGGGATGGTCAAATTGCTGTGCTGCTTCCAAACCACCTCTGGCATGCCAGGGTCATTATGCAGGTCCTCGATGCCAATTCTTGCCTGCGGCCACAAAATATCCTCTGGCCACAAGTGAAGGTGAGTGGAGGACGTGAAGGTGGATTTCTACCAGCTTCAACCGCAAGCAGTACCACTCCTGAAAAATGAGAACAAATAATCATTGACACGTCATCATGACAGTCAATTCTCAGTGCAGGCTATCTAGAGTGTCTTTCATTTTTAACCATTTCAAGAGTTCAAGGAAACATTCTTGGAGCATCTACTGTGTTTGGAAAGGCCAAAGGTCCCCCCCCTCCCCCAGGCACACTAATGCTTATGCAGGCCATAGACGGGGAGAAAAACAGCAGATTTTTCTTTTAAAAAATGAAAAATCGGTTGTTCAAGCGGCCGATGTTACTAGCAATGGTAAAAAAAAAAAATCGGCCGATTTTCATCCCGTCTACAGCCGGCAAAAAGTGTCCCTGCAGAGAGCTCCGCTATTTCTTTGACAGTTCTTTGACATTTATAGCGGTTGCAACAATGTATTTGTATCCATTTCGGATACAGATGTTTTTAATCGGAAACAAATAGATACAATGTTGCAACCGCTGTAAATGTCAAGGAACTGTCAAAGAAATAGCGGAGCTCTCTGCAGGGACACTTTTTGCCATACTGGGATTCCTCTCGTTTTTCATCCTTCTTCTTCCTCTTCTTCTTCTTCTTCATCATCATCCTCTTCTACTTCTTCTTCATCATCATCCTCTTCTTCTTCATCATCATCCTCTTCTTCTTCTTCATCATCATCCTCTTCTTCATCATCCTCTTCTTCTTCATCATCTTCATCATCCTCTTCTTCCTCTTCATCATCTTCTTCTTCTTCATCATCATCATCATCCTCATCATCTTCTTCATCATCATCCTCTTCTTCTTCTTCATCATCATCCTCTTCTTCTTCTTCTTCTTCTTCATCATCATCATCCTCTTCTTCTTCCTCTTCATCATCTTCTTCTTCTTCATCATCATCATCCTCATCATCTTCTTCATCATCATCCTCTTCTTCATCATCATCATCCTCTTCTTCTTCTTCTTCTTCATCATCATCCTCTTCTTCTTCATCATCATCATCATCATCCTCTTCTTCTTCTTCTTCATCATCATCATCCTCTTCTTCTTCATCATCCTCTTCTTCTTCTTCTTCACCATCATCCTCTTCTTCTTCTTCTTCTTCTTTTTCTTCTTCTTCATCCTCTTCTTCATCATCATCATCCTCTTCTTCTTCATCATCATCTTCATCATCATCCTCTTCTTCATCGTCTTCTTCTTCATCATCATCACCCTCTGCATCATCATCCTCTTCTTCATCATCATCATCATCCTTTTCTTCATCATCATCATCCTCTTCTTCTTCTTCATCATCATCCTCTTCTTCTTCATCATCCTCTTCTTCATCACCCTCTTCTTCTTCATCATCTTCTTCATCATCATCATCCTCTTCTTCTTCTTCTTCTTCTTCATCATCATCCTCCTCTTCATCATCTTCTTCTTCTTCATCATCATCATCATCCTCTTCATCATCATCCTCTTCTTCATCATCTTCTTCATCATCCTCTTCTTCTTTTTCTTCTTTTTGTCTTCCTCTTGCAGGTCACTGCTCATGTGCAGATTTTTTATCAGTAAAAAATCGGCCGATTTGCCCATCATTGCCGCGAAAATCGGCCGATCGGCAAATTCGGCCGTTTTTTTCCAACTTTACCGAAAAAAAAAATCTGCCAAAATACCGAAAGACGGCCGAACAAATAGCCCACTAACGATCCGAAAATCGGCCGATTTTCGACCCACCTATGGCCTGCATAAGATATGGTGTGGCCCTAGGGTCAATGTGTGTTTAGAATACTTCCAAAATGCACATACAAAAACACTCCATCCAAATGCATGTTGCATTTCTATAGCATGTTAAACAGAAGAATAACGCACTTACATAATGTTAACATGCGCAAGTAAAAATAGACAAAATCCACATCCTTTTATTCTGGCTTCACATACATGCATTGTGGTCTAACACCGCACTCCTGGGCAAATCACATGCAATTTGTGTGCGTTGCAATTAGAGACAAACATTTTGCACACCTCAAATTGCACCGCATCCGGGCCAAAAATGTGCAGGACCCTTTTTCAGGGTATGCACATGGGTGTGAATAGGCATGCCATCCAATTTGGCAAATCGCAATACGCTTTGTGTACCAATTTTGGTGTGTTGGTAACTTCACCTAGAAAGCCGCAGCAGGTGGCATGAAGGGGTTGCGGTTGTGATGCGGTGCAGCGCTTGCACAGAAAACACTGAAAATTTCACATCGCATCTGTGTGACACCAGAATGTGCCAATATGTGGCTTGACAAAGCACAGTGGTCAGTGCAGATTATTTTCAATCCATGTTTTTTACACTTTTCATTCACTGGTTTAACTCAGGTGATCGTTAATCCCAATTATCTCCGGAGATCACATGCAGCCCCTCAACCATCTACACATATCTCTGGAAATCTATACAGATCTCCTTGAAAAAATGTCTCCTCTCTTCTTCGGAAAACAATTGTCCTCCACCTCATAAACAGGGGGACAGAGAAGACTTCTCCTTGATAACTAAAATCAGATTAATTATCTGTGCTTAATAAACATACACCAATACTGCAAATGCATTGTACTGTCCAAGGCATTGCACACTAATGCATTGCACACTAGAAATGTCAAATGCGTTAGTGTGTACAGTGCATGAGTGTAAAATGCTTTAGTGCACACTGCAGTGTACAACGCATTGCACACTGTAATACACTGTACAATGTAATACCGTGTACACCCACACATTGTACAATGTAATACCGTGTACACCCACACATTGTAGACTAATGCACTGTACACTATCATGTAGGATGGAGCTACGCATTGCACACTGTGATACCGTGTACACCCACACATTGTAGACTGTAATGCACTGTACACTGTCATGCAGGATGGAGCAACGCATTGCCCACTGTGATACCGTGTACACCCACACATTGTAGACTGTAATGCACTGTACACTGTCATGCAGGATAGAGCAACGCATTGCACACTGTGACACCGTGTACACCCACACATTGTAGACTGTAATGCACTGTACACTGTCATGCAGGATAGAGCTACGCATTGCCCACTGTGATACCGTGTACACCCACACATTGTAGACTGTAATGCACTGTACACTGTCATGCAGGATAGAGCTACGCATTGCACACTGTGATACCGTGTACACCCACACATTGTAGACTGTAATGCACTGTACACTGTCATGCAGGCTGGAGCTACGCATTGCACACTGTGATACGCTGTCCACTGTCATGCAGAATCCAGCAACGCATTGCACACTGTAATACCATGTACACCAACACATTGTAGAATGTAATGCATTATACGCAGTATACATGTCCAGATATTCAAAGATTAGCCATGAAGGCCTAGCTGGTTTCCTATTTGGTGACCGCAGATAGCCGAATAACGCTACACTGCATCCAGGCAGCTCTGGGAGGGTGTCATATGACATCCTGGCAGAACGCGCTCTCCGTGATTGCTGTGTCCTAAGGACACAGCTGATCACGTGATGTGGTGAAGGCCAATCACAGCGGCTTTTTACCATGTGATCAGCCATGTCCAATGACACGCTGATCACCGGGAAATGCATTTGCCGGGTCTTGGCTGCACTTTCATCACGCTGTCAGAATGTGTGGAAAGTACTGCCGAGAACCAGCAGTTATCAAAGCAGGGGTCGGCCCCGATGATCAGTGCCCACCAGCGCCACCCAACAGTTCCGCCCACCTGTGGCCAGCAGTGCCGCCCACCAGTGCTGCCTCATCAACGCACATCAGTGTTGCTAAATTACCAGTTTACCAAATGTTATAATATAAACAGACTTTTATTCATTATGAGCTATTTTGTGGTTTATCGAGCAAAAAGTAAAACTCACAGCAGCAAGTCAATACCACCCAAAGAAAGCTCTATTTGTCTGAAAAAACTGATATAAATTTAAGATGGGTACAATGTGGCATGACCGCACAATTGTCATTCAAAGTGTAACAGTGCAGAAAGATGAAAATTGGCCAGGACAGGAAGGGGGTAGGAGTACCCAGTAGGCAAGTGGTTAATATCATTGACCCATCAATACCCAGGAGCTAATGTGCAGATAAGTAGCATGTGCACCAAGTGAGATTCTGCTAGGCCCCACCCACAAAATTACAATTACCTGTCCCTCACATGTTATAAACATATTTGCAATGGCCACACTTACTTTACATATAAGGATCATCTCCTCAGTTGAGAACTGTGCTCTCGCCATGTCCAAATGCCAATAAAGTTATCAAAATTTTCAACCAACACAAAACCTCCATCCACTTACACTCCCCACAACCACTTCCGGGTGCGCGCGCACGTGATGACGGACTTCCAGGATAGCCGTTCATGCGCCATGCGGACACCTGTTTGGTGCTTATTTGTTTGCAATCGCACATTTCTATGCACGGCTATGATAGCTTTCGCGAATGTGTGTTTCTTATTGATTTGTTTTTTTTAACCTTAGCTAATATTTGTTGCCAAAGGCCAAAAATCAACAAAGTGTGGACGATTTTATTACTGTAAATCGAATTGTAGAAAACTTGTAGCTGGCTGCACAGTGAATGTGACATTCATTAGTACAGAACAATATTGTGGTGCAAGTGGGTTTTCTTTTTTTTTTGGTTTTGAAAAAGCCAGTTTACACACACTTGCATATTCACACTCATATAATCTGCTCAAATGTAGCTTGTAAAAGTATACAAAGTAACTATTAAGGTTGTTCATATATTGAACATAAAATAAACACAAAAACATCGGTCAAACATTTATTGATCAAATATATCTTCATTTATTTGGTCAGCAGGAACAAGTAGGTATAGTCAATATCTTGGTGAGTCACAAAAAGAATAGGATTGATGTGGCAAAAATAAAACACTCCTGCTCATAAGAGCTTACAATCTAAAGATACTTCTAATGAACTGTGTGTGCTCAGGTTATAGCAGGAAACGAAGGGGAAGAGGAATCAAGTAACATTTTCGTGCACATAAGATTTACTTACACAATCACGTAGTATAAAGATCCATTCACAAAAAAAAGTCTACAGATCAAAATATCAAGAAAACAAAGCATGTGAAAAAAAACCCTCCCACCTCTACAAATCCCCTCCCACCTCTACAAATCCCCTACACATACATTTGTCAGCAGGTTTGTCAGAAAAATGCATTGGAGTCTAAATAAGCAAGCAAAATTAAAACAAGAGCAGATTTTAAACAAAACGATTGACATGTGTGAGGCTTTCAATGCAAAGAGAAAAAACACAATCATTGTGCAATAGCACACAAACACACTTTACAAGGCCAAAAATATGCAAACATTTCCAGCCCACTTCCAAACACAGCCTGAGTGGTGTCTGGGGCAATTCAGCACAAAATCTCTTCTTCCCCCAAACCACTACAAGCAAGGACTTAGTCACAAACCACCCGGCCTAGTAACAGGCCAAATCACTCCCTACTGCACGTCTTTATATAAGCTAGGTTGTATTTGGAGCGTGCCAAACAAGGCCCCACACCCAATGAAGCCTCACCCACCACTGACCTTAAGTTGGTCAGTGAAAGTGTTTTCACCTGATGAATCCGCTTCCTACCTGCATTAACCCTTGGTATACAGGCCCCACAAATCAGAAAGATATATACAGTGAAATGTACGTGTGCAGCATACAACAGAACATTGAGCAGGGATGTGAAAGGGAACCCCAATTGGAACCTTTATTGCTACTATGGTCACAATTCCCTCCAGATTCTCACATGAGTTAAGACAGTCACATGACCACATCTTGTATGCGATATTGAAAATGACAAATCGATTTGACTAGTATGGTGAATTTCCCATCAATTGGCGAAACACTCCAGAAATCAAACATCACCAAACATTACACTCTGGGCAAAGCGGATTTACAAATCATGCGACTTACAGTAATGTTGACCATTTCAATGCAATTTTCAAAGACATCTGACACAGATCTCTATGCAAATTGCCACTAAAGTAGAACATGTACTACTTAAGAAATCAGTGTTTGAAACACACCCATATGGTCGCTCTAATACAGTGTTTCTCAACTCCAGTCCTCCTGGACCCCCAACAGGTCATGTTTTCAGGATTTCCCTCAGATGAAACAGCTGTGGTAATTACTAAGGCAGTGAAACTGATCAAATCACCTGTGCAAAATAATGGAAATCCTGAAAACATGACCTGTTGGGGGTCCATGAGGACTGGAGTTGAGAAACACTGCTCTAATAGCAGACAATAGGGTGCGACTTTGCAGACGATTTACAACTTGCATGCTGTGCAAATCACATGCCAAGTCCCACTCAATGTGCACGCTATTGTATCGTTCATATTGTTGTGGTTCAAACTTGGTCGTAGCCGCAAGTAATAATAGAGTAATGAATACACTACTTTTCATGCAATTTGCTGAGAGATCGGTGTCGGATGTCTTGCAAATTGCACTTGAAATCACCATGTACCCCGACTTTGAAATCATGCAACTTCTATGCAAGTCACATGATGTGACTGTGGTGTCAATAACACCACTTAGAAATCTGCTTTAATGTGACCGGGTGGCCCCCAGTAACATTGTTTGGGATTGCCATGCAATTGGCATGACAGGCGACTTGCAAATCGTAGACCAAGTCGCACCCTATTGGCCACTGTAGGCTCTGTTCACATCCAATTGGATTGTGAACTCGTGCAACTTCACTGTAAGTTGGGCAATTGCCGCATCGGATTAGATGTGACAGTGGTGTTGGCCCCCAGTAACATTGGGTGCAATTTGCCATGCAAAGAGCAAGCTGCTGGCCATGCCAATCACATGACAAGTCGCATCCAGGGTGTGCAATTTCAGGAGTGATTTGTGCATTGACATCGTACCTGATATTGGATATAATGAATGTGAATGTGAGTGTATTAACATACGCCATTTGTTGCAGCGAGAGTTCAAAGGTATTTGAGAATTGTGGCCAATTATTAGCAATTTAACACAATTGAAAACACAACTAGTTAGTAATTCTCTAGAAAACACAGTAAAATTGGCAACTTAAAGAGTAATTTTCAATTGCATATAGTGTGAGCGAAGCAGGAAAATCAACAAAGGAAATAAATCTTTGAAGGCGTGCGGTACCTGCCTGCTGGGATACGGGTCTGCTATGCATTTGGGGGAAAAATGCACGCCAGGATTTGTGACAAGTTTGATGTGTGGATTCACCAACCAAGTCTTTTCTCTCTCGCTCACTCTTCTGAATGTCTCTCTTTATCACTCTTCAGTATGTATATCTCGCTCACTCTTCTTCGTCTCACTGGCTCGCTCTTTTCTCTCTCTGTCAGCTCTTTGCTTGCCAAATCCTTCACAAAAGTGGGTGGAGTGTAAACCATCCTTATCAAATCTATTAGTAGTCCAGGCCCTTACTTTATCCCATTGTATGACATTCACATAAGGTGCAGCTTTGAAGGTGTTTCAACAGACAAGGCCTCATTCTAATTCACATTTTAGGGATCATTTAGACAGAAAGCAAAGATGTTGCCAGAACATCTATTTGAAGACAGCCACACATGGAGATCATGCTACTTCCTTGGCGTGGTTGGGATTCAAACCGACAACCCTAGAGTTGTGAGGCAGTAGTGCTAACCACTAATCCACGGAGCTACATTGCTAATCCAGCCTGTATTTCTGTGCTGTGAATCAATCCTAAATCCCTGGGCAAGGTCAGTGTAACTACCAGATATCTCCAATGTGACACAAATGTTATGCTATGTTACCAATTCAGATGTATGTTGGTTCTATGTATCCCAATACAAAGGATTGCAATACTAATACAGGCGTACCTCGGTTTACCAACGCCTCAGGGAACGTCATATTTGGGGTACAAATGCCAAACCATTTCAGTTCATTGTTCTGTTTACAAATGTTTGAATAATTTGGTACGGGCACGTGGCCTGGTATGGTTCAGGAAGGGGGGGGGGCGCTCGCTCGTCCCCCCCCCCACTTTCCTGACCTGCCGGGCTGCATGCTCGGATAAGTATGTGTTATGGATTTTGGGGGGTACCCCATGCTGTTTTTTATACCCCTTAACATCCATACGAGACCCGAAGGGCTTAGTATGGATGGGAGGGGGGACCCCACGCCGGTTATTTAAAACACTGTTTATAATGCCCTGCAATACTTTGACATTCAACTGTCAGTGGGGAACTCCGCCGACAGCTGAAACATGAGCGCTGCATTGGTTTTCACTACTAAAATGCCGCATGAGTTGATAACATATCATGCGGGATTGTAGGAGCAACAGCCATGTGTTAATGTTTCAGCTGTCAGCGGGGTTCCCCACTGACAGCTGAATGTAAAATAATTCCCTTTATTGCAGAAATAATAAAAAAAAAGCATGGGGTCCCCCCTCCCATCTGTACCAAGCCCTTCGGATCTGGTATGGATATTAAGGGGGAACTCCATGCTGAAATTTAAAAAAAAACAGCGTGGGTCCCCCTCAATACCCATACCAGACCCTTATCCGAGCATGCAGCCCGGCAGGTCAGAAAAGGGGGGGGACCCTGTACTGTGTTTTTTTTACACCACACTTTTTTTTTGTGAAGGAGTCTGCGGGAGCCTCCTTCACGTAGGGGGCGGGATCTGGGGGCCCCCTTGTTAAAGGGGGCTTCCAGATTCTGATAAGCCCCCCGCCCGCAGACCCCCACAACCACCAGCCAGGGTTGTGGGGAAGAGGCCCTTGTCCTCATCAACATGGGGACAAGGTGCTTTGGGGGGGAGCCCCCCCTGCCCCAAAGCACCCCCCCATGTTGAGGGCATGTGGCCTGGTATGGTTCAGGTTTTCTGACCTGCCGGGCTGCATGCTCGGATAAGGGTCTGGTATGGATATTGAGGGGGACCCACGCTGTTTTTTTTTTAAATTTCAGCGTGGAGTTCCCCCTTAATATCCATACCAGACCTGAAGGGCTTGGTAAGGATGAGAGGGGGGACCCACGCTGTTTTTTTTTTGTTTTTTTTATTGCGGACCTTTATTTTTACATTCAGCTGTCAAAATAAATATTATCTAGACCTTTGAAATAAGTAAAATCATTACAGAAATAATTATAAAGTATAAGAAACAAAAATAGAATCACTAGAACTAAGGAAATCAAATTAGATTACATGAAGATATGCCGAGTGCTGTTTATTAAACACAATAGACGCGAGCGAGTGCCGGCTGTCAGAGGAATCCACAGTAAGATTCACTATTAGGCAGTGGCTAAAAAGCAAACGCCCATGGCAGAAGTCTAAAATGTGTTCTGCACATGCTCAGTTGTATCTGCCAAAGACACTGCACGGGCGTCTAGATTTTTACTGTGTCGATTTCCTTCAAAAAAACGATTTTTAACACATTCTTAATTTTTTTGGAAATAGCAGATATTGTTTAAAGTGAAGTCCTGATATTTGGCAAAGCAAATTTCTAAGTGAACATGTCTCTGCAGTGATTTTTCATGGTGTTAGACTTGCTTCTTAGCAAGTCTGCTTTGTGAGTCTGATTCCGGGCGTGTGTCTTTTTGTGAATTAGATTGGACATCTGCTTATGGGCTCTGGTCAATAGTGAATTAGGCTGGCCATACATTATACAATTATCTGCAGATTTTTGGTTTAGATTTACCAAAAACCATATAATATGAGGTCAAACCTAAACAACACTTTCAGTTGTATCCAATTAGGCAGGCCCTTGCACTACATAGTTGAAGGTAAATCTAAAGGAAATTGGGCAGAAAATCTGCAGATAATTGTATAATGTATGGCCAGCCTTAGGTTGCAGGGTAAAAAATAGACAGACACCCATGAAAATTGGGCTTAAGCCCATGAATATGCGCCCACGCCCAATAGTGAATCAGGGCCAATATGTCTTTCAGCAGATAGCTTAGGGTGACTGCTTTCCGAAAAGGGGTCATTTGGGGGTGTTTGTTCTATCCTGGTATTTTAGCACCTCAAGAGATGTGATGGGCGGTCAGAAAGTAAAAGCTGTGTAAATTTCAAATTATCTATACCATAGTTTGTAGACCCTATAACTTTCACACAAAGCAATCAATATACACTTATTGGGATTTTTTTTACCAAAAACATGGAGCAGAATACATTTTGGCTTAAATTTATGACTAACTTTGAGTTTACGATATATTTTTTATAGCTGAAAGTAGAAAATATTGTTTTTTTTCATAATTTTCGTGTTTTTTTTGTTGATAGCGCAAAAAATAAAAAGCGCACAGGTGATCAAATACCCCCAAAAGAAAGCTCTATTTGTGTGAAAAAAAGGAGGTAAATTTCGTTTGGGTACAGCATTGCATGACCGCGCAATTATCATTTGAATTAGTGCAGCGCTGTATAGCAAAAAAAGGCATAAATTACAGTATCTATACCATAGTTTGTAGACGCTATAACGTTCACACAAAGCAATCAATATACACTTATTGGGATTTTTTTACCAAAAACATGGAGCAGAACACATTTTGGCTTAAATTTATAACTAACTTTGAGTTTACGATATATTTTTTATAGCTGTAAAGTAGAAAATATTGGTTTTTTTTCAAAATTTTTGTGTTTTTTTGTTTATAGCGCAAAAAATAAAAAGCGCACAGATGATAAAATACCACCAAAAGAAAGCTTTATTTGTGTGAAAAAAAAGACGTAAATTTCGTTTGGGTACTGCATTGCATGACCGCGCAATTATCATTTGAATTAGTGCAGCGCCAAACAGCAAAAAAAGGCCTGGTCATTAAGGAGGGTAAATCCTCAGGAGCTCAAGTGGTTAAATACCACCAACAGAAAGCTCTAGTTGTGTGAAAAAAAGGTCAAATTTTAGTTTGGGTACAATGTTGTATGAGCGCGCAATTGTCATTCAAAGTGTGAGAGCGCTGAAAGCTGAAAATTGGCCTGGGCAGGAAGAGGGTAAAAGTGCCCGGTATGGAAGCGGTTAAGCACTGAGCTATAGCTACTTGACATTGGGCAAGTGACAGTTGGCCGTTTTTGAAAACAAGGGTCAGTTTGACAGAGTCTATACCTGGTAACCTCCATAGCACAGTAGGGAGAGTGCCCGTCCAAAGAGTGCATGGTCGTAGGTTCGAGGCTTACCTCTGCCAAGCGCGTCTATGTATGTACTGGACATGAGATAAATGGAAGTTACTAAATTTTTTTTTTTTTTGGGCTTTGTTTTTTTTTTTAACATTCATTTTCTCTCATTTTATCCATTTGGAAAGCCTTTCATGGTCCCAGTGTGGGTAAAAGAGTCCAGACTGGAAGTGGTTAACCACTTGAGCTCCTGAGGATTTACCCCCCTTAATGACCAGGCCTTTTTTTGCTGTTTGGCGCTGCACTAATTCAAATGATAATTGCGCGGTCATGCAATGCTGTACCCAAACGAAATTTACCTCCTTTTTTTCACACAAATAGAGCTTTCTTTTGGTGGTATTTTATCACCTGTGCGCTTTTTATTTTTTGCGCTGTAAACAAAAAAAACACAAAAATTAAAAAAAAAACCTATATTTTCTACTTTCAGCTATAAAAAATATATCGTAAACTCAAAGTTAGTCATAAATTTAAGCCAAAATGTATTCTGCTCCATGTTTTTGGTAAAAAAAATCCCAATAAGTGTATATTGATTGCTTTGTGTGAAAGTTATAGAATCTACAAACTATGGTATAGATAATTTGAAATTTACACAGCTTTTACTTTCTGACCGCCCATCACATCTCTTGAGGTGCTAAAATACCAGGATAGAACAAACACCCCCAAATGACCCCTTTTCGGAAAGCAGACACCCTAAGCTATCTGCTGAAATACATATTGGCCTTGATTCACTAAGATGTGAGTGTATTAGCAGAGACTGACCATTCAGGCAGAATCCGGTCAATCAATCAGTCGTCTGACCAGCGTCTAGCAAGCTCATTGACGAGCGTCTACTGACTACTTTGCTATCACTAAATGTGGTATCCCGTCTGGCACATTTTTAGGTGCAATACCGGATATGTTCGCTAGATGGCGCACAAGCGCGGGCTTTATTAACATTGGCGTTCTTATGATGGCAAAATAGAATTCTTAGAATGTAATAAATAGTACACCTGTATTAGAAGTTTCTATTTTCTTCTATTTCTTTTCTTGCTGTGTCTCCAAAATGATCAGGAAACTAATGCATTTACTAATGAATGTCATACATTCTGTACTCAAATGTTAAACATTTTCACACTTATATCTCAAATAATTTATATACTTCTAATTTCCCAATATAATTATATATCTTCATTCTCTTTAATCACGTAACTATTCTATGGTAAAGACAAGTGCAGCGCTATAAATGCATGTGATCAATAATGAACGCATGTAAAAACCAAAAAGTGCAAAGAATTGCAACAATGATGTAATATTGTAAATGGTGCTAAAATAAGTTCATAGAATCATTCCTGAATAATGGAATGTCCTTCGTGTGAGAGTACCAACTCAGAGAGTGCCTATGAATGGCACGTGTGGTCTCGTGGATGAATGTTACTTGCGTACTGTTCTTCTGCCAATTAGGAAATGTGCAAGTTTCATGCCGTGTATATTTCATTGTAACTTTTTCTCTTTTAAATCTGTCTCCTTATACAACTTGACCCCCTCCCCCACCCCATCATCACCTGTCCCATATGCAAATCTATGGATCACCGCCCCACTCTTTAACTATCTATTTACTGATCAAGTGAATGTGTCTCATTTTCTATCAGCTACAGCTCAGATCTCACATTATTATACAATTGCTGATTGTATCTCACCACTAGTCTGATTGAATTCACAATTCCTGGTCAGTCCTGTTCCCTGACCTCTAATAACCTTTAGGGCCAGTTCACACTACATGTGTTTCAGTTGCTTTTTCAGCATCACAAACGCACAGAAAGAAGGTTATATGGTTGTCAATGTCATAGTTCACATCAGCGCTTGCATTTTCAATGCATTGCAGGTGCTGTAAACAAAGTTGACCACGCTGCATTGTTTCTGCACAGAACTGTACTGGAACACATTGAAACGTCCTTGAATGTACTAAAACGCACATGTCCCTAACTACATTGAATACAAAGAAAATAGAAAAAAATAAGTGGAAGGGATACAAAAATGCAATGTAAACATGTCCAAAACGCATCCAAAATGTACTGGAACACACTAAACATGCATGCCAAAAGGGCATGAAAAAAACCCATCAGGAACACATCTAGACTGTTTCTATAGTGTGAACCAGCCCTTAGGACTTGTTCACACCATTGGTGGTGCAAAAACACATGCAAGAACACACATTTTCCAGCACAGCAAAGAAATGCAATGCCCTATGTAGATGTGCGCAGGTACCATGATGAAAACGTTGTTGCACCTACACACGTCTATTAAAAACAGCCCCATTCACAGCCACAAATACGCATGGCACCACACTACTGTGCGGTTAGGTGCGACACACTTGGAAAATAACATAAAAATAAGCCAACATGGCTAAAACATATCTTGAAAATATGGGGACTCTGATATCCGGCGACAGTCCGTTCACGAACGAGAAGCAATTCTGCACCCCTAAAACCAACATAGAGGAAAGGGATGGTCAAATTGCTGTGCTGCTTCCAAACCACCTCTGGCATGCCAGGGTCATTATGCAGGTCCTCGATGCCAATTCTTGCCTGCGGCCACAAAATATCCACTGGCCACAAGTGAAGGTGAGTGGAGGACGTGAAGGTGGATTTCTACCAGCTTCAACCGCAAGCAGTACCACTCCTGAAAAATGAGAACAAATAATCATTGACACGTCATCATGACAGTCAATTCTCAGTGCAGGCTATCTAGAGTGTCTTTCATTTTTAACCATTTCAAGAGTTCAAGGAAACATTCTTGGAGCATCTACTGTGTTTGGAAAGGCCAAAGGTCCCCCCCCTCCCCCAGGCACACTAATGCTTATGCAGGCCATAGACGGGGAGAAAAACAGCAGATTTTTCTTTTAAAAAATGAAAAATCGGTTGTTCAAGCGGCCGATGTTACTAGCAATGGTAAAAAAAAAAAATCGGCCGATTTTCATCCCGTCTACAGCCGGCAAAAAGTGTCCCTGCAGAGAGCTCCGCTATTTCTTTGACAGTTCTTTGACATTTATAGCGGTTGCAACAATGTATTTGTATCCATTTCGGATACAGATGTTTTTAATCGGAAACAAATAGATACAATGTTGCAACCGCTGTAAATGTCAAGGAACTGTCAAAGAAATAGCGGAGCTCTCTGCAGGGACACTTTTTGCCATACTGGGATTCCTCTCGTTTTTCATCCTTCTTCTTCCTCTTCTTCTTCTTCTTCATCATCATCCTCTTCTACTTCTTCTTCATCATCATCCTCTTCTTCTTCATCATCATCCTCTTCTTCTTCTTCATCATCATCCTCTTCTTCATCATCCTCTTCTTCTTCATCATCTTCATCATCCTCTTCTTCCTCTTCATCATCTTCTTCTTCTTCATCATCATCATCATCCTCATCATCTTCTTCATCATCATCCTCTTCTTCTTCTTCATCATCATCCTCTTCTTCTTCTTCTTCTTCTTCATCATCATCATCCTCTTCTTCTTCTTCCTCTTCATCATCTTCTTCTTCTTCATCATCATCATCCTCATCATCTTCTTCATCATCATCCTCTTCTTCTTCATCATCATCATCATCCTCTTCTTCTTCTTCTTCATCATCATCATCATCATCCTCTTCTTCTTCATCATCCTCTTCTTCTTCTTCTTCACCATCATCCTCTTCTTCTTCTTCTTCTTCTTCTTCTTCTTCTTCTTCATCCTCTTCTTCTTCTTCATCATCATCATCCTCTTCTTCTTCATCATCATCTTCATCATCATCCTCTTCTTCATCGTCTTCTTCTTCATCATCATCACCCTCTGCATCATCATCCTCTTCTTCATCATCATCATCCTTTTCTTCATCATCATCATCCTCTTCTTCTTCTTCTTCATCATCATCCTCTTCTTCTTCATCATCCTCTTCTTCATCACCCTCTTCTTCTTCATCATCTTCTTCATCATCATCATCCTCTTCTTCTTCTTCTTCTTCTTCTTCTTCATCATCATCCTCCTCTTCATCATCTTCTTCTTCTTCATCATCATCATCATCCTCTTCATCATCATCCTCTTCTTCATCATCTTCTTCATCATCCTCTTCTTCTTTTTCTTATTTTTGTCTTCTCTTGCAGGTCACTGCTCATGTGCAGATTTTTTATCAGTAAAAAATCGGCCGATTTGCCCATCATTGCCGCGAAAATCGGCCGATCGGCAAATTCGGCCGTTTTTTTCCAACTTTACCGAAAAAAAAAATCTGCCAAAATACCGAAAGACGGCCGAACAAATAGCCCACTAACGATCCGAAAATCGGCCGATTTTCGACCCACCTATGGCCTGCATAAGATATGGTGTGGCCCTAGGGTCAATGTGTGTTTAGAATACTTCCAAAATGCACATACAAAAACACTCCATCCAAATGCATGTTGCATTTCTATAGCATGTTAAACAGAAGAATAACGCACTTACATAATGTTAACATGCGCAAGTAAAAATAGACAAAATCCACATCCTTTTATTCTGGCTTCACATACACGCATTGTGGTCTAACACCGCACTCCTGGGCAAATCACATGCAATTTGTGTGCGTTGCAATTAGAGACAAACATTTTGCACACCTCAAATTGCACCGCATCCGGGCCAAAAATGTGCAGGACCCTTTTTCAGGGTATGCACATGGGTGTGAATAGGCATGCCATCCAATTTGGCAAATCGCAATACGCTTTGTGTACCAATTTTGGTGTGTTGGTAACTTCACCTAGAAAGCCGCAGCAGGTGGCATGAAGGGGTTGCGGTTGCGATGCGGTGCAGCGCTTGCACAGAAAACACTGCAAATTTCACATCGCATCTGTGTGACACCAGAATGTGCCAATATGTGGCTTGACAAAGCACAGTGGTCAGTGCAGATTATTTTCAATCCATGTTTTTTACACTTTTCATTCACTGGTTTAACTCAGGTGATCGTTAATCCCAATTATCTCCGGAGATCACATGCAGCCCCTCAACCATCTACACATATCTCTGGAAATCTATACAGATCTCCTTGAAAAAATGTCTCCTCTCTTCTTCGGAAAACAATTGTCCTCCACCTCATAAACAGGGGGACAGAGAAGACTTCTCCTTGATAACTAAAATCAGATTAATTATCTGTGCTTAATAAACATACACCAATACTGCAAATGCATTGTACTGTCCAAGGCATTGCACACTAATGCATTGCACACTAGAAATGTCAAATGCGTTAGTGTGTACAGTGCATGAGTGTAAAATGCTTTAGTGCACACTGCAGTGTACAACGCATTGCACACTGTAATACACTGTACAATGTAATACCGTGTACACCCACACATTGTACAATGTAATACCGTGTACACCCACACATTGTAGACTAATGCACTGTACACTATCATGTAGGATGGAGCTACGCATTGCACACTGTGATACCGTGTACACCCACACATTGTAGACTGTAATGCACTGTACACTGTCATGCAGGATGGAGCAACGCATTGCCCACTGTGATACCGTGTACACCCACACATTGTAGACTGTAATGCACTGTACACTGTCATGCAGGATAGAGCAACGCATTGCACACTGTGACACCGTGTACACCCACACATTGTAGACTGTAATGCACTGTACACTGTCATGCAGGATAGAGCTACGCATTGCCCACTGTGATACCGTGTACACCCACACATTGTAGACTGTAATGCACTGTACACTGTCATGCAGGATAGAGCTACGCATTGCACACTGTGATACCGTGTACACCCACACATTGTAGACTGTAATGCACTGTACACTGTCATGCAGGCTGGAGCTACGCATTTCACACTGTGATACGCTGTCCACTGTCATGCAGAATCCAGCAACGCATTGCACACTGTAATACCATGTACACCAACACATTGTAGAATGTAATGCATTATACGCAGTATACATGTCCAGATATTCAAAGATTAGCCATGAAGGCCTAGCTGGTTTCCTATTTGGTGACCGCAGATAGCCGAATAACGCTACACTGCATCCAGGCAGCTCTGGGAGGGTGTCATATGACATCCTGGCAGAACGCGCTCTCCGTGATTGCTGTGTCCTAAGGACACAGCTGATCACGTGATGTGGTGAAGGCCAATCACAGCGGCTTTTTACCATGTGATCAGCCATGTCCAATGACACGCTGATCACCGGGAAATGCATTTGCCGGGTCTTGGCTGCACTTTCATCACGCTGTCAGAATGTGTGGAAAGTACTGCCGAGAACCAGCAGTTATCAAAGCAGGGGTCGGCCCCGATGATCAGTGCCCACCAGCGCCACCCAACAGTTCCGCCCACCTGTGGCCAGCAGTGCCGCCCACCAGTGCTGCCTCATCAACGCACATCAGTGTTGCTAAATTACCAGTTTACCAAATGTTATAATATAAACAGACTTTTATTCATTATGAGCTATTTTGTGGTTTATCGAGCAAAAAGTAAAACTCACAGCAGCAAGTCAATACCACCCAAAGAAAGCTCTATTTGTCTGAAAAAACTGATATAAATTTAAGATGGGTACAATGTGGCATGACCGCACAATTGTCATTCAAAGTGTAACAGTGCAGAAAGATGAAAATTGGCCAGGACAGGAAGGGGGTAGGAGTACCCAGTAGGCAAGTGGTTAATATCATTGACCCATCAATACCCAGGAGCTAATGTGCAGATAAGTAGCATGTGCACCAAGTGAGATTCTGCTAGGCCCCACCCACAAAATTACAATTACCTGTCCCTCACATGTTATAAACATATTTGCAATGGCCACACTTACTTTACATATAAGGATCATCTCCTCAGTTGAGAACTGTGCTCTCGCCATGTCCAAATGCCAATAAAGTTATCAAAATTTTCAACCAACACAAAACCTCCATCCACTTACACTCCCCACAACCACTTCCGGGTGCGCGCGCACGTGATGACGGACTTCCAGGATAGCCGTTCATGCGCCATGCGGACACCTGTTTGGTGCTTATTTGTTTGCAATCGCACATTTCTATGCACGGCTATGATAGCTTTCGCGAATGTGTGTTTCTTATTGATTTGTTTTTTTTAACCTTAGCTAATATTTGTTGCCAAAGGCCAAAAATCAACAAAGTGTGGACGATTTTATTACTGTAAATCGAATTGTAGAAAACTTGTAGCTGGCTGCACAGTGAATGTGACATTCATTAGTACAGAACAATATTGTGGTGCAAGTGGGTTTTCTTTTTTTTTTGGTTTTGAAAAAGCCAGTTTACACACACTTGCATATTCACACTCATATAATCTGCTCAAATGTAGCTTGTAAAAGTATACAAAGTAACTATTAAGGTTGTTCATATATTGAACATAAAATAAACACAAAAACATCGGTCAAACATTTATTGATCAAATATATCTTCATTTATTTGGTCAGCAGGAACAAGTAGGTATAGTCAATATCTTGGTGAGTCACAAAAAGAATAGGATTGATGTGGCAAAAATAAAACACTCCTGCTCATAAGAGCTTACAATCTAAAGATACTTCTAATGAACTGTGTGTGCTCAGGTTATAGCAGGAAACGAAGGGGAAGAGGAATCAAGTAACATTTTCGTGCACATAAGATTTACTTACACAATCACGTAGTATAAAGATCCATTCACAAAAAAAAGTCTACAGATCAAAATATCAAGAAAACAAAGCATGTGAAAAAAAACCCTCCCACCTCTACAAATCCCCTCCCGCCTCTACAAATCCCCTACACATACATTTGTCAGCAGGTTTGTCAGAAAAATGCATTGGAGTCTAAATAAGCAAGCAAAATTAAAACAAGAGCAGATTTTAAACAAAACGATTGACATGTGTGAGGCTTTCAATGCAAAGAGAAAAAACACAATCATTGTGCAATAACACACAAACACACTTTACAAGGCCAAAAATATGCAAACATTTCCAGCCCACTTCCAAACACAGCCTGAGTGGTGTCTGGGGCAATTCAGCACAAAATCTCTTCTTCCCCCAAACCACTACAAGCAAGGACTTAGTCACAAACCACCCGGCCTAGTAACAGGCCAAATCACTCCCTACTGCACGTCTTTATATAAGCTAGGTTGTATTTGGAGCGTGCCAAACAAGGCCCCACACCCAATGAAGCCTCACCCACCACTGACCTTAAGTTGGTCAGTGAAAGTGTTTTCACCTGATGAATCCGCTTCCTACCTGCATTAACCCTTGGTATACAGGCCCCACAAATCAGAAAGATATATACAGTGAAATGTACGTGTGCAGCATACAACAGAACATTGAGCAGGGATGTGAAAGGGAACCCCAATTGGAACCTTTATTGCTACTATGGTCACAATTCCCTCCAGATTCTCACATGAGTTAAGACAGTCACATGACCACATCTTGTATGCGATATTGAAAATGACAAATCGATTTGACTAGTATGGTGAATTTCCCATCAATTGGCGAAACACTCCAGAAATCAAACATCACCAAACATTACACTCTGGGCAAAGCGGATTTACAAATCATGCGACTTACAGTAATGTTGACCATTTCAATGCAATTTTCAAAGACATCTGACACAGATCTCTATGCAAATTGCCACTAAAGTAGAACATGTACTACTTAAGAAAATAGTGTTTGAAACACACCCATATGGTCGCTCTAATACAGTGTTTCTCAACTCCAGTCCTCCTGGACCCCCAACAGGTCATGTTTTCAGGATTTCCCTCAGATGAAACAGCTGTGGTAATTACTAAGGCAGTGAAACTGATCAAATCACCTGTGCAAAATAATGGAAATCCTGAAAACATGACCTGTTGGGGGTCCATGAGGACTGGAGTTGAGAAACACTGCTCTAATAGCAGACAATAGGGTGCGACTTTGCAGACGATTTACAACTTGCATGCTGTGCAAATCACATGCCAAGTCCCACTCAATGTGCACGCTATTGTATCGTTCATATTGTTGTGGTTCAAACTTGGTCGTAGCCGCAAGTAATAATAGAGTAATGAATACACTACTTTTCATGCAATTTGCTGAGAGATCGGTGTCGGATGTCTTGCAAATTGCACTTGAAATCACCATGTACCCCGACTTTGAAATCATGCAACTTCTATGCAAGTCACATGATGTGACTGTGGTGTCAATAACACCACTTAGAAATCTGCTTTAATGTGACCGGGTGGCCCCCAGTAACATTGTTTGGGATTGCCATGCAATTGGCATGACAGGCGACTTGCAAATCGTAGACCAAGTCGCACCCTATTGGCCACTGTAGGCTCTGTTCACATCCAATTGGATTGTGAACTCGTGCAACTTCACTGTAAGTTGGGCAATTGCCGCATCGGATTAGATGTGACAGTGGTGTTGGCCCCCAGTAACATTGGGTGCAATTTGCCATGCAAAGAGCAAGCTGCTGGCCATGCCAATCACATGACAAGTCGCATCCAGGGTGTGCAATTTCAGGAGTGATTTGTGCATTGACATCGTACCTGATATTGGATATAATGAATGTGAATGTGAGTGTATTAACATACGCCATTTGTTGCAGCGAGAGTTCAAAGGTATTTGAGAATTGTGGCCAATTATTAGCAATTTAACACAATTGAAAACACAACTAGTTAGTAATTCTCTAGAAAACACAGTAAAATTGGCAACTTAAAGAGTAATTTTCAATTGCATATAGTGTGAGCGAAGCAGGAAAATCAACAAAGGAAATAAATCTTTGAAGGCGTGCGGTACCTGCCTGCTGGGATACGGGTCTGCTATGCATTTGGGGGAAAAATGCACGCCAGGATTTGTGACAAGTTTGATGTGTGGATTCACCAACCAAGTCTTTTCTCTCTCGCTCACTCTTCTGAATGTCTCTCTTTATCACTCTTCAGTATGTATATCTCGCTCACTCTTCTTCGTCTCACTGGCTCGCTCTTTTCTCTCTCTGTCAGCTCTTTGCTTGCCAAATCCTTCACAAAAGTGGGTGGAGTGTAAACCATCCTTATCAAATCTATTAGTAGTCCAGGCCCTTACTTTATCCCATTGTATGACATTCACATAAGGTGCAGCTTTGAAGGTGTTTCAACAGACAAGGCCTCATTCTAATTCACATTTTAGGGATCATTTAGACAGAAAGCAAAGATGTTGCCAGAACATCTATTTGAAGACAGCCACACATGGAGATCATGCTACTTCCTTGGCGTGGTTGGGATTCAAACCGACAACCCTAGAGTTGTGAGGCAGTAGTGCTAACCACTAATCCACGGAGCTACATTGCTAATCCAGCCTGTATTTCTGTGCTGTGAATCAATCCTAAATCCCTGGGCAAGGTCAGTGTAACTACCAGATATCTCCAATGTGACACAAATGTTATGCTATGTTACCAATTCAGATGTATGTTGGTTCTATGTATCCCAATACAAAGGATTGCAATACTAATACAGGCGTACCTCGGTTTACCAACGCCTCAGGGAACGTCATATTTGGGGTACAAATGCCAAACCATTTCAGTTCATTGTTCTGTTTACAAATGTTTGAATAATTTGGTACGGGCACGTGGCCTGATATGGTTCAGGAAGGGGGGGGGGGGGCGCTCGCTCGTCCCCCCCCCCCTTTCCTGACCTGCCGGGCTGCATGCTCGGATAAGTATGTGTTATGGATTTTGGGGGGTACCCCATGCTGTTTTTTATACCCCTTAACATCCATACGAGACCCGAAGGGCTTAGTATGGATGGGAGGGGGGACCCCACGCCGGTTATTTAAAACACTGTTTATAATGCCCTGCAATACTTTGACATTCAACTGTCAGTGGGGAACTCCGCCGACAGCTGAAACATGAGCGCTGCATTGGTTTTCACTACTAAAATGCCGCATGAGTTGATAACATATCATGCGGGATTGTAGGAGCAACAGCCATGTGTTAATGTTTCAGCTGTCAGCGGGGTTCCCCACTGACAGCTGAATGTAAAATAATTCCCTTTATTGCAGAAATAATAAAAAAAAAGCATGGGGTCCCCCCTCCCATCTGTACCAAGCCCTTCGGATCTGGTATGGATATTAAGGGGGAACTCCATGCTGAAATTTAAAAAAAAACAGCGTGGGTCCCCCTCAATACCCATACCAGACCCTTATCCGAGCATGCAGCCCGGCAGGTCAGAAAAGGGGGGGGACCCTGTACTGTGTTTTTTTTACACCACACTTTTTTTTTTGTGAAGGAGTCTGCGGGAGCATGTACCGCAGACTCCTTCACGTAGGGGGCGGGATCTGGGGGCCCCCTTGTTAAAGGGGGCTTCCAGATTCTGATAAGCCCCCCGCCCGCAGACCCCCACAACCACCAGCCAGGGTTGTGGGGAAGAGGCCCTTGTCCTCATCAACATGGGGACAAGGTGCTTTGGGGGGGGAGCCCCCCCTGCCCCAAAGCACCCCCCCATGTTGAGGGCATGTGGCCTGGTATGGTTCAGGTTTTCTGACCTGCCGGGCTGCATGCTCGGATAAGGGTCTGGTATGGATATTGAGGGGGACCCACGCTGTTTTTTTTTAAAATTTCAGCGTGGAGTTCCCCCTTAATATCCATACCAGACCTGAAGGGCTTGGTAAGGATGAGAGGGGGGACCCACGCTGTTTTTTTTTTTTTTTTTTTTTTTTTTTTATTGCGGACCTTTATTTTTACATTCAGCTGTCAAAATAAATATTATCTAGACCTTTGAAATAAGTAAAATCATTACAGAAATAATTATAAAGTATAAGAAACAAAAATAGAATCACTAGAACTAAGGAAATCAAATTAGATTACATGAAGATATGCCGAGTGCTGTTTATTAAACACAATAGACGCGAGCGAGTGCCGGCTGTCAGAGGAATCCACAGTAAGATTCACTATTAGGCAGTGGCTAAAAAGCAAACGCCCATGGCAGAAGTCTAAAATGTGTTCTGCACATGCTCAGTTGTATCTGCCAAAGACACTGCACGGGCGTCTAGATTTTTACTGTGTCGATTTCCTTCAAAAAAACGATTTTTAACACATTCTTAATTTTTTTGGAAATAGCAGATATTGTTTAAAGTGAAGTCCTGATATTTGGCAAAGCAAATTTCTAAGTGAACATGTCTCTGCAGTGATTTTTCATGGTGTTAGACTTGCTTCTTAGCAAGTCTGCTTTGTGAGTCTGATTCCGGGCGTGTGTCTTTTTGTGAATTAGATTGGACATCTGCTTATGGGCTCTGGTCAATAGTGAATTAGGCTGGCCATACATTATACAATTATCTGCAGATTTTTGGTTTAGATTTACCAAAAACCATATAATATGAGGTCAAACCTAAACAACACTTTCAGTTGTATCCAATTAGGCAGGCCCTTGCACTACATAGTTGAAGGTAAATCTAAAGGAAATTGGGCAGAAAATCTGCAGATAATTGTATAATGTATGGCCAGCCTTAGGTTGCAGGGTAAAAAATAGACAGACGCCCATGAAAATTGGGCTTAAGCCCATGAATATGCGCCCACGCCCAATAGTGAATCAGGGCCAATATGTCTTTCAGCAGATAGCTTAGGGTGACTGCTTTCCGAAAAGGGGTCATTTGGGGGTGTTTGTTCTATCCTGGTATTTTAGCACCTCAAGAGATGTGATGGGCGGTCAGAAAGTAAAAGCTGTGTAAATTTCAAATTATCTATACCATAGTTTGTAGACCCTATAACTTTCACACAAAGCAATCAATATACACTTATTGGGATTTTTTTTACCAAAAACATGGAGCAGAATACATTTTGGCTTAAATTTATGACTAACTTTGAGTTTACGATATATTTTTTATAGCTGAAAGTAGAAAATATTGTTTTTTTTCATAATTTTCGTGGTTTTTTTGTTGATAGCGCAAAAAATAAAAAGCGCACAGGTGATCAAATACCCCCAAAAGAAAGCTCTATTTGTGTGAAAAAAAGGAGGTAAATTTCGTTTGGGTACAGCATTGCATGACCGCGCAATTATCATTTGAATTAGTGCAGCGCTGTATAGCAAAAAAAGGCATAAATTACAGTATCTATACCATAGTTTGTAGACGCTATAACGTTCACACAAAGCAATCAATATACACTTATTGGGATTTTTTTACCAAAAACATGGAGCAGAACACATTTTGGCTTAAATTTATAACTAACTTTGAGTTTACGATATATTTTTTATAGCTGTAAAGTAGAAAATATTGGTTTTTTTTCAAAATTTTTGTGTTTTTTTGTTTATAGCGCAAAAAATAAAAAGCGCACAGATGATAAAATACCACCAAAAGAAAGCTTTATTTGTGTGAAAAAAAAGACGTAAATTTCGTTTGGGTACTGCATTGCATGACCGCGCAATTATCATTTGAATTAGTGCAGCGCCAAACAGCAAAAAAAGGCCTGGTCATTAAGGAGGGTAAATCCTCAGGAGCTCAAGTGGTTAAATACCACCAACAGAAAGCTCTAGTTGTGTGAAAAAAAGGTCAAATTTTAGTTTGGGTACAATGTTGTATGAGCGCGCAATTGTCATTCAAAGTGTGAGAGCGCTGAAAGCTGAAAATTGGCCTGGGCAGGAAGAGGGTAAAAGTGCCCGGTATGGAAGCGGTTAAGCACTGAGCTATAGCTACTTGACATTGGGCAAGTGACAGTTGGCCGTTTTTGAAAACAAGGGTCAGTTTGACAGAGTCTATACCTGGTAACCTCCATAGCACAGTAGGGAGAGTGCCCGTCCAAAGAGTGCATGGTCGTAGGTTCGAGGCTTACCTCTGCCAAGCGCGTCTATGTACAGTCATGGCCGAAATTGTTGGCACCCTTGATATTTTTCCTGAAAATCAAGTATTTCACACAAAAAAGGTATTGCATTAACACATGTTTTGCTATACACATGTTTATTCCCTTTGTATGTATTGGAACAAATATAAAACAGAGGCAGAAAAGCAAATATGACATAATGTCACACAAAACCCCAAAAATGGGCTGGACAAAAGTATTGGCACCCTTAACTTAATATTTGGTTGCACACCCTTTGGAAAACATAACTGAAATCAGTCGCTTCCTATAACCATCAATAAGCTTCTGACACCTCTCACCCGGAATTTTGGACCACTCTTCCTTTGCAAACAGCTCCAGGTCTCTCTTATTGGAAGGACACCTTTTCCCAACAGCAATTTTAAGATCTCTCCACAGGTGTTCAATGGGATTTAGATCTGGGCTCATTGCTGGCCACTTCAGAACTCTCCAGCGCTTCTTTGCCATCCATTTCTGAGTGCTTTTTGACGTATGTTTGGGGTCATTGTCCTGCTGGAAGACCCAGGATCTTGGACGCAAACCCAGCTTTCTGACACTGGGCCCTACAGTGCGACCCAAAATCCTTTGGTAATCCTCAGATTTCATGATGCCTTGCACACAGTCAAGGCACCCAGTGCCAGAGGCAGCAAAACAACCCCAAAACATCATTGAACCTCCACCATATTTTACCGTAGGTACTGTGTTTTGTTCTTTGTAGGCCTCATTCCGTTTTCGGTAAACAGTAGAATGATGTGCTTTACCGAAAAGCTCTATCTTGGTCTCATCTGTCCACAAGACGTTTTCCCAGAAGGCCTTTGGCTTACTCAAGTACATTTTGGCAAACTGTAGTCTTGCTTTTTTATGTCTCTGTGTCAGCAGTGGGGTCCTCCTGGGTCTCCTGCCATAGCGTTTCATTTCATTTAAATGTCGACGGATAGTTCGCGCTGACACTGATGCTCCCTGAGCCTGCAGGACAGCTTGAATGTCTTTGGAACATGTTTGGGGCTGCTTATCCACCATCCGGACTATTCTGCGTTGCAATCTTTCATCAATTTTCCTCATCCGTCCACGACCAGGGAGATTAGCTACAGTGCCATGGGTTGCAAACTTCTTGATAATGTTGCGCACTGTGGACAAAGGCAAATCTAGTTCTCTGGAGATGGACTTGTAACCTTGAGATTGTTGATATTTTGCCACAATTTTGGTTCTCAGGTCCTCAGACAGTTCTCGTCTCCTCTTTCTGTTGTCCATGCTTAGTGTGGCACAGACAGACACACAATGCAAAGGTTAAGTGAACGTCTCTCCTTTTTATCTGCTTTCAGGTGTGATTTCTATATTGCCCACACCTGTTACTTGCCCCAGGTGAGTTTACAGGAGCATCACATGCTTGTAACATTCTTATTTATCCGCAGTTGTGAAAGGGTGCCAATACTTTTGTCCAGCCCATTTTTGGAGGTTTGTG
This sequence comes from Staurois parvus, assembly GCF_062004578.1. Lineage (NCBI taxonomy): Eukaryota > Metazoa > Chordata > Amphibia > Anura > Ranidae > Staurois > Staurois parvus. The sequence continues at coordinate 4,395,167 of NW_028318368.1, forward strand.
TGACATTATGTCGAATTTGCTTTCTTTCCTCCCTTTTTTTGTTTTGTCCCAATACACACAAAGGGAATAAACATGTGTATAGCAAAACATGTGTTAATGCAATACGTTTCGTGAGAAATACATGATTTCCTGGAGAAATATCAAGGGTGCCAACAATTTCGGCCATGACTGTATGTACTGGACATGAGATAAATGGAAGTTACTAAATTTTTTTTTTTTTTGGGCTTTGTTTTTTTTTTTAACATTCATTTTCTCTCATTTTATCCATTTGGAAAGCCTTTCATGGTCCCAGTGTGGGTAAAAGAGTCCAGACTGGAAGTGGTTAACCACTTGAGCTCCTGAGGATTTACCCCCCTTAATGACCAGGCCTTTTTTTGCTGTTTGGCGCTGCACTAATTCAAATGATAATTGCGCGGTCATGCAATGCTGTACCCAAACGAAATTTACCTCCTTTTTTTCACACAAATAGAGCTTTCTTTTGGTGGTATTTTATCACCTGTGCGCTTTTTATTTTTTGCGCTATAAACAAAAAAAACACAAAAATTAAAAAAAAAACCTATATTTTCTACTTTCAGCTATAAAAAATATATCGTAAACTCAAAGTTAGTCATAAATTTAAGCCAAAATGTATTCTGCTCCATGTTTTTGGTAAAAAAAATCCCAATAAGTGTATATTGATTGCTTTGTGTGAAAGTTATAGAATCTACAAACTATGGTATAGATAATTTGAAATTTACACAGCTTTTACTTTCTGACCGCCCATCACATCTCTTGAGGTGCTAAAATACCAGGATAGAACAAACACCCCCAAATGACCCCTTTTCGGAAAGCAGACACCCTAAGCTATCTGCTGAAAGACATATTGGCCTTGATTCACTAAGATGTGAGTGTATTAGCAGAGACTGACCATTCAGGCAGAATCCGGTCAATCAATCAGTCGTCTGACCAGCGTCTAGCAAGCTCATTGACGAGCGTCTACTGACTACTTTGCTATCACTAAATGTGGTATCCCGTCTGGCACATTTTTAGGTGCAATACCGGATATGTTCGCTAGATGGCGCACAAGCGCGGGCTTTATTAACATTGGCGTTCTTATGATGGCAAAATAGAATTCTTAGAATGTAATAAATAGTACACCTGTATTAGAAGTTTCTATTTTCTTCTATTTCTTTTCTTGCTGTGTCTCCAAAATGATCAGGAAACTAATGCATTTACTAATGAATGTCATACATTCTGTACTCAAATGTTAAACATTTTCACACTTATATCTCAAATAATTTATATACTTCTAATTTCCCAATATAATTATATATCTTCATTCTCTTTAATCACGTAACTATTCTATGGTAAAGACAAGTGCAGCGCTATAAATGCATGTGATCAATAATGAACGCATGTAAAAACCAAAAAGTGCAAAGAATTGCAACAATGATGTAATATTGTAAATGGTGCTAAAATAAGTTCATAGAATCATTCCTGAATAATGGAATGTCCTTCGTGTGAGAGTACCAACTCAGAGAGTGCCTATGAATGGCACGTGTGGTCTCGTGGATGAATGTTACTTGCGTACTGTTCTTCTGCCAATTAGGAAATGTGCAAGTTTCATGCCGTGTATATTTCATTGTAACTTTTTCTCTTTTAAATCTGTCTCCTTATACAACTTGACCCCCTCCCCCACCCCATCATCACCTGTCCCATATGCAAATCTATGGATCACCGCCCCACTCTTTAACTATCTATTTACTGATCAAGTGAATGTGTCTCATTTTCTATCAGCTACAGCTCAGATCTCACATTATTATACAATTGCTGATTGTATCTCACCACTAGTCTGATTGAATTCACAATTCCTGGTCAGTCCTGTTCCCTGACCTCTAATAACCTTTAGGGCCAGTTCACACTACATGTGTTTCAGTTGCTTTTTCAGCATCACAAACGCACAGAAAGAAGGTTATATGGTTGTCAATGTCATAGTTCACATCAGCGCTTGCATTTTCAATGCATTGCAGGTGCTGTAAACAAAGTTGACCACGCTGCATTGTTTCTGCACAGAACTGTACTGGAACACATTGAAACGTCCTTGAATGTACTAAAACGCACATGTCCCTAACTACATTGAATACAAAGAGAATAGAAAAAAATAAGTGGAAGGGATACAAAAATGCAATGTAAACATGTCCAAAACGCATCTAAAATGTACTGGAACACACTAAACATGCATGCCAAAAGGCCATGAAAAAAACCCATCAGGAACACATCTAGACTGTTTCTATAGTGTGAACCAGCCCTTAGGACTTGTTCACACCATTGGTGGTGCAAAAACGCATGCAAGAACACACATTTTCCAGCACAGCAAAGAAATGCAATGCCCTATGTAGATGTGCGCAGGTACCATGATGAAAACGTTGTTGCACCTACACACGTCTATTAAAAACAGCCCCATTCACAGCCACAAATACGCATGGCACCACACTACTGTGCGGTTAGGTGCGACACACTTGGAAAATAACATAAAAATAAGCCAACATGGCTAAAACATATCTTGAAAATATGGGGACTCTGATATCCGGCGACAGTCCGTTCACGAACGAGAAGCAATTCTGCACCCCTAAAACCAACATAGAGGAAAGGGATGGTCAAATTGCTGTGCTGCTTCCAAACCACCTCTGGCATGCCAGGGTCATTATGCAGGTCCTCGATGCCAATTCTTGCCTGCGGCCACAAAATATCCACTGGCCACAAGTGAAGGTGAGTGGAGGACGTGAAGGTGGATTTCTACCAGCTTCAACCGCAAGCAGTACCACTCCTGAAAAATGAGAACAAATAATCATTGACACGTCATCATGACAGTCAATTCTCAGTGCAGGCTATCTAGAGTGTCTTTCATTTTTAACCATTTCAAGAGTTCAAGGAAACATTCTTGGAGCATCTACTGTGTTTGGAAAGGCCAAAGGTCCCCCCCCTCCCCCAGGCACACTAATGCTTATGCAGGCCATAGACGGGGAGAAAAACAGCAGATTTTTCTTTTAAAAAATGAAAAATCGGTTGTTCAAGCGGCCGATGTTACTAGCAATGGTAAAAAAAAAAAATCGGCCGATTTTCATCCCGTCTACAGCCGGCAAAAAGTGTCCCTGCAGAGAGCTCCGCTATTTCTTTGACAGTTCTTTGACATTTATAGCGGTTGCAACAATGTATTTGTATCCATTTCGGATACAGATGTTTTTAATCGGAAACAAATAGATACAATGTTGCAACCGCTGTAAATGTCAAGGAACTGTCAAAGAAATAGCGGAGCTCTCTGCAGGGACACTTTTTGCCATACTGGGATTCCTCTCGTTTTTCATCCTTCTTCTTCCTCTTCTTCTTCTTCTTCATCATCATCCTCTTCTACTTCTTCTTCATCATCATCCTCTTCTTCTACATCATCATCCTCTTCTTCTTCTTCATCATCATCCTCTTCTTCATCATCCTCTTCTTCTTCATCATCTTCATCATCCTCTTCTTCCTCTTCATCATCTTCTTCTTCTTCCTCATCATCTTCTTCATCATCATCCTCTTCTTCTTCTTCATCATCATCCTCTTCTTCTTCTTCTTCTTCTTCTTCTTCTTCATCATCATCATCCTCTTCTTCTTCCTCTTCATCATCTTCTTCTTCTTCATCATCATCATCATCCTCATCATCTTCTTCATCATCATCCTCTTCTTCATCATCATCATCCTCTTCTTCTTCTTCTTCTTCATCATCATCCTCTTCTTCTTCATCATCATCATCATCCTCTTCTTCTTCTTCATCATCATCATCATCATCCTCTTCTTCTTCATCATCCTCTTCTTCTTCTTCTTCTTCACCATCATCCTCTTCTTCTTCTTCTTCTTCTTCTTCTTCTTCATCCTCTTCTTCTTCTTCATCATCATCATCCTCTTCTTCTTCATCATCATCTTCATCATCATCCTCTTCTTCATCGTCTTCTTCTTCATCATCATCACCCTCTGCATCATCATCCTCTTCTTCATCATCATCATCCTTTTCTTCATCATCATCATCCTCTTCTTCTTCTTCATCATCATCCTCTTCTTCTTCATCATCCTCTTCTTCATCACCCTCTTCTTCTTCATCATCTTCTTCATCATCATCATCCTCTTCTTCTTCTTCTTCTTCTTCTTCTTCATCATCATCCTCCTCTTCATCATCTTCTTCTTCTTCATCATCATCATCATCCTCTTCATCATCATCCTCTTCTTCATCATCCTCTTCTTCTTTTTCTTCTTTTTGTCTTCCTCTTGCAGGTCACTGCTCATGTGCAGATTTTTTATCAGTAAAAAATCGGCCGATTTGCCCATCATTGCCGCGAAAATCGGCCGATCGGCAAATTCGGCCGTTTTTTTCCAACTTTACCGAAAAAAAAAATCTGCCAAAATACCGAAAGACGGCCGAACAAATAGCCCACTAACGATCCGAAAATCGGCCGATTTTCGACCCACCTATGGCCTGCATAAGATATGGTGTGGCCCTAGGGTCAATGTGTGTTTAGAATACTTCCAAAATGCACATACAAAAACACTCCATCCAAATGCATGTTGCATTTCTATAGCATGTTAAACAGAAGAATAACGCACTTACATAATGTTAACATGCGCAAGTAAAAATAGACAAAATCCACATCCTTTTATTCTGGCTTCACATACACGCATTGTGGTCTAACACCGCACTCCTGGGCAAATCACATGCAATTTGTGTGCGTTGCAATTAGAGACAAACATTTTGCACACCTCAAATTGCACCGCATCCGGGCCAAAAATGTGCAGGACCCTTTTTCAGGGTATGCACATGGGTGTGAATAGGCATGCCATCCAATTTGGCAAATCGCAATACGCTTTGTGTACCAATTTTGGTGTGTTGGTAACTTCACCTAGAAAGCCGCAGCAGGTGGCATGAAGGGGTTGCGGTTGTGATGCGGTGCAGCGCTTGCACAGAAAACACTGCAAATTTCACATCGCATCTGTGTGACACCAGAATGTGCCAATATGTGGCTTGACAAAGCACAGTGGTCAGTGCAGATTATTTTCAATCCATGTTTTTTACACTTTTCATTCACTGGTTTAACTCAGGTGATCGTTAATCCCAATTATCTCCGGAGATCACATGCAGCCCCTCAACCATCTACACATATCTCTGGAAATCTATACAGATCTCCTTGAAAAAATGTCTCCTCTCTTCTTCGGAAAACAATTGTCCTCCACCTCATAAACAGGGGGACAGAGAAGACTTCTCCTTGATAACTAAAATCAGATTAATTATCTGTGCTTAATAAACATACACCAATACTGCAAATGCATTGTACTGTCCAAGGCATTGCACACTAATGCATTGCACACTAGAAATGTCAAATGCGTTAGTGTGTACAGTGCATGAGTGTAAAATGCTTTAGTGCACACTGCAGTGTACAACGCATTGCACACTGTAATACACTGTACAATGTAATACCGTGTACACCCACACATTGTACAATGTAATACCGTGTACACCCACACATTGTAGACTAATGCACTGTACACTATCATGTAGGATGGAGCTACGCATTGCACACTGTGATACCGTGTACACCCACACATTGTAGACTGTAATGCACTGTACACTGTCATGCAGGATGGAGCAACGCATTGCCCACTGTGATACCGTGTACACCCACACATTGTAGACTGTAATGCACTGTACACTGTCATGCAGGATAGAGCAACGCATTGCACACTGTGATACCGTGTACACCCACACATTGTAGACTGTAATGCACTGTACACTGTCATGCAGGATAGAGCTACGCATTGCCCACTGTGATACCGTGTACACCCACACATTGTAGACTGTAATGCACTGTACACTGTCATGCAGGATAGAGCTACGCATTGCACACTGTGATACCGTGTACACCCACACATTGTAGACTGTAATGCACTGTACACTGTCATGCAGGCTGGAGCTACGCATTGCACACTGTGATACGCTGTCCACTGTCATGCAGAATCCAGCAACGCATTGCACACTGTAATACCATGTACACCAACACATTGTAGAATGTAATGCATTATACGCAGTATACATGTCCAGATATTCAAAGATTAGCCATGAAGGCCTAGCTGGTTTCCTATTTGGTGACCGCAGATAGCCGAATAACGCTACACTGCATCCAGGCAGCTCTGGGAGGGTGTCATATGACATCCTGGCAGAACGCGCTCTCCGTGATTGCTGTGTCCTAAGGACACAGCTGATCACGTGATGTGGTGAAGGCCAATCACAGCGGCTTTTTACCATGTGATCAGCCATGTCCAATGACACGCTGATCACCGGGAAATGCATTTGCCGGGTCTTGGCTGCACTTTCATCACGCTGTCAGAATGTGTGGAAAGTACTGCCGAGAACCAGCAGTTATCAAAGCAGGGGTCGGCCCCGATGATCAGTGCCCACCAGCGCCACCCAACAGTTCCGCCCACCTGTGGCCAGCAGTGCCGCCCACCAGTGCTGCCTCATCAACGCACATCAGTGTTGCTAAATTACCAGTTTACCAAATGTTATAATATAAACAGACTTTTATTCATTATGAGCTATTTTGTGGTTTATCGAGCAAAGAGTAAAACTCACAGCAGCAAGTCAATACCACCCAAAGAAAGCTCTATTTGTCTGAAAAAACTGATATAAATTTAAGATGGGTACAATGTGGCATGACCGCACAATTGTCATTGAAAGTGTAACAGTGCAGAAAGATGAAAATTGGCCAGGACAGGAAGGGGGTAGGAGTACCCAGTAGGCAAGTGGTTAATATCATTGACCCATCAATACCCAGGAGCTAATGTGCAGATAAGTAGCATGTGCACCAAGTGAGATTCTGCTAGGCCCCACCCACAAAATTACAATTACCTGTCCCTCACATGTTATAAACATATTTGCAATGGCCACACTTACTTTACATATAAGGATCATCTCCTCAGTTGAGAACTGTGCTCTCGCCATGTCCAAATGCCAATAAAGTTATCAAACTTTTCAACCAACACAAAACCTCCATCCACTTACACTCCCCACAACCACTTCCGGGTGCGCGCGCACGTGATGACGGACTTCCAGGATAGCCGTTCATGCGCCATGCGGACACCTGTTTGGTGCTTATTTGTTTGCAATCGCACATTTCTATGCACGGCTATGATAGCTTTCGCGAATGTGTGTTTCTTATTGATTTGTTTTTTTTAACCTTAGCTAATATTTGTTGCCAAAGGCCAAAAATCAACAAAGTGTGGACGATTTTATTACTGTAAATCGAATTGTAGAAAACTTGTAGCTGGCTGCACAGTGAATGTGACATTCATTAGTACAGAACAATATTGTGGTGCAAGTGGGTTTTCTTTTTTTTTTGGTTTTGAAAAAGCCAGTTTACACACACTTGCATATTCACACTCATATAATCTGCTCAAATGTAGCTTGTAAAAGTATACAAAGTAACTATTAAGGTTGTTCATATATTGAACATAAAATAAACACAAAAACATCGGTCAAACATTTATTGATCAAATATATCTTCATTTATTTGGTCAGCAGGAACAAGTAGGTATAGTCAATATCTTGGTGAGTCACAAAAAGAATAGGATTGATGTGGCAAAAATAAAACACTCCTGCTCATAAGAGCTTACAATCTAAAGATACTTCTAATGAACTGTGTGTGCTCAGGTTATAGCAGGAAACGAAGGGGAAGAGGAATCAAGTAACATTTTCGTGCACATAAGATTTACTTACACAATCACGTAGTATAAAGATCCATTCACAAAAAAAAGTCTACAGATCAAAATATCAAGAAAACAAAGCATGTGAAAAAAAACCCTCCCACCTCTACAAATCCCCTCCCACCTCTACAAATCCCCTACACATACATTTGTCAGCAGGTTTGTCAGAAAAATGCATTGGAGTCTAAATAAGCAAGCAAAATTAAAACAAGAGCAGATTTTAAACAAAACGATTGACATGTGTGAGGCTTTCAATGCAAAGAGAAAAAACACAATCATTGTGCAATAACACACAAACACACTTTACAAGGCCAAAAATATGCAAACATTTCCAGCCCACTTCCAAACACAGCCTGAGTGGTGTCTGGGGCAATTCAGCACAAAATCTCTTCTTCCCCCAAACCACTACAAGCAAGGACTTAGTCACAAACCACCCGGCCTAGTAACAGGCCAAATCACTCCCTACTGCACGTCTTTATATAAGCTAGGTTGTATTTGGAGCGTGCCAAACAAGGCCCCACACCCAATGAAGCCTCACCCACCACTGACCTTAAGTTGGTCAGTGAAAGTGTTTTCACCTGATGAATCCGCTTCCTACCTGCATTAACCCTTGGTATACAGGCCCCACAAATCAGAAAGATATATACAGTGAAATGTACGTGTGCAGCATACAACAGAACATTGAGCAGGGATGTGAAAGGGAACCCCAATTGGAACCTTTATTGCTACTATGGTCACAATTCCCTCCAGATTCTCACATGAGTTAAGACAGTCACATGACCACATCTTGTATGCGATATTGAAAATGACAAATCGATTTGACTAGTATGGTGAATTTCCCATCAATTGGCGAAACACTCCAGAAATCAAACATCACCAAACATTACACTCTGGGCAAAGCGGATTTACAAATCATGCGACTTACAGTAATGTTGACCATTTCAATGCAATTTTCAAAGACATCTGACACAGATCTCTATGCAAATTGCCACTAAAGTAGAACATGTACTACTTAAGAAATCAGTGTTTGAAACACACCCATATGGTCGCTCTAATACAGTGTTTCTCAACTCCAGTCCTCCTGGACCCCCAACAGGTCATGTTTTCAGGATTTCCCTCAGATGAAACAGCTGTGGTAATTACTAAGGCAGTGAAACTGATCAAATCACCTGTGCAAAATAATGGAAATCCTGAAAACATGACCTGTTGGGGGTCCATGAGGACTGGAGTTGAGAAACACTGCTCTAATAGCAGACAATAGGGTGCGACTTTGCAGACGATTTACAACTTGCATGCTGTGCAAATCACATGCCAAGTCCCACTCAATGTGCACGCTATTGTATCGTTCATATTGTTGTGGTTCAAACTTGGTCGTAGCCGCAAGTAATAATAGAGTAATGAATACACTACTTTTCATGCAATTTGCTGAGAGATCGGTGTCGGATGTCTTGCAAATTGCACTTGAAATCACCATGTACCCCGACTTTGAAATCATGCAACTTCTATGCAAGTCACATGATGTGACTGTGGTGTCAATAACACCACTTAGAAATCTGCTTTAATGTGACCGGGTGGCCCCCAGTAACATTGTTTGGGATTGCCATGCAATTGGCATGACAGGCGACTTGCAAATCGTAGACCAAGTCGCACCCTATTGGCCACTGTAGGCTCTGTTCACATCCAATTGGATTGTGAACTCGTGCAACTTCACTGTAAGTTGGGCAATTGCCGCATCGGATTAGATGTGACAGTGGTGTTGGCCCCCAGTAACATTGGGTGCAATTTGCCATGCAAAGAGCAAGCTGCTGGCCATGCCAATCACATGACAAGTCGCATCCAGGGTGTGCAATTTCAGGAGTGATTTGTGCATTGACATCGTACCTGATATTGGATATAATGAATGTGAATGTGAGTGTATTAACATACGCCATTTGTTGCAGCGAGAGTTCAAAGGTATTTGAGAATTGTGGCCAATTATTAGCAATTTAACACAATTGAAAACACAACTAGTTAGTAATTCTCTAGAAAACACAGTAAAATTGGCAACTTAAAGAGTAATTTTCAATTGCATATAGTGTGAGCGAAGCAGGAAAATCAACAAAGGAAATAAATCTTTGAAGGCGTGCGGTACCTGCCTGCTGGGATACGGGTCTGCTATGCATTTGGGGGAAAAATGCACGCCAGGATTTGTGACAAGTTTGATGTGTGGATTCACCAACCAAGTCTTTTCTCTCTCGCTCACTCTTCTGAATGTCTCTCTTTATCACTCTTCAGTATGTATATCTCGCTCACTCTTCTTCGTCTCACTGGCTCGCTCTTTTCTCTCTCTGTCAGCTCTTTGCTTGCCAAATCCTTCACAAAAGTGGGTGGAGTGTAAACCATCCTTATCAAATCTATTAGTAGTCCAGGCCCTTACTTTATCCCATTGTATGACATTCACATAAGGTGCAGCTTTGAAGGTGTTTCAACAGACAAGGCCTCATTCTAATTCACATTTTAGGGATCATTTAGACAGAAAGCAAAGATGTTGCCAGAACATCTATTTGAAGACAGCCACGCATGGAGATCATGCTACTTCCTTGGCGTGGTTGGGATTCAAACCGACAACCCTAGAGTTGTGAGGCAGTAGTGCTAACCACTAATCCACGGAGCTACATTGCTAATCCAGCCTGTATTTCTGTGCTGTGAATCAATCCTAAATCCCTGGGCAAGGTCAGTGTAACTACCAGATATCTCCAATGTGACACAAATGTTATGCTATGTTACCAATTCAGATGTATGTTGGTTCTATGTATCCCAATACAAAGGATTGCAATACTAATACAGGCGTACCTCGGTTTACCAACGCCTCAGGGAACGTCATATTTGGGGTACAAATGCCAAACCATTTCAGTTCATTGTTCTGTTTACAAATGTTTGAATAATTTGGTACGGGCACGTGGCCTGATATGGTTCAGGAAGGGGGGGGGGCGCTCGCTCGTCCCCCCCCCCCCTTTCCTGACCTGCCGGGCTGCATGCTCGGATAAGTATGTGTTATGGATTTTGGGGGGTACCCCATGCTGTTTTTTATACCCCTTAACATCCGTACAAGACCCGAAGGGCTTAGTATGGATGGGAGGGGGGACCCCACGCCGGTTATTTAAAACACTGTTTATAATGCCCTGCAATACTTTGACATTCAACTGTCAGTGGGGAACTCCGCCGACAGCTGAAACATGAGCGCTGCATTGGTTTTCACTACTAAAATGCCGCATGAGTTGATAACATATCATGCGGGATTGTAGGAGCAACAGCCATGTGTTAATGTTTCAGCTGTCAGCGGGGTTCCCCACTGACAGCTGAATGTAAAATAATTCCCTTTATTGCAGAAATAATAAAAAAAAAGCATGGGGTCCCCCCTCCCATCTGTACCAAGCCCTTCGGATCTGGTATGGATATTAAGGGGGAACTCCATGCTGAAATTTAAAAAAAAACAGCGTGGGTCCCCCTCAATACCCATACCAGACCCTTATCCGAGCATGCAGCCCGGCAGGTCAGAAAAGGGGGGGGACCCTGTACTGTGTTTTTTTTACACCACACTTTTTTTTTGTGAAGGAGTCTGCGGGAGCCTCCTTCACGTAGGGGGCGGGATCTGGGGGCCCCCTTGTTAAAGGGGGCTTCCAGATTCTGATAAGCCCCCCGCCCGCAGACCCCCACAACCACCAGCCAGGGTTGTGGGGAAGAGGCCCTTGTCCTCATCAACATGGGGACAAGGTGCTTTGGGGGGGGAGCCCCCCCTGCCCCAAAGCACCCCCCCATGTTGAGGGCATGTGGCCTGGTATGGTTCAGGTTTTCTGACCTGCCGGGCTGCATGCTCGGATAAGGGTCTGGTATGGATATTGAGGGGGACCCACGCTGTTTTTTTTTTAAATTTCAGCGTGGAGTTCCCCCTTAATATCCATACCAGACCTGAAGGGCTTGGTAAGGATGAGAGGGGGGACCCACGCTGTTTTTTTTTTTTTTTTTTTTTTTTTTATTGCGGACCTTTATTTTTACATTCAGCTGTCAAAATAAATATTATCTAGACCTTTGAAATAAGTAAAATCATTACAGAAATAATTATAAAGTATAAGAAACAAAAATAGAATCACTAGAACTAAGGAAATCAAATTAGATTACATGAAGATATGCCGAGTGCTGTTTATTAAACACAATAGACGCGAGCGAGTGCCGGCTGTCAGAGGAATCCACAGTAAGATTCACTATTAGGCAGTGGCTAAAAAGCAAACGCCCATGGCAGAAGTCTAAAATGTGTTCTGCACATGCTCAGTTGTATCTGCCAAAGACACTGCACGGGCGTCTAGATTTTTACTGTGTCGATTTCCTTCAAAAAAACGATTTTTAACACATTCTTAATTTTTTTGGAAATAGCAGATATTGTTTAAAGTGAAGTCCTGATATTTGGCAAAGCAAATTTCTAAGTGAACATGTCTCTGCAGTGATTTTTCATGGTGTTAGACTTGCTTCTTAGCAAGTCTGCTTTGTGAGTCTGATTCCGGGCGTGTGTCTTTTTGTGAATTAGATTGGACATCTGCTTATGGGCTCTGGTCAATAGTGAATTAGGCTGGCCATACATTATACAATTATCTGCAGATTTTTGGTTTAGATTTACCAAAAACCATATAATATGAGGTCAAACCTAAACAACACTTTCAGTTGTATCCAATTAGGCAGGCCCTTGCACTACATAGTTGAAGGTAAATCTAAAGGAAATTGGGCAGAAAATCTGCAGATAATTGTATAATGTATGGCCAGCCTTAGGTTGCAGGGTAAAAAATAGACAGACGCCCATGAAAATTGGGCTTAAGCCCATGAATATGCGCCCACGCCCAATAGTGAATCAGGGCCAATATGTCTTTCAGCAGATAGCTTAGGGTGACTGCTTTCCGAAAAGGGGTCATTTGGGGGTGTTTGTTCTATCCTGGTATTTTAGCACCTCAAGAGATGTGATGGGCGGTCAGAAAGTAAAAGCTGTGTAAATTTCAAATTATCTATACCATAGTTTGTAGACCCTATAACTTTCACACAAAGCAATCAATATACACTTATTGGGATTTTTTTTACCAAAAACATGGAGCAGAATACATTTTGGCTTAAATTTATGACTAACTTTGAGTTTACAATATATTTTTTATAGCTGAAAGTAGAAAATATTGTTTTTTTTCATAATTTTCGTGGTTTTTTTGTTGATAGCGCAAAAAATAAAAAGCGCACAGGTGATCAAATACCCCCAAAAGAAAGCTCTATTTGTGTGAAAAAAAGGAGGTAAATTTCGTTTGGGTACAGCATTGCATGACCGCGCAATTATCATTTGAATTAGTGCAGCGCTGTATAGCAAAAAAAGGCATAAATTACAGTATCTATACCATAGTTTGTAGACGCTATAACGTTCACACAAAGCAATCAATATACACTTATTGGGATTTTTTTACCAAAAACATGGAGCAGAACACATTTTGGCTTAAATTTATAACTAACTTTGAGTTTACGATATATTTTTTATAGCTGTAAAGTAGAAAATATTGGTTTTTTTTCAAAATTTTTGTGTTTTTTTGTTTATAGCGCAAAAAATAAAAAGCGCACAGATGATAAAATACCACCAAAAGAAAGCTTTATTTGTGTGAAAAAAAAGACGTAAATTTCGTTTGGGTACTGCATTGCATGACCGCGCAATTATCATTTGAATTAGTGCAGCGCCAAACAGCAAAAAAAGGCCTGGTCATTAAGGAGGGTAAATCCTCAGGAGCTCAAGTGGTTAAATACCACCAACAGAAAGCTCTAGTTGTGTGAAAAAAAGGTCAAATTTTAGTTTGGGTACAATGTTGTATGAGCGCGCAATTGTCATTCAAAGTGTGAGAGCGCTGAAAGCTGAAAATTGGCCTGGGCAGGAAGAGGGTAAAAGTGCCCGGTATGGAAGCGGTTAAGCACTGAGCTATAGCTACTTGACATTGGGCAAGTGACAGTTGGCCGTTTTTGAAAACAAGGGTCAGTTTGACAGAGTCTATACCTGGTAACCTCCATAGCACAGTAGGGAGAGTGCCCGTCCAAAGAGTGCATGGTCGTAGGTTCGAGGCTTACCTCTGCCAAGCGCGTCTATGTACAGTCATGGCCGAAATTGTTGGCACCCTTGATATTTTTCCTGAAAATCAAGTATTTCACACAAAAAAGGTATTGCATTAACACATGTTTTGCTATACACATGTTTATTCCCTTTGTATGTATTGGAACAAATATAAAACAGAGGCAGAAAAGCAAATATGACATAATGTCACACAAAACCCCAAAAATGGGCTGGACAAAAGTATTGGCACCCTTAACTTAATATTTGGTTGCACACCCTTTGGAAAACATAACTGAAATCAGTCGCTTCCTATAACCATCAATAAGCTTCTGACACCTCTCACCCGGAATTTTGGACCACTCTTCCTTTGCAAACAGCTCCAGGTCTCTCTTATTGGAAGGACACCTTTTCCCAACAGCAATTTTAAGATCTCTCCACAGGTGTTCAATGGGATTTAGATCTGGGCTCATTGCTGGCCACTTCAGAACTCTCCAGCGCTTCTTTGCCATCCATTTCTGAGTGCTTTTTGACGTATGTTTGGGGTCATTGTCCTGCTGGAAGACCCAGGATCTTGGACGCAAACCCAGCTTTCTGACACTGGGCCCTACAGTGCGACCCAAAATCCTTTGGTAATCCTCAGATTTCATGATGCCTTGCACACAGTCAAGGCACCCAGTGCCAGAGGCAGCAAAACAACCCCAAAACATCATTGAACCTCCACCATATTTTACCGTAGGTACTGTGTTTTGTTCTTTGTAGGCCTCATTCCGTTTTCGGTAAACAGTAGAATGATGTGCTTTACCGAAAAGCTCTATCTTGGTCTCATCTGTCCACAAGACGTTTTCCCAGAAGGCCTTTGGCTTACTCAAGTACATTTTGGCAAACTGTAGTCTTGCTTTTTTATGTCTCTGTGTCAGCAGTGGGGTCCTCCTGGGTCTCCTGCCATAGCGTTTCATTTCATTTAAATGTCGACGGATAGTTCGCGCTGACACTGATGCTCCCTGAGCCTGCAGGACAGCTTGAATGTCTTTGGAACATGTTTGGGGCTGCTTATCCACCATCCGGACTATTCTGCGTTGCAATCTTTCATCAATTTTCCTCATCCGTCCACGACCAGGGAGATTAGCTACAGTGCCATGGGTTGCAAACTTCTTGATAATGTTGCGCACTGTGGACAAAGGCAAATCTAGTTCTCTGGAGATGGACTTGTAACCTTGAGATTGTTGATATTTTGCCACAATTTTGGTTCTCAGGTCCTCAGACAGTTCTCGTCTCCTCTTTCTGTTGTCCATGCTTAGTGTGGCACAGACAGACACACAATGCAAAGGTTAAGTGAACGTCTCTCCTTTTTATCTGCTTTCAGGTGTGATTTCTATATTGCCCACACCTGTTACTTGCCCCAGGTGAGTTTACAGGAGCATCACATGCTTGTAACATTCTTATTTATCCGCAGTTGTGAAAGGGTGCCAATACTTTTGTCCAGCCCATTTTTGGAGGTTTGTGTGACATTATGTCGAATTTGCTTTCTTTCCTCCCTTTTTTTGTTTTGTCCCAATACACACAAAGGGAATAAACATGTGTATAGCAAAACATGTGTTAATGCAATACGTTTCGTGAGAAATACATGATTTCCTGGAGAAATATCAAGGGTGCCAACAATTTCGGCCATGACTGTATGTACTGGACATGAGATAAATGGAAGTTACTAAATTTTTTTTTTTTTTGGGCTTTGTTTTTTTTTTTAACATTCATTTTCTCTCATTTTATCCATTTGGAAAGCCTTTCATGGTCCCAGTGTGGGTAAAAGAGTCCAGACTGGAAGTGGTTAACCACTTGAGCTCCTGAGGATTTACCCCCCTTAATGACCAGGCCTTTTTTTGCTGTTTGGCGCTGCACTAATTCAAATGATAATTGCGCGGTCATGCAATGCTGTACCCAAACGAAATTTACCTCCTTTTTTTCACACAAATAGAGCTTTCTTTTGGTGGTATTTTATCACCTGTGCGCTTTTTATTTTTTGCGCTATAAACAAAAAAAACACAAAAATTAAAAAAAAAACCTATATTTTCTACTTTCAGCTATAAAAAATATATCGTAAACTCAAAGTTAGTCATAAATTTAAGCCAAAATGTATTCTGCTCCATGTTTTTGGTAAAAAAAATCCCAATAAGTGTATATTGATTGCTTTGTGTGAAAGTTATAGAATCTACAAACTATGGTATAGATAATTTGAAATTTACACAGCTTTTACTTTCTGACCGCCCATCACATCTCTTGAGGTGCTAAAATACCAGGATAGAACAAACACCCCCAAATGACCCCTTTTCGGAAAGCAGACACCCTAAGCTATCTGCTGAAAGACATATTGGCCTTGATTCACTAAGATGTGAGTGTATTAGCAGAGACTGACCATTCAGGCAGAATCCGGTCAATCAATCAGTCGTCTGACCAGCGTCTAGCAAGCTCATTGACGAGCGTCTACTGACTACTTTGCTATCACTAAATGTGGTATCCCGTCTGGCACATTTTTAGGTGCAATACCGGATATGTTCGCTAGATGGCGCACAAGCGCGGGCTTTATTAACATTGGCGTTCTTATGATGGCAAAATAGAATTCTTAGAATGTAATAAATAGTACACCTGTATTAGAAGTTTCTATTTTCTTCTATTTCTTTTCTTGCTGTGTCTCCAAAATGATCAGGAAACTAATGCATTTACTAATGAATGTCATACATTCTGTACTCAAATGTTAAACATTTTCACACTTATATCTCAAATAATTTATATACTTCTAATTTCCCAATATAATTATATATCTTCATTCTCTTTAATCACGTAACTATTCTATGGTAAAGACAAGTGCAGCGCTATAAATGCATGTGATCAATAATGAACGCATGTAAAAACCAAAAAGTGCAAAGAATTGCAACAATGATGTAATATTGTAAATGGTGCTAAAATAAGTTCATAGAATCATTCCTGAATAATGGAATGTCCTTCGTGTGAGAGTACCAACTCAGAGAGTGCCTATGAATGGCACGTGTGGTCTCGTGGATGAATGTTACTTGCGTACTGTTCTTCTGCCAATTAGGAAATGTGCAAGTTTCATGCCGTGTATATTTCATTGTAACTTTTTCTCTTTTAAATCTGTCTCCTTATACAACTTGACCCCCTCCCCCACCCCATCATCACCTGTCCCATATGCAAATCTATGGATCACCGCCCCACTCTTTAACTATCTATTTACTGATCAAGTGAATGTGTCTCATTTTCTATCAGCTACAGCTCAGATCTCACATTATTATACAATTGCTGATTGTATCTCACCACTAGTCTGATTGAATTCACAATTCCTGGTCAGTCCTGTTCCCTGACCTCTAATAACCTTTAGGGCCAGTTCACACTACATGTGTTTCAGTTGCTTTTTCAGCATCACAAACGCACAGAAAGAAGGTTATATGGTTGTCAATGTCATAGTTCACATCAGCGCTTGCATTTTCAATGCATTGCAGGTGCTGTAAACAAAGTTGACCACGCTGCATTGTTTCTGCACAGAACTGTACTGGAACACATTGAAACGTCCTTGAATGTACTAAAACGCACATGTCCCTAACTACATTGAATACAAAGAGAATAGAAAAAAATAAGTGGAAGGGATACAAAAATGCAATGTAAACATGTCCAAAACGCATCCAAAATGTACTGGAACACACTAAACATGCATGCCAAAAGGCCATGAAAAAAACCCATCAGGAACACATCTAGACTGTTTCTATAGTGTGAACCAGCCCTTAGGACTTGTTCACACCATTGGTGGTGCAAAAACGCATGCAAGAACACACATTTTCCAGCACAGCAAAGAAATGCAATGCCCTATGTAGATGTGCGCAGGTACCATGATGAAAACGTTGTTGCACCTACACACGTCTATTAAAAACAGCCCCATTCACAGCCACAAATACGCATGGCACCACACTACTGTGCGGTTAGGTGCGACACACTTGGAAAATAACATAAAAATAAGCCAACATGGCTAAAACATATCTTGAAAATATGGGGACTCTGATATCCGGCGACAGTCCGTTCACGAACGAGAAGCAATTCTGCACCCCTAAAACCAACATAGAGGAAAGGGATGGTCAAATTGCTGTGCTGCTTCCAAACCACCTCTGGCATGCCAGGGTCATTATGCAGGTCCTCGATGCCAATTCTTGCCTGCGGCCACAAAATATCCACTGGCCACAAGTGAAGGTGAGTGGAGGACGTGAAGGTGGATTTCTACCAGCTTCAACCGCAAGCAGTACCACTCCTGAAAAATGAGAACAAATAATCATTGACACGTCATCATGACAGTCAATTCTCAGTGCAGGCTATCTAGAGTGTCTTTCA
Organism: Staurois parvus; assembly: GCF_062004578.1. NCBI lineage: Eukaryota > Metazoa > Chordata > Amphibia > Anura > Ranidae > Staurois > Staurois parvus. The sequence goes on from NW_028318368.1 coordinate 4,413,423, forward strand.
TTTTTAACCATTTCAAGAGTTCAAGGAAACATTCTTGGAGCATCTACTGTGTTTGGAAAGGCCAAAGGTCCCCCCCCTCCCCCAGGCACACTAATGCTTATGCAGGCCATAGACGGGGAGAAAAACAGCAGATTTTTCTTTTAAAAAATGAAAAATCGGTTGTTCAAGCGGCCGATGTTACTAGCAATGGTAAAAAAAAAAAATCGGCCGATTTTCATCCCGTCTACAGCCGGCAAAAAGTGTCCCTGCAGAGAGCTCCGCTATTTCTTTGACAGTTCTTTGACATTTATAGCGGTTGCAACAATGTATTTGTATCCATTTCGGATACAGATGTTTTTAATCGGAAACAAATAGATACAATGTTGCAACCGCTGTAAATGTCAAGGAACTGTCAAAGAAATAGCGGAGCTCTCTGCAGGGACACTTTTTGCCATACTGGGATTCCTCTCGTTTTTCATCCTTCTTCTTCCTCTTCTTCTTCTTCTTCTTCATCATCATCCTCTTCTACTTCTTCTTCATCATCATCCTCTTCTTCTTCATCATCATCCTCTTCTTCTTCTTCATCATCATCCTCTTCTTCATCATCCTCTTCTTCTTCATCATCTTCATCATCCTCTTCTTCCTCTTCATCATCTTCTTCTTCATCATCATCATCATCCTCATCATCTTCTTCATCATCATCCTCTTCTTCTTCTTCATCATCATCCTCTTCTTCTTCATCATCCTCTTCTTCATCACCCTCTTCTTCTTCATCATCTTCTTCATCATCATCATCCTCTTCTTCTTCTTCTTCTTCTTCATCATCATCCTCCTCTTCATCATCTTCTTCTTCTTCATCATCATCATCATCATCCTCTTCATCATCATCCTCTTCTTCATCATCTTCTTCATCATCCTCTTCTTCTTTTTCTTCTTTTTGTCTTCCTCTTGCAGGTCACTGCTCATGTGCAGATTTTTTATCAGTAAAAAATCGGCCGATTTGCCCATCATTGCCGCGAAAATCGGCCGATCGGCAAATTCGGCCGTTTTTTTCCAACTTTACCGAAAAAAAAAATCTGCCAAAATACCGAAAGACGGCCGAACAAATAGCCCACTAACGATCCGAAAATCGGCCGATTTTCGACCCACCTATGGCCTGCATAAGATATGGTGTGGCCCTAGGGTCAATGTGTGTTTAGAATACTTCCAAAATGCACATACAAAAACACTCCATCCAAATGCATGTTGCATTTCTATAGCATGTTAAACAGAAGAATAACGCACTTACATAATGTTAACATGCGCAAGTAAAAATAGACAAAATCCACATCCTTTTATTCTGGCTTCACATACACGCATTGTGGTCTAACACCGCACTCCTGGGCAAATCACATGCAATTTGTGTGCGTTGCAATTAGAGACAAACATTTTGCACACCTCAAATTGCACCGCATCCGGGCCAAAAATGTGCAGGACCCTTTTTCAGGGTATGCACATGGGTGTGAATAGGCATGCCATCCAATTTGGCAAATCGCAATACGCTTTGTGTACCAATTTTGGTGTGTTGGTAACTTCACCTAGAAAGCCGCAGCAGGTGGCATGAAGGGGTTGCGGTTGTGATGCGGTGCAGCGCTTGCACAGAAAACACTGCAAATTTCACATCGCATCTGTGTGACACCAGAATGTGCCAATATGTGGCTTGACAAAGCACAGTGGTCAGTGCAGATTATTTTCAATCCATGTTTTTTACACTTTTCATTCACTGGTTTAACTCAGGTGATCGTTAATCCCAATTATCTCCGGAGATCACATGCAGCCCCTCAACCATCTACACATATCTCTGGAAATCTATACAGATCTCCTTGAAAAAATGTCTCCTCTCTTCTTCGGAAAACAATTGTCCTCCACCTCATAAACAGGGGGACAGAGAAGACTTCTCCTTGATAACTAAAATCAGATTAATTATCTGTGCTTAATAAACATACACCAATACTGCAAATGCATTGTACTGTCCAAGGCATTGCACACTAATGCATTGCACACTAGAAATGTCAAATGCGTTAGTGTGTACAGTGCATGAGTGTAAAATGCTTTAGTGCACACTGCAGTGTACAACGCATTGCACACTGTAATACACTGTACAATGTAATACCGTGTACACCCACACATTGTACAATGTAATACCGTGTACACCCACACATTGTAGACTAATGCACTGTACACTATCATGTAGGATGGAGCTACGCATTGCACACTGTGATACCGTGTACACCCACACATTGTAGACTGTAATGCACTGTACACTGTCATGCAGGATGGAGCAACGCATTGCCCACTGTGATACCGTGTACACCCACACATTGTAGACTGTAATGCACTGTACACTGTCATGCAGGATAGAGCAACGCATTGCACACTGTGATACCGTGTACACCCACACATTGTAGACTGTAATGCACTGTACACTGTCATGCAGGATAGAGCTACGCATTGCCCACTGTGATACCGTGTACACCCACACATTGTAGACTGTAATGCACTGTACACTGTCATGCAGGATAGAGCTACGCATTGCCCACTGTGATACCGTGTACACCCACACATTGTAGACTGTAATGCACTGTACACTGTCATGCAGGATAGAGCTACGCATTGCCCACTGTGATACCGTGTACACCCACACATTGTAGACTGTAATGCACTGTACACTGTCATGCAGGATAGAGCTACGCATTGCCCACTGTGATACCGTGTACACCCACACATTGTAGACTGTAATGCACTGTACACTGTCATGCAGGATAGAGCTACGCATTGCACACTGTGATACCGTGTACACCCACACATTGTAGACTGTAATGCACTGTACACTGTCATGCAGGCTGGAGCTACGCATTGCACACTGTGATACGCTGTCCACTGTCATGCAGAATCCAGCAACGCATTGCACACTGTAATACCATGTACACCAACACATTGTAGAATGTAATGCATTATACGCAGTATACATGTCCAGATATTCAAAGATTAGCCATGAAGGCCTAGCTGGTTTCCTATTTGGTGACCGCAGATAGCCGAATAACGCTACACTGCATCCAGGCAGCTCTGGGAGGGTGTCATATGACATCCTGGCAGAACGCGCTCTCCGTGATTGCTGTGTCCTAAGGACACAGCTGATCACGTGATGTGGTGAAGGCCAATCACAGCGGCTTTTTACCATGTGATCAGCCATGTCCAATGACACGCTGATCACCGGGAAATGCATTTGCCGGGTCTTGGCTGCACTTTCATCACGCTGTCAGAATGTGTGGAAAGTACTGCCGAGAACCAGCAGTTATCAAAGCAGGGGTCGGCCCCGATGATCAGTGCCCACCAGCGCCACCCAACAGTTCCGCCCACCTGTGGCCAGCAGTGCCGCCCACCAGTGCTGCCTCATCAACGCACATCAGTGTTGCTAAATTACCAGTTTACCAAATGTTATAATATAAACAGACTTTTATTCATTATGAGCTATTTTGTGGTTTATCGAGCAAAAAGTAAAACTCACAGCAGCAAGTCAATACCACCCAAAGAAAGCTCTATTTGTCTGAAAAAACTGATATAAATTTAAGATGGGTACAATGTGGCATGACCGCACAATTGTCATTCAAAGTGTAACAGTGCAGAAAGATGAAAATTGGCCAGGACAGGAAGGGGGTAGGAGTACCCAGTAGGCAAGTGGTTAATATCATTGACCCATCAATACCCAGGAGCTAATGTGCAGATAAGTAGCATGTGCACCAAGTGAGATTCTGCTAGGCCCCACCCACAAAATTACAATTACCTGTCCCTCACATGTTATAAACATATTTGCAATGGCCACACTTACTTTACATATAAGGATCATCTCCTCAGTTGAGAACTGTGCTCTCGCCATGTCCAAATGCCAATAAAGTTATCAAACTTTTCAACCAACACAAAACCTCCATCCACTTACACTCCCCACAACCACTTCCGGGTGCGCGCGCACGTGATGACGGACTTCCAGGATAGCCGTTCATGCGCCATGCGGACACCTGTTTGGTGCTTATTTGTTTGCAATCGCACATTTCTATGCACGGCTATGATAGCTTTCGCGAATGTGTGTTTCTTATTGATTTGTTTTTTTTAACCTTAGCTAATATTTGTTGCCAAAGGCCAAAAATCAACAAAGTGTGGACGATTTTATTACTGTAAATCGAATTGTAGAAAACTTGTAGCTGGCTGCACAGTGAATGTGACATTCATTAGTACAGAACAATATTGTGGTGCAAGTGGGTTTTCTTTTTTTTTTGGTTTTGAAAAAGCCAGTTTACACACACTTGCATATTCACACTCATATAATCTGCTCAAATGTAGCTTGTAAAAGTATACAAAGTAACTATTAAGGTTGTTCATATATTGAACATAAAATAAACACAAAAACATCGGTCAAACATTTATTGATCAAATATATCTTCATTTATTTGGTCAGCAGGAACAAGTAGGTATAGTCAATATCTTGGTGAGTCACAAAAAGAATAGGATTGATGTGGCAAAAATAAAACACTCCTGCTCATAAGAGCTTACAATCTAAAGATACTTCTAATGAACTGTGTGTGCTCAGGTTATAGCAGGAAACGAAGGGGAAGAGGAATCAAGTAACATTTTCGTGCACATAAGATTTACTTACACAATCACGTAGTATAAAGATCCATTCACAAAAAAAAGTCTACAGATCAAAATATCAAGAAAACAAAGCATGTGAAAAAAAACCCTCCCACCTCTACAAATCCCCTCCCACCTCTACAAATCCCCTACACATACATTTGTCAGCAGGTTTGTCAGAAAAATGCATTGGAGTCTAAATAAGCAAGCAAAATTAAAACAAGAGCAGATTTTAAACAAAACGATTGACATGTGTGAGGCTTTCAATGCAAAGAGAAAAAACACAATCATTGTGCAATAACACACAAACACACTTTACAAGGCCAAAAATATGCAAACATTTCCAGCCCACTTCCAAACACAGCCTGAGTGGTGTCTGGGGCAATTCAGCACAAAATCTCTTCTTCCCCCAAACCACTACAAGCAAGGACTTAGTCACAAACCACCCGGCCTAGTAACAGGCCAAATCACTCCCTACTGCACGTCTTTATATAAGCTAGGTTGTATTTGGAGCGTGCCAAACAAGGCCCCACACCCAATGAAGCCTCACCCACCACTGACCTTAAGTTGGTCAGTGAAAGTGTTTTCACCTGATGAATCCGCTTCCTACCTGCATTAACCCTTGGTATACAGGCCCCACAAATCAGAAAGATATATACAGTGAAATGTACGTGTGCAGCATACAACAGAACATTGAGCAGGGATGTGAAAGGGAACCCCAATTGGAACCTTTATTGCTACTATGGTCACAATTCCCTCCAGATTCTCACATGAGTTAAGACAGTCACATGACCACATCTTGTATGCGATATTGAAAATGACAAATCGATTTGACTAGTATGGTGAATTTCCCATCAATTGGCGAAACACTCCAGAAATCAAACATCACCAAACATTACACTCTGGGCAAAGCGGATTTACAAATCATGCGACTTACAGTAATGTTGACCATTTCAATGCAATTTTCAAAGACATCTGACACAGATCTCTATGCAAATTGCCACTAAAGTAGAACATGTACTACTTAAGAAATCAGTGTTTGAAACACACCCATATGGTCGCTCTAATACAGTGTTTCTCAACTCCAGTCCTCCTGGACCCCCAACAGGTCATGTTTTCAGGATTTCCCTCAGATGAAACAGCTGTGGTAATTACTAAGGCAGTGAAACTGATCAAATCACCTGTGCAAAATAATGGAAATCCTGAAAACATGACCTGTTGGGGGTCCATGAGGACTGGAGTTGAGAAACACTGCTCTAATAGCAGACAATAGGGTGCGACTTTGCAGACGATTTACAACTTGCATGCTGTGCAAATCACATGCCAAGTCCCACTCAATGTGCACGCTATTGTATCGTTCATATTGTTGTGGTTCAAACTTGGTCGTAGCCGCAAGTAATAATAGAGTAATGAATACACTACTTTTCATGCAATTTGCTGAGAGATCGGTGTCGGATGTCTTGCAAATTGCACTTGAAATCACCATGTACCCCGACTTTGAAATCATGCAACTTCTATGCAAGTCACATGATGTGACTGTGGTGTCAATAACACCACTTAGAAATCTGCTTTAATGTGACCGGGTGGCCCCCAGTAACATTGTTTGGGATTGCCATGCAATTGGCATGACAGGCGACTTGCAAATCGTAGACCAAGTCGCACCCTATTGGCCACTGTAGGCTCTGTTCACATCCAATTGGATTGTGAACTCGTGCAACTTCACTGTAAGTTGGGCAATTGCCGCATCGGATTAGATGTGACAGTGGTGTTGGCCCCCAGTAACATTGGGTGCAATTTGCCATGCAAAGAGCAAGCTGCTGGCCATGCCAATCACATGACAAGTCGCATCCAGGGTGTGCAATTTCAGGAGTGATTTGTGCATTGACATCGTACCTGATATTGGATATAATGAATGTGAATGTGAGTGTATTAACATACGCCATTTGTTGCAGCGAGAGTTCAAAGGTATTTGAGAATTGTGGCCAATTATTAGCAATTTAACACAATTGAAAACACAACTAGTTAGTAATTCTCTAGAAAACACAGTAAAATTGGCAACTTAAAGAGTAATTTTCAATTGCATATAGTGTGAGCGAAGCAGGAAAATCAACAAAGGAAATAAATCTTTGAAGGCGTGCGGTACCTGCCTGCTGGGATACGGGTCTGCTATGCATTTGGGGGAAAAATGCACGCCAGGATTTGTGACAAGTTTGATGTGTGGATTCACCAACCAAGTCTTTTCTCTCTCGCTCACTCTTCTGAATGTCTCTCTTTATCACTCTTCAGTATGTATATCTCGCTCACTCTTCTTCGTCTCACTGGCTCGCTCTTTTCTCTCTCTGTCAGCTCTTTGCTTGCCAAATCCTTCACAAAAGTGGGTGGAGTGTAAACCATCCTTATCAAATCTATTAGTAGTCCAGGCCCTTACTTTATCCCATTGTATGACATTCACATAAGGTGCAGCTTTGAAGGTGTTTCAACAGACAAGGCCTCATTCTAATTCACATTTTAGGGATCATTTAGACAGAAAGCAAAGATGTTGCCAGAACATCTATTTGAAGACAGCCACGCATGGAGATCATGCTACTTCCTTGGCGTGGTTGGGATTCAAACCGACAACCCTAGAGTTGTGAGGCAGTAGTGCTAACCACTAATCCACGGAGCTACATTGCTAATCCAGCCTGTATTTCTGTGCTGTGAATCAATCCTAAATCCCTGGGCAAGGTCAGTGTAACTACCAGATATCTCCAATGTGACACAAATGTTATGCTATGTTACCAATTCAGATGTATGTTGGTTCTATGTATCCCAATACAAAGGATTGCAATACTAATACAGGCGTACCTCGGTTTACCAACGCCTCAGGGAACGTCATATTTGGGGTACAAATGCCAAACCATTTCAGTTCATTGTTCTGTTTACAAATGTTTGAATAATTTGGTACGGGCACGTGGCCTGATATGGTTCAGGAAGGGGGGGGGGCGCTCGCTCGTCCCCCCCCCCCCTTTCCTGACCTGCCGGGCTGCATGCTCGGATAAGTATGTGTTATGGATTTTGGGGGGTACCCCATGCTGTTTTTTATACCCCTTAACATCCGTACAAGACCCGAAGGGCTTAGTATGGATGGGAGGGGGGACCCCACGCCGGTTATTTAAAACACTGTTTATAATGCCCTGCAATACTTTGACATTCAACTGTCAGTGGGGAACTCCGCCGACAGCTGAAACATGAGCGCTGCATTGGTTTTCACTACTAAAATGCCGCATGAGTTGATAACATATCATGCGGGATTGTAGGAGCAACAGCCATGTGTTAATGTTTCAGCTGTCAGCGGGGTTCCCCACTGACAGCTGAATGTAAAATAATTCCCTTTATTGCAGAAATAATAAAAAAAAAGCATGGGGTCCCCCCTCCCATCTGTACCAAGCCCTTCGGATCTGGTATGGATATTAAGGGGGAACTCCATGCTGAAATTTAAAAAAAAACAGCGTGGGTCCCCCTCAATACCCATACCAGACCCTTATCCGAGCATGCAGCCCGGCAGGTCAGAAAAGGGGGGGGACCCTGTACTGTGTTTTTTTTACACCACACTTTTTTTTTGTGAAGGAGTCTGCGGGAGCCTCCTTCACGTAGGGGGCGGGATCTGGGGGCCCCCTTGTTAAAGGGGGCTTCCAGATTCTGATAAGCCCCCCGCCCGCAGACCCCCACAACCACCAGCCAGGGTTGTGGGGAAGAGGCCCTTGTCCTCATCAACATGGGGACAAGGTGCTTTGGGGGGGGAGCCCCCCCTGCCCCAAAGCACCCCCCCATGTTGAGGGCATGTGGCCTGGTATGGTTCAGGTTTTCTGACCTGCCGGGCTGCATGCTCGGATAAGGGTCTGGTATGGATATTGAGGGGGACCCACGCTGTTTTTTTTTTAAATTTCAGCGTGGAGTTCCCCCTTAATATCCATACCAGACCTGAAGGGCTTGGTAAGGATGAGAGGGGGGACCCACGCTGTTTTTTTTTTTTTTTTTTTTTTTTTTTATTGCGGACCTTTATTTTTACATTCAGCTGTCAAAATAAATATTATCTAGACCTTTGAAATAAGTAAAATCATTACAGAAATAATTATAAAGTATAAGAAACAAAAATAGAATCACTAGAACTAAGGAAATCAAATTAGATTACATGAAGATATGCCGAGTGCTGTTTATTAAACACAATAGACGCGAGCGAGTGCCGGCTGTCAGAGGAATCCACAGTAAGATTCACTATTAGGCAGTGGCTAAAAAGCAAACGCCCATGGCAGAAGTCTAAAATGTGTTCTGCACATGCTCAGTTGTATCTGCCAAAGACACTGCACGGGCGTCTAGATTTTTACTGTGTCGATTTCCTTCAAAAAAACGATTTTTAACACATTCTTAATTTTTTTGGAAATAGCAGATATTGTTTAAAGTGAAGTCCTGATATTTGGCAAAGCAAATTTCTAAGTGAACATGTCTCTGCAGTGATTTTTCATGGTGTTAGACTTGCTTCTTAGCAAGTCTGCTTTGTGAGTCTGATTCCGGGCGTGTGTCTTTTTGTGAATTAGATTGGACATCTGCTTATGGGCTCTGGTCAATAGTGAATTAGGCTGGCCATACATTATACAATTATCTGCAGATTTTTGGTTTAGATTTACCAAAAACCATATAATATGAGGTCAAACCTAAACAACACTTTCAGTTGTATCCAATTAGGCAGGCCCTTGCACTACATAGTTGAAGGTAAATCTAAAGGAAATTGGGCAGAAAATCTGCAGATAATTGTATAATGTATGGCCAGCCTTAGGTTGCAGGGTAAAAAATAGACAGACACCCATGAAAATTGGGCTTAAGCCCATGAATATGCGCCCACGCCCAATAGTGAATCAGGGCCAATATGTCTTTCAGCAGATAGCTTAGGGTGACTGCTTTCCGAAAAGGGGTCATTTGGGGGTGTTTGTTCTATCCTGGTATTTTAGCACCTCAAGAGATGTGATGGGCGGTCAGAAAGTAAAAGCTGTGTAAATTTCAAATTATCTATACCATAGTTTGTAGACCCTATAACTTTCACACAAAGCAATCAATATACACTTATTGGGATTTTTTTTACCAAAAACATGGAGCAGAATACATTTTGGCTTAAATTTATGACTAACTTTGAGTTTACGATATATTTTTTATAGCTGAAAGTAGAAAATATTGTTTTTTTTCATAATTTTCGTGTTTTTTTTGTTGATAGCGCAAAAAATAAAAAGCGCACAGGTGATCAAATACCCCCAAAAGAAAGCTCTATTTGTGTGAAAAAAAGGAGGTAAATTTCGTTTGGGTACAGCATTGCATGACCGCGCAATTATCATTTGAATTAGTGCAGCGCTGTATAGCAAAAAAAGGCATAAATTACAGTATCTATACCATAGTTTGTAGACGCTATAACGTTCACACAAAGCAATCAATATACACTTATTGGGATTTTTTTACCAAAAACATGGAGCAGAACACATTTTGGCTTAAATTTATAACTAACTTTGAGTTTACGATATATTTTTTATAGCTGTAAAGTAGAAAATATTGTTTTTTTTTCAAAATTTTTGTGTTTTTTTGTTTATAGCGCAAAAAATAAAAAGCGCACAGATGATAAAATACCACCAAAAGAAAGCTTTATTTGTGTGAAAAAAAAGACGTAAATTTCGTTTGGGTACTGCATTGCATGACCGCGCAATTATCATTTGAATTAGTGCAGCGCCAAACAGCAAAAAAAGGCCTGGTCATTAAGGAGGGTAAATCCTCAGGAGCTCAAGTGGTTAAATACCACCAACAGAAAGCTCTAGTTGTGTGAAAAAAAGGTCAAATTTTAGTTTGGGTACAATGTTGTATGAGCGCGCAATTGTCATTCAAAGTGTGAGAGCGCTGAAAGCTGAAAATTGGCCTGGGCAGGAAGAGGGTAAAAGTGCCCGGTATGGAAGCGGTTAAGCACTGAGCTATAGCTACTTGACATTGGGCAAGTGACAGTTGGCCGTTTTTGAAAACAAGGGTCAGTTTGACAGAGTCTATACCTGGTAACCTCCATAGCACAGTAGGGAGAGTGCCCGTCCAAAGAGTGCATGGTCGTAGGTTCGAGGCTTACCTCTGCCAAGCGCGTCTATGTATGTACTGGACATGAGATAAATGGAAGTTGCTAAATTTTTTTTTTTTTTGGGCTTTGTTTTTTTTTTTAACATTCATTTTCTCTCATTTTATCCATTTGGAAAGCCTTTCATGGTCCCAGTGTGGGTAAAAGAGTCCAGACTGGAAGTGGTTAACCACTTGAGCTCCTGAGGATTTACCCCCCTTAATGACCAGGCCTTTTTTTGCTGTTTGGCGCTGCACTAATTCAAATGATAATTGCGCGGTCATGCAATGCTGTACCCAAACGAAATTTACCTCCTTTTTTTCACACAAATAGAGCTTTCTTTTGGTGGTATTTTATCACCTGTGCGCTTTTTATTTTTTGCGCTGTAAACAAAAAAAAACACAAAAATTAAAAAAAAAACCTATATTTTCTACTTTCAGCTATAAAAAATATATCGTAAACTCAAAGTTAGTCATAAATTTAAGCCAAAATGTATTCTGCTCCATGTTTTTGGTAAAAAAAATCCCAATAAGTGTATATTGATTGCTTTGTGTGAAAGTTATAGAATCTACAAACTATGGTATAGATAATTTGAAATTTACACAGCTTTTACTTTCTGACCGCCCATCACATCTCTTGAGGTGCTAAAATACCAGGATAGAACAAACACCCCCCAAATGACCCCTTTTCGGAAAGCAGACACCCTAAGCTATCTGCTGAAAGACATATTGGCCTTGATTCACTAAGATGTGAGTGTATTAGCAGAGACTGACCATTCAGGCAGAATCCGGTCAATCAATCAGTCGTCTGACCAGCGTCTAGCAAGCTCATTGACGAGCGTCTACTGACTACTTTGCTATCACTAAATGTGGTATCCGGTCTGGCACATTTTTAGGTGCAATACCGGATATGTTCGCTAGATGGCGCACAAGCGCGGGCTTTATTAACATTGGCGTTCTTATGATGGCAAAATAGAATTCTTAGAATGTAATAAATAGTACACCTGTATTAGAAGTTTCTATTTTCTTCTATTTCTTTTCTTGCTGTGTCTCCAAAATGATCAGGAAACTAATGCATTTACTAATGAATGTCATACATTCTGTACTCAAATGTTAAACATTTTCACACTTATATCTCAAATAATTTATATACTTCTAATTTCCCAATATAATTATATATCTTCATTCTCTTTAATCACGTAACTATTCTATGGTAAAGACAAGTGCAGCGCTATAAATGCATGTGATCAATAATGAACGCATGTAAAAACCAAAAAGTGCAAAGAATTGCAACAATGATGTAATATTGTAAATGGTGCTAAAATAAGTTCATAGAATCATTCCTGAATAATGGAATGTCCTTCGTGTGAGAGTACCAACTCAGAGAGTGCCTATGAATGGCACGTGTGGTCTCGTGGATGAATGTTACTTGCGTACTGTTCTTCTGCCAATTAGGAAATGTGCAAGTTTCATGCCGTGTATATTTCATTGTAACTTTTTCTCTTTTAAATCTGTCTCCTTATACAACTTGACCCCCTCCCCCACCCCATCATCACCTGTCCCATATGCAAATCTATGGATCACCGCCCCACTCTTTAACTATCTATTTACTGATCAAGTGAATGTGTCTCATTTTCTATCAGCTACAGCTCAGATCTCACATTATTATACAATTGCTGATTGTATCTCACCACTAGTCTGATTGAATTCACAATTCCTGGTCAGTCCTGTTCCCTGACCTCTAATAACCTTTAGGGCCAGTTCACACTACATGTGTTTCAGTTGCTTTTTCAGCATCACAAACGCACAGAAAGAAGGTTATATGGTTGTCAATGTCATAGTTCACATCAGCGCTTGCATTTTCAATGCATTGCAGGTGCTGTAAACAAAGTTGACCACGCTGCATTGTTTCTGCACAGAACTGTACTGGAACACATTGAAACGTCCTTGAATGTACTAAAACGCACATGTCCCTAACTACATTGAATACAAAGAGAATAGAAAAAAATAAGTGGAAGGGATACAAAAATGCAATGTAAACATGTCCAAAACGCATCCAAAATGTACTGGAACACACTAAACATGCATGCCAAAAGGCCATGAAAAAAACCCATCAGGAACACATCTAGACTGTTTCTATAGTGTGAACCAGCCCTTAGGACTTGTTCACACCATTGGTGGTGCAAAAACGCATGCAAGAACACACATTTTCCAGCACAGCAAAGAAATGCAATGCCCTATGTAGATGTGCGCAGGTACCATGATGAAAACGTTGTTGCACCTACACACGTCTATTAAAAACAGCCCCATTCACAGCCACAAATACGCATGGCACCACACTACTGTGCGGTTAGGTGCGACACACTTGGAAAATAACATAAAAATAAGCCAACATGGCTAAAACATATCTTGAAAATATGGGGACTCTGATATCCGGCGACAGTCCGTTCACGAACGAGAAGCAATTCTGCACCCCTAAAACCAACATAGAGGAAAGGGATGGTCAAATTGCTGTGCTGCTTCCAAACCACCTCTGGCATGCCAGGGTCATTATGCAGGTCCTCGATGCCAATTCTTGCCTGCGGCCACAAAATATCCACTGGCCACAAGTGAAGGTGAGTGGAGGACGTGAAGGTGGATTTCTACCAGCTTCAACCGCAAGCAGTACCACTCCTGAAAAATGAGAACAAATAATCATTGACACGTCATCATGACAGTCAATTCTCAGTGCAGGCTATCTAGAGTGTCTTTCATTTTTAACCATTTCAAGAGTTCAAGGAAACATTCTTGGAGCATCTACTGTGTTTGGAAAGGCCAAAGGTCCCCCCCCTCCCCCAGGCACACTAATGCTTATGCAGGCCATAGACGGGGAGAAAAACAGCAGATTTTGCTTTTAAAAAATGAAAAATCGGTTGTTCAAGCGGCCGATGTTACTAGCAATGGTAAAAAAAAAAAATCGGCCGATTTTCATCCCGTCTACAGCCGGCAAAAAGTGTCCCTGCAGAGAGCTCCGCTATTTCTTTGACAGTTCTTTGACATTTATAGCGGTTGCAACAATGTATTTGTATCCATTTCGGATACAGATGTTTTTAATCGGAAACAAATAGATACAATGTTGCAACCGCTGTAAATGTCAAGGAACTGTCAAAGAAATAGCGGAGCTCTCTGCAGGGACACTTTTTGCCATACTGGGATTCCTCTCGTTTTTCATCCTTCTTCTTCCTCTTCTTCTTCTTCTTCATCATCATCCTCTTCTACTTCTTCTTCATCATCATCCTCTTCTTCTTCATCATCATCCTCTTCTTCTTCTTCATCATCATCCTCTTCTTCATCATCCTCTTCTTCTTCATCATCTTCATCATCCTCTTCTTCCTCTTCATCATCTTCTTCTTCTTCATCATCATCCTCATCATCTTCTTCATCATCATCCTCTTCTTCTTCTTCATCATCATCATCCTCTTCTTCTTCTTCTTCTTCATCATCATCATCCTCTTCTTCTTCCTCTTCATCATCTTCTTCTTCTTCATCATCATCATCCTCATCATCTTCTTCATCATCATCCTCTTCTTCATCATCATCATCCTCTTCTTCTTCTTCTTCTTCTTCATCATCATCCTCTTCTTCTTCATCATCATCCTCTTCTTCTTCTTCTTCTTCATCATCATCATCATCATCCTCTTCTTCTTCATCATCCTCTTCTTCTTCTTCTTCACCATCATCCTCTTCTTCTTCTTCTTCTTCTTCTTCTTCTTCTTCTTCTTCTTCTTCATCATCATCCTCATCATCCTCTTCTTCTTCCTCTTCATCATCTTCTTCTTCTTCATCATCATCATCCTCATCATCTTCTTCATCATCATCCTCTTCTTCATCATCATCATCCTCTTCTTCTTCATCATCCTCTTCTTCTTCTTCTTCACCATCATCCTCTTCTTCTTCTTCTTCTTCTTCTTCTTCTTCTTCATCATCATCCTCATCATCCTCTTCTTCTTCCTCTTCATCATCTTCTTCTTCTTCATCATCATCATCCTCATCATCTTCTTCATCATCATCCTCTTCTTCATCATCATCATCCTCTTCTTCTTCTTCTTCTTCATCATCATCATCCTCTTCTTCTTCATCATCATCTTCATCATCATCATCCTCTTCATCATCTTCTTCTTCTTCATCATCATCATCATCCTCTTCATCATCATCCTCTTCTTCATCATCTTCTTCATCATCCTCTTCTTCTTTTTCTTCTTTTTGTCTTCCTCTTGCAGGTCACTGCTCATGTGCAGATTTTTTATCAGTAAAAAATCGGCCGATTTGCCCATCATTGCCGCGAAAATCGGCCGATCGGCAAATTCGGCCGTTTTTTTCCAACTTTACCGAAAAAAAAAATCTGCCAAAATACCGAAAGACGGCCGAACAAATAGCCCACTAACGATCCGAAAATCGGCCGATTTTCGACCCACCTATGGCCTGCATAAGATATGGTGTGGCCCTAGGGTCAATGTGTGTTTAGAATACTTCCAAAATGCACATACAAAAACACTCCATCCAAATGCATGTTGCATTTCTATAGCATGTTAAACAGAAGAATAACGCACTTACATAATGTTAACATGCGCAAGTAAAAATAGACAAAATCCACATCCTTTTATTCTGGCTTCACATACACGCATTGTGGTCTAACACCGCACTCCTGGGCAAATCACATGCAATTTGTGTGCGTTGCAATTAGAGACAAACATTTTGCACACCTCAAATTGCACCGCATCCGGGCCAAAAATGTGCAGGACCCTTTTTCAGGGTATGCACATGGGTGTGAATAGGCATGCCATCCAATTTGGCAAATCGCAATACGCTTTGTGTACCAATTTTGGTGTGTTGGTAACTTCACCTAGAAAGCCGCAGCAGGTGGCATGAAGGGGTTGCGGTTGTGATGCGGTGCAGCGCTTGCACAGAAAACACTGCAAATTTCACATCGCATCTGTGTGACACCAGAATGTGCCAATATGTGGCTTGACAAAGCACAGTGGTCAGTGCAGATTATTTTCAATCCATGTTTTTTACACTTTTCATTCACTGGTTTAACTCAGGTGATCGTTAATCCCAATTATCTCCGGAGATCACATGCAGCCCCTCAACCATCTACACATATCTCTGGAAATCTATACAGATCTCCTTGAAAAAATGTCTCCTCTCTTCTTCGGAAAACAATTGTCCTCCACCTCATAAACAGGGGGACAGAGAAGACTTCTCCTTGATAACTAAAATCAGATTAATTATCTGTGCTTAATAAACATACACCAATACTGCAAATGCATTGTACTGTCCAAGGCATTGCACACTAATGCATTGCACACTAGAAATGTCAAATGCGTTAGTGTGTACAGTGCATGAGTGTAAAATGCTTTAGTGCACACTGCAGTGTACAACGCATTGCACACTGTAATACACTGTACAATGTAATACCGTGTACACCCACACATTGTACAATGTAATACCGTGTACACCCACACATTGTAGACTAATGCACTGTACACTATCATGTAGGATGGAGCTACGCATTGCACACTGTGATACCGTGTACACCCACACATTGTAGACTGTAATGCACTGTACACTGTCATGCAGGATGGAGCAACGCATTGCCCACTGTGATACCGTGTACACCCACACATTGTAGACTGTAATGCACTGTACACTGTCATGCAGGATAGAGCAACGCATTGCACACTGTGATACCGTGTACACCCACACATTGTAGACTGTAATGCACTGTACACTGTCATGCAGGATAGAGCTACGCATTGCCCACTGTGATACCGTGTACACCCACACATTGTAGACTGTAATGCACTGTACACTGTCATGCAGGATAGAGCTACGCATTGCACACTGTGATACCGTGTACACCCACACATTGTAGACTGTAATGCACTGTACACTGTCATGCAGGCTGGAGCTACGCATTGCACACTGTGATACGCTGTCCACTGTCATGCAGAATCCAGCAACGCATTGCACACTGTAATACCATGTACACCAACACATTGTAGAATGTAATGCATTATACGCAGTATACATGTCCAGATATTCAAAGATTAGCCATGAAGGCCTAGCTGGTTTCCTATTTGGTGACCGCAGATAGCCGAATAACGCTACACTGCATCCAGGCAGCTCTGGGAGGGTGTCATATGACATCCTGGCAGAACGCGCTCTCCGTGATTGCTGTGTCCTAAGGACACAGCTGATCACGTGATGTGGTGAAGGCCAATCACAGCGGCTTTTTACCATGTGATCAGCCATGTCCAATGACACGCTGATCACCGGGAAATGCATTTGCCGGGTCTTGGCTGCACTTTCATCACGCTGTCAGAATGTGTGGAAAGTACTGCCGAGAACCAGCAGTTATCAAAGCAGGGGTCGGCCCCGATGATCAGTGCCCACCAGCGCCACCCAACAGTTCCGCCCACCTGTGGCCAGCAGTGCCGCCCACCAGTGCTGCCTCATCAACGCACATCAGTGTTGCTAAATTACCAGTTTACCAAATGTTATAATATAAACAGACTTTTATTCATTATGAGCTATTTTGTGGTTTATCGAGCAAAAAGTAAAACTCACAGCAGCAAGTCAATACCACCCAAAGAAAGCTCTATTTGTCTGAAAAAACTGATATAAATTTAAGATGGGTACAATGTGGCATGACCGCACAATTGTCATTCAAAGTGTAACAGTGCAGAAAGATGAAAATTGGCCAGGACAGGAAGGGGGTAGGAGTACCCAGTAGGCAAGTGGTTAATATCATTGACCCATCAATACCCAGGAGCTAATGTGCAGATAAGTAGCATGTGCACCAAGTGAGATTCTGCTAGGCCCCACCCACAAAATTACAATTACCTGTCCCTCACATGTTATAAACATATTTGCAATGGCCACACTTACTTTACATATAAGGATCATCTCCTCAGTTGAGAACTGTGCTCTCGCCATGTCCAAATGCCAATAAAGTTATCAAAATTTTCAACCAACACAAAACCTCCATCCACTTACACTCCCCACAACCACTTCCGGGTGCGCGCGCACGTGATGACGGACTTCCAGGATAGCCGTTCATGCGCCATGCGGACACCTGTTTGGTGCTTATTTGTTTGCAATCGCACATTTCTATGCACGGCTATGATAGCTTTCGCGAATGTGTGTTTCTTATTGATTTGTTTTTTTTAACCTTAGCTAATATTTGTTGCCAAAGGCCAAAAATCAACAAAGTGTGGACGATTTTATTACTGTAAATCGAATTGTAGAAAACTTGTAGCTGGCTGCACAGTGAATGTGACATTCATTAGTACAGAACAATATTGTGGTGCAAGTGGGTTTTCTTTTTTTTTTGGTTTTGAAAAAGCCAGTTTACACACACTTGCATATTCACACTCATATAATCTGCTCAAATGTAGCTTGTAAAAGTATACAAAGTAACTATTAAGGTTGTTCATATATTGAACATAAAATAAACACAAAAACATCGGTCAAACATTTATTGATCAAATATATCTTCATTTATTTGGTCAGCAGGAACAAGTAGGTATAGTCAATATCTTGGTGAGTCACAAAAAGAATAGGATTGATGTGGCAAAAATAAAACACTCCTGCTCATAAGAGCTTACAATCTAAAGATACTTCTAATGAACTGTGTGTGCTCAGGTTATAGCAGGAAACGAAGGGGAAGAGGAATCAAGTAACATTTTCGTGCACATAAGATTTACTTACACAATCACGTAGTATAAAGATCCATTCACAAAAAAAAGTCTACAGATCAAAATATCAAGAAAACAAAGCATGTGAAAAAAAACCCTCCCACCTCTACAAATCCCCTCCCACCTCTACAAATCCCCTACACATACATTTGTCAGCAGGTTTGTCAGAAAAATGCATTGGAGTCTAAATAAGCAAGCAAAATTAAAACAAGAGCAGATTTTAAACAAAACGATTGACATGTGTGAGGCTTTCAATGCAAAGAGAAAAAACACAATCATTGTGCAATAACACACAAACACACTTTACAAGGCCAAAAATATGCAAACATTTCCAGCCCACTTCCAAACACAGCCTGAGTGGTGTCTGGGGCAATTCAGCACAAAATCTCTTCTTCCCCCAAACCACTACAAGCAAGGACTTAGTCACAAACCACCCGGCCTAGTAACAGGCCAAATCACTCCCTACTGCACGTCTTTATATAAGCTAGGTTGTATTTGGAGCGTGCCAAACAAGGCCCCACACCCAATGAAGCCTCACCCACCACTGACCTTAAGTTGGTCAGTGAAAGTGTTTTCACCTGATGAATCCGCTTCCTACCTGCATTAACCCTTGGTATACAGGCCCCACAAATCAGAAAGATATATACAGTGAAATGTACGTGTGCAGCATACAACAGAACATTGAGCAGGGATGTGAAAGGGAACCCCAATTGGAACCTTTATTGCTACTATGGTCACAATTCCCTCCAGATTCTCACATGAGTTAAGACAGTCACATGACCACATCTTGTATGCGATATTGAAAATGACAAATCGATTTGACTAGTATGGTGAATTTCCCATCAATTGGCGAAACACTCCAGAAATCAAACATCACCAAACATTACACTCTGGGCAAAGCGGATTTACAAATCATGCGACTTACAGTAATGTTGACCATTTCAATGCAATTTTCAAAGACATCTGACACAGATCTCTATGCAAATTGCCACTAAAGTAGAACATGTACTACTTAAGAAATCAGTGTTTGAAACACACCCATATGGTCGCTCTAATACAGTGTTTCTCAACTCCAGTCCTCCTGGACCCCCAACAGGTCATGTTTTCAGGATTTCCCTCAGATGAAGCAGCTGTGGTAATTACTAAGGCAGTGAAACTGATCAAATCACCTGTGCAAAATAATGGAAATCCTGAAAACATGACCTGTTGGGGGTCCATGAGGACTGGAGTTGAGAAACACTGCTCTAATAGCAGACAATAGGGTGCGACTTTGTAGACGATTTACAACTTGCATGCTGTGCAAATCACATGCCAAGTCCCACTCAATGTGCACGCTATTGTATCGTTCATATTGTTGTGGTTCAAACTTGGTCGTAGCCGCAAGTAATAATAGAGTAATGAATACACTACTTTTCATGCAATTTGCTGAGAGATCGGTGTCGGATGTCTTGCAAATTGCACTTGAAATCACCATGTACCCCGACTTTGAAATCATGCAACTTCTATGCAAGTCACATGATGTGACTGTGGTGTCAATAACACCACTTAGAAATCTGCTTTAATGTGACCGGGTGGCCCCCAGTAACATTGTTTGGGATTGCCATGCAATTGGCATGACAGGCGACTTGCAAATCGTAGACCAAGTCGCACCCTATTGGCCACTGTAGGCTCTGTTCACATCCAATTGGATTGTGAACTCGTGCAACTTCACTGTAAGTTGGGCAATTGCCGCATCGGATTAGATGTGACAGTGGTGTTGGCCCCCAGTAACATTGGGTGCAATTTGCCATGCAAAGAGCAAGCTGCTGGCCATGCCAATCACATGACAAGTCGCATCCAGGGTGTGCAATTTCAGGAGTGATTTGTGCATTGACATCGTACCTGATATTGGATATAATGAATGTGAATGTGAGTGTATTAACATACGCCATTTGTTGCAGCGAGAGTTCAAAGGTATTTGAGAATTGTGGCCAATTATTAGCAATTTAACACAATTGAAAACACAACTAGTTAGTAATTCTCTAGAAAACACAGTAAAATTGGCAACTTAAAGAGTAATTTTCAATTGCATATAGTGTGAGCGAAGCAGGAAAATCAACAAAGGAAATAAATCTTTGAAGGCGTGCGGTACCTGCCTGCTGGGATACGGGTCTGCTATGCATTTGGGGGAAAAATGCACGCCAGGATTTGTGACAAGTTTGATGTGTGGATTCACCAACCAAGTCTTTTCTCTCTCGCTCACTCTTCTGAATGTCTCTCTTTATCACTCTTCAGTATGTATATCTCGCTCACTCTTCTTCGTCTCACTGGCTCGCTCTTCTCTCTCTCTGTCAGCTCTTTGCTTGCCAAATCCTTCACAAAAGTGGGTGGAGTGTAAACCATCCTTATCAAATCTATTAGTAGTCCAGGCCCTTACTTTATCCCATTGTATGACATTCACATAAGGTGCAGCTTTGAAGGTGTTTCAACAGACAAGGCCTCATTCTAATTCACATTTTAGGGATCATTTAGACAGAAAGCAAAGATGTTGCCAGAACATCTATTTGAAGACAGCCACACATGGAGATCATGCTACTTCCTTGGCGTGGTTGGGATTCAAACCGACAACCCTAGAGTTGTGAGGCAGTAGTGCTAACCACTAATCCACGGAGCTACATTGCTAATCCAGCCTGTATTTCTGTGCTGTGAATCAATCCTAAATCCCTGGGCAAGGTCAGTGTAACTACCAGATATCTCCAATGTGACACAAATGTTATGCTATGTTACCAATTCAGATGTATGTTGGTTCTATGTATCCCAATACAAAGGATTGCAATACTAATACAGGCGTACCTCGGTTTACCAACGCCTCAGGGAACGTCATATTTGGGGTACAAATGCCAAACCATTTCAGTTCATTGTTCTGTTTACAAATGTTTGAATAATTTGGTACGGGCACGTGGCCTGGTATGGTTCAGGAAGGGGGGGGGGGGCGCTCGCTCGTCCCCCCCCCCCCTTTCCTGACCTGCCGGGCTGCATGCTCGGATAAGTATGTGTTATGGATTTTGGGGGGTACCCCATGCTGTTTTTTATACCCCTTAACATCCATACGAGACCCGAAGGGCTTAGTATGGATGGGAGGGGGGACCCCACGCCGGTTATTTAAAACACTGTTTATAATGCCCTGCAATACTTTGACATTCAACTGTCAGTGGGGAACTCCGCCGACAGCTGAAACATGAGCGCTGCATTGGTTTTCACTACTAAAATGCCGCATGAGTTGATAACATATCATGCGGGATTGTAGGAGCAACAGCCATGTGTTAATGTTTCAGCTGTCAGCGGGGTTCCCCACTGACAGCTGAATGTAAAATAATTCCCTTTATTGCAGAAATAATAAAAAAAAAGCATGGGGTCCCCCCTCCCATCTGTACCAAGCCCTTCGGATCTGGTATGGATATTAAGGGGGAACTCCATGCTGAAATTTAAAAAAAAACAGCGTGGGTCCCCCTCAATACCCATACCAGACCCTTATCCGAGCATGCAGCCCGGCAGGTCAGAAAAGGGGGGGGACCCTGTACTGTGTTTTTTTTACACCACACTTTTTTTTTTGTGAAGGAGTCTGCGGGAGCATGTACCGCAGACTCCTTCACGTAGGGGGCGGGATCTGGGGGCCCCCTTGTTAAAGGGGGCTTCCAGATTCTGATAAGCCCCCCGCCCGCAGACCCCCACAACCACCAGCCAGGGTTGTGGGGAAGAGGCCCTTGTCCTCATCAACATGGGGACAAGGTGCTTTGGGGGGGGAGCCCCCCCTGCCCCAAAGCACCCCCCCATGTTGAGGGCATGTGGCCTGGTATGGTTCAGGTTTTCTGACCTGCCGGGCTGCATGCTCGGATAAGGGTCTGGTATGGATATTGAGGGGGACCCACGCTGTTTTTTTTTTAAATTTCAGCGTGGAGTTCCCCCTTAATATCCATACCAGACCTGAAGGGCTTGGTAAGGATGAGAGGGGGGACCCACGCTGTTTTTTTTTTGTTTTTTTTATTGCGGACCTTTATTTTTACATTCAGCTGTCAAAATAAATATTATCTAGACCTTTGAAATAAGTAAAATCATTACAGAAATAATTATAAAGTATAAGAAACAAAAATAGAATCACTAGAACTAAGGAAATCAAATTAGATTACATGAAGATATGCCGAGTGCTGTTTATTAAACACAATAGACGCGAGCGAGTGCCGGCTGTCAGAGGAATCCACAGTAAGATTCACTATTAGGCAGTGGCTAAAAAGCAAACGCCCATGGCAGAAGTCTAAAATGTGTTCTGCACATGCTCAGTTGTATCTGCCAAAGACACTGCACGGGCGTCTAGATTTTTACTGTGTCGATTTCCTTCAAAAAAACGATTTTTAACACATTCTTAATTTTTTTGGAAATAGCAGATATTGTTTAAAGTGAAGTCCTGATATTTGGCAAAGCAAATTTCTAAGTGAACATGTCTCTGCAGTGATTTTTCATGGTGTTAGACTTGCTTCTTAGCAAGTCTGCTTTGTGAGTCTGATTCCGGGCGTGTGTCTTTTTGTGAATTAGATTGGACATCTGCTTATGGGCTCTGGTCAATAGTGAATTAGGCTGGCCATACATTATACAATTATCTGCAGATTTTTGGTTTAGATTTACCAAAAACCATATAATATGAGGTCAAACCTAAACAACACTTTCAGTTGTATCCAATTAGGCAGGCCCTTGCACTACATAGTTGAAGGTAAATCTAAAGGAAATTGGGCAGAAAATCTGCAGATAATTGTATAATGTATGGCCAGCCTTAGGTTGCAGGGTAAAAAATAGACAGACACCCATGAAAATTGGGCTTAAGCCCATGAATATGCGCCCACGCCCAATAGTGAATCAGGGCCAATATGTCTTTCAGCAGATAGCTTAGGGTGACTGCTTTCCGAAAAGGGGTCATTTGGGGGTGTTTGTTCTATCCTGGTATTTTAGCACCTCAAGAGATGTGATGGGCGGTCAGAAAGTAAAAGCTGTGTAAATTTCAAATTATCTATACCATAGTTTGTAGACCCTATAACTTTCACACAAAGCAATCAATATACACTTATTGGGATTTTTTTTACCAAAAACATGGAGCAGAATACATTTTGGCTTAAATTTATGACTAACTTTGAGTTTACGATATATTTTTTATAGCTGAAAGTAGAAAATATTGTTTTTTTTCATAATTTTCGTGTTTTTTTTGTTGATAGCGCAAAAAATAAAAAGCGCACAGGTGATCAAATACCCCCAAAAGAAAGCTCTATTTGTGTGAAAAAAAGGAGGTAAATTTCGTTTGGGTACAGCATTGCATGACCGCGCAATTATCATTTGAATTAGTGCAGCGCTGTATAGCAAAAAAAGGCATAAATTACAGTATCTATACCATAGTTTGTAGACGCTATAACGTTCACACAAAGCAATCAATATACACTTATTGGGATTTTTTTACCAAAAACATGGAGCAGAACACATTTTGGCTTAAATTTATAACTAACTTTGAGTTTACGATATATTTTTTATAGCTGTAAAGTAGAAAATATTGGTTTTTTTTCAAAATTTTTGTGTTTTTTTGTTTATAGCGCAAAAAATAAAAAGCGCACAGATGATAAAATACCACCAAAAGAAAGCTTTATTTGTGTGAAAAAAAAGACGTAAATTTCGTTTGGGTACTGCATTGCATGACCGCGCAATTATCATTTGAATTAGTGCAGCGCCAAACAGCAAAAAAAGGCCTGGTCATTAAGGAGGGTAAATCCTCAGGAGCTCAAGTGGTTAAATACCACCAACAGAAAGCTCTAGTTGTGTGAAAAAAAGGTCAAATTTTAGTTTGGGTACAATGTTGTATGAGCGCGCAATTGTCATTCAAAGTGTGAGAGCGCTGAAAGCTGAAAATTGGCCTGGGCAGGAAGAGGGTAAAAGTGCCCGGTATGGAAGCGGTTAAGCACTGAGCTATAGCTACTTGACATTGGGCAAGTGACAGTTGGCCGTTTTTGAAAACAAGGGTCAGTTTGACAGAGTCTATACCTGGTAACCTCCATAGCACAGTAGGGAGAGTGCCCGTCCAAAGAGTGCATGGTCGTAGGTTCGAGGCTTACCTCTGCCAAGCGCGTCTATGTATGTACTGGACATGAGATAAATGGAAGTTACTAAATTTTTTTTTTTTTTGGGCTTTGTTTTTTTTTTTAACATTCATTTTCTCTCATTTTATCCATTTGGAAAGCCTTTCATGGTCCCAGTGTGGGTAAAAGAGTCCAGACTGGAAGTGGTTAACCACTTGAGCTCCTGAGGATTTACCCCCCTTAATGACCAGGCCTTTTTTTGCTGTTTGGCGCTGCACTAATTCAAATGATAATTGCGCGGTCATGCAATGCTGTACCCAAACGAAATTTACCTCCTTTTTTTCACACAAATAGAGCTTTCTTTTGGTGGTATTTTATCACCTGTGCGCTTTTTATTTTTTGCGCTGTAAACAAAAAAAACACAAAAATTAAAAAAAAAACCTATATTTTCTACTTTCAGCTATAAAAAATATATCGTAAACTCAAAGTTAGTCATAAATTTAAGCCAAAATGTATTCTGCTCCATGTTTTTGGTAAAAAAAATCCCAATAAGTGTATATTGATTGCTTTGTGTGAAAGTTATAGAATCTACAAACTATGGTATAGATAATTTGAAATTTACACAGCTTTTACTTTCTGACCGCCCATCACATCTCTTGAGGTGCTAAAATACCAGGATAGAACAAACACCCCCCAAATGACCCCTTTTCGGAAAGCAGACACCCTAAGCTATCTGCTGAAAGACATATTGGCCTTGATTCACTAAGATGTGAGTGTATTAGCAGAGACTGACCATTCAGGCAGAATCCGGTCAATCAATCAGTCGTCTGACCAGCGTCTAGCAAGCTCATTGACGAGCGTCTACTGACTACTTTGCTATCACTAAATGTGGTATCCCGTCTGGCACATTTTTAGGTGCAATACCGGATATGTTCGCTAGATGGCGCACAAGCGCGGGCTTTATTAACATTGGCGTTCTTATGATGGCAAAATAGAATTCTTAGAATGTAATAAATAGTACACCTGTATTAGAAGTTTCTATTTTCTTCTATTTCTTTTCTTGCTGTGTCTCCAAAATGATCAGGAAACTAATGCATTTACTAATGAATGTCATACATTCTGTACTCAAATGTTAAACATTTTCACACTTATATCTCAAATAATTTATATACTTCTAATTTCCCAATATAATTATATATCTTCATTCTCTTTAATCACGTAACTATTCTATGGTAAAGACAAGTGCAGCGCTATAAATGCATGTGATCAATAATGAACGCATGTAAAAACCAAAAAGTGCAAAGAATTGCAACAATGATGTAATATTGTAAATGGTGCTAAAATAAGTTCATAGAATCATTCCTGAATAATGGAATGTCCTTCGTGTGAGAGTACCAACTCAGAGAGTGCCTATGAATGGCACATGTGGTCTCGTGGATGAATGTTACTTGCGTACTGTTCTTCTGCCAATTAGGAAATGTGCAAGTTTCATGCCGTGTATATTTCATTGTAACTTTTTCTCTTTTAAATCTGTCTCCTTATACAACTTGACCCCCTCCCCCACCCCATCATCACCTGTCCCATATGCAAATCTATGGATCACCGCCCCACTCTTTAACTATCTATTTACTGATCAAGTGAATGTGTCTCATTTTCTATCAGCTACAGCTCAGATCTCACATTATTATACAATTGCTGATTGTATCTCACCACTAGTCTGATTGAATTCACAATTCCTGGTCAGTCCTGTTCCCTGACCTCTAATAACCTTTAGGGCCAGTTCACACTACATGTGTTTCAGTTGCTTTTTCAGCATCACAAACGCACAGAAAGAAGGTTATATGGTTGTCAATGTCATAGTTCACATCAGCGCTTGCATTTTCAATGCATTGCAGGTGCTGTAAACAAAGTTGACCACGCTGCATTGTTTCTGCACAGAACTGTACTGGAACACATTGAAACGTCCTTGAATGTACTAAAACGCACATGTCCCTAACTACATTGAATACAAAGAAAATAGAAAAAAATAAGTGGAAGGGATACAAAAATGCAATGTAAACATGTCCAAAACGCATCCAAAATGTACTGGAACACACTAAACATGCATGCCAAAAGGCCATGAAAAAAACCCATCAGGAACACATCTAGACTGTTTCTATAGTGTGAACCAGCCCTTAGGACTTGTTCACACCATTGGTGGTGCAAAAACACATGCAAGAACACACATTTTCCAGCACAGCAAAGAAATGCAATGCCCTATGTAGATGTGCGCAGGTACCATGATGAAAACGTTGTTGCACCTACACACGTCTATTAAAAACAGCCCCATTCACAGCCACAAATACGCATGGCACCACACTACTGTGCGGTTAGGTGCGACACACTTGGAAAATAACATAAAAATAAGCCAACATGGCTAAAACATATCTTGAAAATATGGGGACTCTGATATCCGGCGACAGTCCGTTCACGAACGAGAAGCAATTCTGCACCCCTAAAACCAACATAGAGGAAAGGGATGGTCAAATTGCTGTGCTGCTTCCAAACCACCTCTGGCATGCCAGGGTCATTATGCAGGTCCTCGATGCCAATTCTTGCCTGCGGCCACAAAATATCCACTGGCCACAAGTGAAGGTGAGTGGAGGACGTGAAGGTGGATTTCTACCAGCTTCAACCGCAAGCAGTACCACTCCTGAAAAATGAGAACAAATAATCATTGACACGTCATCATGACAGTCAATTCTCAGTGCAGGCTATCTAGAGTGTCTTTCATTTTTAACCATTTCAAGAGTTCAAGGAAACATTCTTGGAGCATCTACTGTGTTTGGAAAGGCCAAAGGTCCCCCCCCTCCCCCAGGCACACTAATGCTTATGCAGGCCATAGACGGGGAGAAAAACAGCAGATTTTTCTTTTAAAAAATGAAAAATCGGTTGTTCAAGCGGCCGATGTTACTAGCAATGGTAAAAAAAAAAAATCGGCCGATTTTCATCCCGTCTACAGCCGGCAAAAAGTGTCCCTGCAGAGAGCTCCGCTATTTCTTTGACAGTTCTTTGACATTTATAGCGGTTGCAACAATGTATTTGTATCCATTTCGGATACAGATGTTTTTAATCGGAAACAAATAGATACAATGTTGCAACCGCTGTAAATGTCAAGGAACTGTCAAAGAAATAGCGGAGCTCTCTGCAGGGACACTTTTTGCCATACTGGGATTCCTCTCGTTTTTCATCCTTCTTCTTCCTCTTCTTCTTCTTCTTCATCATCATCCTCTTCTACTTCTTCTTCATCATCATCCTCTTCTTCTTCATCATCATCCTCTTCTTCTTCTTCATCATCATCCTCTTCTTCATCATCCTCTTCTTCTTCATCATCTTCATCATCCTCTTCTTCCTCTTCATCATCTTCTTCTTCTTCATCATCATCCTCATCATCTTCTTCATCATCATCCTCTTCTTCTTCTTCATCATCATCATCCTCTTCTTCTTCTTCTTCTTCTTCTTCATCATCATCATCCTCTTCTTCTTCCTCTTCATCATCTTCTTCTTCTTCATCATCATCATCCTCATCATCTTCTTCATCATCATCCTCTTCTTCATCATCATCATCCTCTTCTTCTTCTTCTTCTTCTTCATCATCATCCTCTTCTTCTTCATCATCATCATCATCCTCTTCTTCTTCTTCTTCATCATCATCATCATCATCCTCTTCTTCTTCATCATCCTCTTCTTCTTCTTCTTCACCATCATCCTCTTCTTCTTCTTCTTCTTCTTCTTCTTCTTCTTCTTCTTCTTCATCATCATCCTCATCATCCTCTTCTTCTTCCTCTTCATCATCTTCTTCTTCTTCATCATCATCATCCTCATCATCTTCTTCATCATCATCCTCTTCTTCATCATCATCATCCTCTTCTTCTTCATCATCCTCTTCTTCTTCTTCTTCACCATCATCCTCTTCTTCTTCTTCTTCTTCTTCTTCTTCTTCATCATCATCCTCATCATCCTCTTCTTCTTCCTCTTCATCATCTTCTTCTTCTTCATCATCATCATCCTCATCATCTTCTTCATCATCATCCTCTTCTTCATCATCATCATCCTCTTCTTCTTCTTCTTCATCATCATCATCCTCTTCTTCTTCATCATCATCTTCATCATCATCATCCTCTTCATCATCTTCTTCTTCTTCATCATCATCATCATCCTCTTCATCATCATCCTCTTCTTCATCATCTTCTTCATCATCCTCTTCTTCTTTTTCTTCTTTTTGTCTTCCTCTTGCAGGTCACTGCTCATGTGCAGATTTTTTATCAGTAAAAAATCGGCCGATTTGCCCATCATTGCCGCGAAAATCGGCCGATCGGCAAATTCGGCCGTTTTTTTCCAACTTTACCGAAAAAAAAAATCTGCCAAAATACCGAAAGACGGCCGAACAAATAGCCCACTAACGATCCGAAAATCGGCCGATTTTCGACCCACCTATGGCCTGCATAAGATATGGTGTGGCCCTAGGGTCAATGTGTGTTTAGAATACTTCCAAAATGCACATACAAAAACACTCCATCCAAATGCATGTTGCATTTCTATAGCATGTTAAACAGAAGAATAACGCACTTACATAATGTTAACATGCGCAAGTAAAAATAGACAAAATCCACATCCTTTTATTCTGGCTTCACATACACGCATTGTGGTCTAACACCGCACTCCTGGGCAAATCACATGCAATTTGTGTGCGTTGCAATTAGAGACAAACATTTTGCACACCTCAAATTGCACCGCATCCGGGCCAAAAATGTGCAGGACCCTTTTTCAGGGTATGCACATGGGTGTGAATAGGCATGCCATCCAATTTGGCAAATCGCAATACGCTTTGTGTACCAATTTTGGTGTGTTGGTAACTTCACCTAGAAAGCCGCAGCAGGTGGCATGAAGGGGTTGCGGTTGTGATGCGGTGCAGCGCTTGCACAGAAAACACTGCAAATTTCACATCGCATCTGTGTGACACCAGAATGTGCCAATATGTGGCTTGACAAAGCACAGTGGTCAGTGCAGATTATTTTCAATCCATGTTTTTTACACTTTTCATTCACTGGTTTAACTCAGGTGATCGTTAATCCCAATTATCTCCGGAGATCACATGCAGCCCCTCAACCATCTACACATATCTCTGGAAATCTATACAGATCTCCTTGAAAAAATGTCTCCTCTCTTCTTCGGAAAACAATTGTCCTCCACCTCATAAACAGGGGGACAGAGAAGACTTCTCCTTGATAACTAAAATCAGATTAATTATCTGTGCTTAATAAACATACACCAATACTGCAAATGCATTGTACTGTCCAAGGCATTGCACACTAATGCATTGCACACTAGAAATGTCAAATGCGTTAGTGTGTACAGTGCATGAGTGTAAAATGCTTTAGTGCACACTGCAGTGTACAACGCATTGCACACTGTAATACACTGTACAATGTAATACCGTGTACACCCACACATTGTACAATGTAATACCGTGTACACCCACACATTGTAGACTAATGCACTGTACACTATCATGTAGGATGGAGCTACGCATTGCACACTGTGATACCGTGTACACCCACACATTGTAGACTGTAATGCACTGTACACTGTCATGCAGGATGGAGCAACGCATTGCCCACTGTGATACCGTGTACACCCACACATTGTAGACTGTAATGCACTGTACACTGTCATGCAGGATAGAGCAACGCATTGCACACTGTGATACCGTGTACACCCACACATTGTAGACTGTAATGCACTGTACACTGTCATGCAGGATAGAGCTACGCATTGCCCACTGTGATACCGTGTACACCCACACATTGTAGACTGTAATGCACTGTACACTGTCATGCAGGATAGAGCTACGCATTGCACACTGTGATACCGTGTACACCCACACATTGTAGACTGTAATGCACTGTACACTGTCATGCAGGCTGGAGCTACGCATTGCACACTGTGATACGCTGTCCACTGTCATGCAGAATCCAGCAACGCATTGCACACTGTAATACCATGTACACCAACACATTGTAGAATGTAATGCATTATACGCAGTATACATGTCCAGATATTCAAAGATTAGCCATGAAGGCCTAGCTGGTTTCCTATTTGGTGACCGCAGATAGCCGAATAACGCTACACTGCATCCAGGCAGCTCTGGGAGGGTGTCATATGACATCCTGGCAGAACGCGCTCTCCGTGATTGCTGTGTCCTAAGGACACAGCTGATCACGTGATGTGGTGAAGGCCAATCACAGCGGCTTTTTACCATGTGATCAGCCATGTCCAATGACACGCTGATCACCGGGAAATGCATTTGCCGGGTCTTGGCTGCACTTTCATCACGCTGTCAGAATGTGTGGAAAGTACTGCCGAGAACCAGCAGTTATCAAAGCAGGGGTCGGCCCCGATGATCAGTGCCCACCAGCGCCACCCAACAGTTCCGCCCACCTGTGGCCAGCAGTGCCGCCCACCAGTGCTGCCTCATCAACGCACATCAGTGTTGCTAAATTACCAGTTTACCAAATGTTATAATATAAACAGACTTTTATTCATTATGAGCTATTTTGTGGTTTATCGAGCAAAGAGTAAAACTCACAGCAGCAAGTCAATACCACCCAAAGAAAGCTCTATTTGTCTGAAAAAACTGATATAAATTTAAGATGGGTACAATGTGGCATGACCGCACAATTGTCATTGAAAGTGTAACAGTGCAGAAAGATGAAAATTGGCCAGGACAGGAAGGGGGTAGGAGTACCCAGTAGGCAAGTGGTTAATATCATTGACCCATCAATACCCAGGAGCTAATGTGCAGATAAGTAGCATGTGCACCAAGTGAGATTCTGCTAGGCCCCACCCACAAAATTACAATTACCTGTCCCTCACATGTTATAAACATATTTGCAATGGCCACACTTACTTTACATATAAGGATCATCTCCTCAGTTGAGAACTGTGCTCTCGCCATGTCCAAATGCCAATAAAGTTATCAAAATTTTCAACCAACACAAAACCTCCATCCACTTACACTCCCCACAACCACTTCCGGGTGCGCGCGCACGTGATGACGGACTTCCAGGATAGCCGTTCATGCGCCATGCGGACACCTGTTTGGTGCTTATTTGTTTGCAATCGCACATTTCTATGCACGGCTATGATAGCTTTCGCGAATGTGTGTTTCTTATTGATTTGTTTTTTTTAACCTTAGCTAATATTTGTTGCCAAAGGCCAAAAATCAACAAAGTGTGGACGATTTTATTACTGTAAATCGAATTGTAGAAAACTTGTAGCTGGCTGCACAGTGAATGTGACATTCATTAGTACAGAACAATATTGTGGTGCAAGTGGGTTTTCTTTTTTTTTTGGTTTTGAAAAAGCCAGTTTACACACACTTGCATATTCACACTCATATAATCTGCTCAAATGTAGCTTGTAAAAGTATACAAAGTAACTATTAAGGTTGTTCATATATTGAACATAAAATAAACACAAAAACATCGGTCAAACATTTATTGATCAAATATATCTTCATTTATTTGGTCAGCAGGAACAAGTAGGTATAGTCAATATCTTGGTGAGTCACAAAAAGAATAGGATTGATGTGGCAAAAATAAAACACTCCTGCTCATAAGAGCTTACAATCTAAAGATACTTCTAATGAACTGTGTGTGCTCAGGTTATAGCAGGAAACGAAGGGGAAGAGGAATCAAGTAACATTTTCGTGCACATAAGATTTACTTACACAATCACGTAGTATAAAGATCCATTCACAAAAAAAAGTCTACAGATCAAAATATCAAGAAAACAAAGCATGTGAAAAAAAACCCTCCCACCTCTACAAATCCCCTCCCACCTCTACAAATCCCCTACACATACATTTGTCAGCAGGTTTGTCAGAAAAATGCATTGGAGTCTAAATAAGCAAGCAAAATTAAAACAAGAGCAGATTTTAAACAAAACGATTGACATGTGTGAGGCTTTCAATGCAAAGAGAAAAAACACAATCATTGTGCAATAACACACAAACACACTTTACAAGGCCAAAAATATGCAAACATTTCCAGCCCACTTCCAAACACAGCCTGAGTGGTGTCTGGGGCAATTCAGCACAAAATCTCTTCTTCCCCCAAACCACTACAAGCAAGGACTTAGTCACAAACCACCCGGCCTAGTAACAGGCCAAATCACTCCCTACTGCACGTCTTTATATAAGCTAGGTTGTATTTGGAGCGTGCCAAACAAGGCCCCACACCCAATGAAGCCTCACCCACCACTGACCTTAAGTTGGTCAGTGAAAGTGTTTTCACCTGATGAATCCGCTTCCTACCTGCATTAACCCTTGGTATACAGGCCCCACAAATCAGAAAGATATATACAGTGAAATGTACGTGTGCAGCATACAACAGAACATTGAGCAGGGATGTGAAAGGGAACCCCAATTGGAACCTTTATTGCTACTATGGTCACAATTCCCTCCAGATTCTCACATGAGTTAAGACAGTCACATGACCACATCTTGTATGCGATATTGAAAATGACAAATCGATTTGACTAGTATGGTGAATTTCCCATCAATTGGCGAAACACTCCAGAAATCAAACATCACCAAACATTACACTCTGGGCAAAGCGGATTTACAAATCATGCGACTTACAGTAATGTTGACCATTTCAATGCAATTTTCAAAGACATCTGACACAGATCTCTATGCAAATTGCCACTAAAGTAGAACATGTACTACTTAAGAAATCAGTGTTTGAAACACACCCATATGGTCGCTCTAATACAGTGTTTCTCAACTCCAGTCCTCCTGGACCCCCAACAGGTCATGTTTTCAGGATTTCCCTCAGATGAAACAGCTGTGGTAATTACTAAGGCAGTGAAACTGATCAAATCACCTGTGCAAAATAATGGAAATCCTGAAAACATGACCTGTTGGGGGTCCATGAGGACTGGAGTTGAGAAACACTGCTCTAATAGCAGACAATAGGGTGCGACTTTGCAGACGATTTACAACTTGCATGCTGTGCAAATCACATGCCAAGTCCCACTCAATGTGCACGCTATTGTATCGTTCATATTGTTGTGGTTCAAACTTGGTCGTAGCCGCAAGTAATAATAGAGTAATGAATACACTACTTTTCATGCAATTTGCTGAGAGATCGGTGTCGGATGTCTTGCAAATTGCACTTGAAATCACCATGTACCCCGACTTTGAAATCATGCAACTTCTATGCAAGTCACATGATGTGACTGTGGTGTCAATAACACCACTTAGAAATCTGCTTTAATGTGACCGGGTGGCCCCCAGTAACATTGTTTGGGATTGCCATGCAATTGGCATGACAGGCGACTTGCAAATCGTAGACCAAGTCGCACCCTATTGGCCACTGTAGGCTCTGTTCACATCCAATTGGATTGTGAACTCGTGCAACTTCACTGTAAGTTGGGCAATTGCCGCATCGGATTAGATGTGACAGTGGTGTTGGCCCCCAGTAACATTGGGTGCAATTTGCCATGCAAAGAGCAAGCTGCTGGCCATGCCAATCACATGACAAGTCGCATCCAGGGTGTGCAATTTCAGGAGTGATTTGTGCATTGACATCGTACCTGATATTGGATATAATGAATGTGAATGTGAGTGTATTAACATACGCCATTTGTTGCAGCGAGAGTTCAAAGGTATTTGAGAATTGTGGCCAATTATTAGCAATTTAACACAATTGAAAACACAACTAGTTAGTAATTCTCTAGAAAACACAGTAAAATTGGCAACTTAAAGAGTAATTTTCAATTGCATATAGTGTGAGCGAAGCAGGAAAATCAACAAAGGAAATAAATCTTTGAAGGCGTGCGGTACCTGCCTGCTGGGATACGGGTCTGCTATGCATTTGGGGGAAAAATGCACGCCAGGATTTGTGACAAGTTTGATGTGTGGATTCACCAACCAAGTCTTTTCTCTCTCGCTCACTCTTCTGAATGTCTCTCTTTATCACTCTTCAGTATGTATATCTCGCTCACTCTTCTTCGTCTCACTGGCTCGCTCTTCTCTCTCTCTGTCAGCTCTTTGCTTGCCAAATCCTTCACAAAAGTGGGTGGAGTGTAAACCATCCTTATCAAATCTATTAGTAGTCCAGGCCCTTACTTTATCCCATTGTATGACATTCACATAAGGTGCAGCTTTGAAGGTGTTTCAACAGACAAGGCCTCATTCTAATTCACATTTTAGGGATCATTTAGACAGAAAGCAAAGATGTTGCCAGAACATCTATTTGAAGACAGCCACACATGGAGATCATGCTACTTCCTTGGCGTGGTTGGGATTCAAACCGACAACCCTAGAGTTGTGAGGCAGTAGTGCTAAGCACTAATCCACGGAGCTACATTGCTAACCCTGCCTGTATTTCTGTGCTGTGAATCAATCCTAAATCCCTGGGCAAGGTCAGTGTAACTACCAGATATCTCCAATGTGACACAAATGTTATGCTATGTTACCAATTCAGATGTATGTTGGTTCTATGTATCCCAATACAAAGGATTGCAATACTAATACAGGCGTACCTCGGTTTACCAACGCCTCAGGGAACGTCATATTTGGGGTACAAATGCCAAACCATTTCAGTTCATTGTTCTGTTTACAAATGTTTGAATAATTTGGTACGGGCACGTGGCCTGGTATGGTTCAGGAAGGGGGGGGGGGCGCTCGCTCGTCCCCCCCCCCCTTTCCTGACCTGCCGGGCTGCATGCTCGGATAAGTAGGTGTTATGGATTTTGGGGGGTACCCCATGCTGTTTTTTATACCCCTTAACATCCATACGAGACCCGAAGGGCTTAGTATGGATGGGAGGGGGGACCCCACGCCGGTTATTTAAAACACTGTTTATAATGCCCTGCAATACTTTGACATTCAACTGTCAGTGGGGAACTCCGCCGACAGCTGAAACATGAGCGCTGCATTGGTTTTCACTACTAAAATGCCGCATGAGTTGATAACATATCATGCGGGATTGTAGGAGCAACAGCCATGTGTTAATGTTTCAGCTGTCAGCGGGGTTCCCCACTGACAGCTGAATGTAAAATAATTCCCTTTATTGCAGAAATAATAAAAAAAAAGCATGGGGTCCCCCCTCCCATCTGTACCAAGCCCTTCGGATCTGGTATGGATATTAAGGGGGAACTCCATGCTGAAATTTAAAAAAAAACAGCGTGGGTCCCCCTCAATACCCATACCAGACCCTTATCCGAGCATGCAGCCCGGCAGGTCAGAAAAGGGGGGGGACCCTGTACTGTGTTTTTTTTACACCACACTTTTTTTTTTTGTGAAGGAGTCTGCGGGAGCCTCCTTCACGTAGGGGGCGGGATCTGGGGGCCCCCTTGTTAAAGGGGGCTTCCAGATTCTGATAAGCCCCCCGCCCGCAGACCCCCACAACCACCAGCCAGGGTTGTGGGGAAGAGGCCCTTGTCCTCATCAACATGGGGACAAGGTGCTTTGGGGGGGGAGCCCCCCCTGCCCCAAAGCACCCCCCCATGTTGAGGGCATGTGGCCTGGTATGGTTCAGGTTTTCTGACCTGCCGGGCTGCATGCTCGGATAAGGGTCTGGTATGGATATTGAGGGGGACCCACGCTGTTTTTTTTTTAAATTTCAGCGTGGAGTTCCCCCTTAATATCCATACCAGACCTGAAGGGCTTGGTAAGGATGAGAGGGGGGACCCACGCTGTTTTGTTTTTGTTTTTTTTTTTTTTTTATTGCGGACCTTTATTTTTACATTCAGCTGTCAAAATAAATATTATCTAGACCTTTGAAATAAGTAAAATCATTACAGAAATAATTATAAAGTATAAGAAACAAAAATAGAATCACTAGAACTAAGGAAATCAAATTAGATTACATGAAGATATGCCGAGTGCTGTTTATTAAACACAATAGACGCGAGCGAGTGCCGGCTGTCAGAGGAATCCACAGTAAGATTCACTATTAGGCAGTGGCTAAAAAGCAAACGCCCATGGCAGAAGTCTAAAATGTGTTCTGCACATGCTCAGTTGTATCTGCCAAAGACACTGCACGGGCGTCTAGATTTTTACTGTGTCGATTTCCTTCAAAAAAACGATTTTTAACACATTCTTAATTTTTTTGGAAATAGCAGATATTGTTTAAAGTGAAGTCCTGATATTTGGCAAAGCAAATTTCTAAGTGAACATGTCTCTGCAGTGATTTTTCATGGTGTTAGACTTGCTTCTTAGCAAGTCTGCTTTGTGAGTCTGATTCCGGGCGTGTGTCTTTTTGTGAATTAGATTGGACATCTGCTTATGGGCTCTGGTCAATAGTGAATTAGGCTGGCCATACATTATACAATTATCTGCAGATTTTTGGTTTAGATTTACCAAAAACCATATAATATGAGGTCAAACCTAAACAACACTTTCAGTTGTATCCAATTAGGCAGGCCCTTGCACTACATAGTTGAAGGTAAATCTAAAGGAAATTGGGCAGAAAATCTGCAGATAATTGTATAATGTATGGCCAGCCTTAGGTTGCAGGGTAAAAAATAGACAGACGCCCATGAAAATTGGGCTTAAGCCCATGAATATGCGCCCACGCCCAATAGTGAATCAGGGCCAATATGTCTTTCAGCAGATAGCTTAGGGTGACTGCTTTCCGAAAAGGGGTCATTTGGGGGTGTTTGTTCTATCCTGGTATTTTAGCACCTCAAGAGATGTGATGGGCGGTCAGAAAGTAAAAGCTGTGTAAATTTCAAATTATCTATACCATAGTTTGTAGACCCTATAACTTTCACACAAAGCAATCAATATACACTTATTGGGATTTTTTTTACCAAAAACATGGAGCAGAATACATTTTGGCTTAAATTTATGACTAACTTTGAGTTTACGATATATTTTTTATAGCTGAAAGTAGAAAATATTGTTTTTTTTCATAATTTTCGTGTTTTTTTTGTTGATAGCGCAAAAAATAAAAAGCGCACAGGTGATCAAATACCCCCAAAAGAAAGCTCTATTTGTGTGAAAAAAAGGAGGTAAATTTCGTTTGGGTACAGCATTGCATGACCGCGCAATTATCATTTGAATTAGTGCAGCGCTGTATAGCAAAAAAAGGCATAAATTACAGTATCTATACCATAGTTTGTAGACGCTATAACGTTCACACAAAGCAATCAATATACACTTATTGGGATTTTTTTACCAAAAACATGGAGCAGAACACATTTTGGCTTAAATTTATAACTAACTTTGAGTTTACGATATATTTTTTATAGCTGTAAAGTAGAAAATATTGGTTTTTTTTCAAAATTTTTGTGTTTTTTTGTTTATAGCGCAAAAAATAAAAAGCGCACAGATGATAAAATACCACCAAAAGAAAGCTTTATTTGTGTGAAAAAAAAGACGTAAATTTCGTTTGGGTACTGCATTGCATGACCGCGCAATTATCATTTGAATTAGTGCAGCGCCAAACAGCAAAAAAAGGCCTGGTCATTAAGGAGGGTAAATCCTCAGGAGCTCAAGTGGTTAAATACCACCAACAGAAAGCTCTAGTTGTGTGAAAAAAAGGTCAAATTTTAGTTTGGGTACAATGTTGTATGAGCGCGCAATTGTCATTCAAAGTGTGAGAGCGCTGAAAGCTGAAAATTGGCCTGGGCAGGAAGAGGGTAAAAGTGCCCGGTATGGAAGCGGTTAAGCACTGAGCTATAGCTACTTGACATTGGGCAAGTGACAGTTGGCCGTTTTTGAAAACAAGGGTCAGTTTGACAGAGTCTATACCTGGTAACCTCCATAGCACAGTAGGGAGAGTGCCCGTCCAAAGAGTGCATGGTCGTAGGTTCGAGGCTTACCTCTGCCAAGCGCGTCTATGTATGTACTGGACATGAGATAAATGGAAGTTACTAAATTTTTTTTTTTTTTGGGCTTTGTTTTTTTTTTTAACATTCATTTTCTCTCATTTTATCCATTTGGAAAGCCTTTCATGGTCCCAGTGTGGGTAAAAGAGTCCAGACTGGAAGTGGTTAACCACTTGAGCTCCTGAGGATTTACCCCCCTTAATGACCAGGCCTTTTTTTGCTGTTTGGCGCTGCACTAATTCAAATGATAATTGCGCGGTCATGCAATGCTGTACCCAAACGAAATTTACCTCCTTTTTTTCACACAAATAGAGCTTTCTTTTGGTGGTATTTTATCACCTGTGCGCTTTTTATTTTTTGCGCTGTAAACAAAAAAAACACAAAAATTAAAAAAAAAACCTATATTTTCTACTTTCAGCTATAAAAAATATATCGTAAACTCAAAGTTAGTCATAAATTTAAGCCAAAATGTATTCTGCTCCATGTTTTTGGTAAAAAAAATCCCAATAAGTGTATATTGATTGCTTTGTGTGAAAGTTATAGAATCTACAAACTATGGTATAGATAATTTGAAATTTACACAGCTTTTACTTTCTGACCGCCCATCACATCTCTTGAGGTGCTAAAATACCAGGATAGAACAAACACCCCCCAAATGACCCCTTTTCGGAAAGCAGACACCCTAAGCTATCTGCTGAAAGACATATTGGCCTTGATTCACTAAGATGTGAGTGTATTAGCAGAGACTGACCATTCAGGCAGAATCCGGTCAATCAATCAGTCGTCTGACCAGCGTCTAGCAAGCTCATTGACGAGCGTCTACTGACTACTTTGCTATCACTAAATGTGGTATCCCGTCTGGCACATTTTTAGGTGCAATACCGGATATGTTCGCTAGATGGCGCACAAGCGCGGGCTTTATTAACATTGGCGTTCTTATGATGGCAAAATAGAATTCTTAGAATGTAATAAATAGTACACCTGTATTAGAAGTTTCTATTTTCTTCTATTTCTTTTCTTGCTGTGTCTCCAAAATGATCAGGAAACTAATGCATTTACTAATGAATGTCATACATTCTGTACTCAAATGTTAAACATTTTCACACTTATATCTCAAATAATTTATATACTTCTAATTTCCCAATATAATTATATATCTTCATTCTCTTTAATCACGTAACTATTCTATGGTAAAGACAAGTGCAGCGCTATAAATGCATGTGATCAATAATGAACGCATGTAAAAACCAAAAAGTGCAAAGAATTGCAACAATGATGTAATATTGTAAATGGTGCTAAAATAAGTTCATAGAATCATTCCTGAATAATGGAATGTCCTTCGTGTGAGAGTACCAACTCAGAGAGTGCCTATGAATGGCACGTGTGGTCTCGTGGATGAATGTTACTTGCGTACTGTTCTTCTGCCAATTAGGAAATGTGCAAGTTTCATGCCGTGTATATTTCATTGTAACTTTTTCTCTTTTAAATCTGTCTCCTTATACAACTTGACCCCCTCCCCCACCCCATCATCACCTGTCCCATATGCAAATCTATGGATCACCGCCCCACTCTTTAACTATCTATTTACTGATCAAGTGAATGTGTCTCATTTTCTATCAGCTACAGCTCAGATCTCACATTATTATACAATTGCTGATTGTATCTCACCACTAGTCTGATTGAATTCACAATTCCTGGTCAGTCCTGTTCCCTGACCTCTAATAACCTTTAGGGCCAGTTCACACTACATGTGTTTCAGTTGCTTTTTCAGCATCACAAACGCACAGAAAGAAGGTTATATGGTTGTCAATGTCATAGTTCACATCAGCGCTTGCATTTTCAATGCATTGCAGGTGCTGTAAATAAAGTTGACCACGCTGCATTGTTTCTGCACAGAACTGTACTGGAACACATTGAAACGTCCTTGAATGTACTAAAACGCACATGTCCCTAACTACATTGAATACAAAGAAAATAGAAAAAAATAAGTGGAAGGGATACAAAAATGCAATGTAAACATGTCCAAAACGCATCCAAAATGTACTGGAACACACTAAACATGCATGCCAAAAGGGCATGAAAAAAACCCATCAGGAACACATCTAGACTGTTTCTATAGTGTGAACCAGCCCTTAGGACTTGTTCACACCATTGGTGGTGCAAAAACGCATGCAAGAACACACATTTTCCAGCACAGCAAAGAAATGCAATGCCCTATGTAGATGTGCGCAGGTACCATGATGAAAACGTTGTTGCACCTACACACGTCTATTAAAAACAGCCCCATTCACAGCCACAAATACGCATGGCACCACACTACTGTGCGGTTAGGTGCGACACACTTGGAAAATAACATAAAAATAAGCCAACATGGCTAAAACATATCTTGAAAATATGGGGACTCTGATATCCGGCGACAGTCCGTTCACGAACGAGAAGCAATTCTGCACCCCTAAAACCAACATAGAGGAAAGGGATGGTCAAATTGCTGTGCTGCTTCCAAACCACCTCTGGCATGCCAGGGTCATTATGCAGGTCCTCGATGCCAATTCTTGCCTGCGGCCACAAAATATCCACTGGCCACAAGTGAAGGTGAGTGGAGGACGTGAAGGTGGATTTCTACCAGCTTCAACCGCAAGCAGTACCACTCCTGAAAAATGAGAACAAATAATCATTGACACGTCATCATGACAGTCAATTCTCAGTGCAGGCTATCTAGAGTGTCTTTCATTTTTAACCATTTCAAGAGTTCAAGGAAACATTCTTGGAGCATCTACTGTGTTTGGAAAGGCCAAAGGTCCCCCCCCTCCCCCAGGCACACTAATGCTTATGCAGGCCATAGACGGGGAGAAAAACAGCAGATTTTTCTTTTAAAAAATGAAAAATCGGTTGTTCAAGCGGCCGATGTTACTAGCAATGGTAAAAAAAAAAAATCGGCCGATTTTCATCCCGTCTACAGCCGGCAAAAAGTGTCCCTGCAGAGAGCTCCGCTATTTCTTTGACAGTTCTTTGACATTTATAGCGGTTGCAACAATGTATTTGTATCCATTTCGGATACAGATGTTTTTAATCGGAAACAAATAGATACAATGTTGCAACCGCTGTAAATGTCAAGGAACTGTCAAAGAAATAGCGGAGCTCTCTGCAGGGACACTTTTTGCCATACTGGGATTCCTCTCGTTTTTCATCCTTCTTCTTCCTCTTCTTCTTCTTCTTCATCATCATCCTCTTCTACTTCTTCTTCATCATCATCCTCTTCTTCTTCATCATCATCCTCTTCTTCTTCTTCATCATCATCCTCTTCTTCATCATCCTCTTCTTCTTCATCATCTTCATCATCCTCTTCTTCCTCTTCATCATCTTCTTCTTCTTCATCATCATCCTCATCATCTTCTTCATCATCATCCTCTTCTTCTTCTTCATCATCATCATCCTCTTCTTCTTCTTCTTCTTCTTCATCATCATCATCCTCTTCTTCTTCCTCTTCATCATCTTCTTCTTCTTCATCATCATCATCCTCATCATCTTCTTCATCATCATCCTCTTCTTCATCATCATCATCCTCTTCTTCTTCTTCTTCTTCTTCATCATCATCCTCTTCTTCTTCATCATCATCATCATCCTCTTCTTCTTCTTCTTCATCATCATCATCATCATCATCCTCTTCTTCTTCATCATCCTCTTCTTCTTCTTCTTCACCATCATCCTCTTCTTCTTCTTCTTCTTCTTCTTCTTCTTCTTCTTCTTCTTCTTCTTCATCATCATCCTCATCATCCTCTTCTTCTTCCTCTTCATCATCTTCTTCTTCTTCATCATCATCATCCTCATCATCTTCTTCATCATCATCCTCTTCTTCATCATCATCATCCTCTTCTTCTTCATCATCCTCTTCTTCTTCTTCTTCACCATCATCCTCTTCTTCTTCTTCTTCTTCTTCTTCTTCTTCTTCATCATCATCCTCATCATCCTCTTCTTCTTCCTCTTCATCATCTTCTTCTTCTTCATCATCATCATCCTCATCATCTTCTTCATCATCATCCTCTTCTTCATCATCATCATCCTCTTCTTCTTCTTCTTCATCATCATCATCCTCTTCTTCTTCATCATCATCTTCATCATCATCATCCTCTTCATCATCATCCTCTTCATCATCATCCTCTTCTTCATCATCTTCTTCATCATCCTCTTCTTCTTTTTCTTCTTTTTGTCTTCCTCTTGCAGGTCACTGCTCATGTGCAGATTTTTTATCAGTAAAAAATCGGCCGATTTGCCCATCATTGCCGCGAAAATCGGCCGATCGGCAAATTCGGCCGTTTTTTTCCAACTTTACCGAAAAAAAAAATCTGCCAAAATACCGAAAGACGGCCGAACAAATAGCCCACTAACGATCCGAAAATCGGCCGATTTTCGACCCACCTATGGCCTGCATAAGATATGGTGTGGCCCTAGGGTCAATGTGTGTTTAGAATACTTCCAAAATGCACATACAAAAACACTCCATCCAAATGCATGTTGCATTTCTATAGCATGTTAAACAGAAGAATAACGCACTTACATAATGTTAACATGCGCAAGTAAAAATAGA
This sequence comes from Staurois parvus, assembly GCF_062004578.1. Taxonomy (NCBI): domain Eukaryota; kingdom Metazoa; phylum Chordata; class Amphibia; order Anura; family Ranidae; genus Staurois; species Staurois parvus. The sequence continues at coordinate 4,456,478 of NW_028318368.1, forward strand.
CAAAATCCACATCCTTTTATTCTGGCTTCACATACACGCATTGTGGTCTAACACCGCACTCCTGGGCAAATCACATGCAATTTGTGTGCGTTGCAATTAGAGACAAACATTTTGCACACCTCAAATTGCACCGCATCCGGGCCAAAAATGTGCAGGACCCTTTTTCAGGGTATGCACATGGGTGTGAATAGGCATGCCATCCAATTTGGCAAATCGCAATACGCTTTGTGTACCAATTTTGGTGTGTTGGTAACTTCACCTAGAAAGCCGCAGCAGGTGGCATGAAGGGGTTGCGGTTGTGATGCGGTGCAGCGCTTGCACAGAAAACACTGCAAATTTCACATCGCATCTGTGTGACACCAGAATGTGCCAATATGTGGCTTGACAAAGCACAGTGGTCAGTGCAGATTATTTTCAATCCATGTTTTTTACACTTTTCATTCACTGGTTTAACTCAGGTGATCGTTAATCCCAATTATCTCCGGAGATCACATGCAGCCCCTCAACCATCTACACATATCTCTGGAAATCTATACAGATCTCCTTGAAAAAATGTCTCCTCTCTTCTTCGGAAAACAATTGTCCTCCACCTCATAAACAGGGGGACAGAGAAGACTTCTCCTTGATAACTAAAATCAGATTAATTATCTGTGCTTAATAAACATACACCAATACTGCAAATGCATTGTACTGTCCAAGGCATTGCACACTAATGCATTGCACACTAGAAATGTCAAATGCGTTAGTGTGTACAGTGCATGAGTGTAAAATGCTTTAGTGCACACTGCAGTGTACAACGCATTGCACACTGTAATACACTGTACAATGTAATACCGTGTACACCCACACATTGTACAATGTAATACCGTGTACACCCACACATTGTAGACTAATGCACTGTACACTATCATGTAGGATGGAGCTACGCATTGCACACTGTGATACCGTGTACACCCACACATTGTAGACTGTAATGCACTGTACACTGTCATGCAGGATGGAGCAACGCATTGCCCACTGTGATACCGTGTACACCCACACATTGTAGACTGTAATGCACTGTACACTGTCATGCAGGATAGAGCAACGCATTGCACACTGTGATACCGTGTACACCCACACATTGTAGACTGTAATGCACTGTACACTGTCATGCAGGATAGAGCTACGCATTGCCCACTGTGATACCGTGTACACCCACACATTGTAGACTGTAATGCACTGTACACTGTCATGCAGGATAGAGCTACGCATTGCACACTGTGATACCGTGTACACCCACACATTGTAGACTGTAATGCACTGTACACTGTCATGCAGGCTGGAGCTACGCATTGCACACTGTGATACGCTGTCCACTGTCATGCAGAATCCAGCAACGCATTGCACACTGTAATACCATGTACACCAACACATTGTAGAATGTAATGCATTATACGCAGTATACATGTCCAGATATTCAAAGATTAGCCATGAAGGCCTAGCTGGTTTCCTATTTGGTGACCGCAGATAGCCGAATAACGCTACACTGCATCCAGGCAGCTCTGGGAGGGTGTCATATGACATCCTGGCAGAACGCGCTCTCCGTGATTGCTGTGTCCTAAGGACACAGCTGATCACGTGATGTGGTGAAGGCCAATCACAGCGGCTTTTTACCATGTGATCAGCCATGTCCAATGACACGCTGATCACCGGGAAATGCATTTGCCGGGTCTTGGCTGCACTTTCATCACGCTGTCAGAATGTGTGGAAAGTACTGCCGAGAACCAGCAGTTATCAAAGCAGGGGTCGGCCCCGATGATCAGTGCCCACCAGCGCCACCCAACAGTTCCGCCCACCTGTGGCCAGCAGTGCCGCCCACCAGTGCTGCCTCATCAACGCACATCAGTGTTGCTAAATTACCAGTTTACCAAATGTTATAATATAAACAGACTTTTATTCATTATGAGCTATTTTGTGGTTTATCGAGCAAAGAGTAAAACTCACAGCAGCAAGTCAATACCACCCAAAGAAAGCTCTATTTGTCTGAAAAAACTGATATAAATTTAAGATGGGTACAATGTGGCATGACCGCACAATTGTCATTGAAAGTGTAACAGTGCAGAAAGATGAAAATTGGCCAGGACAGGAAGGGGGTAGGAGTACCCAGTAGGCAAGTGGTTAATATCATTGACCCATCAATACCCAGGAGCTAATGTGCAGATAAGTAGCATGTGCACCAAGTGAGATTCTGCTAGGCCCCACCCACAAAATTACAATTACCTGTCCCTCACATGTTATAAACATATTTGCAATGGCCACACTTACTTTACATATAAGGATCATCTCCTCAGTTGAGAACTGTGCTCTCGCCATGTCCAAATGCCAATAAAGTTATCAAAATTTTCAACCAACACAAAACCTCCATCCACTTACACTCCCCACAACCACTTCCGGGTGCGCGCGCACGTGATGACGGACTTCCAGGATAGCCGTTCATGCGCCATGCGGACACCTGTTTGGTGCTTATTTGTTTGCAATCGCACATTTCTATGCACGGCTATGATAGCTTTCGCGAATGTGTGTTTCTTATTGATTTGTTTTTTTTAACCTTAGCTAATATTTGTTGCCAAAGGCCAAAAATCAACAAAGTGTGGACGATTTTATTACTGTAAATCGAATTGTAGAAAACTTGTAGCTGGCTGCACAGTGAATGTGACATTCATTAGTACAGAACAATATTGTGGTGCAAGTGGGTTTTCTTTTTTTTTTGGTTTTGAAAAAGCCAGTTTACACACACTTGCATATTCACACTCATATAATCTGCTCAAATGTAGCTTGTAAAAGTATACAAAGTAACTATTAAGGTTGTTCATATATTGAACATAAAATAAACACAAAAACATCGGTCAAACATTTATTGATCAAATATATCTTCATTTATTTGGTCAGCAGGAACAAGTAGGTATAGTCAATATCTTGGTGAGTCACAAAAAGAATAGGATTGATGTGGCAAAAATAAAACACTCCTGCTCATAAGAGCTTACAATCTAAAGATACTTCTAATGAACTGTGTGTGCTCAGGTTATAGCAGGAAACGAAGGGGAAGAGGAATCAAGTAACATTTTCGTGCACATAAGATTTACTTACACAATCACGTAGTATAAAGATCCATTCACAAAAAAAAGTCTACAGATCAAAATATCAAGAAAACAAAGCATGTGAAAAAAAACCCTCCCACCTCTACAAATCCCCTCCCACCTCTACAAATCCCCTACACATACATTTGTCAGCAGGTTTGTCAGAAAAATGCATTGGAGTCTAAATAAGCAAGCAAAATTAAAACAAGAGCAGATTTTAAACAAAACGATTGACATGTGTGAGGCTTTCAATGCAAAGAGAAAAAACACAATCATTGTGCAATAACACACAAACACACTTTACAAGGCCAAAAATATGCAAACATTTCCAGCCCACTTCCAAACACAGCCTGAGTGGTGTCTGGGGCAATTCAGCACAAAATCTCTTCTTCCCCCAAACCACTACAAGCAAGGACTTAGTCACAAACCACCCGGCCTAGTAACAGGCCAAATCACTCCCTACTGCACGTCTTTATATAAGCTAGGTTGTATTTGGAGCGTGCCAAACAAGGCCCCACACCCAATGAAGCCTCACCCACCACTGACCTTAAGTTGGTCAGTGAAAGTGTTTTCACCTGATGAATCCGCTTCCTACCTGCATTAACCCTTGGTATACAGGCCCCACAAATCAGAAAGATATATACAGTGAAATGTACGTGTGCAGCATACAACAGAACATTGAGCAGGGATGTGAAAGGGAACCCCAATTGGAACCTTTATTGCTACTATGGTCACAATTCCCTCCAGATTCTCACATGAGTTAAGACAGTCACATGACCACATCTTGTATGCGATATTGAAAATGACAAATCGATTTGACTAGTATGGTGAATTTCCCATCAATTGGCGAAACACTCCAGAAATCAAACATCACCAAACATTACACTCTGGGCAAAGCGGATTTACAAATCATGCGACTTACAGTAATGTTGACCATTTCAATGCAATTTTCAAAGACATCTGACACAGATCTCTATGCAAATTGCCACTAAAGTAGAACATGTACTACTTAAGAAATCAGTGTTTGAAACACACCCATATGGTCGCTCTAATACAGTGTTTCTCAACTCCAGTCCTCCTGGACCCCCAACAGGTCATGTTTTCAGGATTTCCCTCAGATGAAACAGCTGTGGTAATTACTAAGGCAGTGAAACTGATCAAATCACCTGTGCAAAATAATGGAAATCCTGAAAACATGACCTGTTGGGGGTCCATGAGGACTGGAGTTGAGAAACACTGCTCTAATAGCAGACAATAGGGTGCGACTTTGCAGACGATTTACAACTTGCATGCTGTGCAAATCACATGCCAAGTCCCACTCAATGTGCACGCTATTGTATCGTTCATATTGTTGTGGTTCAAACTTGGTCGTAGCCGCAAGTAATAATAGAGTAATGAATACACTACTTTTCATGCAATTTGCTGAGAGATCGGTGTCGGATGTCTTGCAAATTGCACTTGAAATCACCATGTACCCCGACTTTGAAATCATGCAACTTCTATGCAAGTCACATGATGTGACTGTGGTGTCAATAACACCACTTAGAAATCTGCTTTAATGTGACCGGGTGGCCCCCAGTAACATTGTTTGGGATTGCCATGCAATTGGCATGACAGGCGACTTGCAAATCGTAGACCAAGTCGCACCCTATTGGCCACTGTAGGCTCTGTTCACATCCAATTGGATTGTGAACTCGTGCAACTTCACTGTAAGTTGGGCAATTGCCGCATCGGATTAGATGTGACAGTGGTGTTGGCCCCCAGTAACATTGGGTGCAATTTGCCATGCAAAGAGCAAGCTGCTGGCCATGCCAATCACATGACAAGTCGCATCCAGGGTGTGCAATTTCAGGAGTGATTTGTGCATTGACATCGTACCTGATATTGGATATAATGAATGTGAATGTGAGTGTATTAACATACGCCATTTGTTGCAGCGAGAGTTCAAAGGTATTTGAGAATTGTGGCCAATTATTAGCAATTTAACACAATTGAAAACACAACTAGTTAGTAATTCTCTAGAAAACACAGTAAAATTGGCAACTTAAAGAGTAATTTTCAATTGCATATAGTGTGAGCGAAGCAGGAAAATCAACAAAGGAAATAAATCTTTGAAGGCGTGCGGTACCTGCCTGCTGGGATACGGGTCTGCTATGCATTTGGGGGAAAAATGCACGCCAGGATTTGTGACAAGTTTGATGTGTGGATTCACCAACCAAGTCTTTTCTCTCTCGCTCACTCTTCTGAATGTCTCTCTTTATCACTCTTCAGTATGTATATCTCGCTCACTCTTCTTCGTCTCACTGGCTCGCTCTTCTCTCTCTCTGTCAGCTCTTTGCTTGCCAAATCCTTCACAAAAGTGGGTGGAGTGTAAACCATCCTTATCAAATCTATTAGTAGTCCAGGCCCTTACTTTATCCCATTGTATGACATTCACATAAGGTGTAGCTTTGAAGGTGTTTCAACAGACAAGGCCTCATTCTAATTCACATTTTAGGGATCATTTAGACAGAAAGCAAAGATGTTGCCAGAACATCTATTTGAAGACAGCCACACATGGAGATCATGCTACTTCCTTGGCGTGGTTGGGATTCAAACCGACAACCCTAGAGTTGTGAGGCAGTAGTGCTAACCACTAATCCACGGAGCTACATTGCTAATCCAGCCTGTATTTCTGTGCTGTGAATCAATCCTAAATCCCTGGGCAAGGTCAGTGTAACTACCAGATATCTCCAATGTGACACAAATGTTATGCTATGTTACCAATTCAGATGTATGTTGGTTCTATGTATCCCAATACAAAGGATTGCAATACTAATACAGGCGTACCTCGGTTTACCAACGCCTCAGGGAACGTCATATTTGGGGTACAAATGCCAAACCATTTCAGTTCATTGTTCTGTTTACAAATGTTTGAATAATTTGGTACGGGCACGTGGCCTGGTATGGTTCAGGAAGGGGGGGGGGGGGGCGCTCGCTCGTCCCCCCCCCCCCTTTCCTGACCTGCCGGGCTGCATGCTCGGATAAGTATGTGTTATGGATTTTGGGGGGTACCCCATGCTGTTTTTTATACCCCTTAACATCCATACGAGACCCGAAGGGCTTAGTATGGATGGGAGGGGGGACCCCACGCCGGTTATTTAAAACACTGTTTATAATGCCCTGCAATACTTTGACATTCAACTGTCAGTGGGGAACTCCGCCGACAGCTGAAACATGAGCGCTGCATTGGTTTTCACTACTAAAATGCCGCATGAGTTGATAACATATCATGCGGGATTGTAGGAGCAACAGCCATGTGTTAATGTTTCAGCTGTCAGCGGGGTTCCCCACTGACAGCTGAATGTAAAATAATTCCCTTTATTGCAGAAATAATAAAAAAAAAGCATGGGGTCCCCCCTCCCATCTGTACCAAGCCCTTCGGATCTGGTATGGATATTAAGGGGGAACTCCATGCTGAAATTTAAAAAAAAACAGCGTGGGTCCCCCTCAATACCCATACCAGACCCTTATCCGAGCATGCAGCCCGGCAGGTCAGAAAAGGGGGGGGACCCTGTACTGTGTTTTTTTTACACCACACTTTTTTTTTTGTGAAGGAGTCTGCGGGAGCCTCCTTCACGTAGGGGGCGGGATCTGGGGGCCCCCTTGTTAAAGGGGGCTTCCAGATTCTGATAAGCCCCCCGCCCGCAGACCCCCACAACCACCAGCCAGGGTTGTGGGGAAGAGGCCCTTGTCCTCATCAACATGGGGACAAGGTGCTTTGGGGGGGGAGCCCCCCCTGCCCCAAAGCACCCCCCCATGTTGAGGGCATGTGGCCTGGTATGGTTCAGGTTTTCTGACCTGCCGGGCTGCATGCTCGGATAAGGGTCTGGTATGGATATTGAGGGGGACCCACGCTGTTTTTTTTTTAAATTTCAGCGTGGAGTTCCCCCTTAATATCCATACCAGACCTGAAGGGCTTGGTAAGGATGAGAGGGGGGACCCACGCTGTTTTTTTTTTTTTTTTTTTTTTTTTTTATTGCGGACCTTTATTTTTACATTCAGCTGTCAAAATAAATATTATCTAGACCTTTGAAATAAGTAAAATCATTACAGAAATAATTATAAAGTATAAGAAACAAAAATAGAATCACTAGAACTAAGGAAATCAAATTAGATTACATGAAGATATGCCGAGTGCTGTTTATTAAACACAATAGACGCGAGCGAGTGCCGGCTGTCAGAGGAATCCACAGTAAGATTCACTATTAGGCAGTGGCTAAAAAGCAAACGCCCATGGCAGAAGTCTAAAATGTGTTCTGCACATGCTCAGTTGTATCTGCCAAAGACACTGCACGGGCGTCTAGATTTTTACTGTGTCGATTTCCTTCAAAAAAACGATTTTTAACACATTCTTAATTTTTTTGGAAATAGCAGATATTGTTTAAAGTGAAGTCCTGATATTTGGCAAAGCAAATTTCTAAGTGAACATGTCTCTGCAGTGATTTTTCATGGTGTTAGACTTGCTTCTTAGCAAGTCTGCTTTGTGAGTCTGATTCCGGGCGTGTGTCTTTTTGTGAATTAGATTGGACATCTGCTTATGGGCTCTGGTCAATAGTGAATTAGGCTGGCCATACATTATACAATTATCTGCAGATTTTTGGTTTAGATTTACCAAAAACCATATAATATGAGGTCAAACCTAAACAACACTTTCAGTTGTATCCAATTAGGCAGGCCCTTGCACTACATAGTTGAAGGTAAATCTAAAGGAAATTGGGCAGAAAATCTGCAGATAATTGTATAATGTATGGCCAGCCTTAGGTTGCAGGGTAAAAAATAGACAGACACCCATGAAAATTGGGCTTAAGCCCATGAATATGCGCCCACGCCCAATAGTGAATCAGGGCCAATATGTCTTTCAGCAGATAGCTTAGGGTGACTGCTTTCCGAAAAGGGGTCATTTGGGGGTGTTTGTTCTATCCTGGTATTTTAGCACCTCAAGAGATGTGATGGGCGGTCAGAAAGTAAAAGCTGTGTAAATTTCAAATTATCTATACCATAGTTTGTAGACCCTATAACTTTCACACAAAGCAATCAATATACACTTATTGGGATTTTTTTTACCAAAAACATGGAGCAGAATACATTTTGGCTTAAATTTATGACTAACTTTGAGTTTACGATATATTTTTTATAGCTGAAAGTAGAAAATATTGTTTTTTTTCATAATTTTCGTGTTTTTTTTGTTGATAGCGCAAAAAATAAAAAGCGCACAGGTGATCAAATACCCCCAAAAGAAAGCTCTATTTGTGTGAAAAAAAGGAGGTAAATTTCGTTTGGGTACAGCATTGCATGACCGCGCAATTATCATTTGAATTAGTGCAGCGCTGTATAGCAAAAAAAGGCATAAATTACAGTATCTATACCATAGTTTGTAGACGCTATAACGTTCACACAAAGCAATCAATATACACTTATTGGGATTTTTTTACCAAAAACATGGAGCAGAACACATTTTGGCTTAAATTTATAACTAACTTTGAGTTTACGATATATTTTTTATAGCTGTAAAGTAGAAAATATTGGTTTTTTTTCAAAATTTTTGTGTTTTTTTGTTTATAGCGCAAAAAATAAAAAGCGCACAGATGATAAAATACCACCAAAAGAAAGCTTTATTTGTGTGAAAAAAAAGACGTAAATTTCGTTTGGGTACTGCATTGCATGACCGCGCAATTATCATTTGAATTAGTGCAGCGCCAAACAGCAAAAAAAGGCCTGGTCATTAAGGAGGGTAAATCCTCAGGAGCTCAAGTGGTTAAATACCACCAACAGAAAGCTCTAGTTGTGTGAAAAAAAGGTCAAATTTTAGTTTGGGTACAATGTTGTATGAGCGCGCAATTGTCATTCAAAGTGTGAGAGCGCTGAAAGCTGAAAATTGGCCTGGGCAGGAAGAGGGTAAAAGTGCCCGGTATGGAAGCGGTTAAGCACTGAGCTATAGCTACTTGACATTGGGCAAGTGACAGTTGGCCGTTTTTGAAAACAAGGGTCAGTTTGACAGAGTCTATACCTGGTAACCTCCATAGCACAGTAGGGAGAGTGCCCGTCCAAAGAGTGCATGGTCGTAGGTTCGAGGCTTACCTCTGCCAAGCGCGTCTATGTATGTACTGGACATGAGATAAATGGAAGTTACTAAATTTTTTTTTTTTTTGGGCTTTGTTTTTTTTTTTAACATTCATTTTCTCTCATTTTATCCATTTGGAAAGCCTTTCATGGTCCCAGTGTGGGTAAAAGAGTCCAGACTGGAAGTGGTTAACCACTTGAGCTCCTGAGGATTTACCCCCCTTAATGACCAGGCCTTTTTTTGCTGTTTGGCGCTGCACTAATTCAAATGATAATTGCGCGGTCATGCAATGCTGTACCCAAACGAAATTTACCTCCTTTTTTTCACACAAATAGAGCTTTCTTTTGGTGGTATTTTATCACCTGTGCGCTTTTTATTTTTTGCGCTGTAAACAAAAAAAACACAAAAATTAAAAAAAAAACCTATATTTTCTACTTTCAGCTATAAAAAATATATCGTAAACTCAAAGTTAGTCATAAATTTAAGCCAAAATGTATTCTGCTCCATGTTTTTGGTAAAAAAAATCCCAATAAGTGTATATTGATTGCTTTGTGTGAAAGTTATAGAATCTACAAACTATGGTATAGATAATTTGAAATTTACACAGCTTTTACTTTCTGACCGCCCATCACATCTCTTGAGGTGCTAAAATACCAGGATAGAACAAACACCCCCCAAATGACCCCTTTTCGGAAAGCAGACACCCTAAGCTATCTGCTGAAAGACATATTGGCCTTGATTCACTAAGATGTGAGTGTATTAGCAGAGACTGACCATTCAGGCAGAATCCGGTCAATCAATCAGTCGTCTGACCAGCGTCTAGCAAGCTCATTGACGAGCGTCTACTGACTACTTTGCTATCACTAAATGTGGTATCCCGTCTGGCACATTTTTAGGTGCAATACCGGATATGTTCGCTAGATGGCGCACAAGCGCGGGCTTTATTAACATTGGCGTTCTTATGATGGCAAAATAGAATTCTTAGAATGTAATAAATAGTACACCTGTATTAGAAGTTTCTATTTTCTTCTATTTCTTTTCTTGCTGTGTCTCCAAAATGATCAGGAAACTAATGCATTTACTAATGAATGTCATACATTCTGTACTCAAATGTTAAACATTTTCACACTTATATCTCAAATAATTTATATACTTCTAATTTCCCAATATAATTATATATCTTCATTCTCTTTAATCACGTAACTATTCTATGGTAAAGACAAGTGCAGCGCTATAAATGCATGTGATCAATAATGAACGCATGTAAAAACCAAAAAGTGCAAAGAATTGCAACAATGATGTAATATTGTAAATGGTGCTAAAATAAGTTCATAGAATCATTCCTGAATAATGGAATGTCCTTCGTGTGAGAGTACCAACTCAGAGAGTGCCTATGAATGGCACGTGTGGTCTCGTGGATGAATGTTACTTGCGTACTGTTCTTCTGCCAATTAGGAAATGTGCAAGTTTCATGCCGTGTATATTTCATTGTAACTTTTTCTCTTTTAAATCTGTCTCCTTATACAACTTGACCCCCTCCCCCACCCCATCATCACCTGTCCCATATGCAAATCTATGGATCACCGCCCCACTCTTTAACTATCTATTTACTGATCAAGTGAATGTGTCTCATTTTCTATCAGCTACAGCTCAGATCTCACATTATTATACAATTGCTGATTGTATCTCACCACTAGTCTGATTGAATTCACAATTCCTGGTCAGTCCTGTTCCCTGACCTCTAATAACCTTTAGGGCCAGTTCACACTACATGTGTTTCAGTTGCTTTTTCAGCATCACAAACGCACAGAAAGAAGGTTATATGGTTGTCAATGTCATAGTTCACATCAGCGCTTGCATTTTCAATGCATTGCAGGTGCTGTAAATAAAGTTGACCACGCTGCATTGTTTCTGCACAGAACTGTACTGGAACACATTGAAACGTCCTTGAATGTACTAAAACGCACATGTCCCTAACTACATTGAATACAAAGAAAATAGAAAAAAATAAGTGGAAGGGATACAAAAATGCAATGTAAACATGTCCAAAACGCATCCAAAATGTACTGGAACACACTAAACATGCATGCCAAAAGGGCATGAAAAAAACCCATCAGGAACACATCTAGACTGTTTCTATAGTGTGAACCAGCCCTTAGGACTTGTTCACACCATTGGTGGTGCAAAAACGCATGCAAGAACACACATTTTCCAGCACAGCAAAGAAATGCAATGCCCTATGTAGATGTGCGCAGGTACCATGATGAAAACGTTGTTGCACCTACACACGTCTATTAAAAACAGCCCCATTCACAGCCACAAATACGCATGGCACCACACTACTGTGCGGTTAGGTGCGACACACTTGGAAAATAACATAAAAATAAGCCAACATGGCTAAAACATATCTTGAAAATATGGGGACTCTGATATCCGGCGACAGTCCGTTCACGAACGAGAAGCAATTCTGCACCCCTAAAACCAACATAGAGGAAAGGGATGGTCAAATTGCTGTGCTGCTTCCAAACCACCTCTGGCATGCCAGGGTCATTATGCAGGTCCTCGATGCCAATTCTTGCCTGCGGCCACAAAATATCCACTGGCCACAAGTGAAGGTGAGTGGAGGACGTGAAGGTGGATTTCTACCAGCTTCAACCGCAAGCAGTACCACTCCTGAAAAATGAGAACAAATAATCATTGACACGTCATCATGACAGTCAATTCTCAGTGCAGGCTATCTAGAGTGTCTTTCATTTTTAACCATTTCAAGAGTTCAAGGAAACATTCTTGGAGCATCTACTGTGTTTGGAAAGGCCAAAGGTCCCCCCCCTCCCCCAGGCACACTAATGCTTATGCAGGCCATAGACGGGGAGAAAAACAGCCGATTTTTCTTTTAAAAAATGAAAAATCGGTTGTTCAAGCGGCCGATGTTACTAGCAATGGTAAAAAAAAAAAAATCGGCCGATTTTCATCCCGTCTACAGCCGGCAAAAAGTGTCCCTGCAGAGAGCTCCGCTATTTCTTTGACAGTTCTTTGACATTTATAGCGGTTGCAACAATGTATTTGTATCCATTTCGGATACAGATGTTTTTAATCGGAAACAAATAGATACAATGTTGCAACCGCTGTAAATGTCAAGGAACTGTCAAAGAAATAGCGGAGCTCTCTGCAGGGACACTTTTTGCCATACTGGGATTCCTCTCATTTTTCATCCTTCTTCTTCCTCTTCTTCTTCTTCTTCATCATCATCCTCTTCTACTTCTTCTTCATCATCATCCTCTTCTTCTTCATCATCATCCTCTTCTTCTTCTTCATCATCATCCTCTTCTTCATCATCCTCTTCTTCTTCATCATCTTCATCATCCTCTTCTTCCTCTTCATCATCTTCTTCTTCATCATCATCATCATCCTCATCATCTTCTTCATCATCATCCTCTTCTTCTTCTTCATCATCATCCTCTTCTTCTTCTTCTTCTTCTTCATCATCATCATCCTCTTCTTCTTCCTCTTCATCATCTTCTTCTTCTTCTTCTTCTTCTTCATCATCATCATCCTCATCATCTTCTTCATCATCATCCTCTTCTTCATCATCATCATCCTCTTCTTCTTCTTCTTCTTCATCATCATCCTCTTCTTCTTCATCATCATCATCATCCTCTTCTTCTTCTTCTTCATCATCATCATCATCCTCTTCTTCTTCATCATCCTTTTCTTCTTCTTCTTCACCATCATCCTCTTCTTCTTCATCCTCTTCTTCTTCTTCATCATCATCATCCTCTTCTTCTTCATCATCATCTTCATCATCATCCTCTTCTTCATCGTCTTCTTCTTCATCATCATCACCCTCTGCATCATCATCCTCTTCTTCATCATCATCATCCTTTTCATCATCATCATCATCATCATCCTCTTCTTCTTCTTCATCATCATCCTCTTCTTCTTCATCATCCTCTTCTTCATCACCCTCTTCTTCTTCATCATCTTCTTCATCATCATCATCCTCTTCTTCTTCTTCTTCTTCATCATCATCCTCCTCTTCATCATCTTCTTCTTCTTCATCATCATCATCATCCTCTTCATCATCATCCTCTTCTTCATCATCTTCTTCATCATCCTCTTCTTCTTTTTCTTCTTTTTGTCTTCCTCTTGCAGGTCACTGCTCATGTGCAGATTTTTTATCAGTAAAAAATCGGCCGATTTGCCCATCATTGCCGCGAAAATCGGCCGATCGGCAAATTCGGCCGTTTTTTTCCAACTTTACCGAAAAAAAAAATCTGCCAAAATACCGAAAGACGGCCGAACAAATAGCCCACTAACGATCCGAAAATCGGCCGATTTTCGACCCACCTATGGCCTGCATAAGATATGGTGTGGCCCTAGGGTCAATGTGTGTTTAGAATACTTCCAAAATGCACATACAAAAACACTCCATCCAAATGCATGTTGCATTTCTATAGCATGTTAAACAGAAGAATAACGCACTTACATAATGTTAACATGCGCAAGTAAAAATAGACAAAATCCACATCCTTTTATTCTGGCTTCACATACATGCATTGTGGTCTAACACCGCACTCCTGGGCAAATCACATGCAATTTGTGTGCGTTGCAATTAGAGACAAACATTTTGCACACCTCAAATTTCACCGCATCCGGGCCAAAAATGTGCAGGACCCTTTTTCAGGGTATGCACATGGGTGTGAATAGGCATGCCATCCAATTTGGCAAATCGCAATACGCTTTGTGTACCAATTTTGGTGTGTTGGTAACTTCACCTAGAAAGCCGCAGCAGGTGGCATGAAGGGGTTGCGGTTGTGATGCGGTGCAGCGCTTGCACAGAAAACACTGCAAATTTCACATCGCATCTGTGTGACACCAGAATGTGCCAATATGTGGCTTGACAAAGCACAGTGGTCAGTGCAGATTATTTTCAATCCATGTTTTTTACACTTTTCATTCACTGGTTTAACTCAGGTGATCGTTAATCCCAATTATCTCCGGAGATCACATGCAGCCCCTCAACCATCTACACATATCTCTGGAAATCTATACAGATCTCCTTGAAAAAATGTCTCCTCTCTTCTTCGGAAAACAATTGTCCTCCACCTCATAAACAGGGGGACAGAGAAGACTTCTCCTTGATAACTAAAATCAGATTAATTATCTGTGCTTAATAAACATACACCAATACTGCAAATGCATTGTACTGTCCAAGGCATTGCACACTAGAAATGTCAAATGCGTTAGTGTGTACAGTGCATGAGTGTAAAATGCTTTAGTGCACACTGCAGTGTACAACGCATTGCACACTGTAATACACTGTACAATGTAATACCGTGTACACCCACACATTGTACAATGTAATACCGTGTACACCCACACATTGTAGACTAATGCACTGTACACTATCATGTAGGATGGAGCTACGCATTGCACACTGTGATACCGTGTACACCCACACATTGTAGACTGTAATGCACTGTACACTGTCATGCAGGATGGAGCAACGCATTGCCCACTGTGATACCGTGTACACCCACACATTGTAGACTGTAATGCACTGTACACTGTCATGCAGGATAGAGCAACGCATTGCACACTGTGATACCGTGTACACCCACACATTGTAGACTGTAATGCACTGTACACTGTCATGCAGGATAGAGCTACGCATTGCCCACTGTGATACCGTGTACACCCACACATTGTAGACTGTAATGCACTGTACACTGTCATGCAGGATAGAGCTACGCATTGCACACTGTGATACCGTGTACACCCACACATTGTAGACTGTAATGCACTGTACACTGTCATGCAGGCTGGAGCTACGCATTGCACACTGTGATACGCTGTCCACTGTCATGCAGAATCCAGCAACGCATTGCACACTGTAATACCATGTACACCAACACATTGTAGAATGTAATGCATTATACGCAGTATACATGTCCAGATATTCAAAGATTAGCCATGAAGGCCTAGCTGGTTTCCTATTTGGTGACCGCAGATAGCCGAATAACGCTACACTGCATCCAGGCAGCTCTGGGAGGGTGTCATATGACATCCTGGCAGAACGCGCTCTCCGTGATTGCTGTGTCCTAAGGACACAGCTGATCACGTGATGTGGTGAAGGCCAATCACAGCGGCTTTTTACCATGTGATCAGCCATGTCCAATGACACGCTGATCACCGGGAAATGCATTTGCCGGGTCTTGGCTGCACTTTCATCACGCTGTCAGAATGTGTGGAAAGTACTGCCGAGAACCAGCAGTTATCAAAGCAGGGGTCGGCCCCGATGATCAGTGCCCACCAGCGCCACCCAACAGTTCCGCCCACCTGTGGCCAGCAGTGCCGCCCACCAGTGCTGCCTCATCAACGCACATCAGTGTTGCTAAATTACCAGTTTACCAAATGTTATAATATAAACAGACTTTTATTCATTATGAGCTATTTTGTGGTTTATCGAGCAAAAAGTAAAACTCACAGCAGCAAGTCAATACCACCCAAAGAAAGCTCTATTTGTCTGAAAAAACTGATATAAATTTAAGATGGGTACAATGTGGCATGACCGCACAATTGTCATTCAAAGTGTAACAGTGCAGAAAGATGAAAATTGGCCAGGACAGGAAGGGGGTAGGAGTACCCAGTAGGCAAGTGGTTAATATCATTGACCCATCAATACCCAGGAGCTAATGTGCAGATAAGTAGCATGTGCACCAAGTGAGATTCTGCTAGGCCCCACCCACAAAATTACAATTACCTGTCCCTCACATGTTATAAACATATTTGCAATGGCCACACTTACTTTACATATAAGGATCATCTCCTCAGTTGAGAACTGTGCTCTCGCCATGTCCAAATGCCAATAAAGTTATCAAAATTTTCAACCAACACAAAACCTCCAACCACTTCTCATCCACTTACACTCCCCACAACCACTTCCGGGTGCGCGCGCACGTGATGACGGACTTCCAGGATAGCCGTTCATGCGCCATGCGGACACCTGTTTGGTGCTTATTTGTTTGCAATCGCACATTTCTATGCACGGCTATGATAGCTTTCGCGAATGTGTGTTTCTTATTGATTTGTTTTTTTTAACCTTAGCTAATATTTGTTGCCAAAGGCCAAAAATCAACAAAGTGTGGACGATTTTATTACTGTAAATCGAATTGTAGAAAACTTGTAGCTGGCTGCACAGTGAATGTGACATTCATTAGTACAGAACAATATTGTGGTGCAAGTGGGTTTTCTTTTTTTTTTGGTTTTGAAAAAGCCAGTTTACACACACTTGCATATTCACACTCATATAATCTGCTCAAATGTAGCTTGTAAAAGTATACAAAGTAACTACTAAGGTTGTTCATATATTGAACATAAAATAAACACAAAAACATCGGTCAAACATTTATTGATCAAATATATCTTCATTTATTTGGTCAGCAGGAACAAGTAGGTATAGTCAATATCTTGGTGAGTCACAAAAAGAATAGGATTGATGTGGCAAAAATAAAACACTCCTGCTCATAAGAGCTTACAATCTAAAGATACTTCTAATGAACTGTGTGTGCTCAGGTTATAGCAGGAAACGAAGGGGAAGAGGAATCAAGTAACATTTTCGTGCACATAAGATTTACTTACACAATCACGTAGTATAAAGATCCATTCACAAAAAAAAGTCTACAGATCAAAATATCAAGAAAACAAAGCATGTGAAAAAAAACCCTCCCACCTCTACAAATCCCCTCCCACCTCTACAAATCCCCTACACATACATTTGTCAGCAGGTTTGTCAGAAAAATGCATTGGAGTCTAAATAAGCAAGCAAAATTAAAACAAGAGCAGATTTTAAACAAAACGATTGACATGTGTGAGGCTTTCAATGCAAAGAGAAAAAACACAATCATTGTGCAATAACACACAAACACACTTTACAAGGCCAAAAATATGCAAACATTTCCAGCCCACTTCCAAACACAGCCTGAGTGGTGTCTGGGGCAATTCAGCACAAAATCTCTTCTTCCCCCAAACCACTACAAGCAAGGACTTAGTCACAAACCACCCGGCCTAGTAACAGGCCAAATCACTCCCTACTGCACGTCTTTATATAAGCTAGGTTGTATTTGGAGCGTGCCAAACAAGGCCCCACACCCAATGAAGCCTCACCCACCACTGACCTTAAGTTGGTCAGTGAAAGTGTTTTCACCTGATGAATCCGCTTCCTACCTGCATTAACCCTTGGTATACAGGCCCCACAAATCAGAAAGATATATACAGTGAAATGTACGTGTGCAGCATACAACAGAACATTGAGCAGGGATGTGAAAGGGAACCCCAATTGGAACCTTTATTGCTACTATGGTCACAATTCCCTCCAGATTCTCACATGAGTTAAGACAGTCACATGACCACATCTTGTATGCGATATTGAAAATGACAAATCGATTTGACTAGTATGGTGAATTTCCCATCAATTGGCGAAACACTCCAGAAATCAAACATCACCAAACATTACACTCTGGGCAAAGCGGATTTACAAATCATGCGACTTACAGTAATGTTGACCATTTCAATGCAATTTTCAAAGACATCTGACACAGATCTCTATGCAAATTGCCACTAAAGTAGAACATGTACTACTTAAGAAATCAGTGTTTGAAACACACCCACATGGTCGCTCTAATACAGTGTTTCTCAACTCCAGTCCTCATGGACCCCCAACAGGTCATGTTTTCAGGATTTCCCTCAGATGAAACAGCTGTGGTAATTACTAAGGCAGTGAAACTGATCAAATCACCTGTGCAAAATAATGGAAATCCTGAAAACATGACCTGTTGGGGGTCCATGAGGACTGGAGTTGAGAAACACTGCTCTAATAGCAGACAATAGGGTGCGACTTTGCAGACGATTTACAACTTGCATGCTGTGCAAATCACATGCCAAGTCCCACTCAATGTGCACGCTATTGTATCGTTCATATTGTTGTGGTTCAAACTTGGTCGTAGCCGCAAGTAATAATAGAGTAATGAATACACTACTTTTCATGCAATTTGCTGAGAGATCGGTGTCGGATGTCTTGCAAATTGCACTTGAAATCACCATGTACCCCGACTTTGAAATCATGCAACTTCTATGCAAGTCACATGATGTGACTGTGGTGTCAATAACACCACTTAGAAATCTGCTTTAATGTGACCGGGTGGCCCCCAGTAACATTGTTTGGGATTGCCATGCAATTGGCATGACAGGCGACTTGCAAATCGTAGACCAAGTCGCACCCTATTGGCCACCGTAGGCTCTGTTCACATCCAATTGGATTGTGAACTCGTGCAACTTCACTGTAAGTTGGGCAATTGCCGCATCGGATTAGATGTGACAGTGGTGTTGGCCCCCAGTAACATTGGGTGCAATTTGCCATGCAAAGAGCAAGCTGCTGGCCATGCCAATCACATGACAAGTCGCATCCAGGGTGTGCAATTTCAGGAGTGATTTGTGCATTGACATCGTACCTGATATTGGATATAATGAATGTGAATGTGAGTGTATTAACATACGCCATTTGTTGCAGCGAGAGTTGAAAGGTATTTGAGAATTGTGGCCATTTATTAGCAATTTAACACAATTGAAAACACAACTAGTTAGTAATTCCCTAGAAAACACAGTAAAATTGGCAACTTAAAGAGTAATTTTCAATTGCATATAGTGTGAGCGAAGCAGGAAAATCAACAAAGGAAATAAATCTTTGAAGGCGTGCGGTACCTGCCTGCTGGGATACGGGTCTGCTATGCATTTGGGGGAAAAATGCACGCCAGGATTTGTGACAAGTTTGATGTGTGGATTCACCAACCAAGTCTTTTCTCTCTCGCTCACTCTTCTGAATGTCTCTCTTTATCACTCTTCAGTATGTATATCTCGCTCACTCTTCTTCGTCTCACTGGCTCGCTCTTCTCTCTCTCTGTCAGCTCTTTGCTTGCCAAATCCTTCACAAAAATGGGTGGAGGGTAAACCATCCTTATCAAATCTATTAGTAGTCCAGGCCCTTACTTTATCCCATTGTATGACATTCACATAAGGTGCAGCTTTGAAGGTGTTTCAACAGACAAGGCCTCATTCTAATTCACATTTTAGGGATCATTTAGACAGAAAACAAAGATGTTGCCAGAACATCTATTTGAAGACAGCCACACATGGAGATCATGCTACTTCCTTGGCGTGGTTGGGATTCAAACCGACAACCCTAGAGTTGTGAGGCAGTAGTGCTAACCACTAATCCACGGAGCTACATTGCTAACCCTGCCTGTATTTCTGTGCTGTGAATCAATCCTAAATCCCTGGGCAAGGTCAGTGTAACTACCAGATATCTCCAATGTGACACAAATGTTATGCTATGTTACCAATTCAGATGTATGTTGGTTCTATGTATCCCAATACAAAGGATTGCAATACTAATACAGGCGTACCTCGGTTTACCAACGCCTCAGGGAACGTCATATTTGGGGTACAAATGCCAAACCATTTCAGTTCATTGTTCTGTTTACAAATGTTTGAATAATTTGGTATGGGCATGTGGCCTGGTATGATCCAGGAAGGGGGGGGGGGCGCTCGCTCGTCCCCCCCCCCCTTTCCTGACCTGCCGGGCTGCATGCTCGGATAAGTATGTGTTATGGATTTTGGGGGGTACCCCATGCTGTTTTTTATTTAATTTCAGTGTGGAGTTACCCCTTAACATCCATACGAGACCCGAAGGGCTTAGTATGGATGGGAGGGGGGACCCCACGCCGGTTATTTAAAACACTGTTTATAATGCCCTGCAATACTTTGACATTCAACTGTCAGTGGGGAACTCCGCCGACAGCTGAAACATGAGCGCTGCATTGGTTTTCACTACTAAAATGCCGCATGAGTTGATAACATATCATGCGGGATTGTAGGAGCGACAGCCATGTGTTAATGTTTCAGCTGTCAGCGGGGTTCCCCACTGACAGCTGAATGTAAAATAATTCCCTTTATTGCAGAAATAATAAAAAAAAAGCATGGGGTCCCCCCTCCCATCTGTACCAAGCCCTTCGGATCTGGTATGGATATTAAGGGGGAACTCCATGCTGAAATTTAAAAAAAAACAGCGTGGGTCCCCCTCAATACCCATACCAGACCCTTATCCGAGCATGCAGCCCGGCAGGTCAGAAAAGGGGGGGGACCCTGTACTGTGTTTTTTTTACACCACACTTTTTTTTTTGTGAAGGAGTCTGCGGGAGCATGTACCGCAGACTCCTTCACGTAGGGGGGGGGGGGCGGGATCTGGGGGCCCCCTTGTTAAAGGGGGCTTCCAGATTCTGATAAGCCCCCCGCCCGCAGACCCCCACAACCACCGGCCAGGGTTGTGGGGAAGAGGCCCTTGTCCTCATCAACATGGGGACAAGGTGCTTTGGGGGGGGAGCCCCCCCTGCCCCAAAGCACCCCCCCATGTTGAGGGCATGTGGCCTGGTATGGTTCAGGTTTTCTGACCTGCCGGGCTGCATGCTCGGATAAGGGTCTGGTATGGATATTGAGGGGGACCCACGCTGTTTTTTTTTTAAATTTCAGCGTGGAGTTCCCCCTTAATATCCATACCAGACCTGAAGGGCTTGGTAAGGATGAGAGGGGGGACCCACGCGGTTTTTTTTTTTTTTTTTTTTTTTTTATTGCGGACCTTTATTTTTACATTCAGCTGTCAAAATAAATATTATCTAGACCTTTGAAATAAGTAAAATCATTACAGAAATAATTATAAAGTATAAGAAACAAAAATAGAATCACTAGAACTAAGGAAATCAAATTAGATTACATGAAGATATGCCGAGTGCTGTTTATTAAACACAATAGACGCGAGCGAGTGCCGGCTGTCAGAGGAATCCACAGTAAGATTCACTATTAGGCAGTGGCTAAAAAGCAAACGCCCATGGCAGAAGTCTAAAATGTGTTCTGCACATGCTCAGTTGTATCTGCCAAAGACACTGCACGGGCGTCTAGATTTTTACTGTGTCGATTTCCTTCAAAAAAACGATTTTTAACACATTCTTAATTTTTTTGGAAATAGCAGATATTGTTTAAAGTGAAGTCCTGATATTTGGCAAAGCAAATTTCTAAGTGAACATGTCTCTGCAGTGATTTTTCATGGTGTTAGGCTGGCCATACATTATACAATTATCTGCAGATTTTCTGCCCAATTTCCTTTAGATTTACCTTCAACTATGTAGTGCAAGGGCCTGCCTAATTGGATACAACTGAAAGTGTTGTTTAGGTTTGTCTTCCTATTATATGGTTTTTGGTAAATCTAAACCAAAAATCTGCAGATAATTGTATAATGTATGGCCAGCCTTAGACTTGCTTCTTAGCAAGTCTGCTTTGTGAGTCTGATTCCGGGCGTGTGTCTTTTTGTGAATTAGATTGGACATCTGCTTATGGGCTCTGGTCAATAGTGAATTAGGTTGCAGGGTAAAAAATAGACAGACGCCCATGAAAATTGGGCTTAAGCCCATGAATATGCGCCCCCCCCCCCAGTAGTGAATCAGGGCCAATATGTCTTTCAGCAGATAGCTTAGGGTGTCTGCTTTCCGAAAAGGGGTCATTTGGGGGTGTTTGTTCTATCCTGGTATTTTAGCACCTCAAGAGATGTGATGGGCGGTCAGAAAGTAAAAGCTGTGTAAATTTCAAATTATCTATACCATAGTTTGTAGACGCTATAACTTTCACACAAAGCAATCAATATACACTTATTGGGTTTTTTTTTACCAAAAACATGGAGCAGAATACATTTTGGCTTAAATTTATGACTAACTTTGAGTTTACGATATATTTTTTATAGCTGAAAGTAGAAAATATTGTTTTTTTTCATAATTTTTGTGATTTTTTTGTTTATAGCGCAAAAAATAAAAAGCGCACAGGTGATCAAATACCCCCAAAAGAAAGCTCTATTTGTGTGAAAAAAAGGACGTAAATTTCGTTTGGGTACAGCATTGCATGACCGCGCAATTATCATTTGAATTAGTGCAGCGCTCTATAGCAAAAAAAGGCATAAATGACAGTATCTATACCATAGTTTGTAGACGCTATAACGTTCACACAAAGCAATCAATATACACTTATTGGGATTTTTTTACCAAAAACATGGAGCAGAACACATTTTGGCTTAAATTTATAACTAACTTTGAGTTTACGATATATTTTTTATAGCTGAAAGTAGAAAATATTGGTTTTTTTTCAAAATTTTTGTGTTTTTTTGTTTATAGCGCAAAAAATAAAAAGCGCACAGGTGATAAAATACCACCAAAAGAAAGCGTTATTTGTGTGAAAAAAAAGACGTAAATTTCGTTTGGGTACTGCATTGCATGACCGCGCAATTATCATTTGAATTAGTGCAGCGCCAAACAGCAAAAAAAGGCCTGGTCATTAAGGGGGGTAAATCCTCAGGAGCTCCAGTGGTTAAATACCACCAACAGAAAGCTCTAGTCGTGTGAAAAAAAGGTCAAATTTTAGTTTGGGTACAATGTTGTATGAGCGCGCAATTGTCATTCAAAGTGTGAGAGCGCTGAAAGCTGAAAATTGGCCTGGACAGGAAGAGGGTAAAAGTGCCCGGTATGGAAGCGGTTAAGCACTGAGCTATAGCTACTTGACATTGGGCAAGTGACAGTTGGCCGTTTTTGAAAACAAGGGTCAGTTTGACAGAGTCTATACCTGGTAACCTCCATAGCACAGTAGGGAGAGTGCCCGTCCAAAGAGCGCATGGTCGTAGGTTCGAGGCTTACCTCTGCCAAGTGCGTCTTCCAGCATGACCATGCAGTACTGAACATGAGATAAATGGAAGTTACCAAATTTTTTTTTTTTTTGGGCTTTGTTTTTTTTTTTAACATTCATTTTCTCTCATTTTATCCATTTGGAAAGCCTTTCATGGTCCCAGTGTGGGTAAAAGAGTCCAGACTGGAAGTGGTTAACCACTTGAGCTCCTGAGGATTTACCCCCCTTAATGACCAGGCCTTTTTTTGCTGTTTGGCGCTGCACTAATTCAAATGATAATTGCGCGGTCATGCAATGCTGTACCCAAACGAAATTTACCTCCTTTTTTTCACACAAATAGAGCTTTCTTTTGGTGGTATTTTATCACCTGTGCGCTTTTTATTTTTTGCGCTATAAACAAAAAAAACACAAAAATGTAAAAAAAAACCTATATTTTCTACTTTCAGCTATAAAAAATATATCGTAAACTCAAAGTTAGTCATAAATTTAAGCCAAAATGTATTCTGCTCCATGTTTTTGGTAAAAAAAAATCCCAATAAGTGTATATTGATTGCTTTGTGTGAAAGTTATAGAATCTACAAACTATGGTATAGATAATTTGAAATTTACACAGCTTTTACTTTCTGACCGCCCATCACATCTCTTGAGGTGCTAAAATACCAGGATAGAACAAACACCCCCAAATGACCCCTTTTCGGAAAGCAGACACCCTAAGCTATCTGCTGAAAGACATATTGGCCTTGATTCACTAAGATGTGAGTGTATTAGCAGAGACTGACCATTCAGGCAGAATCCGGTCAATCAATCAGTCGTCTGACCAGCGTCTAGCAAGCTCATTGACGAGCGTCTACTGACTACTTTGCTATCACTAAATGTGGTATCCCGTCTGGCACATTTTTAGGTGCAATACCGGATGTGTTCGCTAGATGGCGCACAAGCGCGGGCTTTATTAACATTGGCGTTCTTATGATGGCAAAATAGAATTCTTAGAATGTAATAAATAGTACACCTGTATTAGAAGTTTCTATTTTCTTCTATTTCTTTTCTTGCTGTGTCTCCAAAATGATCAGGAAACTAATGCATTTACTAATGAATGTCATACATTCTGTACTCAAATGTTAAACATTTTCACACTTATATCTCAAATAATTTATATACTTCTAATTTCCCAATATAATTATATATCTTCATTCTCTTTAATCACGTAACTATTCTATGGTAAAGACAAGTGCAGCGCTATAAATGCATGTGATCAATAATGAACGCATGTAAAAACCAAAAAGTGCAAAGAATTGCAACAATGATGTAATATTGTAAATGGTGCTAAAATAAGTTCATAGAATCATTCCTGAATAATGGAATGTCCTTCGTGTGAGAGTACCAACTCAGAGAGTGCCTATGAATGGCACGTGTGGTCTCTCCATGATGGACAGTAGTGCATGAACTTGTGAAAGGTAAACCACCCTTGGGACTGGTCTACACTCACCAGAACAAAAGTATTAATGTGTATGGGTTATACAGATCACACATCTGGGGGTGCAGCGGTATGCTGGCAGTTATGGGTTAGTCATCCAGCTCCATCCATCCATCAGGGTGGGTGCCCAAATGGTCCTGGGGAGGAATTAGCTCAGCCACAGGAGCCAGAAAGGTGCTCAATAGTGTAGTACACTGTCACAGGGGTGGATGACCTTTCACGAGTTCATGCACTACTTCTTCTTCCTCTTCTTCTTCTTCTTCATCATCATCATCCTCTTCTACTTCTTCTTCATCATCATCCTCTTCTTCTTCATCATCATCCTCTTCTTCTTCTTCATCATCATCCTCTTCTTCATCATCCTCTTCTTCTTCATCATCTTCATCATCCTCTTCTTCTTCTTCTTCTTCTTCTTCATCATCATCCTCTTCTTCCTCTTCATCATCTTCTTCTTCTTCATCATCATCATCATCCTCATCATCTTCTTCATCATCATCCTCTTCTTTATCATCATCATCCTCTTCTTCTTCTTCTTCTTCTTCTTCTTCTTCATCATCCTCTTCTTCTTCATCATCATCATCATCATCCTCTTCTTCTTCTTCTTCATCATCATCATCATCATCCTCTTCTTCTTCATCATCCTCTTCTTCTTTTTCTTCACCATCATCCTCTTCTTCTTCTTCTTCATCATCCTCTTCTTCTTCTTCATCACCATCATCCTCTTCTTCTTCATCATCATCTTCATCATCATCCTCTTCTTCTTCATCGTCTTCTTCTTCATCATCATCACCCTCTGCATCATCATCCTCTTCTTCATCATCATCATCATCCTCTTCTTCTTCATCATCATCATCCTCTTCTTCTTCTTCATCATCCTCTTCTTCATCATCCTCTTCTTCTTCATCATCTTCTTCATCATCATCATCCTCTTCTTCTTCTTCTTCTTCTTCATCATCATCCTCCTCTTCATCATCTTCTTCATCATCCTCTTCATCATCATCCTCTTCTTCATCATCCTCTTCTTCTTTTTCTTCTTTTTGTCTTCCTCTTGCAGGTCACTGCTCATGTGCAGATTTTTTATCAGTAAAAAATCGGCCGATTTGCCCATCATTGCCGCGAAAATCGGCCGATCGGCAAATGCGGCCGTTTTTTCCAACTTTACTGAAAAAAAAAATCTGCCAAAATACCGAAAAACGGCCGAACAAATAGCCCACTAACGATCCGAAAATCGGCCGATTTTCGACCCACCTATGGCCTGCATAAGATATGGTGTGGCCCTAGGGTCAATGTGTGTTTAGAATACTTCCAAAATGCACATACAAAAACACTCCATCCAAATGCATGTTGCATTTCTATAGCATGTTAAACAGAAGAATAACGCACTTACATAATGTTAACATGCGCAAGTAAAAATAGACAAAATCCACATCCTTTTATTCTGGCTTCACATACATGCATTGTGGTCTAACACCGCACTCCTGGGCAAATCACATGCAATTTGTGTGCGTTGCAATTAGAGACAAACATTTTGCACACCTCAAATTGCACCGCATCCGGGCCAAAAATGTGCAGGACCCTTTTTCAGGGTATGCACATGGGTGTGAATAGGCATGCCATCCAATTTGGCAAATCGCAATACGCTTTGTGTACCAATTTTGGTGTGTTGGTAACTTCACCTAGAAAGCCGCAGCAGGTGGCATGAAGGGGTTGCGGTTGCGATGCGGTGCAGCGCTTGCACAGAAAACACTGCAAATTTCACATCGCATCTGTGTGACACCAGAATGTGCCAATATGTGGCTTGACAAAGCACAGTGGTCAGTGCAGATTATTTTCAATCCATGTTTTTTACACTTTTCATTCACTGGTTTAACTCAGGTGATCGTTAATCCCAATTATCTCCGGAGATCACATGCAGCCCCTCAACCATCTACACATATCTCTGGAAATCTATACAGATCTCCTTGAAAAAATGTCTCCTCTCTTCTTCGGAAAACAATTGTCCTCCACCTCATAAACAGGGGGACAGAGAAGACTTCTCCTTGATAACTCAAATCAGATTAATTATCTGTGCTTAATAAACATACACCAATACTGCAAATGCATTGTACTGTCCAAGGCATTGCACACTAACGCATTGCACACTAGAAATGTCAAATGCGTTAGTGTGTACAGTGCATGAGTGTAAAATGCTTTAGTGCACACTGCAGTGTACAACGCATTGCACACTGTAATACACTGTACAATGTAATACCGTGTACACCCACACATTGTACAATGTAATACCGTGTACACCCACACATTGTAGACTAATGCACTGTACACTATCATGTAGGATGGAGCTACGCATTGCACACTGTGATACCGTGTACACCCACACATTGTAGACTGTAATGCACTGTACACTGTCATGCAGGATGGAGCAACGCATTGCCCACTGTGATACCGTGTACACCCACACATTGTAGACTGTAATGCACTGTACACTGTCATGCAGGATAGAGCAACGCATTGCACACTGTGATACCGTGTACACCCACACATTGTAGACTGTAATGCACTGTACACTGTCATGCAGGATAGAGCTACGCATTGCCCACTGTCATACCGTGTACACCCACACATTGTAGACTAATGCACTGTACACTGTCATGCAGGATGGAGCAACGCATTGCCCACTGTGATACCGTGTACACCCACACATTGTAGACTGTAATGCACTGTACACTGTCATGCAGGCTGGAGCTACGCATTGCACACTGTGATACGCTGTCCACTGTCATGCAGAATCCAGCAACGCATTGCACACTGTAATACCATGTACACCAACACATTGTAGAATGTAATGCATTATACGCAGTATACATGTCCAGATATTCAAAGATTAGCCATGAAGGCCTAGCTGGTTTCCTATTTGGCGACCGCAGATAGCCGAATAACGCTACACTGCATCCAGGCAGCGCTGGGAGGGTGTCATATGACATCCTGGCAGAACGCGCTCTCCGTGATTGCTGTGTCCTAAGGACACAGCTGATCACGTGATGTGGTGAAGGCCAATCACAGCGGCTTTTTACCATGTGATCAGCCATGTCCAATGACACGCTGATCACCGGGAAATGCATTTGCCGGGTCTTGGCTGCACTTTCATCACGCTGTCAGAATGTGTGGAAAGTACTGCCGAGAACCAGCAGTTATCAAAGCAGGGGTCGGCCCCGATGATCAGTGCCCACCAGTGCCACCCAACAGTTCCGCCCACCTGTGGCCAGCAGTGCCGCCCACCAGTGCTGCCTCATCAACGCACATCAGTGTTGCTAAATTACCAGTTTACCAAATGTTATAATATAAACAGACTTTTATTCATTATGAGCTATTTTGTGGTTTATCGAGCAAAAAGTAAAACTCACAGCAGCAAGTCAATACCACCCAAAGAAAGCTCTATTTGTCTGAAAAAACGGATATAAATTTAAGATGGGTACAATGTGGCATGACCGCACAATTGTCATTCAAAGGGTAACAGTGCAGAAAGATGAAAATTGGCCAGGACAGGAAGGGGGTAGGAGTACCCAGTAGGCAAGTGGTTAATATCATTGACCCATCAATACCCAGGAGCTAATGTGCAGATAAGTAGCATGTGCACCAAGTGAGATTCTGCTAGGCCCCACCCACAAAATTACAATTACCTGTCCCTCACATGTTATAAACATATTTGCAATGGCCATGCTTACTTTACATATAAGGATCATCTCCTCAGTTGAGAACTGTGCTCTCGCCATGTCCAAATGCCAATAAAGTTATCAAAATTTTCAACCAACACAAAACCTCCAACCACTTCTCATCCACTTACACTCCCCACAACCACTTCCGGGTGCGCGCGCACGTGATGACGGACTTCCAGGATAGCCGTTCATGCGCCATGCGGACACCTGTTTGGTGCTTATTTGTTTGCAATCGCACATTTCTATGCACGGCTATGATAGCTTTCGCGAATGTGTGTTTCTTATTGATTTGTTTTTTTTAACCTTAGCTAATATTTGTTGCCAAAGGCCAAAAATCAACAAAGTGTGGACGATTTTATTACTGTAAATCGAATTGTAGAAAACTTGTAGCTGGCTGCACAGTGAATGTGACATTCATTAGTACAGAACAATATTGTGGTGCAAGTGGGTTTTCTTTTTTTTTTGGTTTTGAAAAAGCCAGTTTACACACACTTGCATATTCACACTCATATAATCTGCTCAAATGTAGCTTGTAAAAGTATACAAAGTAACTACTAAGGTTGTTCATATATTGAACATAAAATAAACACAAAAACATCGGTCAAACATTTATTGATCAAATATATCTTCATTTATTTGGTCAGCAGGAACAAGTAGGTATAGTCAATATCTTGGTGAGTCACAAAAAGAATAGGATTGATGTGGCAAAAATAAAACACTCCTGCTCATAAGAGCTTACAATCTAAAGATACTTCTAATGAACTGTGTGTGCTCAGGTTATAGCAGGAAACGAAGGGGAAGAGGAATCAAGTAACATTTTCGTGCACATAAGATTTACTTACACAATCACGTAGTATAAAGATCCATTCACAAAAAAAAGTCTACAGATCAAAATATCAAGAAAACAAAGCATGTGAAAAAAAACCCTCCCACCTCTACAAATCCCCTCCCACCTCTACAAATCCCCTACACATACATTTGTCAGCAGGTTTGTCAGAAAAATGCATTGGAGTCTAAATAAGCAAGCAAAATTAAAACAAGAGCAGATTTTAAACAAAACGATTGACATGTGTGAGGCTTTCAATGCAAAGAGAAAAAACACAATCATTGTGCAATAACACACAAACACACTTTACAAGGCCAAAAATATGCAAACATTTCCAGCCCACTTCCAAACACAGCCTGAGTGGTGTCTGGGGCAATTCAGCACAAAATCTCTTCTTCCCCCAAACCACTACAAGCAAGGACTTAGTCACAAACCACCCGGCCTAGTAACAGGCCAAATCACTCCCTACTGCACGTCTTTATATAAGCTAGGTTGTATTTGGAGCGTGCCAAACAAGGCCCCACACCCAATGAAGCCTCACCCACCACTGACCTTAAGTTGGTCAGTGAAAGTGTTTTCACCTGATGAATCCGCTTCCTACCTGCATTAACCCTTGGTATACAGGCCCCACAAATCAGAAAGATATATACAGTGAAATGTACGTGTGCAGCATACAACAGAACATTGAGCAGGGATGTGAAAGGGAACCCCAATTGGAACCTTTATTGCTACTATGGTCACAATTCCCTCCAGATTCTCACATGAGTTAAGACAGTCACATGACCACATCTTGTATGCGATATTGAAAATGACAAATCGATTTGACTAGTATGGTGAATTTCCCATCAATTGGCGAAACACTCCAGAAATCAAACATCACCAAACATTACACTCTGGGCAAAGCGGATTTACAAATCATGCGACTTACAGTAATGTTGACCATTTCAATGCAATTTTCAAAGACATCTGACACAGATCTCTATGCAAATTGCCACTAAAGTAGAACATGTACTACTTAAGAAATCAGTGTTTGAAACACACCCACATGGTCGCTCTAATACAGTGTTTCTCAACTCCAGTCCTCATGGACCCCCAACAGGTCATGTTTTCAGGATTTCCCTCAGATGAAACAGCTGTGGTAATTACTAAGGCAGTGAAACTGATCAAATCACCTGTGCAAAATAATGGAAATCCTGAAAACATGACCTGTTGGGGGTCCATGAGGACTGGAGTTGAGAAACACTGCTCTAATAGCAGACAATAGGGTACGACTTTGCAGACGATTTACAACTTGCATGCTGTGCAAATCACATGCCAAGTCCCACTCAATGTGCACGCTATTGTATCGTTCATATTGTTGTGGTTCAAACTTGGTCGTAGCCGCAAGTAATAATAGAGTAATGAATACACTACTTTTCATGCAATTTGCTGAGAGATCGGTGTCGGATGTCTTGCAAATTGCACTTGAAATCACCATGTACCCCGACTTTGAAATCATGCAACTTCTATGCAAGTCACATGATGTGACTGTGGTGTCAATAACACCACTTAGAAATCTGCTTTAATGTGACCGGGTGGCCCCCAGTAACATTGTTTGGGATTGCCATGCAATTGGCATGACAGGCGACTTGCAAATCGTAGACCAAGTCGCACCCTATTGGCCACCGTAGGCTCTGTTCACATCCAATTGGATTGTGAACTCGTGCAACTTCACTGTAAGTTGGGCAATTGCCGCATCGGATTAGATGTGACAGTGGTGTTGGCCCCCAGTAACATTGGGTGCAATTTGCCATGCAAAGAGCAAGCTGCTGGCCATGCCAATCACATGACAAGTCGCATCCAGGGTGTGCAATTTCAGGAGTGATTTGTGCATTGACATCGTACCTGATATTGGATATAATGAATGTGAATGTGAGTGTATTAACATACGCCATTTGTTGCAGCGAGAGTTGAAAGGTATTTGAGAATTGTGGCCATTTATTAGCAATTTAACACAATTGAAAACACAACTAGTTAGTAATTCCCTAGAAAACACAGTAAAATTGGCAACTTAAAGAGTAATTTTCAATTGCATATAGTGTGAGCGAAGCAGGAAAATCAACAAAGGAAATAAATCTTTGAAGGCGTGCGGTACCTGCCTGCTGGGATAAGGGTCTGCTATGCATTTGGGGGAAAAATGCACGCCAGGATTTGTGACAAGTTTGATGTGTGGATTCACCAACCAAGTCTTTTCTCTCTCGCTCACTCTTCTGAATGTCTCTCTTTATCACTCTTCAGTATGTATATCTCGCTCACTCTTCTTCGTCTCACTGGCTCGCTCTTCTCTCTCTCTGTCAGCTCTTTGCTTGCCAAATCCTTCACAAAAGTGGGTGGAGTGTAAACCATCCTTATCAAATCTATTAGTAGTCCAGGCCCTTACTTTATCCCATTGTATGACATTCACATAAGGTGCAGCTTTGAAGGTGTTTCAACAGACAAGGCCTCATTCTAATTCACATTTTAGGGATCATTTAGACAGAAAGCAAAGATGTTGCCAGAACATCTATTTGAAGACAGCCACACATGGAGATCATGCTACTTCCTTGGCGTGGTTGGGATTCAAACCGACAACCCTAGAGTTGTGAGGCAGTAGTGCTAAGCACTAATCCACGGAGCTACATTGCTAACCCTGCCTGTATTTCTGTGCTGTGAATCAATCCTAAATCCCTGGGCAAGGTCAGTGTAACTACCAGATATCTCCAATGTGACACAAATGTTATGCTATGTTACCAATTCAGATGTATGTTGGTTCTATGTATCCCAATACAAAGGATTGCAATACTAATACAGGCGTACCTCGGTTTACCAACGCCTCAGGGAACGTCATATTTGGGGTACAAATGCCAAACCATTTCAGTTCATTGTTCTGTTTACAAATGTTTGAATAATTTGGTATGGGCATGTGGCCTGGTATGGTTCAGGAGGGGGGGGGCGCTCGCTCGTCCCCCCCCCCCTTTCCTGACCTGCCGGGCTGCATGCTCGGATAAGTATGTGTTATGGATTTTGGGGGGTACCCCATGCTGTTTTTTATTTAATTTCAGTGTGGAGTTACCCCTTAACATCCATACGAGACCCGAAGGGCTTAGTATGGATGGGAGGGGGGACCCCACGCCGGTTATTTAAAACACTGTTTATAATGCCCTGCAATACTTTGACATTCAACTGTCAGTGGGGAACTCCGCCGACAGCTGAAACATGAGCGCTGCATTGGTTTTCACTACTAAAATGCCGCATGAGTTGATAACATATCATGCGGGATTGTAGGAGCGACAGCCATGTGTTAATGTTTCAGCTGTCAGCGGGGTTCCCCACTGACAGCTGAATGTAAAATAATTCCCTTTATTGCAGAAATAATAAAAAAAAAAGCATGGGGTCCCCCCTCCCATCTGTACCAAGCCCTTCGGATCTGGTATGGATATTAAGGGGGAACTCCATGCTGAAATTTAAAAAAAAACAGCGTGGGTCCCCCTCAATACCCATACCAGACCCTTATCCGAGCATGCAGCCCGGCAGGTCAGAAAAGGGGGGGGACCCTGTACTGTGTTTTTTTTACACCACACTTTTTTTTTTGTGAAGGAGTCTGCGGGAGCATATACCGCAGACTCCTTCACGTAGGGGGGGGCGGGATCTGGGGGCCCCCTTGTTAAAGGGGGCTTCCAGATTCTGATAAGCCCCCCGCCCGCAGACCCCCACAACCACCGGCCAGGGTTGTGGGGAAGAGGCCCTTGTCCTCATCAACATGGGGACAAGGTGCTTTGGGGGGGAGCCCCCCTACCCCAAAGCACCCCTCCCATGTTGAGGGCATGTGGCCTGGTATGGTTCAGGTTTTCTGACCTGCCGGGCTGCATGCTCGGATAAGGGTCTGGTATGGATATTGAGGGGGACCCACGCTGTTTTTTTTTTAAATTTCAGCGTGGAGTTCCCCCTTAATATCCATACCAGACCTGAAGAGCTTGGTAAGGATGAGAGGGGGGACCCACGCTGTTTTTTTTTTTTTTTTTTTTTTTTATTGCAGACCTTTATTTTTACATTCAGCTGTCAAAATAAATATTATCTAGACCTTTGAAATAAGTAAAATCATTACAGAAATAATTATAAAGTATAAGAAACAAAAATAGAATCACTAGAACTAAGGAAATCTAGTTAGATTACATGAAGATATGCCGAGTGCTGTTTATTAAACACAATAGATGCGAGCGAGTGTCGGCTGTCAGAGGAATCCACAGTAAGATTCACTATTAGGCAGTGGCTAAAAAGCAAACGCCCATGGCAGAAGTCTAAAATGTGTTCTGCACATGCTCAGTTGTATCTGCCAAAGACACTGCACGGGCGTCTAGATTTTTACTGTGTCGATTTCCTTTAAAAAAATGATTTTTAACACATTCTTAATTTTTTTTGAAATAGCAGATATTGTTTAAAGTGAAGTCCTGATATTTGGCAAAGCAAAGTGAACATGTCTCTGCAGTGATTTTTCATGGTGTTAGACTTGCTTCTTAGCAAGTCTGCTTTGTGAGTCTGATTCCGGGCGTGTGTCTTTTTGTGAATTAGATTGGGCGTCTGCTTATGGGCTCTGCTCAATAGTGAATTAGGTTGCAGGGTAAAAAATAGACAGACGCCCATGAAAATTGGGCTTAAGCCCATGAATATGCGCCCACGCCCAATAGTGAATCAGGGCCATTAAGTCCAGGAAATTTGTTGGCAGATAGCATATATATCCACTTCTTTTCACATTGTAAAAGGGGTTTGTCAACATCACCTCCACATTCATGTGGAGGTATATGGTCCACAGCAAAAAAATGAATTTTAGCTAAGTCAAACCCATGGTACAAACCCATATATCGATTGATAGGTTTTTCCATTTTATTTTTAGAAATCAGTGCTACATGATTGCGAACTCTCTGAAAAAACGGTCTTTTGGCTTTTCCTACATAGAAAGCACCACACTCACAACTCATAAGGTATGTTGTGCCACATGTTTGACATTTGGCAAAGAATCTTGGTGTATACGTGCGACCATTGGGTAAAGTAATTTGACCTACTTGAGCAATAAATCTATAAAAATTTCACTTCCCACAAGGGGTTGTGCTAGTTCTCTTTGGTCTATCCCTTGGTTTATTTGACGAATGGCTCTGAACCAATTTATCTTTAAGAGATGAAGACCTCCTATAGGTTATTTCAGGATAATTCTTCACATATTTGGATACTGTGCTATCCGCCACCAGCAAGTGGTGCTGCTTGCCAAACTCGCCAATTAAAGTAAATGGGACCATGCCCTTGGAACTGAAACAAACAAACAAAAAAAACAGGCAAACAGTAATCCTGAAAAAGAAAGTGATATAATGTGGATCCTTTCATGTCAGATCTATTTAATTTTATATAAGATGGAAATTCTTCTTTAGGGATGGTCTATATTAAAAATGTAAAATGTATCTGATATAAATAAATTTGATGTGTTGAAATATGACAAATGACAAATTCACACATCCAATAGACATTCATTCCGTGGAATGAATAAATAAAACCCTGCATCAGTACAGTATAAAGTGCGAGAATGACATTAGATTGGTATATATGTCATATATTAACGTAAACCTGAATCATCATTTCATGAGAAGTTCAGCTGAGAAAAAAAAATGCTCTGTCGGTTTTAATGGTAGAAAAGTTTAGATCTCTAAATATAAGCTATTGATTTTGTTCTAGTTTCAGATTCAGTGAGGACTGCTAACATGAAAGTTTCAGATAACCAGAAAATGTGTTGCCTGAACTTGAACTATTGTTAAATTGAGAGTTATACTGAGGCATGCTTTGGGTGGGGTTTATATGTATCCTGGGTACTTCTAACTCAGATCAACTCCTCCACTCCCAGTGAGAGCAGTAAATGGGGTAACAAAGGAGCAAGGGTGCTATACCACTGATTCCAGGACTGCTACAACACTGACTTTAGCAAGCCGGGAGTACTATTTCACTGATGCCAGTATGGTGGGGGAATTAAACCACTGATGCCAGCATGGCAGTGGAATGACACCACTGTTATTAGAGTGAAGGGGGGCACTACACTACTGGTGCCAGTGTGGCGGGGCCACTGTACCACTG
Source organism: Staurois parvus (assembly GCF_062004578.1). Taxonomy (NCBI): domain Eukaryota; kingdom Metazoa; phylum Chordata; class Amphibia; order Anura; family Ranidae; genus Staurois; species Staurois parvus. The sequence goes on from NW_028318368.1 coordinate 4,491,618, forward strand.
ATGCAAGCATGGCAGGGAAACTACTCACTGATGCCAGCATGGTGGAAGCAATATTTCACTGTTGCCAGGATTGCTACACCACGTATTTTAGCATGGCAGGGGCACTACACTACTGAAGTCAGCATGGTGGGGGCACTATCCCCCCCAAGGTTGCTACCAGACAGTCAGGGTTTTGAATCATGTGTCCAGGTTGTCAGTCCACTGAAACCTGGATACATCATTCAAACCAAACTGTGGCAGGTGGGTGAGGGGAGCCTGGGATGGGCAGGGGAGTAGAGGTGAAGGCAGGGGACAAGTCATTATCTGGAACATTTTAAACTGGCTGCGGGTGAGTGGAGGACTACCACATCTGCCTAGGCTGAGGAGAGAGCCAGCCCAGGTGGTGGGTCCAGAACAACCAATTGGGGTGAGGACACAATGGAAGTTTATCAGGATAATATGGAGGTGAGCAGGTGGCATGGAGTTCTGGGAGAGACATGTACCCGTCAATCTAGGGACTGCCTGGGGACTGAACACTGTACAGCCAGCCAGGACAGAGAGCACCTATCAAACCCTGTGTGACCTACAGGACAGTGTACTCTCCTTTCCTACCCCACTAGAAGAATACAGTGCACACTGGGAGACCTCTTCCCCCGAATATTACAGCCCCTTCCCCCATACAGTACACACCAGAAGACTCCCCTATCTCCCCCATACTACACCAGGAAAAATCTCCCCATCCCTCTAAAATTACACTGGGAGATCACCCCCAAAGAGGGTTGCCACCTGTCTGAGATTTACCTGGACAGTCTGAGTTTTGAATCATATGTCCGGGTTTCAGTCCACCTGTCTCAAAAAAATGATACAAATTTCATTTGGGTACAGTGTTGAATGACCGCACAATTGTCATTCAAATTATGACAGCACTGAAAGCTGAAAATTGGCCTGGGCAGGAAGGGGATGAAATTGAAGTGGTTAAGGTAGGCTCAGATAAAATGTTAGCTCTTTGACTTCATTCAGAGTTAGCAAAATCATAAGGATTGGAAGAGTTTTTTTTTTTGTTAATGATTGTGCTGCGGTTTATAAATGTCTGTGAGACTTTTACTTGTGGCACAGCAACCTAAACATGTTTTATGGGTACAGGCATACTTTTTATTATTTATGAATGTGATTGACTTTCTTTTTAATATATAAATACTACACCATATAAAGCTTTTCTGTGGCTCCACTTTGTGAGCGTTTTCCCCACATAGTGTTGAAGTGCTGGGTTCATTGCCACTTGATGAGGAGGACCATGGCCTGGAAATACTAAAGGAGTGGTAGTGGTAGACATGTGCAGAACAAAAACATTTGTCATGGTTCATTATGGGTCACTTCACTAAGCTACTAATTCTGTTTTGTTGCATTTGTAACAAAATGCATGTAGTTTGGTTTTGTTTATTCATTTATTCGTTTTTGACTTGATTAAAATGTTTTCAATGAGTATTCGAATCGAATTTGAATTGAAAACATTGAATCAATCCAAATTCATTATGAAGAAAAGCAGGTTCTAGTTTACTCAAAATTTGAATTTCAGAAGACAGTTGTACTCTTTCTATTTTATTCTATTCTATCCTAATCTATTCTATTTTTTCTATCCTATTTTATTATTTTCTGTTGTTTTAATTTATATTCTGTTCTTTTCTAATCTATTCTTTTATTTTTGATTCTACTATTTTCTATTCTATCCCTTTATTTTCTATTCAATTTTTTTATTTTCTATTCCACTCTATTCTTTTGTAAATTAAAATTTTGGAAGATGGCTATATTCTTTCTATTCTATTCTATTATTTTCTGCTTTATTCTATTATTTTCTTTTGTATTCTTTTCTATTCTGTTCTAGTGTATTATATGCTTTTTTATTCTATTATTTTTCCATTCTATTCTTGACTTATGCCATCCAGAGTTCATGGCAAGCAAGCTATCTTACCCTTTTTGTGCCTTCCCAGAGCACTGATTCCCTGCTTCACCCAGTGACATGGTTAAGATCCGGCAGGAAGTGTTCAAGCCAGCTGGGGATCGATCACCCCAACCCTCCTCCAGCAGCTCCAAAATGGCACCTTGTGCTCTCCCCCAGTGGGAGAAACCGAAGATGACTGGGGTGAGTGCTGCAACCTCATCTCTCCCTAAAAGAGTGCCAGCCACAAAGTCCAAACCCCATTTTACCCTCCGGGAACACTTTTCTGAACACTCTCTCTTCCCCTCAGAGTAGCAGCCATGAGAGAGCTGGGACACAGACACAACGGGCTGGGATGGAGTGGAGAAAAGAAGAGAGCAGCCATACTAGCAATTCTATAACAGAAGAAAAAATGTGTATAGTGTAGAAGAGAGACAGAGAGAGAAGTGTGTATAGTTTACAGGAGGGAGAGAGAGGCCTGATGAATTCATCCTCTGCCACACTGACCAAATGATCTGCCTTACTGACCCTGTCCTGTGTCCCGCTGACCCCATGCTCTGCTGACCCCATTCTCTGCCCCATTGACCAAATGATCTGCCTTACTGACCCTGTCCTGTGTCCCGCTGACCCCATGCTCTGCCGACCCCATTCTCTGCCCCATTGACCACATGATCTGCCCTTCTGACCCTGTCCTGTGCCCTGCTTACCCCATGCTCTGCTGACCCCATCCTCTGCCCCATTGACCACATGATCTGCCCTTCTGACCCTGTCCTGTGCCCCGCTGACCCCATGCTCTGCTGACCCCATCCTCTGCTCCATTGACCACATATGCGGCACTTGGATGAATCATGTCTCAGGGTGTGATGAGGAATCCGCAGCTGTTCACTGTGAACAGCTACATCTCGCTCATCAGACACTGAGACAAGAACAGTATACCGTGGCTGGCGTGGGACAAAATCAGATGGGGGGAGGGGGCGCCCGATTTTAGTCACTGTCATTGCTGATATCATTACATGAATGGTTTATGAAACAGAGATGTTCTCTGCTGATCTTCTCAGCATGCAGAGAATCTGTCACTGACAGAAACAGACAGTTTATGAAGGAGCGATGTCAGCCCTTCACGGGCGATCTGTGTGAAAATTCTCCCTCCCAGATTGTCCAGCGCAGAGGTGGAGAATCCGTGAGAGAAGAGAGAGACACTGAGTACTGAGGAGGAAGAAGAAAGGTTTTGGACTTTCTTCTTCCTTCAGAGCCTCCAAGACAGTAGGAAAGCCCCCCTGCCTTTCACAACACCCCCAAAACCCTAAAGCAGTTTAGAACTATAAATACAGGGCTTAAAATCTCAAGTCCTGAGCTACTAGCCAGGCCTTAAGAGTTACTCGCCACCAGTTGCCCCACCCAACGCTTACCCTGCCTCGCCCCTAAATTTACCCTTGTAAATTTGAATATAAAGTGCAGCGCTATAATAGTGACAAAAGTGAATGAATAAAATGATGAATAAAATTTATAAGTACGTCAAAAAAGGGGAAAAGCCCCAAGCCAAAAAAAGTCCCCGTAAAGATGACTTCAGGCGCCCATACACACTGACCAAAGGTGCATGCACTGTGGCAGAGATGGAGTTCAGGATGTAGTCAGGGAACAGAGGTAGATGCAATCCCCGGATCAGTGAAGATCCCCAGACCAAAGTAGCACACGTTCCACAAGACAGCAAGGAAGCAGTCACAGCTCCACCAGAGAAAACCACCACTCCTCCACTTCACATCAGCGGTATCTAGGAGGAGATACTCCCCACAAAGGAATCAAAAGAAATGCCCATGGTAAGGTACAATAAAATACGTTTATTGATGTAAAGCAGGATGCATCCAGAAGTGATAAAATAAATGAGCACACAGCTAGCAGAACATGAAAGCTAGCAGTGAAGCAAACAGGACTAACCGTCCTGTCAGATGTAGTGGCCGCCGGAGCTCCCCAATGCTCCGACGGCGTGGCGTCAAGGCGTGCGCAGGTTCCTCCTTACGCGTTACGTGCCAAGCACATCCTCAGAGAAAAGAACCGGTGTACGCCGTGACGTGCAGGTCGGAGCTAAATAGATCAAAAGGCGCATGCGCGGTAGCCAGGCGCCATTTTGTCGTAGCTCTAAAAAGGTCTGTATGTCCATCCGAAATTACCGGAGAGACAGCAGACGATACAGCAGTTAAAACAGGTATACAATTATTAAAAAAAGTCATATCTAAACGATAATGAATAATAGAACCAGAAAAGGGGAAAGATAAAATGTAACCATGGACAATATCATGATAATTTAGAAAACTAAGCTGGATCGCAAGGCGCATTGCGCCATAGTCAAATGCCAGTATAATCATAGTTCCATAAGAACAAGGACACAGTCTGCATGCTCATACTATAATTAACAGGAGAGCAAAAGACTATACCTCAATTAAGGAATTCAAAAAAGATCCCTCTAAACATAAAAGAAGGATCATTCATAGGGGGTTATTTAAGGAAAAAAAATATAAATTTTTGAATAATCATGACATGGGCCAGTGACTGCATATACCACAACAGTATTAATCATAGTGTAGCAATAACCACGTAAAATGTATTAAAACAAAAAATCAAGAAATAAAAATACATAAAAATACATAAAAATTATGGAAAGTGACCAATGTAAATTCAGCTATTGTCTATAAAGCAGTTTACGTCAAGTTCGACGTTAAGGCCCCGTGGGTATAAAGTATCCAGCTGACAAATGTACCTAGTCTCTAACTGTGAAACAGCTCGGGTTTTGTGAGTGCCCCTCCAATGTGGAACAACAGTATCAATTCCAATAAATCTCAAAAGTGAGGGGTCTCTCCCATGATGACGTCTGAAATGTAATGAGAGAGAATGATCTTTGAAGCCCTTTCTGATATTATTTATATGCTCTCTGAGCCGATCACGTAGCCTTCTCGTGGTGCGGCCTATTATATATAAATATAATTCTTTTTTGATTATTGTGTATGTGAGTATGTGATCTGCGTATGTGTATATATATATATATATATATATATATATATATATATATATATATATTTATTTATTTATTTTTCTATTATGATTGTGAATGTGAGTACTGAGAAAAGCCACCAACTCAGCAGAGGTAATTCACCGCTGCTTAATAAACTGGCGGCTGTTTGTTTTACTGATCACTTGTTAATGTAATCTCGCTATATCTCACAAGTAACAGCAATATCAGCCATTTTCCATAGTTCAAAGTATTTGTAGATCGCTTCTCTCCACATTACGAGAAGCGACCTACACCGCTTCATACACAGGCACTCAGAGGAGAGCTGTCTTCTCTGAGAATGCCAGAGAACTTAACAGCGGTAATTTACCACTGCTTCATAAACAGACACCTCTGTCCTTTCAGAGAGAGAAAAAAAACACAGCTGTGTGTAAAATAAATAATGAAATATTAAAAAAGAAAAGAAAAAAATTAAGAAAAAATACCTAGATCAAGGTTAGATCTAGGTCAATGCTAGGGTTAGTGTTTGGGTCAAAGGTAAAAGGTTTTTTTCCTCTGTAAACTAATATCAGTGTCAGAATGTTTTAGGTAGGACAAAAAAAATAGCAAAATGCGCACTATTGTTTCCGGGCTTTAGTACTGGTACAAACCATGAATAACAACATACATGACATTGCTGCGACCATCAGGAGCAGGAGATTTATTTTGGCTTGTTCTTTGGTGGTAGGTTATGGTAGTAACAAGAAATATACAACTAAATAAAAAAAACATTTTTTACTATTTTGGGCCAGTTTTCCTTTGTTAATGAAAAAAATCAAGAGATATCCATTACCATTTCCTGCCAAATGAAAGCACAATTTGTCCTAAAAAAACAAGGTATAATCCACCTGGATATACAAAGTCATTGTGATGATATGTACGGATTTACTAACACATGTCAACGTTGCAAAACTGTGCTTAGGCATTAGGATTAGTTTTACCCTTAGGCGTGAAGGGGTTAAAATCAATTTATGTTTTGTTGTCTGTCCTAGAGACACAAAAGGATGCAAAAGAAGATCATTGCAAAGTGATAGGAATTTCTATATCAGACAGTTGACCCCAATGTAAGTTTTATGGGATAGTAGTAAATATAAAACTAATACTGCCAAGTAGGAGATAAATTGACCGTGACCCATTTTTACTGGTTTTAAATTTATTATTGACTACTGAAATACAACAATTAACATGTTATAATACATACTTAAATTAACAAATTTTGAAAGATTTAACAAAATGTTGAAAGTCACTAGCACTCCCATATGTCCCTTTCAACGTTATTGGGAAAACATGTCACAATTTCATGCTAATATTTCAGGGTTCTTACATGGTCCCATTATCAGAGCAAGACAGTGATACATGGTCACTAAAAAAGGGACCATGACATCAATTTTACATTGGCTAAGTCAAACTTGAGACTAGAACTTACTGACTGGAACTATGAGATTTTTGGCCTCTCCAGGACTTTGAGGGGTCTTTAAGAAGTATTGTGCCGAAATGGGATCTTGAGGAAAGACATTCCAGCTTTTATCTAAAAAATGGCCCATATTACCTTGGTATTACAATGTGTGCCAGTCCTAATGTCTTCGCTTCACCATAATTCTTAGGCTCTGGTTGTCTATTCCTTGAACACTGTAATATGAGAACAGCGGAGTAACACATGTAATAAGAGGAATATTGTATTGTAATTAGAGATGAGTGAAGTATTCAAAAATTCGATTCGACTGATTCGGCGAATTCGTGGAAAATATTCGATTCGAGTCGAATATATTCGCTGTGAATTTAACTTAAAAAAGGGTGTTTCTAGGCTTCAGAGAGACTTTATATTAGTGCAGAACACTGTACCTTTAATTTAAATGCCCTTGGAGTCTGCTGGGGAAGAGAAATACTGTCAGTCAGTATGACATGCAGATGAGTGCCGTCGATCTTAGAATCACCGCACACTTCACTCATTTGGGCAGTCACGGGGCCAAAACCAGTGTTTGGAGCCACAGTGTGGCGGTGGAGGCAGCAGCAATGGGAGGCCATACAGCAACCTATGACAAAATGGAAACCAGCAGGAGTGTGAGGAGACCTGAAAGTGGCACATGGCAGAGTGGGAGCAATGGGAGGCGGTACAGGGACCCATGTCACACTGTGGACCCAGCAGCAGCGTGACCAGGCGGTACGGGGGCCCATGGCAGATTTGGGGCCTGGCAGCACCTATGGGAGGCCTGAAATCTGCCAGCAACCTATGACAAAATGGAAAACAGCAGGAGTGTGAGGAGACCTGAAAGTGGCACATGGCAGAGTGGGAGCAATGGGAGGCGGTACAGGGACCCATGTCACACTGTGGACCCAGCAGCAGCGTGACCAGGCGGTACGGGGGCCCATGGCAGATTTGGGGCCTGGCAGCACCTATGGGAGGCCTGTAATCTGCCAGCAACCTATGACAAAATGGAAACCAGCAGGAGTGTGAGGAGACCTGAAAGTGGCACATGGCAGAGTGGGAGCAATGGGAGGTGGTACAGGGACCCATGTCACACTGTGGACCCAGCAGCAGTGTGACGAGGCGGTACGGGGGCCCATGGCAGATTTGGGGCCTGGCAGCACCTATGGGAGGCCTGTAATCTGCCAGCAACCTATGACAAAATGGAAAACAGCAGGAGTGTGAGGAGACCTGAAAGTGGCACATGGCAGAGTGGGAGCAATGGGAGGCGGTACAGGGACCCATGTCACACTGTGGACCCAGCAGCAGCGTGACCAGGCGGTACGGGGGCCCATGGCAGATTTGGGGCCTGGCAGCACCTATGGGAGGCCTGTAATCTGCCAGCAACCTATGACAAAATGGAAACCAGCAGGAGTGTGGGGAAACCTGAAAGTGGCACATGGCAGAGTGGGAGCAATGGGAGGCGGTACAGGGACCCATGTCACACTGTGGACCCAGCAGCAGTGTGACGAGGCGGTGCGGGGGCCCATGGCAGATTTGGGGCCTGGCAGCACCTATGGGAGGCCTGTAATCTGCCAGCAACCTATGACAAAATGGAAAACAGCAGGAGTGTGAGGAGACCTGAAAGTGGCAAATGGCAGAGTGGGAGCAATGGGAGGCGGTACAGGGACCCATGTCACACTGTGGACCCAGCAGCAGCGTGACCAGGCGGTACGGGGGCTCATGGCAGATTTGGGGCCTGGCAGCACCTATGGGAGGCCTGTAATCTGCCAGCAACCTATGACAAAATAGAAACCAGCAGGAGTGTGAGGAGACCTGAAAGTGGCACATGGCAGAGTGGGAGCAATGGAAACAGCAGCAATGGGAGGCCGTACAGGGACCCATGTCACACTGTGGACCCAGCAGCAGTGTATCGAGGCGGTACGGGGGCCCATGGCAGATTTGGGGCCTGGCAGCACCTATGGGAGGCCTGTAATCTGCCAGCAACCTATGACAAAATGGAAAACAGCAGGAGTGTGAGGAGACCTCAAAGTGGCACATGGCAGAGTGGGAGCAATGGGAGGCGGTACAGGGACCCATGTCACACTGTGGACCCAGCAGCAGCGTGACCAGGCGGTACGGGGGCCCATGGCAGATTTGGGGCCTGGCAGCACCTATGGGAGGCCTGTAATCTGCCAGCAACCTATGACAAAATGGAAAACAGCAGGAGTGTGAGGAGACCTCAAAGTGGCACATGGCAGAGTGGGAGCAATGGGAGGCGGTACAGGGACCCATGTCACACTGTGGACCCAGCAGCAGTGTGACGAGGCGGTACGGGGGCCCATGGCAGATTTGGGGCCTGGCAGCACCTATGGGAGGCCTGTAATCTGCCAGCAATCTATGACAAAATGGAAAACAGCAGGAGTGTGAGGAGACCTCAAAGTGGCACATGGCAGAGTGGGAGCAATGGGAGGCGGTACAGGGACCCATGTCACACTGTGGACCCAGCAGCAGCGTGACGAGGCGGTACGGGGGCCCATGGCAGATTTGGGGCCTGGCAGCACCTATGGGAGGCCTGTAATCTGCCAGCAACCTATGACAAAATGGAAAACAGCAGGAGTGTGAGGATACCTCAAAGTGGCACATGGCAGAGTGGGAGCAATGGGAGGCGGTACAGGGACCCATGTCACACTGTGGACCCAGCAGCAGTGTGACGAGGCGGTACGGGGGCCCATGGCAGATTTGGGGCCTGGCAGCACCTATGGGAGGCCTGTAATCTGCCAGCAACCTATGACAAAATGGAAAACAGCAGGAGTGTGAGGAGACCTGAAAGTGGCACATGGCAGAGTGGGAGCAATGGGAGGCGGTACAGGGACCCATGTCACACTGTGGACCCAGCAGCAGCGTGACCAGGCGGTACGGGGGCCCATGGCAGATTTGGGGCCTGGCAGCACCTATGGGAGGCCTGTAATCTGCCAGCAACCTATGACAAAATGGAAACCAGCAGGAGTGTGAGGAGACCTGAAAGTGGCACATGGCAGAGTGGGAGCAATGGAAACAGCAGCAATGGGAGGCCGTACAGGGACCCATGTCACACTGTGGACCCAGCAGCAGTGTGACGAGGCGGTACGGGGGCCCATGGCAGATTTGGGGCCTGGCAGCACCTATGGGAGGCCTGTAATCTGCCAGCAACCTATGACAAAATGGAAAACAGCAGGAGTGTGAGGAGACCTCAAAGTGGCACATGGCAGAGTGGGAGCAATGGGAGGCGGTACAGGGACCCATGTCACACTGTGGACCCAGCAGCAGTGTGACGAGGCGGTACGGGGGCCCATGGCAGATTTGGGGCCTGGCAGCACCTATGGGAGGCCTGTAATCTGCCAGCAACCTATGACAAAATGGAAAACAGCAGGAGTGTGAGGAGACCTGAAAGTGGCAAATGGCAGAGTGGGAGCAATGGGAGGCAGTACAGGGACCCATGTCACACTGTGGACCCAGCAGCAGCGTGACCAGGCGGTACGGGGGCCCATGGCAGATTTGGGGCCTGGCAGCACCTATGGGAGGCCTGTAATCTGCCAGCAACCTATGACAAAATGGAAAACAGCAGGAGTGTGAGGAGACCTCAAAGTGGCACATGGCAGAGTGGGAGCAATGGGAGGCGGTACAGGGACCCATGTCACACTGTGGACCCAGCAGCAGTGTGACGAGGCGGTACGGGGGCCCATGGCAGATTTGGGGCCTGGCAGCACCTATGGGAGGCCTGTAATCTGCCAGCAATCTATGACAAAATGGAAAACAGCAGGAGTGTGAGGAGACCTCAAAGTGGCACATGGCAGAGTGGGAGCAATGGGAGGCGGTACAGGGACCCATGTCACACTGTGGACCCAGCAGCAGCGTGACCAGGCGGTACGGGGGCCCATGGCAGATTTGGGGCCTGGCAGCACCTATGGGAGGCCTGTAATCTGCCAGCAACCTATGACAAAATGGAAACCAGCAGGAGTGTGAGGAGACCTGAAAGTGGCACATGGCAGAGTGGGAGCAATGGAAACAGCAGCAATGGGAGGCCGTACAGGGACCCATGTCACACTGTGGACCCAGCAGCAGTGTGACGAGGCGGTACGGGGGCCCATGGCAGATTTGGGGCCTGGCAGCACCTATGGGAGCCCTGTAATCTGCCAGCAACCTATGACAAAATGGAAAACAGCAGGAGTGTGAGGAGACCTGAAAGTGGCACATGGCAGAGTGGGAGCAATGGGAGGCGGTACAGGGACCCATGTCACACTGTGGACCCAGCAGCAGCGTGACCAGGCGGTACGGGGGCCCATGGCAGATTTGGGGCCTGGCAGCACCTATGGGAGGCCTGTAATCTGCCAGCAACCTATGACAAAATGGAAACCAGCAGGAGTGTGAGGAGACCTGAAAGTGGCACATGGCAGAGTGGGAGCAATGGGAGGCGGTACAGGGACCCATGTCACACTGTGGACCCAGCAGCAGTGTGATGAGGCGGTACGGGGGCCCATGGCAGATTTGGGGCCTGGCAGCACCTATGGGAGGCCTGTAATCTGCCAGCAACCTATGACAAAATGGAAAACAGCAGGAGTGTGAGGAGACCTGAAAGTGGCACATGGCAGAGTGGGAGCAATGGGAGGCGGTACAGGGACCCATGTCACACTGTGGACCCAGCAGCAGCGTGACCAGGCGGTACGGGGGCCCATGGCAGATTTGGGGCCTGGCAGCACCTATGGGAGGCCTGTAATCTGCCAGCAACCTATGACAAAATGGAAACCAGCAGGAGTGTGAGGAGACCTGAAAGTGGCACATGGCAGAGTGGGAGCAATGGAAACAGCAGCAATGGGAGGCCGTACAGGGACCCATGTCACACTGTGGACCCAGCAGCAGTGTGACGAGGCGGTACGGGGGCCCATGGCAGATTTGGGGCCTGGCAGCACCTATGGGAGGCCTGTAATCTGCCAGCAACCTATGACAAAATGGAAACCAGCAGGAGTGTGAGGAGACCTGAAAGTGGCACATGGCAGAGTGGGAGCAATGGAAACAGCAGCAATGGGAGGCCGTACAGGGACCCATGTCACACTGTGGACCCAGCAGCAGTGTGATGAGGCGGTACGGGGGCCCATGGCAGATTTGGGGCCTGGCAGCACCTATGGGAGGCCTGTAATCTGCCAGCAACCTATGACAAAATGGAAACCAGCAGGAGTGTGAGGAGACCTGAAAGTGGCACATGGCAGAGTGGGAGCAACGGGAGGCGGTACAGGGACCCATGTCACACTGTGGACCCAGCAGCAGCGTGACCAGGCGGTACGGGGGCCCATGGCAGATTTGGGGCCTGGCAGCACCTATGGGAGGCCTGTAATCTGCCAGTAACCTATGACAAAATGGAAACCAGCAGGAGTGTGAGGAGACCTGAAAGTGGCACATGGCAGAGTGGGAGCAATGGGAGGCGGTACAGGGACCCATGTCACACTGTGGACCCAGCAGCAGTGTGATGAGGCGGTACGGGGGCCCATGGCAGATTTGGGGCCTGGCAGCACCTATGGGAGGCCTGTAATCTGCCAGCAACCTATGACAAAATGGAAAACAGCAGGAGTGTGAGGAGACCTCAAAGTGGCACATGGCAGAGTGGGAGCAATGGGAGGCCGTACAGGGACCCATGTCACACTGTGGACCCAGCAGCAGCGTGACCAGGCGGTACGGGGGCCCATGGCAGATTTGGGGCCTGGCAGCACCTATGGGAGGCCTGTAATCTGCCAGCAACCTATGACAAAATGGAAACCAGCAGGAGTGTGAGGAGACCTGAAAGTGGCACATGGCAGAGTGGGAGCAATGGAAACAGCAGCAATGGGAGGCCGTACAGGGACCCATGTCACACTGTGGACCCAGCAGCAGTGTGACGAGGCGGTACGGGGGCCCATGGCAGATTTGGGGCCTGGCAGCACCTATGGGAGGCCTGTAATCTGCCAGCAACCTATGACAAAATGGAAACCAGCAGGAGTGTGAGGAGACCTGAAAGTGGCACATGGCAGAGTGGGAGCAATGGAAACAGCAGCAATGGGAGGCCGTACAGGGACCCATGTCACACTGTGGACCCAGCAGCAGTGTGACGAGGCGGTACGGGGGCCCATGGCAGATTTGGGGCCTGGCAGCACCTATGGGAGGCCTGTAATCTGCCAGCAACCTATGACAAAATGGAAACCAGCAGGAGTGTGAGGAGACCTCAAAGTGGCACATGGCAGAGTGGGAGCAATGGGAGGCGGTACAGGGACCCATGTCACACTGTGGACCCAGCAGCAGTGTGACGAGGCGGTACGGGGGCCCATGGCAGATTTGGGGCCTGGCAGCACCTATGGGAGGCCTGTAATCTGCCAGCAACCTATGACAAAATGGAAAACAGCAGGAGTGTGAGGAGACCTGAAAGTGGCAAATGGCAGAGTGGGAGCAATGGGAGGCGGTACAGGGACCCATGTCACACTGTGGACCCAGCAGCAGCGTGACCAGGCGGTACGGGGGCCCATGGCAGATTTGGGGCCTGGCAGCACCTATGGAAGGCCTGTAATCTGCCAGCAACCTATGACAAAATGGAAACCAGCAGGAGTGTGAGGAGACCTGAAAGTGGCACATGGCAGAGTGGGAGCAATGGAAACAGCAGCAATGGGAGGCCGTACAGGGACCCATGTCACACTGTGGACCCAGCAGCAGTGTGACGAGGCGGTACGGGGGCCCATGGCAGATTTGGGGCCTGGCAGCACCTATGGGAGGCCTGTAATCTGCCAGCAACCTATGACAAAATGGAAAACAGCAGGAGTGTGAGGAGACCTCAAAGTGGCACATGGCAGAGTGGGAGCAATGGGAGGCAGTACAGGGACCCATGTCACACTGTGGACCCAGCAGCAGCGTGACCAGGCGGTACGGGGGCCCATGGCAGATTTGGGGCCTGGCAGCACCTATGGGAGGCCTGTAATCTGCCAGCAACCTATGACAAAATGGAAAACAGCAGGAGTGTGAGGAGACCTCAAAGTGGCACATGGCAGAGTGGGAGCAATGGGAGGCGGTACAGGGACCCATGTCACACTGTGGACCCAGCAGCAGTGTGACGAGGCGGTACGGGGGCCCATGGCAGATTTGGGGCCTGGCAGCACCTATGGGAGGCCTGTAATCTGCCAGCAATCTATGACAAAATGGAAAACAGCAGGAGTGTGAGGAGACCTCAAAGTGGCACATGGCAGAGTGGGAGCAATGGGAGGCGGTACAGGGACCCATGTCACACTGTGGACCCAGCAGCAGCGTGACCAGGCGGTACGGGGGCCCATGGCAGATTTGGGGCCTGGCAGCACCTATGGGAGGACTGTAATCTGCCAGCAACCTATGACAAAATGGAAACCAGCAGGAGTGTGAGGAGACCTGAAAGTGGCACATGGCAGAGTGGGAGCAATGGAAACAGCAGCAATGGGAGGCCGTACAGGGACCCATGTCACACTGTGGACCCAGCAGCAGTGTGACGAGGCGGTACGGGGGCCCATGGCAGATTTGGGGCCTGGCAGCACCTATGGGAGCCCTGTAATCTGCCAGCAACCTATGACAAAATGGAAAACAGCAGGAGTGTGAGGAGACCTGAAAGTGGCACATGGCAGAGTGGGAGCAATGGGAGGCGGTACAGGGACCCATGTCACACTGTGGACCCAGCAGCAGCGTGACCAGGCGGTACGGGGGCCCATGGCAGATTTGGGGCCTGGCAGCACCTATGGGAGGCCTGTAATCTGCCAGCAACCTATGACAAAATGGAAACCAGCAGGAGTGTGAGGAGACCTGAAAGTGGCACATGGCAGAGTGGGAGCAACGGGAGGCGGTACAGGGACCCATGTCACACTGTGGACCCAGCAGCAGCGTGACCAGGCGGTACGGGGGCCCATGGCAGATTTGGGGCCTGGCAGCACCTATGGGAGGCCTGTAATCTGCCAGCAACCTATGACAAAATGGAAACCAGCAGGAGTGTGAGGAGACCTGAAAGTGGCACATGGCAGAGTGGGAGCAATGGGAGGCGGTACAGGGACCCATGTCACACTGTGGACCCAGCAGCAGTGTGATGAGGCGGTACGGGGGCCCATGGCAGATTTGGGGCCTGGCAGCACCTATGGGAGGCCTGTAATCTGCCAGCAACCTATGACAAAATGGAAAACAGCAGGAGTGTGAGGAGACCTCAAAGTGGCACATGGCAGAGTGGGAGCAATGGGAGGCGGTACAGGGACCCATGTCACACTGTGGACCCAGCAGCAGCGTGACCAGGCGGTACGGGGGCCCATGGCAGATTTGGGGCCTGGCAGCACCTATGGGAGGCCTGTAATCTGCCAGCAACCTATGACAAAATGGAAACCAGCAGGAGTGTGAGGAGACCTGAAAGTGGCACATGGCAGAGTGGGAGCAATGGAAACAGCAGCAATGGGAGGCCGTACAGGGACCCATGTCACACTGTGGACCCAGCAGCAGTGTGACGAGGCGGTACGGGGGCCCATGGCAGATTTGGGGCCTGGCAGCACCTATGGGAGGCCTGTAATCTGCCAGCAACCTATGACAAAATGGAAACCAGCAGGAGTGTGAGGAGACCTGAAAGTGGCACATGGCAGAGTGGGAGCAATGGAAACAGCAGCAATGGGAGGCCGTACAGGGACCCATGTCACACTGTGGACCCAGCAGCAGTGTGATGAGGCGGTACGGGGGCCCATGGCAGATTTGGGGCCTGGCAGCACCTATGGGAGGCCTGTAATCTGCCAGCAACCTATGACAAAATGGAAAACAGCAGGAGTGTGAGGAGACCTGAAAGTGGCACATGGCAGAGTGGGAGCAATGGGAGGCGGTACAGGGACCCATGTCACACTGTGGACCCAGCAGCAGCGTGACCAGGCGGTACGGGGGCCCATGGCAGATTTGGGGCCTGGCAGCAGCAATGTGAGGCCCGTAATCTGCCAGCATCCTATGACAAAATGGAACCCAGCAGCAGTGTGAGGAGACCTGATAGTGGCACATGGCAGAGTGTGGCGTTGGAGATAGCAGCAATGGGAGGCAGTACAGGGACCCATGACACACTGTGGACCTGGCAGCAGCGTGAGGAGGCGGTACAGGGGCCCATGGCAGATTAGGGGCCTGGCCGCAGCAATGTGAGGCCTGTAATCTGCCAGCATCCTATGACAAAATGAAACACACCAGCAGTGTGAGGAGACCTGAAAGTGGCACATGGCATGACACACTGTGGACCTTGCAGCAGCGTGAGGAGGCGGTACAGGGGCCCATGGCAGATTAGGGGCCTGGCAGCAGCTATGGGAGGCCCGTAATCTGCCAGCACCCTATGACAAAATTAAACACACCAGCAGTGTGAGGAGACCTGAAAGTGGCACATGGCATGACACACTGTGGACCTTGCAGCAGCGTGAGGAGGCGGTACAGGGGCCCATGGCAGATTAGGGGCCTGGCAGCAGCTATGGGAGGCCCGTAATCTGCCAGCATCCTATGACAAAATGGAACCCAGCAGCAGTGTGAGGAGACCTGAAAGTGGCACATGGCATGACACACTGTGGACCTGGCAGCAGCATGAGGAGGCGGTACGGGGGCCCATGGCAGATTAGGGGCCTGGCAGCAGCAATGGGAGGCGGTACAGGGACCCATGAGACACTGTGGACCTTGCAGCAGCGTGAGGAGGCGGTACAGGGGCCCATGGCAGATTAGGGGCCTGGCAGCAGCTATGGGAGGCCCGTAATCTGCCAGCACCCTATGACAAAATGGAACCCAGCAGCAGTGTGCGGAGACCTGAAAGTGGCACATGTTTGTGGCATGATTCATGGCGGATTTAGTCAGTTGTGTCAGGAACTGGTGGTTTGAAATCCAGACTAATCCACGCCTGATTCATTTTCACAAACGTGAGTCTCTCCACACTTTGGGTGGACAGTCGTGTCCTCCGCGGAGTTACAATACCTCCTGCCGCACTAAACACACGCTCCGATGCCACGCTACTGGCCGGGCATGACAGCCTTTCAAGGGCAAATTCAGCTAGTTGGGGCCAAAGGTCAAGTTTCGTTGCCCAGTAGTCAAGGGGATTGTCTACCTCGGTTGGCAGGGTGCTGTCCAAGTAGGCCCAAGCCTGTTGTTTGAGCTCCTGCTCCAGGTCCACCTGATGCTGCTGCTGCTGCTGCGGCTGGTTAGTAGTTTCCTCACTGCGCTGGTGAAGAAAGCTACTCATCATCGACTGCAGACTGAGGCAGCCGCTGCTGGTGGAGCTGCCACTGCTCCTACCACCCCACCCCTCCCCTGCTGCCATGGCAGCGGAACGCGAGCGCACAGGGCCCACAGTGTCTGAGGATGGACGTTGGCGCAGAAAGGCAGAGACCAACTGACTACATAGGTGGTTTTTATAGTACGTTATTTTGGCCTCCCTCTCAGCAGGTGTGAAAAAGGCCACCATTTTGGAACGGTAGCGAGGGTCCAACAAGGTGGACAGCCAAAAGTCATCCCTCTGTCTGATGGTTATTATTCGGCTGTCGCTACGCAAGCAACCGAGCATGCTATGGGCCATTTGTGCCAAGGAATGCGAGGGACTCCCTGCCTCCATCTCCACAGCATACTGCCACGGTGCGTCTGGGTCCTCTGTCTCCTCCTCCTCCTCCTCTACCAGATGCTCCTGCTCCTCCACTCCTGTCCGCTGAGTGGAAAAACCACCCATTTCACTCAATAATTCCTGAGCACAAATGTCCTCCTCTACCTCCTCCTCTTCTTCCTGTCCTGCCCCCACAGGGGTCATGTGGCGTTGAGATCTGTGCGCCACGTCTACCGCACCCTGACCAGCCATTGTTAACAGCATTTGTTCCAGGACGTGCAACAGAGGAATGACGTCGTTCATCCCATAGTCCTGCCGACTCACGAATAGCGTGGCCTCCTCAAAGGGCCTGAGCAAGCGGCAGGTGTCACGCATCAGCTGCCAATGGCTGACATCGAAGTTACACAGGGGAGTACCTTTATCCGCTTGTAACATCAGGAAATTGGTGATGGCCTTTCACTGCTCGTAAAGGCGGTCTAACATGTGTAGGGTTGAATTCCACCTTGTTGCAACGTCGCAGATCAGGCGATGCTGTGGAATTCCGTTCTGCCGCTGCAGCTCAAGGAGGGTGTGCTTTGCGCTGTAGGAATGGCTGAAATGCATGCAAAGTTTACGTGACATTTTAAGGATGTCTTGCAGTGGGATGGTGGATTTTAGGAACCGCTTGACAACCAGATTGAACACGTGAGCCATGCATGGCGCATGGCACAACCTTCCTTGACGCAGAGCAGACACCATGTTCTTTCCGTTGTCGGTCAACATGGTTCCGATTTTCAGTTTGCGCGGAGACAGCCATCTGTCGATTTCTCTGTTCATTACACTCAGAAGTTCCTCCCCTGTGTGATTACGTTCGCCAAGGCATACCAGGTGCAGCACAGCGTGACACCGTTGCGCCCTGCACATGTGATATGCCGGTCGGGTAATGGGACTTGGCACGGGGGTGGCGGCTGAGGACACGGCGGAAGAAGAGGTGGTAGAGGCGGACATGTTTGCTGGACCAAGGACGTGCAAACGTGGAGGCAAAAGCGTCGTGACCTGTCCAAGTTGCTGGTGCGGCTGTGCCGGCACCACGTTCACCCAGTGGGCCGTAAATGACATGTACTGTCCCTGACCGTAGTTACAGCTCCACACGTCGGCGCTGCCGTGCACTTTGGCAGAGACCGACATGCTCAAAGACTGGCCCACCATCTCTTCTACATGTGAATGCAGGGCTGGCACTGCCTTTTTGGCGAAGAAATGCCGGCTTGGCACTCTCCACCACGGCGCGGCACAAGCCATCATTTCTCGGAAAGGTGCTGAGTCCACCAGTTGGAAAGGGAGGGACTGCAGCACCAGCAACTTGGACAGGAGGACGTTCAGCTTTTGCACCGTCGGGTGCGTGCTCGCAAACTGTTGTCTCTTGGAAACGGATTCCAAGAAAGACTGCTGACGGAATCCGAGAAGAGGAGTAGCAGGAGAAGGAGCATCTGAACGAGCGGAAGATGCCAACGAGCGACAACTCCCCTCAGCAGAGGTGTTGGAGCCTTGACTGGCTGATAGAGGGCGATTGACGTCGGGTGACGGAGCAAGTAACGGAGCGGGTGATGGAGCGGGGGCTGGGGCAGGCAGAACCGCCGTATCTTTATCACGGTTTTCCCAGGCCACCAAATGGCGACGCTGCATATGCTGACGCAACGCTGTAGTCCCAACATGGGCCCCCTGGCCACGCTTGACTTTCTGGCCACATAGTTGACATACGGCTACGTTTACTTCCTCGGGCGGCTTGACGAAAAATTGCCACACCACCGAGTAGGAAACTTTGCCCCCGCTACTCCTCACTGGCTGACTGCTACTTCCTCCGTGCGCACCGGCACCACTACTGGCCGTGGTGGTAGGCTGCAGTGGAGCTGGTGCTCTACTCCGTGGCCGTTTGGCTCCACTGACACTGCTGCGACCCTGCTGCCTCCTGGGCAACCCACCGACTGTTTCGCTCGCTGCCAAGCTGGCACCCTCTTTTCCTGATGATGCGGAAGAAATTGCCTGATGACGACGAGGCTGCCAAGTGCGATCAACCTCCTCATCATCAAGTAGGGTCTCCGCCTCACTACTAGCCCCCTCGGCTGCGTCTGGGTCAGGAGACAGACCTGTCTCTAGACCGGCTACCGAGCCACTCTCCTCGCCAGTACTTCTTCGCCTGGCTGCTGAAAAGGCGGATGTCTCCCCCCGTTCCTGACCGCCCTCTGTTAGCTCTTCCTCACTGTACAGTGGGGCTGAGCCCACAGCATGCGATACTTCGCTTGGTGAGGGAACAGCAAAGGACAGGGGCAGGTAGAGGACACGTGATTTCAGTGGGCTTGCTCCCGGGCCATGCCAACCAACGGTTGTGTCTGACGTACCCACCGACCGTTGGCTGTAGGTGTCAGAGGTGACCTGGGAAGAGGAAGACGACCGAGCCAACCAATCGATGACGGCAGGGTTGTCGGTGGAGACACGACCGCTGGATGACACCGGGAGCACTGGCCTCTGGCTGCGACTAGTGCTGCCTCGACCCCTTCCTCTGCTGCCACGTCTGCTCGCTCCTAAAACATTGCCTCCTCTGCCACTCCTCTGCATGTTGTCTGACATACTCTTTAATTCAACGATTCTGTGTCCCTGCGTAACAATTCTGTGTCCCTCAGTAACAATTCTGTGTCTGTCCCTGAGTAACAATTCTGTGGCCCTGAGTAACAATTCTGTGTCCCTCAGTAACAATTCTGTGTCCCTGAGTAACGTTTCTGTGGCCCTAAGTAACGGTTCTGTGGCCCTCAGTAACAATTCTGTGGCCCTCAGTAACAATTCTGTGTCTGTCCCTGAGTAACAATTTTGTGGCCCTAACTAACGTTTCTGTGGCCCTAAGTAACGGTTCTGTGGCCCTCAGTAACAATTCTGTGTCCCTTAGTAACAATTCTGTGTCTGTCCCTGAGTAACAATTCCGTGGCCCTAAGTAACGGTTCTGTGGCCCTCAGTAACAATTCTGTGTCCCTGAGTAACGTTTCTGTGGCCCTAAGTAACGGTTCTGTGGCCCTCAGTAACAATTCTGTGTCCCTGAGTAACAATTTTGTGTCTGTCCCTGAGTAACAATTATGTGGCCCTAAGTAACGGTTCTGTGGCCCTCAGTAACAATTCTGTGTCCCTGAGTAACAATTCTGTGGCCCTAAGTAACGGTTCTGTGGCCCTCAGTAACAATTCTGTGTCCCTCAGTAACAATTCTGTGTCTGTCCCTGAGTAACAATTCTGTGGCCCTAAGTAACGGTTCTGTGGCCCTCAGTAACAATTCTGTGTCCCTGAGTAACGTTTCTGTGGCCCTAAGTAACGGTTCTGTGGCCCTCAGTAACAATTCTGTGGCCCTCAGTAACAATTCTGTGTCTGTCCCTGAGTAACAATTCTGTGGCCCTAAGTAACGGTTCTGTGGCCCTCGGTAACAATTCTGTGTCCCTGAGTAACGTTTCTGTGGCCCTAAGTAACGGTTCTGTGGCCCTCAGTAACAATTCTGTGTCCCTGAGTAACAATTCTGTGTCTGTCCCTGAGTAACAATTCTGTGGCCCTAAGTAACGGTTCTGTAGCCCTCAGTAACAATTCTGTGTCCCTGAGTAACAATTCTGTGGCCCTAAGTAACGGTTCTGTGGCCCTCAGTAACAATTCTGTGTCCCTCAGTAAGAATTCTGTGTCTGTCCCTGAGTAACAATTCTGTGGCCCTAAGTAACGGTTCTGTGGCCCTCAGTAACAATTCTGTGTCCCTGAGTAGCGTTTCTGTGGCCCTAAGTAACGGTTCTGTGGCCCTCAGTAACAATTCTGTGTCCCTCAGTAACAATTCTGTGTCTGTCCCTGAGTAACAATTCTGTGGCCCTAAGTAACGGTTCTGTGGCCCTCAGTAACAATTCTGTGTCCCTGAGTAACAATTCTGTGGCCCTAAGTAACGGTTCTGTGGCCCTCAGTAACAATTCTGTGTCCCTCAGTAACAATTCTGTGTCTGTCCCTGAGTAACAATTCTGTGGCCCTAAGTAACGGTTCTGTGGCCCTCAGTAACAATTCTGTGTCCCTGAGTAACGTTTCTGTGGCCCTAAGTAACGGTTCTGTGGCCCTCAGTAACAATTCTGTGGCCCTCAGTAACAATTCTGTGTCTGTCCCTGAGTAACAATTCTGTGGCCCTAACTAACGTTTCTGTGGCCCTAAGTAACGGTTTTGTGGCCCTCAGTAACAATTCTGTGTCCCTGAGTAACGTTTCTGTGGCCCTAAGTAACGGTTCTGTGGCCCTCAGTAACAATTCTGTGTCCCTCAGTTACAATTCTGTGTCTGTCCCTGAGTAACAATTCTGTGGCCCTAAGTAACGGTTCTGTGGCCCTCAGTAACAATTCTGTGTCCCTGAGTAACGTTTCTGTGGCCCTAAGTAACGGTTCTGTGGCCCTCAGTAACAATTCTGTGGCCCTCAGTAACAATTCTGTGTCTGTCCCTGAGTAACAATTCTGTGGCCCTAACTAACGTTTCTGTGGCCCTAAGTAACAGTTCTGTGGCCCTCAGTAACAATTCTGTGTCCCTGAGTAACGTTTCTGTGGCCCTAAGTAACGGTTCTGTGGCCCTCAGTAACAATTCTGTGGCCCTCAGTAACAATTCTGTGTCTGTCCCTGAGTAACAATTCTGTGGCCCTAACTAACGTTTCTGTGGCCCTAAGTAACAGTTCTGTGGCCCTCAGTAACAATTCTGTGTCCCTGAGTAATGTTTCTGTGGCCCTAAGTAACGGTTCTGTGGCCCTCAGTAACAATTCTGTGTCCCTCAGTAACAATTCTGTGTCTGTCCCTGAGTAACAATTCTGTGGCCCTAAGTAACGGTTCTGTGGCCCTCAGTAACAATTCTGTGTCCCTGAGTAACGTTTCTGTGGCCCTAAGTAACGGTTCTGTGGCCCTCAGTAACAATTCTGTGGCCCTCAGTAACAATTCTGTGTCTGTCCCTGAGTAACAATTCTGTGGCCCTAACTAACGTTTCTGTGGCCCTAAGTAACGGTTCTGTGGCCCTCAGTAACAATTCTGTGTCCCTGAGTAACGTTTCTGTGGCCCTAAGTAACGGTTCTGTGGCCCTCAGTAACAATTCTGTGTCCCTCAGTTACAATTCTGTGTCTGTCCCTGAGTAACAATTCTGTGGCCCTAAGTAACGGTTCTGTGGCCCTCAGTAACAATTCTGTGTCCCTGAGTAACGTTTCTGTGGCCCTAAGTAACGGTTCTGTGGCCCTCAGTAACAATTCTGTGGCCCTCAGTAACAATTCTGTGTCTGTCCCTGAGTAACAATTCTGTGGCCCTAACTAACGTTTCTGTGGCCCTAAGTAACAGTTCTGTGGCCCTCAGTAACAATTCTGTGTCCCTGAGTAACGTTTCTGTGGCCCTAAGTAACGGTTCTGTGGCCCTCAGTAACAATTCTGTGGCCCTCAGTAACAATTCTGTGTCTGTCCCTGAGTAACAATTCTGTGGCCCTAACTAACGTTTCTGTGGCCCTAAGTAACAGTTCTGTGGCCCTCAGTAACAATTCTGTGTCCCTGAGTAACGTTTCTGTGGCCCTAAGTAACGGTTCTGTGGCCCTCAGTAACAATTCTGTGTCCCTCAGTAACAATTCTGTGTCCCTGAGTAACGTTTCTGTGGCCCTAAGTAACGGTTCTGTGGCCCTCAGTAACAATTCTGTGGCCCTCAGTAACAATTCTGTGTCTGTCCCTGAGTAACAATTCTGTGGCCCTAACTAACGTTTCTGTGGCCCTATGTAACAGTTCTGTGGCCCTCAGTAACAATTCTGTGTCCCTGAGTAACGTTTCTGTGGCCCTAAGTAACGGTTCTGTGGCCCTCAGTAACAATTCTGTGTCTGTCCCTGAGTAACAATTCTGTGGCCCTAACTAACGTTTCTGTGGCCCTAAGTAACAGTTCTGTGGCCCTCAGTAACAATTCTGTGTCCCTGAGTAACGTTTCTGTGGCCCTCAGTAACAATTCTGTGGCCCTCAGTAACAATTCTGTGTCTGTCCCTGAGTAACAATTCTGTGGCCCTAACTAACGTTTCTGTGGCCCTAAGTAACGATTCTGTGGCCCTCAGTAACAATTCTGTGTCCCTGAGTAATGTTTCTCTGTCCCTAAGTAACAATTCTCTGTCCCTAAGTAACGTTTCTCTGTCCCTAAGTAACGTTTCTGTGGCCCTAACTCTGTCCCTAATACAGAGCGGTCTGCCTCTCTTGAATGACTGGAGGCAAATGGAGAATTCTAAAATGGCCGCCATTTATAGCTCGACCATTACACAGTGCTGGCTGGCTGGCTGCTGATTGGCTAATGCGATCACATGTCATTAATGAATGCATTATGGGTCAGCGCGCCTTGTCTGCGCGCCTTCCCAGACATCCCCGCTCCGTCGCCGCCATTTTAGGAAAAATTTCGATTCGCGCATCCGAAGTATGCTTTTTTTCGGATTCGAAACGAATTCCACTTCGCCTACTTCGATTCGCTCATCTCTAATTGTAATGTATTCTTTCATTTCCAAGCATGCACACTCTTGGTCTTCTTATTTTTTGGGGATGAATTCTGTATTGTGCTGATTAAATGAAAATTGTTTGTTCTGGTATCATACGAGAACATATTTTGTGCTTATTCTTTAGGATAATTTTGCATTTGCATTTGTGAAAACTGTACTAACGATCAATTATCGTACGATTGCTTCAAAAGTGATATTTTTGGTTCGATTTTCTGATCGTGTGTACTAGGCATTAGAGTCACATGAAAGTGGGTAGAATTGTCCCTGCTCATCATTTTAGGGTTCTGTATTCTCTAAAAGGTAGGGGTGCTGGGATGTGGGGAGGAGGTAGAGGCAAGTTTGGCCCAGGGAGGGGACATGAGTACCTGCATTTATTCTCTGACAAGAAAAGCCCTGACTGTACTCAAGTATTCACTAACTGGGGTAATATGATCAATTAAAAAGACGCTAACACGTAAATGAAAACAATGAGGCATACAACTAACTTGGGTTGATTTACTAAAGGCAAATATACTGTACACTTGGCAAGTGCAGTTGCACTCATTTTTCCCGGAGCATTGTAAATGTAGTAAAGCTCTGCTGATTTCCACCATGTAATCATATGCAAGCAAAAATGCTGTTTTTTTTTTATTTTCCTTGCACCTGATTGGGTATTCCTTACAAAGTGAAGCTTTACCATATTTACTAAGGTCTGGGAGAAATAAGTGAAACTGCACTTGCAAAGTGCACAGTCTACTTTCCTTTAGTAAATCCACCCCAGTGTGCCACATCATTTCATTCCCACCAAAGCAATCTTTTTTGGATATCTCTGGCTTGAGGATGTAGATAATTTAACCGAATTTACCCAAAAGGAGAAAGATTGTGGATGTTGTGTAAAAGGGAAACTTACTGGGTCTTCCATCTAGGAAGTGTAACCCCTTGAGGAGAAATTAAAAGTCCATACAATTTTATACTAGTTTATAGTGTTTTAGCATGGCATTTTCTCCAGCTCTCTTTTTCCTCATTGAATTGCATGGTGCTTGGTTGCCATCTATTGGCCATTTGGTTTTATACCAATACTTTGGTTTATTTATGCTAGGATATTACTATTGTTCTTTGCATTAGCAATTTAAAAAACATCTCTATACATACAATTTTCTCTTTTTGGTATTTTTGTAACGACATTGAAATAAGTTTTCTTTTCTGAGTTTCTCAATGCAGAAAATCAACATACCAGTTGTTACAAGTGCTGGAGCCAGGCTCTTTTCATCCTTTGTTTTGAAGTGAGATATTTCACTAGATGTCAGTATCTATTCCTCTAGAAGCAAAGTGTCCTTGTGTTGTCCTTGTGTGGGGTGGTTTTAAGAAATGGATATTTAGCCAGAACTAATTAAAATGGGTACATTTCTGACTTTAATAACAAAGAATATCATGTAAAAGCATGTACCATGGGTTTGGTTGAAAAATTATTTCTCTTCTTATTTTTGCATGTCTTGAAGCATTCTTTATTTTCATCTTTATTGTGCTTAGTTGTGGTCTGCATGCTTTGGTAAATTTCATAGTTCTGTTCACATGTTATTCCTTAAAGTGTTACTAAACCCAGGACCCTGCATTCACTATATCTGGTCTCCCACAGTACACAGAACATGGAAGTGCAATTATTTTAGTAAATATAAACTGCTAAATACCTTTTCTCATCAGCAGTTAGAGCAGTCTTGTGACTTCTATCAGTGTCCAGCCAAGCACATGTTAAAGCTTGTAGGAGGAGTTTTCATTCTGCTGTAGGAGGATGTAGAACCCCTGACCTCTGTCTGGACAGTGCTGATCGCATGCACTCTCCCAAGAAAAAAAAACTCTCTGGCAATACACATCAAACTGAGCATGTGCAGTGTTTCCACACAATATGTCTTATCAGGAGATAAGAGGGAGACACTGGAAGAAGGGGAGGATCAGAGAATAGACAGGATCAAAAATCCTTTTTACACAATGCAGAGGATTAACCCCCTTAGGTTTAACAGTGAGTATAACAAGCTTGCTTTACTGCATATTCAGACTGATTTTACTGTTGTGGATTTAGTAACACTTTAATTATTTTATTTTAATTTCAAAGAAATTATAGCAACAAGGTTATTTACTGTATTTTGTACTGAATGTCTCAATAATGTATCCATTCCTGTTGAAATTCAGTCATTTTGGCTCATGAAGTTGCAGATTAAAAATGTTATTTACCATTTCACCTCTAAATTTAAAAGACAAGTGACTGTAAACACCTGAGCACAGCCCCCCATAAGTAATACCTACTGTAATTTCAGCCTTTATCCAGCGATATTCACTGTGAGGGCCAATTTGGAGCAACAAAGCCTTTCATCCAAAAAAAACCTATTGGGTTAGCTTCCTAGTGTGTTTGTGCACCATGGACCTATTTTCTCTAATGTAAAGAGTATGGCTTTCCCATAGAGAAAATGGCTGCAGTGTGCCAGTGCAGTACAAAGCAGCTGTTTTTGGGAATAAGACTGCACAGCTCCAGGCTGGGCTGCACAGTGAAGATTGCTGGATTGGGGCTAAAAGTATTTGTCCTAATGGACCACATTCGGGGAGGTGGGGGTAGGCATCTACTGAAGGACAATTGTACAAAAATACAATTATCATTAACTACTGCCCACAAACGTAAGGGGCACTTTCCTACTGACTGCCAATTCAAAAAGGCTTTTTTTGTGGAGAACTATTGTACTATGATTTGTATACATAGTCCAGGGCACTGCACCCTGCTATACATTAGTCTGCTGGACTATATATACTGTATGTTGTGTTGTACATTACAATATCTGAACAATTTTGTTCTGAACACAGGATGTGAATACATGCTGTATGCCAGATACTACAGACAATTGCACATTGAAAGCTGATTTATATGTTGTGTGCAATGGATCACTGTACTTTCTATGTTTTGCAATATGTTACATAGCCTTGACCACTGCATTCTGTATGCGGTGCTGTATAATATTTACTTTGGACCACTGCTTTACATTATCAACTTCAAACTGCTGCACTTTGTATACTATGCTGCACATTACATTATCATGTATATTCTCTCCTGCGTTCTCTGATTGGATTTGGTGGAGAGTGTGACCTCACTGTTCCACCATTTAGTCAAATGCAAGTGCAAAGCATTCTCTGAATAGTAGACATCACTGTAGTAGCAGTGATTTCCAGCTTCCAGTGGTGTCGGCCAGGTATGTTATATGTATGGATTCTATGCAGAAGTGAGCCTGATATTGTACTCTCCAGCTTTATTAAATAAACCCCAAACTGTCAAGCATCAAAGCATAACCAGTGATGCATTCATATTTATTGAACTAGATGTATTGTCCTCTGGTCCACTGGGTCTTAGAGTGTCTTTACCTTCATCACATGACCTGGTCAAGGAGGTGGATGCTTGTCATGATTGTCAGGGCAGGGCTGTGGAACGGACTCAGCCACACCCCTCTGGGGGATGGACCTCAGAGACCTGAAGGCATAAAAGATTCCCACCATGCTCAGCAGAAATCCAAGATGGATACCAGCACATGGAGTAACATAACCTCTGGGAAAAGGTAGGACCTTGACAATGATACCATGGATGGCGTTTTGAAAGATCTAACAAAATATGGAAAGTCACTACCACTCCCATATGTCCCTTTCAATATCATTGGGAAAACATCATGTCACAATTTCATGCTAATATATCAGGGCCGTATATGATCCCATTATCAGGGCAAGATAGTGATACATGGTCACTAAAAAAGGGACCATGACAGCAATTTTACATTGGCTAAGTCAAACTTAAGCCTAGAGTTTACTAACTGGAACTATGAGATTTTTAAAAACATTTTTGCCTCCCCAAAACTTTGAGTGGTCTTTAAGAAGTATTGTGAGGAAAGACATTCCAGCTTTTATCCAAAATATGACCCCTATTACCATGGTATTACAATGTGTATTTCTTAGGCTCTGGTTGTCTATTCCTGGAACACTGTAATATGAGAACATCGGAGTAATACCTGTAATAAGAGGAATATTGTATTGTAATGTATTCTTTCGTTTCCGAGAATGCGCAGTCTTGGTCTTCCGATTTTTTTAAAATGAATACTGTACTGATTAAATGAAAATCGTTTATTCTGGTATCATACGAGTTAAATTTTTGTGCTTATCCTTAGGGATAATCAACATATATATTGCAAAATCGTGACTGTAGTGTATCAATATAGTGCCAAAGTCTCTATATAAAAGATATCAGGATGATATTCAATCGTGCGTCTTCTGGTGAAAAAATAATCGAATTATGCACTCACCAGATGCATAATTCAAATATGCATGTAGAAGATAATAATCCTCTCAAGGTCTTGAAATGGAATCAGCTAATGGGTAAGTATGACATCTCTGGGTCACCTTCTGGGCACATCTGTCCGTCCGGGCTCCCCTTTTTGGATCTAAAGCCTATAGGTTGTGACACCTCTCAGCTGTCTTCCCTGGTGGCTCTGCGGGTGGTGGACTTGACAAGGGTCCCAAGAAAGAAAGCCAGGATGGTGTAATACCATTTAAAGAGTAGATTTATTAATCCAAAGGTAAGACAGAATAAACAATAACAACTGACCATGAGAAGTAATCAAGGTGGCCGCCGGTCCACGTGGGGATCCAGCAGCGTGACGTCTGGGGTCTGCTGCTTTTTCCCTTACGTGTTTTGTGCTAATTCACTTATTCATAGGGAGTGTGCCAGCTGACCAGACGTCTTGATAGTGCCCTAATTTATAGCCTGTGGCTGGCGTTCGTATTGACACGTCCGCCATCTTCTTGGCTAACTTGCACATGCATGGTACGTTCGATACCGCGATGTCTGCAGTAGTCGCGCCTGCGTGTTAGCACGGCGCCATTTTGTTGTAGCCCCGGCCCGCATAACAGTAAATGCAAATATGCCGGCGGGGATAAGAGAAAAATGGGCACTGATGAGAACACCGAATCAGATCATCAAGAGACTGTAAGATATGGGTGAAGTTAGGCAATATATGGATTGCCCTGTGAAACGTTATAACGTCTAAATACTATTATCATGAAATATAAGCGGATGCACATATATAATGAATGATATGCGCCTATACCCAATTATCAAACTGCAAATGAAAATATAATAGAATGATCAAAACGGTCCTTTATTTAAAAGGAGTGAAAATCATAAATAAAAAGGCAACAAGTCTGTTGATGATCCTGTGGTGCAATCTAAGTATAAGTAATGGAAAAAACAATAAAAAATTGGCATGTTCATGGTCTAACACATAAATTATATAAATATAAGATAAAAACCTATTAAGTTATAGCAAACGCATGGTTGTGATACAACAATAAAATAATAGCAGCCAATGTTCGTAATATAAAATCATGCGAAACTAGGATACAAATATGATGAAAATATGAAATATATTATGCATAAAATCGAAATTGAAATGTAGAATAAAAAATGGTAGAAAAATATAAAATGCGATGACCAAGAATCATAATATACAAATTTCAGACGTTACATAGATGACATATTCTTAATCTGGAATGGTGGAGAACTTTTTTAAAATATTGAAAGCTGACCCTATCTTAACTAACCTTTTGCCTGATAGACCAGAAATAACATTTAGGAAGGCCTTACCACTATGAAACAGAATAGCCCCCAATGTGGTCAATCCCCCCACGAATATCTCGTTTTTGGCAGGATTAAAAGGATTCTTTCCTTGTAATAAGTGTATTATTTGCCTATGTAACAGAACTAGAAAGAAAAGGATTGAGACCTTTAATTCAACAACAACAGGCAGAAGCTACAACATTGACGATTTCATTACGTGCAATAGCAAGTATGTAGTATACTTACTACAGTGCCCGTGCAAAAAACAATATGTAGGCAGAACTACAAGAAAACTGAAAGATCGCCTAAGAGAGCATGTTAGTAATATCAAGAAGGGGTATAGGGAACATTCCTTATCAAAACATTATCGTATATTCCATAATAGAGACCTCTCATCATTAATGTTTGCCGGGATTGATATTACTAAGACACATTGGAGGGGCATTAATAAAAAGAGGTCAGTCTCTCAGCAAGAATCTAAATGGATTTATGAACTGGATTTATGAAACGCATAAGGGAAAAAGCAGCAGACCCCAGACGTCACACTGCCGGATCCCCATGTGGACCGGCGGCCACCTTGATTACTTCTCATGGTCAGTTGTTATTGTTTATTCTGTCTTACCTTTGGATTAATAAATCTACTCTTTAAAC
Source organism: Staurois parvus (assembly GCF_062004578.1). Lineage (NCBI taxonomy): Eukaryota > Metazoa > Chordata > Amphibia > Anura > Ranidae > Staurois > Staurois parvus. The sequence continues at coordinate 4,521,362 of NW_028318368.1, forward strand.
GGTATTACACCATCCTGGCTTTCTTTCTTGGGACCCTTGTCAAGTCCACCACCTGCAGAGCCACCAGGGAAGACAGCTGAGAGGTGTCACAACCTATAGGCTTTAGATCCAAAAGGGGAGCCCGGACAGACAGATGTGCCCAGAAGGTGACCCAGAGATGTCATACTTACCCATTAGCTGATTCCATTTCAAGACCTTGAGAGGATTATTATCTTCTACATGCATATTTGAATTATGCATCTGGTGAGTTCATAATTTGATTATTTTTTCACCAGAAGACGCACGATCGAATATCACCCTGATATCTTTTGTATAGAGACTTTAGCACTATATTGACACACTACAGTCACGATTTTGCAATATATATGTTGATTATCTATATGTTCATGCTAAGGTTATATATTGCTTATAGCGCTGCGTCCTTTGAAGGTCTACCGGTGCCTTTTGGCGTACAGCAGCTTCCCATCTAGCGCTCGCTTTTCCTTTTTCTATAGTTATCCCTAAGGATAATTTTGTATTTGCATTTGCGAAAGTTGTGTACTAACGATCAGATTATTATACAATTGCTTCAAACGCGGTATTTTTGGTCCTATTTTCTGGTCGTGTGTACTAGGCATTAGAGTCACAAGAAACTGTGTAGAATTGTCCCTGCTCATCATTTTAAGGTTCTATATTTTCTAAAAAGAGGGTGCTGGGGTGTGGGGAAGGGGTGGAGACAAGAGTGGCCCAGGGAGGGGACATGATTACCTGCATTTATTCTCTGACAAGAAAAGCCCTGACTGTACTCAAGTATTTACTAACTGGGGTAATATGATCAATTAAAAAGACACTAACACGTAAATGAAAACAATAAGGCATACAACTAATATTGTTAGTCAATGTGTTTTTACCATTTTTTTCTGCTAATCCACATTTCCTTTTAACCACTGCATTCTGGAAAACTGCTTGTTCCAAAAGAAAAAAAGGAGACCAATGTGTGACATTCAAAAGTATATAGCATTTCCCTAATAGCATAATATCATTTGATGGCTTAAGTCACAGGGATGAAGCAATTGTGACCTCTTACATGAGTAATGTTAGAACTTTCCAAAAAGTTGTGGTTTCGTTAAGTCATCAAGAACCATCCTTAATTTAGAAAATAGATCAAGGAGCTTTTGAATTAGTTACATTATGTACCAGTGCTAGAATAGAAGACTTTCTAATGAGCAGTATTTATTACTAGACACTTGGCTATTTTCTGCTTCTGTGGATCTAGCGTAGACTGTATTACATTTTCAGTAAAAAGCATATAATTTCCATTAAATTAATTGAAAATGCACAGTAAATTGTGCTGACCTCCTCCGGGCGATTTTGAAGGCTGTTCAGTGCTGTGGTCATATTGTTGAACTGTCGTTCCAGTGCTTTTTCGCACTGTGAAAAATGTAATAAAAGGTAATAAAATACAAATTACTGTATAAATTACAATGCTCATCTGCAAATGAAGTCAAATCTTTGAATCCCTGCTAGAAAAAGAGCATCTGTTTTACACCGTGTTCTTTTTATGTTTACATTTTATTTTTCTGTTGGTATTATTGGCTGATTATTGTTTATTTAGTGTAACTGATATTGGGTAAAACAAGTTGACTGCAAAATCTATGTTTCTATGTTCCCTCTATGTATTTATCTATGTATGTATGCATCTGTTTATCAGGGATGAACCTAGTTCCTTGAAACAACAAACTATATTTACTGCTGCAGGAAAAATCATCTTTGATCATTAAAAAAGGCTGGGTAAATCACACTGCAGCATCAGAATATGAATAAAAATATTTTTTACTTTGCTGCATCTGTCCAATACTTTCAGTTGCCAACGTTTTGTGCTTACCATAAACCTTTTTAATATATATATATACTGTATGTATATATATATATATATATATATATACAGTTGTGTTCAAAATAATAGCAGTGTGTTAAAAAAAGTGAATAAAGCTCAAAATCCTTCTAATAGCTTTTATTTCCATACACACAAATGCATTGGGAACACTACACATTCTATTCCAAATCAAAACATGAAGAAAAATATATCAAATTTGTGTTGTTCCTCTAAAAAAATTGAAGAAAAGTGAATATTAGACTGTTTAAAAAAATAGCAGTGTTTGTATTCTTCTTTACAAATTCAAACATTCACTATATAAACTGAAAAATGTTTGAAGATTTTGCTCTCCTTTGAATCACTTAATTAATATTTAGTTGTATAAGCACTGATGATTGGACTACATTCCACAGTTCTTCTCTATTTCTTGGTTTTGCCTCAGAAACTGCATTTTTGATTGGGCTGGCCACTCCATAACGTCAATCTTGTTGGTCTGTAACCAAGATGTTGCACGTTTACTGGTGTGTTTGGGGTCGTTGTCTTGTTGGAACACCCATTTCAAGGACATTTCCTCTTCAGCATAAGGCAGCATGACCTCTTCAAGTATTCTGATGTATTCAAACTGATCCATGATCCCTGGTATGCGATAAATAGGCCCAACACCGTAGTATGAGAAACATCCCCATATCATGATGCTTGCACAACCATGCTTCGCTGTCTTCACAGTGTACTATGGCTTGAATTCAGTGTTTGGGGGTCATCTGACAAACTGTCTCTGAACACTAGACCCAAAAAGAACAATCTTACTTTCATCAGTCCACAAAATGTTGCGCCATTTCTGTTTAGGTCTGTTGGATTTATATTACTCTGCTACACCTGCTAGTAAAATATTTGCCATGTAGAAATATCATTTCTACCAAAAACAGTGATTGATCAGGTTAGTGATGTCTGACTGCTATTATTTTGAACACAACTGTATATATATATATAAAAACTTATAAAAGTCATACTGCATTACAATGTAAAAAGATGTGAATAATTTTATTTTTTATATACTTTTGCTTTAAGTGTTGAAATTGGAGATTATTTTGATATATCCACAACCTTTTTCCTTTCCACTAATTGTACTTCAGCTATTAATGTCCCATTGTGGTGTCAGATCTAGAACTGTAGATCCGCAGTTAATTTATCAATTGTATTTTAGTTCAAATATTATACAGGAAACCAACATAAAGATATAGTATGCATACATGGTGAATCCCCTAATGAATAAATTATTACCATACATACCTTAAAGGAATCATGCATTTATTGTTAGCTGTAAACATCAAGCACATATGGGAAAAATAAAAACGCTCAACTTTAAGAGAGCTAATTTTCGAAGGCTGAGAGCTGCTCTCCAAGACTTAGACTGGGAAGGAATATTGGCATTGATGAACACAACACAGAAATGGGAGTTCTTCAAAAAGACTATATGTGAACACACTGCAAAATATATTCCCATGGGCAACAAGTTTAAAAGGCTAAAAATCAAACGTTTGTGGCTTACGGCTAAAGTTAAAAAAGTTATAGATAATAAGAAAAGAGCTTTTATTAAATATAAAAATGAATAAATGCTATCATCGTTGAAACATTACAAAGAATATAACAGAATATGCAAAAGGGAAATCAAGGCTGCAAAAATTGAAAACGAACAACAGATTGCAGAAGATAGCAGGACAAACCCCAAAAAATTCTTCAAATATATTAATAGTAAAAAAGTCCGGTTCAAGCATGTAGGGCCTTTACAAAATAATCTAGAGTGGGTGACTGGGGACAAAGTGAAGTTAAATTTATTAAATACCTTCTTCAGCTCTGTGTATACAAAGGAACATGGGGGAGGTCTTGACCACAATGGGCATGGCATTGACACAGCCCCAGATGATCCACATTCGCTCACAATCGATATGATCCAGAAATATTTAGACAGAATAAAGGTGAATAAATCACCTGGACCTCATGGCATACACCCATGGGTCTTTAAAGAATTGAGCTGTGTCATTTCAAAGCCATTGTTTCTAATTGTTAGGGACTCTTTAACCTCCCTGGAGGTATTCTTGAGTGTAGCTTGGGATAAAGTTTCAGCACCACAAGCAGTAACCCCGAGCTACACTTGCAGCGCTGCTCCGGGATCTCTTCTTTATTTACCTTGTCTTGCGTTCCCGCGATGTCCCTCCTGCAGTGCCCCCGGCAATGTCCTCCGGCCGATGCCGGCATCCGTCTTCTGAGTTCCGTTCCCTGCGACGCCAGGACGTACGGGGACGGAACGGCGGAAAATTTAAAAATGTGAAAAAGTGACATTCACTAAATACACTAAAATCACATAGTAAAACATTACTGTATCAAAGCATTTCACATACATTTTGTCCCTAGTGCTTTGTTCTTTGCCCTGCCTGCATTTTTACCCTTCTTTCTGCCTGGAAACTGAGAAATGTCCATGGCATCCAAAAAGTGTCCCTTTAGGTCAAAAGTGGTTTTAGACCAGCTAGAGAACAGCGATAGTAAATTAGAACTACTTGCAGAATTGAGTGATAATGATTCGTGGGGAAATTCGTCATCAGACACTGAAAACGATTTTGCGACTTTGCTCAGTGATGTGCGAACTTTGCGCTATATTTCAAATTTCAGTGTTTTTGGTTTGATTATATAATAGAATTAAATGTATTATTATTATATTATTATTTTTTATGATTATTTATTAAATTATAATTTGTGATTTTGTGTTTCTAATTTTAACATACCCGGGATGTTTACTAGACTCTTGTTCGGACAGATTTCAGTGAGTTATTCCTAAAAATTACAGACCTACAATAGAAAAATACATATTTCCATGCAAAAAAATGTACCGCTTTGAGCACAGAAATACTGACATAATCAGACCGCTAGGGAGGATAATGACTGACATAGTACCACTGGATTGGCGTAAGGACAATTTGGTGCCTATATTTAAGAAGGGGGCAAAATCTTTACCAAGTCATTATAAACCTGTTAGTTTAACTTCTGTGGTTGGGACAATACTGGAGAGTTTAATAAAATACCACATAGATGAGTTCTTGCTGGAAAAAAATATTTTAAGCAACAGACAGCATGGATTCATGAAAGACAGAAGTTGTCAAATCTGATTTCTTTTTATGAGGAGGTGAGGAAAACCTTGGACAGAGGGGTGGCAGTGGACGTGGTATACTTGGATTTTGCAAAAGCGTTTGACACAGTTCCCCACACACAGCTAATGTGTAAGGTAAAGTCTACGGGCTTGGAAAAATTAGTATGTAAATGGATAGAAAACTGGCTAAAAGATTATATTCAGAGAGTAGTGGTTAATGATTCATACTCTGTATGGTCTAGGGTTGTTATTGGTGTACCCAAAAGGTTCAGTGTTGGGACCCTTACTTTTTAATATATTTATATACCAAGCTGTGCAGTGGAATAACGTCCTTACTGGATATCTTCAACTTACAAGCCGACCTCAATGCACTGTTTAATTGGGAAACTACCGTATTTTTCGCTCCATAAGACGCACTTTTTTCCCCCAAAAAAAGGGGGGAAAATGTCAGTGCGTCTTATGGAACGAATATAAAGCGGCTGGTCCGGTATTTCTGCCGCCACCATGTCAGAATACCGGGCCGGCCGTTCAGCTGTTCTCTCCTGCAGGGCCTTACCTGTTCCTCGCTCCAGCGCTGCACAGTCTTCCCGTGCTGGCTTCTGTGACAGCCAGGTGCCCACTGCGCATGCGCTGCGCTTTGTGAATGGCCCAGTGTTTTCTGGGACACATGACAGGTCCCAGAAGGCGCCGGGCCATTCACAAAGCGCAGCTCTTCTCGTGCATGCGCAGTGGGCACCCGGCTGTCACAGAAGCCGGCGTGGGAAGAAGAGGGAAAGACAACTCCGCGGAAGTGGGAGCGGGTGCCTTTCAAATTCAGGTACTCGCTCCCCCTCCTTCCCCAAAGGTCAGCAGTCTCTGGTCATCCCCTGCACTGTCTGCAGTCTCTGGTCATTCCCTGCACTGTCTGCAGTCTCTGGTCATTCCCTGCACTGTCTGCAGTCTCTGGTCATCCCCTGCACTGTCTGCAGTCTCTGGTCATCCCCTGCACTGTCTGCAGTCTCCGGTCATCTGTACTGTGTCCCTGGTATTGTCCCTGTACTGTGTCCGCAGTCTCTGGTCATCTCCTGTACTGTGTCCGCACTCTTTGATCATCTCCTGTACTGTGCCCGCAGTCTCTGGTCATCTCCTGTACTGTGTCCGTAGTCTCTGGTCATCTCCTGTACTGTGTCCGCAGTCTCTGGTCATCTCCTGTACTGTGTCCGCAGTCTCTGGTCATCTCCTGTACTGTGTCCGCAGTCTCTGGTCATCTCCTGTACTATGTCCGCAGTCTCTGACTGTCTCCTCTAGTTTGTCTGAAGTCTCTGACCATCCCTGTACTGTGTCCGCAGTCTCTGGTCATCTCCTGTACGATGTCCGCAGTCTCTGGTCATCTCCTGTACTGTTTCCCCAGTCTCTGGTCATCCCCTGTACTATGTCTGCAGTCTCTGGTCATTTCCTGTAGTATGTCCGCAGTCTCTGGTCATCTCCTGTAGTATGTCCGCAGTCTCTGGTCATCTCCTGTTCTGTGTCCGCAGTCTCTGGTCATCTCCTGTACTGTGTCCGCAGTCTCTGGTCATCCCCTGTACTATGTCTGCAGTCCATTGGTTCAGAATATTTTTTTTTCTTGTTTTTCGCCTCTAAAACCTAGGTGCGTCTTATGGTCAGGTGCGTCTTATGGAGCGAAAAATACGGTATCTGACAAATGAGGTTTAATGTTGATAAATGTAAAGTTATGCACCTGGGGGGCTAAGAATATGCATGATCATACATACTAGAGGGGGTACAACTGGGGGAATCAATGGTGGAGAAGGATCTGGGTGTTCTGCTAGATCATAAGCTTAATAATGGCATGCAATGTCAAGCTGCGGTTTCTAAAGTGAGCAAAATCCTCTCTTGTATTAACCTCCCTAGCGGTCTGATTATGTCAGCGGTCTGATTATGTCACAGATTTCAGTGAGTTATTCTTAGGAATAACTCACTGAAATCTGTTCGAACAAGAGTCTAGTAAACATCCCGGGTATGAAAATATTTAAAACACGAAATCATAAATTAGAATATAATAATAATCATAAAACATAATAATCATAAACTTAATTCAATAATGTAATCAAACCAAAAACACTGAAATTTGAATTAGAGCGCCAAGTTCGCACATCATTGAGCTTAGTTACAAAATCGTTTTCAGTGTCTGATGACGAATTTCCCCACAAATCATTATCACTCAATTCTGCAAGTAGTTCTAATTTACTATCGCTTTTCTCTAGCTGGTCTAAAACTGCTTTTGACCTACAGGGACGCTTTTTGGAAGCCATGGACGTTTCTCAGTTTCCAGGCAGAAAGAACAGTAAAAATGCAGTCAGGGCACAGGACAAAGCACTAGGGACAAAATGTATGTGAAATGGTTTGATACAGTAATGTAATACTATCAGATTTTAGTGTATTGAGTGAATGTCACATTTTAAAATTTTTTAATTTCCCACCGGTTCCGTCCCCCGTATGTCCCGTACATCCCGACGCTCTCAGGGAACGAAACCCAGAAGACGGATGCCGGCATCGGCCGGAGGACATTTCCGGGGACACTGCAGGGGGGACATCGCGGGAGCCTAGGACAAGGTAGGTGCTGGAGGGATCCCAGAGCAATGCTGCAGGGTAATCCCGAGTGCAGCTTGGGGTTACCGCTTCTGGTACTGAAAGGTAACATCGAGCTACACTCAGGAATACCGCCAGGGGGGGTTAAAAAAGGCTTGGATTCTATCTTGGATACACAGAATATAACTGGTTACTAATATTATAGGTAAAGTTGATCCAGGGAATATTCGATTGCCTCTTGGGGTATCAGGAAGGCATTTTTTCCCCTGCAGGAGCAAATTGGATCATTCTTTCCTGGGTTTGTTTGCCTTCCTCTGGATCAACTGTGGGTGTAGGATTATAACTTTTTTTTTTTATGGTTGAACTGGATGAACTTTTGTCTTTTTTCAGCCAGACTAACTATGTAATGATGTAGCTATGTTTTGGTCCATCTGACGCCGCCAGGTTGCACCTCAGACTGTCCAAGAGCTCAGTAATGCTCTGGTCCAGATCTGAGAGGAAATACCCTAGAACACCATCCGTCATCTCAGGAGCATGCCCCAACATTGTCAGGCATGCATACAAGCATGTGGGGGCCATACAAACTACTGATTACCATTTTGAGTTGCTGCAATGACATTTCAGCAAAATGGACTAGCCTGCTGCATAATTTTTTCACTTTGATTTTCGGGGTGTCTTTGAATTCAGTCCTCTGTAGGTTGATAATTTTAACTTCCATCAAACAATGGGGCGTCCTTATGTTCCCAACACATTACCCAGTCCATATAAGTGTAATTATCCAGCATAATATTTTTCCCCATTGAGATCTGATGTGTTTTCAAAGTGTATCTTTAATTTATTTGAGCAGGGTATATATTAAAAAAAAAAAAATTATATATATATATATATATATATATATATATATACTGTATATATATATTGGGACGCCTGCCTCTACACGCACATGAACTTTAATGGCATCCCAGCCTTACTCCGTAGGGTTCAATATTGAGTTGGCCCACCATTTGCAGCTATAACAGCTTTAACTCTTCTGGGAAGGCTGTCCACAAGGTTTAGGAGTGTGTCTATGGGAATGTTTGACCATTCTTCCAGAAGTGCATTTGTGAGTTCAGTCACTGATGTTGGACGAGAAGGCCTGGCTCGCAGTCTCCACTCTAAATAATCCCAAAGCTGTTCTATCGGGTTGAGGTCAGGACTCTGTGCAGGCCAGTCAAGTTCCTCCACCCCAGACTCGCTCATTCATGTCTTTATGGACCTTGCTTTGTGCACTGGTGCTAAGTCATGTTGGAACAGAAAGGAGCCATCCCAAAACTGTTCCTACAAAGTTGGGAGCATGAAATTGTTCAAAATGTCTTGGTATGCTGACGCCTTAAGTGATCCTTTCACTGGAACTAAGGGACCAAGCCCAGAAAAACAACCCTGCACTATAATCCCCCCTCCACCAAACTTTACACTTGGAACAATACAGTCAGGCAAATACTGTTCTCCTGGCAACCACCAAACCCAGACATGTCCATCGGATTGCCAGACAGAGAAGCATGATTCGTCATTCCAGAGAACATGTCTCCACTGCTCTAGAGTCCAGTGGCAGCGTGCTTTACACCATTGCATCCGACCCTCTGCATTGCACTTGCTGATGTAAGGCTTGGATGCAGCTGCTTGGCCATGGAAACCCATTCCATGAAGCTCTCTACACACTGCTGTTGTGCTAATCTGGAGGCCACATGAATTTTGGAGGTCTTTAGCTATTGACTCTGCAGACAGTGGGTGACTTCTGTGCACTGTGCGCTTCAGCATGTTCTCTGTCATTTTATGCGACCTACCACTTCATCGCTGAGTTGCTGTTGTTCCCAGTTGCTTCCACTTTGTTATAATACCACTAACAGTTGACCGTGGAATATTTAGTAGCAAAGAAATTTCACAGATGGACTTATTGCACAGGTGGCAACCTCACACAGCACCAAGCTTGAATGCACTGAGCTACTGAGAGTGATCCGTTCTTTTACAAATGTTTGTAGAAGCAGTCTGCATGCCTAGGTGCTTGATTTTATACACCTGTGGCTGTGGAGGTGATTGGAACACCTGAATCCAATGATTTGGAGGGCTGGCCTAATACTTTTGGCAATATAGTGAATATATATCCAACTCCCAAAAACAATGTGTTAAAATAAATACAAAAATTGCAATTCATACATGGTATTACAGTCCTTGCGGTGTACGTAGTGTGCAATGTGTGCAGAAACAAAGGTTTTCTCCTTTTAAACATTTGTATGGTAGACCTCCTGTGAACCTCTGGATATAGCCCCTGAAATATGAGTGCAGGAGGCCACACCAAATTTTTCTCAGTGAGTGACTGCAGCTAATCACCTGTAACCACTGATCAGTGTATTCTGACAATGTGGAGTACAGCTGTCAGAATACAATCTCCAAGCAAGGAAGATTCCTCCATCCATCTTGTTTGTGTGGAAGGATGAAAATTAACCTACAGCGCATGGTCAGCTTGAGAACAGACTTATAAAAACAAATAGAAAACATGGAAGCAAATCCACTGATATATAAACTAACAAACACACATTCACACTGCATACTGTATATACAGTATTGTGAGACTGGCAGGATTGTGGATTGTGTACACTTAGGTTTCTCACCTACACATTAGTCTAAGCTCACATGTGCACTGAATGATGCTCAAGGCTCCCTCTCAGAATCTCTCTGTTGTGAGAGCTTGGTGCTAGGGGAAAAGGCTGATGGCTGACATAACTTTAAAAGGTACAAGAACTACCTGTTTGTTTGGAGAACCCAGTAGTAGGGATAAGCCAAGCGAACAATACAGTTGGGAGGTAGGGAACACTTGTTGTTGATCAAAATTGCAATGGTGCAATGTTGTTTAACAGTAGACTAATTAGCTACTGCAAAATATCCATCACTAAACTGCCCATCAGATTCAACAACTGAATGCAGCCCGCCAGGCAAATGAGGTACAGAGGCATATTATAGGGCATATAATGAATATTTATGGGAGTTTGACCAATCCCCAGGCAGGAGGCCTGGTAGGGTGGCAAGATGGGCCCATAAATATTGAAGAGCCTGGCACGTTGGTGGTCTGTGGTCGTGTGGGAGATAGAGTGCTGAGGATCATGAGGCCTGGGAAGGGATCCTGGGGATGGGGGCTCTGCTTCCAGGCTGGAACTGATGAAGGAAGGTGAGGAAGCTGGAGAGAGAGATTTTTACTACTCTATAGTCTTATTCAAGAAATACCCTGTTTAGCATGGGAAGACTAGCACAGCAGAAACCCTGAACAGCAGTCTTATCAAAGGCAGCAGGATTCAAGGGACAGTGTGAGTACCTCTACACACCCAGGGCCTACAAGAGAGAAGGCTGCCAGCTGCAATATTCAGGATGCTTTCATAGGGACAGTGTCTCAGGTAACCTAAATACCTTGCTCTGGGACACTTTACAATGCAGCCAGCAGGACTGGTATTTTCTGCAAAGTATTGGAACTTTGTGAGCTTCACCCAGGGGACATAGAACTCCTAAAAGATGAACCTTTGCTATTGATCTATTAAAGACTGATATTATTCCAGAGGGAGTACAATCCAGGTTCTGCATTTTTGTGTACATAGAGAAGGAATATTGTCCTTTGATTTATCTACCAAATCAAGTTTGGCATCACACATTCCTTTATCCCCACCCAAGTTATTTTCCCCTCAATAAAAAAAAGAAAACAATCCCATGGACTGGTTACTGACTCTGTTGGAAAGTAAAGAAAAAGTGTGTTGCGTGGCTGTGTGGGAATAGGGGGACCCAAAAATCCAGTTGCCGTCTAGGTCCTTCCATTCCCTTGAACGGTTCTATGGTGTGTGCATCAGTGGGAAGGATGAGATTGCTATTGACATGAAACAATCCTCCTTGATGACCTACCACTTCCCAGAAAAGTAAAGACTTCTGCACCAATACTTGGTTTGCTGCCTTGCTGAATTATGTACACACTGGCCAGTTTTCTCCAGGCTTTGCACATTTGTTAAATAAAATACATGAATTAAGCTGAAAAACAATTACTTTGTGCAGCATGTTGGATACAAAGGCTTTAAAGGCAACTGTATTGAAATGCTCAATTCATATACAGTCATAGAGGATGATATATTAAAACTAGAGGAATTAACATGATCCCTTACCTGGAGTTGTTGGCAACAGCAATCCCTCATCTTCCATTTTATAGACATTTTTTTGTGCGTGGGCTCTAGGAGAATCTTCCTTCATGGATGACACCCATGCATGCCATTCCTCTGCAGTGTGTGTATTGTGTCACGGGAAAAAAATCACCCAGTTTGGCTTTCTACTTCTTTAGCTAACTGCAGTGGACTTGCATGGTGATTTTCTTCAACCCTTCTCATCAGAAGACCCTCCTGTTGAAGTGTTAATGTCCGTGGACAGCCTGGACATCTCTGTGAGATGGGTGCAGTGCCATCTTTGTTAAATTCTTGCATCACTTTTGCTACAGTATTCTGACTGATAAGTAAAGCTTTGCTGATCTTCTTGTTGTCTTCACCTTTCTTGTGTAAAGAAATTATTTTCTTTCTCAGGCCTTGTGACATTTCTCTTCCATGTGGTGCTATTGCTAACAGCATGAAATGAGAAGGGGTTTCTTTGTTAAGTAATGCCCTTTTATAATCAACTGTCTGCTGGGCACCTGTTTAATGAATAATTAGACTCACCTGTAGTTGAATTCTTGTTAATTAGGATTTTGTTGCCTAAAATTTAGCTTTGCTCCTAATACTTTCAATGGGGTTATTCATTTTTTGCAACATGGTCTTGAATTAATTTGTCAGGAAAAATATGTTTTTTTATGTTTGTAAATTAACAAATTTTGTTTGCAATCAATGGCCCACATTTGTGGGAGTATTTTGTAGCATAGTGTCCCATAGAAAATGTTGATTCGGAAAGGAAAGTAAAGGTTTTCTGACAAATCTGTTGGGGTGTACTCACTTATGCTGAGAACTGTATTTTTCAAAAATTATCAATCCTGATGTACTGCATGACATGTATGATATATGAAACTATGACAGCATATAAAAACAAATTCAATTGTCTAAACATTTTTTTCTTTTTTTACTAATTTTTTACATATTGTCATCAGAGTAGTCCAGTGTCACCATAATGACTCTGTACTACTCTGGGAGGTGATCAAGGTTTTTTTTTTCTTTATGCTGTGATTGCTGTCACAATACATTATAATGCTTTAAGGAGTTTATACTAATGAAAAGAAACCTACCAAATATTTTAAAGATAACTTCAATTTCCGAATTGTCCTCCTGAAATTAGCTGCAATGTATGGACCTGGTTCTTTCTGGTTCTTTCCCTGCTTCCAGAGTTTAATGGCACTGCCATTCAGTAGCTTCTTAAAAATATTTAGAAACTGTAAAGTCTTCATCAATGACATCCATTGCTGCTCTAAACCAAGGCTGGACAATTCCCAGGTCTCCATGGTGACAGATAAAAATAATCTGGCAATTAGGTCATTGAGAGCTGTTGGTGGGGAGGTAGGCACTGAAATGCTGGGACTACTGCTTGGTAAATCTGACACTGCCTGAGAATACAGCAGCTACTATGACAGCTGGCAATGGGCTAGACAAGCATGTAACAAAATTAGCTCAGTCTCTCTCGTGCAGCACCGGCTGTCAATACAGTCACATTAACTACTGCATTCTAATGCAGTACTGCCTTTATCTAATGATAATCCTGGTATTCTTGTCCTGCCTTCCCAGCAGCAATAGCTATATCAGTATGTTGGGGAAACCCTATTATGATACAAACCATGGTACTTACAAAGGTCAACTTTCATTTTTTAACTTATCCCAAAAAACTGTTGCTGTAACTGCTAAAAAAGTGTTAGCTGGAGTTCGGCTTTAATGCAGAAACAATTGAGTACTGTCCGTGATACTTTTTTTATTTGCACTAACATACAATTTTGAGGACAAGCTTTCGGGGTATGTCCCCTTCTTCAAGGTCTAAGCAGTACCATACCCCGAAAGCTTGTCCTCAAAATTGTATGTTAGTGCAAATAAAAAAAGTATCACGGACAGTACTCAATTGTTTCTGTCGCAAATGCACTAATACGGCTACAATCACCTCAAGGCTTTAATGCAGAAAGTTAATGAAAAAAAACGTTTTTTTTTAAACATCACCAGGATGCTACTTACCAGCAATGAAGTTTGTGCTGTATTCTGGTGGCTGCAGTTTACAGTAGAAATCTAAAATCTTCCGCCCCCCGGATACTTGCACAGCAGTGATCTTCAGGTGCTGTGTGCGTTAATATCAGTAGCTGTTTATGCATGTGTTTTCTATATTTTGAGATCATGGCATATATTAATTATTTTATTGTTTTATCTACACCCTATCAAATTTTTTGAGGGCACATTTATTCGAGATAAGCACTTTTTTTTTTTTTTTGAAATTCAAATACATCCGAATCTCCGAAAATGAAATTTCATTTGAAAAACTAATTGAAACAAAACAAAGCGTGCATGTCTACTATTTAACCTTCCAGAATCTACATTCACTTCATTGCCTCTTCTTTGGTGTCCTCCCTGGGGTCCCTCTTCTGGATGTGAACAATTAAAATTGGTGGAGGCAATATTTGCAAAGGCCAGGTAATCTCTCATAGGCTTCAAAGGCAGGAGAAGTGACTTCTTCTCCCACAATCCAAAAGAACTAGTGATTGGTTAAACTGCACGTAAACTCAAAATCTATGTTTCAATATGTTTGATAATATGTCTCACTGTATGCAGGGCAATTTGTTGTTTTGTTTTTATTTTAAATCTGTTGTAAAGTTTCTTACCTGTAAATCTTACCAGTAAAAGCATTTCTTGTTGCAGGTTTGTAGAAAGCTTTTAGTTTCTCAATGTAGCTCCCTTAGGATGGTAATGTACACTACAATCTGATTGTAAAATTGCCTTTAGCTCTACCAACAACTATGTAGTACAAGGATCTGCCTGACTGGATACAAAATGAATGTATATGACCTGTTATTGCAGTCTTGGTAATTCTAAAGAAGATTGCACAGAGATTGTACAGTCTATTTGTATAGTGCATAGACATCTTTAGTGAGATTCACACTCCTTCCACTAGATGTCCCTTCCTTTCCTTATGTGTAGCATTTTTGTTTGTAATTGTTTGGAGGGGAAGTTCTTCTCTTTAGTCCAACATTACAGGGAGAGCTCAGAATAGGACAAATATGTCATCTGCATTGGGCTTCTGGTGGCCTTCTTGAGGCAGCATGTGCTGTGTAATACTGTATATGTATTGTTTCCTCTGTAAAGGCCGCTGAATGATGCATGTCCTCTGGAACTGCAGATTTGTAGTAAAAACAATCAACATGTAACAATACACAGTCAATTGATATTAGACAATTAGATATCAAATTCAAAATCCTAACACTGACCTACAAAGTTGTCCACCATACTGCCCCAAATTACACCACCGACCTAATATCCAAGTACCACCCAACACGCACACTCCGCTCCTCACAAGACCTCCTTCTCTCTAGTTCCCTGGTCTCCTCTTCCCATGCCCGCCTCCAGGATTTCTCCAGGGTGTCACCCATCCTCTGGAACTCCCTACCCCAACCCCTCAGACTATCACCTACTCTCCTCTCCTTTAGGCGCACCCTGAAAACCCACCTCTTCAGGGAAGCCTACCCCACCCCCTGCTAACTTGCCGATCTCCTTCACTCTTCCTCCCACTCCATCCCCCACAGCTTTCTCCTCCTGTACCACTATCCCCTCCCTCCTAGATTGTAAGCTCGAAGGAGCAGGGCCCTCGAACCCCTCGTGTATCGCATTGTATTGTTACTGTACTGTCGCATGTTCTGTCTCCCTTTGTAATGTACAGCGCTGAGCAAACCGTTGGCACTTTATAAATACTGTATAATAATAATAGATAGATTAGGGCAGATAACAATGAACCACTAAGTACAGCAACATAGACTGTAACAGAGTTCCCCAGAAATGCAACTCACACTGTGGGCAAAGTACTGCTGCTAATGCACACAGGCTCCACATAGCCACAGTTGCACATCTGGGACTGCCAAGCCTAGACTATGTATGGTGCTGTTGTGGAAGGGGAACTAGTAGTTCTATACTAATGGAAAGAGGAAGCTTGAACTTTTTAGCAAAATGTGGATATATCAAGAAGAGTCAATTCATATTTAAGGCTGAATCTTCTGCCGGCAGTAGTTGGGGCCCTTTACCAGCTTGAGTATCAGAGACAATGATGAAAATGATTGGGTAAAAATCTGTTTGCAGTGAGGGGGTAATAGGATCCCCTTAGCTGAAGCGGGGTAAAGATGTCTGCTAGCAGTGTCCACATGTCGGAAGCAGAGCATAAGTGAGGAAGAGTAAATGTGTCTGCTAGTAGTGTCCATGTGTAAGAAACAGTAAAGGTTGGAGAATGTCCTCTCACTAATCCTGACTGAGGATAGAACCCGGGGAAGAAAGGGAGGAATGAACAGGTTATGCAGCAGCAACAGGATGAGGAGAAGAATGCATAGAAGGCTGCAATGGAGATGGCGAGAAACTGCTGATGACGATTGGTATACAGTAGATGTCTCTGTGTCTCTAGCTGTTGAAGAAGACTATGGCCTTGGGTATCTGACATGGGAATGTGCGGTGTCACTGAACCTCTGGCCGCTTGCAGAGGTGACCTAAGCATGATCACTGGATTGCTGGATGCAGAAATACTGCATCACCACATGTCTCGACAGAAGCTGGTAGAATGGCTACACCCAACTGAACTCTCCAGCATCCCAGGGCAAGCCAATAAGCCTGCCAAGTGCAGTTAAATTTATAGACTCTCACAGAATCTCCTGTTGATCTGCCTGTCATAGATGTAAGCACTGGTCTGCTTCATTCTTCCATAAGTGTTAGCTGAGGGACTACATGCCCCAAGATCCACTGCTTTCAGAATCAGGAAGAGTGTCCTCCCTCTAGGGGCAAGAAGGTAATGCAATGATCTAACCATAAGAATAAGGGGGAAAATAAACAACATATTGTGTACTCAGTAATGTCTCCTATCTTCCATTTATTAGTAGCGCCACGCCTGTCTACATATATATATGACTTGACTTGCGACTCCCCCACTAGGGAAAGAGAGAACCCCACAACATGGACTATGTATGCCAAGCACCCAGATCAGCTCTGAAGTTTTGCATAATGCAACCCAAAGGGGGGTCTGGACAGGGCTAGACTATTTTGCGCTCTAGGCATGACCAGCTACTTGCACCTCCTCCTCCCCCCGTACAGAGTAATCAGTATGAGGTAAGTAGTGCGGGGTTTTGTGGGGTGGGGATGCAGTGATGTACAGGGTGATTGGAATGGGGTGAGGGGCGAGAGGGTGCAGGGTTCTCTGGTGTAGATCAGTATGGGATTGGGGAAGAGTGCAGATCTGTACAAAGTGATCAGTATGGGGCAGTGGTGCAGGGTTCTGTAGAGTGATCAGTATGGGGTAGTGGGGTGCTGTGTTGTACAGAGAGGGCCAGGGTGGGTGCAGGGTTGTGTAGAGTAGATTAGTATGGGGTGGGTGTATGGTATGGGGTGCAATGTTCTGTAGAGTGATCAGTATGAGGTGCGGGGTGCAGTGTTCTAAGGTGTGGCTGCTCCACGTCAATCACTGAGAGCCAGGCACACCACTGATCACCAGGATCCACCATACTGTACCCACCTGTGGCTGAGATTGGGCTCAAACTTTCTGCCCAGGATACTGGTGCGCCACTGCAAGTGGTTGGGGTGGTACTCAAATTCAGTCATATGTGACACAACAGCTGCGGCTGCGCCCTAGGCGGCTGCCTAGCTCACCTAGCAGTAGCTCCTGCTCTGGGTCTGGGAGTGAGAACATCACCCATGCCAACTGTAAGTTCATGGAAAGGGAGGATTTGTGCTAGAAGGGGATATTTTAGATGTTAGTTGATTTGTGCTAGGTGGGGGGATTTGGGGTGTGTGTGGGGGATTTTGCTGGGAGTGGATTGGAGAAGATAGGGAGGATTTGTACAAGGAGGAAGGATTGGGGATGGGGGTATTTGTTCTAGGAGAGGGGATTTGGTGGGGGAAATTGTTTCTAGGAGGGGGCATATGTGAGGGAGATTTATGTTAGGCTGTGGAATTGGGAGGGGAGGATTTATACTAGGATGAGGGCTTTGGGTTGAAAGATAATTTGTGCTAGGAGAGGGGGATTTTGGGGGGTGCTGGAAGCAGCAATTTGGGAGGGGAATTATTTCTGCTAGAATGGGTTTTTTTTGAGGATTTGTGCTAGGGCAAGGGAATTGGGGGAGGATGATTTGTGCTGGGGGAGGGAAGGGGCATTTGACAAAGAAGATGTGTGCTAGGACATGTTTATGAAGGGAAGTGAATTTGCATGAGGAGGGGGAATGGGGGGAGAGTATTTGAGTTAGGAGGGAGGATTGGGGGTTAGAGGATTTGTGCTAGCATTTGAGGACTGGGGGGGAGTTGTGCTAAAATGGGGGGGGGGATTGCAGGAGAAGATTTGTGCAAGGTTGGGAATTGGGAGAAATTATTTTGCTGGGAGGGGGATTTCAGTGCTAGGGAGGGGATATTTGAACTGGGGAGGATTTTGCATTTTTGTTGCTGTGAAATTTGGCTTGGGGGATTTGTGGGGGAGGAGGGTGATTTCTTGTTGATTTTTTGCTTGCAGAGGGAAGATGTTCCTATGGGGGGGTAGAAGGAACATGCAGATTAGTGCTGCATTTTTTAGAATGGAAGGGACATTTTTGCATAGAGGGAAAGTGGAGGAGAGAGTATTGCTGTGTGTTACTCAGCACTGACCACAGCACTGTGTATTACAGACTCCTGCACAAGTTGATTTGTGCTAGGAAGGGGATTTTGGGGAGAGAGGATTTGTGATGGGATAAAGTATTTGGGAAGGGGAATATTTCAGAAGTGGGGATGGGAGATTTGTACAGGGGGGGGGTTTGTGTTTTTGTTTGGGGTGAGGAAAGTTGTGCTGGGGGGGGGGAGAAAATGTGTAGTGCTGGACTTTTTCCAGGGGAGGAGCGGGTATTTTTGCTGAGA
Organism: Staurois parvus; assembly: GCF_062004578.1. Lineage (NCBI taxonomy): Eukaryota > Metazoa > Chordata > Amphibia > Anura > Ranidae > Staurois > Staurois parvus. The sequence goes on from NW_028318368.1 coordinate 4,540,008, forward strand.
TGGAAAGTGCGGGAGAGTATTACCATGTGTCACCTGTTTCTGACCCCTGCACGCTGTCCATCATTGCTCCTGAGCCCAGCACCGACTACAGCATTCTGTGCATTAGACTCCTGCACTGTATACACTTCATTGTAAATTACATATTTCTGACCAAAGTTTTAACAGTGTTAGCTCTCTTTCTATATTCTGTGTGCAGAAATGCATATGTAATGGAAATGTTTCTTTTTTTTCTTTATTATTATTATTATATCTTTTATTAAATCTTATTTCAGTACATAGATCAACAAATTATCATTGATCAAAAACACACACAATCCAAATAACTTCTCTATCCCCATTCCCTCCCCCACCCCCAATCCTTAACCCCCCCCCCCCCCCCCCGTAAATGTACCCCTGTCTAACTAATTCTTTCCATCTATATACCAGTCTATATCTTAAACCCTGTTTTCTTTCTTTACTTTTCAACTCTCTGATTATTCAGTTTAATTCTCCAACTCTACTACTGGGGCACCCATCTCAAGGTATTCCAATCCTTTCTAAATGTTTCCATTTTATTTTCATCCATATGGTATAGCTCTTCTATCTTATTTATATACTCCTATCTATCCAGTCTCTCCTTTTTGGAGGGTCCAGTACCTGCCAAAATTTGGGGATTAGGCCTTTTGCCGCACTAATTAGATGATATAATACACTATTTTTATATTGTTTCACTGACATCTCTGACCTATAAAATAGGCACACCCACAGATCCTTCTGAATAATTATCCTCAAAATCTCCTGTATACAGTATATTGAATTATATCTTGTCAAAATAGCTGTATTTCTGGACAATCCCACCATATATGTGCCATTGTCCCCCTTGCCCCACATCGCCTCCAACATATTGGTGACATTTCTACTAGTTGTTTATGTGCCATAGTCGGTGTATAATACCATCTGGTTAAACATTTATAATTCATTTCAACTGTGTTCATATTCATCACCCCATGCATTAACTTAAACATTTTATTCTTCTGTTGCCCATTTATTTTTGTACCCAATTCTCTTTCCCATTTCTCTAAGAATAATGGATGTTCAGAGCCCACCAATTCAATAAGGATCTTATATATCCTAGAGGTTACATGTTTGTGTACTTCCTCAGAACTCAACATTTTTTTCAAATGGAAGCATGTCCTCCGGCATCCTCAGTGGTTGGGGGAGCATTGAGAGAAAATGTCCTAATTGGTAGTATCTCAAGTCGTCTAATGAAATAAATAAATCTTTTTTACTCTTTAATCCTTGAAAGGTGCATAATTTCCCCTTATCTACTACAGTTGTGGCCAAAATTATTCAACCCCCAATGCTGTAAAGGGGTTTAGGGACTATAGTGTACATTTGGAATTGTATTCAGAATCAAATCCTACAAGGACGTTGTAACTACCCAAATGCAACTAAAATGACATCAATTGTTTATGTAATACAGTAGTAAATGGTTCTTATGTGGTTTCTTCATTGCCACAATTATTCAACCCCTTAAAGACTACCACTCTGAAGAACAGAGGTTCATACAGGTGCTTTCCATCAGGTATTGAAAACACCTGTGGATGTCACCGAGCAGCAATCAAGCATAATAAGCACCAATTAGGCAGCTTTAAAATGACTGTGATACTCAGCTCCTTCTAGACATTTACTGGTGTGGTTACAAACATGGTGAAGGCAAGAGAATGGTCCAGGAAGACAAGAGAAGAGGTGATTTCTCTTCACAGGAAGGGCAATGGCTATAAGAAGATTGCAAAGATGTTAAACATACCAAGAGACACCTTAGGAAGCATCATTCGCAAATTCAAGGCAAAGGGCACTGTTGAAACGCTACCTGGTCGTGGCAGAAAGAAGATGCTGACTTCGACTGCTGTGCGCTACCTGAAGCGTAGAGTGGAGAGAAGTCCCCGTGTGACTGCTGAGGAACTGAGAAAAGATTTGTCAGATGTGGGTACAGAAGTTTCAGCCCAGACAATAAGACGCACACTGCGTAATGAAGGCCTCCGTGCCAGAACTCCCAGGCGTACCCCCTTGCTGTCTCCAAAGAATAAGAAGAGTCGACTGCAGTATGCCAAAAGCCATGTGGACAAACCACAAAAGTTGTGGGATAGTGTTCTGTGGACTGATGAAACAAAATTAGAACTGTTTGGGCCCATGGATCAACGCTATGTTTGGAGGAGGAAGAACAAGGCCTATGATGAAAAGAACACCTTGCCTACTGTGAAGCATGGTGGAGGGTCAATCATGCTTTGGGGCTGTTTTGCTTCTGCAGGTACAGGGAAGCTTCAGCGTGTGCAAGGTACCATGAATTCTCTTCAGTACCAGGAGATATTGGATGGAAACGTGATGCAGTCCGTCACACACCTGAGGCTTGGGAGACGTTGGACCTTTCAACAGGACAATGATCCCAAGCATACCTCCAAGTCCACTAGAGCATGGTTGCAGAGGAAAGGCTGGAACATTTTGGAGTGGCCATCGCAGTCACCAGACTTAAATCCGATTGAGAACCTCTGGTGGGACTTAAAGAAAGCAGTTGCAGTGCGCAAGCCTAAGAATGTGACTGAACTGGAGGCCTTTGCCCATGAAGAATGGGCGAAGATACCCGTAGATCGCTGCAAGACACTTGTGTCAAGCTATGCTTCACGTTTAAAAGCTGTTATAACTGTAAAAGGATGCTGTACTAAGTACTAAGATTGAATGTCACTTGGGGGTTGAATAAAACTGATAATGCTGTGAGCACAGAAAAGACATTTGTGGTTATTTCATTATAACTGTTATGTTATATTTGTCTGACCTACAAGTGCCTCTTTAATGTAAATGTAAGCAAGATGACTGAATGATCAAAAGCAATGTCAAACTGGCCAAAACACTCAATTTCAGTGGGGGTTGAATAATTTTGGCCACAACTGTATATCCCTTAACTGTGCATTTCTGTCTTTAAAGCATTTCCTAGAAATATTATCTTTCCCTGGTGGGAAAAACTCTGTACCCACCAGGGGTATCAGCAATTAATTGTACTTCCAGCCTGTTGACTTATGCAACCCATCCCATATTCTCAACACCCCCCGTGTCAGTGTGCTACTATTTTCATCTATAAGCCGAAACTTTCTTGGAATCCAAATAATCCTGTCTAGTTGTATATTACTTAATATAATTTCCATTTTAAACCAACTTTTCTCCTGTGAGTTGTATGCCCAATCTACCAGCCGTGATAATATCACTGACATATAATACTTCCTCATATTTGGCAGATTTAATCCCCCTTTCTCTTTGTTGTTACATAAAGCTTTGTACTTTAGTCTAGGTTTCTTATTAGCCCATATAAACTTCAGTATCCATTTTCTTATTATCCTGAAAAAAGATCCTGGTAGATATATTGGGAGCATTTGGAACTTATAACGGATTTTTGGCACTATCACCATCCTAACCTGATTTATACACCCAATCCACGAGACCTGACCTGTTGAGAGTCTCCTCAACTCATCCATGATGTAATTTATTAATAGGATATAGTTTACTTGATATAAGTTCTTTATTGAGGGGGTTAACTTTATTCCCAGATAATTCCCTCTCCCTCCATGTAAATGGAAAATCTGCTTGCAAGGTCTGCATCTCTACCTTTGAAACATTGATATTTAAGATCTCTGATTTTGAAGGATTTATTTTCAGATTTGACAGCTCTCCATAGCGTTTTAATAATCTCATTAAATTAGGCAACGTCAGTCTCGGGTTCACAATGTAAAGCAGCAAATCATCCGCATACGCTGCTACCTTATGCTCTGTACCAGAGCCTGTTATTGACTTTGTCCACCACTGTAGAATGCTATATAATACAATAAATATGCTGCATGTGTTTAGTTTCACAATTTCAAATACATTTCTCTGTGTATAGAAAAAACTGCATTTGAAGAAAACTGAACATTTAAGTTGTATTCAGGGGCGGACTGACCATTTGGAAACTCGGGCACTGCCCGAGAGCCCGGGTCAGTAGGGGGCCCCATAAGATGCCCCTGGTACCTTTTTCATAGGCTTTTTTGAGTTTGGGCAAGGACACAGGGGCCCCATGATCCCCTATTGCCCGGGGGCCCCATGAGTTGTCAGTCCGCCACTGGTTGTATTATTATTATGACAGGTATTTATATAGTGGTGATGAGGGGCAGACTGACAACTCATGGGGCCCCAGGCAATAAGGGATCATAGGGCCCCTGTGTCCTTGCCCAAACTAGAAAAAGCCTATGAAAAAGGTACCAGGGGCATCTCATGGGGCCCCCTACTGACCCCGGGCCCTCGGGCAGTGCCCGAGTTTCCAAATGGTCAGTCCGCTTCACATTTGTCCCTGCCCTCAAAGAGCTTACAGTCTAAGGTCCCTATATCACTTGCATACATACGTATACTAGGGCCAGTTTAGACAAATAACCTGCTAGTACGCATTTGGAGTGTGGGAAAAATCCCACACAAGCACATACAGAACATGCAAACTCCATGCAGATAGTGTTGTAATCCGGTGTCCAACCAATGATCCTAGGGAAGCGCTAACCAATAAGCCACTTGTACCTCCTCTTTTAAATCCTTGAAAATGACAGAATATTCTTTTTACTGTGTGTCAAAGGCAATACATTCAGAGCATATGTCTACTATAAGGCCTCATGCACATAAGGCGTTTTTGCAGCCACTTTTAGGGGCATCAGGCATTTTGTTACTGCTTCCAAATGGCCCTCTATGTTATCCTACGTGTCCATGCACCCATTTATTTATTTATTTATTATAGGTACTTATATAGCGCCATCAATTTATGCAGTACTTTGAAGCTTTTAGTAGAAGTAGCGTTTACTAGCAGGAAAAAAAACCCAGAGCCAGTGCATCCAGGAGCAGCAGTGTTTTGGCCGAAAAAATGCCTGACGCGGCTAAACACATCTAAACGTGTCTAAACGCTAGGCGCATTTAGCGCTTGAGCGTTAATTCATTTCAATGGCCAGAATAAATTATCATTCTGGCCAATTAAACAAATTAACACCCAAGCGCTTGACGCTTGCAAATGTGCCTAAATGTTTTTAAAAGCATGAGATACATTTTATAAGCGTCAGGCGTCTTTTCTGCAAAAACGCTGCTGCCAAGAAGACAGCTTCTAGGAGAGTTTTGTTTTGTTAATGTCCTGTGTGCATGAGACCTTAGTCAAACACAAATTCTATGTCTTTGAACAAGTAGGTGTAAAGACATGAAAGTGCCACAAGGTGGCATTACTTGATCACAGTTCTAATCAGAAAAAAGTATCTCCACAACACTAGCTCAATATCTAAATCTATTAGCCCTGGTTCTCATTGATTCGGTGTGGAATTTGCAGTGTTTTCTGTGCAAATTCCGCACTGTATCAGAATCGCACCCTGTTCATGCGAACCGCTGCAGATGTGTATGTTAAGTTAACAACACCCTGAAATCGATCTGCAAAACGCAGTGCAATGTGCAGAATTCGATCACATAGGTGTGAATACCCATGCGATCCGATTCTAGTGCGGACCCAAAAAAGGATCCTGCACCTTTTTGGTGTGGATGAGCTGCGATTTGAGCCATGCATAATGTATGGCTCAAATCGCACCACACACAGTTCCTGTGCAGTGTGATTCCTGTGCGAATCACATGCGATGTACCACACCGCATGAGTGTGAATCTACCCTTAATGTAACTACAGTATATTACTATTTTTTTTTATAAAAATACATTTTATTTCTGCATTTAGGGGTTTGAAATAGCTTTCAAATTGGACAATTCAGATATCTACATTAAGGTTCTGTAAGGTTGTCTCCCAGGTGACTTTACTTGTGTGTGAACGTGTCAAAGTTTAAATCAATTAAGAAACCTTCTGACATTACAGAAGCAGAGCAGGAAAATTCAGTAAGTTGCTGAAACAAAAATTATCAAAACGTTATAAGCTGTGAATGTATTGCTTTTTTTGCTTTTCTATGTATATAAGTATATTAAAAGAAACATTAAAAAGTATTTATTATTCAATATACTTTGAAGACCAAAAGAATAAAAAATAACATTGAATTTAGCTTCACTTGTTACTGGGGTTATCTTTCCCTGAACATTAGAAGATGTATTTTATGGTATTATTATAGTTTTTCTAGTTCTCTTTTCTACTGCTACTTTCTATAGTTGTCTGCAAAGTTTGGACAATAAGGCAGACCATAGATGATGCTTTTTTTCTTTCCAGCAGGAAAGACAATTGCTCAGTACGCCCATCAACACCGTCAGTGTGGATAGAGAATCCGTTCCACAAAGATTTTGTGTTCTCCCGATGGGGGGAGCCAAACCTGTTGGGAGCAGGGGCGGACTGACAACTCATGGGGCCCCAGGGCAATAGGGGATCATGGGGCTCCTGTGTCTTTGCCCAAACTCCAAAAAGCCTATGAAAAAGGTACCAGGGGCATCTCATGGGGCCCCCTACTGGTTTCCAAATGGTCAATCCGCTGCTGCTTGGGAGGACACAGTGATTATTGCCACCAGTGGGTATAGCTGCTAGCAATAATCATATGCTAGAAATCTGACATGCTGGCTGTACCCAAGTTGACTGATGGATCAACTTAGGTACAATCAACCTGCCCATACATGGATCAAATCTTGCTCGGTCCCTGCTGAACCAGCCAAGATTCGAAACATCTATTTCAGGCTTAACATTGCAGAATATAAATGCTAACTCTGCCCAGGAATTTTGTGTTGAAGGAACTTCTATGTTCAAAGTGTTGGCTCATTTTACTTCTTTTATTCAGTTCAGGTGTCTACATTGCTAAAAATGGCATACACTGAACAAATCAGGAATGTTTGGTAAAGCTGGTAATACTTAGCTGTTAATATATTTATCTCACAAATTGTGCAGCGTTTCCATAAATTTCTAATCAATGATCATGTATATAAATAAATAGTGAACAGCTCTGAGTAATGTGTACATGTGCTTAGTGATATTCAATTATCAAACCTATAAATGCAAATGGTGACCAAGGAGTCCATAAAAAGTCAGTATAAAAGTCCCATACACCATCCAATAATCGTGCAATCCTAAACGAATATGCAATTCTATTCCCAACCAATGCTCACCATAAACACATCACAGTGCCCTTCACCACATCTCATGGGTGTCCTCTCACCTTCACTGCAGGACCTCACTGTGCTATACGAGGTTAATTGTTCTTTATTAAGGGGCAATGCTTCTGCTTCTCCACGCACCCCGATCATCAAGTCCTCAGTTCCAAAGATGACATAAGGGAAGCATGAAGTATACCAGATAGTGTAGATCGCTAATCCAGTTTTATTATACAATTAAAATTGCACTCACATTTCAGAAGAAAACCCAAGGCATATCTCATAGCACAACTGAATGTGCCGTCCTAATTCCCCCAGCGTGATGACGTCACTGCCCGCCTAACGTGTTCCGCCAGATCGGCTTTCTCAAAGGCTCCTTTTTTCCTAACATAGTAAATTAGTGCAATGCTAACAAAAACAAATATAAAATGATGGTGTTCAGTTTTTTTTAGCAATAGTTTTATTGTTTTATTCTATTTTTTAATAAATTACAATGTAAACACGGCAAGTATTTTAAATACGCATTTGAGTACCTCCATCAAAAGATTACCTACATATAGCAAAAACAATATTTTAGGTTTTACGTTTGCAAAATATTAGCAACAGGAATGTTCTATGTAGCCCCCAAAAAACCCATCACGTTCAGATTTCAGCAATCATTTGGGTAGGTTAAAAATGAATAGGTTCCTAATACTATCACAGATAGCTCTGCTTCTTGCTCCTGGAATGAACATGTGTTACTGTATATCATATGCTAATTTAAAGCCCAACTGACTGTTCTTTTTAAATCAGCTAAATACATTTCCAGTGCAGTAAAGCAAAAGTTGTCCTAGTACTCCCAGAGTGTATTCTGCTGCATTAAACTGGGTTTAGGTGTCCGTTTATGACACAGAGGACTGCTGCGATTCAGAGGATCGCAGCTATTCTCTGATCATTCACAGTTTATGACACTCAGTAGATCAGCGGAGAACATGTTCATCCCTTCACTGGAGATCTGTGCTCTCCCTCCAGATTCTCTAGCCCGGAGCTGGAGAATCGGAGGGACCTCAAACTAAGCAGAGATAATTTACCTCTGTTTAGTAAACTGATCTTTTACTGTATTCTCGCGAGATTATAGTAAAAGCAGCCGTTTTCCAGCGTTTGTAGATCATTCTCCCTTTGTTTGAAGAACTGATCTACACTGCTTCATAAAAGGCATTCGCAGGAGAACTGTGTTCTCCAAGAATTCTGGAGAACTGAACAGCGATCATGTACCGCTGGTTCATAAACGGACACCTTAATTCTTCTGGGCTCTGTGATATACAACTGTGAAAACATTTTAGCTAGGTGTGAAAAATAGTGAAAATTAAGAATGCTTTCAGAAACAGAAGTGTTAATAATTTATTTTTTTATCAATTAACAAAATGGAAAATAAATGAACAGAAGACACATTCAAATTAAATCAATATTTGGTGTGAAAACTTTGCCTTCAGAACAGCATCAATTCTTCAATTCTTCTAAGGTACACTTACACACAGATTTTGAAAGAACTAGGCAGGTAGGTTGTTCCATACATCTTGGAGAACTAACCACAGATCTGAGGATGTAGGCTGTCTCTTCATGCAATAACAGACAGACTGGATGATGTTGAGATCAGGGCTCTGTAGGGGCCAAACCATTACCTCCAGGATTCTTCTTTACACTGAAGAAAATTCTTAATGACAGTGGCTGTATGTTTAGGGTCATTGCTGCTGCAACCAATCACAAGCCTGCCTGATGGTATAGCATGATGGATAAGTATATGCCTGTATATCTCAGCATTGAAGACATTGATCTTTACACTAAACCTGTCACACAGACTTTTTATTATCATATTATTATTCTAAAAAACAGTAAAAAGGAAATATTGTAATGAAAATAGCACCCTCCCTTGTTCCTACCTCAGAAAGCTGGGGTGTACCCTAGGATGGTTGTGATGGGCCAGCTTTAGGTTTCTCAGGCATCAATTTCGCTAGGATTTCCCTGAATAGGATTAATATTCAGAAGTCATTTGACAGGTGGCAAGGAGGTGTTACTCTATGCACCACAACCTTGTGGCACATCCATTCAGTCAAATGGGTTGTGCTTGGTGAGCAATATTACCTGCTAAGCACAACAGTGGACATATTTTTTTTGCTGCATTGCAGTGGTGGCATATCCCCAACCCCTACTCTGCTGCCCCTAGAGAGTTTTCAACAACATTGTTGTGTCTGGCACCTCCAGCCAGTTCTAGAAATGGATATTTACAGTAGAACAAACAGCTGAAATGGTGATGGTGGCTTGTCACAATCATGCCAGACTTCAAGATAGCTATAGAGATAGGTTTATCTAAACCCACACTAAAATTTCATATAACCTTTAACATGTTAATTTCAAAACGCTGTTTTTGTTCTTAATAAATCTGCAGCTTTTATTAAAATAATACAAATAAAGGTTCTTGTACAGGCACCTGTTAAAAAAGTGACAGCTGTCCCCCAGTTCTGTTCCTGTGTTGACACTCTTCCATATGCATCCTAGTTGAGACAAGTGACCACATCCACACACATCATGCAGACAGAATCCACATTTATCAGGAAACCTGCCTTCATTGATGGTAACAAGTAGCAGGAGCAGCACTGAGATGCAAAATGATGAAAATAAAAACAAAAGGTTAGGACAACATTTTTGAAAAAAAAAAAAACAGCTGAGTTCGGATTCAAACTTGGTTCGAAGCTGGAAGGGAAGCTGTCACATAATTGCATCCCAGCCAGCCCAGTGAGCTGCGGGCAAGAAGTCCCCCACATCTCAGCTACATGTAACAAAGGGGGTGTGCTTCTTTTAACATTATTGACTTAATAGGACAATGTCATATTAAGCCGTGTTAGTTCAGTGATGTCCCCAGCATTCCCTTCTCCTTCCTTGTATACACTATATTGCCAAACGTATTGCTTTTACACGCACAATAAATTTAATAGCATCCCAGTCTTAATCTGTAGGGTTCAATATTGAGTTGGCCCACCCTTTGGAGCTATGACAGCTTCAACTCTTCTGGGAAGGCTGTTAGGAGTGTGTCTATGGAAATGTTTGACCATTCTTCCAGAAGCACATTTGTGAGGTCAGGCACTGATGTTGAACGAGAGGGCCTGGCTCACAGTCTCCGCACTAATTCATCTCAAAAGTGTTCTGTCAGGTTGTGGTTAGGACTCTGTGCAGACCAGTCAAGTTCCTCCACCCCAAACTCGCTCATCCGTGTCTTTATGGACCTTACTTTGTGCACTTGTGGTCAGTCATGTTGAAATAGGAAGGGGCCATTCCCAAGCTGTTCACACAAAGTTGGGAGCATGAAATTGTCCAAAATATCTTGCTATGCTGATACCTAAAGATTTTCCTTCACTGGAACTAAGGGGCCAAGCCCAACCCCTGAAAAACAGCCCTAAACCATAATCCCCCCTCCAGCAAACTTTACACTTGGCACAATGCAGTCAGGCAAGTACCGTTCTCCTGGCAACTGCCAAACCCAGATATACAGACATACCAATCAGATTGCATCCGGTGCTTTGCATTGTACTTGGTGATATAAGGCTTGGATGCAGCTGCTTGGCCATGGAAACCCATTCCATGGAGCTCTCTATGCTATGCACTGTTGTTGTGCCAATCTGAAGACCACATGAAGTTTGGAAGTTTTTAGCTATTGACTCTGCAGACAGTTGGCGACTTCTGCGCACTGTGCACTTCACCATGCACAAACCTTGCTCTGTCATTTTACGTGGCCTACCACTTTGTGACTGAGTTGCTGTTGTGCTTACACTTTGTTAGAATACCAATAACAGTTGACCATGGAAAATTTAGTAGCAAGGAAATTTCACTGATTTATTTATTGCACAGGTGGCAACCTATCACGGTACCACGCTTGAATACACTGACCTCCTGAGTTTGACCCATTCTTTTACAAATGTTTGTAGAAGCAGTCTGCATGCCTAGGTGCTTGATTTTATACACTTGTGCCCATGGAGGTGATTGGAACACTTGAATCCAATGCTTTGGAGGGGTGTCCCATTACTTTTGACAATATAGTGTACATGTAACCACGGGGTGGGGAATATACAGTTAACATTAGGGTTTAGAGTGAACCCAAGCTTATTCCTATTTAAGATACACACTGCTCTAGCAAATTAAATGTCGCCATCTATTTAAACCTTCTTCCACTTCATCCAGATGGGAATCAGTAATAAGAGGTTGGGTTCTGCTTTAAAATGTCAAACCTGCAGTATATATAATGTTGTATATGTACTAAACAATAACTTTCCAACCATTTAGCATAACTGTCATTTCCTTTGCAAGATAGTTGCTTATCAGTTAGTTTGCACTAGCCATCTGTCTCCTGTTTGGACTGATATGAAGCACAAAGCAGAGCAAATACATTTGCAGATTTCTAAAAATGTGCTAATTAAGGCTCACAGTGCTACAGTAAATTGAAATCCTGTGGATTTGTTACATAGATCTAGATGTAAGGTTAGTTCCTTCAGACCTTACATAAGATGAAATCAGAACATTATTGGAATACAATACAACAGTGGGCAGCACAGTGGCTAAATGGTTAGCACTTCCGCCTGGCAGTACTAGGGTCGTTGGTTCGCTTGAGTAGGCTAGGCTTCTCTGAACATTCTTTAGGCCAAGGGTTAAAGAAATGACCAGAACTGAGACCCTGTGAGAGTTGTCTCAGAAAGAGCTACTGATGGCACTTATCCTTCCAAAATAACACAAAGTCACTTGGAGCATGAGCTCAGGTCTAATCGCACAACGTCTCTCCAGGACAACTGAACTTCACCCAGTTTCCTTTAGACATCTATATATATTGAAACATTGTACTATAGATTGTTGAGTATCTACAGGCAAGTTTTGAGTAAAAAATCACCAAACCTCAAAGAATATTGGACTCGTATGCTCTTAAAGCCTCCACTCATTCCATACAGAAAACATAAGATAATTTAGCTGTGAACAAAGAAGCGATGGAGGTTTCCAAGTAAATTCACTGTGCCAGAAGGGATATAACAATCAGAAGTTGTTTACAGCTTCTCGAAATTTTGATTCCTGGGATATTGATTAAACCAAAAAGTGCCGACTCTATGATTAGAGGTTTGTGGTAGCATATCACACTACCGAGTGCCACAATTACATATCTAGATGGACACATTTAGAGCAGCAAGAGAAGAGCTTAGGCATTTAAGATAAGAGTGATGTGGAGACATATATCAAAGGAGGAAAGGCTGAAGCAGACATGTGCGTTTCATTTTGATTTGTTTCACGAGCAAAAATGTAATTTTTGCAGATTCAGATGTATATGAATCTCTGAATGGACATAGTAATGAATGTCAAGGAATAAACAAAATTTGTAACGAAATTAACAAATGCATTTGTTTCATTCATTTCATTTGGAAGGCATCACCTGCTGCAATAGTATTTCACGCCCATGGAGAAATGAAATACATTTTCAAATTTTTTCGATAATTTTAATTAACAAATGGATCTTAATTTTGTTCCATATATTAATTCAGATGTCCATAATAATATATTGAATATATAGCAATCTTCCAGAAAAACTGCAAACTTTTTCACCCAGACCAACAAATATATGAAACGAATGCCAAATATACGAAACGAATTCTGAAAATGAATCGAGTCAACATAATGAATATAACAAAACGAGATTCTTCAATGAACAAATACATCCAAAACTAAACAAACATTTCCAGCATGCACATGTCTAAGCCAAAGCATCTTTTTGTGATACATTGTGAACCATGTCCCAAGATAGACGTAGTGCTTTTGAAAGAATTTCAGCCGAAGGGTGGGGGAAATTCCTATTCCATTTGTTGAGGCCAATTATTGGAGAAATGTTATCCAGTGTTATCCATCTAAAAATGTTACATAGAGTAGAAATTGCTTTCCTGCTCAGGTTAGGATATAGTAAAAGAGTGTCCAGTGAGTTTCCCCAGTTCCTCCGGAGGATTTTTTAATGGTCAAGGCAATATAAAAGATTTCACCCTTAGGAAAAGAAAAGGGTTTGGGAATATGCATGAAAATTACTCCAAAGCTATATTGGAAGGTAATGGTTGCTTGTTAGCAACATACACAAAAGATTTTAAATATAAAAAGACCTTCCAAATTCCATTGTTTAAGAGTAGGAAGTCAAGAAAGTTGTTCCATAGGTGAAGGGGGGGATATTGTGGTGTGTGACTATTTAGCTCACAGTGCTTGTACATTTTATGCCATGCCAACCAGGTGGAGTATAAGAGAGGATTTATGGACACCTTGGCAGGCAGGAGTACTTTCTGTACAGTATATGAAGAACTTAAAAACAAGTTGTTTTTAAATCACTGCTCTTGGGAAAACAGAACTATAGCTAGCAGTGTCTATTGGAATTTAGCAATACAAAGTCTCTGACTATGATTAGATAATTCAGGGCTTAAAACTTTGAGTCTAGACCTACTAGCCAGGCACAAACCTCCACCAGTTGCCCCACCCAACCTTGCCCAGGTCCACCTCCAACCCCACCCCTGGACCATCCCCCAGCCCTGTCTCCAACCATGCCCCCTTAAAGCTTATGAAATTACATTTTTCTTTAGATTAAAGAGTCCAAAATATAAAACTGTACACAGTAATGTATATCCCAGCTCCCCTGTACTCCATTATAGTGATATGACATGTATACAGTAATGTATATCCCAGCTCCTCTGTACTCCATTATAGTGATATGACATGTATACAGTAATGTATATCCCAGCTCTCCTGTACTCCATTATAGTGATATGACATGTATACAGTAATGTATATCCCAGCTCTCCTGTACTCCATTATAGTGATATGACATGTATACAGTATGTATATCCCAGCTCCCCTGTATTCCATTATAGTGATATGACATGTATATAGTAATGTATATCCCAGCTCTCCTGTATTCCATTATAGTGATATGACATGCATACAGTAATGTATATCCCAGCTCCCCTGTACTCCATTACAGTGATATGACATGTATACAGTATGTATATCCCAGCTCCCCTGTACTCCATTACAGCGATATGACATGTATACAGTATGTATATCCCAGCTCCCCTGTACTCCATTATAGTGATATGACATGTATACAGTAATGTATATCCCAGCTCCCCTGTACTCCATTATAGTGATATGACATGTATACAGTAATGTATATCCCAGCTCCCCTGTACTCCATTACAGTGATATGACATGTATACAGTATGTATATCCCAGCTCCCCTGTACTCCATTACAGCGATATGACATGTATACAGTATGTATATCCCAGCTCCCCTGTACTCCATTATAGTGATATGACATGTATACAGTATGTATATCCCAGCTCCCCTGTACTCCATTATAGTGATATAACATGTATACAGTATGTATATCCCAGCTCCCCTGTACTCCATTATAGTGATATGACATGTATACAGTAATGTATATCCCAGCTCCCCTGTACTCCATTATAGTGATATGACATGTACACAGTAATGTATATCCCAGCTCCCCTGTACTCCTTTATAGTGATATGACATGTATACAGTAATGTATATCCCAGCTCCCCTGTACTCCATTATAGTGATATGACATGTATACAGTAATGTATATCCCAGCTCCCCTGTACTCCATTATAGTGATATGACATGTATACAGTAATGTATATCCCAGCTCCCCTGTACTCCATTATAGTGATATGACATGTATGCAGTAATGTATATTCCAGCTCCCCTGTACCCCATTATAGTGATATGACATGTATACAGTAATGTATATCCCAGCTCCCCTGTAATCCATTATAGTGATATGACATGTATACAGTATGTATATCCCAGCTCCCCTGTACTCCATTATAGTGATATGACATGTATACAGTAATGTATATCCCAGCTCCCCTGTACTCCATTATAGTGATGACATGTATACAGTAATGTATATCCCAGCTCCCCTGTACTCCATTATAGTGATATGACATGTACACAGTAATGTATATCCCAGCGCCCCTGTACTCCATTATAGTGATGACATGTATATAGTAATGTATATCCCAGCTCCCCTGTACTCCATTATAGTGATATGACATGTATACAGTAATGTATATCCCAGCTCCCCTGTACTCCATTATAGTGATATGACATGTATACAGTATGTATATCCCATCTCCCCTGTACTCCATTATAGTGATATGACATGTATACAGTAATGTATATCCCAGCTCTCCTGTACTCCATTATAGTGATATGACATGTATACAGTAATGTATATCCCAGCTCCCCTGTACTCCATTATAGTGATATGACATATATACAGTAATGTATATCCCAGCTCCCCTGTACTCCATTATAGTGATATGACATGTATACAGTAATGTATATCCCAGCTCCCCTGTACTCCATTATAGTGATATGACATGTATACAGTAATGTATATCCCAGCTCCCCTGTACTCCATTATAGTGATAGGACATGTTGTATACAATACTTACTCGAGTCCCCCGTGGTGGTGGAGAGGGTGTCTCCTCTCAGCGGAGGAGAGCGGACCTCTCCTGCACCTGTCCCCTCAGCGGCTGTGCCGCAGGAGCCGGAAACCGGAAGTTGTAAACCGGAACTCGGCTTCACAATTAGGCTTGGAGCGCAGGTGCAGTCGCTCCATGCTTCATCTGTGCTCGCTGCTTGCCGCAGAGGAATTTCTCCTCGCATTTGGCGAGCGGCTTTTTCAAGCCCTGATGTATATGGCACTAAGCAAAAGAAGCTCCCTTTGCATTCTTACTATGACTATTAATGACACTAAGCAGCTCTGAAAGCAAATTTTCAGATATAGTGTACTTGGAAAATCAAGATCACTATGCTTTTACAAATGCTTTTATATATACAGTATGTGTATCTGATATTACAGTCTGTCCGACAGGCTAGAATGCACGGGAGAAAATAGCAAGATACTGTGAGGAAATCTGCTATAGATCACCAGAAGTAAATATGCTGCAAATGTTTGGTTTGTTGTTTTTAATCTGTTAACTCAGAACAATACCACAAAACTGTGGTAAAATGCCAGTTCCAAAAACCCGTTCAATCATCTCTAGATGTAAAGTACAATTTATATTTTGCTGCATTCAGGTAAATAAATGAGGCTATGCCTTCTGAAAATGAAACACATGAAATGACGCAGGTGACCAGGATCCACTGTGTTAGTAATCACTTTGTAAGAGAGTGTTGCATTTATATCGCCTGTTACATCAGACAGTTGAAATGATTGCTGTAACAAAAGTTTCAGATGTTGCTGAGAAAACAGAGACAACTGTTAGCCAGTTACTAAGAGGAGAGGTAATCCCGAAGAATTGGATCACATATCAGTGTTGTGCCTCAAAAGTCGAGCAGGTGAGAGGCATCATTCTGATTACTGCAACCTATCTGCTTGGTTTGCCTTTTCAAGCAATATGATACAGTAAATTCTCTAAAAAGGCCTTTCTTTTTAACAGGGAGCAGCTACTGTATATCCTCTCTTTTGTGCTTTTCCTCCTTGTATTTATAACAAGTATAAAGCATATGATGTTAGTGATAGTTTATATGTACAACAAAAAAGCTACTACGTCAGTGCTTCCTCTTTATTGATTGTATATGGCATTCTGACAAATGAAGTGCATAGTTCCCATGCTGCTGTGGTCTATTACATTCTTGATATTCATATAAATCTACTTAATAATTATCACAGGAAATATTTTAATTTATAACTGTCTGTTAAAAATGAATATCCAACCTGACTTTTAACAGCTTCGAGACTACAAGACTAGGGCATGTTTGCTTCTAAGTTCTTTGTGACCAGAATGATTTTCAGAAGCTTTCAGCTAGTTTTCACCAGAAACCATATAGACTGGCCTAAGTTAGGAACTACAAAGGGCATATAAATGAGTAGGAGGTCTTTTCCAAAGTTACATAAGGCCAATAGGTGTTTGGGCCAGCTTCCCAGTTCTACAGAAATTCTACCTGCTCTATCATTGGCATGGGGTGGGGGCTTTTAGGGTGAACGATGCTTATACAATTTTAGCCCAAGAGTACTGGAATGTAGGGATGCATGTCTAATAGTACTCTGGGCTGTCAGTCATTGGACTGGGCATGCTGATTTTGTGTTGGAGCCTAGGTCAGTGCTAAAATTGGTAGAAGGTGGCTTGCAGAAGTGGGAAGTCTAGGCAGTTAGAAATAAATCACCTAGGTGGATTGCATGAGCCTTTTCAATCACAGATGTAAATCCACCCCACTAGGGAGGTTTGCTGGACATCAGTGCAAGACATTTAGAATAAAGTTTCCTGGCACGCAGGAAGGTTTTCTGAAGACAGTGGATCTGTGTACAAGATCATAAGTTGGGAACCTGTCCTCAAGAAAATGAAAGCTGAATGAACCACTTGAATCACTTGACCACTAACTGAAGGTTCATGTGTATCATTCCCAGGCTTTTCACTATGATTCCAAAAATCCTGTTTACAACAAATATCCTCTGAGTATGAACTCATGCACTCATGTGCATATATATGGACACTTCAGTGTATGCTTTATCAGTCAATTCTGATAAATTATTATCTAATTCCGTTACATTCAAGATTGCCATTTGAAAAGGCTGAATAGATATTTTATATCTGACACAGGTAAATGCTTCTGGATACAGTTGCAAGAAAAAGTATGTGAACCCCTTGGGATTACGTGGAGTTTTGCATGAATTGGCCATAAAATGTGCTCTGAATGTCATCTAAGTCACAACAATAGAAGAACACAGTCTGCTGAACATAATACTACACAAACATTAGATGTTGCCATGGCTTAATTGCATATAACATGTAAACATTCACAGTGCAGGGAGGAAAAAGTATGTGAGGCCCTAGCTTAATGACTTCTCTCAGAGCTAATTGGAGCCAGGAGTGAGCCAACCTTGACTCCAATCAGTGTGATGATATTGGATGTGTTCCTGACAGCTGTCCTGCCCTTAAAAAACACACACCTGTTTTGGGTTTACTGGTTTCAAGAAGCACTGTCTGATGTGAACCATGTCTCGCAGAAAAGAGCTCTCAGAAGACCTACGATCAAGAATTGTTGACTTGCATGAAGCTGGAAACGGTTACAAAAGTATCTCCAAAAGCCTTGATGTTCATGTGTCCACGGTAAGACAGACTGTCTACAAATGGAGAAAGTTTAGCACTGTTGCTACTCTCCCTAGGCGTGGTCGTCCTGTAAAAATGACTGCAAGAGCACAGCGCAGAATGCTGCATGAGGCAAAGAAGAATCCCAGAGTGTCAGCTAAAGACCTACAGAAATCTCTGGCACATGCTAACATTTTTGTTGACACATCTACAATAAGGAAAACATTAAACAAGAATGGAGTACATGGGAGGACACCACGGAGGAAGCCATTGCTGTCCAAAAAGAATATTGCAGCACGTTTGAAGTTTGCAAAAGAGCACCTGGATGTTCCACAGCACTACTGCCAAAATATACTGTGGACAGATGAAACCAAGATTGAGTTGTTTGGGAAGAACACACAACACTATGTGTGGAGAAAAAAAGGCACAGCACACCAACATCAAAACCTCATCCTCACTGTAAGACATGGCGGAGGGAGCATCATGGTTTGGGGCTGCTTTGCTGCCTCAGGGCCTGGACGGATTGTTGTCATTGATGGGAAAATGAATTCCAGAGTTTATCAAGACATTTTGCAGGAAAACATACGACTATCTGTCCGCCAACTGAAGCTCCGCAGAGGATGGGTGATGCAACAGGACAATGACCCAAAGCATACAAGTAATTCAACAAAACAATGGCTGCAACAGCACAGAATACGCCTTCTGGAGTGGCCCAGTCAGAGTCCTGACCTCAACCCGATTGAAATGCTGTGGCATGACCTTAAGAGAGCGATTCACACCAGACATCCCAAGAATATTGCTACACTGAAACAGTTTTGTGAAGAGGAGTGGTCCAAAATTACTCCAAAATCGTTGTGCAGGTCTGATCTGCAACTACAGGAAACGTTTGGTTGAGGTTATTGCTGCCAAAGGAGGGTCAACCAGTTATTAAGTCCAAAGGTTCACATACTTTTTCCTCCTTGCACTGTGAATGTTTACATGTTATGTGCAATTAAACCATGGCAACATCTAATGTTTGTGTAGTATTATGTTCAGCAGACTGTGTTCTTCTATTGTTGTGACTTAGATGATGTTCAGAGCACATTTTATGCCCAATTCATGCAAAACTCCACGTAATCCCAAGGGGTTCACATACTTTTTCTTGCAACTGTATGTTGTTAGGAGTGCCTACTAAGAATGGTCACCAAATGTATTTAAAAATAATCTTTGATCAAGAACATCAGAAACAGCCAGTGCATTCTGGGAGATAGGCCTCCCCTTTTTTCAGGGCTTAAAACATGATTTGTGAAAGAGTTAAGAAGGAGTTTACTGAAAAGCCTGGATTAAGGCTAAAATGGGGCTGAAAATGTCAGCATAATCTGCCTACAGTGAGGTCAGCCACCATAATTGAATATTGACACAGTTGAAAATATCTAAAGTGTGCAGTATGGCAAACCAGCTCATTAATTTTCTGCTTTTTTAAAAGAGCATAACTATAAATTGTGTATTTCCCGGGCAATCAGTTTGTAATGACCCCTAACCCATTAGCAATATTCCATGCCAGAAACTAATACTGTATAGCCAAATTGAAGCAACTTTTGTTTAGCTCCTTTACATGCCATTCTACCCAAATGAGATGGTCATAAACAATATAACATTTGTAAGGTCCCTTTAACATGAGCGGATCGAATAGATCCACTTGTCCGTTTTTCAAGAGGTCCCGATCAGACGCTCCATTGCTCTCTATGGAGCGGCAGGTGTAAATGGATGTCTAATATTATAAATATGCTAACTCACAAAAATGAACAGTGCCCTAAGTAATCAAAAGTCCCATATATAACATAAATTGAAAAAATTGTCCTTAAAGTCAATCATAAAGTTCAAAAAAACCTTCAAGTTGAAAACTGCTTCCAAAGTGACTTCTGAGAGCAAAACCTCAAAAAAGGAAAAAAAACTCACATAGTGTATTACCCTTAACAACTTTAAATATATTCACTCCATAACGCATGTGAATCACATATATAGCACTCATGATCACTACCCAGTGAAATGAACAGCTGTGTCACATGTGCCCGTGAAACAATCTCATGACAATTCAATACAAAATAAATGTTTTGAAAAACTGTGTTCACTTCTACAGTGTGCAGATTAAATACCCTTACCAAAAATATATAATCGCAGACTTGTAATCATCCAGGCAGGGTACTGACATCTACAAAGCTCCACCAAGGGGATCTTCACAGCTACACAGATATGCTCCTCTCTCCACACCACTCTCCAAGCGATGCCCACCATATATATGAATCAGTAATAGTGTAAATCTGTATATAATACCACAGATAATACTTTATTGTATGCTTACATATATTTCTTCTTTATAAATGCCATCACCAAGGAACATGCGTGGCCCGACCATTGAAGATCCTCAGAAGCACTTCTTCTGTGTCCACAATCAAGATTTCCAGTATCCAAAATGGCTGCTCGGTCACTTCCCATTCTGCTGTGCGTCTTGACGTCAGTTCCCTTTGACGCATTTCGTCATTCAACTTAATCATAAAATCCTTTATGATGTGGTTGTTAACGGTAATACACTATGTGAGTTTTTTTTCCTTTTTTGAGGTTTTGGTCTCAGAAGTCACTTTGGAAGCGGTTTTCAACTTGAAGGTTTTTTTGAACTTTATGATTGACTTTAAGGACAATTTTTTCAATTTATGTTATATTTGGTACTTTTGATTACTTAGGGAACTGTTAATTTTTGTGAGTTAGCATATTTATAATATTAGATTATCACACTTTTTGGGGTAAAAGTGTTCACATGCTTATTGGGGATTTATGTATGTAATCTAGTAGGGAAGGGGACACCGTATATCATTGTTGTAAATGGATGTCTGTCAGGTAAAGACAGATGCATGGGGATCCATTCCTCATCTGTCTGTTGGATTGGATTTAATGACAGTCAGATGGAAACAGACAGGTAGTCCGTTTCCATCCAACAGCCTATAGAGGACAGTGGGCTGTGTCTGCTCTGCATAGGCGGAGCGGACATGGCCCTGTCATCTGCTTGCTCAGCATGGTTCAGTAGGCAGATCCCCCGCTGGGAAAGCAGATCCCCTGACAGGCCTACCTCATTTGAAAGGGGCCTTAGTGTCTTATTTTACTTTCACTCTTATCCTCAGTCATTATTCTTAATGATCGGTTTTTAGTATGATACTCATTCTATGTTTGCATTATTAATAAAATACTAGTTGATTTAGCATATAAAGACATCCTTTCAAAGGAATGGTTTAATGTTTCACTAACAATCCTATTGGCATATAGTCAGGCCAGATTCACAAATATGCACTGCAGAAACACACGCACATTAAAGGGTGTTGTTAACATGAATTGCTGTAAAGCAGCCCATTAGTTTTGATGGGCTGCCAACTCATCATAGCTGGAAAATAAACCCAATGACCTGCACCTTTTTTGTTTCAGTACAGCACAATGCAAGTATAGCTTACATTGGACAACTTCATGCATTGGTTTGTGCACATGGTCCATTCTGGTGTGTTAGGATGTCATTTAAATTGAATGGTCCCTTAAAGCACCATAGTTTTTGTTTTACTTTTGGCCTTAAGTAATTGTCCTTTGAATCGTATCTTGTTAGATACCTGACTACTGAGAAAGTTAGAGGTTCCAATACGTTCAATAAACATCTGAATGTTGAAAAACAAGTTTGATGCACAAAGTCATACAAGTGCATATAACTGCATACAGGGTCACTGCATGACTGCCAATAATCTCTTTGTTGTCTGAGCATCTATTTGACACTACACATATGTATCATGTGTGAACCATTCAGGTTGTCCTGGGGACACAAAGCGTAAACAGATCATATGTGGCCATAGAAGTTTTGTAGTAACTGCAAACATTGGATAGCCTTTTTTGTCAGTAAAGACTTTGTGGGCAACAGGGCCAATATAACATGATAGCTTTGAGGCCAACATACAATCCTGCAGCATTGTATGTACAGTACATAAAAATCATCATCATCAAAATTGTCTGTGTTAAAGGGGAAAACACTTCTTTCTGATCATTATTGGGGGTTGGCCTAATCTTGCTGCTCCGCTAATGAGGCACTGTTATGGCTACAAAAAAATAATTAACAATATATATACAACACACAGCACACACAATAAAGAGCCACTATAAATCCTGATCTTTGCTACCAGAGCTGCACAGCAGCATGTATGACAAAACTATTTCTTACCATCTATCTGAACATGGTATCTCTTTTAAGCTGTTAAAAATATATATTAATATCTACAATATGAGCACACACGTGTGTCCATCACACCTAAACATATAAGCTTGTTGATCATACCAACCCAAAATCATGGACAGTTGACTCTCCCCCTCTTGTGGCTATAGCAGTTTCCACTCTTCTAATAAGGCTTTCCACAAGATTCTATAGCGTGTTAATGTCACGCCTACACTTAATGCAGGTGGTCAGACACTTTAGCTAATTTTTCTGTGTTCTTCACCTATAGCAGCCCCCTTTCCCATAAGGCAAGCAGGTCTAGTAGTACTTGGTTGCCTCCAGGACTTATACAAAATGCTATAGTGCCTGGCCACCACACCGAGGCTGGCGTGAACTGAGCAGAAAAAAACAGGTATTTGCAGTTGGCAGACAGGCAGAGTAGTACAATATCAGTCCAGGTCAAAAGGCAGGCAGAGTTCAGAGAATAGTCAACATTTGATTCAATGTTATCAATGAGGGAATCCAGACAGCAAAGCAGAACAGACAAACAGAGAGCTTGAGCACATGTAACCAGCGCTATCACCAGCATGAGACTGCAGGCTTGGCTGGCTTAGATCATGTTTGGTCTCCACCCAGAGACTGGTCACATCAATCATCTTTCAGGTGGACACACAGACAGAAATGCAACCTAGCTTAAACCAGGATGCTGGAATAAGACCAGCAGCTGTCAAAGAAAAGGAGCGTTTACACGCTCCTGACAGTTTGTGGGAATTTGCGACCATTCAGCCAAAAAGAACATTTGTTAAGCTCACTATACACTAGTAGATTTTTTAAAAAACATTCATAAGAATGTTCTTTGTACATTCAATAACTGAATGAAAATCATTTAAAAGTACTTAAAAATTTAATTTGATTTTAAGATAAATTCCCAAACAAAAACACATTGTTAGAAATTCTTTTGTTTGAGAAATATTTTCCATCCAGCTCTTTAAAATTTTCTCTACCCTGTGGCTTAAAACAAATGTCAATTTGACCCTACTAATGTTTAGAAAACTGAACAAATGTTCTTAAAATCAAAAATCTCAAGCAAAATTTTACTAGGGTATAGCCAGTATTAACAGGGCTACTGATGTTGAATGAGAAGACCTGGCTCACAATGGACTTTACAATTCATTCCAAAGATATTCAGTAGAATTGAGAGTGTGGCATTGTGTATTCCACTACTTTCACACCATAGACATCAAACCATGTCTGTATGGACCTGGCTTTGTACACAGGGTCATAATCATTCCCAAACTGTTGACTCAAAGTAAGAAGGGCACAATTGTCTTAAATATGTTTTTCAGCTGTCGCAATGATGTATCCTTAACTGCAAACTCCTGAACTCAATATTTGGAGAGGTGTCAACAAACTCTTGGCAATACAGTGGGTGTGAAAGTCAGGAGTCCACACACTTTTAGCCATACTGTATAGTGTACAGTTGTACCTTTTTGCTTCGTTCCTTAATGTGTTCAGATTAAAAAAGAACAGAAAAAAAAAAAAGATTTATCCGTTGGAAGAGAATAGAGAAGATGCAGTCCAACAAATGACAATGGATTCTCAAAATGTAACATTGTTTATTTCTATTACTACATGTGCACAAACATAATGCATATTTCTTCTGAAATTAAGAACTACTGTTACTTTTTACAATTTACATGTGGATCATGTAAAAATTGTAGAGTAGGTATTAGAATAAACAAGTTGGAGTTTTCTAGATTGTGATTACAATACATTTAATAACATTATCCTTTAATTCTATTGTAGGTGTTTTATTGTTGGATGATGGTGGTTCTCTTTATGTTCAATTTAAAATGGAATATAAGCACATGGTTAGTATTGCCTTGTTTGTTTTTGCAATTTGGAAAGTAAATTGTGTGCCGCAGTTAGAAATGATGAACAATTTGAATGGAATACACCTTTAGCTTTAAGCTCTACATTTACTGAACAGTGAAATAATTGTACACTTAAAATATATATATAAAAAGAGTTTAATAAAGTGTGAAGGTTTAAGACATTACTTATATTGTCCTATCTCAAGTGCTGACATTCATTTTACAAAAACTGTATATCAAATAAATGGTTGAGACTATAGTTTAGAGCACTTGAGACCACACACATCATAAAAGTCAAGTCTTTATTGTTTTACATTGTTTCTAAAAGACATATGGACACCCATCCACTCCAAATACTAAAATATATATTTTTGCCAATTACCAAACAATATACAGTTACTGACCACATCAGCTAATGCATCTTTATTTGTGTTTCCACAGTTTCAGAATGTGTACAGGGCAATGTTAATGCATTCTATGGACAAAGTTTGTTTCATCAATCAAGTAATCAGCAAGATAGCTTTTCTTTTTCACTGAATTTGAAAATTGAGTTACATCTCCAAGTATCTGTACAGGTTACTGCATATAAACTACTCCAGAAGGTGCACAGAGCAATGTTGTTCATCTTGCAGACAACATTTGCTTCTTCAGAACCAAATAGTCATCAAAATGGCTTTTCTTTTTCACTGTGTTTGCAACTCAATTTGAGGCTCCATGTATCTGCACTGGGTATGGGGATTGTGATCTTTATTCTTTTGGAGGACAGAGAATTTCTGTTTTACTTTGCACGCATTGCATGCATTAAGACAATTTAAGTAAATCTACTACCTGTAGATATGCAAAAACAAGTCTGTAACATGTTGTACTTGCTTATGTCACTTGTTAATAAATCATAGATAACTGACTACAGTCATATGGAAATTGCTGACTACCTGGTTCTGAAGATGCAGATGGTGTTTGCAAAATAAGTCATCATTGCTCTCTGCATATTCTCAAATGTTCTTACCAGTTTAGTATGAACCTGTAATATTGTTTCATTACTAGGCTATTTTTAATTTTCCAGTTCTGTGATACTTTAACAATTATTCCATCCTGTATCATGAATTGAAAAACAATTTTTGGAGACAGAAAAAGTTGATCTTTTGGAGGTTTTAAATAAACACTGGGGTTTTATTTTTTTTTACTATATGAAGGTAAAATGTCCAAACAGACTGGTTCCCTTATATTATGTTAATAAATGAAACCAGTGCACTTAAAAAAATGACTAAAAATTATCCCTTTTGTAAAGCAGACACCCAAAATGAGCTCATCTTTTGGACACAGGTAATTGGTATTGAAGGGGTTAACACATGGAGCTTGGTAAAGATGCACTAGATACAGGCTATAAGTAGGGGGGGGGGGCAGATAAAGGGGTTAATGTACAGGTCGCATACAGTGGAAGAATGGAGATGAAGAGGTTAATGTGCAGATATGCAAGATAAGGTAGGTAGAAAGTTAATATATAGGTCACATACTGGTTATACAGTGTGAAGATCAGATGTGTAGACAAGGAGGGGTTGAAAGGTTTAAACTATATGTGAATGTGCTGCCATGATGAGTACAGTGCTCAAGAACTAATGTCATTTATTAGTTCCTCTTTCCTCTTAAATTTGTGATCACTGTGATTAACCTCTATGACCAATCACAGTGATCTTAAGGTACAGAGACATGCAGTTCAGCTCTGTACACAGTGCCAGTGAACCACCCGAGGACAGCTGGGTTCACTGGCATTAACAGTATGGTAGTACAAAAGTAGTACAAAAAGTGATTGTGTTGGGGAGGAGGGGTGCTGTGTTGTGCTAGGAGGCGCTGTGTTGTGTTCAAGGGTGCTGTGTTGTTAGGGGTGCTGTGTATTTTAGGGGCACTGTGTTGTGTTAGGGCACACTGTGTTGTGTTAGGAGCACTGTGTTATGTTAAGGGCGGTGTGTTGTGTTAAAGGGCGCTGTGTTGTTAGCGGTGCTGTGTGTTTTAGGGGCACTGTGTTGTGTTTGGGGCGCTGTGTTGTGTTAGGGGCGCTGTGTTATGTTAAAGGGTGCTGTGTTATGTTAAGGGGTGCTGTGTTGTGCTAGGGGCGCTGTGTTGTGTTAAGGGGCACTATGTTGTGTTAAGGGGTGCTGTGTTGTGTTAGGGGCACTGTGTTGTGTTAAGGGGTGCTGTGTTGTGTTAGAATATGCTGTGTTTTGTTAAGGGGCACTGTGTTATGTTAGGGGCACTGTGTTGTGTTAGGATATGCTGTGTTGTGTTAAGGGGTGCTGTGTTATGTTAGGGGCACTGTGTTGTGTTAAGGTGTGCTGTGTTGTTTAAAGGGGCACTGTGATGTAAAGGAGTACAGTGATGTGAAGGGGAAAAGAGGACACTGTGGGACTTGTTTAAAGAGGGGACTGTGATGTAGAGTGGACTACAGTCTGAAAGGTACGCTAAAGATCATAATGTACTGGGGGACTGTGATGTTATATTGCTGACAAGATTTGGACCTCTGCTGGAAGGACATTTTGCTGACTGGACCTCCATAAATTTTAATTCAAGACCCCTGATATAAACTGTGCAGAGACAATAACAAAGCAATAATATCCTTCATCACTAGCTGGAATTTTCAGTCATCATTTCACATTTTCTTTGCACTTTTGGTGGTGTTATCCGATCAAGAGGAGTTTACGAACACTTTATTGAACTTTTGTTATTGTTTATACACAGTTTAAATGATTCACTTATGTTGTTCACATTATTTTTATATTGATGTGTAAACATCTATTCATTTTTTAGAGCTGCACTTTTTTCACATTGAGTTTTGAGTTTATGTATCTGAACTCATAGTACTGGCAGCTTTTTTGTGGATTTTACCCTTGCGCAATGTTGTTTCTTTTTGTATGTTCTAACAAATCTATTTTAGCCTAGGTTCACACTACTGCAGGCCATGTGGCCCACGTTGCTTGGGATTGTCATCCCATTCCAGGGTATCCCGCTGACAAAAAGGTGCTTGCACCTTTATAAAAACGTGGCCAGCAGGGAAATCTCATGGTCTTTTAGTCCATGCGATTTCCCTCTGGTTCCTGTACCTACAAACGCACTGCAGGTTGAGATGCGTGAGGGTGCCATTCAGAATAAATAGCAGCCCAATGCATCTTGTAAGAGCAGCGCGATTTGGCTGTGGGTGGTTGCAGGTGCGGAAAATGGTTCAATTCCTGCACCTGCAACCAGCCTGCAGACTGCAGGGAAGTGTGAACCCAGCCTTAGTAATTTTAGTGGACAGCTGTCAATATGTCTTTTAGAAACAGTGTTATCAATAATCACTTATAACTTGATGTGTATGATCTCAAGTGCTGGAAACTGATGAAAGTTCAATCCATTTATTCAATATAAACACATAAACCTAAAAATATATATATATTCCACCAATCACTGCTTCAAATGCTTTCTTAGTTATTTGGAAGTTGCAATAACTTCAGTCCATGGAGCTCCTGGTGGAGGAAAAGGTAAAAACTGTAAAAACTGTATTCTGTTAATAAATAAAGAATGGTCCACTATGTACACACACATAAGCATTATGTGCAGTTTGCATTCAAAGTAAACACACTGGGATACTGAGTTTATTATCTACAGTACTTTCATATCATGTAAGAGAATACTTCCATAATAATTATTTCTCTAACATATGCTCAGTCTCAATAACAATACTCTTCAAGAAATATGAAATCATAAACCAAGCAAGATCAATTTTAAAAGCAAGGAATAGTTCATAAAAACCTGTCTTGAAAGGGGGGCTGCATAGTCTATGTAATGGTAAGACCAACGCTTAAGCACCTTTGTGAGCACATCTTACTGATGTAATGATTAGTTTTCGGGTAGCTATACATGGCCCAACCACAGCCCGCTTTAAGCACTGCTAGCGATGGTCAAGTGAGGATCATACCATGTAGGACTGCCTTAGGAGTGATTAGGAGTGCTTCTGACTCTCAGAAATGTTCATTATTGCATGTTTTCCTACTTGTGGGAAAATTTCCACTTGGCTATTGTGAATCACTTGCTTTCCTATAGATGAAAGGAAATATGCCACAGTTACTAATCAGGTGTGTTGCACAGAAGACCACCAAAGGGGTTCAAGTATGGGCAAATGCCCATTATTCACAGCAAAATATTCACCTTACTATCTTTACTACTATACACAGGTGTAACCCTTTTTGTAAATGAGCTTTTTTTTGTCTCAAACAGGTACAGTATATACACTTTACAGACAGAAATGGGAATGTGTTGCCATACTATATTTATTAACATGCTCTTTTTAATATTTAAAGTTCAGCTGATTGTATTGAATCTCTATTATAACTTTTCAGGTAAAAAATGAAAGCCACCAGCAGGTGTAAAGTGTAGGCACCCAGAGGTTGCTGAACATAACTGCAACCGTCCACATTGCCCTTTGCTATGCCCAAATGTTTTGAACAGTAATAACAGTACTTGCTCAATCCTCCAGACTCAAATACATTCTTATTTTTTAACATGGCAGCCCCTCATAGTTATGGGTCATTAGAAATGTGAAGGGAAAGAGTGTGTAATAAGGTGTCAAAGTTTTGCCTATTTGGAATGGCCTAGCATGGAAACAGAGGACAATTAAAGCCAATGTATGCATGAGCAATAATTTCTAGCAGCTTTTTTTGTGACAGTTACTTTTATTTTTCCTTGAACAAAACACCTAGTTTGCACTGGTCTGTTATCCTCAAACTACTTAGAAGGCACTGATGTCACTGTGCACAAAAATAGTTTTTGATATTTCTGCCCCTTGACCATTCACTAATACAGGCTGAGAGGGCCATATCACAACATACCACTTAAACATTTTGTAGCTGCTGCTACTGAGGTTGCAGTATATTCTTTTCTTGCTACTTTAAACAGATCTTATAATAAATATACACTCTAGCCTGAATAATGAGTCCTATAAAATAAGATAAAAAAACATTCTAATACTTGCTTAAAACACCTCCAATGACCCTTTGATCCACCCTTCCAACAGCAACCTCAAATCTCCATTCTAAGTACTCATGTGATCAGATGGTTTGGCATATAGCATATTTTAATGGCTATTGGGGCAATTAGGAGTGGCAGATAAGGTTTGCATTTTCCTCCGTTCACACTGGAATGCAGTGCAGTGGGTGTCAACGGCATCCCAAATGCATTTTCCAGCACTAGATCACATGGTACAAAAGTTCCATGCAATCTGGTTGCTGTGAGTTTCCAAAAGTAGGGCATGCACTAGTTTTTGGTGTGGTGCAGTGCAGTTTCAGCCCATTCAAAGTGAACAGACTGAAACTACACTGCACAGAACTGCATGTGTATCACAAAGGAACATGCAGCATATTCCTGTGTGATTCACAGGCAGTTCATATTGTGAATAGGTGCTATAGGTCTGCTTTAATGGCAATATGCATATGTGCTACTGTTTTTGTACAGCTCTGGCCAAAAGTTTTGAGAATGACATAAATATTAATTTTCACAAAGTCTGCTGGTTCAGTGTTTTTAGATCTTTTTGTCAGATGTTACTGAAGTATAATTCCAAGCATTTCATAAGTGTCAAAGTCTTTTATTGACAATTACATTAAGTTTATGCAAAGAGTCAATATTTGCAGTGTTGACCCTTCTTTTTCAAGACCTCTGCAATTCGCCCTGGTATGCTGTCAGTCAACGTCTGGGCCACATTCCTGACTGGTGGCAGCACATTCTTACATAATCAATACTTGGAGTTTGTCAGAAATTGTGGGGTTTTCTGTTCACTCGCCTCTAGAGGATTGGCCACAAGTTCTCAATGGAATTAAGATCTGGGGAAGTTCCTGGCCATGGACCCAGAATTTCAATGTTTTGTTCCCAAAGCCACTTAGTTATCCCTTTTGCCTTATGGCAAGGTGCTCCATCATACTGGAAAAGGCATTTTTCATCATCCACCTGTTCCTGGATGGTTGGGAGAAGTTGCTCTCAGAGGATGTTTTTGTACCATTCTGTACTTAGGCAAAATTGTGAGTGAGCCTACTCCTTTGGCTGAGAAGCAACCCCACACATGAATGGTCTCAGAATGCTTTACTGTTGGCATGACACAGGACTGATGATAACGCTCACCTTTTCTTCTTCAGACAATGTTTTTTTCTGGATGCCCCAAACAATTGGAAAGGGGATTCATCAAAGAAAATTACTTTACAACAGTCCTCAGCAGTCCACTCCCTGTACCTTTTGCAGAATATCAGTCTGTCCCTGATGTTTTTCTTGGAGAGAAGTGGCTTCTTTGCTGCCCTTCTTGACACCAGGCCATCCTCCAAAAGTCTTTGCCACACACCTGCCTGCTGCCATTCCTGAGCAAGCTCTGCACTGGTGGTGCCCCAATCTTTCAGCCGAATCAACTTTAGGAGATGGTCCTGGTGCTCGCTGGACTTTTTTGGGCACCCTGAAGCCTTCTTCACAACAATTGAACCTCTCTCCTTGAAGTTCTTGGTGATACGATAAATGGTTGATTTAGGTGCAATCTTAGTAGCAGCAATATCCTTGCCTGTGAATCCCTTTTTGTGCAAAGCAATGATGCCTTCACATGTTTCCTTGCAGGTAAATTAATATTTGTGTCAATCTCAAAACTTTTGGCCAAGGCTGTACACGTGAAAAAGCAATTCTGGCACTTGTTCCACTTCCCATGCCTTTTCCTGTTTCATAACAAGCAGCATAATACGGTAGATGTACCCCTGGCACTGCAACTAGAGGTCAAAACTGACAACAGAGGTGAGGGGATTGATGCACAATTTTCTATAGATCTAACAAATATTATGAATTACATGCTTTGCAAACTGCAAATTACCAGCTGTCCTAAAAATGCATCATGGCAAACTGTGATTTGTATGGAAAAAAAATGATTTATTGATCACTTATAATACAATCTACCTGCAGTAGACTATTAAAATATTTACTCATCTCTAGAGAGTCAAAAATACTGTGTCCACAAATCTGGGGAAAATGTGCCCAGATTGTGGATATTAATTTTTTACATACTCTTAGCAAGCAGTAAAAGAGTTATAAATCAAGCCATCACTAACCTGTATAGTCGTCTGTACTGTGAAGTAATTGAACTTCAAAGACCACAAAAGGGCCTACAAATTTGAGTTTTAGCCAGTTTTTAGCAGCTTTGAAAAACGTGCTGTGTGTTTACATTAGAATGCTGGTAG
This sequence comes from Staurois parvus, assembly GCF_062004578.1. Lineage (NCBI taxonomy): Eukaryota > Metazoa > Chordata > Amphibia > Anura > Ranidae > Staurois > Staurois parvus. Next base: position 4,571,588 of record NW_028318368.1, read on the forward strand.
GCTGCCAAGATTCTGCTCTTCACAGAAAATAAAGGGAAACCAGCTGTGATTTCAATGCTTCTGTTGTGAAATTTGAAGATTAATTTCTCCACAATGCCTACAGCTGCAGTGGTGAACTGGGGTTTCTTTTAAAGTGCTTGTGCTGCTGAATTAGAATATGTAAATGCTTTGATTTGCATGGTCTGGGGAAAGGTTCACTTTAAATGCTCCAAATCATTAGGTGACATGCAGCAACCCAAAGCAACCATGTCAATTTACTGTATTCAGATCAATTAGAAGACAACATTTCGCACTATTTTATTGAGTAATTCTGAAGGTTTGATATAGTATGGATCATTTATATGTATTTTGTTATCCAAATTGTTTTTTTTTACCAGCTGTGAATTGTACTAAAAGTAATTGGAGTAAAATGTATCTAATAAATATAAATTTGATGTGTTGAGATATGGCAAGTGAAACATTTACACATGTTCACAGAAATATATCCTAATGTTCAAATAAATAACACTAGTATTTTGGTGACATTAAATTAATGAATCAGCCATACATTTATGTAAACCTAAAATATCATCATAGAAGAACATCAGTTGAAATAAAGCTGCTCTATTGGTTATAATGACAGGACTGTTTGTATCTGCTTCTGTAAGCTAATAATTTTGTCTCAAATTCTATGGCTGTGAAGATAGCTAATATGCAAATGAAGCCAAATATTAATTGCTTAAATTCAAAATACGTTAAGATCTCTGATATACAAAGAAGGCATTCTGGGTATTACCCATAACACTGATAGCTGTTTATATACCGGGGAGGAATGCCCACACAGATATCTATTTTTTTTAAATTCTTCAATATATTATAGGACTGTTAAATGCACAAGAGCCCAGTAAATGGTAAGCGTTTCTCCAAAGTGTTGCTGCTTTTCTTAAATCACATTGGGGTTATGCGTTGTAGTCAGTTTAGATGCAAGAATAAAATGATATACTGAGTTCTTCTTTAAACAAGGTTGAAATGTGTTAGCAATGCTGATGGTACTTCTAGAGGTGGTTTAAGAGTGTTAATAGTAATAACTTCTAAGTCTTTCAGTGCAGGGAAAGGCTCAAAATGGGAAAGAAATAAACAAGCATTATAATAAATAAAGGTTGAAATGAATGGCCATAAGTTCCTTACTGTTGAGGCCTTTAACGCTGATATATTCCATGATGTAGATCAGAATCCAGTATTATGGACAGAAACATAGACTTGGTGCAGTGGCTCCTTTAAAACTATAAATTAGAATCCCATCATTCATTTCACTTTTTCCTTATGCTTGATATGCCCATTTTTCTTGTGCCTGCCATTTGCTAAACCATTATGGCAGACTCCATTGGCGGCACTGTGCTCTGCACTTCTGCTCCTTCGCACATATTTCACAATTTTGTAAAGTGCATAAAAAGCTAAAATAGCAACGACAATTGTGACTAACATAATATCAACCAAGAAGTATTGATAAGTAGGGATGTCATAGGTAGCAGCACGGAGATGCTTGGCTCCATTGTGGCGAAGAATGTAGTCAATCCAATAAGTGGCTCTACTGACAGGATGGCCAGGCTGATCTTTGTGAATGTTAGAAAGCTTCATGGCTTGTTGTCGATAGCTAAGGTAAGAAAATAAAAGAATTAGCAGAAACAATTAGCAGAAAACAATCAGTCTAAACCAAATCTTTTCACTAGCTTGTAATGGTAGAAATGTTTAGAGCTCTAAATATGTTATATTATAATATTTGTGTCCGTTTCTGAGCTGGGAGGGGTGTTAATGCATACACTGCATGTTCAATATGCAGTCACTGCAGGCTACAAATCATATGAAGTTATTTTGTATAAACACTATAAATTAAAGCCTAACTTTAGTCAAACTTTTTGTTTTATAAATCCCCATAAGGGACAGTACTTGCCAGGTGTCAACTGGGCTGATGGCTGCTGCTTTAGTTGAAATCTGAAGTCTTATCTGAATGCTGCAAACCCCCCCCAAAGCGGTAATCTTCCATTGTTGCAGGGGTTAATCTGCAAGGAACCTGTGACAGGCACTCATCAAGAGTGTTCAATATGCCTGTCCTTTTCGCCCCCCCTCCTCCGCTCACGGAAGCTTTCATGAAAAAAAATAGATCTATGAACACAGGAGGCAGATCTTTCATTCATCTGCCCAACCTCCATTTGTAGAGCATTTTACATTCATAAGCATAGTCAACACTCTTGATGAGTGTCTGTCATAGATCCTTCAGCTCTACTAACCTCAACAGCATCGGACGATTACCACTAAAGGGGTGGGGGGTTCAGAGGACTTTGGAATACAACTAGTACAAGTAGTAGTCAGCAGCATAAGGAAAACTTCTCATTGATAGTAAACACTGTCCCTTGGTGCTGGTTAAAAGCACTATGTTAAACTGCAAAACCTATATAGTCACTCCCAAAAAAGACCACATGGAATATATAACCTTATAATTCTTGAGGAAATAAAGATAGCTAAAGATAGGTGAAGCAATAGGGCCAGGAAAGTAAAGCTAAGCTCCTCAAACAGAGGTAATTAACAAATTAGCAAACACTATACCACAGTACCCCTGGTTATGATATACATCAAATGTGCAGTTCACTAACCATATCTGGCATGTCTTTCCCGTTTTAGCTCGTAAATGATGTCTGTCCTTTTATTCACCAGTGTTTTTTGTTGTTTCAATACATTTTTATTAAAAGTTACATAAAGAGAGAATATAACTGGCGTATGTAATAAAGTATAAATCATCTAACATTAATATATTAACATATAAAAATGTACTTTATATGTTTACCAGTGTTCTAGTTGTGCTTAAATAATGTTACACAATGCACTCTAACACATTTGACATTCCTGCTATTTGATTTTATTTGTGTCTGTCCTTTTAGTGAGCAATTCATTATAATCAAGAGTAACATGTTGATATGACAGAACATCTCCTAGGCAATGGGCAAAATATGAACGGGAAGCATAATTATTTATTATTCTTAGAGGAAAAGATAACGGCTTGTTAAAAATGTCCTCAGGCTTGGAAAAACTTTGGTCTACTGAGTCACTAAATCTAAGTATTGATGCATTTACTGTATAGCCATCTGTCATATGTCACAGACCTGTAGTATTGGTAATACTCATGAGTATGAGGGGAAACATTTTGAGAGCATTTGCAATCATTAGTAAGACCTCATCTGCAATATGCAGATCAGTTTTGGGCACCAGTTCACAAGAAGGAGATCGGAGAACTGGAGAAAGAACAGAGAGAGGCGACCAAACTGATAAGCTGCGTGGAGGAGCTCAGCTATGAGGAAAGATTAGCTGAACTGAATGTATTCTCTCTTTGGAGGAAATGATTGGGGGGGGGCAATATCACCATGTATAAATACATAAGTGGTCCATATAGTGAACTTGGTGTTAAAGGAGAAGTAGGGCCAAAGCTCTTTTTTTTTCCTGGGGATCGCAGGAGTGCACTTCACTCTGCACTTTTGTGACCTAATATCTGCTGTCAGCTGATGTCACTGAGACGTCGCTGGTCTTTTGTCAACACAAGGGGGGCGCTGCGTGCCCGAGCGGATGCAACAACCCTACCCCTCCACATCTGCTGTGTCCATTGGGACCCAGTGATTATGGGATCGCTATGCGATCACATGATCACAATGACATCAAAGCTTTTATGAATCAATTTGATTTACAAAAGCTTTGCTTCTGTTCCTGGAGAGCTGTGATTGGTCCACAGCTCTCACATGACACATGGGGTAAATAACAGTACCCTGTACCATGTGGCCAGCTGGAGACAATCACAGATCACTATTATATTGAACAGTCATGAACTTAACACATTCATGAGAGTTCAAAGCAAGCTTTGCATTGCAGATCAATGATCTTCATTGCTTCTGCATTGCAAAGTGTAAAAAAAAATAAAAAATAAAAAATCCATGATCTCATCCCGAGAGTAGTACAATGTAACTATGTTACCACTGATACGTCACTGGACTTTGAGTGGTTATACTGGGATGATGCCTGCAGCTACAGGCATCATTCTGGTATTGTTTTTTTCAGCTGGTGGTTGGCTTTCATGTAAAAAAAATCCTAGCCACTAATTAGCCACTAAATCACTTTTACAAGCAATGGGAAGGGATTCCCCCACCCCTCCCACCATTTTCCAAGGTTTTCTTGGGCTCTCCCATCCCATCGAGGAACCCCAAAATGCAGCTGGCAGTTACACTAGCTGACAATAGAGCTGATCGAGGACTGGAATGCCTCCAAACATCTCTATTGTCTAAGAGACTGGAAGCTACAAGCATTTCATCATTTCAGTTTCGTGGATATAAACAGCGCCATTTTAAAGCTGGGAAAGCATCTAATCACCCCAAATCTTGGTGTGATCAGATGCTTTATAGGCAGAGGCAAGATCTAGAATCTAATAGACCCAAGATTTCTCAGAAAAGAATACTTTGTGATAACAATAAAAATGATCAAAAAATAAATACATAAATAAAAGTTACAGTGTATAAAAAATATTAAAAAAAAAAAATTAATAAAAAAAAAATCACCCCCATCCCCGTGCTTGCGCACAAAGGCAAATGCAAGTGGTGGTATGTAAACAGAGATTGCACAATGCATGTTAGGTATCACCGTGAACGTCAGATCAAGGGAAGTAATTCTAGCACTAAACCTCCTTTGTAAATCTAAAGTGGTGACCTGTAAAGGTTTTTGAAGACCTATGGATATTACAAATTTAAGTAATTTGTTGTGCGCGTGCGCAATTTCAAAACATGTCATGTTTGGTATACATTTACTTGGCAAAACATCATCTTTTATATTTTATCAAACAAGTGGGCAATATATTGTGTTTTTGTGCATTCAAAATCTAAAAAGTTAATTTTTTTCCAAAATGTTTTAAAAATCGCTGCACAAATACTGTGTGACATAAAAATGTCAACACCCACCATTTTATTCTCTAGGGAAGGCATCACTAAATGGCAGGTTCGGATGCGGACCGAGTCACTGTCCAGTCTGGACCCATGCAGTCCTGCCATTTAAGAGCCTTTTCTTCCCCCAGCTGTCTCACGGTCATCTTCACAGAGCTGACAGTGGGAGGCAGGTTCAGTTCTGGATGGAGGATGGGAGCTTCCCGAGCTTACCAAGCAGGTGTTTGATAGCTAAGATGAAGGGCAGTCCTAACAATCAATCACTGTCTGTGTAAGGTAGGACAGTGGGGGGGGGCAGGGGCGGACTGATAACTCATGGGGCCCTCGGGTAATAGGGGATCATGGGGCCCCTGTGTCCTTGCCCACACTCAAAAAAGCCTATGAAAAAGGTACCAGGGGCATCTCATGGGGCCCCCTACTGACCCCGGGCCCTCGGGCAGTGCCCGAGTTTCCAAATGGTCAGCCCGCCCCTGGGGGGGGGGGGCAAAGTTAAATAGGCTAAGGGCATTAGTGTGAAGGGGGGCCGAGGACTGAATGTGGGAGGGGCTGAGGACAGTAATGTGGGGGCTGAGGACAGTAACATGGGGGGGCTGAGGAAAGTAATGTGGGGGGAGCTGAGGACAGTAATGTGGGGGGTTGAAGACACTAACATGGGGGGGGAATCTGAGGACAGCAATGTGAGGGGGATGATTTAAAAAGAGGCAGAGTAGTCTTCAGTGAAGGGGGCAGATGACAGTACTGTTGGGAGGGGGGGTGATGTCATGAAAGTGTGAAAACACTACTGTGAAAGGGGTGGAGAGGGGTGATATAAAGGGGGATCTGAGAACACTCATCAAGAGGGATCTTTCTGTGAGGGGACTGTGATGTGCAGTGCGGATTGAGGACTCTGATGTGAGAACAGGTTCAGATCTGTACATGTGCATTTGGTGCACCCATTGTGGGTAGGTCAGCACTACCTGCTAGAAACCTGAAGAAGTCCCCGACGTTTTTTTTTCAAAAATCGCACTGCAGCAACACGCACACGAAAATGCACCACAGGGGCCTATATGAGATTCAGACCTCTGATGCATGCAAATTTTACTGCTCCTGCTCTAGGGCCTCTGCTTTTAAAAAAATATATAATTAGAGATGAGCGAATCGAACTTGGCGAAGTGGAATTCGTTTCGAATATTAGGAAAAATTCGATTCGCACCGAATCCGAATATTAGCAAACTTCGGATGCGCGAATCAAATTTTTCCCGATCGGCCGATTTTCATCACTTCTACAGCCGGCAAAAAGTGTCCCTGCAGAGAGCTCCGCTATTTCTGACAGTTCTCTGACAGTTCCTTCACATTTACAGCGGTTGAAACATTGTATCTATTTGTTTCCATTTAGGATACAGATGTTTTTATTCAGAAACAAATAGATACAATGTTTCAACCGCTGTAAATGTGAAGGAACTGTCAGAGAACTGTCAGAAATAGCGGAGCTCTCTGCAGATACACTTTTTGCTGTACTGGAATTCTTCTTCTTTTCATTCTTCTTCTTCTTTTCATTCTTCTTCTTCTTTTCATTCTTCTTCTTCTTCTTTTCATTCTTCTTTTCATTCTTCTTCTTCTTTTCATTCTTCTTCTTCTTCTTTTCATTCTTCTTTTCATTCTTCTCATTCTTCTTTTCATTCTTCTTTTCATTCTTCTTCTTCTTTTCATTCTTCTTCTCATTCTTCTTTTCATTCTTCTTCTTCTTCTTTTCATTCTTCTTCTTCTTTTCATTCTTCTTCTTCTTTTCATTCTTCTTTTCATTCTTCTTCTTCTTCTTTTCATTCTTCTTTTCATTCTTCTTCTTCTTCTTTTCATTTTTCTTCTTCTTCTTTTCATTCTTCTTTTCATTCTTCTTCTCATTCTTCATTTCATTCTTCTTCTTCTTCTTTTCAGTCTTCTTCTTCTTCTTTTCATTCTTCTTCTTCTTCTTTTCATTCTTCTTTTCATTCTTCTTCTTCTTCTTTTCATTCTTCTTCTTCTTCTTTTCATTCTTCTTTTCATTCTTCTTCTTTTCATTCTTCTTTTCATTCTTCTTCTTCTTCTTTTCATTCTTCTTCTCATTCTTCTTTTCATTCTTCTTCTTTTCATTCTTCTTCTTCTTCTTCTTTTCATTCTTCTTATCATTCTTCTTCTTCTTCTTTTCATTCTTCTTCTTCTTCTTTTCATTCTTCTTTTCATTCTTCTTCTTCTTCTTCTTTTCATTCTTCTTCTCATTCTTCTTTTCATTCTTCTTCTTCTTCTTTTCATTCTTCTTCTTCTTTTCATTCTTCTTCTTCTTCTTTTCATTCTTCTTCTTCTTCTTTTCATTCTTCTTTTCATTCTTCTTTTCATTCTTCTTCTCATTCTTCTTTTCATTCTTCTTCTTCTTCTTTTCATTCTTCTTCTTTTCATTCTTCTTTTCATTCTTCTTCTTCTTCTTTTCATTCTTCTTCTTCTTCTTTTCATTCTTCTTTTCATTCTTCTTCTTCTTCTTCTTCTTTTCATTCTTCTTCTCATTCTTCTTTTCATTCTTCTTCTTCTTCTTTTCATTCTTCTTCTTCTTTTCATTCTTCTTTTCATTCTTCTTCTTTTCCTTCTTCTTCTTCTTTTCATTCTTCTTTTCATTCTTCTTCTCATTCTTCTTTTCATTCTTCTTCTTCTTCTTCTTCTTCTTCTTTTCATTCTTCTTCTTTTCATTCTTCTTCTTCTTTTCATTCTTTTCATTCTTCTTCTTCTTTTCATTCTTCTTCTCATTCTTCTTTTCATTCTTCTTCTTCTTCTTTTCATTCTTCTTCCTCTTCTTTTCATTCTTCTTTTCATTCTTCTTCTTCTTCTTTTCATTCTTCTTCTTCTTCTTTTCATTCTTCTTTTCATTCTTCTTCTTTTCATTCTTCTCATTCTTCTTTTCATTCTTCTTTTCATTCTTCTTTTCATTCTTCTTCTCATTCTTCTTTTCATTCTTCTTCTTCTTCTTTTCATTCTTCTTCTTCTTCTTTTCATTCTTCTTTTCATTCTTCTTCTTCTTCTTTTCATTCTTCTTCTTCTTTTCATTCTTCTTTTCATTCTTCTTCTTCTTCTTTTCATTCTTCTTCTTCTTCTTTTCATTCTTCTTTTCATTCTTCTCATTCTTCTTTTCATTCTTCTTTTCATTCTTCTTCTCATTCTTCTTCTCATTCTTCTTCTTCTTCTTTTCATTCTTCTTCTTCTTCTTTTCATTCTTCTTTTCATTCTTCTTCTTTTCATTCTTCTTCTTTTCATTCTTCTTTTCATTCTTCTTCTTCTTCTTTTCATTCTTCTTCTTCTTCTTTTCATTCTTCTTTTCATTCTTCTTCTTTTCATTCTTCTTCTTTTCATTCTTCTTCTTCTTCTTCTTCGTCGTGCCCCGTGACTGCCCAAATGAGTGAAGTGTGCGGTGATTCTAAGATTGACGGCACTCATCTGCATGTCATACTGACTGACAGTATTATTTCTCTTCCCCAGCAGACTCCAAGGGCATTTAAATTAAAGGTACAGTGTTCTGCACTAATATAAAGGCTCTCTGAAGCCTAGAAACCCTTTTAATAAGTTAAATTCGCAGCGAATAAATTCGCATCGAATCGAATTTCTTCCGCAAATTCGGCGAATCAGCCGAATCGAATTTTTGAATAATTCGCTCATCTCTATATATAATGTTTGGGGGTTCAAACTAATTTTCAAGCAAAAAAAGTGTTTTTCAAGTAATCAAAATGTGTCAGAAAAGGCTTAGTCTTCAAGTGGTTAGAAAAGTGGGTGATGTCTGGCATAAGCTTCTAACTCGGTGGAGATCAAATACCACCAAAAGAAAGCTCTATTTGTGTAAAAAAGGCATAAATTGTGTTTGAGTACAGCATTGCATGACCCCGCAATTACCAGTTATATAAATAGAGCAAAAGGCAAAAAAATGGCCTGGTCATTAAGGGGGTAAATCTTCTGGAGGGCAAGTGGTTAAAGTCGGGATCCACCCAGATCACTAACTGGCAGCTGGCTCAGCCTCTCAATGAGCCGCTGAAAGCCTGAGTCAGCCAGTCCTGCCCCCTCTACAGCTTGGAGCTCCAGTGAGTACTGGAGGGGCAGAGCAGAAAGCCAGTGACTGACAGTCACCAACTCTCTGCTCACTGAAAACCAAGAACTGAGCGATCAGTGGTCTTTGATTGCTCATCTCTCGGTGCTACTGGTGGTGGGGTACAGATGCAGCATTGGGCTAATGCTGTATCCACCTAGGCTTTTAACTTGCTCACTTTCAGGTCATTATAGAGGACCAGGGGGCATGCTTTATGTCTTAAGGAAAAGAGATTGAACCTTCACATATAGAAAGGCTTTTTCACACAGCTGTGAAAATGTGGAATAGACTCCCTCAAGAACTAGTCCTGTCCAGCCTCAGTAAATTGTTTTAATATACAGCTGTATACCTTCCTAAATGCTGAAAATATAACAGGCTATGAATATTTATAGGTAAAAACACCTGGGGTAGTTGGTCCAGGGAATATCTGTTTGCCTCCTGGGGGATCAGGAAGGAATTTTATTTCCTCAATGGAGCAAATTTGATTGTGCTTTAGTGGGGTTTGTTTGCCTTCCTGTGAAACAACTATTGGTAAAGGACATTGTATATAGAGGTTTTCTATTTGTTTTTGTTTTTTTCATTTTATCCTTTGAACTAGATGGGCTTGTTTCTTTTTTGAACCTGACTATGTAATTGTGTAACTAATTTGTCACAACTCTCTTGCTCCTATTAGATCATGTAAATAAAACAGTTGTAAAAATTTCCATAATCACCAAATAAAAAACTTCCTCAAAGTATAGCTGCTAGGTAAAGAAAATAACAAATAACACGTAAATGATACAGGCAATAAGCAAAAAGTTTGGGGTTTTTTTTCGTAGTAAATGCCTTTGTAGGTTTTTTTACATAAGCTTCCATACAAGATTCTATCTGGGTTCAAATGGAAAATTGTGTGAATTCTGTGTGAATGTTGTGTCTTTCAGAAAACACTTAAAAATACTGTATATCTCCATATGTTATTGCACTTAAGGTGTTACTAAACCCAGGCCCTGCATTCACTATATCTGGTCTCCCACAGTACACAGAACATGGAAGTGCAATGATTTTAGTAAATATAAACTGCTAAACACCTTTTCTCATTAGAATTTAGAGCAGTCTTGTGACTTCTATCAGTGTTAAGCCCAGCACTAGCTAAAGCTTGTAGGAGGAGTTTTCTTTCTGTTCTAGGAGGATGTAAATCCCCTGGCCTCTGTCTGGGCAGTGCTGATTGGCCCTGTGCTGATCACATGCACTCTCCCAAGAAGAAAAAAACCTTTTTAAACAATGCAGAGGATTAACCCTTTAGGTTCTACAGTGGGTATAATAAACATGCTTTACTCCATATACAGACTGATTTTTATTGTTGTGGGTTTAGTAACACTTTAAAGTATGTGTTCTATTTTTGTGAATTGAGTCTATAAGGGATAAAGTCTCTGACTGAAATGAATGCTACACAATGAATTTTCTGTCTGCAGTATATAGCTGATATTCATTGTTTACACTGTATCTCCATATGAAAAATGTTGACACAGTCAGTGCCAATTAAAAACTGATCATTTTGTGGCAAAATAGCAATTTGAAATACATACTGGTTGACTTTGCAAAGTAAATGACCAAAAACAAGGTGAACCTGTGTTTAGTAGGAGTACTCAATTATGTAGGGAAATTAAAGAAGTACAGCCAAAGCTCTTTTGACTGTACTTCTCCTGTGGATCAAAGGAGTGAAGTTCATTCTACACTCCCGAAACCCATTTTCAGCTGACAGTGGGTTGAAGCCCACTGTTGGCTGATGTCACTCAGCCAGTCCAGGATGGGGAAAGATCTCAACTTTGAAGTCGGGATCCACCCCAGAGTGTGGAGCCGCACCTGGCTCAGCCTCTCAGTAAGCTGCTGAGAGCCTGAGCCATCTGCTACCTCCCCCTCCACAGCCCAGTGTTCCAGTGAGATCTGGGGGGGCCAGAGCAGAGAGCGGTGACTGACAGTCACCGCTCTCTGCTCAGAGTGGCTGTGAGAACTCAGCGGTCATGTGATCGCTGAGATCTCACCCTTAGAGCTGACGGGGGACAGATGCAGCATTGGACCAATGCTGCATCCACCTAGGTAATGGGGGGGAAAAAAAGCCATACTTCTTTTTTAAAGAAACATTTGCTAGTACTCATTTGGTGAATGCATCATATTTACTAAACTTGGTGAACATTCACACTGCAAAGTGAACATTTCATTTTCTAAGTGAGCAGTCACTAAACCTTTAGCAAATCAACCTCATACTGTCTTTTTTTTCTATCTAATTGGAGCGTCATGAGTGAATTTTACATTTTACACAAATGATGTGGCAGTTTCAAGGTTAACTATCAATTTTCATGAAGTTGGCAAAGTCAACACATGTTTAAAATAGACAAATTCATTTGCTTACCTGTGGTTATAAATAACATCTGAAAGTGCTTTATATAGGTTATCCTCTGTCATTCTTTTCCACTCCAGGAGGATGCCCATGCCCTTAGCCTGTACTCTGGTCATAGTATCATAATGGTCCCCAAACAATGGTATTCCTACTACAGGCACTCCATGGTACATAGCTTCAAAAATACCATTCAGTCCTCCATGACTGAGAAATGTCTTGATTTTTGGATGACCTATAATGTAATCGAATCCCTTTATGAAATACCTGTTTGTTATAATATAATATTCTTCTTTTTGTATTCTTTCATTATTTACTTTGTGGTATTTGAAAATAGATGTTAGCTATCACATGCAGTATGTTTTCAATATATTGCTCACTATCCAGAATAACTGCAATATTTTATGTTTCATTTGCACTTTATACAATTGTAGATAATATGCATAGAAGATATGGCAAGAAATCTGTCTGAAGAAAAGTTTCAGAAACTGTTTTAGACATTCTGATTTCTTGCTGGATGTAAATTGTGGTGAATATGAAATAATAAATGGGATATGTCAATATAAAATGATAAATGGGAAATAAGCAGTAAATAGTATGGCTCAATTCAAAAAGGTTTACACAGCGATCTCATTGGACTAATTTAAAAATGACTGTCACTTTTTTTGAAAATATTTTCCTTTTCCTGGTCTGTTATCTTTGTGAACTGAGGCTAATGTATATAAAAAAAATAGAAAAAGTTTTTCTTAATTGCTCCAAAAGAATATTCAACATGAAAGACGAATAATCTTCATTTGAAAATGCATATTTTTGTGACCAATATATACAATCAGATATAAGACTGTAAAACTCACTAATTGAATTCATTTCCCCAGTTACACTATTTGGTATTTCTTCCTAAGCTCTACACAGCAGCTTTTGAGTTTTTTGTCTGCCTTTAGAAGCAAATAGCATTATCCTATGTGTCCATACACACTGTTTTAGTCTAGAGGCGTTTTTTTTAGCTTCAGCATTTAGGAGTAGAAAAAAAAACTCTTTTGTTTTCATTTTGGGAGTGATTTGCCCGAAGAAAAAAACGCTGAATGCTCCTAAACGCTCCTAATCGATGCTAACTGCTTCTAAGCACTGGTTTCCAGCTTTTTTTTTTTACTCGCTCACTGGCATACCTAACAGCCAGTGAATAGCTGGAGTGGGCCAGCAAGCTGGCCGCCACATCCTTAACAATGGATGACTCATCAGGTGTCAGCAGGATTCCCTGCTGACAGCTGAATGTAAACAAAAGAACTGCTGGTATTAAAAAAAAAACTTTGTGGGGGTCCCCTTCAATCCATACCAGGCCTTTCGGGTCTGGTATGGATTTTAAGGGGAACCACATGCCAAAAACAAAAATAAAAAGGGTATGGGGTCCTCCCCAAAATTCATACAAGACCCTTAGGCTTAGACACCCAGATCACGCCTTCCCCCCTTGTGAATGAGTAGGGGAACATTGTACCCCTACTTATTCACCAAACAATAAGTCAGAACTAAATAAAAACACACAGACAGTTTTTGACAACTCCTTAAACAAAAACAAAAAAAAAAGTGCCCCCTAATTAAATCATCAATCATGGTGAACGCTGCCGCCAAGCCCCCCTCCCCCAAAAAAAAATAGCTCTGCACTCAACATTGGCTCCTGCCACCTGACCGCTCCTCTATCTCCCACCGCTAAATAAACGAGGGGGCAGGGCAACCTGGTGACACCAACAGGTGATCCCCTCCTTGTGATGTCATTGGCAGGGGCATGGGAGGGCGGGATCCAATTCCAGATTCCAATAAGCCCCTTGCCCACAGACCCCAGAACTGCCACCCAAGGTTGTGGGGAAGAGGACTCTCTCTGGTCTCCGACAGTACACATTACATGGGAATGCAATTGTTTGAGTGAATATAAACTGCTAAATACCTTTTCTCATCAGCAGTTAGGTCAGTCTTGTGACTTATATAAGTGTCCAGCAGAGCACGTTAAAGCTTGTAGGAGGAGTTTTCTATCAACATGGGAACAAGGTGCTTTGGGCAGGGAGCCCCCCTGCCGCAAAGCACCTCCCCGTGTTGAGGGCTTGTGGCCTTTTAAAATTGGGAGGCTCTCACTCACCCCTCCCTTTTCCTTGCATGCCAGACTGCATGCTTAGATAAGGGTCTGGTATGGATTCTAGGAGGGACTCCACACCAGTGTTTTTTCATTTTGGCATGGATTCCCCTCAAAATCCATACCAGACATAAGGGTTCGGTATGGATTTTGGGGAGGACCCCGCACCCACACCGTTTGTTTTTGTTATTTTGTTTCTTTTTTTTTGGCACAAGGTTTCCCTTAAAATCCTAGCATACCTGAAAGGCCTGGCATGGATTGAGGGGGACCCTACACAGTTTTTTATATTTAATTTTTTAATGCTGACATTCTTTTGCTTACATTAAGCTGTCAGCAGGGAATCCCACTGATAGCTAATGAGCCATCAATTGTTAAGGACGCAGGTGGCTGCCCACTCCTTAACAACCCACTATACACTGCTAAATGCTGGCAAAATGCCAGCACAAAAACTGAAAAAGGCTGGGAAAAATGCTAATATTGAGAGTTTTTTATCCAGCTTTTTTCCCTAGTTTTTTTCACCTCCTAGTGTACATAGAGCCATGGCAACTGGGAAAATGGTGCACTGTGCAGTGTGGCATTAATCCTAGTGGAGTGAGTTCTTGTGTTGGTGGAAGCAAGCATCAATGGCTGGAGCACCATACCAAATCCTAGCACCAGGATGGGGAAATGCCGGTGATGGTAGTTTTTTAGGCAGGCTTCTAGAGTGCTGGACATTGATGTTCACCTCTGCCATCAACGGAGCGCAGCTCCAGCTCCAAAAGCCTGCCTGAAAATCCCCCACGGGCGGGATTCTCTAATCCTATGGCTTATTTACTTATTACACTTGAATGTCTCTCTCTGGGCAGGGAGCTGAGGGTATCTGGATGGAGAACTTCTCTTTTGGGTGGGGGGGCGCTGAACTGAATGTTTCCGCCGGGTGAAAGCATGTCCAGCTTTACCACTGGTCTAGCTGTCAGGTGGAACATTGTGCTTGAGTATTTTGAATGAATCACGCATTACAATTATGTAAACTTACTTTCTGGATCTGTGTGCTTGTTCCAGCTCAGTAATTTATAGAAAAATATGAAAAACAAGCAGGTTGGTATAACAGCCAGACAAGTAGCATTTCCAAAAGGAGGTCAGTATTAAAAATGTAAATGCCTTTTTTTCCATATGTTGCATTATTCTTTAAAAAAATACACAATAAAAATAATGTTATTTACTAGTTACTCACCAAGTAAATCATTTTGAGGTAGCCATTCTACAAGCTTTGTATTGTTACCTAGATTCTTAGGTTTAGGTCCAGAAAACCTTAAAGTAAAACATATATTAATAATATTTAATAAATAATATTTTATTGGAAATACCACAGAAAATAATAGGACATTAAAAGAAATAAAATAAAATTGGTGTGCTGCTCATCAGAGCTAGCAATCAGTAGGAAGCAAGGAATGATACAAAGATGTTCAACATCTTAAAGAGAAAAAAACAACCGTATATGGCACAATATATGCAATAATATAATAGAAATTTAAGTGCTTTAGTGCCTGAGAATAGATGACAAAACAATATAACTCGAACACTAGATCCCCATTAGTAATCATTATGACAGGATATCTAATCAGCCTATGGTGACACAAAAGGAACCAAAAACCTTCTACTAGAGCACTGTAAAGAATAGGACAGACTTATTCAACAGAAGCTATTTGTGTCATCCCTTCCAATTCAGATCCAAAAAACAGAGGGCTTATTCATCATTTCAGAATAGTAGGCAGAGTCAGAAACATCATTCCTTCAAGGGCCTGTGAAAAAATGTGCATTCATATATTTTTTGTATAACACAGACGCCAACTAGAAATATCAAGTCATTTATTTCAACATGGAAACAGATATTTAAGGCTTCCTGGTCAATTTCAGTGCAGGGTTTAAAAAAAAACGGTCTTTGCAATAGGGTGTGGTAAATACCAAACATCATTATTTTCTTAATTTTTTTTTTAATCTATTCTATTTGAAATTTGAAAAAAATAAGTATTAAATGAAAGGTGCTGTTCATATTTTTTAACTGCTGCATTACACTATAAAAAAAGAGTTTTTTGCTACAATGTCTACAATTCAAAGGACAGCATTACTTCTACAGCTACAAGTCCTCTTTAGTAATAGTAAATGTATACCTGTGACCCAAAAAAGAATTTATTTAAAGAATCTGAAATTGCTGGTTGAAGCTGCAATGCAACGCGGTGCCCGACCCTGCCCTTCTCACCAACTTGTGACAAAGGACCAGCCAATCTTACACTGTGCTGTCACTTGCCTAACATTGCCACTCTCAGCTGTGCCCTGAAAAAAGACTTTCCAGCTTGCGAGACCACAATCTATGTGCCAGCAGCCTGAGAGCCATTGTCACTGGGTTAATTAATTACGCAATTAACCCTTGAAACTCTAAACTGCCACCAGATAGCTTTGGGCCTATCAACCTTTCACAATTTTAGCAAGAACAAATGTGAACAATAAATGTCTGTAACACACACTGTCACCACAGACAAGTATATTCAGAGGATTACTATATATATATAACTATATATATATATATATATATATATATATATACTCTTCAAAAGACAGCGATTCTTTAGTTTGCATTAAAAGCTTTAGAGACAGTTTCAACAGTTTTCAAAATAGGGTTTATTACTAAAAAGGTCAAAATGGTACAATGAAAATATTTACAGAAAGGGATGCAACACAGAAATAAAAGAAAGGAGTTAAGAAGGCAGAATTCTTACAAAGTCCTGGTTTTAGCACAGTCCAATTGTCCAAGTAAAAATTTTGCCTTGGCTCTAAAGTCACAATTCCTGTCAGTCCCTTTCTATGATATTAAGGGGGTGTGGACAGAGACCAACTGACCAATAATCCAGTTTAAGGGATGGGTGCTAGGAGGTCACCAAATTTACAACCAATTCCCAAATACAGTTTTGCACTAACATTAATAACCTCCAATACGTGCAGGTGGTATTCTAGCAACTGGCAGATTATTATTCAGAATTATATTTCAAACTCAGGGATACCAAAAACAGTGTACCTTTGTCACCCAGGAGGGAAGAGACTGCTTTCTCCCCTTTCCTATGTACTAACATAGTCATGTATGACCTTAATTAGTTCGGTGTGATATTCCCTATTCACAAATATACCTAATATTAATGTGCCCTGTTCCTGTTGAATGCAATGTGGAATTGTTACATATGGAAGACGGTTTATGGCACACTTTGCATTCCTAGAGCTCTAATGGCCTTACAGGTCATGTATGACCATTTGACTGAGTTATTATTGTTTTACAATAGGGCAGAGGAAAGTGTTTTTCATGGTTTGTGGAAACAGACATCCTGCCAAGACTAATTAGCTGGCATCTATTTGTGTTTTAATTAAGATAAGGGCTCTTTTGAAGTTTGTTAAACGTTACAGCTACAAATTCCAGTTTTCAGGAAGAGGGAGGTAGATTATTGCTCCTGAAAAACAAAAATGGCTGTCACATGCAGGTCCCATGTCCCTGCTGCGCACAATCGTTACAGAAGCTACTTAACGTTCAGGGTTATGCATCCTCGAGCTGTGGCAGGACAGTTGTATAGGTTTAACCCCCCTGTAAAGAAGTACATCTGGATAGAAGAAGTACATTTTAACCTTCAGGGTTTGGACACAACTCAAGTGATGGTGGCGTGTCTGAGAAGGAAGTGGGTGACTGTGTCAGATGATGGTGGCTCTGTTCAGTGGGTAGACAGGTGTGCTTAGTGTACCTCACCTCGCAACGCCATACTCCTCTGGGACCTGCTGTGGCAAAGGGTTAACCTAGAGACCTGGCTTGGGTAGTCACATGAACAAGGCTTTGCATCAGTTCTAAGTGGTGGCTTCCTGTGAAGTGTTTTTAAATAGTGAACTGATTTCTGAATGAAAGTATCAATGGTAACTAAGAGTTGTGTCCTGGGCAGACAAAAGAGACTGGTGAGGCATGGAGCATGTTCCACAACCCCATCCTGTAATGGTGTTTCACTTGAGGAGGAAAAGGGGAAAGAAGAGAATACAGTGCCTGTTGGTTCCAGATGTAAATGGTTCAAACACATGGGAACTGAAGCATGAAGAAATTCTAAATGGCTTGTGATTTCTAACCTGCCCTATAGTGGGTGAACTTCCTGACACAGTAGGCCTCACCCACAATATGAAAGAGGTTCGGACCCTTCACTCCTCTGTCCATGATAGAAAAAAGCTTTGCCTTTAAATATCCTTTATGATAAATATTGAAATGTCATACCTCCAAATAACTTTCTGTTGTAATTTAGCCAGTGCACCTGCCAGTTTTTGGGCTATATCGTCAGACAAATATTTCACTCCAGCGCCAAAAGAGACTAAAACAAATCCATTTTCATCCACACCATCCACCCAGATCTGAAGACCCTACATTGAAAACAAAGACAAATGTGTGAACATGGGTTTAGCAAAGCATATTAGCACATATATATAGAAAATATTATTTACCTAGTCAACCTTTTTACTGTATGGAATCTCACAGCCATGCAGACAGGTCAAAGCACTGCTACACATTACTACACTGTATATGTCCAATGCCATGAATCCACAATAGAATCTATAACTTTTTTGGCAGTTTTTTTCAGCATGCATTCAAATTTATTTTTGTAACATTTACCAGAAAGTATTTTTTATTTTGGCCTTGTGATGTAAGTTTCAATTTAGTGACTCCAAGCTGAAGTTGATCTAAAAAAATGCCTACAGCTTTAGTCACATCACTTACCTGACACATCACTTGCCAGAATTTCCAGATGGGAGGACAGGCCCACCAAATGTGTAGCATATTGCCCTGGGAGTTTTAGCGTTGCCAACAGATATCAGGAATGGAGGAGTTATACCGGTGGAGGACCGATGGACATCATAAAAGTTTTTTTAATTAGTGATTTTTTTTTTTTTGGTGAACAAACAATGGGTTCAAAGGGCCCCTTTACCACTTCTGAGATAAGTAGTAAGAATGTTCTTGCATAAAAGCCCACTGTATTCTTGCAGAACTCTTTGGGGAAAACTAATTTATTTATTAGTTATTTATTTCAGGTACTTATATAGCGCTGTCAATTTACATTTACTCTACATATATATTGTACAGTTACATCAGTCCCTAACCCTCAAGAGGTGTACAATCTAAGGTCCCTACCTTTCATTCATACATACATATACTAGGGCCAATTTAGACAGAAGCCAATTAACCTACCAGCATGTCTTTGGAGTGTTGGAGGAAACTGGAGTACCCAGAGGAAACCCACACAGGCACAGGGAGAACATGCAAACTCCAGGCAGGTGGTGCTGTGGATGGGATTTGAACCAACGACCCTAGTACTGCCAGGTGGAAGTGCTAACCATTTGCCACTGTGCTGCCCTCTAATGATGCAGAACAGCCCTATGCCTGACAGCATCAGCCTGGAATTTTGAAAGGAACCCCTTCTCCTAAAGGTGGACTCCAGGCATATATAAAAAGACAGATTCATGCAGCTCTGCATTTATAATTAGCTATATATTCTTAAATGTAATTCATGTAAGTACCTGAATTTGAATCTGTCAGCCTTTTTCTTTTACTGCAGCACTGAAACTGGGAGATGGGATAGGACTGGGAGCCAATCCAGTGTGCTGCATGGAAATGTGCTGACATGGAACATTCTTACAGGGGGAGAGAACAGAGTGAGCAGAGGGATGACCCCAGTCTTCTGATGCTCTTTCATTGTCCATTCAGGAGCCTGGGTGTGGAGGAAGAACAGCACTGCGTTCTTACCTGCAAGCAGTTGTCCTGTACAGCAGGGCTGTGTAAATAGCAGAAATATGCAGAAATGCAAATCCTTTGGAATTTAAAACAGCTCTCTTATATGTATTCCATCAGTGTACTTAGCTCCTTGCCTGGAGGTCAGCTTCAAAGCACCTTGCTAGAGGCTCTAGAAGTTATGAGTCATAGCAGTATAGAATGGAGCCTGCTCTGTGGTTGGAGGGATAACCCTCATACCTGGGAATTAGTTTACAATGACATTTTTTTCACAATATTTTGTAAATAAAAAAAAAAAAAGAAAAATATTGGCAGGTGAATACATTCAAACGTGACAAACCTTATTGTGGGAGTCGATCTCATCGAGGAAGAGATATGAATGGTTCTATGTACTCTGTAAAAAGCTGCTGCTGTTAAATATTAAATCAGTTTAGAAATACTGCTACAGGGCAGCACGGGTGCACAAAATCACCTTCCCTACCCACACCGCCGTTCACGGCCTCGGCTGTAAATCACTGGGTCCCGGCCAGTGATTACTCACCGCCACCCAGTGATCGCCGAGTATCTCCGATGGGGGAGAGACCTGTATGTAAACAATACAGATCTCTCCCCTGTCAGCTCCTGCACACTGCTTTGTATAGCTCTGCATAGCAATGCCATACAAAGCAGTGTGCTTACCTGCTTACAGTGAAGCACACACACAACATAGTGAAACAGCATACAGTTAGCCCTTTTATCGCCCAGATGTTAACCCTTCCTGCCCAGTGCCATTAGTACAGTGTCAGTGCTTTTTATTAGCACTGATCACTGTATTGGTGTCACTGGGGATGTCAGTGACACCAGGTCAGTTCCCCCCAGTGTCAGAATGCCTGCTGCAGTCCCGCTATAAGTCACTGATTGTCGCCATTATTAGTAAAAAATAAAATTCAAAAAAAGTCAAAAATATTGTTTTTTTCCTCGAAATTGTCAAAAAAAAGGGCAAAAAATAAAAACCGCACAGGCTATCAAATACCATTGAAAGAAAGCTCTATTTGTGGGGGGAAAAAAGGATGAAATTTTAATTTGGGTGCAACGTTGCATGACCG
Source organism: Staurois parvus (assembly GCF_062004578.1). Taxonomy (NCBI): domain Eukaryota; kingdom Metazoa; phylum Chordata; class Amphibia; order Anura; family Ranidae; genus Staurois; species Staurois parvus. The sequence continues at coordinate 4,591,978 of NW_028318368.1, forward strand.
CACAATTGTCAGTTAAAGTAATATAGCGCCGTATCACAAAAAATGGCCTGGTCAGGAAGGGGGGGGTAAATCCACTGGAGGGCAAGTGGTTAAAGAACTTGCAAACAGTACGACCTAGTGATGGAACTCACCCAACAGGGAACTTATAGTCAATGCAGCGAAGAGTCAGCAGAAGTAGGCCTGAACTGAAGACTGCCAAAGGGGAGCTGACAGATGGGTATGCCCTCCATACACTATCCACTTCACGAAAGCACGCCAAAACCTGTGGGCAAAGACTTAAAAAGATTTTGCATGAGCTAGGATGGCCACTAGGGTCACCTGGATGCAGAGTAGCCAACCAGAACGCTGCTCCAGGGAACTAAGGAAATCAGAAAAACCAAGTTTCTCTTGACTTCTCCCTCCAGCTGTACTGCCACTCCGGACAAGCACCACTAACAGTTGAGAAACTAGCTGGCACCCGCCTACTCACATGTATACACATAAGCCCATTTACGCACCTATACAAGGTCTTTATGGAGCATTTGACTCAGGATCTTTCTATCAACAAGCTCACATCAGTAAATTATTAATATGCCCATGAGCAAGAGGCCTAAATAAAGTCAACATGCAAGCATAAAGAGGTATCAGTAACGCTACAGAGATTCATTTAAAAAATGGCCAATATTAGTGTGTATTTATCACCCTTCCTGGGTCACCATGTGGTCATATAACCATGTAATTATTTTATTTTTGATATTTGGAGTGAACACATATTTGGAGTAAACACATATCCTCAAACATAAATAAAGCTGAATTCCAGCCTTACCTTGCACAGGTGTACAGTCTCCTCTCTTATGCTGAAATTGCTTACATCTATTTCATGCACAGTATGAGCTTTTCACAATGTGCATTAGAAGCTACAGCAATTCAGATAGAACCTGCCTCATGTTCGGAATGGAGAATATCCACCATCATCTAGCTTTTTCTTCCCCAGCCTTACAATCCCTGACCATAGAATTACCAAACTATACAATATGAGGACCTACCTAATCTTTCTGATTAATTTGTATTCAGCTAGGAAGGCACTTGAACTACACAGTTGTTAAAAGATCTAGGCGATTGTACACATCAGATTTTAACGTGTGGTGAGCATTAGAAATATGTCTCAAGAAGGCAATTTTTCTTAATACCCTTGTTCTTTCCGTTAACAAGCAGCATGGTGTAGTTCCTGCTACAGAAAGACCCTGACACTTACCAACACCCCCCCTCCCCCACAAAGAGAACCTGACGTTGACCAACAAAACCCCAGCCCCCCCCCTCCACCCGAGAGAGCCTTCCACTACCACCGCCCCCCATACACTGGCAACCCATGCCACCCTGGCAAGAGATAAGACACTCACCATCACAGCTCTGGACATCCCCGGGAACAAGAGTCAAGCTCTGCATACACGATCAAGCAGCCCACAGCCTCTCTCAGATCCCACCTGGTCTCCGTGCTGCATGTGTCCCTTCTTCCTTTCCTTCTTTTGGGGGACAGCCCTTCAAAATGCTGCTGCCCCCCTGAAAAATGTCACCCTGCTGTTCATACTCACTCAGTAACTATGGATTTGTTTTCTGTATTTTGCAAAAAAAAATTTGATTGTGCTGTTTACTGTCCCTTCCTTTGTCTGTGTCCCCTCTGCAGCTTGAGATAGCGTAGACCAGTGTTTCTCAACCTTTTGTTCAGTCAAGGCACCCTTTAAAATTATGGACAGTCCCAAAGCATTCCCATTCTGAAACGCAGCAACATCCACACATGTAGGACACCCAACATTAGAGGTGATTTGTTCTTCCAAAGCAAATACACCTTTGCACATTGGTACTCTTCTCCCCAACACTGATGGAGACCCCAACACTGATGAAGAGGGGCAGAGGAGGGTCAAACTAGTATGCTGTGCAGGCAGCTGACATCCTCCTTATCAACTAATGATGTCATTGGTTGTCAGGACGCCAATGCTTAGAAGCTTGTAATGGTGCACAATGAAAACCTGTGGCTTTGTATAACTAAAAGGCAGGCTTTTTTCAACTGCTGGGTTGTATACAAGTTTTGGGCAATTTTTTGACATTTTGCCAAGGCACCCCTGTAGAAACCTCAAGGCCCCCCGGTTGAGAAAGGCTAGTGTAGACAAGCCATTGCCACATCTACTGAGCATGCTCCAATTATATAGTTCCCTTCTAAGCTGTACTTTTCCTTCTTTTTCTTATCTGTGCAGACCACATGACTAAAGACTCACACATGTGAGTATATATACAGTGGTAAATGACAGCCCACTTCTCCCTCCTCCTCCATGCCCACTAAACAGCTAAATACAATGGGGGTGGGATATTACATGTTGTTTGATGGAGGCTTCACTTTCCTGTAATTCTAAGCACATGCATACCATAGACACAGGCTGGAGGGGCTTGAAACAGGTTGTGATTGGCAGAACCACCCCCTAAAAATTCCACACCATGTTTTTGCACACACATAATAAATATTTGAGTTCAAATACAAATGTATATGATTAGTTAAAACATTTATTTCATAATAATTATGCATTTTTCCTCTTTATTTTTTTTTTTTTACATGTGACCAGCAGCAGAGGACTAGAAGCTCCTCCTGCTGATGTTTCTCTGCAGATGGGCTGGGAAAGAGCTGGGTCACATCATAGCTGTACTATATAATGAATATGAAAAAGGTACTTACATGTTTTTTTTTTCAATTAAAATAAATACAATGCCATCATCCATATACATAAAGAGAACAGTTAATGTAAAGTAAATGTAGCTGGCCAGCTAAGACCAGTCCTAGGTTGCTAATATGGTTCACATATATGTGTATACCAAACCTGCCAATAACCTCAGTACAGTATATATGTACATATGTTAAAGCCAAAAGCAGAATCATTGCTGTGATTTATGTCTTTGATTGTTATATGACATTTATATATTCATTGTGTTAGCAGAGGCAGAAAAGGAAAATATGCCTTTAAGAGTTAGTATAGAGTTGAGCCAATCACAGACAGCCTCACACTGTACAGAGCCTTAACCAATCCCAGCCAGTTTCACATTTGTGCCTGTGTAAAACTCCCTGCTAGGATTTTCTAGAGACACATGCTCACCAGACAGAAGAGGAAACAGACAGTTCCAATCAGAAAAGCTTTATGGAGACAGAGAAGGCCAAATAGGTATTTAATGCACTTGTGTTTTCCTCTATTGTTTAACAGTGCAGGTAGATCTGTGTGTAAAACTGTTGTGTGTGTTTTACTTGTAGTTCCACCGAACTTATCGAACTTATCGAACTTACGAACTTATCGAATTTACGAATATACCGAATCAAGTCACTGTAGAGTAATCATAATCCAATCGAATCTATCGAGATAAGCTATTGAACCAACCCAATGTAATACGAATTAAACCATTGTAATATGAAAGAAACAAGCCATTGTAAGCAGTTATATGAAGAAGATTGAAGTTATTAAAGAAGTTAACTAAAGTATTCGGTGTGCTCTTTAAACCTACTGCATCCATAGAGCGGCATTGGTGGAATTACAGAGTAAAGTCAGTCTAATCAAACAAAGAATCAGCAATTGCATATTTTTTCTAATGCCACAGCGCACTAGGCACCAAAGGGTGCTGCGCCTGCCACAGTGGAACTATTACCCTCAGAGGTCAAGCAACAGCGCTCCTCAACTTGCACAGTTAAGAGTACACTAGAGAAATAGAGCGCCAGCATATACCGCCACGCGGAGACACCTCAGCGGAACAGTACAGGCCATAGCACGTGCGCATTAGTCAGACTGCAGCCAACTCTTAAAGTGGCATAACGGCAAAGGCAAGACAGTCAGAGAAAGAGCACCAAACCTCCTGCACCCCTAGAGAGAGAAAGAGATGCATGGGGGGAGGGCCAGAGTCCAGAGCTAGAGTGCCCGCACCGCTATCCATCAAGAGACCACGTGTTGCATCCAGAGAGTTCACGATACTAGTCGCAAGTCACCGCAGAGCATTGCAAATCACCGCAGAGCATTGCAAGTCACCGCAGAGCATTACAAAGTCACCGCAAAGTATCGCAAGTCATCACAGAACATCGCAAAGTCACCGCAGAGCATCGCAAAGTCACCGCAGAGCATCGCAAAGTCACCGCATCAAGAAAAGTCTCCTTTAAGACTGACATTTGTTTCTGCAACCTTCAGATCACGGTATCCTGTTCTTCAATTAAGGTCAGAGCTTTCCTTTATTACTCACTTATGCACATAGGTTTCTGCAAGAGACATTTTTATGCTCAAGAGAATACAGACTTTTAATAAAAGAGACAGTTAAAGTATTCGATTCTGAAGTATTTAAAGTGAAAGTAATTTTATAGCCTGTGTTTTGGTGCTATTACATGTAAAGTGAAAGTCATTTATTCTAGCATTTGTTAGTATTGCATTTAAAGTGACAGGTCCTTATTATTCATATTAATTGTTATAGCATTCAGAAATGGCTGAGCCTAGCATTGCCACCTCACTGTTAGCGGATGCAATGATAGATATGGTAGAAGGTGAAGAGCAAGAGAACCTGTCTGAATCTGAAAGGTGCAATGTAACGGTAGTCTCGCCCCAAACAAATATAGCTGAAACAGGTGAACTAAGACGTTCATCACGGGACAGAAAACCGACCCAAAAGGTGCTAGAAAATTTGGAGCAAGAGGCAGCACTGAAAGGAAAAAAGTTTGCCCGAATATATGAGAGGTGGAAAGCATACATCAAAGACATTCGCAGAAAGCTAAAACAAGACAGCATAAAGGAGAATTTGAGTGAAATAATAGAGACAGTAGAAGATTCTGAGTCAGAGCTTATGACAGCATATGTCAACTTGCGTTCATCCTTGACACCCTCCCAGGATATTGTAAGAAACATGGATACATGTACCGCAGTCACTAGGGATTTAGTGAAGCTTATGAGAGAACTATCATCTGCAGCAAAGTATGATGAAGTCAAGGCACGAAAGGGAATGAATGAGCTCTTCATTAAAGACTATGCTAGGTCCTTAGGAGGAACCACAATCTCAAGTGTGACTTCCATCACTAGCAGAAGTGCCAGCCACATAACAGAGTTCTCAAGTACGTCAGCCAAAAGAAAGGAATTAGCTGAACAACTCGCTGCCAAAAAAGCAGAAGTTGAGATGGAATCTGCCATTGAGGCTCAGCGCCAGGAAATGGAAGCTCAGCACCATAAAATGGAGGCTCAGCGCCATAAAATGGAAGCCGAAATGGAGGCTCAGCGCCATAAAATGGAAGCTGAAATGAAAAGTCTGGAAAGGCAGAAGGAAGTTAAGATTATAGAAGCCAGACTCAGAGTGCACGAAGAGGATACGAATCAGGGTAGTCATAGATCCAAATCAGTGCTAAGTGGAGAAGCTGACTCCTACGTTCTTTCATACGCCCAGGAAAATGGAAGGAAATCTCCAGCATGTAGTGAAGAAATAAGTCATAGTCCTTCCATCCCTGCTCAGAGAGAAAAGAAGAGAGACTTACCTGATTCAGAACAAAGTGGAAAAAGAGAACCAGATAATTCAACTCCCTTATGTCATGGCAGTGGTCACGAGGATGTTTCAACTGTTGACCCGGCGAAACCTCAGAGAATATTTCTCACTAGACTTCCTGTTCCGGAACCTACTATATTCTCCGGAGACGTACTGAAGTTTATAGAGTGGAAGGCAAGTTTTGAAATGATCATTGAACATCATTGCTCCCGTCCAGTGGACAAGTTATTCTACCTCCAGCGGTATACTGGCGGAGAAGCAAAAAAGGTTCTTGAAGGTAACTTCTATAGGAAAGATGAAGAAGCCTACAAGCAAGCTTGGGAAAAATTAAATGCAAGATATGGTCATCCCTTCTTAGTACAAAGAGCTTTCAGAGAGAAGTTGATAAACTGGCCTAAAATAGGTCCTAAAGAACACTTCAAGCTCCAAGAGTATGGCGACTTCCTGCAAGCATGCAGCAATGCTATCCCACATGTTCAAGGACTAGAAGTATTGAATGACTATCTAGAAAACCACAGGATGCTAGCCAAGCTACCAGAACAAGTGGCTTCTGGATGGAATCGCTATGTGACTGAACAGTTAGATCAAGGCAAAAACTTCCCAAGTTTCAAAGAGTTCTCTGAATTTGTCAATGAGGAAGCACGAATAGCGTGTAATCCAGTTACAGCATCTTATGTCTTAAAACCCTTAGAAGAAAGGCCTACAAGAGAGATAAGACGTGCAAGAGCAACTAGCTTTGCAACCAACACAGCTACTAAAGGTCCAGATGCCCATGAGAGCAAGTTCAACATCACTACTGGGATCAGTAAAGAGTCAGAACCGACAAGTCTTCAGACTACCTTCAAGTGTATGTTCTGTGAAGAGAATCACTCCATACATAAGTGCCAACAATTGAAGGAAAGGTCTCCAGATGAAAAGAAAAAGTTTGTGTTTGATAATCAGCTGTGTTTTGGATGTTTAAGAAAAGGCCATATTACTAAAGAATGCAAGAAAAAGGCCACTTGCAGCGTTTGTAAAGGACGTCATCCTACCCCACTACATGAAGAACGTCCAAAGAAAGAGAAATCCTTAATGCCCAAGGACACTGAGGAAGAAAACAAAGCGACAGTATTCTCTTGCAGAGTGAGAGAAAGAGAAATCAATGGCACGTCAATGGTTGTACCAGTGTGTATTTCAAATCCTAAGAGGAAGAACAAAAAGGTATATGCCTATGCGCTACTGGATGCCCAGAGTGACGTCACCTTCATTGATCAAGAAATCTGCAAGAAATTACAAGTGGCAGCAGAACCAGTGAAACTCAAACTCACTACAGTGACAGGAAGAGACACATTGGTGAACAGTTAAAGAGTCAAAGGACTGAGAGTTAGAGGACTCCACTCAAACTGCATATTAGATCTACCTCCAGCCTATACAAAAGACGACATACCTCTGGATCGAGATCGCATACCTACCTGTGAAACAGCCAACAAATGGGAACACCTATCTGACATATCTCATGAAATGTCCCCGCTGAAGGAATTTGGTGTTGGGCTGTTGATAGGCTACGACTGTCCCGAGGCCTTGGTGCCACGAAAGATAATCGCAGGAGGAAAGGGTGAACCCTATGCAGTCCAGACTGATCTAGGATGGGGTGTTGTTGGAGGAAAACGACAGATTGCAGATTCAGGACAGTTGACAGGATTGTGTCATAGAATATCTGTCCAAGAGTTACCAACTGTAAGTCCAGCGAAAGTACTCAAAATTCTAGAATCCGACTTTGCAGACGTAAGTTGTAAAGAAAAGAGTGTATCCCAAGAGGACATAAAGTTTGTACAAGTTCTAGAAGATAATATTCAGCAAAATCAACAAGGTCATCTTGAAATGCCCCTACCTTTTAGAGAACGACCTCATCTGCCAAATAACAGAGATCTTGCCCTGGCAAGATTGAAAAGCTTAAAGAAAGGATGGGAAGAGATCCCAAACTCAAAAACGATTATTTGAAATTCATGAAAGAAATCCTCAAAGAAGGGCATGCAGAGAAAGTTGATGGTCAGCCTAAAAATGGAGAAGTGTGGTACATCCCACACCAAGGTGTCTATCACCCAAAGAAACCAGATAAGATCAGAGTAGTTTTTGATTACTCAGCAAGGTACAATGATGTTGCATTGAACGATCATCTACTAAAGGGACCAGATCTTACAAACACTGTACCTGGAGTACTCTGTAGATTCAGAAAGTATCCCATAGCAGTCATGTGCGACATTGAAAAGATGTTCCACCAATTTCATGTGAAGGAAGAAGATAGAGAGTTCCTGAGGTTCCTATGGTGGGAAGACGGAGATACAGATACAGAGCCAGCAGAATACAGGATGAAAGTACACTTGTTTGGAGCAGCATCATCCCCAGGTTGTGCCAATTATGGTATGAAGTATCTGGCCAATCAGAATGAAAAGGATTGTCCATCAGAAGCAAATTTTGTGAAGAAAAACTTTTATGTAGATGATGGTCTTATAAGCCTAGAATCCTCAAAATCGGCAATTCAATTGGTGAGAGAGAGCCAAGAGTTATGCGCAAAAGGAAACCTGCATCTTCACAAATTCATCTCAAATGACAGAGAGGTACTAGAATCCATCAGTGACTCCGAACGTGTATCAACAATGAAGAATGTGGATCTTAACTATGATTCTCTTCCAGTTCAGAATGTACTCGGATTGGGATGGAATGTAGAAAACGACAATTTTTTTTGAAATATCCATGGAAGAGAAAGTTCCAACTAGACATACCATTCTTTCCACAGTAGCCTCAATATATGATCCGTTGGGATTCCTATCACCAGTAATCCTCAGAGCAAAAGAAATACTGCAAGAATTATGCAGACAGAAGTTGGGATGGGACGAACCCATAACTGCAGGCTTGAGGCCAAGGTGGGAGAGTTGGATAAGAGACTTGCAAAATTTGAAAGAAATTCGGATACCCAGATGTTTTGTACCTCCTGATTTCGGAAAGTACAAGAAAATAGAACTTCATCACTTTTCAGATGCCAGTAGTCATGGTTATGGTCAGTGCTCCTACATCAGAGCAATAGGAGAAGGAAAGATACACTGTGCCCTAGTTATGGGAAAGGCCAGAGTCGCACCCAACAATATTCAGACAATACCAAGACTCGAACTAACGGCAGCAGTTGTTTCAGCATCAGTAAGTCAGTTTCTGAAAGAAGAATTGGAATTGAAAATAGATGAAGAGCATTTTTGGACAGACTCACAAGTTGTCCTAGGTTACATAAACAATGAAGCTCGAAGATTCCACACTTTTGTCGCTAACAGAGTTAAAAAAATTCGAAAAGCAACGAATCCAGAACATTGGCACTATGTTGACACAAAGCAAAACCCGGCAGATCATGCTTCAAGAGGCCTAAATGTAACAGAATTGAAGAATTCAAACTGGTTCACCGGTCCAGAGTTCCTTTGGGAAAGGGAAATCATACCCAGTGAAGGTTATACAGAACTGTCTATGGGTGATCCAGAAGTAAAGGTAGTTCAAACATTGAGCACTGCTGCCAAGTGTCAAGATGACATACTTGAACGACTAGCCAGATGTTCAAAGTGGAATACAGTCATAAACATAGTAGCTCAAATTCAACGCTTAGCAAAAGGAATAAAAAGGAAAGAATCTTTGAATGTAGAGGAAAGAGTGAAAGCTGAAGAAACGGTTATAAGACTCATTCATCAAAGATTCTACAGTGAAGAAATGAAGAGACTTAGTCAAGAACCTAAGAGACTTCCAAACAACCACCCATTGTACAAGCTTAATCTTATTCTACAGGATGGTATACTGAAGGTGGGAGGGAGGCTGGAAAATGCGTCGCTACCTAACAGAGTTAAGCATCCAGCAATTCTACCCAAAAATTCTACCTTCACAAGATTGATTATCAATCACTACCACAACAAATCCTTGCATCAAGGAAGAAGCTTTACTCAAAGCTGTTTGAGAGAAGGTGGTTACTGGATAGTGAAAGGAAGCAAAGTTATAGCGAAGTACATAAACAAATGTGTAAACTGTAGAAAGGCACGTAGACCTACAGAAGAACAAAGAATGGCTGATCTACCAGCTGATCGTGTAAACCCATCACCACCATTTCTTTATAGCGGAATGGATTGCTTCGGCCCATTTATCACCAAACAAAACCGCAAGGAGTACAAGAGATATGGACTGATATTTACGTGTCTAAGCTCCAGAGCAATTCACCTGGAAATGTTGGAAGATATGTCAACCGACGCCTTTATCAACGCCTTAAGATGTTTCATAGCCATTAGAAGTACTGTCAGAGAACTTAGATCTGACCAAGGATCTAATTTTGTTGGAGCAAAGAACGAATTGAACAAGGCTCTAAAAGAGATTGATAAAGAGAAAGTAACTGAGTACTTGTTAGAGAAACAGTGTGATTTTCACATGAATGCTCCACATGCAAGCCATACAAGCGGAGTCTGGGAGAGGCAAATCAGAACTGTAAGAAACGTACTAAGTTCAGTGTTGAAAAAGAACGCCGGAAGATTAGATGATGCTTCACTTAGGACACTATTCTATGAAGTAATGTCTATTGTTAACAGTCGTCCACTTACAGTCAACAACATCAACGACCCAATAAGCTTAGAACCTTTAACTCCCAACCATCTACTTCACCTTAAAGCTGATTACATACAGCCACCACCTGGCAACTTCACCAAAGAGGATTTATACGCAAGGAAAAGATGGTGAAGAGTTCAATATCTATCAGAGCAGTTTTGGAATAGATGGAGCAAGGAGTACTTAGCTCATCTCATACTAAGAAGTAAATGGCAAACGCCTAGAAGAAATGTTCATGTTGATGACATAGTGTTAGTAAAGGAAGACGACTTACCTAGAAGTCAATGGAAATTGGCCAAAGTCCTAGAAGCTCGAAAGGACGAAGAAGGACTAGTAAGAAGAGTTTTGTTACAAATGGGAGACTCAAAACTGGACAAAAAGGGAAAACGTCTCACAACTCCACTCAAGTTGGAACGTCCAATACAAAAGTTAGTTGTTCTGCTTGAGAGTAACAAAGACACTGGAGAGTTGAGAAACTGATTGAAAATTCCTCGAATTCATGTTCGAATCCTATTCCTGAGAACATAGAATTATAGGTAATTTTGGTGGGAGTGTAGCTGGCCAGCTAAGACCAGTCCTAGGTTACTAATATGGTTCACATATATGTGTATACCAAACCTGCCAATAACCTCAGTACAGTGTAAATGTGCATATGTTAAAGCCAAAAGCAGAATCATTGCTGTGATTTATGTCTTTGATTGTTATATGATATTTATATATTCATTGTGTTAGCAGAGGCAGAAAAGGAAAATATGCCTTTAAGAGTTAGTATAGAGTTGAGCCAATCACAGACAGCCTCACACTGTACAGAGCCTTAACCAATCCCAGCCAGTTTCACATTTGTGCCTGTGTAAAACTCCCTGCTAGGATTTTCTAGAGACACATGCTCACCAGACAGAAGAGGAAACAGACAGTTCCAATCAGAAAAGCTTTATGGAGACAGAGAAGGCCAAATAGGTATTTAATGCACTTGTGTTTTCCTCTATTGTTTAACAGTGCAGGTAGATCTGTGTGTAAAACTGTTGTGTGTGTTTTACTTGTAGTTCCACCGAACTTATCGAACTTACGAACTTATCGAATGTATCGAACTTATCAAATTTACGAATATACCGAATCAAGTCACTGTAGAGTAATCATAATCCAATCGAATCTATCGAGATAAGCTATTGAATCAACCCAATGTAATACAAATTAAACCATTGTAAAATGAAAGAAACAAGCCATTGTAAGCAGTTATATGAAGAAGATTGAAGTTATTAAAGAAGTTAACTAAAGTATTCGGTGTGCTCTTTAAACCTACTGCATCCATAGAGCGGCATTGGAGGAATTACAGAGTAAAGTCAATCTAATCAAACAAAGAATCAGCAATTGCATAATGCGCCTGCCACAGTAAAGAGTGTGTGTTTAGTATCACTTTAAGGTAAAAAATGTCCCAGTGTTTGTATCACTCCCTCCTCTCCCTTTATACTTATCTGAGTCCTATCTTAATCCAGCACTTTGCTTCTCTGGACCAGCTCTTCTCCCCTCTTTCTCTTCTAGCAGGAGACTCGCTAGTAGTGGAAGCCATTGGCTCCTACTGCTGTCAATCAAATCCTGTGAGGAGGGAGTGCGAGGTGGGGATAACATCCTATGGTAACACACTGAGAAGAAGAAGACAAGAGTGCCAGCAGGGGAGTCCAGAAGAGGAGATTTGGGCCTTTCTGTGCAATACCATTTACAAGTTTGTTTAAAAAAAAAATTACGCTTTACAACCACTTTAAGCATGTTATGGATGATATTTGTTTTAATTATCCACTCCAATAAACGGCAAATTTCTGTTTACATCTGCACATGATTGGATAATTGAAATCAATATTGACAGAAATTGAGTGAAAACTCCCTCCTTTAGGCTAGCTAGGTTAACACTAGCCCACACTGTGCATTCTGGTTGTGGGTGAAGGAATTGCACTGGATCCCGCAACCACCGGCAGCTGAATAATGCTGCTCTTATGAGACATGTGGGGCTGCTGTTCATTTTAAATGTCACAAGACATGTGGGGCTGCTGTTCATTTTAAATGTCATCGTCATGCATCTCAGTCCGCAACTCGATCACAGGAACTTCAGGGAAACTGCATGCTAAAAAAGACCATGCAGTTTCCTTCCAAATGCCTTTCTGAAAAGGTGCATGCAACTTTTTCTTGTATGACACGTAGGCACAGCAGCCCATTCAAATGAATGGACTGCTGTGCTCACGCAAACATGGCCAGGCAGCCCACACTAGTGTGAACAAATCAATAAGACCTCATTCCCATGGGTGAATAGAAGTTTGAAGGTTGTGTTAAGGTTTGTTTTTATGTGCCCAGGACTGACAGGTGCTCTTTGTAGCCAACTTGTAAAAATAAATCACATACTAAGAGAGGCAGCAGCTGTGCAGATCTTGTACTTGGTCCTTTTCTGATCCATGCCGTGGTTTTGCACTCTTAATTTTTTTGTGCTGGGTGCAGCTCCACCCCAGGCTGTGTAATTGATCTGCTAACTGCTGCTACAGTAAACATCCACTGCACAGTTGTCAGATCGAACACACAGTCCCACCAGTACTGACCGATCCTTTACTATTGTAAAGAAGGCAGCAACGAGCTGGAGACAGGTAACAGTGCAGAGTGTGGCTCAGCACCAGAGATCCATGTATACCAGGAGTTGTCCTGCTTATTTAGAAGTGAAGCCTGTGCAGGGACTGGTAAGCTGCTGGTAGGTGAACCACAGAGACTGTTGAGGAACCAGGAAAGTGACTGAGGGAGGCGCAATAGGGAGGTACCCATATATTTTTTATTCTTTAATGTGGGGGAATGTTTGCTAGCAGCCAGCATTTACTATTGTAAGTCTTTTGTTGTGATCTATGCAGAGTGCAAGGGATCATTACTAGCAGCCGGCATTTAGACCTTGTTCACATGGGGCATACTACAACATACGTCATGGGAGGGCCCGTTTACCTGTATGTTCTGTGCATCCCAGTGCAAGCAATCCTAGTCCCTCTGATGTCAATTGGGACGCAGGGCTTGCATGAACACAGGCGGCACTCCCAATTTTACATCTGTGCGGCCCCAAACAAATACTGTCTGATATCAGTGGGACTGACTACATGGGGATACGTGGACCACCTTCAGGGGTTTAGGACCACATTGCATCCCCTGTGACATGCTTACCATTTGATTTTATTTCTCTTGTGAGTATTTTACTTTTTATAAATAAATCTCATTTTTAAAGTAATGCACTAGGCCTGTGCACCCTCTTTTTGTCTCTTACACAGTTCTCTTTGGATTTCCCTGGTCCGTTGAGGGCAGTAAGGCTTGCATTCCTTTTATACACATGTGGGGATATCGACATTGTGGAGTCCACTGTCCGGCGCAGGAGCGCAAGCATTCGGTTTCTTCTTTCTTCTTTCAGGATGCGTGGACCACCCATGCATCCCTGTGCAGGTAAACATGGCACAGACATGCAGACATACAATGTAGTACGCCTCGTGTGAACAGGGACTTACCATTGTAAGTCTTTTGTTGTGATCTGTGCAGAGTGCAAGGGAACATTTTCTAGCAGTTTGTATTTACTATTGTAAGTGTAGCATCCAGTCCTAAGCAGGGTCAGGTTCTCCTTGCTGCCAGAAGGTGTGATTTGTACCTCTAACAATAGTATAAGAAGCTACAGTAAGACTGAGTTATGAATTTTATTTTTCCCCTAGCCAACCAGTAGAATGCTTATTGTCATTGGTGCATAGAGAGCATAGATGTTTGGGGAGCGCCAGTTGATCTCTCTCTTCCCACTGGGCTACTTTCTGGGGAGGGTGTGTGGGCAGCATCTAAGTTGAGGCCCATAAATGTGCTTAAAGCAGAGGCCTGGGAGAAGAAGGGGCCTGCCTGTCCAGCATGATCCTGTTGCTTGAGACTGTGAGATCAGGGAGGCTGGGGAGGTGAAGTGATGCCTTGGGGTGGAGTACCTGAAGTCACTCTGCCACTTGAGGTCCTATGTAAAAAGAGCTCATGGTGAGGCTGGGAAAGCATTGGGAGGATCAGAGAGGCTGCTGTCAGGGAGTGCTACATAAGTCTTTTGTTGGAACCTGTGCAGTGTGCAAGGAAACATTTTCTTACAGCCAGCATTTACCAATGTAAGTCCTTTGTATTAATCTTGGTAGACCTGTCCCCCTGCTTTGCTGAATGAAAACGATCGTGCATCTGCTGCCAGAGACAAGTGTTGTCAATCCGAGCTAGTTAATTATTTATCTTCTAAAGAGCGACATGGCTGGACAGCAGTTGGCTGTTGACTATGTTAGCTCGGGATCCAGGGCACCTATGAAAACAGGACAAAGTGCTACATGCACTCCCTGGGAGAAAGGATGAAGAAAATATGTTTATGAGATTTTTTAACCATTCCCTGTCTGCCCTAGAATTTCTGGGATCAGGAAAGATCATGTGACTGCCTATCACAGTGATCACATGATCAAGAGCTGATCCTGCTGGCTACCATTCATTAATGAGACCAAGACCTATCTTTCACAGTTTGGTCTCTGTGCTGGGAGTATGCAGTAAGTGTGTTTTCAGCACAGAAACATTGGCTGCCCAGCGATGCATATGTGTGAAGTGTGGGCATTAAACCCCATCCTTTTGCCACCGTATATACTGTATGAAGGCAGCAAGGAGTTAAAGATAAAATCTGTCTTCTATTCAGTAATAAATCTGTCTCAGAACTTGACAGAGAGGCAAAAATACACAGAAAAACCGCTGCACAGACTTGCTAGTGTGTTTTTTGTTCTTGAAACTCATGAAGGATTTGCTGAATTATGAATGATTGCTTAAAGTGAAACTAAAGAGTGAATATACTGTATATGCTGGTCTTGGGGCCTGTTCTTTGGCCCACGGGGGATGACGTCACTCTTGCACTCTTGCACTCTTGCAGTGTGCATGCACAGGAGCCAGTCATCTCAACATTCAGAGATCGTACTGGCACTGGAGGCTGAGCTGGGCATGCGCAGCTCAGATAATACACAGCTCAGATTATAGCATCGGAGAAGACAGCGAGCAGGCAGATAGGTCTCTTCTGCAATAAAAACCTGTCTGCTCACTGTTTCTTACAGCAGAACTTCTGTTCCACTTTAAATATCTGTTATAGCTGTATATTTACAGTACGACTGTTATCAATCCACAATAAAAATTAAAAAAAAGGTTTTACAGTGTTTTTGTCTCAATGCAGACAATGTAATATCCTGTCATGAGAAAGGCATAACTGTTTGCATATCAAGACACTCTTCCAGAGTCACAAAGCTCCAAGGCATATACAGCTAAGGAAAGCAGAACAGATCATAAACCTGTCTCCATGACTGTTATTTATTTTCTAACACTTCAGTTTACACATAAGTAGCACATAAGTATCCCTCACTATAAAATATAATTTTGTAAAGAATTATTACAACTTCATAAGTCCAGAGAAAGAGTACCCTCCCACACTCAACTTATATACCTACTATATCCAAAAGAAATTGATGACCAGGTACACCCAAAAGGTCATATATCAGTATCACTTGTGCACCCTTAAACAGTAGCATGTAAACATCCACAAGTGAATCATTTTGCCTGGTGGGAAATCAGCAAATTTCTTACATACATCTATTTGCTACTTTGGTATTGTGGGTAGAAAAATCAACACAAAGAGACAAAATGCAATCATGGAGCCAGTTGTACAGGTTTCTCTTTTCTTTGTATTTTTTTATTTTCAAAAAAGGTTAGATTTAGAACCTTTATCACTCTGTATTGCTGTATTCTAGTTGTGGAAATGTGTCTTTACTTTTTGTCTGTTGGCATATTCTAGACAGAATAGGAAATAATTGTAAGACTACCTAACACCAACCACATTAGAATTATTTTTATGAGAATAGGGAAGGGATATAAGCCCTGCTGTGTCTGTGCCCCCCATTGTCCCCATTGGGAAAATGTCTCCTCATTTTCTGTACATAGTGTGTGAGAAGAAAGAGACACAAACCCATAGGAACTGAAAGCCGTCCTTATGCTTTCCAAAACTAAAACTAAGAAAAAAAGGTTTGGCTGGTCTTTGATACAAGCAGCAGGAATTCAGAGGGAAGAAGACTCCCCTTATCTCCTCCTTGGTACTTGTTACATGACCCACATGACACAGCTGAGGGAGGACTTTCTTGACGGGTGAGTTTGCTTCATGGAGGGGTTAGAGCTGTACTAAGGAAAGGGGGCTGTACTGGGAGAAAATGTAGTAAAGTGTGGGGCTGTACTAGAGGGAGCTGTAGTAAGGTGGGGGGTTATACTGAGGGAGCTGTATTGAGGGGGAACTGTACTGGAGGGATCAGTACTGGAGAAGATGTACTGGAATACTGGGGGGGAGATCTGTACTGGGGGGGAGCAGTATTAAGGGAGAAGAAATTTATACTGTGGAGCTGTACTTAGGGGGAAGAGATTTATACTATGGGAACTGTGCTTAGGGGAGATCTTTGTTAAAGGAAACTGAACTAAGAAAGAGGGATCTGTACTGGGGGAGCTGTACAAATGGGGGATTGTGTACTGGGGGTGCTTTAGTTAGGTGAAGGGGGACTGTACTGGGGCAAGCTGTACTGAGGGGGATCTGTACTGGGTTACTGGATGAGCGGTACTGAGGGGAAGAGACCTGTACAGAGGAGAGCTGAACTAAGGGAGGATCTGTACTGCGAAGAGATGTGTACTGGAGGAGCTGAACCAAGAGATATCTGTGCTGGGGAAGTTGTACTAAGGGAGGGACATAGATAAGTGAGACCATCCCCTTCCCAGAACATCCATGATGCAGCATCTAGCACTGACAGCCACTGCACACCCAAAGCACTGCAGCTACCACTCCTGCTGTCTGTCATGCAACAGGCAGCTGCAATTCAAAGCAAGGAGATCTGAATAGGGGGAGCTGTACTAAGGAGTGGGTTCTGTACTGGGGGAGAGTTGTACTAAGTGTTCATACTGGGGGAAGCTTTACTAGGGGGGTTGTACTGGGGGGTTACTGTATTGGTGGGGAGCTTTACTGGGGGATCTGTACTAAGGGGGAAGATCTGTACTGGGGGGGGACTTGTACTGGAGGGAGTTGTATGAAGAAGGGGAGATTTGTACTGGGGGGAAGATTCATAGTGGGGGAGCTGTATCAAGGTGGGGGTAACTGTACTGGTCCAGATCTGTACTTGAGGGGATTGTAGTAAAGGGGGAGACTTGTAATGGAGAGCTATACCAAGTAGGAGTGAATGTATACTGGGGGAGCTGTACTAAGTAGAGGGGGAATCTATACTGGGGGGATCTGTACTGGGGGAGCTGTACTAAAATGGGCCTGTACTGGGGAGAGCTGTATTGGTGGGGAGCTTTACTGGTGGGGAACCTGTACAGGAGGAAACTGTACTAAGAAAGGGGAGATCTGTACTAAGGTGGTAGATTCAAATTAGGAGGGAGCTGTGCTAAAGGAGGATCTGCACTAGAGGAGATCTGTACTGGGGGAGGGAACTATACTAAGAAGGGAATGTGTCCTGGGGGAGCTGTACTGAAGGATATTTACTAAGAGAGAGATCTGTTCTGGAGGGGAGCTGTGCTAAGGAGGATAGATCTGTATTAGGGGGAAGATTTATACTGGGGGAGCTGTATCAAGGCGGGGTAACTGTACCAGTGGGGAGCTGTACTGGGGGGGGTCTGTACTAAGAGGAAGATCTGTACTGGGGGAGCTGTGCTAAGGAAAGGAGATCTCTAATAAGGGAGTTGTACCTAGTGTGGGGGGGAATCTGTACTGAGGAGAGCTATACTAAGGGGGAACGTATAAAGTGGGTGCTGTACTAGGGGTATATCTGTACTGGGCAGGTCTGTACTGGGCGGAGCTGTAAAAAGGAGGGATTCTGTGAATCTCTAGTGAATCTGTCAGTCTCTAGCGAATGGATAAGTTGCATTCTCGGTTATTCTGTCAGTCACTAGTAAGTGGACGATAGGCTCTTAGTAATGCTACTAGTTACAACTGGCATTCTTCCTGATGTCACTGGTTTTCTGATAAAAGAAAAATCTGGATTCATGCTAGTGATGCCAGCTTAAACAAGTTGTTGCTTTCTCAGTCCAAATCTGTAATTACATGGTAACATGCCGGAACAAAGAGCAAGAGAGACACAATTGTTTGACCACTACAAGGGTACTCCTACTCTGCATTGAAAATCAATAGTGAACCAGTCTGTATCTGTGTAACCTTCAGTGCACATAGAGTTGTGAAACAACAGGTCAGGGAGAAAATAAATGATTAAGGAACACACAAGACAGCTGACCTTAAAGTTGTAAATCTGCTTACTTCTGTCCCCACTGGCCTCCAATCCCTTTCTCCAGTCTTTTCATGTCTATTGCTGAGACAGCACTCTCTAACAGTCTCTCTATAGTTACATCATTGTCTTGTTACCTTTCTCGCCTCTATGAACAACCAGTAAAAATATTTGGTCTTTGACCTATTGTATTAATAAAGTGGTTGTGAAGGCTTAAGTTTTTTAACTTAATGCATTCTCTCAGGGGCGGACTGACCATTTGGAAACTTGGGCACTGCCCGAGGGCCCGGGGTCAGTAGGGGGCCCCATGAGATGCCCCTGGTACCTTTTTCATAGGCTTTTTTGAGTTTGGGCAAGGACACAGGGGCCCCATGATCCCCTATTCCCCGGGGGCCCCATGAGTTGTCAGTCCGCCCCTGCATTCTCTGCATTAAAGTATAAAACCTTTCTGTGATCAGGATCCCCCCAGCCCTCCCATACACTTACCTGATCCTGATTTCAATCCAGAGCTGTGCCCAAGAGCAGTAACTCCCTCTGCTCTCTCTCTCTCCTCAGTGGACTGATGCAGCAAGTGTCTCCTGCTACTATAAATCAAATCCTGTGACGGTGGGGGGGGATAAGGGAAATTAATCAGTTTAACCATCCTTAAGTATGATATCTTACTGACTAATGTGGCAAGTCTCTCCCATGTTTAAAGCCATGCCCCATATGTAACATGTCATGACTATTGTTTGTGCTGCCATGTAAACCTGGTCAATATTTTTTCCCTGGGAGACTGGCAGCAGCCTGTTCTATCCACAGATCTGTGAGTTCACAGCCTGTGACACGAACATATCAATCTTTTGGGCCTGTTCTAGCCCCAATTTTTTGCTCTTTCCCTAGCATCTTAGTTATATCTATCTGTCTCACTATCACCTTATGCTCCACTTCTCCTACCCATATTCCTATCTGTCTCACTATATTACATAGTGCAGGTACACAGCAGACACAACAGGGTTCATTAATCCATGCATGGTGCATTCAGCTCCTGGGGGTCTAGTCTACATTTATGGCACAAACAATAATTTATCTACAAACTCAAGTTTTGATCAGTCTGCCTCCAAATCGTCTTATGTAGTCCTGTACCCCAAGCTTTTGCTGGCTCCAACCTATTACCACCAGCCTTCAAATATGCTCCCTATTATGATAGTTTCTACATTTACAACCCTACCCCACACCATTACTAATGTAGTGTTCTTCTATTTTATGGTGCATATCCATTTTTTGAGTATGGTTTTATTGTGCATATCCACTAAGAAAGGCCTTAGGAATATCTGAGCCTCATGCATATACTTTGCTTAGTCTTGAAGTTTCACAGCCTCTACATCTTGACTCTGCTGACAGAGTACTCCTTTTTTACTCTCCTGTAAAGCATCTCCACAGTGACTGCTGCTGAGGTTTTTCAATCAGATTCTGTTTCCAAGGTCCTGAACCCAAACTCTGAGGCTAAAATTGTTTATCCTGACTCTCTTTTTCATGTTGCCCTGGTCTTTGGACCTGAGGCCCTAGCTGTTTTGGCCTATTGGCCTGGAGTCTCCCCTGCCCTGGTTTTATATCTGATGTCCTGACTTTTCTAGCCTTAGTTTAGGGCCTTACACACATGCCTTCTGACCTAAGGTTCATGCTGCCCTGGCTTTCAGACTTCAGTATTCCTGTAATGTCTAGTGTCTGTATATTTGTCCTGTTTTCCCCATAATATTGTTTGCTTGTTTATCAAAGGGAATCGTCTATGCTACTTGCTTAAAAGCTTACCTCATCTGATCTCCAGCATCTCACCTTTAAGAGTGTTATTCACCCTTAGCCCGTCTCTCCTGTAACTACCTGCTGTGTTTGGCAGACTCTCTAGATGTCAGTTTTTTCCTAGTTCATTCTAGTGTCAGCCATTATTCAACATGCCCTGTTGACAACAGGGACTGCATGTCATTACGTGACCAAAGAACCAATGTGCTATGCAGCCATCTTGATGCAGTAAACTCAATTACCACTATAATTTAGTGTGGCCTATTTCCACAGTTACCCAGCATGCCCTATTAACATCAGTGATCCCACCCAGAATGGCTAGATATTGGTGAGGCTCACTGTACATATATGTTCTAGAAACACTCACATGCAAGAAACACCATTGCACGACCCAAGAAACTCTCCTGAAGTGCTTTGGGTTTTGACATTTTCCCAAACCTTTTGGATCTGATATATTTGCCAGACATCACTTTAAAGGTTTACATTTTCGAGGTATTTCTTTCTGTAGGTCCTAAATGTGTTGTCCTTCACTTTGTGAGTTCACTTTAAAATGGTGAGCTTTGGAGGCCTCTGGTCAAGTAACAAATTAGATCTTTTGGAGTTAATTTTTATAACACTATTCTAGTCTGAGAATAATATTCCAGAATAATATTGCAAGTCATGGTTAATGGGGAGTTATCAGAATATATTGAGATGCGGAACGGAACGAGACAGGGGTGCCCCCTGTCTCCATTGTTATATGTATTATCTCTGGAATCGCTATTGGCTACCATAATATAGATATAAAAGGAATATGGGTAGGAGAAGTGGAGCAGAAGGTGGCAGCTTATGCAGATGACATGTTGTTTTATGTAGGAAACCCAAGCCAAATTTAATTAAATCTTTAAAAGAATATGGCGAGATGTCAAATCTAAAAATTAACCCAACTAAAACAGAGATTTTAAATATAAACCTTTTACAGACAGAGAAAAAAAAAGTTACAGGAGAAATTCCCCTTTGTTTGAAGAGAAAGAGAGTTAAAATATCTTGGTATAAAATTAACTGTATCTTTATTTTAGAATAATTAAAAAAATTTTAACAAGATTTATATGGAAAAATAAGAAGCCCAGAATAAGTTATGAAATTTTGAGTAGAGATAAAGAGAAAGGTGGCTTGGGAGTACCAGACCTGAAAAGATATTATAACTCAGTAATTTTGACGAGAATTTATGATTAGACATTTAATGCACAGGAGAAAAGCTGGGTAAAAATAGAAAACACATTAAGTTGCACGAATTTAAGTAGAATTATTTGGTTACCTCCTCAATATTGTGGTTTAATAGAAAACACAAGTTGGTTTGCACGTAATGTTCTAAGAGTTTGGGACGTCTTACATAAACAAGTAGGATGGAAATATAATTCACTGTTAATGCCCTTAGGATCCACAGAGTTTTTTCCACCAGGTAAAGAAAGTATCACAGGGAAGTGGATAAGGAAGAAAGATGTTCAATTAAGGGATATAATGAAGGGAGAGGAAATATGCTCACTAAGTGAATTAGAAAGTAAGAGTGAAATATTTTCGAGAATGGACGAATGGTGATACGGTCAACTAAAACACTTTGTAGGGAACCTCCCAAAGCCATTAGGGAAAAAGAGGATTGGGACCCCTTTGAGCACTTAGTAGATTCACAGGGAGATGGGAAGCACAGGATTTCAAAAATATATAAGATTCTCACAGGACTAGTCACGGTTAAAGGCCCACCATATATAGAGAAATGGGAAAGGGGCACAGGAATAAAAATTGATGAAGGAAAGCAAAAGAAAATATACAGTTTAATTCACGGAAATGTAAATATGAGAGAGGTAGAAATGAATTCTAAGTATTTAGTAAGATGGTACATAACACCGAGTGTAGCACATAGAATAAGTGGAGAGAGTTCACCTTTGTGTTGGCGTGAATGTGGAGGGAGAGGTACAATGTTTCACATATGTCACAAAATTCAAGAATACTGGGGGGTATTGTGGGCTTAATCCAAGAAATAACTGAGATTAATATTTTAAAGGACCCAGAGACCTGTCTTTTTTATGGCACCGAGCTTTCATTAAAAAAATATAAAAAATCTGGTCTATTGTACTACTTGAATGCAGCGAAGGGTTTAATACCCAAGTTTTGGCGAGAACAACAAGTACCGAAAATAAAAGATTGGGTGGATAGGGTAGAGAAGATGTACAGAATAGAGGAAATTTATCATATGGATGAAGACAAAATGGAGGTTTTCCGTATAAAGTTGGAAAAGTTGGAAAAATGTAAAAAATCAAATCTATACCTAGATTGTGTACAATAACTGTATTATTGAAGTAATATCAATTGGGGAATAGGAAGTACTGAAAACAGTTGGTAAATGCATAATCAGTGCCAGGAAGGGGGAGATGGGGAGGTTTGGGGATTAGGGTAGGAGGGGAGAAGGTGAGGGGTAAATAGATTACTAGATGAATGGGATTGTTTTGATATATAGATATACAAAATTGAGAATATTTATATGTATATGTTTGTTTTATTAGCTTTTGTATATATGAAATGGTAATAAAAAAATTAATAAAATATTAAATAATAAAAAAAAGAATAATATTGCAAGATTTGGTGTCCATCCAAAATTTTACAGATATTACAGACAACGGACAGCTCCATGTAGACATTTGCAACAGACTTATAAAGTAGTATAATGGAAGGATTCTGGTTAGATTTGTCTTTTTTCATTTTCTCTAACATTATTCGTAGGATTCAACGTCACTACTGTTTCTACTGTATTAGCAGATAGCTCGTATCTTTTCTTATCTCCTGCCTTTTTCTATTATTAACTTACATGCCACCCCAGTATTTATCTCCATCCATCTTAAGCAGTTTCCTGACCTAGTCACTTGATGTCTATCTGCACCTTCTGCCTACATTCACTCTAAGATCCTCTACCTATTGTCTGTGTTAAGGCTGTTGTGACTTCTGCCTTAACCCCACCTTTTGCTATTTGTTTGCAGCAACTGCTTTCCTCATAAGCGTATTTTTTATTTTTTGCATAGTAAAAAAAAACTTAACAGAAGCTAAACAAAATATCACTCTATTGTTTACTAAAGACCACACATTGCCGACATTCTTTTGCAGATAACGCGTGGCATATTATTGGAAATCCTTTACGTATTCTTCTTATCCTAACTGAGAGTGATGCAAATTAATTCAAATACAATGACATCACTGAACTGAGAAAGATAGTAACAAGTAACCCAGTTCTATGAACTTCCGATGAAAATGTTATAGGTTGTGAGTTGTCCTCATTATTCATTCAGAATTTGCATATCACGTGTCTCACTTGAGCTTCGTATATTTCTTAATGTAATACTACATAGAATGTTCAAACAAACCATTTAGTCATATGTATAGCATTTTATGTTTAAGAACATCCAGCTTCTATGTTTAATAAACCTACAATGTAATGCTTAAAATCTGAAATAGAAAGATTATAGCTCAAACAGAAGCATAGAAATATAAGAGCTGCCATTACCAACTTGTTTTTGAAGATGCAAGCTACTGCTATTTCTTTCTTACCATTGTTGAGGGTAGCCACCCAAGACAGAAAGGTGTGTTAGTCACAGATAAAAGTTGAACATAGAAGTATTTTGGTTTAGATATGCGTACCTTTAAGACTGTATAAATCTATTTGTTTTTTAAATCAGACGTAGAGCGAAAACTATTTTGGCGGTTCTTCTCCTGTTAGTCACAGGAGTACATTTTGTTCTGCACTCCCATGTTTTCAATCGACAGTTGGCTAAAGTCCACTGTTGGCTGATGTCAATAAGCAGGTACAGGCACTGGAAAAATCCTGACTTTAAAGTCAGGATCCACCCAGATGCTTGAACCTGCACCTGTCTCAGTGAGCTGCTGGGAGCCTGAACCAGCCCCTCCCGCCCCCTCCACAGTCCGCTCTTCAGTGAGCACTGGGGGGGTAGAGGAGAGAGCCAGTGACTGACAGTTACTGCTCTCTGCTCAGAGCTGAGGGGGAGAACAGGTGTTCTCCCGGCGTTTGACCGGTTTGTTTTCACTGCAGAGCTTGTGGGGGACAGATGCAGCATCGGATCGATGCTGCATCCACCTAGGTGAGTATAAATGCTTGATTTTTTTAAGGTCCATACCTCTCTTTTAAATTGATAAAAAACCATGCCAACAAACATTTGTGGAGTATAGTGTTGTCTTTTTGAAAGGAATGTATTTCTTTATAATCATCACAAATCCAAAAACCAAAGCATTTATTTCTCACTTAGATTTATTATTATTATTTATTATTTTATGTCCCAGAAGGCATCTTTGCATTTAAAATACTGGTTTGTATATTTGATGCCCCCTTAAAATATAGAACAATTTATTTCAACTTGCTTGGTGGCAAGATTAAAGAGCTTTCTGCTGTAAAGTTTGAGGATGACTTACTCCACAGTGTCTGCAGCAACAGAAGAAAGATACAGCTTGTTTTAAAATGCACAGCTTGTTAAGAAAATGTAGTTAGTTGAATGTCTATAACTTGTCCACCAATGCACTTTTAATAAGTAGCTAGGGTTAAATCAAAATATCTTTTTCAAACCCTATTTATCTTGAAACATTTCAGCCATTTCCAGAATCACAGTTTAAAGTGGAACTTAACTCTTTCAATAAACATCGACTATGATTAATCCTTTTGCTGCTAGCATCAGTAAATATTTAGGAAGGTATATCATATGCACTTGTTTTAAATTTTTTTTTATATATTTCTTCACTTACTTCCTAGTTTCTATTCCTAGGCAAATGATGTCATACACCCCAAGAGTCTTCAGAAGGGGAGGAGGGTTTCTCTGCTAAGCACACCCTCCTGCCTGCATGCCTGAGCTAAGGGCAGATGGATCCCAGAAAGTAAACACATGAATCATCTGCCCTTACGTATGATGGCCACAGCCAGAAATGTTAAGAGGTGTTTTTTAATGTGATTTCTCAACAAAATAAAGCATGGAGACGTAGATGGATGGGGGAGTTTGCTTTTAATATTAAAAATGAATGAAATAGCATTTTTAGTTAACGCTGCTCAGATTCAATGTAGCTCCGCTTTAAAGAATCAACAACGAAACTAATACACAGAGTTTGTGTACTATTTAGGTAATTAGGTCATTAAACAAGATGGAGTCTCTAATAAGTGAAGTGCAGTGATAGGAAAGGAATACAAACAAAGGTTTCTGTCCAAACATTTATATATCATTTTATTTGAGGTACTATAGTGTTATGATCACATATTAACACTTTTATTACATTAAAACAGAAATTCTTGAGTTGCATATATTGCCATAAGTTTTTAAGTTAACTGTATTACACTGTCCATCTTTGGCCAGTCCTAAATATGTCATAATATACCATACATACTGTATATGTTACCTTAGGGCCATAAATGCCTTACCATGCTTTTACACATTATTAAATGCACATATACTCTTTGTGTGTGTAGATACAGTATATGTACAAGTATACAGTGCTGTGAAAAGTATTTGCCCCTTTCCTGATTTTTTTTTCATATTTATCACACTTAAATGATTCAGATCAAACACATTTTAATATTACACGGATAACCTGAGTAAATATGAAATGTAGTTTTTAAATGATTAATTCATTTATTAAGGGAAAAAAAGCTGTCCAAACCTGCCTGGCTCTATGTGAAAAAGTAATTGCCCCCCAAGCCTAATAACTGGTTGTGCCGCCTTTGGCGGCAACACCTGCCATCAAGCATAAGTGATAACTGCCAATGAGTCTTTCACATCATTGTGGAGGAAATTTGGTCCACTCTTCTTTGCAGAACTGTTTTAATCCAGCTACACTGGGGGGTTTCCAGCATGAACGGCCTGTTTACAGTCATGTCACAGTATCTCAATTTTAGTCTGGACTTTGACTAGGACACTTCAAATTTTGTTTTGTTTTTTTGTTTTATGAGCCATTCAGAGGTAGACTTACTGTTTGTTTTGGATCATTGGCCACCATTCTCCATCAGGATTTTCTGGTACAGTGCAGAATATATGGTTCCCTGAATTATGACAAGTAATCCAGGCCCTGAAGCTGCAGAGCAGCCCCAGACCATTACACTACCACCACCATGGTTGACTGTTGGTATGATGTTCTTTTTATGAAATACTGTGTTAGTTTTACACCAGATGTAACAGGACAAACATCTGCCAGAAAGTTCAACTTTTGTCTCATCAGTCCACAGAATATTTGCCCAAAAGTCTTGGGGATAATCAAGATTTTTTTGGCAAATGTGAGATGAGTCTTTGTGTTCTTTTTGGATAGCAGTGGCTTTTGCCTTGGAACTCTCCCATTATTGCCATTTTTGCCCACTGTCTTCCGTATTGTTGAATCATGAACACTGACCTTAGATGAGGCAAGTGAGGTCTGTAGTGCTTTAGATGTTGGTCTGGGTTTTTTTATGACCTCCTGGATCAGGCCTGGGTCTGGCAAGTGAAATGTAACTCCGGCCAGGCAGGTTTGGACAGTTTTTTTCCCTTAATAAATGAGATCATTATTTAAAAATGGCATTTTATATTTACTCAGGTTATTTTTGTGTAATATTAACATTTATTTGATGATTTGATTCATCCAAAATCCAGGAAGGGGAGCGGCACTGTGTATGTATATATATATACACACACACACACACTATATTACCAAAAGTATTGGAACACCACTCCAAATCATTGGATTCAGGTATTCCAATCACCTCCATGGCCACAGGTGTATAAAATAAAGCACCTAGGCATGCAGACTGCTTCTAGAAACATTTGTGAAAGAATGGGTTGCTCTCAGGAGCTCAGTGAATTCAAGCGTGGTACCATGATAGGTTGTCACCTGTGTAATCAGTCCATCCGTGAAATTTCCTTGCTACTAAATATTTCACGGTCTACTGTTAGTGATATTATAACAAAGTAGAAGCAACTGGGAACAACAGCAACTCAGCCATGAAGTGGTAGGCCACGTAAAATAACAGAGTGGGGTCAGTGCATGCTGAAGCGTACGGTGCGCAGAAGTCGCCAACTGTCTGCAGAGTCAATAGCTAAAGACCTCTAAACTTTGTCTGGCCTTCAGATTAGCATAACAACAGTGTGTAGAAAGCTTCATAGAATGGGTTTCCATGGCCGAGCAGCTGCATCAGCTGCATCCAAGCCTTACATCACTAAGTGCAATGCAAAGCGTCGGATGCAATGGAGTAAAGCACACTACTACTGGACTCTAGAGCAGTAGAGATGTGTTCTCTGGAGTGATGAATCACACTTCTCTGTCTGTCAATTCGATGGATGTGTCTGGGTTTGGCGGTTGCTAGGAGAACAGTACTTGCCTGACTTGCCTGAAATTTGTGTGGTCAAAATACTCACTTGCCTAATAATTGTGCACACAGAGTAGTGCAGGTCTGTGATCAAACCTGGTTCTGTAATTTTCCTTTACCAATGTCAGTTTATTCCATACCTGTAAGTCTAGTTATCTACACTATGATGTATTTGTCTAATCTAGTTATCTACGCATAAACGTATTTGTCATTATGCTGGTAGAGTAGGGACTGGTCAAAAAGGCTCAACTCTGACACAAATGGTGTCAACATGTGAAAACACTTCCATGTACCTGAATGACAGCCCTGGGTAATGTCACAGTTTACCTACAGGTACCTTGATACACACATCTATTATTCCAGGATGAGCAACACTTTACTGCACGAGGTCTCATTTTTATAAAGTCATTAGCAAATTGCAAATCTATCTTCTGGAAAAAATCTTTGAGCTGGGTTAAAGATTCACTATTGTAGGTGATGTGTAAATATCCATTCTTTGCTGTAGTGGGTGCTCTATTGATTGTGACATTTTTTATGACTTTGAAACACGTCAACAGGTTAGCCGATAACCAAGATCATAGTGGATTTCTATATATTCATTTACTAAGAACTAAGAAGACAAGAAGAGCTAGCAGGTAAAGTGGATAATAAGAAACCAAAAACAGAGTAAAAGCGAGCGCTATAAATCAGAAGAGCAGCCAATGCACCAAAGGATACCAAACAACCTTTCAAAACATAAATATCTATAGGGTGCGGCTCTCAAGCAATAATCAATGCATCAAAGGTATAGATGAGAATTATATAAAATACATAAAGTGACTTGTGACAAGGTGCCAACATATAAAGTGACTTCGGGGGCGTGGCTAGCCGCCGACGAGAATGGCTGCTTAAATCCGGAGCTCCCGCCGGCCGGACCGATCCACCACACCGCACAGAGGAGTCGGGTGAGACAGTGCCCCTTCGTTATGGGGAAACCCGACAGGATGCCCTCCGGCGCACGGTCCCGGTCCCCAAGGGGCCCTAGCTCCACTGGGAGGAACATAAGGGAGCTATTCAGCTCCCATCAGCAGAGAACAGGGCTGCAGCCTTCTCCCTCTCTCTCTCCGCCCCCCTCTCCCCCTCCCTCTGCAGCCGAGGACACAGGCTGCTCTCCCTGCTCTGAGACACACGCTGGCCAGGATACAGTGCCACAACATGATGTCTCCTCTGCCACACAGTCCCTCTCATTAAGGGACTTACAGGCTGTGGCTGCAGACATTAAGGTCACACTAACCACTACACTGACCACTGCCCTTAACGACCTGCGCGAGGATATCCGCGCTATGGGGTCCAGAATGGAACAAGTAGAGCTGGGCGCTAGGCAAACTAAGACCGCCATAGTATATTTACAGCGACAGTCAGAGTCGCACACCTCGACTATCCGGGATTTTTACAAGCATATTGAAGATTTAGACAACCGTGGCCGTAGACACAATATCAGAATCCGTGGCATGCCGGAATCCGTGGAAGCCACTGACATTCCGAAGGCCGTAACTACCATCTTTAATGACCTCCTAGGCCGCCAACCAGCAACTCCAATTGACATTGAGCGCGTACATAGGGCCCTCCGGCCTAGGGGGGGTGACGCGGCCCCACCCAGGGATGTTGTATGCTGCATTGTCAGCTTCCCAATCAAGGAGGATATCCTCAGATGTGCAAGGGACAGAAGACATATAATTTACAAAGGGGCGGAAATACAACTGTACCAGGACCTATCCAGCATGACCTTACGCCAAAGGCGAGCTCTGCGTCCATTACTAGACACGCTTCGCTCCCGAAATCTGTCCTATAGGTGGAGATTTCCCTTTTGCCTCTCAGTACAGGCTGGTGCTCACACCTTTAATTTGAGAAACCCTGAAGATCTACCGTCTTTCTGTTCCTCTTTGAACATCCCATCGATAGACCTGCCAGATTGGTACGGTCTCTTGGGACTGCAGCCGGCCCTGGACACGGGATCTGCGGAAGACTCAATGGATTGGCAAGGCCATTCCCATCGTAGACGTCGGACAGTCCCGTCGACTCCTCCAAGACACCCCACAGGGGGTACTGCGGCTGCTCCTAGCCCTACGGCCTCGCCTGCGCATAGAAAGTCTCGGCACGAGACCTATTCCTACCTCATCCTCATCTACTTCTGCAACTCATGCGCATTTTTTTTATCAGGTGCCTGCAGTTTTACTGTTCTCCTGTTTCTATACCATTTTTCCACATGAGTCCCGGCGATTCCTCGCTCTTCCACGCAATGATCAGTGGACCTTCATTATTTTCATTTCACTATCTGACCTCCCAAAAGAGAATCAATGCCCCTGAGGTCTGCTCCGCAACTAACGGATGGTGGATTTCTGTGAGCCCCCTATTGATCGTCTCTACGCCGTGGTCAGAGGAGATCTATACATCATACGAATGGCTCCTCCTCCTGGACAGATGACCTAATCTTCAGCTTTCTCTTCTCTGTCGACATTCAGCATCCCGGTTTACCCAACGGACCTCGAACCGACTTGCCCTATGAGCTAGACCCCCACGCACTCCAATCTGATGTGGGCCTCTGAGTCGTCTGTCTTCCATTGTCCCTGTCCTTTTTGTTCCCCCGGAGCCTCCTCCCACTTTATTGGAAGAAGACCTGTTTCTCCGTGGAAGTATCCAGATGACCTCTGCTTCTCTGCTGCCCGTCCCGACACGCTCTGCTTAATCGGTGTCCTCGAAGGAGACCCTGACGGATTTAGTACAGTATATGATGCATTTGGGGGGGTGCTGGGGGCCTGGGAGGGGGGGTTGGGTGCGGGGAGGAAGCTGGGACTTATAGGGGGATGCCACAGGTGGGGTTTTTTTTTTTTTTTTTCTCTTGTGTTTTTTGACACTTAGCCTTTCTACTCTATGTGATATACTGATTGGTGATGATCCTGGGGTAACCCAGATATTTTTGCAGGATGCTTGGGACTCAATGCTGTTTTTTCTGTTTTTGCATTGATTTAACTGTTATTGCACATGTTGTCCTGTTGATACTATGTTTCATGTGAGGGGATGCTTATACTACTCATACGGCCTCCTACATTTCCGCATATTGCCTTCTCCCCCTTACTTGCCTGCCAAATGTCTCAAAATTACCTGGTGGCTCACAAGTAGCTGTGGCCTCTAAACCCTGACGCTCTAGGTGCATTTCTGATTAAGGTAGCCTCAGTTTGGCTTTAACCCACTCATACTGTACCCCCTGCTTTCCCTCTTATGTGCCCTGCTACTCTACAGCGAGGGCTGGGGCCCTGCGCTACATATCGTACCCCGAGCTTATTCTACAATATGGGTCTCTGTAGACTCCTCCCTCTTCAAATTCCGCTCTTATAAACAAATTTTTACACATCTCACGGTGGTTTCCGGCCGGCGGTGGTTCTATTCTCGTTTCGTCGTCTACCTCGTTCCCAACACAGTAGGCTCTGCGAGCTCTTACTGAATATTTTTACGGCCATCTTCACTATCTCGACTCTCCCTTTTCTCTTTACTTGCCTCATACTGTTCGTCTCCTTCTCTTCTACGTGCTCCTCCCCTCTTCTTTTCTCTTTCTGTCCTTTTCTTTTCTGGTTTCTTTTCCTCTCTCACGTGGAATAGCAGGTCTCTTCCTCTAGCCGTTTACTCTTACTATCTTCTCGGTCCTCCCCCCTTTTTTTTTTTTTTTCTTGTCTCCCTTCCCTCCCCCCCCCCCCCCCCCCCGGGCGCTGCATCTGCATCTTTGGTCACTCGCAATACTGATTGGTAAACATGCCATCCCCCACCTCAGTCTTGAGACCAAGGTCCCTGAAAATCCTCTCACTCAACACCAAGGGTCTGAACACACCCGAAAAGCGCTCCATGTTGCTCTCATATCTGCATAAACAAAAGGCAGATGTAGTCTTCCTTCAAGAGACGCAATTTCGTCAGGACTCTATTCCCAAGCTTTTTAATTTCCACTTTCCCATAGTCCACCATGCCACTAACCCTCTGGCCAAGTCGAAAGGGGTAGCTATTTTACTCGCTAGACATCTTCCTTTTACTATGTCAGAATCCCTTGCTGACCCTGAAGGCAGGTACTTATTCATAAAGGGTTCATTCGCCAATAGACCCGTCACATTTGCTAATGTGTACGCCCCTAATACCAAGCAGGTCTCTTTCACGCGCTCAATAACTGACACCCTAGCTGCTTTCCATTCGGGTGTTCTGATCTTAGGGGGCGATTTGAATGTCCCACTAAATCCTCTGCTAGACTCCTCCTCCGGAAGTTCCTTTTTACCGTTTAAGGCCCTCAAACAAATAAACATACAATTACAACACTTACAACTGCACGACTCCTGGAGAACTCTCTACCCCACGGTGAAAGACTACACATTTTATTCCGCACCACATAATAAGTACTCCAGGATAGACTATCTTTTTCTGTCGCAATCAGATCTCCCGCTACTCCATGCCGCTTCTATTGAAACAATGGTTCTTTCCGACCACCATCCCATTACCATGACTTTACGGTTCCCAGATACCTACACACGCTCGAAATATTGGCGCCTAGACGCCTCCCTTCTTGCAGACTCTGCAATCGAACAAGAGATCCGCACCAATCTGGTTGAATACTTTTCCTTCAATTGCTCCCCTGATACCTCCCCACTCACGCAGTGGGAGGCTCATAAGTGTGTCATTCGGGGCGTCCTCATAGCAGCTGCGTCGAAGCGTAAAAGAGATAGACAAGAGCGTTTGAGACGCCTCACAGATAAGATCCATTCATTAGAGAGGGCACATAAGCGTTCTCTGGCCGACCCTATCCGAACTTACGTGTACACGTTCACAGCTTCTTACAGAATTGGGGAAGGTGGTTAAGAAACGGTTCATTCTCTCTCAAAAACTATACTATGAATTTGCTAACAAGAGCGGAAAGTTCCTTGCCAGAGCTCTCCGCGAGAAACGATCCAGTATGACGGTCCATAAAATTAGAGGTCCCGATGGCACCATGGCCACATCTAATCCTGATATTGCTGCCCATTTTGAACACTTTTATAGATCCTTATACAACCTTCCTCCTGAACGCCCACCTCCGCACATTGACGAATCCAGGGCCTCCTTGATTTCTGAATTTCTCCAGATCCACGGTCCGTCGGCTCTCTCGGAAGACCTGGCCAACTCTCTGGAAGCGGATCTGACCCTGAATGAGCTGCAGTGTGCTTTGAAGCAGACAAAACCTGGTAAGAGTCCGGGTCCCGACGGCTTCTCCGCAGCCTATTATAAATCCTTCTTGGATATCTTAGGCACCCCCTTTCTTTTGGCGTTTAATACTTTCTCCAAATCCCCCCTACCTCAACATCGTCTTTTGGAGGCCCACATAACGGTTATCCCCAAGGGTGATAAAGATAACACGCAGGTATCCAACTACAGACCCATCTCCCTGCTGAACGTGGACGTTAAGTTATTTGCGAAGATCCTGGCTAATAGACTTCTCCCCCTGCTCCCCTCCTTGATCAATTTGGATCAGGTTGGATTCATACCGGGAAGGGAAGCAAGGGACAATACCATTAAGGCCCTTAACCTTCACCATTGGATGTGCAAATCTAACACTTCTGGTTTTTTCCTTTCCCTGGATGCAGAGAAGGCCTTTGATAGAATTGCATGGGACTATTTGCAAGCGTCTCTGGTGTCCCTGGGTTTGGGGGAGAAGATGCTCAACTTCATCATGACCCTGTACACAGGCCCCACCGCTCGAGTCAGGGTCAATGGACATCTGTCAAACTCTTTTTCCTTAGGAAACGGAACACGTCAGGGTTGCCCCCTTTCCCCACTCTTGTTTGTCCTATCCCTTGAGCCCCTATTACGCAAAATCCGCTCGAACTCCTACATCAAAGGGGTCAGGGTATTGGACAGGGAATACAAGCTCGCTGCTTACGCGGACGACATCCTTCTCTTCCTTGCTGATCCGCACACCACTTTGCCTAATTTGCTAAAAGATTTTGCCCTCTTTCGATTCTTGTCTAACTTTAAAATCAACTTCTCCAAATCTTTCGCCCTTAACATATCCCTGCCCCCAGAATTCGTCTCTTTCTGTGAATCTCGTTTCCCGTATCGTTGGGAAAAGGATTCCCTTTCATATCTCGGTGTACAACTTACCCGCAACCTCGATGACCTCTATGCAAAAAACTTCCTTCCCGCTCTCCGTTCTCTCCAAGAGGACCTCCATAAATGGCATCGTCCTTGTTTCTCTTGGTTTGGAAGGGCAGCAATAATCAAAATGAACATACTCCCACGCCTCCTCTATCTTTTTCAAACGCTGCCAATCCACGTACCTGTTGCTTTTTTTACATCTTGTAAAACAATCTGCTCACAATTCCTATGGAACCATAAGCGTCCGCGTATTGCTTTTTCCCAACTGACTCTCCCTAAACTTAGAGGTGGGATTGGGCTCCCTGATCTTCACCGGTACTACTGGGCATGCCACCTTACACGCATAGTGGACTGGCATGTTCATTCTACCTCTAAGGATTGGGTCCGCCTAGAAAATGCCTTCTCACCCTCACCCCTGGCATCGATTCCATGGTTCCTGCCAAAGCATACACCTCAAGAGCTCCTCACCCACCCTTTAGTGGGGCCCAGTTTAAATATTCTCCGCCTGAACTGTAAAACGGCATCTATCTCTGAGTCACCGAACTCCTTAACCTCCATTCGTCTCAATCCTGACTTCCCCCCAGGCATGCACAAGTCATTCCTATCTGAGCATTGGCCTCATGACCAGATTTTGGTTAAACACTTTATCCGCGATGGCAAAGTAAAATCATTCCGCGAACTGCTTGATAGCCTAGATAGCCGGGATTTTCCTTTCTGGGCCTATCTGCAGATAAGACACTTCTTGCTCTCACACAAACTGTTCCATAACTGGACTCGTCCCCTCACTCCTTTTGAATCCCTATGCTCTAGAGCTGAACCGCGCAAACATTTGATCTCGGAGATTTACCCTCTCCTTGTTGAGAGTAGGGCTTATGATTCTTTACCCGCCTGCCGTGCTTGGAACAGAGACCTGGGAAACAGCTTGGCGGACGCCGATTGGGACCTAATATTCATGCATACTCATAAATGCTCCCTCAATGTTTCGACTCAGGAAAACGGTTATAAACTGGCTTCAAGATGGTACCGAACCCCGTCGAGAATCTCTCGCTTCAACCCTTCCGTCCCCAACAGCTGTTGGAGATGTGGAACTTCGGATGGGTCCTTTCTCCACATTTGGTGGTCTTGTTCCAGTATCCAACCATTTTGGCAGGAGGTCCACAGGCTTGTAGTGTCTGTGACCACCTTGTCCCTAGCTTTCTCTCCTGAGCAGTTTCTTCTCCATCACTCCTCCCTGCCCAGGGGACAATATCTCAAATCTTTAGCCATGCATATGGTCAACGCAGCCAGACTCTGTCTTCCCACTCTTTGGGGCTCCACCCGCCCTCCCTCCATACGCGATTGGCTGCTCCGTGTGGGTAAAATTGCGGAAATGGAAGAACTGATTGCGACTGCACTCGATTCCCCCACTAAATTCTCCCATACTTGGGCCTGCTGGACTCACTTTAAAACCACTCCTACGTACCGGTCCTTTATGGACCATCCAACCAACACGCCTGATTGAATACTAACCTCCATTGTATGTTACTTCACACTTTAGCTCATTCGGTAGGCGACTTCCTCACCTTCAGGGCTTTATCCCCACCTACCTGCTCCGGTTAATAGACTTATGCTCGAATCCACCCATAGAAGACCCTTGGTGTTGACGACAATACGAACCCAGTTCGCCCCCCCCCCTTCTCCCTCCCCCCCCCCCTTTTTTTTTTTTTTCTCTTCTATCTCTCTCTTTTCTTGTTCTCCTTTTCTTTCGTCTTATCTTCCTGTTACACGCCCAGTCAACCACTGGGTTCCTCTTTAGAGAACTTTAGGCATGCCATTGTCATACTTATCCTATTTACATCAGCGACCCTCACGACGATCTAAGCTTACTTACAGGCACCTTCACTCTAGTAAAACAACTAGCTTCGTCCTTAACGGTTGTGCTGCATCTACACTGCCTCCTTCTGCGACGCTCCAATGAGAATTACATACTAAGGAGGTCCAACGCGATAACATTCCCATGCACACTACTATACTGCCTGAGTATTTCAGACTTCCCCGTCGTGGACTGGCACAACCATGTTTCATATGTGGTTCTTTGTAAGAATATTCCTACTATTTCCCGGTATGCACTGCCTAATGTTGTATATGACTATCATTCGCATTTCTTTTGTATTATTATGCACTTTCTCAATAAACGTTTTTTTTTTGGTAAAAAAAAAATAAATAAATAAATAAAGTGACTTCAGTGATATCATGTATTTCGGCACTGCAGAAGAGACTCGCGGTGAACAATAATGATGGAATAGATAGTCCAAATGTGAATATAAGAGATCGGGATATCTCCAGCAATAGGTGCTCCGTTCAAACCAAATAGTGAGGTGACCGCTATATATGATAAGGCTGTGCACTCACCAGATGCACAGTAAATCTGCGCATGTAGAGACAATGCTCCTGTAGGGTACGCTCCAGGCTCCCGTTATAAATCTGGTCTGGTCAGGTATTCCCCTCACTTCTCTCCTCAGCTGGCAATGTGGCCTCACTTCCTCCTCAATAAGGCTCTGTGGGTTGTTGATGATGTGGGATGTACGAGAAGGAGGCTGCGTGACCGTTTACGTGAACACGTTTATAATATCAAACGTGGATTCAAGGACCATTCCCTTTCAAAACATTATAGGGTTCACCACAACAGGGATCCATCTTCCTTGATATTTGTGGACATTGATACTGTACATCAACACTGGAGGGGGTAAAAACAAAAGGAAGGCTGTATCCCAGATGGAAACCAAGTGGATTTTCGAAATGGGATCCATGCACCCAAGAGGATTAAATATAGACATAGACATTAATTGCTTTATCGATAATAGCTAATCCTGCCCATTTTCTACATGGTCCCCTCTTATACATGTATTAGAAGATCCTAATTTTTGAGATTCTTTGAGATTTTTAAGTCATTATTTGAGCGCTATACCCTTGTCGCTTGTTTTGATCGTATGTTTTTAACCCACTGGGTTTTAGGTCATTGCAAATTCATTTTAGAGTATGGTTTTAAATTTTAGAGTATGGTTTTAATCTTTTATTCTTCCATTTTGTATATTTTATATATATTTTCTATTTTAGATGAAAATATTGGAGTTCATTTTATTTAGATGTAATATTAAAGTTATTATATGATATTTTCTTATACACATTATTAAGCATTATGTTGCTATATATGTTATTTTTACCCTCTGTTGTATTGACTAAAATTTGGATAGTTTGTTATTTATTTTTTACATGTAAGTTCACTAATCACCACTAGTATATCCATTTACATATGGGAAATAAGGGATCACATTCCCATTATTGTGCGCAATTGAAACATTAATAGACGCATGACATGTATTTACATGCACGCTGAACTATGGTTGAGCGTGCATGCCCTGTGGGTGGGACGTGATGGGCCCCCATATTAATGTTTAACTTTTACATGGATAAGTTTCGTTAAGATATTGGTTATTATCATCATTCCCTGTAATATATAGTTTGGTTTTACGGGTTTAATGTTATTAGTAATCTAACCTGTTTTCCCTGGTGATTTTGTGACAGACTGAAATTTCTGGTCTATAATATGGCGTTTGCGCATGTGCGGTCAGGTTTGACTTCAACAAAATGGCGCTCAAACATGCATAGAAATTTCAGTCTACAATATGGCGCTTGCACATGCGCTATCGCACTGAACTTCAGTAAAATGGTGCCGAATATGAGGACATATTCGGCTTGCAAAATGGCGCATATGCTAACACGCATGCGCCATTTTTAGTATAAATAGACGCTGCTAACAGTCACACGCTGAAGCACACCCCCTATGATTATGTGCGGTTAGCATGAAAAGTGTCAGGGAGGAGCAACAGCGTTGTGATAATACGCCGCCGGCACCATGTGGGTCCCAGCGGCCATTTTGGTCATCATCATACGGTCAGTGCAACTGTTTTTTTCTCTGTACTACTGCCTTTGAATGGAATAAAAGTGCATATGCTTAAACGGTATCACACTATTGGCCTCCTCTTTTTCTGGGCTCTTTGTGAGTCATCAACAACCTACAGAGCCTTATTGAAGAGGAAGTGAGGCCACATTGCCAGCTGAGGAGAGCAGTGAGGGGAATACCTGACCAGACCAGATTTATAACGGGAGCCTGGAGCATGCCCTACAGGAGCATTGTCTCTACATGCGCAGATTTACTGTGCATCTGGTGAGAGCACAGCCTTATCATATATAGCGGTCACCTCACTATTTGGTTTGAACGGAGCACCTATTGCTGGAGATATCCTGATCTCTTAAATTCACATTTGGACTATTTATTCAATCATTATTGTTCACCGCGGATAATAAGAAACACTGTCACAGCCAGCAAAGTTTTGTTTGTAAAAGCACTCAGAAGAGCATCCCTTTTTCATCTGTATGTCCATTTGCCAAACTGTGTATGTATCTGCAAAATACCAAGAGCAGTTTTACCAGTCCAAGAAAAATGTACTTAAGGGTTCAAAAGATATTTAACAGCTTGTCTGAATTACAATTAATTAAGAATTTTGATGTTCCAAATATAAATGTGCACCAAACAATAGTATTCTTATTGTACTGGTTTCCTATTCATAAAATATAGCATATAGTATGTTTTTACGAAACAATGCCCCATTTATTGTCTGATTGACGTACTGGTCCAAGACTCTATTGGCTACAGTAGGAATGAGGTTTCTGATCCAACCTACAGAACTGAGGTGACATATATCTATTTGCAGGCGCAAATTAACTTGTTAAGTCTTAATTCATGGCAGCTGACAGAGCACAATATATCCATTACAAGGTCATTTATATTTAATCTGTATTACACTTGTACTTGCAGGTATATGATGTATGTATTGTGACATCACGCTGCATTTTCATCTAGGTGTTACCTGGTTTCTAAAGGCTTTTTATCTCTTAAGGATTCTGAAATATATTCTTTTGAAACAAGCATTGAAGAAGCAGACTCTGTGTAGCTCAAAATATTGCTTTGTTTCCTTACTTGTTACACATATAATTGCATCTACCCATCTCAAGAATATACTGAAACACTCAGTAAATATTTCATGAGCAGGACATGATCCTTCATCCCTCTATAGAAAGAAGTGAAGGCCTATAAGTACTACACATGTACTGCTGCCAGCACCATGAAAGGACTGTGATCGGTCCAGTACTGGATTGACTCATTCAAAGATGTGCAGATATCTCCATGCCTGTTCATTCTTGGGGAAATATCTGCCAGTGTAGGGCCAACCAAAATCTCCACAATATTTAGTATAATGGAGTGACTGTAACTAAGGTATTGTCAATTTAAAGTGAACCTTTCACAATGTTTTTATTTTATTAACGTTAGCGATTAAAAGCAGGCACCATCCGTCAAGGTACCTGAAGTTTCCTTCTGTGTGCTGAGGAAGCCCGATGCATGGTGCAATCTGTTATGGAGATTAAGTTTTACAATACCCTCTGCCATCCTACAAACATGCCAATTTTTTATTTTTTTGCCCTCTAAAGAGTACTGGTATGCCCCACATTTAACCAGTCTAGCACTAATTAACATTAACACATTAGTGCAGACACCCAGTGGTACGCAGGCATACAGTACATTCCTTATCATGTAGCGCAGTCCTGAGAGGTCCCAATTCCAGAGGTTCTACTAAATGCAAATATAAACTTCAAAATTGTAGTTGATGCTTGGCCTGCTTATCCTACAGCTCTCTACCACTGGAGAATAAGTCCAAAATATTGATGGACCAATCCAAAGCTGCTGGAGTGGGTCAACCAACTTCAACTAGGTTAATATTCACAAATAAGGAACTCTAGAAAATAACAAAGGATATATAAAGTCATTCTTGTACCATAAAAATAGTTAGCACCGATTTACCTTAAAGCAACAGATTTGTTTTCATCCCCTTTACCCATCAGTGCATACTCACCTTTCCTTCACTTACCCAACACCGCGTTGCTTTTTCAGGAGTGAAGAAAATACATACATAATACATGTTTATCATATTTCCTCCCTTATATGCCCCTTCCCCAAACTTCTTTGTCAAAACCGATGGCACAGTAATCAACTTGTTCCTGCATGCCAGGGTGCTAGGTGTAATCCTGGATTCTGAAACTTCCTTTCGGCCACACATCTACTCAGTATCCAAAGCTTGCCATGGCAACCTATGCTGCATCTCCAAACTACACCCCTTCCTAACCAATGACACCACAAAGCTTCTAGTTCACTCCCTGGTTATCTCTTGCCTCGACTACTGCAACTCCCACTGTCACAAACTTGCGCATCAGAGATGGACGCGGTCCTACCATTTTGTTAAGCTTCCCCATTTTCTCCCCTCATTCCTTCCACCCTCCCTTCCTGAGAGGCACAGTGACAGATGTGGCTGGTTATGGGTCACTGACAGGCCAAGACACCTAGTTCAGTGCCTAGCAGTCTGTGAAAGTGTAGCCTTTCTCACCTAGGCCAGGATAACTCAGCTGTCCTAAGAGAATTGGAGACTCACTGTCCCAGAAGCTATAACATTTCACACCTCGTAAGGAGATAAGGCAGCTTTCCCAGGAATTGAATGAATTGTAACCTCAAAAAACCTAGCTCAGCGTAGGTGGCAGGATCAGATAACTTCTGGTAAAATCAGTTTTTCCCCTATGTTTCATATCTTGGAATATGGAAGACTTACATAAAAACCGGGCACCTCGTCAGATGGCCAATGCGCAGACGAACATGTTGACGTGTCACTCGTTCACCTCAGATCATCAGGGGAGCCAAAACATAGAACTCGTACACCGTGTAACGTACTATTTCATAATTCATATCTACATGATCCTTAGACTTATCTGCATAATAAAATACCCGCGGAGAGATTGTCGCTTGTGCAGCTGGGAAGTTATAGGCCAGAATATGAATTATGAAAGATGCTGGTTCTAATTTTGGGTTCCGCCTGCCAATCCCTCCCTAAACAGAGTATTGGTCAGTTACTCAGAGCCACCCCTCTGCTGTGGGACTTTAGAAAACAGGCTAGCAGGCCTAAAGAAGTAAGTTGGAGACATCTCCTATCTTTCCATCGTAACATAGGGAGATCAAATCCCGCTTCTGCTCTGCAACTTGGATCTGCTGACCCAGGGCTTTGGCAAGTACTTTAACTCTTCCCTTTCTCTCTGATATCTCTTTGCTGTGCTATGGTTCTTTGAGTGTATATATATCTTAGTTACATCTTTTTTCTGTAAATATTTTTATTGCAACCTGTTTGACCTTTTAGTAATAAATCTTCCTTTCTGAAAGTGTTGAACTGTTTCTATAGCTTTTAATTGCAATTTACGAATCCCTGCCTTTAAAGAGACGCTACTGTTTGTTTAACCCTCTGTATAAAAGACCTGTGTTATGACCGTTTTATGCAGATGATTATATCGACCATTATAGTGTCATAGCTGAAGCCGAGTTTCCTCTTTCTCTGTACCAAAAAGGAGGTGGTGGCAGTGAATGGTTAATTGCGTGATTAACCTGACCCAGTAACAAGCGCATTCAGGCTGCAGGCACAGATTGTATTCCATTAGCTGGAAAATCGCTGTGCAGGGTTCAGCTGGGTGTGGCATTGTTACGCACGTCACATCGCGATTTCCGATTGGCCAGTCCTTCGGTCACGAGTTTGGTGAGAAGGTCTGGGGTCTGATGTCGCGATCATGACACCCACCTCATTGGATTACCTTTACATAGGCTATTCCCCCTTCAATCCATCATGTATGCTGCTGCTGAACTCTTCCACCTTACTAACCTTTCAGTATCTGCTACCCCTCTCTGCTAATCCCTCCACTAGCTTCCTCTCATGAACAATCTATATTCAAAATACTAACAACAAATTACAAAGCCATCCACAACTCGGTCCCTAGCTACATCACTAACCTGGTCTCAAAACACCAACCAAATCGTTCTCATCATTCCAATACCTCCTGCTCTCTTGCTCCCTTGTCACCTCCAATGCATACATCCAGGACTTCTCCTGTGCCTTTCCCATCCTATATAATGCCCTACCCCAGTCTGTCTGACTATATTCTACTCGATCACTGAAAACACTTCTCTTCAGAGAAGCCTATCCTGCCCCCACTTAACAACTGTACTTTTATTTTCTCCATCACGACATCCCCCACAATTATTACTTTTTGTATCACTTAACCCTCCCTATTAGCTCTGATCACGGTTCTCTGATTCTTCCTGTATTGAATCGTATTGTTTGTAACTGTACTGTCGGCCCCTACATTGTAAAGTAATGCACAAACTGTTGGCGTTTATACAGTAAATCCTAAATTATAATAATGATAATAATGGTACTTTCAGAGTGAGCATGTGACACATTTCATAACAGAGTAGGTCTAATCAACTAACCTCAGTGCTGCCATTTGGAAAGAGTCCATAACCTTATATATGCTATGCCTTGAGAGACTTATAGCTTACATAGGGCTTCTTATCTTCTCAGGAGCTGAAAAAAGTTTCTGAGAACTGAATAATGATGAGAAGGGGGTTAGTGACTCTTTTGCTTTGCTCTGCTTGGGACAAGCACAGCTTTACTTTATGAGAGCTAAGAGTATTGATAACTGAAGTGATCAGTTAATGTGTTTCAGATTTTTAAGGCTTGATATTTCAAATGAAAGAAAGGCAAAATGCGAACAAGCCCCATTTATTCCTGTATTCTACTTTATATGAGCTGTATGCTTGCAATTAAAGGGCATTTCATAGATGATCATTGCTATTTGAGAAGCACTATCAGCAGCATTTATTCTTCAACTCTCAGACTGCACATTTTCTAAGGGCAAAG
Source organism: Staurois parvus (assembly GCF_062004578.1). Taxonomy (NCBI): domain Eukaryota; kingdom Metazoa; phylum Chordata; class Amphibia; order Anura; family Ranidae; genus Staurois; species Staurois parvus. The sequence continues at coordinate 4,634,499 of NW_028318368.1, forward strand.
ATGGGAACTTATTCAGTTTCAATGCAAGTAACATGACACGAGAGCTAATATTCACCTTAGGAACTGGAGACACAACCTCTTGCACAGGTATAATCACATGTTAATACAAGGCTTAATAACAGTGGTACTGAAACATACAGTACTGTGCAGATTTTGGAAAAAACTGGTGGAATTTACTAAATATTTCTGGTAGATCATTATTGTGGGGCTTCTGTTGCTCTGAACTTTTAGCAGTCTTTCCCTCACTGTAAATGATAAACTTGGGTGCTGTTCAGATACGTTTATTTATTTTTATTAAACGTGACCTGACAACAGTTTTTCGATCTATTTGCTCTCAGCCTATTTGATAAGGAAGCAGCACTGGATATCATGATCCAAGACAAGAAGGGACTGATTCACAGTACTATGTGGTTTTTGTTCCATTCTACTTGTCACTTAGCTATTCTAGGCAGACTTTGGTACTTTAATGTACAGCTGCAGTTACAGAGCGAGGCTCCAGCTGGTACTGACCGGCCCTGGGTTGCACTGCTAAAATACCAATTAGAGGAGTTTGTGACTGAATGCCCTGGTACGTCTGACCATAAATAAATCTGCTTCGAAATATCTCAGAAGGTGTAAACCTAAAGTGTTTCAGTCCTAGTTACATCTCTTACTAGGAGGCCTATCTTCAGGGTCAGCAGTTACAAAACGTTTGTCTCTATACATCTAGATGATGGACTTTATGCCACATCGATTTCTGTAATAATAGCAAAATGGACCAACTCTGATGACCTATTTAAATACCAACTAATGTCCAGAAAAAAAAAAAAAAACACCAGCTATCTTACAAAACATCAGGTTATGTGCAACTATTGTTTTCTCGTTGTAAGCAGTGCAATGCTTGCACTTAAGGTATATATGGATGGATACCTGAAAACCCAAATATAGAAAGTTGTCAGAAACAGGCTTCACCTGCTGGTATATGCCCAATATGTTTAGCTGAGTATTATGTTGTGCATGGAATTATATTTTAATAAAGAAAAAAAAAAACAAATACAACTGTTACTTTTCATAAAGGTCTTTAAAAAGTTTATCAATGATTTGTTGTAGACTCACGTGACAGTCTCTTGAAACAATAGGGTTGATTTACTAATAGAGTAGAGCAAGTTCACTTTGCAAAGTAAATTTCACTTTGAAACAGAGTTTTCACTTAGCATAGTGAATATGGTAAAATTAATTCACTATGAAAAGAATATCCAAAAACACGCAAGGAAAATATAAAAAAAAACATGATTTTTGTTTGCACATGATTGAATGACTGAAGACAGCAAAGCCTCACATTATTCATTAAAGCCAAGTGAAAAGTCCCTTGCATAGAGAAAATTAATTTTGCTAAGTAAATAGCCGAAAGCCCAATAAATCCATCAGGGGCATCTTGACCACAATGTAAGACACAAAGGAAAACGTATATTGTACATTTTGGATTTGTTGTGGTAAAGTAGATATCTAGATAGACATATCTTCCTGACAAGATTCCTGAAAGGAACAGAGACTAACAAGTTATTGAATCTTCAAGCATTGTCTCAAACAACATATCTCTTTTGGATGGACTAACCCCTTTAACTCTTTTCAAAGCACATTTTAGAGAATAATGTATAGAAAATGTACCTGGTACAGCTATCGGCTTGTCTATGGACAGCTTTACTTCACAGACTGAATTCGAGGCATGCTCAGAAATTATTTGACTTTTCCAACACCTAACATGATGTCTTATACAGGAAGCATAATAGCATTATCGCTGTATGTTTTTTATGTTTGCTGTTATGTTGAAGTCATCTGAGGCCCACTGAAAATGAATCTGTGAAGAACTGAAACAAGCTGACATTCTTTGACTCTTAAGATACATAATATTTCAGAGGCAGGAAAGTTGAGCATATATATACTGTATATATGTGATGTCACTGCCCAAGAACTAGTATACAGTATATACTCGCTCCTCGGGAACTTGTGGCTCAGAAACTGGCTGCTGCTTTTAAAGCCTTCAAAAAAAGGTTTACAGTGTCAGGTACCATTTAAAACCTCATGTTAACTGAATATTTTTGAAACACCACCACCTTGGCAATATCTATAACATGACGACATTAGAAATATTTACACAAACTCATTTACAAGCTGTAAAAGGATGCAGTGTATTCATTGCCTTTACTGATGACGCAATGTCATGTGTAAAACCAATGCTCTGCAAATAAACCAAATATAAATGGACCAGTATTAAAGGACATCCACATGAAAGGAGCCATCTTACAGAATCAGAAAAAAGGGTATTATTTTGATTGTTTGTCAACTTAAAGTAAACTAAAAGTAATGAACATCTATATACTGCTGATTATTATTTTTTTTATTATGTACTAAGCCATGTGTAGCACCCTACTAGGTAAATTTAGTTCTCTGTTGCTGTTCATTGAGGTCCTGGCTATGGCAGAGACAGGAGGCCTACACCTGGAAGTCCTCTCTGATATTCCAAGATTTCATCTGATGTTCCTGTCTGCATAGCCTCACTGGAAGGCACCTGGAGGAAGCTGAATTGGCACAGCTGCTCCCCTAGCCTCATGAGTACTGTTTTACTGCAAGATCCTGGTGACTGTGTAGTATTGGGATAGCTGGGCAATGTAGTTCCTCTCCTGAGAAGTACATATCGACTAGTCCCCTTTAGTTTTGTGGAAAGACTTTACGCTAAGTATGCGCTAAGTAGTTCCTCTCTTGAAAGGTTAATTCAGTAAGTTTACTCTAATTTCTCATGGGGATAATCCTCTGAATGTTGGTCAAGTAGTTCCCCTCCTGCTGGGTGCATACCTCTGGCCTCTACTAGTCTCTCACAGGAGGATTGTACTCTGAGCTGAGCAGAAGATCTGTTCCTAAGATTTGCAACATAGAGAGGTGTGTCCCCTTGTTTCTGATAGAGGTTCTGTCCCCTTGTTTCTGATAGAGGTTCTGGGGTATCCCATACTACCTAAACCTCATCCAGGTTACCTAAAATAAAACCACAAAAAAAACCCATCCACTAGACTTCTCTTTGTGCCAGTGTGTCTGGGTTGTCCTCTGTGTGTGCTGGAAGCCTCTGTACTAGTGGGGGGGGAGAACTCTAGTTATCATCACCATACTGAAAGGCTACAGTGACTGTGCCATTGACCATTATCAGCCAGTGGACTTCCTGGGGGTGTGCTACACATGTTGACCTATAATACCATAATCGCAAATTCCTTTTTTTAAACACTATAATGCTGAACTCCAAGCAGATAAATGAAAGCTCTGTATTCACTGATATATCATTAAAATATAACTAAAATCATTTTTTTTTTAAATTTGGATAGAGTGGTGAGGAGAACCATTGCCAGGTTTGTATTGCGTCTGTGCCCCATTTAAAAAGACTCATTGGTCACTGTCACTGAGAATGAAAATGGTAAAGTCAAAGCTTTGAGTTACCAACAGAACAGAAACAGAGGAGAAGTCTTTTAATAGGGACACTTGTACTTGTGATAGCAGTCTAAGAGGGGATATCTCTCAAGTTTGATAGATTTTACAGGAAGTCTCCCTAATGAGATACAGATGGCAAAGAAAACTGAGATCAGTTTTAACTCTCCCCTACTCTATCCAAATTTAAAAACTGCTTGAGCTTTAGATATACTTTAAATGTATTTTTTAATACAAGCGGTATAAGCACCTGAATTTGACCTGGTATCAGATTATGCAGTTTCTGCTAAGCAAATCATGGAGAGGGATGGGCCGCACAAGGGGCACATTGAAAAGTGCAGAGTATTTGCTGTGCAACACTAGTGCCCTGAGTTCAAATTCTATAAAGATGATAACTATATGGAGTTTGAATGGTATACCTATGTTGCTTGGCTTTGTTCTAGTTTGAGTACATTTAACTTGTCACCAGCCCATTCATTTCAACAACAATATTCCCATAAAATGTTATCTGTATGTAACATATTTTAGGGATGTTTGTACCTGTAGAAGGCTACCTTGTAGATATCAAAAGCCCTTAGACTGTTGCTTATCTCTGCCATCTTAAATGTGATCTCAGCAGTCCCAGCAGACTTAGAGCTTTAGTATTCTCCTTCAGTCCTTCCCTGGCTCCTGCATGAAAGGTTATGTAGGGAGGTAAGGAGAGGGGTGGAGGAGTTGGGTCAGCATCAGGGGCGGACTGACCATTTGGAAACTCAGGCACTTCCTGAGGGCCGGGGGTCAGTAGGGGGCCCCATGAGATGCCCCTGGTACCTTTTTCATAGGCTTTTTTGAGTTTGGGCAAGGACACAGGGGCTCCATGATCCCCTATTGCCCGGGGGCCCCATGAGTTGTCAGTCCGCCCCTGGTCAGCATAGAGCAATTAGACACTACCAGAAGAGGAGAAGAGTAAGGAGGGAGGGGAATGGTGGTTGTGCGATGGAATTGATTTTTCAAATGTTCTAGTGAAAGGCACATTGCAATTAAATAAAAGCAATTGATGAAAAGAAAAACACTGCAAGCAAGCTTGTAAAATATAGTGGATAGTGGATCACATTTCTGTGATGTAAAAAATGAGACAAAGATAAATAATTTCAGAACTTTTTCCACCTTGAATGTAACCTATAAACTGTACAACTCAGTTGAACAACACACTGAAATCTTTTAGGTGGAGGGAAGTAAAAATAAACAAACTAAAACAATATGGTGGCATATGTGTGCACACCCTTAAACTAATACTTTGTTGAAGCACATTTTGATTTTATTACAGCACTTCCTTGCAAAAACACTCCAAATCTGTCAGATTGTGAGGGCTTCTCCTGTGCACAGCCCTCTTCAGATCCACCTACAGATTTTCATTCAAATTCAGGTCTGGGCTCTGGCTGGGCCATTCCAAAACTTTAATCTTCTTCTGGTGAAGCCATTCCTTTGTTGATTTGGATGTACAGTGGATATAAAAAGTCTACACACCCCTGTTAAAATATCAGGTTTCTTTGATGTAAAACAATGAGACAAAGTAAATCATTTCAGAACTTTTTCCACTTTTAATGTAACCTATTAAATGTACAACTCAGTTGAAAAACAAACTGAAATCTTTTAGGTGGAGGGAAGTAAAAAAAAACCTAAAATAATATGGTTGCATAAGTGTGCACACTCTTTGACTAATACTTTGTTGAAGCACCTTTTGATTTGATTCCAGCACTCCAGTCCAGTCTTGATTCCAGTTCAGTTTTGATTCCAGTCTTTTTGGGTATGAGTCTATCAGTATGGCACATCATGACTTGGCAATATTTGCCCACTCTTCCTTGCAAAAACAAGGGCATCTCCTGTGCACAGCCCTCTTCAGATCACCCCACAAATTTTCAATCGGATTCATGTATGGGCTCTGGCTGGGCCATTCCAAAACTTTAATCTTCTTCTGGTGAAGCCATTCCTTTATTGATTTGGATGTATGCTTTGGGTAGTTGTCAAGCTGAAAGATGGAGTTCCTTTTCATGTTCACCTTTCTAGCGTAGGCCTGAAGATTGTTTGCCAATATTGACTGCTGTGGAACTGTTCATAATTCCCCAGTTCCAGCTGAAGAAAAACAGCTGTGGGTATGGTGTTCTTTTGGTGATGTGCAGTTTTGTTTGTGCACCAAACATATCTTTTTGAATTATGGCCAAAAAGTTCAACCTTGGTTTCATCAGACCAGAACACATTTTCCGACATGCTTTTAGGAGACTTCAGATGTCTTTTTGCAAAATGTATCCGGGCTTGGATGTTTTTAGAAAAGGCTTCTGTCTTACCACTCTACTCCATAACCCAGACATATGAAGAATATGAGAGATTGTTGTCACATGTACCACACAGCCAGTACTTGCCAGGTATTCCTACAGCTCCTTTAATGTTGCTGTAGGCCTCTTGGAAGCCTCCCAGACCAGTTTTCTTCTTGTCTTTTCATCAATTTTGGAGGGACGTCCAGTTCCTGATAATTTCACTGTTGCGCCATATTTTCTCCACTTAATAATGACAATCTTTGCTGTATTCCATGGTATATCTAATGCCTTGGAAATTCTTTTGTACCCTTCTCCTGACTGATCCCTTTTAACAAAGAGATCCCTCTGATGCTTTGGAAGTTCTCTGCAGACCATGGCTTTTGCTGCAGGATGCAACTAAGAAAATGTCAGGAAAGACCTACTAGAACAGCTGAACTTTATTTGGGGTTAATCAGAGGCACTTTAAATGATGGCAGGTGTGTACTGATTCCTATTTAATATGATTTTTAATGTGATTGCTTAATTCTGAACACAGATACATCCCCAGTAATAAGAAGGTGTGCACACTTATGCAACCACATTACTTTAGTTTTTTATGTTTGCCCCCCTCCCCCTAAAAGATTTCAGTTTGTTTTTCAATTGATTTGTACAGCTTATAGGTCACATTAAAGGTGGAAAAAGTTCTAAAATGATTTATCTTTGTCTCATTTTTTTTTAAATCACAGAAACCTGACATTACCTGGGGTGTGTAGACTTTTTATATCCACTGTACTTGACTTTTTTTCTGCACTCTAATCCTAATCACAGTTTTTAGGTAGGTGACAGCCAGGGTCTCTTTAGAGCCTGAATTCAGCTTTTTGTTTTATAATTCAGCGCAAGGGATGGTACTACTTACATTAAGGCAATGTTCTCATTTGAGCAGGTGCAGGAATGCATGTAAATCACAATCATTCCAGCACCTGCAGAAGAAATGTGCTGCTATTTGGCAGATGCACGGGGATGTCATTAAAACGTATGGCAACCCCCAAGCGCTGGAAACCACATGGGTTCCCATATTGGGAACTGTACAGCACTATGTGTTTTCCCTGCACTGCATTTCTGAAACGGGTGCAGGGACCTTTTCCCTACATTTTCTGTAGGCACAGCAGCCCAGTCAGACTGATGAAGAGAAGATTCCTGTCCTTGAAACCCATATCCCATTATCTATTTATGCCCAACACTGAAAGGAGGAGACTTGAACAGAGATCCTAGAAGTTTCATCAATAGGAGTAGTTCTCTCTAGCATTTGGGCAGTACCATTTACCAACACACCTAGGACAGCAAACCCTGAGTGCATTACCTATTGTTTTTATATTAATTCATAATAAAGACATGACTACACTATGAGACCCTCTCTGAGAAGTGTCTGTTGTGTTGGTAGACAAGAATGAATGTACGTATTATTCCTTGTGCAAATTAAAAAAAATATATATTAAACTTAAGCTTTAAAGTGTAAGCTTCAGCTTTTTTTAATATCCCCTGCATGTGAATGCATGATGAAAAAGAACAGCACAGCACTTAGATTCTCGAGTCTCCTGCCACACTTGTAAATCAGATTTGTGGCGCTAAAGCATGGCTGCTCAATCTGTGGCTCTCCAGCTGTTGTTTAACTACAAGTCCCATGAGGCATTGCAAGGCTGACAGTTACAAGCATGACTCTCAAAGGCAGAGGTATGGTGGGCTTGTAGTTCCACAACAGCTAAAGGGCCACAGGTTGAACACCGATGAGTTAAAGTATATGTGAACCAATACTTTATAAAACAACCCATTCAGTTTAATGGATAGGTTCACCCTTCGGAGCATTTTACACATTGTACCCATCTTTAGGGTGTAACGAGTAACATGTTCCAGGTCTGCCCCCCTCACTCCCCTTGTCCCCTCCCCTAAGAGAGCAAGTGGGGGATCTTCTCCTCGCTCCTGCTGTCACTTTCCAAAAAGGTGAGGTGCTCCACCCACAAAACAGCACCATTCATTCATCTGTGAATGAATGAAGTATTAGTCCCATCTATCACTGCAGCAGATGGTATATGAACTGTGAGGGCGCTGATAAGTGCTCTTGGAGTTCCTTGACACTTCCTTCAGCTTTGTAACTGTCTGCCCATAGACAGGCAAGCTGGAGGCAGTGTCTGCAGGAGCCTTACATTGCTCCCGCAATTTACTGATCGTGGGTGCAATGCTCTGCATGCTCATCAGAAAAAAATAATAAATGCACGCTTTTTTCCTGTTCATTTATTATGTTTTTCTTAAAAATAACTTATCCATTAAAATAGAAATGCATAGCAAAATATATAAATATAATTATAAACTATGATCACATGATCATTGTTCTCAGCTGCATAAAGGGCTTAGAGAGCTGGGGGTGAAGAAACAGAAATACACTGATCTTCCCAATGAAGACCTGTGAAGGAGTGTGTGTCAACACAAGTCTTGGCCATTGGAGGGCAGGCAGAAAACTGACCACACTGGGATTTATGTGCTCTCATGCCTAGCATGGTAATTATCAAGCTACAAAGCAGGGGGACTGGCAGAATTACTAGGTATTCACACAAAGTAGGCAATACAAAGAAAATAGGATACTTTTTATACATGTACATGGCACAACAAACATATATCGAGAATATGAAATGTTGGGGTAACATATTCTTTAAGACACAGGTGTCAAACTGGTGGCCCTCCAGCTGTTGCCAAACTACAAGTCCCATGAGGCAATCCAAGATTGACAGTTACAATCATGACTCCCAAAGGCAGAGGCATGATGGGATTTGTAGTTTCGCAACAGCTGGAGGGCCGCAAGTTTAATACCCTTGCTTTAAGACATATACTCATGGTTCTGCCATTTTTACAGTATTAAAATGAAGTTCCTCTTGTATGATTGCTGCATTGAAAAACTCATGGGCACTTGTGAAAAAAATCTATAGCTAATACATTTTTTATTTAAAGAAAATAAAAATATAGACTAGTGCATTTTCAATGATATTTTATTGCTGTGGCAGTCCTGAAAATGTTTCCATTCTAAGAAGTCTACATATCTGTTGTTAAAAGAGACATAATGTCCAAAGAAAAGATACAGTCAGGTCCATAAATATTGGGACATCGACACAATTCTAACATTTTTGGCTCTATACACCACCACAATGGATTTGAAATGAAACGGACAAGATGTGCTTTAACTGCAGACTGTCAGCTTTAATTTGAGGGTATTTACATCCAAATCAGGTGAACGGTGTAGGAATTACAACAGTTTGCATATGTGCCTCCCACTTGTTAAGGGACCATGAGCAGTTCCTTTCCTTCTCCATACTCTTCTCTTCCCATCACTCTGGTACAAGTTGATCTTGGTCTCATCTGTCCATAGGATGTTGTTCCAGAACTGTGAAGGCTTTTTTAGATGTCGTTTGGCAAACTCTAATCTGGCCTCCCTGATTTTGAGGCTCACCAATGGTTTACATCTTGTGGTGAACCCTCTGTATTCACTCTGGTGAAGTCTTTTCTTGATTGTTGACTTTGACACACATACATCTACCTCCTGGAGAGTGTTCTTGATCTGGTCAACTGTTGTGAAGGGTGTTTTCTTCACCAGGGAAAGAATTCTTCGGTCATCCACCACAGTTGTTTTCTGTGGTCTTCCGGGTCTTTTGGTGTTGCTGAGCTCACCGGTGCGTTCCTTCTTTTTAAAAATGTTCCAAACAGTTGTTTTGGCCACACCTAATGTTTTTGCTATCTCTCTGATGGGTTTGTTTTGTTTTTTCAGCCTAATGATGGCTAGCTTCACTGATAGTGACAGCTCTTTAGATCTCATCTTGAGAGCTGACAGCAACAGATTCCAAATGCAAGTAGCACACTTGAAATGAACTCTGGACCTTTTATCTGCTCATTGTAATTAGGATAATGAGGGAATAACACACACCTGGCCATGGAACAGCTGAGAAGCCAATTGTCCCATTACTTTTGGTCCCAGCGACCTGACTGTAAATCAATAACTGGAAACATGCACTGGCTGACTTTTGAAGGTTTACCTTTCTGATCACAACTGTAAAAACTTGAAGGTGACCATTTACTATCACTGCTAAAGGTTTGAAAATTAATTTGAACAACAACATGAGACACTTGTGAATTTGTAGGAAAAATATCCCTTCCAGAGTATCTACCCACCCCATCATGACAATCTTCCTGCAGTATTGTTGCATGGGGTTAGTAAAAATTGTCCAGGGCAGTTCAGGAAAACCAAGGGCAGAGATCCCAAAGACATGAAAAACTGGCTGTGCATCAAGATAGTTTCTACTCTAAATTACTTTTGAGTTAAATCAAAAAATGTTACGTAATATTTAACATGTTAATGTCATTTCAAAAGACCTTTTCAATATTTTAAAATCAACAGTTTTTGCTAAAACAATACATGAGTGCCTGCTATGAAGAACCTTGTGCAATGAGGTTAATAGGTTTTCAAAATTAAATCCAGGGACAACTTACTGAACATGCCCACTTTTAAACACGCACAAAAATAAAGCCCCCCCCACTAAATAATTGGCCACAGACTTTTGAAACAAGAAGAAAATATTGAAGGTGTAAAGGGAAAATACCTTGGCAATATGAGTAGAGAAATGATGTGACATACTATGCGCACCACAGTGCTTTGTGGTGGTGACCAAATTACGATTTACGGTTATGATTAAACACAACCTAAGCCTACTCTGCTATGGGTAAAACAAGTGTAACGCACAGACGTCAGGGACCAGGAATATGTAACTGTGTGCACAGAGCACAGGTCAGGAGTACATAACACAGAACACAGGGGTCAGGAATGCAGGGAGTCAAGAGTGTGTGATGCATGGAGCACAGGGGGTCAAGATTGTATAGAACAGCATGTAGGGGTCAGGAATATGTAACTTACAGTATACACAGCAGAACCAGAAATTACCCCCTCTTCCCAGTACAAATCCCCCAGTAAAGATCAACCCAATTACCCCTCAGTACAGACCTCGACCTCGCCCCCTTAATCCCTCCAGTACAGACTGCCCCCCCAATGAAAATCTCCATCCCCCCAGTACAGCCCCTCCCCGTACAAAACACTTTTCCCCCGAAAATACATATTTACCCTAGTACAGACCCCTCCTTGAAGTGCAGCCCTTTCCCCAAGTACATCCCCTCTGTACAGACCTCTTCCCTCCTCCTCGCCAGTACAGACCCCCCCCTAGTACAGGCTTTTTATCCCCAGAACAGACCTCTCTACCCTGGTACATACTTCCCCCCGTTAGGGATCCTGTCGCCGTGCAGCGGTGTGACGGATCCCCTCGAGTCGCGGCGGTGCAAGTGTGCAGGCGTGGGAGTGTGCGGCCGCACATGCGCGGTAGCGCAGAAAGCTTGCGCATGCGCATTAAGCGCCCACGTCAAGTCAGGCGGGCTATTTAAACCTGCTTCAATGTAAAATCACTGCCTTCTGGTCTACAATGTACCTGCATACATTCCTGATCCTGATACCTTTATTCTGCATACCCGCCTCGGCTATCCCTGACCATTCTCTTGTCTGCTCCTCCTGTACTACGCTGCCCACTTAATATTGACCCGGCTTGCCTGACTCCACTGCATTATCCTGCCTGCACCTGACCTGCATCTGATCGGCTATCATAACCACCTGCCGCTGTACCCACGGCTCCACATCTGGATCACCGCCATACCTGTCAGCCACCGCATCCACGCACCGGTGCGCAGTCCCAAAACCCGCACTCAGACTGCCGCCACTCCTGCTTGCTGCCGCACCTACGTTCCTGCACTCCTGGCTTGTGTCCGGATTGCCTGGGTCCCCAGCTACCTGCCGGCAGTCTTCAGGATCCACACGGCACTCCTGCTGTCATTCCTGGCTCTGCACCCCTGTTCCCACTTCCAGGGGCTCCGAGCGGGGGTTGTAAGAGGATGCCCTCTCTCCACATCAGGCTCCCCAACCAGGTACGTGACACCCCCAGTACAGATTCCCCACCTTAATACAGACCTCTCCCCCTGTACATATCTCTGTCCCCCCCAATACAGACCATGTTACCCCACTACAACAGACCTCTTTCCCATTGTAAAGATCTCTCCCACTCCAGTTCACCCCCTCACCATAGTACAGACCCTTCCCCCAGTACAGACCTCTCCCCCAATACAGACATCTCTTTCCAGGCCAATTGCAGACCTCTCCCAACAAGTACAGATCTTATCCCCATAGTACAGACTACAGATCCCTCTGAAGTGCACTTACCAGAGATTCAGCTGCAGCGCCAGGGCACAATGAGCAGAAGTCCTTAGCAGTGTCATGTGACATTGCACATCAGAGCTGAGGTGGAGCTTAGGTATGTCTTCCTTAGCTCTTCAAAGCCACTGGGTTTGAGACCTGAACAAGCCAGCAGATAGAGTGCAGATGGCCCTGCACCAGCCAAAATTAGATAAAAAAGTTGGACAATCACCGCATCAGAACCCAGGACATCAAGCAAGAGATGTGGATGCCTGGCTCTAGCAATGCTCCTGCACAGGATGAATGGTAGCCAGGTACTTTCTGTTAAAGAATGACCACACTATGCCAAAAACAGGCCAGGAAGAGGGGAAAGCACTAGTCACTAGTATTGCCTGTGGTGTACCTGCAGAAATCTTTTCCCCATTACTGACTCACCATGCCTTGTTACACATTATATCTGTGCATGGAGGGGCCATCTTAGTAAAGGAGCAGGGCCTTGTTTGTTCATGTTAGTGCTGCCCCATCTGATGATTGGTGATTTGATAACTGGTGGGATAACATTTAAGAAGCAGTATGAAAGGAGCAGAGGAAACACCAATCCACAGAATAAATGAAGCAAAAGGAGTGAGATCCTTGCACTCCAGATGCTCCGGTACAGAGAGAGCAGTGCAGTAGTGACATCACCAAATCTCACTCTAAATATCATAAGACTAGCAGTCAAATGGCAGCAATGCTATTAGTCTATATTAGTCCTCTATTAAGCTACAGAACAGGCGTGCATAGGCACTGTCATATGATAGCAAAAGCACTTTCTATATTTTATGAGGAATTCAAGACCAAAGATACGTTTTCAGCATACCATTTAAGCACAATTACAATGACTAGATGCTCCCTTTGAGGCAGTACTATATGAATATGTACACTGAGATGCAAGGAAAAGTATGGGCAAAAATGAACAACCATGAGAGAGGACCTAGTCCTTAGCAAATACATGATCTAATAGAAACCAATACTGTGTGTAAATGGATGGACACAGGATTTGGTGGAATGTACAGTATATAGGTGCGAATCAAACTCTGATTAGAAAAAAAAAAATGAATGTAAAAATAATAACAAGAATAAATACTTACACACATGCGTGTATATGTATATAAATATGACCATATATAAAGACAAAAACATATATAAAAAGGATCTATTATGATGCTTGATAATTGCAAATATGCTTTTAAAGGCTGCACAAAATTAACTCATATACCTTGCAGAATGAAGCAATAGCACTAGAGAAAAAAAGAAATGAAAGATGTGGAAGTGGAGATAAAAAATGTACATATATGTATATATATATATATACATACACATATACTGTATATGCACCTAAATGGGAATAGATAAATATAGGATTAATGGACTACTCTGTGTACCTCTAAGTCCTCATTGAGTCCACCTGGAGTGATGGAACCCAAGGTGAAAATCCAGTATGTCTCTCTCATGCATAATCTTTGAAATCTCCTACCATTGTCTGAATCTCCTCTCACTGATTTGATGCCAAACAATCTTAGGCCTGACAGATTGTTATCATGTTTCTCCTGGAAATGTTGCAGTACAGAATAATTTTTCTTTTGGGATTTTTTGTGAGTCTTTGCCATTGATGATATTACACTTGTGTTCACCAAATCTGACTCTCAATGGACGTATAGTGCAACCGACATATAGAAGGTCGCAAGGGTAGATCAAAACGTAAATAACATAAGAGGTGTTACAGTTGATGAACTTTTGGATCCTGTGCACACGGCCATCAGTGCCAACAGCCTCTTTTTTCTGATGCCACATGTACAGTTGCAAGAAAAAGTATGTGAACCCCTTGGGATTATGTGGAGTTTTGCATGAATTGGGCATAAAATGTGCTCTGGACGTCATCTAAGTCACAACAATAGAAGAACACAGTCTGCTGAACATAATACTACACAAACATTAGATGTTGTCATGGTTTAATTGCACATAACATGTAAACATTCACAGTGCAGGGAGGAAAAAGTATGTGAGGCCCTAGCTTAATGACTTCTCCCAGACCTAATTGGAGCCAGGAGTGAGCCAACCTTGACTCCAATCAGTGTGATGATATTGGATGTGTTGGTGACAGCTGTCCTGCCCTTAAAAAACACACACCTGTTTTGGGTTACTGGTTTCAAGAAGCACTGTATGATGTGAACCATGCCTCGCAGAAAAGAGCTCTCAGAAGACCTACGATCAAGAATTGTTGACTTGCATGAAGCTGGAAAGGGTTACAAAAGTATCTCCAAAAGCCTTGATGTTCATGTGTCCACGGTAAGACAGACTGCCTACAAATGGAGAAAGTTTAGCACTGTTGCTACTCTCCCTAGGCGTGGTCATCCTGTAAAAATGATTGCAAGAGCACAGTGCAGAATGCTGCATGAGGTAAAGAAGAATCCCAGAGTGTCAGCTAAAGACCTACAGAAATCTCTGGCACATGCTAACATTTTTGTTGACACATCTACAATAAGGAAAACATTAAACAAGAATGGAGTACATGGGAGGACACCACGGAGGAAGCCATTGCTGTCCAAAAAGAATATTGCAGCACGTTTGAAGTTTGCAAAAGAGCACCTGGATGTTCCACAGCACTACTGGCAAAATATACTGTGGACAGATGAAACCAAGATTGAGTTGTTTGGGAAGAACACACAACACTATGTGTGGAGAAAAAAAGGCACAGCACACCAACATCAAAACCTCATCCCCACTGTAAAACATGGCGGAGGGAGCATCATGGTTTGGGGCTGCTTTGCTGCCTCAGGGCCTGGACGGATTGTTGTCATTGATGGGAAAATAAATTCCAGAGTTTATCAAGACATTTTGCAGGAAAACGTACGACCATCTGTCCGCCAACTGAAGCCCTGCAGAGGATGGGTGATGCAACAGGACAATGACCCAAAGCATACAAGTAATTCAACAACACAATGGCTGCAACAGCACAGAATACGCCTTCTGGAGTGGCCCAGTCCTGACCTCAACCCGATTGAAATGCTGTGGTATGACCTTAAGAGAGCGATTCACACCAGACATCCCAAGAATACTGCTACACTGAAACAGTTTTGTGAAGAGGAGTGGTCCAAAATTACTCCAGATCGTTGTGCAGGTCTGATCTGCAACTACAGGAAACGTTTGGTTGAGGTTATTGCTGCCAAAGGAGGGTCAACCAGTTATTAAGTCCAAAGGTTCACATACTTTTTCCTCCCTGCACTGTGAATGTTTACATGTTATGTGCAATTAAACTATGGCAACATCTAATATTTGTGTAGTATTATGTTCAGCAGACTGTGTTCTTCTATTGTTGTGACTTAGATGACGTTCAGAGCACATTTTATGCCCAATTCATGCAAAACTCCACGTAATCCCAAGGGGTTCACATACTTTTTCTTGCAACTGTATATACCAGACCCTCAGTTGGTAACCCCACATTTATAGTTCTTTCTCTGGTTGAAAAGAGTCAACCAAGGGTCGGTGATGTGTTTCTCAGTAGAACCAGATCTCTTAATTCTGCTGAGTGCAATGTAGCTCCTCAGATCTCTGGGTTTTCTAAAAATTATCGATGGTCTGGGAGCAAGACATTGTTCTAGAACCGGGTCCTGTTTTAGGATGTTCCAATTCTTTTCAAAAATTTGCTGGATGTTAAAGGCTTTTGTACTGTACCTAGTGCAGAATCTGGCCTGATCAGTGTATTTAGAGTCTTTTTTTCTTTTTGATAATGTTTTAGTATTCAGTCACCGGCTGGGACTCGCTGGGGGGACAGTCATTGTATTGTACCCAATACTTCTGATATGCTTTCTCCACATGGGACTCACTACTCCCCGTTTTCCAGGAACTTAGTCCTCAGAGTGGCCCCTTGTTGTTCATAATCTGTCTTAGTTGTGCAGGTTCTCTTAAATCTGCAATATTGGCTGAACAGGACATTGTGGATCCACCTGGGATGGCGGTTGCTGTTAGCCTGTAAATATGAGTTACCAGCACTAGGTTTGAAATGCGTTCTGGAGCAGATGTGGCCATCTGTATCTGTTCTAAGCTCCAAATCTAGAAAAATCAGATTTTTGTCATTAATGACATGTGTAAAACCTATACCAAAGGAGTTGTTCTTGTAATGGGCTAGAAATCCATTTAATTCATCATCAGATCCTTGCCAGACAATCAAGATGTTGTCTATGTATCTTGTCATTCCATATACTGACTTCCTCCCAGTAGCCCATAAAAAGATTAGCGTAGCTCAGAGCAAAGCTAGCTCCTTTGGCAGTACCTCTAATCTGCCTATAGAAGTTGCCCAGAAAGGAGAAATAGTTATGTGTTAGGGTAAAGAAAATTGCTTTCTGGAGGAATGCAGCTTGTGCAGGCGGTATGTTACTGTGATGTAGAAAGTATTTGATAGTCAATAGTCCATATTGATATTCTGTGGAAGTGTATAAAGATGTAACATCCAAAGAGAGCCATCTGTAACCAGGACACCAAGAGAAAGATGATAAAATCTCAAGCATGTGTCCAGAGTCTCTAACATACAGTAGGAGGGTAGATCTATGACTAGTTCCTGAAGGAAATACTCAATATAGCATCCCAAATTGCTGGTGATACTGTCCATACTCGCTATAATCGGCCTACCAGGAGGATTAGTCATATCCTTATGTATCTTAGGTATATAGTAGAAGTACTGAGTCAATGGATGTTGCTTAAGTAGAAATGAATATTCTACTTACTTTCATTTTCAATTTTTAATTTTTATTTTTATTCCAGTCCATTCTTCTATTGAGGTGTTTCCAGCCCACTTCTTTGTGTGCTTGGGTTTTTTATCAGTGCAACGTGCATATACATCAGTATGCTGGTGGCCAGGGACGTTTCCTCTTCCTGGTCCCCGCTGGAGCGGACGGCGGGCCGAAACTTCCAGTAGCGATGGTCAGCTGACTCTTGTCAGCTGAAGTCTGCCGGTTTTCTATGCTTCGCCTCCCCCAGTCCTTGCTGGAGCGCACATTAGGCTGAGAATTCCAGCCCCATAGATCAGCTGATCAGTCAGCTGACACGCCGGAGGTCTGATTGGTCAGCAAACGCCCCACATTCCCACACTGCGGAAACAAAGTCCTCCTCACCCTGTGGATTGCACATGCCAGCGTGCATTCCAAGATAGAAAACACATACCAGATATCCCCCCATTTTCATTAATTTCAGTATGACACATTATTGCTGCCCACTTAAGCCTATTTGTTACTGTGACGGAGGGTAGGCAGGACAGAACACACAGAGCAGATGGCAAATGCACAAAGCTATATTGAGACAAAAAATGACAGTCACTCAATGGGGGGATTGCAGGGAAGGTGACCTTGCCAATAGGGGGACAGCAAGGAGGGGCTAAAACACTTGTAGTCGAGTACCAAGGGCAAAGGAAAAGTCTCTGTAGCAGATTGTAATCCAACGGGGGGGTAGGGGGTTGTCACAGGAACAGTTCAGGTAAAACAGGGGAAAGCACACACCCACAGATCTGACAGGGTACCTGGTCTCCCAGGGATACGAAAGTAGGGCACAGGTACCTGTTGGGGTCCGGAATAGGTGAGTGGTCTCTCCCTTTAGGCTGGGGGTCTCAGGCAGCTGGCAGGCAATCTCCCCCTCGGCTGGGGTCTCAGGCAGCTGGCAGGCAATCTTCCCTTAGACTGGGGTCTCAGGTAGCTGGCAGGCAATCTCCCCCTGGACTGGGGTCTTAGGCAGCTGGCAGGCAATATCCCCCTAGACTGGGGTCTCAGGCAGCTGGCAGGCAATTTCCCCCCTTGGCTGGGGTCTCAGGCAGCTTGCAGGCAATCTCCCCCTAGACTGGGGGTCTTGGCAGAGTCTAGCCACGAGGGTCCCGCCGTAGCTGGGCTCCTTCGATGGCTGCGCAGCGGAGAAGATGACCGATGCGCCTGGAATCAGCCTCTTAAGCTGATGCAGGATGCTCTCGGGTCATCCTGGCAACCGGGGCGGGCCACGCTTCTCGTGAGTGTGACCTTTGTCCAGGGACATCCGCAAGTGTGGGAACTTCCCGTGCCCGCGCTGCGGATGACAGGGATGGGGTGGCGTCAGTCTGACGCCGCAGCCCGGAACATACCCGCAGGTGTGAACCTTGCTACCTTCTCCTCTCCGGCCACACCGGAGGAGGAGAAGATAGTGGCAGGGGTGGTGAAAGCCGCACCTCTCGTCCTGCGTGGCAGGATGAGAGGTGGAGGGGGGTCATTTGACAACGGGGAGAGAAATGGGCTGGAAACGGGATAACATCAAGAGGACCTGGCGGAGGAAATAGCTTAATGGAATCGGGGACATTTAGCAAGGTGGCAGGGAGGAGGAAACTACGTTAATTGAATTTGGGCCATTTGGCAGGATGACACGAAGGACATACAGTAATTAAGGGAGAGGCAGTGACGTCACCACGCATCCGTACCTAGAAACGGCGAGTATTGACAGTGTGTGCAGGCACACCTACAAGGCTGATCCTGTTGGGAATGCAACAGCATGTACTATAATGTACTATATATAGTATTGTGTGTTAATATCACTTGACCAGTAGATGGCACTATACACTAAAGGTTACTAGTTGTGTATATCTGAAAACTTGTTTGTTCCTCCCTCTCTCTATCATCTCTTCAGGAAGTAATATGTCTGCATGAAATGTGCTCTGTATGTTTGTAACTTAAGCCACACAAGTAAAGTCTGAATTCTGCTATCACTACCAGTGTCTTCTATAACACATAACCAACAGATCCCACCGCTATCCGCGGTTATATATATGACAAGCGCACTTTATTCTAACAACATGTGAGTGCATTATTAGCGCACCATAAAGTCTTTTATCCCGGATAAGACACTATGTATCTCTCTTTCTTTCCCTTATGATCCACACGAGGATAACTGGACTAAGGAGTGTTTTAAGGAAGGAGAGATCTCGCTAAACACAGAGACTCACAGTGCAGTTCCTACTGTATACCGTCTCAGCTATACAGCACAGGCTGCTACAGAGGAGAGTATACTGAAACCAGTCATTTGCTGAACTTATATGGAGGTTAATTTTGCATTAGTACATATGGGACCCTATTTATACAACTAAAGGTCATTATTGGATTATTCCACCTCTAAGGATGTGTTGATTCATCTTCTATTTGCAAATTTATTTATTTAACACTTTTTTATTTACTTATCTTATTTTCAAACAATCACTTGCACAAGGTGTATTTATGCACATTTATGGTGAAAATTTAGATTAATGATAAATCAATATATGTTTGGTGTATTATAATTGTAAACAATTAATAGAGCGCGGCACCTAATTTATTTATTAAATCTGGGGACGTTTGGCACAAGTAATTAATGAGAGGATTAAGCAGAAATTAATAATTGGCAGGGCCCCTATACCGTGACACTGTTACCATCCAGCTCACAGCCCAGTGTTTCAGGATACTTTGCATTACCGCTACCAAAGATGGTGTGAGTAAATACACCTTTATATTATTGCTACAACCAAGCTCTGGGCACTTTCATTATAATCACTATGTACATTATCTCTTTCCGGGGTGTTTTGTGTAGTTACCGATCTTTAGTACACTATGGGCACATTGGACTCTCTGATTATACAGCTATAGATGAATTGGAGGATTCTTGTCCTTGTGCCATCGTTGTGTTTTATATGCAGTATGACACATATCATATTTCCATTTATATCCATCACATATATTCATTACGTGTTTTTTGCATGTGTATGTATTGTATTGTATTGTATTGTATCTTATTGATTATTCTACATTTGTAGTGATGGGCACTATTGAGTCTTTTTGGCTCCACCCTCTAGGGCGCTTGGCACACTTTCTATTCCAGCTCAGGGGTGGGGCTTTAAACATCCACCCTTAGAAATCAGCACATTTAAGAGAGGACACAGGCATTGTAGGTATTGGCTCTGAGGAAGAGGCAAGGCCTATAAACACGTCAGCCAGTTGGAGGTCTAAATATCCCATTACAGACATCATCCAGTGTTTTTGGCCCTTGCTGTACTTCATATGATGTGCCTTTGACATTTTATCCTTTGTGAGTATATTACCACTTTTTACAATAAATGAATTTTTAAGGTAATGCACTAGGCCTGTGTGCCCTCTGTTTGTTTTTTTGTATGTGGTGAGGACAGGTAAGTGTCTGTATTTTAAAAGTCAATTTTTGTAGCTGCTGACTTTTTTTTTCAACTGGAACTCTGCTTTAATATCACATTATTCTAGCTTCTTTTCTTAGCATGCAGACCCACAGACCATATACGCATCCACCGAGAATGCCAAGCCTTTACTTAAGTCAGTAATAATTACCCTAAAAGTATGTATACATATTCTGGAAACACAGAAACTGCTGATATAATCTTTTGATCCCTTTTTTACTATATCTCCCAAACTAATCTTCCACACCAAACATAAATGTGGAAACTCCCTTGTTTTTTTCTTTATTAATGATCAGCCTTAAAAGAGGTGAATAGAGTTCCGTCAATGAAAAAAATTCAAGGTAGTTCTGATGACAATGTCAAAGCAGAGAGTTATGACTGGTTTGTAGAGATTTAAAGCATTCTTTTCTAATAGAAAGTAGTGAGCATTCTATTAGAAGCATAAAATAAAATACAGTATCATTAATAGGCCTCCACTTTCCTGAGCTAACATAAAATAGACACAGAGTAATGGTTAATACAGAACTACGTATAATTAAAACTGCAATCTGACAGTCTACTGTCAGATGTCAGACTACTGGACTACGTTTGGATGTCCCAAAGTTTGAGAATTCTATCCTGCGTCCTAATGTACTTGATTACTGCTTTATTGATCAATATATAAAAATAAAGTGGTAATCATGCATATTAGTTATTTATTGTTTATTTATGATGTTCGTTATATAAAGTCCCACGGCAAATGTACTGTGTTTTATGTATATGTGGATGTACGGATGGAGGCACATTATCAGGCACACCAGATCACAACAAAGTTTGATACGGTCTATAATGTACGGTTAAGAAAATAGGACTTTTTTGTCTTACCTATAAAATAATTTCTTGGAGTACATTACAATGCACAGTATTCTAGAGCATTTGGTGTTACTGACACCTCAGGAGACTAGATACTGACAAAGCAAAACTATAAGAAAATCATAGAATAATCGCTCTCACTCCCAGCATGTCTCAGTTCTGCAGTAGGCAGTGATAGGAGTATATCATAATAACAGAAGGGAGGGACCTATGTCCCATAATGTACTCCAAGAAAACTATTTTACAGGTAAGACAAAAATCCTATTTTCTTAGTGGTACATTATGGGACACAGAATAGAATTCTCCAACATTGGGACATCATAAAGTACTCCAGCTGAGGGGTAGGCAATCCAGTGACAAGCCTAACAGGATGACTGATAACCTCAAATAGCATGTATCACATCTAGACAAATGAGGGAAAACCCCTTTGGATGTTTAGGAGCAAGACATAGAGATTGCAGGACAATGTTCTCGATAAAGTGAAAGAGAAGAGGCAATGAGCCTCAAAATATTCTTCGTGTATAGCACAAAAAAGGGTCCTTTACAGGGGAAGGCGACCAACTAAAAGACTTGCCTCACAGAAGTGATGGTGACAAGTAAGATTATCCTAAAGGGTTTGTAGCACTAGCCCCATAGGAGTCACTAAAATATTACAGTCCCCCTATAGTCCTGCACAGCCGGGCATCACGCATCTTCACGCAGGCTTGCATCCAGTGCCAGAGATCAGTCCATGAGCTTTGGTTTTGTTGTTTTATTTAGGGGATTTGAACTGGGACATGGTTAGGGGTGTACAGGATGCCCAAGGGAACTGATAAACTGAGGACAACTTCCTGGAACTATTCACGGGCCTTTTCTGCAGCACAGTCTTTGTTGGAGAGCTAGCCAGCCTCCTTAGACCATAGATGAACTCCTCATCACCCAGCAATCTGGAGGTATCCCTGAACAGGGATCTGGTGCCTGTTACTTTAATCACTTGACAAACGCACTATAGCTGAATGACAGCTACAGCGTGGTTGTCCAGTTCTAGGAGGGCATCATATGAATTCCTCCCAGAACACACCTTCCCGTGCGCCCCCAGGGGGCCGCACCCTGCAATCTCATATGAACACAGTTGATCACATGATGTGGTAAAAGGACAATCACAGTGGCTTTTTACCACGTGATCAGCTGAATGTACAGGAGGAACAATGTGAACAACACTCTATATGAAGGCCGTCACTAGGGAGTGAGAGGCAATCGGTCTCTGAAAAAGAACCACGAAGATGCGACCCTTGATGGTACTCAAGGCCAAACGTGTGCATGCACATTAGCAAAGTTACTGTTCGCTTCAACAAAAATATTACAAAAGCATGTGAAATGGAATTGATGTTCTGTAATCTTTATCTGGTTCACCATCAATTTTAGCATGGAGTATCAGCATTTAACAAAGAACATTTCTTATATGAGGTGTTTATTATGTCATGTACATTATCATGTCAAATAGATTTCACCCTAACTGACAGTTATGAATCATAGAGCACTTTCACAGTGAGTCATGTTACACAAGTCTAAGTACTATTTTCAAATCTACATGATCAACTATCAGGCAGTGGAGTGGTTAGTGTTGACATAAAACAGCCCCTACATGAGTCAGCTTTTTCTTTCATTCAGTTGGTTGAACAAACTCCATTCCCCCAGCCACACACTGTGGATGGGACAATTCTCCATCCAAGATACTGTATTCTGGCAGTGGTGAGACTTCCCCACCATCAGAATACACTGATCAACCCTACTGGCTATAGGCTGAAGAACTGATCGAGCGAGCAAAACCTGACAACCTGGGTGGTTGTACAGAAGTTGATCAGTTGACTTTTATGTAATCACAGTGCATATACAAGTATTGAAATTAGACCAGTCCCTGCTGAACCAGCAAAATTTCGATTCATGTATGGCCAGTTTAAGTATAACCCCAATGTAATATATTTTACAGCCTATATGTTTAAATCAACTAAATACATTTTAGATGCTCTTAAACAAAATATGTTCAGTGTTCTCTTTTAAAAGCACCCACTGCTGAGTAGAAAGTCCTGTCCACTGCCAGCATGCTGCAAAGTGGGACCCTTGCCCTCTGTGGGGAAGCAATGATCATGGTCCCATAGTCATATCTTGTTTCTGTTGTATTGATACAGAAGTGGGAGTGAGCATTGTCACCCTATCATAGGGAGTTTGTTACTATCAGGGTAAGCAAATGAAAATAAATGTAAAACATCCTGAAAAAAAGAAACTAATGCAGCTGCATATGAGGGGAACCCTTCGTAAACCGAAACACCATTTCCCATAGGAATGCATTGAAAACCAATTAATCCGTTCCGAAGGTCAGAAAAAAGGAAACGCTACTAAAATACAGCATGAGTTATTTTATCAAATCATGCGGTATTTTAGTAGTGACAACCATGTGTTAATGTTTCAGTTGTCAGCGGGATTCCCCACTGACAGCTGAATGTAAAAGAACTGTCGGCAATTATTTCCCCCCCAGTAGATCCAACGTCAATCACGATGCCCGCTGACCCCGCCCCGAAATTTTTTTTTTTTAAAAAAGGCTCCACTCCCGACGATGGCTTTCAGCCATCTGCCTACTCCGGTGGTTTGACAGTTCTTAAATATGTAAGGGGCGGGGCCACCCGGGGACATCACGCATGTGACCCCATAACATGTGATATCAATGATGTCACATGGGGCGGGGTCACTCAGGTGATGTCCCGGGGTGGCCCCGCCCTTTACATATTTAAGAACTGTCAAGCCACCTCAGAAGCAGATGGCTGGAAGCCATCATTGGAAGCGGAGCCTTTTTTTTTTATTTTTTAGGGTCGGTGGCAGCATTGACGGTGAGCATCATGATTGACGTTGGATCTACTGTGGGGGACATTCTTTTCGTTTTTTCTTTTAATAAAGGACTTGTCAAAGACCGTGTCCTGTCTTTTTTCACACTACACTTTTTGTTTTTTTGTGAATGAGTAGGGGTACCATGTACCCCATACTCATTCACATGGTGGGGCAGGATCTGGGGGCCCCCTTATTAAAGGGGGCTTCCAGATTCCAATAAGCCCCCTGCCCGCAGACCCCCACAACCAATGGCCAGGGTTGTGAGGAAGAGGCCCTTGTCCCCATCAACATGGGGACAAGGTGCTTTGGGGGGGAGTCCCCCCTGCCCCAAAGCACCTCCCCATATTGAGGGCATGTGGCCTGGTACAGTTCAGAAGGGGGGTGCTCTCTTGCCCCCCCCCCCCTTTCCTGACCTGTTGGGGTGCATGCTTTTTGGGGGGACCCCTACGCCATTTTTTTTTTATATTTTGGTGTAGGAGTTCCCCTCAAAATCCATACCAGACCCGGAGGGCTTGGTATGGATGAGAGGGGGGACCCCACACCTTTTTTTTTATTTATTATGGTGCTGGTTTTTAATGTAACAACTGCTTTTTTTTTCTTTAATATAGCTCAGAAATTCAGCTGTCACTTTCCCCCCAGGTAAAAGAAAGAATGTATTCTTTTAGTTTATTTCCCAGAGTTAAGAGAAACAATGTTTCCTTTTAGTTTCTTAGTGACAGCTAATTCTGTGAGCTATAGTGAAGAAAAAAACCCCGGAAATTGCATTTAAAAATTGGTACCGACATACACTTCGTATTGCGAAAACAATTCATAAAAAATTAGTAAACCGAGGCATTATTTTCATAACTACGTTAACCAAGGAGTTTGTAAACCAAGGTATTACTGTAGTTGCTACAGGATACTGCGTGTTACCATTTTTAATTTGTATGTTATGTTACAACAGAAAAAATACAGTTAAAGTCGAACTATAGTTAATCTCCCTCCCGAACTGCAATGTCCTGGAACTCCCCACCGGCCACTGACTTCCTCAGCCTGGCAGGATTCCGGGTATTGATCCCTAGCTGCTTCCACTGGCCTGACCACGATGATACCCATGCATGCGCTGGAGTCCAGTCATCTTGGCATTGCTGAAATTTTACACTGAGTGCATGTGCACAGCTCAGCATACACTGCAGACAGGCATACAAGGTAAAAACCTGTTTGCAATTTTGTTTTTTTTTTAAGTAAAATAAACTTTAAAGTAAAGGTGTTTTTTTTTTGCTTTAATATAAAAAATGGGGTTATATATGCCCATGTCTTCCGCTGTTCCCACAGCTGGGACAGCACTGGATTGTGAGAGGAGCCAGGTAATGGAATGGTGGGGGGAGAGGTAGAAGTGAGTTTTTACCTTACAGTGATTCTAAAGGCTTATTTTAAAAAAAAAAAAAAAATAACAAACATGTTATACTTACCTGCTGTGTGCAGTGGTTTTGCTCAGAGCAGCCTCCTCTTGGGTCCCCCCCCCTAGCGCTCCTGGCCCCTCCCGTCGGGTGTCCCTATAGCAAGCAGCTTGCTATGGGGGCATCAGCTGCTCCATGTGTCCATTCAAGCATGGAGCAGCTGCTCGGCCCTACCCCCTCTCTCTTCCCATTGGCTCATTGGCTGTGACTGACAATGAGAAGAGGGAGTCCTGGGAAAGCCGAGACTCCAGTGCACATCGCTGGATCGAAAAGCGGCTTAGGTAAGTATTCCCGGGAGGATGATGCACAGAGAAGGTCTTTAACCTTCAAGCATAGAATACATGAAGGTAAAAAATCTTAAGCCTCTACAATCACTTTAATGCAGAGATTGCATTAAGCTGAAAAACATGTTTTACTTTACAATCACTTTAATGCAATAGAATACAAGCAAATAACGTAAGAAAATGTGGATGAGTATAGTTATTTAATTGACAATCATACATTTCCTACTTGGTTCTTGGCTCATTTAATTGTCAAACAATTACTCAACTTGTTCAAAAATGTATGGGAAACAAGAAAGACGAGTTGTGAATGGGACACTGTCTGACATCATCTTTTTTGAAGAGTGGGAGGTATTGAAGTCTCTTTAGTGTATTTAATTCCAGGCAATAAAAAATGGATCAAACATGTCCTGTACTCTTATTAAGTGCGTATCCTGCTTCTGCCACACAGGAGCACTAAGAAAGCATGTTTTCCATGTTATGTGATCATGACTGGAAGATATATTAACAATTTGTAGATTCAGAGTGACAAACAGATGTTTAAGAACGGATTTCTATTTTAAGTTTCACTGTCATGGACATGGAAGTACACAACTTCATCATGTCTTAGTGCTGGGGTCAGCAACCTCAGGCGCGGGTGCCACTGGGAGCACACAAACCCATTTTTATTGGCACCCGCATGATTACTTGTTACATGACCGCAAAATGATATGAAAATTTCCATGTAAAACATAATTGTGGTAAAAGTTGCAAAGTTGTATCTATTCTAAGTTTACCAAACACATTTTTATTTTTGAAAATGGTGGCCTTTGCATTAACTTCTACATTTTGATTCACATATTTGTGCAAACAGATATTTTCACACTTGAAGACAGTGTTCAGTTTCATCCTCAGCCTAGGTTCACACTAATGCAGAGCGCAATTCGCACCTGCTTCTGTGCAAATTCCGCACTGCATCATAATCACACCCCGTCTTGCGAACCGCTGCAGGTGTATATGTTAAGTTAACAACACCCCAAAATCAGTTCGCAAAACGTGGTGCGATGTGCAGAATTGGATCTCATGGGTGTGAATACCCATGCAATCCGGTTCTAGTGAGGACAAAAAAAGGGTCCTTCACCTTATTGGTGCGGGTGCGATTTGAGCCATACAAAAAATATTGGCTCAAATTGCACCGCACAGAATTTGCATGTGATTTGCACAAGAATGCGGTGTGGTTCCTATGTGAATCACATGCGATATGCTGTACCGCAGAAGTGTGAACCCAGGCTAAAATAGATAATTGGGAAATGTATGTGCAGCTCAGATTTGTGTCCTACAGGTCAGAAATAGCAAAACCGATCTGTGAAATATAGGGACAGGGAACACCTTAAACGCCCAGCTTACTGTTTAGTACAGTGTAATGGTAAATATGAACATATTTTGTGTGTGGACCTGTTAATATAATAATTGTGATGAGTTCAACTTGCCATTAACAGTAACGCTAGCAGTACAAAAACTGAAAATAAACTATATGGCTACAGCATGCTACTGTTCACTGGCATGCCGGTTATCTAATGCTTGTAAATTGACACTTGGTATGGAACAGGATGCCAACTCCTGCCTCTAGTGGGTCATAGTAAAAATGAAAGCGTGATGACAGCACCCCTTAGGCATTTTCCATATTAAAATCTTGATGTAATAATCTCATTAGGAGCCAAGCCTTTTCCTCCTATACATTTTCATTATAAATGTGGATACAATTAATTTTCTTGCCTTTGTAGTGAGTGTAAACATATTTTTTTTTGCATTTTTGTGTGTGTGCTGTATGTACAGGTGAAACTCAAACAATTTTAATATCGTGCAAAAGTTCTTTTATTTCAGCAATGCAACTTAAAAGGTGAAACTAATATATGAGATAGACTCATTACATGCAAAGCAAGATAGTTCAAGCTGTGATTTGTCATCATTGTGATGATTATGGCTTACAGCTCATGAAAACCCCAAATCCACAATCTCAGAAAATTAGAATATTACATGCAATCAATAAAACAAGGATTGTACATAGAACAATATCGGACCTCTGAAAAGTATAAGAATACATATGTACTCAGTACTTGGATGGGCCCCATTTGCAGCAATTACTGCCTCAATGTGGCGTGGCATGGAGGCTATCAGCCTGTGGCACTGCTGAGGTGTTATGGAAGACCAAGATGCTTCAATAGCGGCCTTCAGCTCTTCTGCATTGTTCGGTCTCATGTCTCTCATCTTTCTCTTGGCAATTCCCCATAGATTCTCTATGGGGTTCAGGTCAGGCGAGTTTGCTGGCCAATCAAGCACAGTAATTCCATGGTCATTGAACCAGGTTTTGGTGCTTTTGGCAGTGTGGGCAGGTGCCAAGTCCTGCTGGAAAATAAAGTCAGCATCCCCATAAAGCTTGTCTGCGGAAGGAAGCATGAAGTGCTCCAAAATCTCCTGGTAGATGGCTGCGTTGACCCTGGACTTAATGAAGCACAGTGGACCAACACCAGCAGATGACATGGCTCCCCAAATCAACACAGACTGTGGAAACTTCACACTGGACTTCAAGCATCTTGCAGTGTGTTATATAAGTGACAGTGTATTTAACAAATTCTCCAAAAGACAATAATCCTACAATCACCTTAATCCCCAAATTTTTACAAAATTATATAAACCCACTACCAATATAAAGTCCACTACAATTCTTTTTCAAGTTCACTAAAATATCCAATCAATTCTTCCAACAATATTCATAAAATGTCCACCTCAAAGAAAAGAAAACTCATATAGTGCATTATCTTTTACAAAAATATATATATATATATATATATAAAAGAACTTTTGTATATACTTCCTATAGTGAATATAGGTGAAAAATGGTGAAAAAACGTGAACCAAACGTGATCAGTGAAAAACAAATCAGTGTATATAACACTCTTTTAGTGCCACATCAACAAAAACTCAAATTCAAAAAAGTGTACACTTCTAAATACAGTAAGGGTACCCTTACCAACTATCCCAATATAATAGGCTTTATAGTAATCCAGGAACTCCACAGGCTAGACCTTTTGGGGATCTTTCCTCTGCTGTATCCTGTAGCCACCACACTCTCTGGACTCCTCAGACACTCTGCTCACAGTGTCTCCAAAAAAACATACAGGACATAGTGTGATACCGCCAATAAACTTAACAACATGGACTTTATTTAAAACTGCTCACATTGCCAAAGCTTTAAAATCGCATTAGAGGGAGTAAAGGAATCTCACGGTCATCCAGGGAAAACGTCCAGGTACACCTGCTCGATCTCTCCCTCATCTAAAATGGCCGCCAGGTAACTTCCGGTTCCGGGAAAATGTCTTGACGCCACTCCACCTTGACGCGTTTCGTCATCGACTTAGTCATAAGGGGTGTGACCGTCAAGCAACAGAATTCTATTTAAACCCCTCCTCATCATTATATTTTTATATATTGCTAATGAGAATCATGGGGTAGAGTTTTAAAGTATGTTATCTTGACGGACGATTTGTATATCAGATAATATATGTCGGATTAGTTGTAAGCAGTTATCGGACATTACTGGCAATGTTCCCATCTCCAATATGGCGGCGAGTGTCTCGGCGCCATGATGAGGAGGGGTTTAAATAGAATTCTGTTGCTTGACGGTCACACCCCTTATGACTAAGTCGATGACGAAATGCGTCAAGGTGGAGTGACATCAAGACATTTTCCCGGAACCGGAAGTTACCTAGCGGCCATTTTAGATGAGGGAGAGATCGAGCAGGTGTACCTGGACGTTTTCCCTGGATGACCATGAGATTCCTTTACTCCCTCTAATGCGATTTTAAAACTTTGGCAATGTGAGCAGTTTTAAATAAAGTCCATGTTGTTAAGTTTATTGGCGGTATCACACTATGTCCTGTATGTTTTTTTGGAGACACTGTGAGCAGAGTGTCTGAGGAGTCCAGAGAGTGTGGGGGCTACAGGATACAGCAGAGGAAAGATCCCCAAGAGGTCTAGCCTGTGGAGTTCCTGGATTACTATAAAGCCTATTATATTGGGATAGTTGGTAAGGGTACCCTTACTGTATTTAGAAGTGTACACTTTTTTGAATTTGAGTTTTTGTTGATGTGGCACTAAAAGAGTGTTATATACACTGATTTGTTTTTCACTGATCACGTTTGGTTCACGTTTTTTCACCATTTTTCACCTATATTCACTATAGGAAGTATATACAAAAGTTCTTTTATATATATATATATATTTTTGTAAAAGATAATGCACTATATGAGTTTTCTTTTCTTTGAGGTGGGCATTTTATGAATATCGCTGGAAGAATTGATTGGATATTTTAGTGAACTTGAAAAAGAATTGTAGTGGACTTTATAATGGTAGTGGGTTTATATAATTTTGTAAAAATTTGGGGATTAAGGTGATTGTAGGATTATTGTCTTTTGGAGAATTTGTTAAATACACTGTCACTTATATAATTTGGTACACTTTCAGGGGAAGGTGTTGATTGTGTTATAGGGTAATTATAGTACTAAGGAGGTGGTTTATTTATGATGATCTTGCAGTGTGTGTCTCTCCATTCTTCCTCCATACTCTGGGTCCTTGGTTTCCAAATGAGATGCAAAAGTTGCTCTTATCAGAAAAGAGGACTTTGGACCACTGAACAACAGACCAGGTCTGTTTTTCTTTAGCCCAGGTAAGACGCTTCTGACGTTGTTTGTTGTTCAGGAGCGGCTTGACAAGAGGAATACGACATTTGAAGCCCATGTCCAGGATCCGTCTGTGTGTGGTGGCTCTTGATGCACTGACTCCAGCCTCAGTCCACTCCTTGTGAAAGTCCCCAACATTTTTGAATGGCCTTTTCCTGACAATCCTCTCCAGGCTGCGGTCATCCCTGCTGCTTGTGCTCCTTTTTCTTCCACACTTTTCCCTTCCACATAACTTTCTATTATTGTGCTTTGAAACAGCACTTTGGGAACATCCAATGTCTTTTGCAATTACCTTTTGAGGCTTTCCCTCCTTATGGAGGGTGTCAATGATGGTTTTCTGCACAACTGTCAGGTCAGCAGTCTTTCCTATGATTGTGATTCCTACTGAACCAGACTGAGAGACCATTTAAAGGCTCAGGAACCCTTTGCAAGGTGTTATGGCTTAAATAGCTGATTAGAGTGGGACACTTTGAGCCTAGAATATTGCACCTTTTCACAATATTCTAATTTTCTGAGATTGTGGATTTGGGGTTTTCATGAGCTGTAAGCCATAATCATCACAATTATGACAAATCACGGCTTGAACTATCTTGCTTTGCATGTAATGAGTCTATCTCATATATTAGTTTCACCTTTTAAGTTGCATTACTGAAATAAATGAACTTTTGCATGATATTCTAATTTTTCGAGTTTCACCTGTATATACTGTATGTTCATGTGTATAAAGGTAAGATCAAGTCAGGTTTATGCAAGCATGGATTGAGACAAATGCTGGCTGACTTTCCATGCATCTATTTCTGTTTCACACTGAAGTTTTTTTTTTAGTTATTTTTTATTATCTGTTTTTCCTTTACACTTAAGACAACGCTCATGCTTGATCCTATCTCACCAGCCTCTTACTCATCCTGTATAGAAGGCTCCCCTTTCTACCATAACCCTCACTTTATTGTTCCTTTACACCCATCTCCCCCCTACCTCCTCCCCTTTTCTTTTTTTCCTTTCTTTTTTTTCCCCCCTGTGCTTCTCTCTCTCTGCTACCTAACAAGGTGCATTACACATTTAAGACAACCCTGCATAACCAAACCCATACCACCAGCTCCAAGTGACCCACATTTAACTAGCTTAACCAGAACCAGGTCACGGAAATCAAAGCACCATACTGTAAACATTTGACATAAAACAGTAAATTATTCAAAGAAATACAGTAGGTAAGTTATGTGATATAATGATGTACTAGCAAATATGAATTTTAAATAGGCCAACCCTGTCCTATCGCTACAAAATATATGGTGAACCTGTATAGCAAGAGAGTAATGGTGCATCAGCCAGGTCAGTCTGAGTATGGAAGGTAAGTTCCAGCACTGAACCCTCAAAGACCCATGTGTGACAATCACGGCGTCAGACCCCTGCCCTTCTCACCAAACTCGTGACCGAAGGACTAGTCAATCTAAAACCGCGATGTCACGTGCATAACAATGCCACGCCCAGCTGCGCCCTGAACACAGATTTTCCAGCTAATGGACCACAGTCTGTGTACCGGCAGCCTGGAAGCGATTGTTACTGGGTCAGGTTAATTTCGCAATTAACCCTTCACACTGCCACCACCTCTTTTTTGTACAGAGAAAGAGGAAACTTGGCAATATCAGCAATGACACCATGATGGTTGAAATAATCGTCTGTGTACCACTGTCACTGCAAACAGGTTATACAGAGGGTTAAACACACATAGTAGTGCTCTTCAGCGACAGGAATTCGTAAGTTGCATTAAAGAACTTTAGAAACAGTTCAACACTTTCAGAAAGAAAGATTTATTACTAAAAGGTCAAAAGGGCGCAATAAATATATTTACAGAAACAGATGTAGTCAATATATATATATATATAAAAATATACAGAGAACAACAGCACAGCAAAGAGATAACAGAAAGGAGTTTAAAGGGTTAAAGTACTTGCCAGTCAGCCTTAGTTTTAAGCAGCTTCAAGTTTCATGACCAAAAGGATGCTGTGATCTCCCACTGCTAGTTTCGATGTTAAGGCAGGGAGATCTTCTTCTCTCCCACACTCCAAGCATAACAGCCTTTTTATAGGATCTCAGCAGGGTGTCTCCTTACAATCAGAGAACCAATTGCCTTATTTGGGAAGGGGTGTTGGGTGAAGACCTAAGTTATAACCAGAAACTCTCCTAGCTTATATTTTGGCCCATAACTTTTCCTAGGTACATGTAACATTTCACCCATGGGTAGATTAACATGTAGAATTGTCTGCTGAAGATTTACATATGAAATATAACATACCTGCTGGGATGATTAGGAGATTTAATTTTCTGCTCTCCACTTGATCTCAACTAGGGAAGGTAATATATCAAACGATTTGTCTCAACGTGACCAATCTGAAGATATGCCTGTGTTTTGTGTAAGTCCTTCATATTCCAAGATATGAAATCATAGGGGAAAAATGGATTTTGAATGTGGTGTCTAGTTTATTACTTCTCTGGAATGTCTTTGAACTCAGTGAAGGGCTTGGTTTACGCTTTTTACGATATCCCAGATTGCACAGTTTCTTAGACAGAGAGGCACCCAGCTAGTGAGGTTTCATAGCCAGGATGCCCTCCCACTGAGTTTGGTGCCTGTGATCTCTGCAAACCCACACTGACCACATTTTACTCAACAGAGAGGGAGGGGGGATGAGCAAAGAGGGGGAGAGAGATCTACAAGATGGAGGGTTGGAGCAAAATGGTTGAAGCTGTCCATCTCTGTGGGTACGATTGCTACAGCAGCCAGGTCAGTCTGAGTATGGAAGGTAAGTGCCAGCACTGAACCCTCAAAGACCCATGTACACCTACTCACAGTGATTGCTTGTATAAAAAAAATTGAACTGTGGCTCTGCAGTGCCGTTTTAACAGAGCATGATTGCTGATGTGGTTAAGGTATAACATGAAACAGAGCAGATGAGCTTTTTACATTATAGTCCATAACTAAGGCTTCACAGATACATTTTTTCAACTTGAAGAGCATTAGGGAATACCACCAGGTATCCAGTGATTTTTTTGCCCCCTTTATGAGTGAACATTTCCCACACCTCCTTCTCACAGGAGAGAACAGGTCTTTAAACTGTCCTTGTACTCAGACAGATAATGATTTAGTTAAGCAGCAAAAATTAGAAGAACAAAGTAAGGCCTCATATTTAGATAGGGTTGGCCTTGGTATGGTAGGCGCTAGTAGGTGTTAGTATTATTGTTGGCAAGGCCAGATAGTCACAGGGTTGTGAGCGTTAGCTTTTGAGCCATTGCTGCCTTGGGTGTTTGTGCTGTGCTGTGTGTCCAAGGATTAAGGTCTCTTAGGCCAAGATTTTTAGAATTAGAATAGGCAAATCAATTGTTTGCAGCCATGTCATTAAAAACTACCCAAAAATTTCACTGAAAAAAATGGTACCATAACTTGCCTGTTCCTGTAACATCAGCAAAAGGTTTCTATCCTTTTATGATGTTTTGCTTCCCTTTCAGCTATTCTTATGCATCTAATATAGGTCACACCAAAAAAATAACAATACATATTACAATGCAGCCTTTTACAAGCTGTTAACAAACATCATTAATAATGTGACAACAATGAGGTTTTATGCTGTATGTACATTATACTAATACAATACAACCAGTGAATGCAGTACTTAAAAACAAGCTACAATAAAGGGCTAAAGTCGGTGATGTAATGTGAAAAAAACAGAAGTTTTTGAATTCTCTATCTGCAATTACTTACAGTCTATATATTTAGCTGACACTCATCTGGCCACCATAGCTAAACAACGCCCAACATGTGCATGACTAGCATTGGACACTGTGGCCTTGACATCTTACCCCAGTTCTTCAGGCTATGGCCACCAAACATTTTTTTATTCCATTTTAATGTTTCAGTGCTGCTTTACCACTACCACCTGTGATGCAGCCCCCAGCTTCTGTCTGCTCATTAGACCTAAGATAAAGATCCTTCTCAACTCTAATGTGTCATATGACACAGCCTTAAGGACACCATCCCCTCTTTCTGCACTGCCATTATATGTGAGATTTGGTGACTGGAATTCAGAGAGGGGGGGGGGAAATCTGTACTGGAGAATTTTTGGTTGGGGGATGAGGGGGTTTAGCTTCAGGGGAGAGGGAAGATTTTTGGTTCGTATGGGTAAAGAGAGGGCAGATTTATACTTGCATCAGTAACCCTGACCCCTGCATTCTGTACTCTGAGCAGTGTGTTACTTACTCCTGACCCCTGCATCTGGACATTATGTACTTCTGGCCACAATGCTCTGTGCATTGCTACTCCTACATCCTACACTCTGACCCCAGCACTCTGTGTATTAGATACTGCTGACTGCTGCACTCTGAGCACTATGTACTGCTAACCTCTGTATTCTCTTTCTTGCACACTGCTGTTTCCTGCACTCTGTGCATTAAAGATTCCTGAGCCTTCATTTTGTGCACTACTCAGTCCTGACCCCCACACTCTGTATGTTATATACTCCTGATCATGAACTCTATACACTGGGCTATATATGACGTGCATAAGTGAGGCAGTTTACTTGCTGTGGATATTGCTAATGGTTACACATTGTCTTTTCAAATAACAAGTTGGCAATAAAACATTTTCTCCCTCGGTACATTTTTCACATTTTGCTATTAAAAAAAATTGTGTTAGTTGTCAACCCTGAGGCTAGGTTCATAATAAGTACGGATTGCATAATTTTGCCCTGATCTTCATATTTATTACAAAGAAAAAAACACGTAATGCTTAAAGGCAACCATAGCTTACAACTAATTAAATAATGCTTGTCTGTAAAAGAAAACCAGCTGACAGCACAGAGTAATGTTTATACACTGTGTAGTCTTGGGCTTTTTTAGTTATATAAACTAAATAGGAGTTAAATTGGAATTGAAATAATTCCTATCATGGGAGGATCATAGTTCAACATTCTTTTAGAATCTCACCCTTCCTGAGTTCACTGGGAACAACTATGTTTTTATTGGAGTTTCTGTCGGTATTCATTTGCATACTACTTTCTATGAAGTTTGTTCATCACCTGTATTCTCTTAAAGAAGAATTCCAGGTATGGATATTTTCTACATAGTGACATTGGTCCAGCTTGCATATACTAACTGATACCTCTGAAAGCTGGAAATCACTAAAGTAGACACCACTAATCCAGTGATCTCCACTTATTTCTGAATCCCTCTCTGAGTGGCTGTCCTGCTGCATTCAGAACACAGGAAGTCACCCATTTGGCACGGTGCCATTCAGAGAATGTTTTGCATTTTCTGAATGAATGTAAAGTGTTGTCTGATTGGAGAAGGTGGAGAGGCAGGGCGATGATGTCACACTCTCCTCTTTGTCCAATCAGAGAACACTTTGCATTCATTCAGCAAAGCATTCTCTGAATGGCACCCGTGTCGAGCAGCCGATCTCCTCTGTTCAGAGTGCAGCAGGGCAGCCACTCAGCAGGAACCCAGAAGCAAGTGGAGCTCACTGGCAATGCAGAGCAGTGTCTACTTCATTGATTTCCAACTTTGGTCAGGTATGGTATATGTATAATTACATTGGTCCAAGCTGGACCAAATGTATCTATGTATACAATATCCATACCTGGAAATCTTTAAATAAACGTTAATTGAACATTAGAAAAGTACATGTTAACTATAAATGGCTAAAATCAGACACTACAACATATCTTTGAATATCTCTAGCCCCCTATGCATCTCAAGGCAGAACTTCCACAGAGAAAAATGTTCCCATGCATATCCAAGAAGTCTTTAAAACGTAACATATGTAAATTTCAATTTTAAGTAAAGCTTTGATAAATCCTTAGCAACCTGCAAAGAGGAATGATGCCTTATCATGCTTTAGCAACCTGCAAAGAGGAATGATGGTGTGCTATGAGAGGTACATGCCAGAATCCTAACCTGAAGTCAGAGCCAAAATGTGTAGACAAATCACATCTGGATTTAGGAGCTCCAGGGGTGCATAGTAGAAGAACTCACGATGACAGAATGTACATGTAAGCATTTCTGTGCCAATTTTTGTGAGTCACGCAAGTAGAGAATATTCTTTTTAGAAGACAGATTAACTTTAAATTATGCTAGTATGCAATAAGTTCCAAGATGAGCAATAGACTGGAAAGTCATACACGAAAAGAGGAAATTATCACACTTCTGCTACTTTGCCATAACAGCTCTACAAGTCTTAGGAAGCAATGCTATCTGAGGTTTTGCATTTGTAACCCTTAGAAATATTTATTATTTATTCAGGTATGTTAATTCTTTTTATCATTCTACCTCAACAATACTAATAATGTGACAATTGTGCATTGGACAAAAAGGATAATCTGTATAGAAAAATCTGAATAGGTTCAAAACTTTGGTCTGTTCATCGATTTGTTTTGTGCAGATTCATAAAGTGGAGATAAGCTGCTGCAGCCATTATAGCTGATCACACATGTTAGCTTTTAATTATACAATAATTAATAAAGTGACTTTTATATATGTTACCTAATCAATTAATTTTTGCACTGCTTTACCAAGTTCAAAGAGCGAAGCATATGTTGTCAAGTTTATTGCCATTCACAAATCGCACAGTGCTAGTAAGGTAGATTAGAATCTTTTTTATTCCATTCATGCAGTTACTTCACAGTTACGGAAGCATTATTCTAAGAATTTGAAATGAGAACCAATTATAAAATTCTGCTTTGGTATATAATATATAGGAAAGAGCCTTTTATTGTAACATAAGCCTATGCATCATTTTTAGTGTACTGGAACTGTGAAATGCCAGTTTTAGGTTTGGGACTCTACTTAGAATGCTACCTTGCCATGTTTTCAAATGATTAAACATATCTAAACTACAGTACTTGCAGTTTCCTATTTTTAGTAGGCATGTATGTCTAAAAATATATTTTGTATTAAAAATAAAAAAACGGAAAGAGTCTTTTATTGTAACATAAGCCTGTGCACAATTTTTAGTGTCCTGGAACTGTGAAATGCCAGTTTTAGGTTTGGGGCTCTATTTAGAATGCTACCTTGCCATGTTTTCAAAAGGCTAAATATATCTAAACTACAGTACTTGTAGTTTTCTATTTTTAGTAGGTATTTACGTCTAATGATATATTTTATATTAAAAATACAAAAATGCATTGAACAAAACAAAGCAATAAGTTATGCAATCATTTAATTATTAAAATATTTCTAGACAAATTGAACTAGATGCCTACCTGGGGTAGCGGACTGGCAGGCTTGGTGAGGATTCCTCCCACATATACAACATTTGGAAGTGTAGGTCTTGGGAATTCCAGAGCAATATCAGTACAAAGCATCCACAGAGAGCTTCCCTGGACCAATTCATACATGGATTTTGAAGACAAAACATTATATTTCCTCATTATCCTTTCATATTTTGGTAAGACTAGGAAATTTACTCCAAATCGAGAGACAAGATAAACAACTGTATTCCTAATTCTATCCAGCAGGTCCATACGGTCTGTGAGAAGAGAGTTAAATTCTGGAACATATGATAATGGTGCTGGAGCACCAACTTCAGCTGGGTACCAAAGTCCAGTAGAAAAAACTGCATACTTCACCTCCAGAATATTGGCTATGACAAATCCACACATCTCATTGGGATCCACAAGTACCAAGTCATACTTTTCCTTCTTCAGATGTTCCATTAGTTCCTTGTTACCCACCATTATATCACAGTTCTTGGAGTAATGATCAAGAATGTCAAACAGTTCTAATGCTGTAAATCTCCCAGAGAATATATTCTTCATTTTTGACTGTAAAAATTCATCTGATGTGGTGCTGTTAAAAATCCCTAGGTATCGCTGAATTTGGTAATGACTTGATGGTGGAATGTCTCTTCCTTCAGAAACAAGAAACTCAGTTTGATGACCCTTGTCTTTTAAAGCAGTGGCCATAGTTTTAAATATATATAAATGGCTTTCAAACATAATTGGCGGGACTACAAGAATTTTGGCAGACATTGTTAATCCAAGAGTGACCCACAAGAAGATGATAGATATATAGGACCTCATGGCTGTGGTTAGAAAAAAAAATAAATGTGAGATAATGATAAAGTTTTGCAATAATTTTTACCAATATTTTTAATTCATGATAAACTACAACAACATATGTTACTTAATTTGTTGATTTTGTACTACACAAAACTTGCAGGATTCTTTTTGTGGAAATTTTGTGGAAATTGCAATAAGAAAATGAACAGTGTAGTAACCCACAGCATCTTGTTTAGCATTAAAAAAAAATCAAAGTTTATGTTACCTTAAATATTTTTTTCTATATCTGTGTTCACATGCAGTAGGTGTATTTTAGAAATCATAGTCTCTATAATTTTCATGTGCTTCTTCCATCTGAAGTGCCTGGTTGATTCTGCAAGTCACCTTTCTTCCTTGTTCTAAACTGACCACACAAAGGACAGAAGCTGATCTGCACTTGCCTGGTAATTTTTTCATCCACACACAGCATGCCTGTATTCAGTAGTTTGTTCAGCCATTACACCTCCCTCCCAGTCACAGCCTACTTCTTTAAAGCGGAGTTCCACCCAAAAGGGGAAGTTCCGCTTTAAAGATTGGGCCCCCGCTCCCCATTAAGGATTGGCTCCTTTGGGGAGCGGGTACCTGAAATTGACAGGTACCCACTCCCACTTCCACTGCAATTGCCTAGGCGATCGGAAGCGGAAGTTGTCCTCCTACCCTCCCTCCCCGTAGTCTTCTGGAACACGTGACAGGTCCCAGAAGACTATGGGGCCATTCAGGAAGTGCAGCGCCACTCGCGCATGCGCAATGGGCACTCAGCTGTGATGCCACAAGCTGTCACAGCAGGGTGCCCACACTGGGTGCCTGGAATACAGGATGGCCGGTGAAACAGGCTGCAGCGGGGGCACTGCGGGATCGTGGGACAGGTGAGCGGCTGTTTTTTTAAAAGTCAGCAGCTACAGTTTTTGTAGCTGCTGGCTTTTATTTTTTTACAGCGTGAGTGGAACTCCACTTTAACATGCTCCCTGTTCAAGCACAGGCTACATGCTGCCCCAGGCTGATCAGACTATAAAATACAAGCATACTGCCTGTCTGCACAGTGTCCTGTAGCCCCCACTATCAGGAAGAAAAGATGCATGGTCACATGACAGAACTTTTTTACTTTGAAAAAACCTAAAAAAAGACCATTTCTAAAACTAAGAAAAAACTGTTCTGGTACCTGCATTGTTGTATTAGAAAGTGTAACATAATGGGGTTTATTTACTGAAGTTGGTTCACTCAGAAACTCATGCAGCTCTGCATAGAAACCAATCAGCTTACAGGTTTAATTGCTAAAGCTTAATTGAACAAGGTGAGGTTACAAGCTGATTGGCTACCATACACAACTGCATTAGATTCTGTGTGCACCAGCTTTAGTAAATAAACCCCAGTATGTTCTATTTTAATACTGAAATCTGCAATTTTTTTGGAGTCACAGTTTTCCCATTCCCATTGCTCTTTGCACTTGTTGAATGAGCCAGTTATTTAAAAAAAGGTATTTTGTCTGAAATGACCTACTTAGACTACATGCATTACCTAAAGCCACTGATAAAAGCTATATTTGGCATACATATGCTATTATAAAATAAACACAATATATTTAAAAAGATGTAGATCAGACGACAATTCACCTACATGAAAAAGGAATTCAATAAGAACTTTTATTTTCTAAACTAATAAAAGAATTCCAGATTTTGATAGCCATACTCACATAAGTATTACTACATTATGCCATATTAAAACTGATCATATGAAATGTTTGATGTCTGAGAGAAGTCTGACAATTGAAGCAAACTTATCTCAAGATACCTTTCATATTGTTGTCTGAAAACTGACAAAAACGAATTCCCTCAAATTGGGCCTAAAAGCTAAAATAATCATTCTAAATCAATGTACGTTTTTATGTTTTCTGAAGGATCTAAACACATATGTTGATATAGAACAGATAGCCAGTCTACTTCAACTAAATGGTGAAAACCCATATAGTCAATATAAGTAAAAGATATAAATTTTGATATCTCTTAACACAAATCTTAATAAGCTATATGCAGGGGCGTATCTACTGCAAGGCAAACAAGGCCTTTGCCTTGGGTGTCATTTTACAGGAAGGTGGCACCCTGCCGACAGGCAGAAGGGACACATGTGAGTGTGTGCAGCAGGGTCACCATCAGGGGGGGACAACCGATACACAAGTAGGGGGGCCTGGCGCCTCCCCTCTCTTTGCTGAAGCTGGCGCTGGAGATCCTGGTTGAGATAGGACACAGGCTCAGCTACTGCTCCTGGCACCAGATCCTGACATCATCTGGAGGAGTCGCTGCTGGACAAGTGAAAGCTTGGAGAACTGTTGCTTCCCACGGTGTGTGAGAGCACACAGTAAGTGACACTCCCCATTCCTGTCACGCTGCCCCCCATCACACTGCTCCCCTCCTGTCCTGCTCTCCCCCACCTGACCTGATGCCCCCGTCCCACTGCCCCCCACCTGTCCCACTGTCCCTCTCTTGTACTGCTGAGCCCACCTTTTCCACTGCCCCCCACCTGTCCTGCTGCCCCCCATCTGTCTTGCTGCCCTCCATCTGTCCGACTGCCCTCCCTACTGTCCCATTTCCCCCACCTTTCCTGCTAATCCCCTCCTGTCCTGATGACCCCTCCTGTCCTGTGCCCCCCTCGTCATGCTGGCCTCCTCCTGTCACACTGTTCCCCTCCTCTCCCCCTGCCCCCATCTGTCATAGGAGGAGATGGGACTGAAGGAGAAAGAGGACATGGAATTTAGGAGATGGGACTGGAGGAGAAGGAGGACATGGGATGGAGGATATGGGACTGGAGGAGGAAATGGGATGGAGGAGATGGGACTGAAGGAGGATAAGGAATGGAGGAGAGGGGGTGCAGAAGGAGGAGGGCATGGGATGGAGGAGATGGGACTGGAGGAGGAAGAGAACATGGTTGGAGGAGGAGGAAGACATGGGATGCCAGAGATGAGACTGGACAAGGAGGACATGAGATGGTGGACATGGGATGGAAAAGGAAGAGATCATGGGATGGGCCTTTGTGGGATGGCCAGTGGGCAGATTCAGTGGGATAGCCAGTGGGCAGGCCCTGGGGAATGTTGGTGGTCAGGCCCGGTCCCCAGACTTCTGAAGAGGTGGAGCTCAAACAGAAAGAGGTGGGGTCTAAAGAAGAAGGGGTGTGTCTTAAACAGGAAGGGGTGGGGCACATTTAGATAAGGGCGCCCGATTTTAGTCTTGCCTAGGGCAGCACAAAACCAAAATACACCACTAGCTATATGTATTTACATACTGAGTTCATTTTTACTACCTAATATTGACTAAAGGATATGAGTGATATATTTGTTACATGGCCATTTAAATTTTACCTAAACTCTGCTAAGACATGGAGGGTTGTTAATTAAAAGGATAAATTATTTTCCTTTTATAAATATATATAAAACCACACAGTGTGTTCTGTTAAAGCCAGCATGTGATTTCTACAGCTTAAATATCCAAAAACTATGGGCAGTTTGGGAAGAATGATACTAACTCCTATAGTGTACAAGCCAAGACACACTAGGGACGTTGTCCTTTGCAACAACTCTCTAGCAACTGGTTTGATAAGAGAGCCTTTACCTGCCCCTAAGGGCTAAACCATGGAAGTGTTGTTCTGTCAGTGCTTCTTTGTTTTCAGCAGGCTTTTACAGCATTTTGGCCAGTGACAGGTCAATGCAGTATTAGTATATGAGTGTGTCTTTAACAATCCTATCACTGGCTAGTTGCTGCCAGTGATAGGATCGATAATATAAAATGGCCTTAAACTGTCATTCTCATACTAGAACTTACTATAATCCATATGGGTTAAAAGTGTATTATTATATGGGATTTATATAGTGCCAACAGTTTGAGCAGCGTTTTATATACATTATATAGGGAAACAGTACAGATACAATAAAATACAATATTCAAATAAGAGATTAAAATCTAATATACACAGTATGTATATTGCATTTTGTGTGCATTTTAGCAAACATATAATACATAGCAAATACGATTTATGTAACAAATGATAAAATGTTATAACTGAAACTAGCATAATGATGCCACTGGTGTCAAGTCTTGTGCTGGCAATGTAGCTGACTCTAGAATGCAGTTTGGTATGTGGGATAAATATTTGCTGGCTTTGTTTAAATTCCACTGCCTCCACTCTTTG
This sequence comes from Staurois parvus, assembly GCF_062004578.1. Classification (NCBI taxonomy): domain Eukaryota; kingdom Metazoa; phylum Chordata; class Amphibia; order Anura; family Ranidae; genus Staurois; species Staurois parvus. Next base: position 4,677,123 of record NW_028318368.1, read on the forward strand.
TCTATTTGCTTAAACCACCGAAGTCTGGCATACTAAATATTTCAATCTAGGAATTTTTCATATTGAGATTAATGCATAGTGGCTCAATGTACAAAACATTAACCCCTTCTGCAATGGCAGTTTACAAAAAGGCTAACACTTAAGGTATATTTAATTTACTTGGGGGTTATAAAACCTACAGAGTAATGCCTTGTACAAACGATCATCTGAATATCTGATCCTTAGTATGCAGCTTTCAAGAGCCAAATATGACAGTTCATACAAAATTATCTGAAGGGACAAGCACGAAAAGTTTTCTCATACGATAACAGAATGATCTGTTTAATCAGTACAGTATTAGTCTGTAAAAAATCGAGTGACCAAGACATGCTGAGAAATGAAAAAATACAATACAATACAATACATTACATACACATTATTGTAGGAGTTGTATTCTGTCTTACGAGACTTTTGGTAACTCTTGTAACCTATTCCTTTTCAATATCAGACTAACATGCAAAAAAAAAAAAGAAAGGACGATCATACATCCGATATTCTCATCGTGTGTATGAGGCTTAACCCTTTTTTTTTACAGCTGTGATCTGTGTTGCAATCTATTTGTAATCTAATATTTAGATTCACTTATCTAGGATCCTCATAAAATAAGTTGCACATAGCCTTCATACTGTCTTTGCATTACCTTAGTGTTTTTGGAGTTGTGAGGAAGGGGAAGGTAGGAGGGATTTGTTGGATCAGGTCAGGTATTAAGTGCTGGTATCAGTAAGAAGGGGGAAAACAATTTAGAAGGTTTTAAATGAACAAACTGATGGATCATAATATACATCCTCAATTTGGCTGGTAGATCGACCCTTTACTTTCTACAAGTTACCAACAGAGATGAGCTTCTTTAAACTGCTCAAGGACAATTTTTTATTCAATTGAATCAGCTTTTCAGTACTAAAAGACATATGGGTTTGTATTAAAATAAAATGTAATGCTTATAGCCCTCCTGCAGTGAAGATATAGGCCAGGCATGTTGTACCAGAATGATTAGGAAGAGAAAAATGTTTACAAAGTTTAAAAAGATTGTAGATTGAATGATCAGGTTCAGTTTACTTGACACACACTCGTCATCTTGATCAGTAAAAGTTTTTTCACAATGGGCTTTTAGGGGCTATTTTCTAGTGGAAAGGCAAATAAAAATAGTCTCGCTCTGGCACACATTCCGCTTTTATTAACCTTAATACACAAATACAATTGAATAAATATGTTGGAATAAATGTAGTTCACTAGATCATACAGTTCATATATTCTAGTAGAGTTTGTAACCATGAATTTATGAAATTCTGCAAGGAATTCACCAGAAACTGTGATGCCCAAAGTAGTCAAAATTTGATTAACCTGAACTTCTAAAAAAATTGGCTTATTATACAAAAAAAATCTTCATTTTGCACAGATGGCAAAATATTCTCAAAAACACAACACCCTAATCTTTCAAAGACTAATGAAACATTTCATTGTCAATAATACTATAAACATAGTCCATTCTTTAGCAAGAGAAAACTTGCAGCCTGTGACAATCTTGTACAGGCAGTCCCTGATTTACAAACATCTGACATACTTAGGAACAGAGGCAGCGTGGTCCCGGAGGCAGCATGGTCATGCTGGTCCCAGAAACCACCGGACGGCCATTTTGCCACTTACTGCACTTGTCAGCAATCCCACATCACTCCATTGCCAATTAACCCTTCCCTTTACTTAGCAATACTTAAAACAAATTTTTTTGGCTGAAGTTAAAAATGTACCTGTTTCAACTTACATACAAATTCAACGTAAGAACAAACCTACAGAAACTATCTTGTTTGTAGCCCGGGTACTGCCTGTACAGTAAACTGAACAAAAATCCATCCCACACCATACTGTTAAATGCTTTCAGGAGGGTGAACAGCCAACAGTGATGCCATGAAACAAAAATGGCCAGCACACCTAGTTGTAAAGACCCCAAATGTATACTGAAGTCTTAATTTCAATAACAGCATATTTAGAACAAAGAAAACATCAAACCCACAATCATTTCAGAGACACTATGGGGGAGATTTACTAAAATTGGAGAGTGAAAAATCTGGAGCAACTTCTGGAAACCAATCATCTTTCAGGTTTTATTGTAAAAGCTTAATTGAATAAGCTGAAGTTGGAAGCTGCTACCATGCACAGCAGCAACAAATTCTGAGTGCTCCAGTTTTTAGTAAATCTCCCCCTATGGTTGCCTGGGAAAGTGTCTCTGAAACATTAGTATTTTTAGTGTTTTTTTGGGGTTCTAATCATGTACAGTAGACTTGCAATTCATCTAGGAAAACTGCCTCTTGGATGTTGTGGGACCTGACCTCCAATTCAGGTCACGTGGTGTCAGGGGCGGACTGACAACTCATGGAGCCCCCGGGCAATAGGGGATCATGGGGCCCCTGTGTCCTTGCCCAAACTCAAAAAAGCCTATGAAAAAGGTACCAGGGGCATCTCATGGGGCCCCCTACTGACCCCGAGCCCTCGGCAGTGCCCGAGTTTCCAAATGGTCAGTCCGCCTCTGCGTGGTGTCTCAGTCAGCTGCCAAACCTTGAGGGGGAGTCCCTACTTCCAATTCAAAGCAAGCTATCCTGCACATGCTCCCACTACTGCACCATCATAAGACTTGCTTAGCTATACCATTCTGTTTTTGAGAGGAGTAGTAACATACCATGCATAACTGTTTTTAGTCTTCCACTTGCATATCATAACTTTTAACAATTATGCTAGAGGTTAGAAATAGGAGATACATTGATTTCTGTTTTAATCCTTCAAGGACATGGAGCTGTACCTGCAACCTCGCTTGTACAGAGCTAGCTTTTAAAGTGGTACTAAACCCAGGACCCTGCATTCACTATATCTGGTCTCACAGTACACACAACATGGAAATACAATTACTTTAGTAAATATAAACTGCTAAACGCCTTTTCTCATCAGCAGTTAGAGCAGTCTTGTAACTTCTATCAATGTAAAGCTTGTAGGAAGAGTTTTCATTTTGCTGTAGGAGGATGCAGAACCCCTGACCTCTGTCTGGACAGTGCTGATTGGCCCTGTGCTGATCACATGCACTCTCCCAAGAAAAAACATACCTCTCTAGCCATACACACCAAACTGAGCATGTGCAGAGTGACTCCACATGATATGTCTTATCAGGAGATAAGAAGGGGACACTGGAAGAAGAGGAGGCTCAGAGAAGACAGGATCAAACATCCTTTTTACACAATGCAGAGAATTAACCCCTTAGGTTCCACAGTGAGTATAACAAGCATGCTTTGCTGCGTAAAACAGACTGGTTTTACTGTTGTGGGTTTAGTAACACTTTAAGGTAAGAGTAACTTGAAGAGACTCAGAATTACTATGACAAATCAAAAACATGGTGGCCAGAAAAAAAAGAGGAGCCACAGCAAGCAGTGGAGAGATGCATGCATCCAGTGGAAGTGTTGGATGCTGAAGATCTTAGCAGCAATGTAACTAAAAGAAACTGAAATTTCATTGAATGGATGACATAAAGGTAAGTATAATATATGTATTTTAAAATGCTGTATTTGCCTAAATTAATGATAAAATCCCTTTAAAACTATACGTCTGATAAATAAAAAACAATAAAATGTATTAATTTAAAAAACTCACATGTATTTTACATGGAGGGCAGCAGATCCTTACACATAAAACTAGCATAACTACCTGATATCAGTCTCCTTTTATGCACAGTAGCACTTACACTAGAAGAGGGAAGGCCAGTATTCTAACTCTCCTTGAATAGCTTGAACATGCTTAAAAGAAGAGAGCTTCAGATACCCATACATATATTTTGAGATAAAAAAAAAAAAAAACTAAAAAAAAAAAAGTAATATGTGTTTGTATTGTGGAATGAAACTGGAGCAACTGATCAAAACCCATGCTGACAAGAGAATATGGAAATTATTAATTGGTTTTATCTGTTTTTTTGAGGGGGGGGGGTGCATAATGTACATTTCAATATTCCTTTCAGTATGCTACAATTATTCTTATTCGTAACAATAAATACTTTGGGGTTCAAAGCAGAAGTCTTTTGAATAATACTGTTTTGTATTTTAGATTGATGATTAAGAAAAACCTCCCAACCACATAGTTATAGACCTGACAGATGTACTAACCCTTTCCTATTGAAATCCTTTTCCTATCGAAACTACAAAAAAAGTTTGGGGTAAACTTCTATTTTAAAGGCTGCACTCACAACCCTGTCATGAAATTCTGGAGTAATGTCACTGGAACGTGTACAAATTCATAATTGGAACTGTATGCAGCTAATGAAACATTTACACTATTCAGCAATATTCAAATAAAAAGCTTATGTTTAATAAAGCATACTAACAATATGCAAGCAGTACACTATAACTGCTCATTCCTGTACAGGAAAATATAGAGGAAGCATTATTAATTTACAGGTATTGGGATTTTTTTAGCAAAGACATGTAGCAGAATACATTTTGGGCTAAGTTTATGAAGAAATTTGATTTTTAAAAATTTTTTGCTGGATATGTTTAATAGCAAAAGTAAAAAAAAATATATTTTTTTTTTCAAAATTGTCAGACTTTTTTTTTTATAGTGCAAAAAATTAAAAATGCAGAGGCGATAAAATACCACCAAAAGAAAGCTCTATTTGTGGGAGACAAAAGGACATAAATTTCATTTGGGTGCAGCGTTGCATGACCGTGCAATTGTCAGTTAAAGTAAATCAGAGCTGTATCGCAAAAATGGCCTGGTCAGAAAGGGGGGTAAATCCTCTGAAGGGCAACACACTCCTACAAAATCAACAAAGTCAACAGACTGTCCTTGCACAGGTTACATCCCAGTAAATTATAGAATCTGGGATCATTCACACAAGAATGGTTTCCTCACCATGTTGAAGCATGTTCAGGGATCCAAGATAAGTCTTTTTTTTTGTGCTGTTATTTTTTTTTTTGTGTAGCACCTTCCTAGCAAAGGTGGCTAGGCAAAATTAGCTTTTGGCTCCTTTGTAATTAAGGGATCAGTAATTGTTTAGTCTGACCTGTTCAGGGTTTCACAGGCTTGGAGTTTGATTGCTTCCCGCCTTTGAAAGAAGCTTGCAGAACTTCGTGGGGAAATTAAAATTTGCCAGCCTGAATATTTATCATGTTCCAGCTGATGCCTGAAGGGGAAGTTTTTATAATGGGGGTAATGTGTAGATAAATGATCTGAGACCCTGGAGAGCAGGGTTCCTTCTCCTTAGGAAGGCTCCAGAGGTGCAGGGGTTGTTGTTTCCTGGATGCCAATGCACTGAACAACTGCTCAAGGAGGCTTCATAGTTGCTTAGATCAAAGGTTGACTGCAGAATCACACCGCAAGGAATCTGGTCTGAGAGAAGCCAAATCACTTACTGGGTTGTGCTAGGCAGGGCTGCTGATAAGGGGGTACCCCGGCCCTCCTGTAGGGGGCCCGACCCTATCAGCTGCAGAGGGGGGCCTGGGCAGCTGACAAGCCCATCTGTAACTGCTAAATTTATTCACCACTGGGTTTTTACTTTTTTGCTATATGAAGCGTGTCCAGAATAAAATGAGATGGATGTTCCTAAGCTTGAGAAGAGCTCTGTGAAATGAGAAGCAAGCTGGCCAAGGTTGCTTGGGGTGGGGTGCCAGCTATATGTTAGAACACTGACCAGTTGCATTCCAGCCCTGTCAGAGTCGAGACATTCTTTTTTGTGACACCCTCATATTAAGAAAAATGCAAGCGAGTTTGGAACAGCAGTGCATGATAACATTTTGTGTAAAACTGGGTAAAAGTGCATCAGAAACTTTGGAAATGGTGAGGAAAGCTTACAGAGACGCTGTGCTATTATCTGCACAAGTGTACCGATAGCACAAGGCCTTCAAGAAAAGACAAGGTGTTGAAGACAAACAATGATCAGGACACCCCTCTTAGTCAAAAGCAGAACAGAATGTGGATGCAGTGAGGTCTGTTCTTAACTCTGACCGATTGCTCACTATCAGAATGATTGCAGAGGAAAAAGGCATTACCAAGTCAACTGTTCATGAAATCATGCCTCAGGATATGAACATGAGAAAAGTGTGTGTAAAACGTGTTCCAAAGAACTTGTCACCTGGTCAGAAGGAACACCACCAACTCTATTGCCAATACCTACTGGCCCGTTTGGAAAGAGAGCCTGATTTTTTGAGTCAAGTGATCATGGGAGAGGAATCCTGGGTGTCTGAGTATGATCCCGAGATGAAGAAACAAAGTTCAGAATGGCACACACCCATATCACCTCGATCCATGAAAGCTCAAATAAGCAAATAAAAAATCAAATCCATGGTCAATGTTTTTTTTTATTCACATGGAATTGTCCATAAGGAATTTGTAACTACTGATCATAAAGATTTTACCTGGAAGTTCTTGGTAGCTTGAGACAAAGAGTTTTTCGTGTGTGTACTGAGATTGACGCAACCTGGATCACAGCAACGCACTGAGTCACAGTGCTTTGACTGTCAGAGAATTTTTGGCTGAAAAACACTGCACGATGCTTCCCCATCAACCCAACATCCCTAACTTGGCTCCTTGGAACTTTTTCATATTCCCAAAGAAGAAGAAGGGTTGGAAAGGACACCATTTTGGTAGTGTGGATAAGGTCCAAAGAGCAACTACCAGGCTCTGAATGCTGTCCCACTTAAAGACTTACAGGGATGCTATAAAGAATGGAAAAATCACTGAGAGCGTTGTGTACACTCACAAGGTGCATACTTTGAAGGAGACAATGTTCAATTGTAATATTTTTCAATAAAATAATTTTTAAATTATTCTCATTACTTTCTGGACACACCTCGTATAAATGAAAAAATACACTAATAGGGCTGCATTGGCGAGGCTGAACTGCTGTGTCTGATCAGTGCAGTGATGAGGTGGCACTGCCATGGCTGATCAGGACACTGATGAGGCTGCATTATCATGGCTAATCGGGGCACTAATGAGGCTGCACTGGTGTGGCTGATCAGGACACTAATGAGGCTGCATTGGCATGGCTGCACTGGCATGGCTAAACAGGGATCTAAGGAGGCTGCACTGGCATGGCTGATTAGGACACTGATGGGGCTGCATTGGCATGGCTGCACTGGCGTGGCTAAACAGGGATCGAAGGAGGCTGCACTGGCATGGCTGATTAGGACACTGATGAGGCTGCATTGGCATGGCTGATCAGGACATTGACATGGCTTCATTGGCATGGCTGCACTGGCATGGCTGATCAGGGCACTAATGAGGCTGCACTGGAATTGCTGCATTGGCGTGGCTGATCAGGGCTCTGATGTGGCTGCACTGGTGTGGATGCCTGGATTGGCAGTTCAGGGCTCTGATGGGTCTGCAATGGTGTGGATGCCTGGATTGGCAGTTCAGGGCTCTGATGGGTCTGCAATGGTGTGGATGCCTGGATTGGCAGTTCAGGGCTCTGATGGGTCTGCAATGGTGTGGATGCCTGGATTGGCTGTTCAGGGCTCTGATGTGGCTGCACTGGTGTGGATGCCTGGAGTGGCTGTTCAGGGCTCTGATGTGGCTGCACTGGTGTGGATGCCTGGATTGGCTGTTCAGGGCTCTGATGGGTCTGCAATGGTGTGGATGCCTGGATTGGCAGTTCAGGGCTCTGATGGGTCTGCAATGGTGTGGATGCCTGGATTGGCTGTTCAGGGCTCTGATGTGTCTGCAATGGTGTGGATGCCTGGATTGGCTGTTCAGGGCTCTGATGTGGCTGCACTGGTGTGGATGCCTGGAGTGGCTGTTCAGGGCTCTGATGTGGCTGCACTGGTGTGGATGCCTGGAGTGGCTGTCCAGGGCTCTGATGTGCCTGCAATGGTGTGGATGCCTGGATTGGCTGTTCAGGGCTCTGATGGGTCTGCAATGGTGTGGATGCCTGGATTGGCTGTTCAGGGCTCTGATGGGTCTGCAATGGTGTGGATGCCTGGATTGGCTGTTTAGGGCTCTGATGGGTCTGCAATGGTGTGGATGCCTGGATTGGCTGTTCAGGGCTCTGATGGGTCTGCAATGGTGTGGATGCCTGGATTGGCTGTTCAGGGCTCTGATGGGTCTGCAATGGTGTGGATGCCTGGATTGGCTGTTCAGGGCTCTGATGTGTCTGCAATGGTGTGGATGCCTGGAGTGGCTGTTCAGGGCTCTGATGTGGCTGCACTGGTGTGGATGCCTGGAGTGGCTGTTCAGGGCTCTGATGTGGCTGCACTGGTGTGGATGCCTGGATTGGCTGTTCAGGGCTCTGATGGGTCTGCAATGGTGTGGATGCCTGGATTGGCTGTTCAGGGCTCTGATGGGTCTGCAATGGTGTGGATGCCTGGATTGGCTGTTCAGGGCTCTGATGTGTCTGCACTGGTGTAAAAATCACAGTATGTAAACACACTCTGTGATCCTGCACAGATCAACTCTCTTTTCCTCACAGGACCATCTCTGTGTGAGGAGATGAGAGCTGATAACCAGCAAAGGAATTGTGTTTGTTTACACTGTGACAGCTATGATTGGACACCAAGGCACACAGCGCTTACAGAGCGTTTCTGATGTGCGCATGTCGGAGGACATCCAGGGAAGCCCTCCCAGAACTAGGGAGTCGCCCTGAAGCTGTATATCAACTATACTGTTGGCTGCAAGTAGTTGATCATCCCTAAGTAAGCCATTCATTCTGTATTTGACAATACCAACTGTCCGGTTTGTTTCTGAATAATATCCCATGCTGCCGTGGGTTCTCCTATAATCATAGTAAAGCTCACATTTTGTCCCACTGTTTTCACTCTTGTATGTAAAGCCAGTCATGTTACCCTTATGCATATTGTTATCATTTACATATTGTTTATAATGTTGAAATATTGATTGAAATGGTGGTGTCATTTTGTAGGTGTGGTCAAAAAGTAGGATATGGTCAGTAAGGATTACCTAGATTTCATTTTGACAATCTGGTCATCTTAAAATAGTAAACCCTCAGTGTTTTTTATCTTAATACATTGCGCACAATAAAATAAATATTCTCCAGTAAAGTATTTGTTAAAATTCTTAGCCCAGTACTTGCATTTTACAATGCTCAATGCTGCTGGCTGCTGTTCACTCAGTGCAGCTTCCTTGAACATCCAATCTTCACAGAAAAGAATTAACAGTGGACAGTGCAGTCTCCAGTCAGCCTCTTAGCTTAAAGGTAGGAATGGGGAGCAGGAGGGAGAATCAGGAGAATACTGGGTTTCTTTTGATACATACAGTATAGGGAGATACAGCTCTACTCCCTGCAAGCAAGGGTGACGCCATAGGATGCTGCAAGAGAAAGGAGCCACCCTGAGACAAGAAATCCTAGGTCAGTGGTCATGACACCACCTTAATTTGGAATGTAGGCAAGGATTAAAAGATAAAGAGGATGCATATTCAGTAAGTGATTCAATCAGCTGCTGAAAGTGTTTAAAGCTGAGGGGCTTATAATTTAATGTAAAGAGCAGATAAATGCATTGTATAAAAAAACACAAATTTCATTATGTGCCGTTCACCATTTTCTATACTTTATAATTTTTCTAGTACACTGTATAATAATGTAAGGAAGTGCCTAATGCATCCTTGCAAATACTATAAAAAAGCTAATTTCATTTCTTAGGCTGTAGACTTCAATTTGATAGGGATGCCTGAATTATATAGATATTCATAATATTCTAAAATATTAGTCAAATGCTATTGAAGCAAAGAATAATCATTTTTCAGGGCAAAGAAATGAATCCAGAATTTGCTGTAATTCCTCAAATACTTATGTACTGAATGTTCTTATAAAAACATCACAGCTAGTGCGGGTACAATACAAGTTAATGCATTTCACACTGTGGTCAGTACTTACTCACGAATAAACACTGGCCACGGTGCGAAACGCGTTAACTTGCATTGTTCTTGTAGTGGCTGTGATGTTATAAGAAGATTCAATAAAAGATATGAGGAAGTGCAGCAAATTCTGGATTCATTTATTTGCCTTGTATCTACAGACAAGCTGTGATAGCACTCTCATTGCAGCCTTATATCATCTTGATTTCTCACGTGGAACGGCTTTACGGCTCTTTCACACAGTTTTGATCTGGGTTTTTTTCTGCCTGCCCATTTTTCAGGCGGACACGATCGGAACCTCCATTCTATGGAGCAACAGATATAAATGGACATATGTCCATTTACATCCGCCGACATCCGATCCGCCAAAAAAAAGGGACGGATGGGGATCCAATTCCCCTTTTGCGCATCAGTTCGAGTCAAATGAAAATTCTGCAGCAGCAGAGTAGACACAGAGTTGTCATTCACCTACTCAGCAGGGATCAGCGAAGAGATCCCCTGCTGAGCAAGCAAATCCGCTAAACGGGTGAAAGGACCCTTACACCGATAATTTTTCCGTGTTTGGAAAATTACAAACCGTAAAACTAATAAAAGCCCACAGTACCTAAGCTGTTGTAGCCAGAGACAGCCATGTAAATAGTAGTGGTGCACCGCAATGAAAATTCTGGTGCTGAAACCAATACCAAAAATTCAGAATGCATGTGGCCAAAAACCGAACCGAAACCAAAATGTCTGCATATGTGGGGGAGGGGAGGCTCCATTTCTTTTCTACTTTCATGTATATTTTTGCTTTTTTTTTTAACTTTGGATTTTTTTGCTATTACTTACGGGACCAATAGTCCCCTATGTGATAGCATATGAGTGACAGGTCCTCTTTGTATGGGTGAGGGGGTGGGGAGAGGAGCATTGGAGGAGCAGTGTATACAGTGAGGGAGCAGTGTATACAGAGAGACTCCCTCACTGGCTGTCACTATATGTTGGTGCCGATTTTTAAATACAATTGCCTGCTTTTTTTTCCTTCACTAAAGCTCACAGAATTAGCTGTCACTTTCCCTGGAGCTAAAAGACACTTTGTTTCTTTTATTTCGGGAAAGAAACTAAAAGGAAACGTTGTTTCTTTTAATTGGGGGGGGATAAACTAAAATGAAACTTTTTTTCTTTTAGCTGGGGGGAAAGTGACAGCTCATTCTCTGAGCTATAGTGAAGAAAAAAAACACAAGCCGGTAATTACATTTAAAAACCGGCACTGACATATAGTGACAGCCAGTGAAGGAGCCTCTCTGTATACACTGCTCCCTCTCTGTATACACTGTTCCCTCACTGTATATACTGCTCCTCACCTGGCTTTCTCCGCCCCCCCTAACATCTGCAGTACACACAGTCCCCTGTATCGGCACTCGTATCGGCTAAATTTTTACTATTGGCAGGAGCATCTTCAGCCGATATGTTTCGGTGGACAAAATTTCAGTGCATCCCTTGTAAATAACATATGTTTAGCCACATACCGTACATATTTACACTTTTTCCTTTTTCCTCAAGTATAGTGCTAATTTGTTGTGTAATTGACAGCAAATAATATTCTCATAATAAATGAAAACCATACCCATAATAAACATTTAGCATCTGAACTAATACAGAAATGATGGGTAGAAATATTTAATTAGAATAATAGGCTGCAATATGAGGAATCAGCATAGTTTACACATGCAATAATTGTATCAGCTGCCTAATATTCCTGCTATGCGTAAGTACTATCAGTAGCTGATTATTAATTTTCTGACATATGTTGTCCATATGGAATAAACAAATTATATAACAGGGTGGAAAAAAATGTGGAAACAGATGAAGGCAAAACTGCTGCAGAGGGCAACGTTTTCCTATGGAAGTGGTTCCATGGGCCTTCTGCTTTTAAATCTTTTTACATTACACTTTTGTATATCTACTTTCTATAAAAGCACAAACTTGTTCTATCATCACTTGACTATAGAAAGCATGCCCTGACTGCAGTGCTGGCTCACATCAGATTCTTTCCCGTGCATTTTTAAGGCCTGCTTCACACATATGCGTGTTGCAGTCTGCTGCAGGAAAAAAGTCCCTGACTCTTTCCAATAACGCAGTTCCTGAAAACACATAGATATGGACGTGTCCCATAAGAAACCATGTTAAGGACTGTAGTGCATTTCTGCAAAGTGTAAAAAGTACAAAAAAAATGCATAGGTGTGAACCAGGCTTTAAGCCGCATCCAGGCTGTATGCACAGTGTTTGTCATGTATTCCAATGGACCTTGTTCACACCAGTGTGGTCGGTTCCAGTGCTTTCAACCAAAGTACAACCCGCAGCATTTTATTCCATCAGAAAGCATCAAAATGCGTGTAATTGCACCAGAATGCACTGGAATACATTGTTCTATTGAAAATAAAAATAAATATTTTCAAGTGTCAAAATAAAAAAGGAGGAAAAAATGTACTGGAATGTATTAAAAACACACCAAAAACACATCAAAATCACATGTAAATGCATATGCAAAACCACATCTGGAGCACTGAAATGGTGGTGTGAACAAGCCCCTACTAAGAGGTGGTATCAAAAAGTTTTGAGACTATTTTCGTAACATGCCAACAGAAGGCAGCACAAGGCTACACACACAGTCACAGGGAGCACCGATTTTCAGAAATCAGTGTGCCCAAAGTCACCATCCTGTGTATATCAGGAGCTGTGCAATTGGTGCTATTTTGACCATGTGCATTACCACATCTTTTATTTCATCATGGACAGGAAATTGGAACAAAGAGCAAACATGAAATTCTGTGTGCAAATTCAAACCACGAGAATAAAAGGTAACTGTTGTTAGTATCACTCTCTTCAGTACTGAAGACTGCACACTGGTGCTGCAGGGAAAAGAGGAAGAAGATCTAAGGACATCAATTGACCAGAAGAGCCCATGGAAAAAAGGTAGGTGCCCCCCCCAACTTAAATATTCACGCCAAAGGGGAGAATACAGCTGATCCTAAGAAAAGTGTGTTCCACTTATTTAGTGTGTTTTAAATAAGTATGAATTGGGGAGTTTTTAATACAGGTGTGAGAGGGAGTGTGGATAGGAATGGGTGACGTCATTGTGGCTCCAGCCATTTGAGCGTCCAAACAGCCGGAACCCAGAAGGAAGACTGGGCAAAGATGGGAGCACCCAGGACCCTCAGGGTTGGTGACTGTGCAGCACTGGAGGTCACATTATGACAGATAAGTCTGTCATATTGTGCTCATTTGTGGTGTATACTAGCACATTATGGCATAACCCACCTGGGGATCCATGTAATTAAAAATACTTTAATACCAAATTGAAAACCAAACTCCAGACCAGGGGCAGACTGACAACTCATGGGGCCCCTGGGCAATAGGGGATCATGGGCCCCCTGTGTCCTTGCCCAAACTCAAAAAAGCCTATGAAAAAGGTACCAGGGGCATCTCATGGGGCCCCCTACTGACCCCGGGCCCTCAGGCAGTGCCCAAGTTTCCAAATGGTCAGTCCGCCCCTGCTCCAGACAAATACTTGAAAGACTACTATTTGACTGAGTTTTGTGTTCATAACGTTTGCAATACATTTCACCGCAACTGGAAGAGGGAGAGGCGGTATTTTGAACTTAGCCCACTGTAACCATTCCTACAGGAGTGGAGATCATCTAGATGATTTCTTCAGTCTGCTGCCCCACTTTCATTTTTTTCTCAGTAGACAAATATCAGATGGCTATTATTACCATGAATTCAGGGGGAAAGAGTGTTGAAACACTTATATGGAAGATATTTGCTTTTATGAAAGCATGTCCAAATAAGGGGAGGAGAGATTTGCGCCCATTACAGTCACTTAGGACAGACTGGCGCTGACACTCGTAGCCCCTTAAATTAGCACCTTGTTTACGCAGTTTCAGCAGGAGTAAGTGTAATTTAAAGTGATACTTAAAGTGTTACTAAACCCAGGACCCTGCACTCACTATATCTGATCTCCCACAGTACACACAACATGGAAATGCAATTATCTTAGTAAATACAAACTGCTAAATACCTTTTCTCATCAGCAGTTAGAGCAGTCTTGTGACTTCAGCAGAGCACTGGTTAAAGCTTGTAGGTGGAGTTTTCTTTCTGCTCTAGGAGGACGCAAAACCCCTGACCTCTGTCTGGACAGTGCTGATTGGCCCTGTGCTGATCACATGCACTCTGCCAAGAAAAAAAAGCCTCTCTAGCAATTTACACCAAACTGAGCATGTGTATGTGACTATGGATTCAGTTTGTATCAGCTGGTAATTTCAACAGGAGGAGGGGCAGAGAAGAAAGGATCAAACAGCCTTTTTACACAATGCAGATGAATATCTCCTTAGGTTCCACAGTGAGTATAACAAGCATGCTTTACTGCATATACAGACTGATTTTACTGTTGTGGGTTTAGTAACACTTTAACTCGGTTTAAAAAAACAAATTCTATTCAATAATGTATTCCTAACTCAGAAAAGTACCTTTTATTTCTCCCAAACCCCTCCAGATCTCCAGTTTCCTTTTTTTTGGGCTGCTGTGATCCAACTTCCTATTAGAGAGTGGCTACATTTGTTCTCCATTGGCCTCATGTAGGAACGTAGCCACCCTCTTTGGCTTGCCCTTGAGATGGACTAGGTACTATGGAATAATATTTATGTGATTTGTAGTATGTATAGAATAGCCTGCATGATCGTAAATAGTATGCATTGCTTGTTCCAAACAAACAGAAAGGGGGGAGGGTAGATTTGGGAGCTCACAGGATGCCATAAGGATGCAGAAAAACACAGTAAAAACTATTTCATGAAAAAAAGATTTCAGAAACTTAGGAAAAGAAAGCAGGTTAAGAGGAAACACAATTGAAACCGTTACATGCATTAAGGGGGTGAATAAGGTTTGGAAGGGCAGTATTTTCCAGCCAAGCTCAAAAACATGGAGGGATGACCTCAAACTTCCAGGAGGATAGTTCAAACATAACATTAGAAAGTATTATTTAGACGTTGATGTGTGGAATAGACTTTCAGCAGAGGTAGTGAATCAGTCAACAGTAAGTGGGTTTGAACATTCTTTGGGCAAACATAGATCTATACTCAGACAAAAAAATTAAAAAAGAAAAAAAAAACACAAAAAAAACAAAAATCATGTATGAATAAAAAGCAAAAAAATTAACAATGGAAAAGACTCGATGGACCAAGTGGACTTTTCCTGCGTTCACTCTTCTATGTTTCTATGAAAAATAGATTACAGGACCATTAAGTAGTAGATATGTATTAATTATTTTTGGAGAAAAAGAATATTGTTTAGTGTCACTTTAGGACCAGGTACCTTAATCTTGTTATAAATGGATCTAATGTTTAGCTGTCCCTGTTTAACAGACGTTGATCATTAGATTCATTTATGTTGAATAGGAATGTTTAAAAACTTTTGTTGATCAGCGGCCACAGACGCTGATCAGTGTATTCTGACAGCAAAATCCCACTGTCAGAATACAATCTGTCTCAGCAGAGGGGTTTCCTACATTCACTTTGCTTATGTGGATGGATGAATCTGTTCATTAAAAAACTTACCTACAGTATCCATGGGCAGCTTTACTTTAAAATGTCATTATTAACTTTTTCCCCTCTACAAGTTTACTTTACATCTTTAAGTAATATTGTATATAGTAATTTGTTAGTTGAAGTTCAATTAATTTAAAGATTATTTGCAATAGTACACGCTGTAAACAAAGCTTTGACACATCATAAAATTCCTAGAACATCCATCAGAACAAAAGGATAAATACACATACGTATAGCACATAAAAATTATACTTTCATTTCACCTGCCATCTGTATAACCACTATAGCCTCTTACACTATAGTAATGTTTATAATCATGTAAAACCTGTCAGACTTGTGACATAAACATATTAGATCCATTCTATAACCATATATGTTTGTCACAATATATCAAAGAAAGTGCCTGATAATGTCTAATAGTGAAATTTGTAGATCATTATTAAATATTTTTATTGTGTTGTAGATGGATTTTGAAGATTGCTAAAAGACTTAGTATGAGGTCATCATTAGCTCAGTGTTCAGTGAAGATAGGAGAAGTTTGGATTGTTTACAATACCCTTCCCACTAATTTATTTAAAAAAATAAATGTAAACAATTATTTCCCTAAATAGGACACACTAACCTGAAAATCTTCTTTCCTTAAGATGGATATGATCTTCTGCCTATTGTTTATCTCAGTATTATTTTAGGCGTAACATATTTACATGTAAATGTAGCTTGCTTCACTATGTTTAAAATCAACATATAATTAGGTATGACACTTTTTCTAACCAATATACTTTCTTATCTCCTGTGCTTGTCACCTGACTGAAACGGTGAGAAAATACCAGTGAAGCATGAACTCTACACACATTTATTTTATTGGTACTCTAGTTCAGCCTTTTTTAACCTTCATACCACAGAGGAACCCTTGAAATAACTTTCAGGTCTCATGGATCTCTTGTTAATAATTACTATATCTACAGAATACATTAGTGTAAGCAGTAATTTGGGTTATAAAAAAAAAGGAATGTGGCATATTTCATATATGTGAAACCAAGGGCTGCTTTATGCAACAAAATTGTTTGCAGCAATAATAATGAAACGTATAATAGTAATGATGACTATAATATAAATCCAAACTGAACTTTGAAATGTTCCTTACATTGGTGGTTAGTAAAGAAATAACCCTTTACAATTGTGGTCAGTGAAGAAATTATTATATTATTATTATACAGTATTTATAAAGCGCCAATAGTTCGCTCAGCGCTGTACATTACAGAGGGGGACAGAACATGTGACAGAACAATACCAATACAATGTAAAACATGAGGGGATTGAGGGCCCTGCTCTTTCGAGCTTACAATCTAGGAGGGAGGGGATGGTGGCACAGGAGGAGATAGCTGTGGGGGGTGGAGTGGTAGGAAGAGTGGAGGAGGTCGGCAAGTTAGCAGGGGGTGGGGTAGGCTTCCCTGAAGAGATGGGTTTTCAGAGTGCGCTTAAAGGAGAGGAGAGTAGGTGATAATCTCATGGGTTGGGGCAGAGAGTTCCAGAGGATGGGAGACACCCTGGAGAAGTCCTGGAGGCGGGCATGGGAGGAGGAGACCAGGGAACTAGAGAGAAGGAGGTCTTGTGAGGAGCGGAGTGTGCATGCTGGGCGGTATTTGGATATTAGGTCAGTGATGTCGTTCGGGGCAGTATGGTGGACAGCTTTGTACGTCAGCGTTAGGATTTTGAATTTGATCCGGTGCGCAATCGGAAGCTAGTGGAGGGATTGGCAGAGGGGGGTGGCAGAAACGGAGCGGTTGGAAAGGTGAATGAGTCTGGCAGCCGCATTCAGGATCGACTGAAGTGGGGATAGCCAGCAGCGGGGCAGGCCAGTGAGGAGGGAGTTGCAGTAGTCGAGTCGTGATATGATGAGGGAGTGGATGAGCTGTTTAGCGGTTTCTGGATTTAGGAACGTGCGGATTTTGGCGATGTTGTCTTCTTACACTGCTGGTCAGCAGAGAAATGCCTCCTTGCATTGGTGGCCAGTAAAGAAATGCCTCCTTATATTGGTGGTCAGTGGAGAATGCAATTCCTGTCCAAATTGCATGCAGTTTCTCCACTGCTCCTGTGTGAACCCAGGCTGTCATAGTATATAGTATATGCCTCATTTCTAGGCTGACAGTTTCTCAGGATGATTATAACGCAAAAATCTGTCAATAGAAACACGGTTTCTATCTTGTGGTTTTAGACCAATAGCTAATATTCTTTTAGCACTGAATGCCTCTATTTAATAACTGCATTATGAAAAGTCTCTTAGCTTGGCAAGCTGTTATCACTTTCTTTAATACCATGCTAATTCTCCAGGGTAATATAAACGCTGTGGCAAAATCAATAGAACAGTACAAAGTCAACTAGTAAAATGTTGACACATGCCTGAGTCAAAGATCTTTGATAACAATGTTGGTCAATGGCAGTTTAAACAAGGCAAGAAAAAGCCTACAACAAAGGACAACGAGAAATAATGATGCATAACGCACAGTGAAGCTATATTCCAGGCAAAAGGATAAATACACCAAAAAAAATACATAGTGGGAGTTGACAAATGATATCAAAGGATTTGTAATTCTGCCCTTTTATTCCTGAATTTTAAGCAGCCTTGCCAGACAGCAGAACAAGGTGCCCTAACATTTTCAATGTTATCAGTTTTGAAAAAAAGCATGCAGCAAGGAGTAGAACAATGTCCCAGGTTGAATGCAAAAAAAAAGGACTGAAATGCATAAAGCAGATATGCAGAGATCACAGTTTTAGAATTTAAATTTCATATAGGAAATTGGCGCTAGTATTTAAATAAACAAACTATCAGACAGGGGTGGACTGACAACTCATAGGGTCCCCGGGCAATAGGGGATGATGGGGCCCCTGTGTCCTTGTCCAAACTCAAAAAAGCCTTTGAAAAATGTACCAGGGGCATCTCATGGGGCCCCCTACTGACCCCGGGCCCTTGGGCAGCGCCCAAGTTTCCAAAAGGCCAGTCCGCCCCTGCTATCAGATCATTCAGGGAAACTGTCAATGGGTTGCTCTATATTTTTATAAAATGGGGTATGTATGAGTTGAAATACTTTACTCTTAAAAATGGTGATAAAAGGGCATGTCTACCAAATACGCTTAAAATCTCTAACCTCTTTGCAATCCCTAAAACATTTAGTCAAATCAGTTGGGTAAAAATAAGTTACTCTAGGCAGGACTGGATACCTGTATGTTACCATTTTATATGCCGACTCCAGAAAAATTATGTTAGAGAAGCATTTAGAGATGTTCAGCCATACCTGCAACCAGTTCTCATCAGTTTTGGAGGCAGGGAAATCCAAAAGCCATTTAACAATAATTCGCCTTCGGGAAAAATGAGATCAGTAAATTTGTCATATGAAAGTAGTACTGTATTTTTCGCTCCATAAGACGCACTTTTTTCCCTGGAATGAATATGGAGTGGCCGGTATTCCCACCGAGGCCGTCATGTTAGAATACCGGGCCACTCGGCTCTTCTGTGGCAGAAGAGAGGAGGAGTCCAAGTCAGAGGTGCAGCAGCAACAAGAAGGGCACAAACCAGCTGCCCCTTAAAGTGGAATTCCATCTGCAAAAAAAAAAGTCAGCAGCTACAAAAACTGTAGCTGCTGACTTTTAAAATACAGCCACTTACCCATTCCTCGGTCCAGCAGTGTCCTCACCCCCACTGGCTTCACCGGCCATCTTCTCTCCCTGGCGCCGACATCTTTAGCTTGCAGCTTCACCACCGGGTGCCCACTGTGCATGCGAGAGAAGTACTGTGCTTTGTGAATGGCCCCGTAGTCTTCTGGGACCTGTCACATGTCCCAGAAGACTACAGGGAGGGGGGACACCCGGCTGTGAAGCCACAAGCTGTACCCGCTCTCCCCCCCTGCTCCCCAAAGTTCTGCAGTCTCTGTTCATCTCTTGTACTATATCTGTAGTCTCTGGTAATCTCCTGTAGTAAGTCCGCAGTCTCTGGTCATCTCCTGTAGTAAGTCTGCAGTCTCTGGTCATCTCCTGTACTGTGTCTGCAGTCTCTGGTCATATCCTGTACTGTGTCCGCAGTCTCTGGTCATCTACTGTACTGTGTCCACAGTTTCTGGTCATCTCCTGTACTATGTCCGCAGTCTCTGGTCATCTCCTGTAGTATGTCCATAGTCTCTGGTCATTTCCTGTACTATGTCTGCAGGCTCTGGTCATCTCCTGTACTATGTCCGCAGTCTCTGGTCATCTCCTGTACTATGACTGCAGAATCTGGTCATGTCCTGTAGTATGTCCCCAGTCTCTGGTCATCTCCTGTACTGTGTCCGCAGTCTCTGGTCATCTCCTGTACTATGTCCGCAGTCTCTGGTCATCTCCTGTACTGTGTCCGCAGTCTCTGGTCATCTCCTGTACTATGTCCGCAGTCTCTGGTCATCTCCTGTACTATATCCGCAGTCTCTGGTCATCTCCTGTACTATGTCTGCAGTCTCTGGTCATCTCCTGTAGTATGTCTGCAGTCTCTGGTTATCTCCTGTAGTATGTCTGCAGTCTCTGGTCATCTCCTGTAGTACATCCGAAGTCTCTGGTCATTTCCTGTACTATATCTGCAGTCCATTGGTTCAGAATATTTTTTTCTTGTTTTCCTCCTCTAAAACCTAAGTGCGTCTTATGGAGCGAAAAATATGGTAATCAGTTATCAGAAGATATTAGTTCAAACTGGATGAGGAGGTTTGTAGTGAGAGGTCAAGGATAATAAACCTGAACAAGTGCTCTTTTTGCATGTAGTAAAATATCTCCGAAAAGGAAATTTGTTGTTGGTTTCTCAAGGTCTCACATGGTATAGGATCTGAGGAGCATTGGAGGGTAATGAGGTTTTTCCTGGGCAGACAAAAACATAGGATTTCCCCTTATGCTCTGATCCCAGCTCCAATATGAAGGAAGCACACACCTGGCTCATTAAAGTGGAGTTCCAGCCGTTTTAGTGTTTATTAAAAGTCAGCAACTACAAAAACTGTAGCTGCTAACTTTTAATAAACACACACTTACCTGTCCCAGGGTCCAGCGATGTTCTCACCCATGCGGTCCCTTCTCCCCGCTAAGGCGCCAGCATCTCTACTGTGGGCACTAGGCTGTGACAGCTTGCGGCTTCACAGCCGGGTGCATACTGCACATGCGCAAGTTGTGCTGCTCCTCCTAATTAGTCCGGCAGTCTCCTAGTACCTGTGAAAGTTCCCAGGAGGGAGGAGGGGGCCAAACCTCCGCCTCACTTCGCCACGGCGAACTGAGCCAGAAGTGGGAGCGGGTACCTGTCAAAACCAGGTACCCCCCAAAAAGTGCCAAATATGGCAGTGGAGGGGGGGAGGAGACAAACAAGCAGAGCTCCCACTTTTGAGTGGAACTCCACTTTAATGTGTTTGCTTACTCCAAAATCTGGCCTAAACTGCCTAATCACGCAGGGGTAGATTTACTAAAACTGATGCACTCCGAATCTGATGCAGCTGTGCATGGTAGCCAATCAGCTTCTAACTTCAGCTTGTTCAATTAGGCTTTGGCAATAAAACCTGGAAGCTGACTGCTTTCTATGCAGAGTTGTGCCAGATTTTGCGCTCTACAGTTTTAGTAAATAACCCCCACTGTGGTGTGACCTCGCCCTGCCACAATGGGTACTGACAATGTGCAAAAAAAGCTCAGGCAATAAATTGATACCACTTGTCCATAAAAAAAAACGCCAGAAACATAGCATAATTTTTAGTTTTCAAAATAAAAGGGTAAAATTAGCAGAGAAGAGTGAATCATACGTGCACGTGAGTTTTGTGCCCTGGTACAAAGGGATTTTAAAGCCCAATGGAAAGGGAAACCAAACTTCAACAGACTAACCTTGTTTGGGTAAAGAGCAGGGGTGGACTGGCAACTCATGGGGCTCCCGAGCAATAGGGGATCATGGGGCCCCTGTGTCCTTGCCCACACTCAAAGCACACCCAAAAAAGCGTATAAAAAAGGTACGAGGGGCATTTCATGGGGTCCCCTAGCATTGCCCGAGTGCTCGAATGGTCAGTCCGCCCCTGGTCAAGAGTATTGTTTAAAGCCACTAATTTAAGTGATTATTGCACAAACCTGATTTCCACAAATTGAAATTCCACAATAGCAGAAAGTTGTTGTTGGAAATCAGGGAAGGGACATCAAATATTGAGGAATAGTTAAAAGCATGTTGTCCAAAATTAAACTGGTTTTAAAGATGAGCTGGTGAGCTCCAGGTTCCATAGCTGGTATAAAAAAGATAGGTAAAAGGGGCAGCCTTGGCGCATGCCTTACACACCAGAAAGTACTTAGAACAAGAGCCAGCATACATTACCAGTGATGTTGCAGAGTGATGAAGAGTTGAGATCCAGGTACAAAAAACTAGACCAAAGGACTACAGGTCAGGACAGAGTGCAAGTAGTCCCACGTTATTGCATCAAAATCTTTGAAAATGTTGAGAGACAGCAAAAATCCAGACTTGGTGAACATTATCACTGGGCTGTGGGGTAGAAGTGAACCAAACCTAAACACTGTGGATCAAGAAGGAGAGAAAGCAGTTGGAACACGTTTGCAGTATTTTCGCCAGTAATTTGATGTTTATTTAGTAAAGAGATGAGGTGGTTATTGGAGATATCCGAAGGGTCTTTTTATAGGTTTTGGAAGCATAGCGATATTCACAGACAAAGGGAGGGAGGGGTGCAAATTATTTCTTTTTTTAAGAAAATCAAATAAATTATCAAGGTGAGGACCAAGTAGGGCACTGGTGCATAGTTTTTCTCTACTGCTCAACTAGGTTGTGTCCCTTAACCCAGTCTGTATTTGACTATTAAAGAAAAGGATTAGACCAAGCAGCTGATCTTTGTCACTCTGATTTCTCCTGTCAGCATGCTCCCTGTTAGCACATGAGCACTGCGGCACAACTGTACATGCTGTACATGAATTACAATTATAAACCAGTTAGTGAACCAAATCAGGTGCTAGTACTTTAGAGCTTCTAACCTCCTAAATCAGGCTCATAAAAAGATGTGTCCATTAAAATGCCACATGTAACCCCACACGAAAGAAAAATATATTTTAAATATACTTAAAAAATATTCTTCCCATTCTTCCAAATATATTGACATATATTTGAAATACTACAATTCTACAATTTTGGCTGTGGTCAATATATTTCAATATATATATATATATATATATATATATACTGTGTGTTGAAATGCATTTTTAGTACACAATATATGAAAAATATTTTTAAAAATACATTTAATCTACATTTTTGGAATGCATTTACAAATATATGTAAACATAGATGTTAAAATGACTTTTCTTTATGTTAATAAAAAATATATTTAAAAATAATATATTTTTAAAAATATTGTTCATATATTTTGTAATATATAAAAAACGCATTTCAACATGCAGTATATATATATATATATATATATATGTATATATATATATAGATAGCATTGCAGTATATATATATATATATATATATATATATATATATATATATATATATAGCGCGTTAGGCCCCAACCGCTACAACCCTGGCAGACTGACCACACCAAAAATCTCAAACGACGTAGTCGTGCGCTGGAGCAACTATGTAGTAAAACCAAATCCCAACTAGCATTCACGAAATATAAATCTGCCTTCCTAACATACACTTCCTCCCTTCACGCTGCCGAACAAGCCCACTTTGTAAACCTCATTAATACCTTCTCCTCCAGTCCTCGTCGGCTCTTCTCTACTTTTAACTCTGGCCCCACCTCCACCCAGTACCTCACTCACCACCCACGAGATTGCTAACCACTTCAAAAACAAGATTGACGCAATTCGTAGGGACATCGCCAATGCTCAGACTTCCTCCCCACCTAGCATTCCTCACACCAAAACCCCCTCAACACTTTGCTCCTTCGACCTCGCTACTACTGAAGAAGTCACTAAGGTCTTCTCAGAAGCCCACCTCACCATCTGCCCCCTGGACCCTGTCCCCTCACAACTCCTACGGTCACCCTCTTCTTCCATCCTATGCTCCCTCACTCACATCTTCAATCTTTCCCTCTCTACTGGCACCTTCTGCTCCCCTCTAAAGCACGCGCACATCACTCCCATACTTAAAAAACCCTCCCTGGACCCCACCGACTTGAACAATTTAAGACCCATCTCCCTGCTGCCATTTACCTCTAAACTCCTAGAGCGCTTAGTCTATAATCGCCTGAGCTCCCACCTCACCGACAACAACCTCCTCGATCCTCTACAGTCTGGCTTCCGCCCCCTACACTCCACCGAAACTGCCCTACTCAAACTCACCAACGACCTACTAACCGCCAAAACCAATGGCCACTATACAGTACTCCTATTCCTCGACCTCTCTGCGGCTTTTGACACGGTTGACCACCCCCTCCTCCTCAAACAACTACACTGTCTTGGCCTTAGAGACTCCGCTCTCTCCTGGCTCTCCTCCTACCTATCACAGCGCTCCTTCAGTGTTACCTATAACGCTGTCACCTCCTCTTCACTCCCTCTCTCTGCTGGGGTCCCTCAAGGTTCTATCCTTGGACCCCTTCTCTTCTCCATCTACACCTCCTCCCTTGGCCAATTGATAAATTCCCACAGCTTCAATTACCATCTCTATGCTGACGACACACAAATCTATCTCTCTACCCCTCACCTCACCCCTTCAGTCTCCGCTCGTATCACAAGCCTACTAGGTGACATATCGGATTGGATGTCACTCCACTTCCTCAAGCTCAATCTTTCCAAAACTGAGCTCCTAGTATTCCCCCCAGCCCCCCCCCCCCCCAACCTCTCCATCAAGACCAACAGCACTATCATCAGTCGCACCCCTCAAGCCAGGGTACTAGGTGTCATACTAGGCTCCAGTCTGTCTTTTCAGACCCAGGTCCAATCGCTGACAAACTCATGTAGACTCCACCTCCGCAACATCTCCAAAATACGACCGTTCCTAACCTCGGAAACCACTAAGCAACTCATTCACTCCCTTATTATATCACACCTCGACAACTGTAACTCCCTCCTCACTGGCCTACCTCACCGCAGGCTATCCTTACTTCTATCTATCATGAATGCTGCTGCCAGACTCATCCACCTTACTAACCGTTCTGTGTCTGCCCCCCCTCTCTGTCAATCCCTCCACTGACTTCCAATTGCCCAACGGTTAAAATTCAAAACGCTAACACTGATGTGTAAAGCCGTTCATAACACTGCCCCAAACTACATCACTGATCTTGTCTCCAAATATCACTCAAACCATACTCTCTGCTCCTCACAAGACCTCCTACTCTCTAGCTCCCTTGTCTCCTCCTCCCATGCTCGTCTCCAGGACTTCTCCAGGGCCTCCCCCATCCTCTGGAACTCCCTACCCCAATCCATCAGACTATCTCCTACTCTGCTCACTTTTAGGTGCACTCTGAAAACCTATCTCTTCAGGGAAGCCTACCCCGCCCTCAGCTAATACTGGAATCCTCTACTCTTCCAACCACTCCATCCCCCACAGTCATTACCTCGTGTACCTCTATCCCCCCCTCCTAGATTGTAAGCTCCAAGGAGCAGGGCCCTCGAATCCCTCTTGTATTGAATTGTATTGTTATTGCCACAATTGTAGTATTTCAAATATATGTCAATATATTTGGGAAGAATAATTTCAAACTATACTTCAAATATATTTTTCTTCCATGTGGGACTGTAGACTGTGAAAATATGTAGGTAAACCCTATGGCAACTATCAAATTAAAATTTTCCTGGTTTAACAAAATTAGGTTTAGAAGGTGAGACAAAGATCAAAACTGATGTGCAATGTAAAATAACCCATAATAATCAATCAGCTTCCAGTATAGGGCAGTAAGACCATTTAAGAATTGAATTTAGTTGAATATTTAAGATTACTGTGTTTTATACATTGCCAACCCTCTACATCAGACTTGTTTTATTTAATTAGCCTGAGTACTTTGCAAACGTTACAGAGACAATAAGAAATAGATTAAGTACAGGGCATAATATATAAAGTTTATTTCACTGTCTTGCTCTTAAAGCTTAACTTCCAACTCAGTTATATGGACCCTCACATTACTCCCCCACTGCTCCTTCAGTGACCAAAAAATACCAGATATTTCCATGTGACTTACTCCCACACGTGCGCCCCCTACCCGCACCGCGGTCCGCTGCTGTCAATCTCCAGGTCCCGGGCGGTGATTATTTGCCAGTGCCCGGTGATGTCCAAGGATCTCTGACGGGGAGGAGAACTGTTTTGTTTACTAACAGTTCTCCCTGTCAGCTCGGCACACTGCTTTGGATGGCTGTGCACAGCACAGCCATCCAAAGCAGTGTGCTTACAGTGAAGCACACTGACACGGCCCCCTATGTAAAACACTCCCAGAACACAGTTAACCCTTTGATCGCCCCTCATGTTAACCCCTTCCTGCACAGTGCCATTAGTACAGTGTCAGTGCTTTTTATTAACACTGCTCACTGTATTGGTGTTTCTGGGGATGTCAGTGACACCAAGTCAGTTCCCCCCAGTGTCAGAATGCCCGCCACAATCCCGCTGATCGCTGCCATTCTTAGTAAAAAGTTTTTTAAAAAATTCCAGTATCTATACATTTGTAAACACTAAAACGTTCACGTAAACCAATTAATTTATTAATGTATTGGGATTATTATTATTATTTTTTAGCAAAGACATGTAGCAGAATACATTTTGGCCTAAATTTATGAGGAAATTAGATTTTTTAGTTTTTTTTATTGGACATGTTTAATAGCAAAAAGTCAAAAATATTGTTTTTTTTTCTCAAAATTGTCGGCCTTTTTTTTTTATAGCGCAAACAATAAAAACTGCACAGGCAATCAAATACCACCGAAAGAAAGCTCAATTTGTGGGGGAAAAAGGATGTAAATTTAATTTGGGTGCAGTGTTGCATGACCGCGCAATTGTCAGTTAAAGTAATGCAGCGCCATAACGCAAAAAATGGCCTGGCCAGGAATGGGGGGTAAATCTTCAGGAGGGCAAATGGCTAGATAAAGTATTTCTTGCACCAGTGAGTGCAGACAAACAATGTTGGCTAGGCCAAAAGATGAAATCTAGAGGGAATTTGCTTCATGCTGCAGAGTGCTCTAAGAAGTTACTGTAGAAATTGTACGTACAGATATGGACGTGGACATCCATTTTGCTAAAGATCCACCATCTTGAGTCATTCTCACTCCAAATCAGCCCCCCTCCCTTTTTGTTGAATGGCATGTGGTCTGTGTGTGTGCTGAGTTCAGGCGTGCACAGGGCACAGCTGGATATACTTCATGGTTGTGAACCCAATTAGCTGGTGCCAGGGTGTCTGTCAGCCTCTTGCTCTGGCCGGATCGTAACGCTATAAACCCATCAGTCACTGGACTTGAAAAGCATTCCGAAATAGCAGTAAAACATACATGCCACTTGGAACCACTTTTTCATACAATTTCATAACTCCCGGCAGGAAAAAGGTACAATAGAACAAAGCATATATTCAGATAGGTCAGTTTAATGCGAGTCACCTGATACCTTACATCCCTAGATTACGTCTACCCGAGAGCAGAAAGCGATATCTCTTTAACCGACACAGGCAGATATGTCATATCTGGTGTCTGGACGTTCAGCAGATGATTATGCACATTATTCTACCAGTGGATAGGATGCTACATGTACCTATGGAAGGTAATTGACCATGGTATAACTTGGGAGGGATTTGGGTCACAGCCTGGGTCTCCGCCTAAACCCCCTCCCCAAATGAGGTGATTGGCCCTTGGCTTCAGTAGACACCCCCTGCTGGGGGACTAGAAAATAGGCTGTCAGGCCTGGAGAAGTAAGATGAAGAGATTTTCTCTTTTAACATCAGGAACCAACTTTGGGAGAAGGAACCCTTTTGTTCAGGACACTTGAATCTGCTTAAACGAGAACTTTGGCAAGTATCCTACCTCCCTAAACTTCTTTCTGTTATCAATCGGTTGTGTTATTGCTCTCTGTATTTATATATATATATATTGGCTACATCTTTTTCTGTAAATATTTTTTATTGCACCATTTTGACCTTTTTAGTAATAAATCCTATTTTCTGAAAAGTGTTGAACTGTTTCTAAAGCTCTTTAATGCAAACTAAGAATTCCTGTCTTTGAAGAGCGCTACTGTGTGTTTTAAACTTCTGCATACATCTGCCTGCGGTGACAGTGTGTATACAGATGCTTATTCAAACATCATAGTCTTACTGCTAAGATTTGTGAGTTTCCTTCTGTGGTGGTGGCAGTGTGAAGGGCAAATTGCGAAATTAACCTGACCCAGTAATAATCGCTCTCAGGCTGCGGCACATAGATTGTGGTCCAGTGAACTGGAAAAGTTTTGTGCAGGGCACAGCTGGACGTTGCATTGTTACGCAAGTGGCAGTGCGGTTTTAGATTGGCTAGTCCTTCGGTCACAAGTTGGTGAGAAGGACTGGGGTTTGACGCCGCGCCCATCACAGTTACAACTCCTGACTTTTTTATTTTGTATAAATAGAATGCCTGCACTGCTTTTTTGATAGGCTTGCTCCCAGGAACAGCCTTGTAATTCATGTTCTTCTCCTGATGATCTAGCAAGATAGGATGTGTGAAAGGTTGGGAATTGTACATGCACAGCTTGATGCAGCAGCTTTATAGAATGGGTGTGCATGCTCCTGACTGCACAGGAATTCACGATACAAGAAAATTATTTGCTACATGAAACAAATTAAACAATTGTTTTCTATGTACCCAGTTAACGCCATATATGTACAGTGCTATGCATAAATGAGCAGTTCAACTGACATAATGTGAACAAGCTCTTGGGGATCTTTTTTTTTTAAAATCACATTTTATTTAAAGATTTTTTTTTCCACGTACAAAACGACATAGAGGCAAAATGTCACACAGATCAACAAATCTAAAAATAGAGGAGAAAAAAATATAAATCAAACCTTTTATTTTACATTAAGGCTGCAGATTTTCATTGTTAAGTAGATATATCACCTATACATTTCTATGGTACTTAACAAGTTAATAAATATCCCATAAGTAACAATGAGTACAACATCCTCAACAAAAAGGGCTATTTCAGATGGGCAGTGGGGTGCAGTAGAAACAGGCATCTGAGCTGCTGTTTTACTGCAACCCGGCTGCCCATTTGAACTGTAACAATACAGCCAGACAGGGCTGTTCATATTCCGCAAGCACAATGCTTTTGCTCCATGGCTGTAACATTTTTAAGTATGGGTACAAGGTTCGAAAGATGGCACACTTTTCAAAATTGTACATTGACTTCAGTGGGGCTGCACCACAACCGTGAGCCAAACAATCAACCCGCAGTTGTGACCTGGTCCCGTAATGTAAAAGTGCCAGTCAACAATTTAAAAGTGAAAGTTAAAAAAAAAACAGGCAAATGTGAAAGAAGAGTATAATACAGCCAAAGCCAGAGAAAACACCTATCTGTTGTATTATTGAAATATACAGTATGAATATTGGAACAGAAAATTAACCTGTGCAGGTTTTAGCTCTATTTTACTACAAGCATACTGGTTAGAAAATAACTTTTTGATCCTGCCAGAAATTAAAGGGGACCCTCACCTACGAAGTCAACTTCCTTCCATCAGCTACCCCCCCCCCCCCCCTTTACACAATTTCAGAGAGTATTTTTAATACCTTGTTTAATAAATACATTTATTCATAGTGCAATAGTGCAGCCTCCTCTTCCAGACTCCTTGTCTAGGGAAGGCTGCTCCCATGGCACATTCCATAAGGCTGTACAGAAATATCCCATTGATGTGCTCCTACATACCATTCAAGGTTGCGGAACATCTGCTCATGTATGAGAGCAATTCTGGTGACATCAGGTTGCCTAAACAGCTTGTTACCCACTTCCAGACTTTCATTGGTCTGGAATAATAAGACCCCACATCTCTCCTCTGCAATGTAAAGCATTGGATCAAAAAAAAGCATTGATCTAGTGCTTTGAAAAAAAAAAATGGCTGGGACCAGCAGTATCATTGCTTTGGTCTTCCAAGGGCTTAGAGATGAGTGGAGGTCATCTTTCCTTCACTAATCTCTATGCTCGGCGCCGGGATCGTTCAATGGTTCCTCAGGTAAAGCTGAGAACTAACGAGTGGCAGCTGGTGGCGGCGAGGGGCGGCGGTGACGGTGGGCGGGCAGGGGAGGGGTTTTTTCGGCACCTGTATCGGTGCTTTTTTCATGTCGGCTGATGGCAGAAAGGAGTGTTTTTGGCTGAAACGTTTCGGCCACTGAGATTTCGGTGTATCCCTAATCACTTGCCATTTACTCAGAAGTAAACGGCGCTATTTTTTAAAACAAATACAATGATCTTGGTGTTTTGAATGTTTTTGGTGCAGTGGAGGGATTTGGGGTCTTATAAACCATACTCGCATAATGGCGAATATACGTACTGTCATTGGCCCACACATGTAAGCTATCACCACGAATGTCAGATCATGAGCAGTGTTGTAGCACTAAACCTCCTCTGTAACTCTAAAGTGGTAACCTGTAAAGGCTTTTAAAGCATTGCCTATGAATAATAAAATATACGTAGTTTGTCACCGTTGCACGGGTGTGCACAATTTTAAAGCATGACATGTTTGGTATCGATTAGCTCAGCATGACAGCATCTTTTATATTTTTCAAAAAAATTGGGTGATGTATGGTGTTTTTTTGCACTAAAATTCAATATGTTTTCCCAAAAAAGTGCGTTTGCAAACAACTGCACAAATACTTTGTGACATAAAAAAATTAAAAACTCGCCAATGTATTCTCGAGGGCCTCTGCTTTCAAAATATATAATGTTTGGGGGTTCTAAGACATTTTCTAGCAAAAAAAAACTGACTTTAACAAAAGGTGCCAGGAAAGGCCTAGAGCTGAAGTGGTTACCTGAAGTGCTCAGCATGTAAGATTCTCCTGCATAATCTATCACATTTCTGGCTATGTTGAAAATTCATGGGACTGTGCTTGTTTGCGTTAATAATTTAGGTCCCTTTTGTCTGTTCAATACATCCAGGACACATTAGCGGGTTACTTTTATCAGCCATGTATGTGTAGCACTGCCCCCAAAGGGCCACCTAAAAGTACAGAGGCTACACACTGCCACAAGCACCAGTCCATTCACACCAGCTCCAATAACACAGTCTAGGGGATGTCTTTTTAAGATTGCTTGGAGAAACTTTAACAGGAGGGGGGTTAGGGAATGGCATACTCCAAAACAATTAGCATATAGCAATTAGAGGACAATATTTAAGTAAACTTAAATTTTGGACAGTCTAAACCCCTACAGCTGAAGACCATGTGAGGTAGCAGGCAACGTTCTGGACTATCTAAGGCCTCACAGCTGGAGACAATGAGGCAAGTTTCTTTGGCATCTTACAACTACGCACAACTACTGGTATCCAAAGCGATTTCCAGAAAATTTCACAGTCACAGGAATCAATTTGGAGTCTTTACTCACAAGTCCCCAAGACAGCTGCCACCATCCAGCTTCCTCCAAACACGGTCTATTGAGTGAGATATTCCTTTTCCGGACTAGATGTCTTGTGGTGAGGTCCTGCAATTAGCTTTGTATTTTTGTATATGGGCCATATTTATATATCCTGGAGCTGACTTCATTGTGGGGGGGGAGAAAATCTACAGCAATGAGCCAGTAACTTGAAGCTGGTCCTGGCTTTAAAGGGGAACAGGTGTTGTTAGTCCTTTTATAATTTAAAGGTATTTAGTTTAAGGTGAGCAGTCATTTTCTGTCTGTTTGGTGGTGGAGATCTATTCTCACTTGCACTTGGGATACAAAGAGGAGTACAATAATACCTCGGTTTAAGAATTTAATTAGTTCTGCAGGACTTTTCTTATAGTGAAAAATTCTTAAATCGAAACGCTGTTTCCCATAGGAATGCATTGAAAACCAATTAATCTGTTCCGGAGATCAGAAAAAAGTAAACACTAATAAATACCGCATGAGTTATTTTATAAAGTAATGCAGCATTTTAGTAGTGACAACCATGTGTTAATATTTCAGCTGTCAGCGGGGTTCCCCACTGACAGCTGAATGTAAAAGAATTGCTGGCAATTCTTGGGGAACTCCCACGCCAAAATTTAAAACAAAATGGCGTGGGGGTCCTCCCCAAAATCCATACCAGACCCTTTTCAGAGCATGCAGCCTGGCAGGTCAGGAAAGGGGGGGGGGCAAACAATGTTTCTTTTTAGTTTCTTAAAAGAAAGAACATTTCCGTTAACTTTGGGGAAAGTGACAGCTAATTACGTGAGCTATAGTGAAGAAAAAAAAAAGAGCCAGCAATTGCATTTAAAAATCAGTACTGACATACACTTCATATTGTGAAAAAAATTCATACAAAATTTGTAAACCGAGGCATTATTTTCAGTGGATTTTCATTTGTAAACCGAAAATTACTTTGACCGAGGCATTCTTAAACGGAGGTATTACTGTATTTGTTTCAGACTGAAGATTCATTCATGTTTTTGTGGTGTGGCATGTGGGTGGACTATTTATATCTATATATAATTACAGGAATCCAGTTTCTCTTATGAACACATACACTGATCATTTGATAATTATTGCACGTAACATTTATATGAACATGTGTTAATTTGATTTGAATTTTTCTTTTTCTTTTGATTCACATTTTGTGAGATTTCTTTTGCGCAGCATTTTGATATTGTTATTTTTATGAAAGTTGATAACTTTGAGTGCAGCAAATTTTTGTCTTCACAAATAGGTGAGCGCAATGGGATTTGTCTGTTTTTTTAGGTTAAATTGATATACTAAGAATTAAATGTACTGAGACATCTGCCCATCTTTAAACCTGTCACCTCCCAGGGTCATCAAATCCTAATAGTTCCACTTGTGCAGTTAAAGTGCATGTAAACCAAAAATGTATTTCTTGCATGTTGGCAATATGTCTTACTGTAAGCAGCAAATATTTTTTTGAGCTCTGTTGCAAAATGTTTTACTGCCTATAACAACACTTCCTATTGGAAGCTACTAACATTAAAGTGTTACTAAACCCAGGACCCTGCATTCACTATATCTGGTCTCCCACAGTACACAGAACATGGAAGTGCATTATTTTACTAAATATAAACATCTAAATATCTTTTCTCATCAGCAGTTAGAGCAGTGACTTCTATCAGTGTCCAGCAGAGTACTGGCTAAACCTTGTAGGAGGAGTTTTCATTTTTCTCTAGGAGGATGCAGAACCCTTGACCTCTGTCTGGACAGTGCTGATTGGCCCTGTGCTGATCACATGCACTATCCCAAGAAAAGAAAACCTCTCTAGCAATACACACCAAACTGAGCATGTGCAGAGTGACTCCACACAATATGTCTTATTAGGAGATAAGAGGGGGACACTGGAAGAAGGGGAGGATCAGAGAAGTCAGGATCAAACAGTGTTTTTACACAATGCAGAGGATTAACCCCTTAGGTTCCACAGTGAGTGTAACAAGCATGCTTTACTGCATATACAGACTGATTTTACTGTTGTAGGTTTAGTAACACTTTAAGACACTGCCTTGAAATTATCAGTATTTTTTTCAGCCTGCCACATTCACTCTTTCAGTTAGCTGTTGGAATACCATGAACTAGACATCCATCTGATAGACGGTCCAACCACCAAGGAATTCAGACAGCAGACCAACAATGCTACCACTTTCTTGAGAGCCAGCGGCTAAGTGCTGTTAGCCTGCAGTGGTAAGTGATGTTAATTGCAGGATCTCTATGAAAAACTTCTGCAACAGAGGCTCAAAAAGGAAAACTGTGTACAGTGAGACATGATGTCAAAGGTTCTGAAAAATAGATTTAAGGTTTATACACAATATACACTTTAATGCTCCCAATTTTTCTATACAAAAAGATTGCCCAGAGGTTTTTCAACTAGCTAGAACATTTGTTTGTGTACAGTGGCGGACTGACCATTTGGAAACTCGGGCAGTGCCCGAGGGCCTGGGGTCAGTAGGGGCCCCATGAGATGCCCCTGGTACCTTTTTCATAGGCTTTTTTGAGTTTGGGCAAAGACACAGGGGCCCCATGATCCCCAATTGCCCGTGGGCCCCATGAGTTGTCAGTCCGGCCTTTTGTGCGTCAAGTGCTGATCATAGAGGTGCTCATTATAATATAACCCTCCCAACAAAAAAGTGGGGACTCAACTGCAAATTTTCACTTACAACTCCTTGTTATCTTTGCAAGGATAAAGGATCCAGAGGAATTTTTTTGGCACATGAAATGGTTAAAATTACATGCCTGTCTGTCCGGTTCTTATTATTCCCTCTTATTTCTACCCATAATCCTTCAGCGCTGTTTAAAATTATTATTTTTAGTTGGTGAAGGCCTACTTGGATTCTTGTTGAGCAACTTCAGCACAGTGCACTGTTTGTTGTATGAACACACAGCGATATGTGAAATAAGTTTACACTAAAAACAGCTAAATACATAGATTATAACTTACTACAGCACTACACAGTATATATATATATATGTGTGTATACGGTATACTATATATATATATATATAGTGTATATATATTGAATATATACAGTATATACACTATATTGCCAAACGTATTGGGACGCCCCTCCAAATCATTGCATTCAGGTGTTCAAATCACCTCCACGGCCACAGGTGTATAAAATCAAGCACCTAGGCATGCAGACTGCTTCTACAGACATTTGTGAAAGAATGGGTCTCTCAGGAGCTCAGTGAATTCAAGCGTGGTACTATGATAGGTTTCCACCTGTGCAATAAGTCGATCCGTAAAATTTCCTTGCTACTAAATATTCTACAGTCAACTGCTAGTGGTATTATAACAAAGTGGAAGCAACTGGGAACAGCAACTCCACATAAAATGACAGAGCGGGGTCAGCGCATTCTGTAGCGCACAGTGTGAAGAAGTTTCCAACTGTCTGCAGAATCAATAGCTAAAGATCTCTAAATTTCATGTGGCCTTTAGATTAGCACAACAACAGTGCATAGAGAGCGTCATAGAATGGGTTTCCATGGCCGAGCAGCTGCATCCAAGCCTTACATCACCAAGTGCATTTCAAAGCGTCGGATGCAGTGGTGTAAAGCATGCCGCCACAGGACTCTAAAGCAGTGAAGACATGTTCTCTGGAGTGACGAATACTGCTTCTCTATCTGGCAATCAGATGGATGTATCTGGGTTTGGCAGTTGCCAGGAGAACAGTACTTGCCTGACGACATTGTGCCAAGTGTAAAGTTTTGTGGAGGGGGGGATTATGGTGTGGGGTTGTTTTTCACGGGTTGGGATTGGCCCCTTAGTTCCAGTGAAAGAAACTCTTAAGGTGTCAGCATACCAAGACATTTTGGACAATTTCATGGTCCCAACTTTGTGGGAACAGTTTGGGGATGGTCTCTTCCTGTTCCAACATGACTGCGCACCAGTGTACAAAGCAAGGTCCATAAAGACATGGATGAGCGAGTTTGGGGTGGAGGAACTTGACTGGCCTTCCCAGAGTCCTGACCTCAACCCAATAGAACACCTTTGGGATGAATTAGAGCAGAGACATCAGTGCCTAACCTTACAAATGCGCTTCTGGAAGAATGGTCAAACATTCCCATAGACACACTCCTAAACCTTGTGGACAGCCTTCCCAGAAGAGATAAAGCTGTTATAGCTGCAAAGAGTGGGCCAACTCAATATTGATCCCTATGAACTAAGAGTGGGATTCTATTAAAGTTCAAGTGAGTGTAAAGGCAGGCGTCCCAATAATTTTGGCAATGTAGTGAACTGCACTCCTGTGATCCACAGGAGAAATACAGCCAAAGCTTTGGCTGTACTTATCCTTTAATAAAGACTTTTATTATTACTATAATTTATTTAGCATGAATTGATATATTATTATGTAATAATGTATTTATTATAAATGTATTAATACTATGAAAGCGATAGTAAACTCTAAGGTTAAACTTTGCTCTACAGGTATGCTTATAATAAGTTTTACCTGTAGGTCCATTGGAAACAGCCTAAGCTTGCGCCATTTAGCAGATATGATCATCAGCTCCAGCCGATAGCATCACTGACGCATGAGAGTGCCTTGAATGCAAAGAGTGCTGTGCCACGATGGTCACTCCCGTGCAAATGCGAGGTAAGGAACGTCATCATGGCTTAGCTATTCCAATAGCTGGAGAGCTCAAACCCAGAAGGAAGACAGGGTGAAGGTGAAAATGCCAGGAGTGGTAACAGCTCAGTGGTTCAGGAGTCTGTTGGAAAGGTAAGTCTGTCATGCGGTGCATACTAACACACTATGGCACAAACCTGTAGTAGGCCAATTTAAGAAAAAGTTTGTAGCGTTTACTACCTCTTTAATATAAAAGTCTTTACTACTGGGATGTGTTGTCAATATAAGTATAGACACAAGGACACTATTTTTTAAATAAATGCTTTGAGGGTGATTCAATGCATATGTGACACGTTTCACATTGTGTGGCTGTAGTTCGAAGTCTTGTACTACATTAATGAAAACCCTGCATCATTTTCTTTTTTAGTACTGACACAAGCAGCAAACTCAAGAGCCTCAGTTCACACTGTTGCGACTTGGGATCCAACTTGTGAGACCCCAAGTTGCACGACGTGTGACATCCCATGCTAGTCAACAAGAGCTCTCTTAACCTCCCTAGCAGTCTAACTAATGAATATTTTTTACATGTCAAAGCGGTACACTGTTTTGCATGGAAAATTGTTGTTTTATATTGTAGGCCTGTAATTCTTAGGAATAACTCACTTAAGTCTGTCCAAACAAGAGTCTGGTAAACATCCCGGGTATGATAAAGTTTGAAACACGAAATTATAAATTATAAGATAATAAATAATTATAAAAAATAATAATATAATAATAAATGTAATTCAATAATCTAATCAAACCAAAAACATTGAAATTTAAAATATAGCACCAAGTTCGCATATCACTGAGCAAAGTCGCAGAATCGTTTTCAGTGTCTGATGACGAATTTCCCCACTCAATTCTGCAAGTGATTCTAATTCACTATCGCTTTTTTCTAGCCGGTCTAAAACCACTTTTGACCAAAAGGGACACTTTTTGGATGTCATGGATGTTCTCAAGTTTCCAGGCAGAAAGAACGGTAAAAATGCAGGCAGGGCATTGGACAAAGCACTAGGGACAAAATGTATGTGAAATGGTTTGATACAGTAATGTAATCCTAACAGATTACAGTGTATTGTGTGTATGTCATATTTTTACTTTTTTGAATCTCCCGTCGGATCCGCCCCCCTGTGTACCGACGCTCGCAGGGAACAGAACCCGGACGACGGTTGCCGGCATCGGCTGGAGGACATGGCTGGAGGACGCTGTGTCCTCCAGCCATGTCCTCCGGCCGATGCCGTCTTCCGGGTTCCGTTCCCTGCAAGGACATCGGGGGATCACAGGACAAGGTAAGGATCGGAGGATTGCAGGAGAAGCACTATAAAGTAATCCTGAGTGTGGCTCGGGGTTACCACTTTTGGTACTGTAAATTAATACCGAGCCACACTCAGGATTACCGCTAGGAAGGTTATTCGTTCCAACTTTAGAAAAGGTTCCTGTACTACTTCAAGACAACTTTTATCTGACTTGTGCCCATAGACTTTATTGGAAGTCGCTTCCAAGTCTTATCCTCATCTATATTGATGTAATTTGGATCCGACATTACAGGAAGATTACCTAGGCATTCCCTGAAAGTCGCTTCAGGTCGTAAGTACTCAAGTCGGCAGAACGTTGCCTGGCAAAGTGGCACTGTAAATTGCGGGACTTTCAGCTTTCAGGTAGTGTGAGCCGAGACAAAGAGTTCTTATTTGTGACACTTCTATTGTATGGCACTATTGTTGTGACAAATTTATAAACATATTGGTGATAAAGTGGATGCAAGTAAGACCTCATCCATAAATTGCTGATTGTATCACACTTGTGATTATTGTGTCACATCATTGAGATTAATTCTGCACCAAAATTTGTCTTAAAGTTGCTCAGGACACGTTTTGACATGTTTCCATTAATCTCCCTACTTCTCCAAATAGCTTCTCTGCCTGTAAAACGCCACCACTTCACAGGAGAGATGCTGACAGTTCTCATGTACACAGCAAGAGCTTCATGTACACCATATAGACACATACATTTGATGCACTAGAGCAAGCAAAGCATATCTACGACATTCTTTATGAATTCCAGGGTTTGTGGTGTAAGGTGTCTCTCTTTCTCACCTAAGAAAATTGGGAGGTTTGCGTTGGTAGACTACCATTGCATTTTCTCATGCCAGCCAATTCCAGGATTAGGAAGAAACAGCAAATCTGATAAAATATACACGTAATGTACACAAACAATGAAATCAAAGTTTTTCGACACAGTAACTTTCACTTCCTTTTATTCATCATCCATCAGATCAGTGGTGACTTCCGTACTACTAAACTGTCACTGTGCATACATACGTTTATCTCACATCAATAAATAACTAATATCAAGTTATACTGATATCATTGAATGACGAAGACAGTTTACATCCATGTTAAATGTGCATAAAGTTGATGTTTTAAAGTAAACTAATCATTAACCACTTCAACACCGGGCCAATTCTGACACTTCTCTCCTACATGTAAACATCTACATTTTTTTTTACTAGAAAATTACTCAGGAACCCAAAACATTATATATATTTTTTTAAGCAGAGGCCCTAGCCTAGAGAATAAAATGGTGGGTGTTGCAGTTTTTTGTCACGCAATATTTGCGCAGCAGTTCTTCAAATGCAATTTTTTTGGAAAAGTACACTTTAGTGAATTTTAATGCACACAACACAATAAAATACCCAATTATTTTGTATAATATAAAAGATGATGTTATGCAAAGTAAATCGATACCTAACATGTCATGGTTTAAAATTGTGCACTCTTGTGCAACGGTGCCAAACTACAGTCCTTAAACATCTGCATAGGCAATGCTTTATAAGCCTTTACAGGTTACCAGTTTAGAGTTACACAGGAGGTCTGGGGCCAGAACTACTGCTCTTGCTATAACGTTCGGAGTGATACCTCACATGTGTGGTACGAACACCGTTTACATATGCGTGTGCTACCTATGTATGTGTTCCTCTTTGCGTGTAAGCAGAAGGGGACAGGGGCTATTTAAATTTTTTTTTTTTTTACACTGTCTCTAATTTTTTTTTATCAACTTTATTGCTATCACAGGGGATGAGCAACATCCCTTGTGATAGCATGGGTAGTGACAGGTACTCTTTACTGAGACATCTGGGGTCTATTAGATCAACTGATCTTTGATACAGAGAGCAGTGTCTGACCCCAAGGTCCCTCTCACTCTAAGGTCCTATTCATGCTACTGCAATGTGGTAAGGTACATGCTACTACACAAAGTAACATATTCTATATATGTCGGTGCACTGCAATGCCATTCAAATGTGTCATTGACATCCCAACACATTCCCAAAGCACCTGCACGACAGTGCCCTAATCACATTGTAACTCACTTCAATGCATGTTGTGCACTGAGCTAGCAAAAAGGCTGCACACCCTATTTTTGGGGAGCTGTGCTGTGTAAAACTTGGTTCACACCAATGCATTGTGCTTTTTGTCCGTTTTGCAGTGTGTTTTTGCACTTTTGCATTTATGCTGCTTTTTGCATTTTTTCCAATTGTTGTGGTTGTGGAGCAGAATAAAAATACAAAACATGGCAAAAAAAAGTGTAAAAAATGCATTACATGCATTTTAGCAGCTTCTCCATTGAACTCTATTGTAACAAAAACACTGCTTTTTGTGTTTAAAAAGTCTCTGACCCTTTCCAAAAACGCAGCAACTCAAAAAGCATGCCTGGTAACATGTCCTATAGGAAACCATGTTAAATGGACATTTCTGCAAAAAGCACTAAAAAACTAATTGGTGTGAACCAGGCCTAAAGCAGCCCATTCAAAAGGGCTACCCTAATGCAAAGCATGTTAACCCACATGCATTAAACACACCATAACATTAACTGCATCCAGGGCCATCTTAATAGCATCATTTGACCCCTGTGCAAATTAATGCACAGGGGCCCCTACCAGCCTGCCCCAATGTACGCACCTACTCTCAAGAATTAAAGTATAAATAGTTGATAGAATGAAACATATATTTATTAGTACGTTAAATAAAATAGATTTTAAACAATAGCAAAATATGCAAAAAATCAAAGACTAATAAACACAAAGGGCACAATACAAGGGGGGGGGGGGCAGAAGGGCACAGTACACGGGGCAGTCAGGAGGGCACAATACTAGGATCAGGAGGGCACAATACTGGGATCAGGAGGGCACAATACTGGGATCAGGAGGGCACAGTACAGGGGCAGTCAGGAAGGCACAATACTGGGATCAGGAGGGCACAGTACACGGGGAGTCAGGAGGGCATAATACTGGGATCAGGAGGGCACAGTACAGGGGCAGTCAGGAAGGCACAATACTGGGATCAGGAGGGCACAGTATAGGTTCTTGGATGCTGCCCAGGCCAGCCTGGAACAGTTTAGTAAAAAGCTTGACTGTCCCAGCAAATCCGGGACAGCTAGCAAGCAGGGGCGGACTGACCATTTGAAATTGCAGGATCTCTATGAAAACGTCTGCAACAGAGGCTCAAAAAGGAAAACTGTGTACAGTGAGACATGATGTCAAAGGTTCTGAAAAATAGATTTAAGGTTTATACACAATATACACTTTAATGCTCCCAATTTTTCTATACAAAAAGATTGCCCAGAGGTTTTTCAACTAGCTAGAACATTTGTTTGTGTACAGTGGCGGACTGACCATTCGGAAACTCGGGCAACTCAGTGGGAAGAATGCCTCCTTTACATTGGTGGTTAGTGGGAAGTTTGCCTCCCTCACAGTGGTTGTCGGTAAGAAGAATGCCTCCCTTACATTGGTGGTCATTGGGAAGATTGCCTTTCTTACATTGGTGGCCAGTGAGAAGATCACCTCCCTTACATTGGTGGCCAGCGGGAAGATTGCCTCCCTTACATTGGTGGCAAACAAGAAGATTGCCTCCCTTACATTGTTGGTCAGTGAGAAGATTGCCTCTCTTACATTGGTCATCAGTGGGAAGAATGCCTCCCTTACATCGGTGGTTAGTGGGAAGTTTGCCTCCCTCACAGTGGTTGTCGGTAAGAAGAATGCCTCTCTTACATTGGTGGTCATTGGGAAGATTGCCTTCCTTACATTGGTGATTAGTGGGAAGATTGCCTCTCTTACATTGGTGATTAGTGAGAAGATTGTCTCTCTTACATTGGTGATTAGTGGGAAGATTGCCTCTCTTACATTGGTGATTAGTGAGAAGATTGTCTCTCTTACATTGGTGATTAGTGGGAAGATTGCCTCTCTTACATTGGTGATTAGTGGGAAGATTGCCTCTCTTACATTGGTGATTAGTGGGAAGATTGCCTTCCTTACATTGGTGATTAGTGGGAAGATTGCCTCTCTTACATTGGTGATTAGTGGGAAGATTGCCTCTCTTAAATTGGTGATTAGTGAGAAGATTGTCTCTCTTACATTGGTGATTAGTGGGAAGATTGCCTCTCTTACATTGGTGATTAGTGAGAAGATTGTCTCTCTTACATTGGTGATTAGTGAGAAGATTGTCTCTCTTACATTGGTGATTAGTGGGAAGATTGCCTCTCTTACATTGGTGATTAGTGGGAAGATTGCCTCTCTTACATTGGTGATTAGTGAGAAGATTGTCTCTCTTACATTGGTGATTAGTGGGAAGATTGCCTCTCTTACATTGGTGATTAGTGAGAAGATTGTCTCTCTTACATTGGTGATTAGTGGGAAGATTGCCTCTCTTACATTGGTGATTAGTGGGAAGATTGCCTCTCTTACATTGGTGATTAGTGAGAAGATTGCCTCTCTTACATTGGTGATTAGTGAGAAGATTGCCTCTCTTACATTGGTGATTAGTGAGAAGATTGCCTCTCTTACATTGGTGATTAGTGAGAAGATTGTCTCTCTTACATTGGTGATTAGTGGGAAGATTGCCTCTCTTACATTGGTGATTAGTGAGAAGATTGCCTCTCTTACATTGGTGATTAGTGGGAAGATTGCCTCTCTTACATTGGTGATTAGTGAGAAGATTGCCTCTCTTACATTGGTGATTAGTGGGAAGATTGCCTCTTTTACATTGGTGATTAGTGGGAAGATTGCCTCTCTTACATTGGTGATTAGTGTGGAAGATTGCCTCTCTTACATTGGTGATTAGTGGGAATATTGCCTCCCTTACATTTGTGGTTAGTGGAAAGATTGTCTCACTTACTTTGGTGACTAATACCTTCCTTACAGTGATGATCAGACTGCCAACCTTACAGACAGCTAAAAAGTTCATTGGTATCAATGCCAGTAGCTGTACCAAGTGGCTTTGGCTCCATGATTATGTAGGCACCATCAGGTGGGGGGTCAATCGGTTACTGAATAAGGAACCCCTATCAACCTCTGGAGGGACCCTGGAATTTCATGGAGCCCTGGTTGAAAATGGCAGCTATACAGTACCCCACACACGCTGTCAATTTTGTAGCATAAAACACTAATGATTGTCACATGAAAATAACAGCCTGACAAAATATCACAGTACGATATACAATTCAAAATACAGCTATGGGGGTTTTCTTTGTTTGTCATTCTGGTAATGTTCTCCTGAAGATGTTCTTTTCCATAAATATCACATAAGCATACAATCATTTTCTCATGAGTCATTATTTTTTTATCCAGTTTAAACAGCTCTGTTTTTGCTCTTCTTAGTAGATACCTCCTACAAGCTCACAATAAAAGCAGTATTAAACCAAAACACAAAAAATAATGTATATAGCTTGCTGATTCTTAAATCTGGTGGCTGCATTAGTTTTCTCTGTAAGGCTTTTTTTCATCTATTTTTACCCGGTAAAAATAAAGGTGATCCTGCCAGCAAGTCTGTTATTTTACACCTCTTCTTAACAGACCAAGCTGTCCAGCAAAAGTCTCAGAAGATTGAGACAAAGCATTTAGCACTGACAGGGATGCTTACAATGATCAGCTTGCATCCATTTATGTAGAACCTTTATCCCAAAAGTAAAATAAATTGTTGCTATAATGGCTTATAAAGTGTTAGCTGGGGTTTGGCATTAAAGAATATGTAAAGCCAATATTTCATATTCCTGATATGTGCCTGCTGTATCATGTACTTGTATGAAAAAGTATCCTGTTGTCTTTGTATTGCTGCCATTGTGTGAAATCCCTGGTGTTTCTGCCAGTCCCTCTGCGTTCCTATTAAAAACTGACCACACTAGGCAGGTCAGTACGGCATGGTCAGTTTTTTTGGGCTGTAGAGCTAATCCAATGATCAGGCTAGTGCTGATATCCCCCCCCCCCAGACACACACACACACAGCCAATGACTGGGAAGATTAGTGTACTTCAGTTTCTCCTCCCTGAGCTGTTTATGCACCGACGGAGAGCGTGTGATCACTTATGGAATGGGGGGAAAAGTGTTTATAATGTTTTTTTTATATCTACACACAAATGTATTGCCTTTCATTTCTATTTTACGGTTTGTTTTACAAGGTGAGGGTTTACATATATATATTAATTTGTTAGTC
Source organism: Staurois parvus (assembly GCF_062004578.1). NCBI lineage: Eukaryota > Metazoa > Chordata > Amphibia > Anura > Ranidae > Staurois > Staurois parvus. The sequence continues at coordinate 4,720,255 of NW_028318368.1, forward strand.
AAGTCCATCTAATTTGCTAGTGCATATAAAGCTCTCCAGCTGGAGAATGTTGCTGTCCAAAGGTGTTTCTGTTACTTCTCCATCCAGAGTAGAGACACCCTAAGGCCAGGTTCACATATGTGCGGCTGTGCGGGCCGTTATTAGCCCATACATTTGAATGGACTCCCATGCCCCGGGACATACAGGGAAGAAGTCCCTGCACCTCGGAAATCTCAGCCTGCACGGGAACCTCGGTTCCCAGTACGATTGCAATTTCTAGTGGAGGCGGCGTAACATTAGAATTAATGGCACTTGCCGTGGGTCCCGCATTCCTCTGTGTGGGTGGTGCGGCTGCAGGTATTTGTGCGGGTCCCGCATTGGCACCACTCGCACAGATATGAACCAAGCCTAAGGTAGTAAGTGTGTTACTGGCAGGATCACCAGCTGAAAATAAAGAAAACAAATTCTAAAAAAAGAAAACTAATGCAGCTACCACATTTAAGAATTGGTAAACTACAATATATTACATTTTTGGTTTGGGGTTTATTACTGCTTTAGAATGCAGTGTTATATTACTGTGATCCTCTTAGTGAAGCATTACACACAAATGCACAAGAAACAATTGTATGGCGTGCATACTGTCAATTCAACTGATTCAATTGAACAATTGAAAAATGAGTGTAAGGCTCCATGCACACTGGGCGTTTTAATAATGCTGCTAGCATTAACTGTGTAAAGTCACGTTAAAGCGGGGGGTTTTTTAGCGTTTTTGCATTAGCGTTTAGCCATGTTTTTCTGTGTTTGTGTTTTTTCTTTGCCAAAAAATATATTTTTTTGCTCAAGAAACAGCCAAAAAGGCTAGTTAGAGCCTTCGAGTTAGTTAGAGTTAGAGTTACAACTAAAAAATTCTAGAAACCCACTAGTCCTGGGGTTTTTTTCCAGCCAAAGAATGCCCCTGACAAAAAACGTTGATTACAGCCAAAGTGTGCATGGACACATAGGATAACATGCTGGGGTATTTACTGATAAAAAAAGCCAAAAGCCAAAAACAGCCGCTGTAAAAACGTCCAGTGTGCATGAGGGCTATAAATGAGCAACGATGACATGGTAATATAAATGTCACATGCGTTACCCTTCTGTTATCTCTGTGGTCATATCATTTCTTTATTTTATCACTGACCAGTCACACTATTTACCGCTCTGTTCTATTTTCATGCTGCTAAAGGCATTGTTGAACGTTGTACTTTTTATGACGTTCTGGACTGAGGTTCTGAAACGATTGCTTTCACTCTGGAATATAATCTACCTGAGAGTTGTCCTTCACTTCTTACAACTTTACTGGAAATAGGGCACAATAAAATGAATGTTTCCCTATAAATACATAACACACATTTTATGGCAAGCCTTTCTATAGCTCCTTATTAAACCAAAAATGCAACACCTAGGAGCAGCGTGCGTTACTCTCTACTAAACAGAATAAATCCCAGATTGCTGTGATTCCAGGAAAGCCAAGTTGCTGTGGGATACTGCACTTTGTACGCTGGAAATGATCTTTATACGGCTTTGTTACACGTGGGTGCGCCGATAGCTACAGGTGTGACTTGGGGAACTCCAGTCTTGTGACCCAATATTCAAACTCCCAGAATGTCATCTAAACAGATCAGGCGACTTTGTGTCACAGGTCGTACAGCAATGACGATGAAAGGCTCGGTAACAGAATTCTCTGATATGTCATAGAAGTCGCATTAATAAAACGACGCCTAGTATACTCAGAGCTGAATTTCTTACCTGATCTTTTGCTGGGATAACTAATTCTCCAAATGTCAAGCAGCTGAATTAGTGGCGGCAGGAATGTAGCGGGGTCATAGAGTGTCCTTTTGATGTAGGCTTGTCTTCTGATGAATATATAAGGTGGCAGGTACAGCCTAGTCTACAGGAGTGCAGGATTAGGTCGCTTCCAGCCACAAGTGCGAAGACTGTCCCCTCTAAACGCAGTGACACAGCTGGATGTCCGCTCTGTAGACTTTTTGTTGTTGTCACCCTAATCTGCCCCCTATGTAATAGTGTCTGCGGCAGCCCAGGCACTGTGTGCGATAATAGTATTGGATGTCTACCCAACCCTCTGACTTTTTTTTTTTTCCTCTCCCTGCTGTTACGCTGGTGTGCCCTTTATAAGTTCAGTCTATTTCCCAGCTGTAACCCCGCCTCTCCCCAGTTCTCTTCTCTCTTCATATCTATCCTGAGACTGACACCATCAGGATGGAGAACACTGCTGACATTCAGCAATCAACCTGCTACATAGGCGACATGTGCTTGAAGCAGATCAATGGGAAAACATTGTATGGGTTAGGATGCCTTCTCATTGTGGGAGGACAGATCAGTCTAGGATATAGTCTTCATGAATATGGAAATCCTTCCACATTTCAGGGGAGTCTGTGCCCAACAAAAGAGCCCCTGAACATGCAGCAGTCTACAAATTCTCATACATCCCAACACTTAGGGCTCCTTTACATCACTATGCATTGTTGCATGTGCGTTTGCATGCGTTTTCACTGTCTTCGTTTTTTGGAATTTTATTTATTTGAATTCATTTTCTCTACTAAGTTACATTTACAGGTATTCACATTCATTTGCAGCGCATTTACATCCACATTTGCAGGGTGTTAACATGCATTCACATGCATTTGCCGTGTGTTTACAGGTATTCACGTGCATTTGCAGTGCATTCTGATGCTTTTTTAAGTGTTTTTTTATTTATTTGAATTTATTTTTTAAATAAATTGCATTAATATGTTTTGTGTGTGCATTTCCTGTGCATTTACATGCATTTACAGTGTGAACAAGCATTTGCAGTGCATTCTGGTGCCTTTTAATTATTTTTTTGTAATTTTTTTATTTGAATTTATTTTTTGTACTAAACTGCATTTATATGTTTTTGTGTACATTTGCTGTGCATTTATAGTGCATTTGCATGCATTCACATGCTCTTGCAGTGCGTTTACAGGTATTCATGTACATTTGCAGTGTGAACATGCATTTACAGTGCATTCTGTGATTTTTTTTAAAAATTTAATTTAATTTATTATTTGTATTAAGTTGCATTTATATGTTTTTGTGTGCATTTGCTGTGCATTTATAGTGTATTTACATGCATTTGCAGTGTTTTTACAGGTATTCACATGCATTTGCAGTGTGAACATGCATTTACAGTGCATTCTGGTGCCTTTTAATTTTTTTTAATTATAATTTATTTTAATTTATTTTTTGTACTAAATTTCATTTATATGTTTTTGTGTGCATTGGCTGTGCATTTATAGTGCATTCACATGCATTTGCACCACATTTACATGCATTCACATGCATTTACAGTGTGTGTTTACAGGTATTCATGTACATTTGCAGTGAGAACATGCATTTACAGTGCATTCCCGTGCTTTTTTTTTTAAATGTAATTTATTCTTTGAACTAAGTAGCATATACAGGTGAAACTCGAAAAATTAGAATATCGTGCAAAAGTTCATTTATTTCAGTAATGCAACTTAAAAGGTGAAACTAATATATGAGAGAGACTTATTACATGCAAAGCAAGATAGTTCAAGCCGTGATTTGTCATAATCAGGGGCGGACTGACCATTTGGAAACTCGGGCACTGCCCGAGGGCTGGGGTCAGTAGGGGGCCCCATGAGATGCCCCTGGTACCTTTTTCATAGGCTTTTTTGAGTTTGGGCAAGGACACAGGGGCCCCATGATCCCCTATTGCCCAGGGGCCCATGAGTTGTCAGTCCGCCCTTGGTCATAATTGTGATGATTATGGCTTACAGCTCATGAAAACCCCAAATCCACAATCTCAGAAAATTAGAATATTACATGCAATCAATAAAGCAAGGATTGTACATAGAACAATATCGGACCTCTGAAAAGTATAAGCATGCATATGTACTCAGTACTTGGTTTTGGAACCTTTTGCAGCAATTACTGCCTCAATGCAGCGTGGCATGGAAGCTATCAGCCTGTGGCACTGCTGAGGTGTTATGGAAGACCAGGATGCTTCAATAGCGGCCTTCAGCTCTTCTGCATTGTTCGGTCTCATGTCTCTCATCTTTCTCTTGGCAATGCCCCATAGATTCTCTATGGGGTTCAGGTGAGGCGATTTTGCTGGCTAGTCAAGCACCGTAATCCCACGGTCATTGAACCAGGTTTTGGTGCTTTGTCAGTGTGGGCAGGTGCCAAGTCCTGCTGGAAAATGAAGTCAGCATCCCCATAAAGCTCGTCTGCGGAAGGAAGCATGAAGTGCTCCAAAATCTCCTGGTAGACGGCTGTGTTGACCCTGGACTTAATGACGCACAGTGGACCAACACCAGCAGATGACATGGCTCCCCAAATCAACACAGACTGTGGAAACTTCACACTGGACTTCAAGCATCTTGTAGTGTGTGCCTCTCCATTCTTCCTCCATACTCTGGGTCCTTGGTTTCCAAATGAGATGCAAAAGTTGCTCTCATCAGAAAAGAGGACTTTGGACCACTGAGCAACAGGCCAGGTCTGTTTTTCTTTAGCCCAGGTAAGACGCTTCTGACGTTGTTTGTTGTTCAGGAGCGGCTTGACAAGAGGAATACGACATTTGAAGCCCATGTCCATGATCCGTCTGTGTGTGGTGGCTCTTGATGCACTGACTCCAGCCTCAGTCCACTCCTTGTGAAAGTCCCCAACACTTTTGAATTGCCTTTTCCTGACAATCCTCTCCAGGCTGCAGTCATCCCTGCTGCTTGTGCACCTTTTTCTTCCACACTTTTTCCTTCCACATAACTTTCTAGTAATGTGCTTTGATACAGCACTTTGGGAACATCCAACTTCTTTTGCAATTACCTTTTGAGGCTTTCCCTCCTTATGGAGGGTGTCAATGATGGTTTTCTGCACAACTGTCAGGTCAGCAGTCTTTCCCATGATTGTGATTCCTACTGAACCAGACTGAGAGACCATTTAAAGGCTCAGGAACCCTTTGTAGGTGTTCTGGCTTAATTAGCTGATTAGAGTGGGACACTTTGAGCCTAGAATATTGCACCTTTTCACAATATTCTAATTTTCTGAGATTGTGGATTTGGGGTTTTCATGAGCTGTAAGCCATAATCATCACAATTATGACAAATCACGGCTTGAACTATCTTGCTTTGCATGTTATGAGTCTATCTCATATATTAGTTTCATCTTTTAAGTTGCATTACTGAAATAAATGAACTTTTGCACGATATTCAAATTTTTCGAGTTTCACCTGTATATGTTTTTGTGTGCATTTGCTGTGCATTTATAGTACATTTACATGCATTCACATGCATTTGCACCACATTTACACGCATTCACATGCACTTCCAGTGTGTGTTTCCAGGTATTCATGTACATTTGCAGTGTGAAAATGCATTTGCAGTGCATTCCGGTGCTTTTTTTTTAAATTTAATTTATTCTTTGTACTAAATTGCATTTATATTTTTTTGTGTGCGTTTGCTGTGCGTTTACATGCATTTGCAGTGTGTTTACAGGTATTCGCATACATTTGCAGTGTGAACATGCATTTGCAGTGCATTCTGGTGCCTTTTTAATTTTTTTTGTACTAAGTTGCATTTATATGTTTTTGTGTGCATTTGCTGTGCATTTATAGTGCATTTACATGCATTTGCAGTGTGTTTAAAGGTATTCACATACATTTGCAGTGTGAACATGCATTTTGCACTGCATTCTGGTGCCTTTTTTATTTATCTTAATTTATTTTTTGTACTAAGTTGCATTTATATGTTTTTGTGTGCATTTGGTGTGTATTTATATGCATTTACATGTATTCATATGCATTTGACGTGCATTTGTGTTAACATGCATTTGCAGTGCATTCTGGTGCTTTTTTTTTATTTATTTTTTGTACTAAGTTGCATTTGCTGTGCATTTATAGTGCATATATATGCATTCACATGCATTTGCAGTTTGTTTAAAGGTATTCACGGGCATTTGCAACGCATTTACACACATTCACATACATTTGCAGTGTGTTAACATGCATTTGCAGTGCATTCCGGTGCTTTTTTTGAAAGTTTTTCTATTTGAATTCATTTTTTTCTACTAAGTTGCATTTATATGTGTTTTCATGAATTTGCAGTGCATTTATAGTGCATTTGCACGCATTCACATGTATTTGCGGTGTGTTTACATGCATTTGCCGTGCGTTTTTGGAATTTTTAAACACTTATTTGAATACATTTTTTTTCGACTACGTTGCATTTATATGTGTTTTCATGTATTTTTGATGCATTTACAGTGCATTTACATGCATTAATGTGCATTTGTGGTGTGTTTACCTGCATTTGCAGTGCATTACAGTGTGTGTTTTGGAATGTTGTTTATTTATTTGAATTCATTTTTTTCTACTAAGTTGCATTTATATGTGTTTTCATGCATTTGCGGTGCATTTACAGCGCATTTACACGCATTCACGTGCATTTACAGTGTGTTTACATGCATTTGCAGTGCATTCCAGTGTGTTTTGGGGTTTTTTAAACACTGATTTGAAATTTTTTTTGGCTAAGTTGCATTTATATGCATTTACAGTGCATTTACACTCATTCACATGCATTTGCAGGGCAGCACAGTGGCTAAATGGTTAGCACTTCCGCCTGGCAGTACTAGGGTCGTTGGTTCAAATCCCAACCACGGCACCACCTGCCTGGAGTTTGCATGTTCTCCCTGTGCCTGCATGGGTTTCCTCAGGGTACTCCTGGTTTCCTCTCACACTCCAAAGACATGCTGGTAGGTGAATTGGATCCTGTCTAAATTGGCCCTAGTATGTGAATGTATGAATGTGAGTTAGGGACCTTAGATTGTACACCCCTTGAGGGTTAGGCACTGATGTGAATGTAAAGTGCTGTGTAAATTGATGGCGCTATATAAGTACCTGTAATAATATTCCAATCAAAAAATCAATCAGAATAGAAAACAATTATTTATCAAAGTGTTACAATCTCCGTGATGTTAAATGCACAGAGCCATAATCTAATGACAACCATACACGCTTTGATTGCATCCTATCGATATGCGATTCTATCAAAGTGGGAAACAATAAAATAGGCATAACTACACTTCTGTTAGAACAGATTCAATCAAATCAAGTCCATTGGCCAGGGTGGAAAATTGTGGATCCTGTTGAATGGATCAGCAGCACGGAGAATGCATGAAATGGTCTGCAAAGTGCTTGCAGTATTTCGATACAGTGTTTCTTGTACCATTAAATGTAAGCACATATGCATATATACGTCCGATTACTCGTCTTTAAAGTGTTACTAAACCCACAGCAGTAAAATCAATCTGTATATGCAGTAAAGCATGCTTGTTATACCCACTGAGGAACCTAAGGGGTTAATCGTGCACATTGAGTAAAAAGGCTCTTTGGTCCTGTTTTCTCTGCCCTTCCTCTTGTTCAAATGTCCACCTGCTAAGACAGACTGAGCCTGTAGTCACATGCACATGCTCAGTTTAGTGTATATTGCTATAGAGGTTTTTTTTTCTTCAGAGAGTGCATGTGATCAGCACAGGGCCAATCAGCACTTCCAGACAGAGGTCAGGGGTTTTGCATCCTCCTAGAGCAGAAAGAAAACTCCTCCTGCAATCTTTAACCAGTGCTCTGCTGAAGTCACAAGACTGCTCTAACTGCTGATGAGAAAATATATTTAGCAGTTTATATTTATTAAAATAATTGCATTTCCATATTCTGTGTACTGTGGGAGACCAGATATAGTGAATGCAGGGTCCGGGGTTTAGTTACACTTTAAGTCTTCATGCACAAGGTCGCATGAGACTGTAGCTTCAGTTTACAGCTACTCTTAGCAATTAATTTTTATTAGGTATACACTGCACTTATGTAAACTTGCGTAGATTGGTGAATGCGCATTTGCCACATTTACCAATTTGCACATGTGCACCCAGGTACGATGTATACCCACATACAGCTATTCATTACTACGGACAGCTGTAGGCTACAGCTGTGTCCCCCCAGTGCAAAAATGCACCCACAGTTTGCATTGTATAGCCTAAGGCCTATATGCGTACACGTGTAAAGTACTGACCTTCGAGGCAGTTGTCCTTTTTTTTTGGTCTGATGTTTGGATGGTTAAGAAAAAATAATTAAAAGCCCACTATAGAGAAAATGATTGTACTCTGGCAAATGTATCCTTTATATATATATATATATATATATATATATATATACTACCTACCTGGAGTTTGCCTGTCCTCCCTGTGACTGTGTGAGTTTCCTCCCACACTCCAAAGACATGCTGGTAGGTTAATTGGCTCCTGTCTTAATTGGCCCTAGTATGTGTATGTATGAATGTGAGTTAGGAACTTTAGATTGTACACTTCATGAAGGTTAGGGACTGATGTGTATGTACAATATATATGTAAAGTGCTACGTAAATTGACAGTGCTATATAAGTACCTGTAATATTTATACTGTGTATATATAGTTGTTAACAGCTGTAATGATAGCATTCTGTACATCATTTTTACTATTTGTAGCACTACCCCCGCAGGAGCCACTGGTAATGTGTTCTTATGTTCCCCCTTAGAGCACACATATCCAGGCACACAGCATTTTCAGCATTCTTCCTCTGGCTCAAAGATCAGTCTAGGGGTTTATTTTGTCTTTTTTATTATTATTATACAGGATTTATATAGTGGCAACAGTCTGCACAGCGCTTTACAACATAAGGGCAGACAGTACATTTACAATACAATTTCATACAGTAGGAATCAGAGGGCCCTGCTTGTTAGAGCTTACAATCTATAAGAATGAGGAGCAATGAACCTGGATAGGGATAGGGAGCATGGCAGGGCCAGTGCTAGACCAGCTACTTGCCCCCCCCCCCAAAAAAAATAAATAAATACAAATTTTTAAAAACAGAAAATATTAAATCAACAAAACACAAAATTGCTAAATTTCTTTAAATGTGCAAAAATAAGTGCCAATACCAATATTATAGACAAAATCATTGTCACGGATGGACTGTCACTGTGGCTGGCAGTAGCAGGGTGACAGTTGCAGTGAGCAGAGGATGATGGATCCACACTCAGAGATCCCAGGCTGGAATTCCCCAGGCAATGGGGGGAAATAAAACACTGTGACAGCAGGCAGCCCAGCTCACACACATACAGAGAACACATGAACTTGGCGATCCCACACAGTGACAAATCTGACACAACACACCACCACCAACACTGACCCAGATCAGCAGCCCAGCAGACACTAGAGTAGCAGGCTGTGGGACTGTGATCATGTCATCACTCACTGACACATTGCACATGTGATGGATGGATGGCCAGGTCACACTCACACAGACACGAGACATCAGACATTTTCTTCCTCTGCAGGCTCAGCTCCGCCTCCACTGATGAATGGGAAGAGAAGGGCTGGAACTCCACAGTGATCAGCAGCTGCCAGCCAGCTTGCAGTAAGGGACTGAGTCTGAGAGGAACATTGGAAGGAGCTGCAGCTCAGCTGCTACACTGGCCCCAGACACCCTGCATCTTCCACTGTCATTTCTTTCTCCCCTCTGCCGCCCCTTCCTCTCAGCTGAAGGATCATTCATGACATGGCGGCATCCCACACAGAGGGAGTGCCGGTCTGTGCTGCACCAAGGCGCCCCTAGGTTGCAGTGCGCCCAAGGCGGCTGCCTAGTTTGCCTAGTGGAAGCACCGGTCCTGGAGCATGGGATACCCTGGAATTATAGAACAACTTGAGGACTGCTAAACTCGTGGCTGATCTGTACAAAAATGTAGACTGTATTGCACAACCTCTGGCTGCACTGTACCCTCTTGGCTGTCTTGCACAACTGGTTGTACAGGGCAAACGTCTAAGCAGTATTGCACACTCCTCGCTGCACTGCATTTTCTTGGGGGGTTGGAGGGTTAGGCCACCTCACATTCACTTCTCCTTTATATAGCAGGATCAGTTACTTACTAAGTCCCACAATGGTTGGGCTTCCTCCCACCAACTTTCTTATGACTCAGCTCAGTTTGTGAATACAGTTCTCTTCAGTAGACCCCTCAGCTAAGCCCAGCTGGGACCTTGAAGTCTTAAAGGCTCCTCTGGCTTTCTCTCTGCCTCTCTTTGTCCCAGGGTACAGAGACCCTACTCAGACATCCCCTTCTGATGGACTGGACCCAGGAACTCTGCTAGCAGCTGCCAGACTTCAGAATATTTATGTGCTCTCCCTCCACCTTCTGGGCACACCTCCCCAGGGAGTGGTTTGGAGTTTCTTCTACTGCCTGTTCTGCTCTCCTTCCCACTATACTTCTACTTGTCTTTAGAAGACAAAAGGGAGTAGCAGAACAGGAGCCTGTGAGACACTGAACCGCCCCAAGGAATCAACACCCACTCCACTATTTACAGGGGAGTTAACTAAATTTACCTAGCAGTCTACTCTGAACTACGAGGGGTGCTACATATTTCACATTTCCCTGTTTGTAGTCTTATGTACTTTTATGTAATAACCAAGCTGTCCAGCAAAATTGACAGTTACAGGGATTCAGACAAACTATTTTTCTTTTGAATGCACACAGTGTGAGCACATGAACATCACTTAGTATCAGCCTCTCGAAGACCACTAAAAAAGAGCCAAATGGGGGGGAGGAATCCACACAATGGGGAAAGAACCAGCACAAGGAACCTGTAAGTTCATGCACCTACAAAAAAATGTGCTGATAGGAGGAGAAAGCAGAGCAACTGAGAAATGAGCTCATCATTGCACTTCTTTTGCTTCGCTGTCTTATCAAAGGTTGGGGTTGAGCCTGTTAGGGCCTGGGCTCAGAGAAAATGGATGATGATGCTGTCTGACACTCAACCCAAAAGATTGAGGACATCTTGTGGAGAGAAAGAAGTACTATGGGGACAGCTCTGGTTTGAAGGTAAGTATTGCAGCAAAACCATTTTTGTTATTTTTTTACTGTTGACTATTAAGTAATTAAACTGTTTTGTTTTTTTGTTGCTGTTAATTGTTTCCCTTTGGTTATGCTTTACATCTGAATCCCAGCCTGATATAAAAGACACAAATGAAATCAGCTCTGCATTCATTAAATGCAAGTCGTTTATAAAACTGAATTTAGGTTTGTGTTAGCCTCTCACAGTTCATGTACAGCAAAGCTCAGAGTGTGAGAGGTAGAGGCAGCACCAGGAGCAAATCAGTTCATGTACTGAAAAGAGACATGCTGATAGGAGGAGAGAGTAGAGTGATAAAGAGATGAACTCATCACTGTGCTACCTCTCTTTTCACTGTTCAGTCACAGGTTGGGGGTGGGTACATGACAGCCTTGATTTAGAGGAAATGACAACGTCAGCAACGTTCAACCTAAGGCCAAGGGGACAGTTCAGGATTGAAGGTGAGTATTGCATCAATAGTTGTTTTTTTTTTTTGTTTAATATGTTAATGGTCTATTCATTTTTATTATGATTTTGACTGGAGTTCTACTTTAACATCCATCTAAAACTACCCTAGCTACAAGTTGACAATGTTGCAGATATTCACTGGAGAACAAGCTGTTACAGGACTGCACTCTGCTCCAGGAAGTGGAAAATCAACAGATCTCCTGGCAGGTCCAACTGATGATAAAGCTAAGTTCCATTAGCACAGAAAACCAAAAACCACAAACTGCAAAATGCATGTCACTTTTGTTTTTTGCCCAAATAATTTAAATTGATTCTAAAAGGCTTTTTTTTTTCTTGTTACCTCCTACTGCTTACCTGCTGTGTGCAGTAGTTTTATACAGAGCAGCCTGGATCCTCCTCTTCTTGGGTCCCCAGCCAGAGCTCCTCGCCCCTCCCTCCTGTTGAGTGCCCCCACAGTAAGCAGCTTGCTATGGGGGTACCCACTGCTCCTTGCATCCATTCACACACAGAGCCGTGTTGCGACACCACCTCCTCTCTCTTCTCATTGGCTCACTGGCTGTAATTGACAGCAGTGGCAGCCAATGGCTCCTGCTTCTGTCTCAGCCAGTGAGGAGAGGGAGTCCTAGGATAGCCGAAACTCCAGTGCACATCGCTGGATCAAGAGGGGTTTAGGTGAGTATTGGGGGGGCTGGGGGGAATGCTACACAGAGAACATTTTTTACCTTCATGCGCAGAATGCATGAAGGTAAAAACCTTGACCCCTTAGAACCATTTTAATTAGCAAAATAGTTATACTACACTAAATCTTGCACCCAGCCATTTTATTATTGCATTTAGTATAAGAAACCATTATAAAAGGAAAAGTAGTGGGTTGAACCATTGTAATAATTTTTTGTGAACTGCTGAAAGGAGAATTGAAGGCAAAACTTGTTTTTCAGTTTTGGATACAGCAACTCCTGTCAGATTTTTTTCCATCTACAGTATGTTCTATTTGGGAGATTTCCCTTCACTTCCTGTCCCATAGCCAAAACAGCAAGCGAGAGGAAATGTCACTGGCAGGGGCTGACTGGCCATTTGGAAACTTGGGCACCGACTGAGGGCCCGGGGTCAGTAAGGGGCCCCATGAGATGCCCCTGGTACCTTTTTCATAGGCTTTTTTGAGTTTGGTCAAGGACACAGGGGCCCCATGATCCCCTATTGCCCGGGGACCCCATGAGTTGTCAGTCCGCCCCTGCTCCCTGGTTGCCACCAGAGTCACCCCATTGAAAGATTCCCATTTTCTGCTGGCAACCCAACATTTGGGATTTTTTTCATTCTCAGTGATAATGGTAAACAGGACAAACAGAGAAGGTGATTTTCCCTAACAGGGGTACAGACAGCAATTGGAACCTGACAGGTGTTCTATTTCCTCTCCACTCCACTGAGAATAAACTTGCCTTTATTTAGGCTGCTTTCACATTGATGCATTTTTTTCTGCATTTTTACCTTGCTAAAACAGCAAAAATGCAATCCCTTTAAATCCTATGGGACTCTTCACACCACTGCACTGCAGGTCCGGTGCGTTTTGCATTTTTGGTGCAGTTTTCAAAACCTCACCGAAAACGCAGCTGCCCATTGCAATGAATGGAAAATGTAGCAAAAATGCATCAAAAAAGCATCTGAATTGAATTTTTATATTTCAATGATTTTTATTACTTTATAAACATTTTAAAAAACAGGAGCAACAAGACATGTCCACGCAGAGGCCATCAATTGCACATAAAAAACATTGGTATAACATGGACGGTAACTCAAACCAAAGGCAGATATCCACTGCCACACCAAAAACAAACAGAAATAGATAAGGAAGGAGGAGTAGAAAAGGAAAAAGATGACAAGACCGTGAGCAGGGGTCTCATTAGCATTTTTGGTGCATTTTTTGAGTCGCATGTCCATGTTTCCCAGGTGCATGCAGGGAGGCAGGCACTCAAAAAATTGGAAACACACCAGAAGCACATAAAAAGTGCAGCAAAAACATATACTGTATTTTTCGCTCCATAAGACGCACTTTTTTCCCCCCAAAAAAGGGGGGAAAATGTCAGTGCGTCTTATGGAGCGAATATAAAGCGGCCGGTCCGGTATTTTTGCGGCCACCATGTCAGAATACCGGGCCGGCCGCTCAGCTGTTGTCTCCTGCAAGGCCTTACCTGTTCCTCGCTCCAGCGCTGCACAGTCTTCCCGCGCTGGCTTCTGTGACAGCCGGGTGCCCACTGCGCATGTGCTGTGCTTTGTGAATGATCCGGTGTCTTCTGGGACACATGAAAGGTCCCAGAAGGTGCCCGGCCAATCACAAAGCGCAGCGCTTCTCGCACATGCGCAGTGGGCACCCGGCTGTCACAGAAGCCGGCCCGGGAAGAAGAGGGAAGGACAACTCCGCGGAAGTGGGAGCGGGTACCTGTCAAATTCAGGTACCCGCTCCCCCTCCCTCCCCAAAGGTCAGCAGTCTCTGGTCATTCCCTTCACTGTCTGCAGTCTCTGGTCATTCCCTGCACTCTCTGTAGTCTCTGGTCATTCCCTGCACTCTCTGCAGTCTCTGGTCATTCCCTGCACTGTCTGCAGTCTCTGGTCATTCCCTGCACTGTCTGCAGTCTCTGGTCATTCCCTGCACTGTCTGCAGTCTCTGGTCATCTCCTGCACTGTGTCCGCAGTCTCTGGTCATCTCCTGCACTGTGTCAGCAGTCTCTGGTCATCTCCTGCACTGTGTCCGCAGTCTCTGGTCATCTCCTGCACTGTGTCCGCAGTCTCTGGTCATCTCCTGCACTGTGTCCGCAGTCTCTGGTCATCTCCTGCACTGTGTCCGCAGTCTCTGGTCATCTCCTGCACTGTGTCCGCAGTCTCTGGTCATCTCCTGCACTGTGTCCGCAGTCTCTGGTCATCCCCTGCACTGTGTCCGCAGTCTCTGGTCATCCCCTGCACTGTGTCCGCAGTCTCTGGTCATCCCCTGCACTGTGTCCGCAGTCTCTGGTCATCCCCTGCACTGTGTCCGCAGTCTCTGGTCATCCCCTGCACTGTGTCCGCAGTCTCTGGTCATCCCCTGCACTGTGTCCGCAGTCTCTGGTCATCCCCTGTACTGTGTCCGCAGTCTCTGATCATCCCCTGTACTGTGTCCGCAGTCTCTGGTCATCCCCTGTACTGTGTCCGCAGTCTCTGGTCATCCCTACTATGTCTGCAGTCTCTGGTCATCTCCTCTACTGTGTCTGCAGTCTCTGGTCATCTCCTGTACTGTGTCCGCAGTCTCTGGTCATCTCCTGTACTGTGTCCGCAGTCTCTGGTCATCTCCTGTACTGTGTCCGCAGTCTCTGGTCATCCCCTGTTCTGTGTCTGCAGTCCATTGGTTCAGAATATTTTTTTTTCTTGTTTTTCACCTCTAAAACCTAGGTGCATCTTATTGTCAGGTGCGTCTTATGGAGCGAAAAATACGGTAGGTGTTTTTGGTACAGAGCATTGTAAAAACAGCCGTATACTTTAACTGGGGACTTGGTTTACAGCCTTTGTACTAAAAGGTGTCCTCACCCATCTCAGATAGTTGGGAGCAGGGGCGGACTGACAACTCATGGGGCCCCCGGGCAATGGGGGATCATGGGGCCCCTGTGTCCTTGCCCAAACTCAAAAAAGCCTATGAAAAAGGTACCAGGGGCATCTCATGGGGACTCCTACTGACCCCGGGCCCTCGGGCAGTGCCCGAGTTTCCAAATGGTCAGAGCCCGCCCCTGGTTGGGAGGTACATTTATCTATTTATAATGTCATCATATTTAGTCTTACAACATACTAGTGAATTTATTACAAATGTAGATTACTTGTCACTGGATGAAACACCATTGCTACACACTCCCTGGCATTAGTTATCCATACTGCTGCTGTAGCCATGCATTGGAAATGCTACTGTGATTGAGCTGCAGTGTGTGATGTTCACAGCAAACTGCACTTCAAATGTAAGGGCTGAGAACAGGGATTAGTCCATACAATAAATAGATGAATAAGAAGAAGTCCTTGTAACACTTTTCTTTATTGTACAACAAATTAATTGGAAGAGATAATCCTTTTGGCAACAGTTTTAAGGCGTATACACAGTCCTTCATCAGTAGACTTGTTACAACATGTTACCTGATGAAGGGCTGTGTATATGGTGTAATTACAATGTAATCAATTCATTTTACAATATAGAAGTACTGTAATACTCTGTTCTTATTATTTTACTATTTGGGTGTCATTTTACTAAAGGATATTCATGTAGACTAGCAGCTTGATTGTGCATAGACATCCAATTGTATTTACTATGCGCTTGTAATGTGCAAGGGTATACACACACAGGCTACTATATATATACTGTGTGTATATATATATATATATATATATATATATATATATATATATATACAGTGGGGCAAAAAAGTATTTAGTCAGCCACCAATTGTGCAAGTTCTCCCACTTACAAAGATGAGAGAGGCCTGTAATTGGCATCATAGGGAGACCTCAACTATGAGAGACAAAATGAGAAAACAAATCCAGACAATCACATTGGCTGATTTGGAAAGAATTTATTTGCAAATTATGGTGGAAAATAAGTATTTGGTCACCTACAAACAAGCAAGATTTCTGGCTCTCACAGACCTGTACCTTCTTCTTTAAGAGGCTCCTCTGTCCTGCACTCATTACCTGTATCAATGGCACCTGTTTGAACTTGTTATCAGTATAAAAGACACCTGTCCCCAACCTCAAACAGTCACACTCCAAACTCCACTATGGTGAAGACCAAAGAGCTGTCGAAGGACACCAGAAACAAAATTGTAGACCTGCACCAGGCTGGGAAGACTGAATCTGCAATAGGCAAGCAGCTTGGTGTGAACAAATCAACTGTGGGAGCAATAATTAGAAAATGGAAGACATACAAGACCACTGATAATCTCCCTCGATCTGGGGCTCCACGCAAGATCTCACCCCGTGGGGTCAAAATGATCACAAGAACGGTGAGCAAAAATCCCGGGACCACACGGGGGAACCTAGTGAATGACCTGCAGAGAGCTGGGACCAACATAATAAAGGCTACCATCAGTACACACTACGCCACCAGGGACTCAGATCCTGCAGTGCCAGACGTGTCCCCCTGCTTAAGCCAGTACATGTCGGAGCCTGTCTGAAGTTTGCTAGAGAGCATTTGGATGATCCAGAAGAGGATTGGGAGAATGTCATATGGTCAGATGAAACCAAAATAGAACTGTTTGGTAGAAACACAACTGGTCGTGTTTGGAGGAGAGAGAATGCTGAGTTGCATCCAAAGAACACCATACCTACTGTGAAGCATGGGGGTGGCAACATCATGCTTTGGGGCTGTTTCTCCGCAAAGGGACCAGGACGACTGATCCATGTACAGGACAGAATGAATGGGGCCATGTATCGTGAGATTTTGAGTGCAAACCTCCTTCCATCGGCAAGGGCATTGAAGATGAAACGTGGCTGGGTCTTCCAACATGACAATGATCCCAAACATACCTCCCGGGCAATGAAGGGGTGGCTTCGTAAGAAGCATTTCAAGGTCCTGGAGTGGCCTAGCCAGTCTCCAGATCTCAACCCCATAGAAAACCTTTGGAGGGAGTTGAAAGTCCGTGTTGCCCCCAAAACATCACTGCTCTAGAGGAGATCTGCATGGAGGATGGGCCAACATACCAGCAACAGTGTGTGCCAACCTTGTGAAGACTTACAGGAAACGTCTGACCTCTGTCATTGCCAACAAAGGATATATAACAAAGTATTGAGATGAACTTTTCATATTAACCAAATACTTATTTTCCACCATAATTTGCAAATAAATTCTTTCCAAATCAGCCAATGTGATTGTCTGGATTTTTTTTCTCATTTTGTCTCTCATAGTTGAGGTCTACCTATGATGCCAATTACAGGCCTCTCTCATCTTTGTAAGTGGGAGAACTTGCACAATTGGTGGCTGACTAAATACTTTTTTGCCCCACTGTATATATATATACACATACATACACATATACATACACACACATATAGGTGTATTTCGGTTTACAAATTTAATGCATTCTCCAGGATGTTTCGTATTGTGAAAAATGCGTAAACCGAAGCGCGGTTTCCCATAGGACTGCATTAAAAACCAATTAATCAGTTCCAGGGGTCAGAAAAGTTTTTTTAAAAGTCGCTGTCACTATAGGTCAGTACCGGTTTTTAAATGTAATTACCGGCTTTTTATTTTCTTCACTATAGCTCAGAGAATCAGCTGTCACTTTCCCCCCAGATAAAAGAAACAAAGTTTCCTTTTAGTTTATTTCCCCGATTTGAAAGATACAATGTTTCCTTTTAGTTTGTTTCCCGAGATAAAAGAAACAAAGTTTCCTTTAGGTCCAGGGAAAGTGATAGCTAATTCTGTGAGCTATAGTGAAGAATAAAAAAGCCGGCAATTGCATTTAAAAATCAGCACCGACATACACTTTGTATTGCAAAAAAAATTAGTCAAAATATTCGTAAACCGAGGCATTATTTTGAATGGATTTTCATTCGTAAACCGAAAATTATGTTAACTGAGGCGTTCGTAAACCGAGGTACACCCAGTGGCGTATTTACCACAAGGCACTTGCCTAAGGCGGCATTTTTCAGGGGGTGCAGCACCTTCCCCCCAGAAGAAGTGATGAAAGAACGGACACGCAAGCCATAGGAACCAGTTGGGATTCGAGAGAGGCTGCAGGCTGCTTGATGGTGTATGTAGAGCCTGACTCTTGTTCCTGAGGATGTCTGGAGCTGTGCAGATGAGTGTCTTTCTCTCTATCACTGGTGGGGGGGGGTAGTGGAAGGTTCTCTCAGGTGGGGGGCAGGGGTGTTGTTGGTCAATGTCAGGCTCTTTCCACGTGAAGGGGAAGGGGGGGGTGTTGGTCAGTGTCCGTGGGGGAAGATGTCTTTTGTGTTGCCTAGGGTAGCACAAAACCTAAATACACTACTGGGTACACATATATATATATATATATATATATATATATATATATATATATATATATAAATAAAAACAAGTGTGGTTAGCTATCGAATGTACATTCCACCACATAGGAATAAAACTGTACTGCTATCATTAAAGCGACCCCAGGCCATTTCAACAGCAATCTTCCATCAAATTTTATCTGCATTTGATGTATGTTATGCATGTTAATTAGCTGTAAATGGTACATATTGAAGATTGCTACTGTGCCACCATCTTGGAAGTGATCTCAGCATCCCCAGCAAGATGTCATTCAAGTGATACTCCATAGCTTTCTTCTATCCACCAGCAGCTACATAAAAGGTTATGTAGGGGGTAAAGGGAGGTGTAGATGGGCTAGGCCAGAGTAGACAGTAATGAGACACTGTCAGAAGGAGAGATCGGGCTGTGCTAAGGAACTGACTTTTCCTTAAGAAGTCAGTTTTGCTATCATGTTCATAGACACTTTGCAAGTGAAAAATTTTGTTTTTGTGTATAATAAAAAGCTGCAGGTAATTAATTAAAATACTTGCTCTCTTTTGTGTGTAGCGTCCTCTAGTGTAAATAGTTTGTTAAATGTAGTTAGAGGCTTGCTAGAAGCCTGAGTGTGAATCAGAGGGTTACTTCAGGTTAGGTAGGAGGACTCTGCAGGTCAGTCCTCTGGTACCTCCCCCTGCTCTAGAAGCTTGGAGAAGCTTCTAAAAACCAGTAGGTGGAGGTGAGGAAGGGCTAATCTGCATATTTATGGGAGTCTGGCCAATCCCAGGCAGGAGGCCTGGCAGGGTGGCAGGCTGGCCCATAAATATGACAGAGCCTGGCCAGTAAGGAAGTTAGGTGAAAGATGGATGGTTGAAGTGCTGCTGTATAGCTTGGGAGGGAGAGATCTGCAAAAGGGAGCTCCACTTCCTGCAGTCCATTGGGGAAGGACAGCCTGCATAGCCTGGAAACAAACCAGCCCAGGAGAGCCTGAAAGCAGTTCTATCCACAGCTGCAGGACAAGGACAGTGTGAGTACCTGTACACCCCTAGGGCTTTTCAGGGAGAAGTCTGCTAGATGCAAGTTCTTGGCAAGTCTTCAGTGGACAGTTTATTGCTCACCCAATCCCTTGTCATGGGATCAGATACCATTGTCAGGTGGGCTGGTATTTTTTTCACTAAGGTGACCGAGAGCTGCTACAAGTTGGGATTTGCTAAAAATCTACCCAGGGACACAAGACTCCTAGGAGGGGATTACTTTGCAAAACACTGTTGCTGTTCCGGAGCGAATACAGTCAAATGTCTTATGCTGCAATATGCCAAAGAAGGAATTTGTCCTCATTTTTGTCATTCTTCAAGTCAAATTGGACATTCTATAACACCTTTTCCTTAACCAAGTTGAAATCCCTAATAAATACAAAAAACCAAGCCCATGGACTATTTCTTTGCGTCTAGATACAAGTTGGAGAAATATGTGTTGCCTGGCCCAAAACCAGTGGCTTTCAAGGGAGGAGTTTTACCTGCATTTTTTTTATTGGTGACAGGGTCTCTTTAAGGCTTTTCTTAACTGCTTTGATTAAAAAAATGTTCTCAGAATTCCGTGGGTGAAGTTCAGCTCACAATATACAGAAAGTTGAATGAGTCAATGAAATACACATGAAATCTCTCCAGTGTATAGGGATCAAAGGGGAGCAAAGCCAGCAAAGTAGCTTAAAGCATTATTAAACCCAAAAACAAAAAAGTAATATGTTGCTGCTTAATAACCCATAAATACAGTGGCTGCATTCATTTCCCTTTTTCAATAAAGATTTATTGAGCAACAAAAACATAAACATAGACAAAAGCATGGGTTGTATCGATACAGCAGTTTGCTAGAAGCATCTAGCCTTATAACGAGAGTAAGTCAGACATAAAGAAAGAAAAAAGAACTTTGCATGGAAGTTGAACACAAGATTGAGGGGGCGGACCCCAAACAACTTAGAGAACTAAGAGGAGCCCTTTTTCAAGTAGTTTTCCTATATTTTCACCTGGTGGTCTGGCCAGTATCACACTTCTTGTGTTAGGGTGTCTCCACTTTGGATAGAGGAACAACAGAGACACATTTAGACAGCAGTATTGTAAGTCTGGTGAGAGAGTAGTTTTAAATGCACTAGCAGATTTAGATTGACTTGACTAACAAACTAAAAGCAGTTTTGTCTATACTTCTATGGATCACAGGAGTGCAGAACTAACTGCACTCCTGTGACCCATTTTCAGCTGATGGCAGCCTTTTTTTTTTAAAAGTCATTAATTCTCTTTTAAAGCTGAACTCAACCTAACATTTTAAGCAGTTTCAACAATTTTATTATTTCTTTTGAAATAAAGGTTTTACATAAATGAATAAAAACTGATCATTGTAAGCATCCCTGTCAGTGGTAAATGTAACTTTTGCGGGACAGCTTGGTCTGTTAACCTCCCTGGTGGTATTCCCAAGTGTAGCTCGGGGTAAAGTTTCAGTACCAGAAGCAGTAACCCCGAGCTACACTCGGGCTTACCATGCGGCGTTGCTCAGGGATTCCCTGCAGCTCCTACCTTGTCCTTCGCTCCCGCAATGTGTCCCCTGCAGCATCCCCGGCCAACTCCTCCGGCCGATGCCGGCATCTGGCTTCCGTGTTCCGGTCTCTGCGAGCGTCGGGGCGTACGGGGGCCGGAACGGCGGCAAATTTAAAAAGTTTTAGAAACTGTCATTTTCTTAGAAATGAATTTGACATAGTAAAACATTACTGTATCAAACCATTTCACATACATTTTGTCCTTACTGCTTTGTCATGTGCCCTGCCTGCATTTTTACTGTTCTTTCTGCCTGGAAACTTAGAAAAGTCCATGGCGTACAAAAAGCATCCCTTTTGGTCAAAAGCGGTTTTAGACCAACTAGAGAACAGCGATAGTAAATCAGAACCACTTGCAGAATTGAGTGATAATGATTTGTGGGGAAATTCGGCATCAGACCCTGAAAACGATTTTGCGACTTTGCTCAGTGATGTGCGAACTTGGTGCTATATTTCAAATTTCAGTGTTTTTGGTTTGATTATATTATTGATATAAATTTATTATTATTATATTATTATTTTTATGATTATTTATTAAATTATAATTTATGATTTTGTGTTTCAAGTTTTATCCTACCCAGGATGTTTACTAGACTCTTGTTCGGACAGATTTCAGGGAGTTATTCCTAAAAATCACAGGCCTACAATAAAAAAAGACATATTTCCATGCAACAAAAATTTACCGCTTTCAGCACAGAAATATGGACATAATCAGACCGATAGGAATATTAAAGAAAGCTGAAAATTAACAAACCTGTTGAATTTACAGGTGCAAATAAAGGCGAAAAACTGACATCTGACAGCTTGTTGGGATTGTTCTACTTAGATAGAGAATTTATGCATGAGTTAAGTAACTAACCCAGCACTAAAAGACTGTAACCTCCATGGGAACTATTCTTGGGGTCAGCAACAGTTCCATTACTATCTTCTGTCCTATATTTTACTTTGCTATCATGACTGATCTAGCAGAGTACAATAGAATGAGTAAGGATAATCTGATGGATGTGTGCCAAGGCAGGCAAATTGAAATATATGGCAAATTAAAGGGGAACCAATTAGTGATCAACACAAAGCAGATAGCCAGGCACATCAGACCATGGAGGAACCTGCAGCAGAAGGGGATCTGTCTGTCTTGGGTACATATGCTTCTGGTACAGTCCAGCTGGTGAGGGTACAAGGACTGAACCTTATGAACCTGCAACCTCTTGTCAACAGTCTAAGCATGCCAGCACTAGATTAACTTTCTACAGTATTGACCATCCTAAGTATCAGGAAGCATTGCTACAGATAATTGCTATGGATCTTACAGTGTGCCTGCAGTTTCTCAAGTGCCAGACTGAGAGAGAGGCTATAGAGCAACAGGCTGAGAGAGGGGCTGCAGAGTGCTGGGTTCCGGTTGAGAGGGAGGCATCAATGCACCAGGCAGAAAGTAAGCAGCCTACCAGCATGAACTAGAGATGGCCAAGCTCCAGAAAGAGGAACAGAATCAGTTTCCCTGGGCACAGCGACACACCTTTGACTGTGATACTCATTTACTATCTGTTGTGAAAGTGTGTCATCAGTGCCACTTGCAACAATCAGTGGGCCTGGTATCTGACACCGGGGCTGAGAGGCAAAGACTCCTAACCAAGAAGGATTATGATTATGAGGGAATAAGGACTGCTATATTTTTAAAATATCAGTTGATGGCAAGAAACTCAGTTCACTGGTAAAAGACATTTACTACAGACATTTACATGAATGTGGTAAACCTCATACACACCACATTAAAAAAAATAATTTGACTCCCTGGATAATTTACTGATTCAGGATGAACTTCTACACATCTGTCCTGCAATTTGTGATGAAGGGCAAGTCTGAGTCTGCCAAAGTGGCAACAGAAAAAACTCAAGGTACCTGCACTTGAGAGTGTGGACTTCCCTAGTGGCTGCAAAGGAGGGAAACCACCAAAGGCAACCCATGCTGAGTTGGGTCTCCTAGAGACTAGGACTCTTGGTAACACACCAGCATCAGCTGATACCCATTACACTTGTGGCATGCCTAGACACCTCATGAACACTTGTTCTGAGCCGAAGAAGCTGACTTCACCTTGCCAGCACTGATTTCTCTGTACTGTTCATTATCGAGCAGGCAAAGGGCAACAATACCAACCTACAACATGTTATGATGTGCAATGGACTTATGAACAAAAAAGACAGCATCTCCAAGAAGTTACTTACTTTTACTAGAGTTGGGGGAGTCCGCTCACATGTACTCTGTGCATGGGTTTTCACAGAGCTTTTTTTCTCAGAAAATAGGTGCAGGAACTTAACCACAACCCCCAAAATTTTCCACAACCCACACACACACTCTCCAAACTGCATCAAATACTGACTATTGTCAAATTTCACTAACAGTGGGAAGGTCTTAAAGGGGCAATAAATACCAATGTATTAAGTATTAAGTACAGAGTTCAGGGGTGCGCTATGTGCAGTGTTCAGGGGTGAGCTGCATACAGAGTGCAGAGTTCAGGTGTACGCTACACACAGAGTGCCGAGTTAAGCCTTCTTACACAGCTGTTTACCTCTGCATCCCCCATCCACATCTCAGTTTTGCCCATTTTCAACTCCGACCTCTGCATGCAACCCCCCTCCACTGCCCCCATCTTCTCCCTCCCACCTTAAAAGCTTCACCATCTTCCACGTCTTACTCTTGTTGCTGTATTAAGCTGAAGCACCCAGCTGGCTCTGGTACCTGCCCACACACTGTAGGTGGTTCTGCCTCTCCCACTTGCAGGGAGATCATGCAGTGGGGATGTCAGAATCCGCATTGTATCTCAGGCATCTACATCTCCCTTGTCCTCATCCTGCACTCAGTAGGAGATCAGATCTCTGGGAGCCATTGGGAGATACTGTCACTTGTAAACACAGAGTCCAGACATCTGTATTTACAAGTGATAGTGGCAAGCAGGGAGCAGAGGGCCTGAGACAGAGGTGGTGGAACGGAGTTCCACCTAGTTCCAGCTAAAAAAAACCCCTTGGTTTAAGTCAATAGAGGGGTTGGGAAGCAGGATGAGAAAGATTAGAGTCTTGAATGAGATTCCCACACTGGTGCTGGTAAGCACAGATGTGGAGAGTCTGGTCTCATACCACCTTCTGATGACACCTAGCATTCACCAGCCAAACGTCCTGGACATACCAAGGTACTGTGTGAAGCTGTGGGTGTGACATCTCATTTCCTTGCTCAGAATCAGTGGATTCTGCTGAGCATCAGCTGCTGTCCTCATTCACCAATGGACAGTTTGATGGGATTTGTACTGCCAGCTATGAGCAAGCACTGTATGTTGACCCAAGTCTGATGAAGCTAAAAAAAAACCCCTTGGTTTAAGTCAATAGAGGGGTTGGGAAGCAGGATGAGAAAGATTAGAGTCTTGAATGAGATTCCCACACTGGTGCTGGTAAGCACAGATGTGGAGAGTCTGGTCTCATACCACCTTCTGATGACACCTAGCATTCACTAGCCAAACTTCCTGGACATACCAAGGTACTGTGTGAAGCTGTGGGTGTGACATCTCATTTCCTTGCTCTGGATCAGTGGACTCTGCTGAGCATCAGCTGCTGTCCTCATTCACCAATGGACAGTTTGATGGGATTTGTACTGCCAGCTATGAGCAAGCACTGTAAATCGACCAAGTCTGATGAAGTTTAAATTGAGAACTTCCAGTTCTCCAGTGGAGAAGGAGAAACAAAAGGTTTACCGAGACAAAGGAAAGTTGTACAGGGAACATCTTCACACCATTGTACCTGAGAAATTAATGGGACATTTGTTGAAGGTGGTGTTTGGGAATCACAAAGACCAAGGCTTGCATGATGCAAATTTTGTTCTGACCTAATATGTTTACAGGCATATAGACTAATATCGGCCCTGTGTTACCTAGTGGGTAGGCAAAGCAAGTGATGTTTGCAGGTCTTCTCTACAATCTTTACCTATCTACTCTTTGCCTTTTGAGAGGGTGGATATCATTGGGCCACTAGCCATACCCACATCTTAACTGTAGTGGACTATGTCACCAGGTATCCAAAGGCTGTGGCACTATCTTCCCTTAGGGTGGACATGGTTGCTGATGCACTGCTGGAAATCTTTATAGGTTCCCTTCAGAGCTTCTTTGTGATTAGGGCCCAAAGTCTGTGTCCAACGTGATGCAGATTCTCTGTCAGAAAATTGACATGATACATAGGGTGACTAGTCCTTATCACCCACAAATAAATGTCCCGTGTGAGCATTTCAAACTTTCAAATAAATGCTGAGGACGTTTGTGGCACCAAGGGAAGGGACTGATAGGGAATGATATCTCACTTGCTGTTTGCCTACAGAGAGTTGCCATAGGAATCCACATACTTTTCACCATTTTAACTCATATACAAAAGGCAAGTAATAGACCCTTAGACCTAATCTTATAAATACTTCCAGAGAGTGGACAGTCGGTGTGTGTTCTACCTCCTATGTGACAAATAAACTAGCACGTGAATGATATAACTGATGCTATAATTTAAACCAAAAACTTCTGTGCTAATACATCCTAAACCCAACAATACTTCCTTTAATTATTTTACTGCTGGCCTTAGAAAATAGATAGAAAAGTATATTACATTTACCATTTTTTACTTTTTTTTTACATTTCTTAAGTTGCTTCCTGGTCTTTGTGGGCATGTTTTTAATTTAATCTGGAGGAGGGGTTTCCTCAGCTAAGCACACCCTCCTGCCTGCATGCCTGAACTAAAGGAAGATGGTTTCAAAGAAGTAAATGTCAGATGACTCATCTGCCCTTACTCAAGATGGCCATGGCTATAAATACTAGGGGGTTATCCAAAGTGATTTTTCAACAAAATAGCGCATGGAAACATGGATGGATGAGTTTGCGTTGATTGTTAAAAGTGAATTAGATAGCATTTTCAGTTTGTGCTGCTCAGATACAGTTGAGTTCCACTTTAAGTTTATTTAAAGGATTCAAAACATAAGAGAAATCCACTCACATTCATTGATGCTTTCTCCCTGCAAGAGAGTACTGCATATTTCCTTCTCATACTTGATCAGTTGATCATATGACCAGAATGTAGAGCTGGCCATAGACAGATCAAAATTCAACTAGTTTAGCAGGGACCAGATGAATTTCAATTTATGTGTGCCCATCTCCGTTAGATATACTTTTGTTGATCAGCAGCTGCAGCCAATGAGATGCTGCCTGATGATCAGTGTATTCTGACAGCAAAGAGTTCCACTGACAGGATACAATGTCCCAGCAGGGGAAATTCCTTCATCTACCTCACATGTGTGGGTGGGCTCTAACACACCCGTGCTCATGGGGTTCCTTTTCTTGCGTGCTCACCAATGCCCAGGACATGTCGGAGACTGTGGTCATGTGTAAAATCTAACATTAAGGCAGTTCACTGACTCAGAGTTGAGCTTATACTGTGTGCAATAAAAATGATGCTGAAAACATGGAGACCCATGTCCTTACACACTCTGAATTTCCTAGTTGTTTCATAGCTGAGCCTGTGTCCACTCCACTAGTCTAGTATACCTCTGATACCTCACTCCTAGTAACAGAATGGGTTCCCACAGAGCAAATAGCATGGACCTCATGAGTGCTCAGTGTTAACTTCTTCACTTCCCATACCCTATTACCAGGTTATGGATCTCTGTAATGTGGGTCTGCTCTAGGTTGCTATGGGAGATAGACAGCTTGGTTACTCCTAGAAGCCAGCTTTACTCTTTCTTGACTTGCTGAGTAAACCTCTGGTTGTGTATTGTAATTTCATGTAGTGTGGTCTCATCCCCCTTATGTGCTTTACAGACCCTGGTTCTTTTGGATACGTCAGGACCAACAACCTTCTGAATAACTTCAGATCAGGCTCAGAACAGTTAATGTAACTTTACGGAACTTCAGCATTGCAGTCCAATATGAACAGTTCTATACCCTAACATTATCTACATTTATAGCTTATTGCAATAATGTACAGCCAGTTAATCATTAACACCGTTATCGCTAACAGATCTTTGCTGTCTGTACATTCTTGGCAACTATGCTGACATCCTGCAGATAAAAGCTGCCACGCTGATATACTGCTCTGTTTCACTCTCTCTGCAGTCTGACTAAGGCCCCATAGCCTCCCAAGTAAACATTGCTGGGGGGGGGAGGTAGGTAGAAGAATCTGTGCCCGGCATGGTCCCAGGGGCGGACTGACAACTCATGGGGCCCCCGGGCAATAGGGGATCATGGGGCCCCTGTGTCCTTGCCCAAACTCAAAAAAGCCTATGGAAAATGTACCAGGAGCATCTCATGGGGCCCCCTACTGACCCTGGGCCTCGGGCAGTTCCCGAGTTTCCAAATGGTCAGTCCGTCCCTGCATGGTCCTGTGTTGATGACCCTGGCCGGCAGGACTGCAATGAGTGAGAGCATCTGTGCTTTGAATGTCCTGTCCTTGACCAGCCTTGATTTCTGGGATGGAGCCAAGGGCAAGGTCAAGTCAGGACAGGATTTCAAAATCACAGTCAGTATGCAACAGTTGGCAACTATGGTATCTTAATATTGAGATGTTTTCGTTTCTCATGGGGAGAAAACGAAAGCAAAACTAGTTTAGCAGACTGACTTTGTTGTTTAATACTGGTCTTATTATTGAATTTGTAATTGTGTCAGACAAAATTCATAGTTTTATGCATGTTTTGGAATATGATGTCTTTTTGCTTCTCATTTAGGCAGTTGCTTATTGTGGGAATTATGGAAGAACAAGCCCATGGTCTATTTATTTATCAAATACAGTTTGCAGGTTTCTATAGGATGCAGCATAGAAACTAAAATATCCGTAGAGAGTATAAAAGCAGAGTAATTCTGCTTATCCTGTTTGCCTGCTGCTACTTGGATTTACTGAGCTGGCTTGTTAGTGTCTGAGTTTTGGAATGATGTATGAAACATAAGTGACTGTGTTTACATCTTTGGGTTTGACTTTCTTGAAATCCTGTTTATCTTGTTCTTAGCATCAAACTTTAATTTTATGTTAAACTTTTCTGGTTTCTGGATATCAGTATCTGTGTTCCTCGTATGTTCAATGGCAATACAAATTATTCATATCTTCTTTATGCTGTATTTGTATCCACCTTCCCGGTTGACTCACTGACACATAATGCACAGGATGAAAATATCCTATTTGTCATTGGGAGCAGAACCTTTTTTTATAGCTGTAACCAACTGAGAAGGAGGAGTGGTCACACACAGCCCTTATTTTTTTTTTAATTCTACCACATACAGTCATGGACAAAAATATTGCTCACTCCCCTGAATTTCTGTCAGATAATGCATCACTTTGCACAGAAAATTGTTGAAATTACAAATGTTTCGGCATTCTCATGTTTATTTCTTTTGTTTGTATTGTTATGACACAAAAAAAAGTGGAGAAACAAATAGCCAAATCTCACACATTCCGTGCAAAACCCCAAAAATGGAATGGCCAAAATTATTGGCACCTTCTCAAAATTGTAAGACATAATTGCATTCCACGTTTGAGATGCTCCTGTAATTTGTAATTAAACTCACCTTTATCAAATAACAGATCTTAATGTTCCCGTGTTCACTGTGCGCAACATTGTCAAGAATTTACAACCCATGGCACTGTAGGTAATCTCCCTGGATGTGGACGAAAGAGAAAAACATGATCAAAGATTGCAAAGAAAGATTGTTTGAATGGTGGATAAACAACCTCGATCAACTTCCAGACAAATTCAAGCTGACATTCAGGCACATAGTACAACTGTGTCAGCTCATACTATATGTCGCTATCTGAATGAAAAGTGATGCTATGTTAGGAGACCCAGGAGAACCCCACTGCTGACACAGAAACTAAAAAAAAGCCAGATTGAAGTTTGCCAAAACGTACCCTGTGGACAGACAAAACAAAATTAAAGCTTTTTGGTAAAGATCATCATTCTACTGTTTTCACAAAAAGAAATGAGGCCTTTAAAGAAAAGAATACAGTCCCTATAGTCAAACATGATGGAGGCTCACTGATGTTTTGGAGTTGCTTTGCTACTTCAGGCACTGGATGTATTGACCAAGTGCACGGCATTATGAAATCTGAAGACTACCAAAGACTTCTGGTGTGCAATGTAGGGCCCAGTGTCAGAAAGTTGGGTCACGGGTATTAAAGCAGGACAATGACCCAAAGTACATGTCAAAAAGCACCCAGATATGGTTTAAGACAAAGCGCTGGCGAGTACTGAACTGGTCCAGATCTCCATCCCATAGAGCACCTGTGGAGAAATTGCAAAACAGCAATTGGGAAAAGGAACCCTTCCAACCTGTGAGATCTGGAGCAATTGATGAAATAAGAGTTTTCCAAAATTCCAGTAGAGAGGTGTAACAAACTCATTGATGGTTACAGGCAGGGGTTGATTTCAGATATTTTTTCCTAGGGTTGTGAGTCCAAATATTACATTGAGTGTGCCAATAATTTTGTCCAGTCCATATTTGGGGTTTTGTGCGGAATGTGCCTGATTTCGCTTTCTGTTTCTCCACTTTTTGTGTCATACCAATACAAACAAAATAAATAAACAGGAGAATGCCTAAACATTTGTAATTGCAACTATTTTCTGGGCAAAGTGGTGCATTATCTGAAATGCAAGGGTCCAATATTTTTGGCCATGACTGTTTGTGAATGACTGTTAGATCAATGAGACCTCAAAGCACTAAGTGTTTTTTTATTTTAAATAAAGAGTTGTTGCTGTCTAAAATCTGATAATTTGTATGTTGTGCAGCTGAATGCTAATACTGTTTTTAAAAACCCAACTCCACCAAAAATAATTTTTTACTCATCCCACCCTCCCACCTCCCTCTAATCCATCCTGCCCTGGCTTCATTTACTCCTCTATTGGAAGTGGTTGAAGTCATGGTGTTCACCAAGGCTGGACTTCAAACTAGACCACTTTGTTACATTACCTGGTGGCTGATGAGGTTAGTAAATCACATAAAATGTTAACAGTTTTTTCAGTTCATCTCACAAGTAAAAAGGACACTCCATTTCTGGCAAGACCAATGACACTTTCTTACTTGCTGATAATGTTCTTAGCCTGAAAAATAAAATGTAGAAATTAGATCTAACAGGCTGCAATTTCTTACATTGTTTTTTTTCTTGGGTTTAGTTATGCTTTAGAGTTCGATATCCCCTGTGCTGAGAATATATTAAAGTGGTTCTAAAAGCAGAAAGTTTTTTTACCTTAAAGTGGTTGTAAGAGCTTAAGGGTTTTTTGTTACCTTCATACATTCTATGAATGAAGGTAAAAAATCTTCTGCGTGCAGCAGCCCCCCCCCCCCACAGCCCCCCTAATACTTACCTGAGCCCCCTCTCAATACAGTAATATGCATGAGAGCAGTGGCTCTCTCAGGACCCTCCCCCCTCATTGGCTGAGATAGCAACAGGAGCCATTGGCTCCTGCTACTGATAATCACAGCCAGAGAGCCAATAAGGAGAGAACAGGGGCAGGGCCGAGTAGCACTCTGTGTGTGAATGGGCATGCTGAGCAGCAACTCAGGGGCAAGTCTGCTTGGGTGTCCCCAAAACAAGCCAGCTTCTATGCATTAAAGTAAAAAACCTTCTGGGTGCTGCTCCCCCCTCAGCCCCTCTCCCCCAAACTTACCTGAGCCCCATCTGGCTCCAGCAATGTGCATGAGACCCGCGGCTTTCCCGGGTCTCTCTCTCTATCCTCATTGTACCTTTTACATAAAGAGGCAATTTGACAGCAGTCTGCAACTATTAAAAAGCTTTCTGGTCGGTAAAATTCCATTTGTCAGTTTATAAAAAAGAAAATACTGAGCAGGGCATATATCAAAAAATATAATTTAGACAAACAAATTAGTCTAAGGCTACATTCACATAGGAGTTTAGCATCAGCCAGTGGTGACCACCAGCAACAGAGTAGTAGAGCTTTGGCGGCAGTTTTAAACATTACCTGCACACACAGCTGCTGCTATTCATTTGAATATACCAAAGTGTTATAGTCAAGTTAACACATACTACTAAATTTGACCTATGCATTCAAGTGTAACTGTTGACTGTAGCTGATAACTGCTGCAGAACGTCTTCCTTTCCTGTTGCTGCTGTATTATCCTTCTGCAGTGTGGACATGGTTAAAATGAATATTCATTAATGCAGAAGTGTTGCAGACCATTTTGCAATGCTAGTCTACGTTGTGTCTCCAGTGCAAGTGGCAGCCATTTTGACTGGGTCTGGATCAGTCCTGGAGAACAAATCAAGGGGAATACAGTGTGTGTCTTAAAGCTGGGCTGCTGCTGCTGGCTGAAGGGAACCATGTCATATCTGGTCACATTTAGGAGAGACAGCTCACTGTGCAGTGTGAGATATGATCCGGATGCCTGGCATGATCAGACTATGTTAGAGTACACTTCCACCACTTGCAAGGAAATAAAAGAGGGACTGTTTTAGCAGGAATGAAAGAGAGAGCAACTGTTACCCCTGTCTGACTTGAACTTGACTTTTACTGAATCAGAGCATGTGTCAAGAGACTCAGAAGAAGGCATCCTGGGTATGGAAAGAGCATAAGGCTAGGTTTACATATGTGCGTGTGGTGCTGCTGCGGATCCGCACAAAAAATCCATGCAGCAGCACCAGCCACACAGAAGAATGTGGACCCATGGGTAGGTGCCATTAATTCTAATGGCATGCCGCCTGCATTGGAAATCGCAACCGCACTGGGAACCAAGGTTCCCATGTGTCCAGTGGTTTCCAAAGAAGTGCAGGGACTTTTCCCCTGCATGTTCCCGGAGCACGGGAGTCCATTCAAATGAATGGGCTCTCCTGCCTGCGCAAAATGCGGCCCGCACGAACCTGTTGGGTATTGTTATGCTTTCGTCAATGACTGCAGCTTTGCTGGCCGTTTTTTTTTCATCATTCAGTAGCCAGTGTGACAAAACTGTTATATCAAGTTAGCACTGTCTTTATATACTGTTGCTAGGTAAATGCAGTTCAGGTCTATTAATCATTGTTAGAATACTGGAAGTGTTTAACCAAATTGCTCAGAGTAACATTATTGGCTTATGGATGTCTCTTCTTTTATGCTATGATTGGCCTAATAAATTCTTTGAAATACGTTAAAGGACAAGTTCAACTTTCATAGCATGTTACATGTTACACCCATATTCAGGATGTAACATGTTATGAAAGCACCGGCCCCCTCTCCCCGCCGATCCCCCGCTTTGACAACTAGCAGCAGGATCTGCCTCCCCCCCTCTAGTTGTCAAATTTTTGAAACGTGGCCATGCCCGGCCGTGTCACTTCTGTCCCGCCTTAGCGTTTGTTGGCTTGTAGTTCTCAATGAACTACTACCGTGGAAGTTCATTGATTTTTCCTACTTACCTACTTGCCCATACAGAATGTACTGGCAAGCAGATATACTGACAGGTCTGGTGGAGACCTGAATGGCACCAATGCTTTACAGTCTTCTGCAACAAAAAATAATAATGCACATTTTTTTTACCTGCACAAAAATTTGCATTTATTATTTTTTTACCAAAAGGTGAACTTATCCTTTAGCCCTGGTTCAAACTGATGCGGTGCGGAATTCGCAGCATTTTCAGTGCAAATTCCGTACTGCATCAGAATCGCACCCCGTTCATGCGAACCGCTGCGGGTGTGTATGTTAACCACTTCAAGTCCGGACACTTTTACCCCCTTCCTGTCAAGGCCTATTTTCAGCTTTCAGTGCTATCACACTTTGAATGACAATTGCGTGGTCATGCAACACTGTACCCATATTAATTTGTTAGCATTTTTTTGAGACAGATAAAACGTTATATTGGTGGTATTTATTCACCACTGGGATTTTTATTTTTTTTGCTATATAAATGAAAAGTCCAAAAATGTTGCAAATAAATAATCTTTCTTCATAAATCTTGGCCACAATTTATTCAGTTATCTTTTTAGCAAAAAAAAAGGACCCAAATTAGTTTATAACCAAAAATTATAATTTCTCAAAATTTATTTTTACATTTTTATTTAATTTTTTTATATTATTATTTATGTTTTTTTTATTACATACTGTCACTCTAGCAGTACAGTGTCACCATAGTGGCACTGTACTACTTGTGGGGGGTGATGAAGATTTTTTTTTTATATATTGATTGCTTTTACACCCGTAAAGGCTGTAAATACAATCATTTCACCTTCTCTCTGGCTGCATTCTTGCAGCCATTGAGAAATACTGTGTGAGCTGTGATTGGTCACAGCCTGTCACATGGTACAAGGCTGTTGCGAATAGCCTTGTACCATGTGACCTCTGTGATCATTCACAGATTTCACACGTAGTAAGCAATGATGTCAGAAAGTGACATCTTGCTTACTACTCTTCATGTGATCACTGATTGGCCAATCAGTGATCACATGATCGGGACCTCACACAGAGGTACCGTACAATGATCGGTGTTCCACTGTGTCCAGAGGACACAGCGGGTACCGGCTCACGGTGCTGCGCACTCCCAGGGAGCGCGCACGAGCAGTGAGCAGGGAGGACATTTATAAATGGCCACCTGTCCATGCACTGCTCCCATCCGGGCTGTTTATATACATGAGCCGCATGGGAAGTGGTTAAGTTAATAACACCCCGAAAGTGGTCCGCAAAACACGGTGCAATGTGCAGAATTGGATCACATAGGTGTGAATACCTATGCGATCCAATCCTAGTGCGGACCCAAAAAAGGGTCCTGCAAGTTTCTGGTGCGGGTGCGGTGCGCTTAGAAAATGTATGGCTCCGATCACACCGCACACAAATCGCATGTGATTTGCAAAAGAATGGGGTGCTTTTCCTGTGCAAATCACATGCAATATACCGCACCGCACATATGTGAACCCATGCTTATAGTGAGGTCATCTTCAAGTGTGCTGAAAAATCACAAAACAATGCAACTGCTCCTCTAGGGGTAGTGCTACACAGACATCAATGACCCATGGAAAAAAGAGAGTTAACCACCGGCTAGCAATGCACACCTTTGAAAAGGGTCAATGGAAGTAAATTGTTAGTGTGGTGTAGCATTATCATGGACATATTATTAGGCAAGAGACAGGCTTGAGCACAGTGTTTGCATAGTTTTCTCAAAATTGCTGCTTGTCATTGTCCAACAATCTCCATATTGAGCAAATCAATGCAATCCTTGTTGAATCCCATATTTCTCTTCTTATTCATTACCATACATCACATAGTTTACATCACCTTTAGCACTATTGTCTTCATCTCTATAAGGGTGGGGCTGCAAAAGCATTTTAATCTTTTTACTACTGAGAAATTTAACTGCTTGTAGCCAGTAACCACATTTGCAACACACTGAAATCAGATAACGAGTAAAAGTTGTTAACAGCAAATTGACCCCGAGAAGAAAAGATTACTGGCAGCCTGGCATCGTGAACATTGCTGCTTGGCAAGGCATGTGGAGCAATGTTTCAAAGGATCTGCATTAAGGTCATTGCCAAGTTTTAATGTTTCCCTTTGCTGAGGAAGTAGGATATTTAAGATATTTAGAGCTCATTCACAAAGAAGTCTAAAAAGCCACTTGTGGCTGCATACAGCAAATAGTTTTGGAAGCATCTAAACACATCACAATAAGAATCGATGGGGCAATACACACTGCTATGTCTACAAATGAAAATGTGTGCCTTGTTTAGCAGTGTACAAAAAAATAGGACATAGCTGTATCTGGGACCCTACACATCTGCAGATTTTATGCATGTGTAACCCATTGAAATGTGATTACTTGCAGTGAATTAAAATGGGCATTAGATGGCGGTGGTATGTGATTCAAGGTCACTCACATGGACAGCTCTCTGGAACTTCTATGCTGTATAGCAGGACTTAGCTGGTGAGCAGGGCAGTCAGGGACTACATTTCCCAAGAGAGGTAGCGTGTGGGCAAGGGCATATAAATATCGAAGCCCGTGAGATTGGCGAGGAGACTTCGGGGAGAGACTGAAAGAGAAGTAGGTGTGCTGACGGCTGAAGTGCTAATCTAGGCCGCGGAGCTGGAGAGAGAGGAAGAGTGGAAAAAACATAGTGACCACCCAGTCTGCCACGCTGCCCAGTAGGCCAATCTAACAGAAGGAGATTAGACGGAACGCTGAGTCTGAGCCGGAGAGTCCATGAATTGACTCCATTTGCAGAGAGAGAGACAGACCACTACAATCTACCGGACTACTTAATCGGGTGAGAGAGACCCATGCATCCACTAACCAAGTGAATACTACCCTAGATTGTACGCCCCTTGAGTGTTAGGGACTGATGTGAATGTACAATATATATAAAGCACTGCATAAATTGACGGCGCTATATAAGTACCTGCAATAAATAAATAAATACTAACAGTTTGCCACTTCAGCTATCTACCTACACATAGTTGTGAACATTACATGTAGTTGCTTCAGTTTGCAGCCTAGTTCTCACAGCTCCCATCATTGAGATACATCTACATTGCAGTTTCTTGTGCAAGCTGATTGCAGGATATAATTAGAGATGAGCGAATTATTCAAAAATTCGATTCGGCTGATTCGCCGAATTTGCGGGAGAAATTCGATTCGATGCAAATTTATTTGCCGCGAATTTAACTTATTTAAAGGGTTTCTAGGCTTCAGAGAGCCTTTATATTAGTGCAGAACACTGTACCTTTAATTTAAATGCCCTTGGAGTCTGCTGGGGAAGAGAAATAATACTGTCAGTCAGTATGACATGCAGATGAGTGCCGTCGATCTTAGAATCACCGCACACTTCACTCATTTGGGCAGTCACGGGGACGACGAAGAAGAAGAAGAAGAATGAAAAGAAGAAGAAGAAGAATGAAAAGAAGAATGAAAAGAAGAAGAAGAAGAATGAAAAGAAGAAGAAGAAGAATGAAAAGAAGAATGAAAAGAAGAAGAAGAAGAATGAAAAGAAGAAGAAGAAGAATGAAAAGAAGAATGAGAAGAAGAATGAGAAGAATGAAAAGAAGAAGAAGAATGAAAAGAAGAATGAAAAGAAGAAGAAGAATGAAAAGAAGAAGAAGAAGAATGAAAAGAAGAATGAGAAGAATGAAAAGAAGAATGAAAAGAAGAAGAAGAATGAAAAGAAGAATGAGAAGAAGAATGAAAAGAAGAATGAGAAGAATGAAAAGAAGAATGAGAAGAATGAAAAGAAGAATGAAAAGAAGAAGAAGAAGAATGAAAAGAAGAAGAAGAAGAATGAAAAGAAGAATGAAAAGAAGAAGAAGAAGAATGAAAAGAAGAATGAAAAGAAGAAGAAGAAGAATGAAAAGAAGAAGAAGAAGAATGAAAAGAAGAAGAAGAATGAAAAGAAGAAGAAGAATGAAAAGAAGAAGTATTCCAGTACAGCAAAAAGTGTATCTGCAGAGAGCTCCGCTATTTCTGACAGTTCTCTGACAGTTCTGACAGTTCATTTACAGCGGTTGAAACATTGTATCTATTTATTTCCGAATAAAAACATCTGTATCCTAAATGGAAACAAATAGATACAATGTTTCAACCGCTGTAAATGAACTGTCAGAACTGTCAGAACTAGCGGAGCTCTCTGCAGTGACACTTTTGCCGGCTGATCGGGAAAAATTCGATTCGTGCACCCGAAGTTGGCTAAAATTCGGATTCGATGCAAATCGAATTTTTCCCAATATTCGAAACGAATTCCACTTCGCCTGGTTCGATTCACTCATCTCTAGATATAATGTTGCAGGCCAGGATATAGAAGTGTCCACTGAAACAAGTTTCCTTTCCTCAACAAAGCAGGATTCCCATTACTGTTCATTTTTGCCTTTGCTGTACAGAGGGAGCTATCTTTCTCTATAGACATTTATGTCAATTGTTGCTAATCATTACTTCAAGCCTACCCAATGTTTAGTGCTTTAAAGGGGACCCTGCCTTAATTTGTTACCATCAAGAGGAAAAGTGTTACTTCTCCATTTGTTCCTTCACTATCTCTGTGTCACCATTTCAATGAACTATTGTATATTACACACCTCAACTCAGCTTCATACCATTTTGGCCCCAATGAGCGTGCAGAAGACATTGTAGTGTTATTAAAGGGACAGTGTTAAATTTCATTTGAGAATTCTCATCTATTCCTTGTCATCACATGGACAGAACAGCTCTCTGGAACTTGTATGCTCACCAGAAGGACTTAGCTGGTGAGCATGGCAGTCAGGGAGGTAGTGTGTGGGCAGGGGCATATAAATATCAAAGCCCGGGAGATTGGCAAGGAGACTTCGGGGAGAGACTGAAAGCCTACCCAATGTTTAGTGCTCTAAAGGGGACCCTGCCTTAATTTGTTACCATCAAGAGGAAAAGTGTTACTTCTCCATTTGTTCCTTCACCATCTCTGTGTCACCATCTCAATGAACTATATTACACACCTCAACTCAGCTTCATATCATTTGGGCCCCAACGAGCGTGCAGAAGACATTGTAGTGTTATTAAAGGGACAGTGTTCAATTTCATATGAGAATTCTCATCTAATCCTTGTCATCTAGTTCTGGGGACAGTGAGCTTACCTGTTTCTTCATAGTCGTTTTCTGCAGTCCCCTCAGATTGAAGGGAGTGGATTATTTCTGAAAGCAGGCCTGCCAACAGTTGTTGCTTTATGGTGAATGTTTTTACTTTTGCTCACAATTACCAAGAGTAATTATATTTGCTGCATATATCAATGTCATTTTGTTCTTTCTGACCAAGTTACCTTAAATTCCAACATAAACTTCATATTGGTTTACAATAACTTGTGTGTGAGTCCATTTTACAGTTGTGATTTACTTTGGTCACAGGAGCATGGTGGTGTCAGCAGAGGTTGGATTTGCCACAAGAGGTTCAGTTTGCCAGGGAACCCAAAACAAATTACTAAGCAGCCCTTAAGGGGGTAGTGCGTGTAAACTTATATCTGCACAAAGTTATTAGAAGCATTGTATGTATCCATCTAATTTCATCTAAAAGTGAGGATTTAGCTATGTATTTAACACAAGATCTTCTGCTAGTTCTGTGCCAGCAAGTTTCATGCAGAAAATATGTGTATGCCCATGTGAATGAAGCCTTCCTTTGCAAGCTGTGCTCATAAATAGTAAAGTGGGGAGCAAAGGATTAGTCATCAATGTTGCTCATAGAATCCCTTCTGCTGATATTTTTTCCATTACTGACATGCTATACCTTATTCTGCATTGTGCCTCTGTGTGGAAGTGGGCATCTTGGTAGAGGTGAGGTTGGAGACTTAAAGCGGAGCTCCACCTAAAAGGGAAAGTTCCGCTTTAAGCCTTTGTCCCCTGCTCCCCGTTAAGGATTGGCACCTTTGGGGAGCGGGTACCCAAATTTGACAGGTACCCACTCCCACTAGGCGTTCGGAAGCGGAAGTTGTCCTCCTCCCTCCCTCCCCGTAATCTTCTGGGACATGTGACAAGTCCCAGAAGACTACGGGGCCATTCAAAAAGCGCAGTGCTTCTCGTGCATGCGCAGTAGGCACCTGGCTGTGAAGCCGCAATCTGTCACAACCGGGTACCCACACTGAAGATGCCGGTCCCAGGGAGAGAAGACGGACGGTGAAACCAGCCATGATGAGGACACCGCTGGACCCTGGGACAGGTAAGTGTCTGTATTTTCAAAGTCAGCATCTACAGCTTTTGTACCTGCTGACTGATATTTTTTTTTTCAGGTGGAACTCCACTTTAAGCAGAAGCAAGGAGATCGTTGCACTGCAGGTCTTTAGGAGCGGCTGTCTCTCTAGCAAGGAGGCAAAGAGTAGTACGGTAGTGGCATCACCAAATACCCATCCAAATTTCAGGATACCCACTGTCAGAAGAAGCAGTGCCTTAAATTTCACAGAACAGCTATACATCTTTAAGATTTTAGGTACAGGAGTACCTAGGCAAAGGAAGTGCACTGCTATTTTTCAGGAGTTCAAGACAAAAGGTAATGCTTAGGTACAATTAACATATGTTATGCCCTGTAACATAACATATCTTCACTTTTACATTTAGGTCATCACTTTATGATGATAAAAATACATTGGAACCAGTAGGTGTATTATAAAGTGTCCAAACATACAATAAAAATGATAAAGGTGTGGATGCAGTTTGAGAAGGATTTTGAATCAAGTGGACAAAAGATGGTATCCAGTAGGGGTTAGGGGTTATACTGTCTGGCAACGTTATGGAGGCTATTAATGTGAGTAAACAGTCTGGCTATGAGGTCATAGATTGTCATCTGAGGTGGATGAATGGTTTTCAGGACAGGGATCTGGTGAAGTACAGGTGGTCATCAGTGGAAAAATAATACCTGTCAGCATGTATTTGGAGTTGGCTAATGGGAAGGAAAAGAAAATAAACCTTCTCATAGAGCCTGTCTTGTCATAGAATTGGGTTTGAAGATTTCCAAAAGTCTTCCAAACGATATCAGTCATAGAGATGAGCGTTGTTGCCATAGGTAGTGAGCGCCGGGCTTCAGAAATATAGTAAACTTTATTTGTATTAAGACTTTCAGAGGGCAGGGGAATGCAAGAAACGGGTTTACAGAAGCCCTTGTTCAGTAGCCAACTGCCGTAGCCCCCTGTCTTGCATGCTTTCAGTTGTAAAGGATTATCTTTGTAAGTTTCAAGAAAATTATCATTTAAAATAATGCTCTGTTACAAAGCTAGTACATACATCAGTAAATTAGCATTCTGTGTGTCTCTCTATAGCATTGAATAGGCCTCTTGTATACAATGTGATGCAGCCGGGCTAGTCCTAACAACATCAGCATTGTTATAAAGACAAGCCAGGGAGGAAATATGATCTAGATAGCCATCAAGAGGCGCACAAAAAATCAGCAGATAATAACATGTTTCATTTGAAGAAGTCCAGAAAAAAATAAGATCGGAAATATATATTTAAAATTTAAATACTACTTACCTAGCTTTTATTTTTTTTTGATTTTTGATTTTTGATTTTTTTTAAGGTGATCTGTTTGGGAAATGACTATTCTAGAAAGCATTGATGAGGTCTGGATGAGAGGGTTTTGATTAGAGTGGTGTAATAGGTTTGTTTGGAGTGTGGAGGCAGGAGTTGCATTTCAGAAGGCCAGATTTATAGAGGGTGAAGTATTGCAAGGATGTAATTTTACGTCATATTCACTCAAGAGCATGGCTGCATTTCTTGAGCGTTCTAGTGTTGTCTGTTTGCCAGGGTTGTAGCAGGCAAGGCCTGGTTCTGCATGTAGAGAAAGGAGCGAGTGTGTCCAGGGAGGATGACAGAATGTTATTGTAGGCAGAAGTGGCCAGGTCTGGGCAGGAGAGGGGTGCGATTTTATCATAAATGCAGTCAGTAGCAGGATAAAGAAGGGAAGGGTTGAGGTGGCGAATATTCCTGCGGGTAACCATCTGCCACTGACAAAACAATATATTCACTCCTTGGTTATTTCCTGCCGTGACTGCAGCAACTCCCTTCTCACCGGCCTAACTTTAAACAGACTATCCCCTCTTCAGTCTATTATGAATGCTGCTAGACTAATACACCTTACTAAACAATCCGTGACTGCTTCCCCTCTCTGCCAATCTCTTCACTGGCTTCCCCTAACCATTTGTATAAAATTCAAAATAATAACCACAACATACAATGCCATCCACAACATCGCCCCCAGCTATATCACCAACCTCTTTTGCAGATATCACCCAAATCATCATCTTCACTCCTCCCAAGACTTCCTGCTCTCCAGCTCCTATGTTATCTCCTTCAATGCTTGCTCCAGGACTTCTCCAGAGCCTCTCCCATCCTTTAGAACTCCCTTCCCCGGTATGTCCGGTAAGCCCCTACCTTGTCCGTCTTTAAAAACTAATTTATTCAGGGAAGCCTACCCCACCTCCACCTAAGAATTGTACTTGAATCACCTCTGTCAGATCTTCCCCTGCAGCTATTACCTTTTGTGCCACCCCCCCCCCCCCCTTTAGATTGTAAACTCCATGAGCAGAGCCTTCAAATTTCTTCTGTATTGAACGGTATTGTCATTTTACTGTCCCCCTTTGTATTGTAAAGCACTGCATAAACTGTTGGCACTATATAAAGTAAATCTTGTATAGTAATAATATCAGGATGAATCTATTCACTAATCTATTAGGATTAATCTATTCAACAGTGACATAGACAGCAATGCCCTTCTCCTACTCTATTCAAAACAAATAAATATTTTTGGCTATATCCAAAACAAGTAAACATTTTGGCTATACATACAGTATAATAAAATGCAGCACCAAACAAAGCTTAACACTGATGCTCAAGTTTTTTTTTCCAGCTTCCTAGACGCCCAATGTCTCCAGTACAATACCCAAAATGCAAGGGAAAATGTGGGGACTCAATGGGGTTGATTTACTAAAATGGGAGTGCAAAATCTGATGTGGCTCTGCACAGAAACAAATCAGCTTCTGGGTTTTTTGCCAAAACCTAATTGAGCAAGCTGATGTTAGAAGCTGATTGACTATATTCCACAACTGCACCACATTTTGTACTCTCCAGTTTTAGCAAATCAACCCCAATAGATCTCATTTCACAGATATTTTAAGAAAGCATAATAAAATAATAATTATGCATAGTTTTCCTCAGTTTATTCCTTCATTCAAAAGTGGTTACACATTTTTGTCTTTAAAAAGCTGAAAAAATCAGAACAAGAAGTATGTGCCTATGTCGTCATTTACACAATTCTTTATTTCAAGCTCATCAATTAGTCTTTGTGAAAAGCACATCCCTTCAAAATGTCATTGTATTCAATGGAATGCAATCAGAGGCGTCCAGTGCAAGGAGCCACAGTTGTTCTGCATCAGTATAACAATACAGCTATACACAAGCAGGGGCATAGATGTGGGCTATTGAAACACAATAACCGCACTGTGTCTATGCAGCTCAGTTCCTTACCTGATTACAGTAATAGATATAATATGTATCTTAAAGGGAAATTATAATTTATTTTGGCCATTTTTATTTAAAATATTTGTTAAAACATTAAAAAATATATATATATATAATTTACAGTATATATAGTTATGTTTTATGCTGATTTTTATTTAATTTATTTAATTTGTAGAACATCTTTTTTTATCATTAAAAGTATATATAGTATAGTATATATATATATATATATATAGTATTATAACGTAAGTTTACAAAACAGTGGAAGGAATTCAATAAAGCTGCTGCACCACTTTTCTGGCATTAATACCTCTTGTTAAAGCGGTAGTAAACCACAACAAAATAAATCTACAAAATCTTCTCCCTGCAAGTTAAGAGCATAATATGCTAGTATGCATCGCATACTTGCATATTATGAAAGTCTTACCTGAAATCAAAGCCTTCCAGTGGAGTGCTATTAAGGATTCCCAAGGCTGCCATCTTCACCCAGTATTCCTTCCAGGTTCATGGGCTGCAGCTGTTTGACTGGCTGAACCGCAATGACGTTACTCCCGTGCAGGCCGTCCTTTGAGAGTGCAGTGCGCGTGCACTTTATATTTAGTAAATATATTCTAAACTGTGCCTGTAGGTAATACATAAAAAATAGACTTTACTTCTACTTTAAGGTATTGCACCAAATCCATGAAGCATATGCAATGCTTTTGGCTCTGACAGCGACTTGTGCACCAAACTCCTAAATGTGCTACTTTTACATTGTGTCACATTGAATGCGCCAAAATCAATTGTGTCATATAAAGCCCTCCCTGAACCTCACCAACATGAACAACCTAAGACCCATTTCCCTGCTCCCGTTTACCTTTAAACTCTTAGAACGCTTAGTGAAAAATCGCCTGAGCTCCTACCTCACTGAGAACAACCTTCTTGACCCTTTACAGTCTGGTTTTCACTCACTACACCCCACTGAAACTGCCCTACTAAAACTCACTAATGATTTTCTAACTGCTAAAACCAATGGCCACTACTCCATACACTTACTACTTGACCTATCTTTTGATACTGTTGACCATCCCCTCCTCCTCCTCAAAAAAATCCACTCTCTTGGCCTCCGATACTCTGCTCTCTCCTGGTTCTCCTCCTACCTATCGCAGCGCTCTTTACCTATAACTCTGTTTCCTCCACTCCACTCCCTCTTTCTGTATGGGTCCCTCAAGGTTCTGTCCTTGGACCCCTTCTCTTCTCCATCTACACCTCCTCCCTTGGTCACTTGATAAACTCCCATGGCTTTAAATACCATCTCTATGCTGATGACACACAAATCTATCTTTCTACCCCTCACCTCACCCCTTTAGTCTCCTCTTGCATTACTAACCTACTAAGTGATATATCGGCATGGATGTCACTCCACTTCCTCAAACTCAATCTTTCCAAAACTGAACTCATATCAGACCCTCCAGCCTGTGCCCCCTCTCCTGATTTCTCCATCAAGATCAATAATACAACCATCAGTCCCTCCCCTCATGCCAGGGTACTAGGTGTAATCCTAGACTCCCATCTGTCCTTTCAGCCCCAAATCCAATCACTGTCCAAATCTTGTAGACTTCACCTCCACAATATCTCCAAGATACGCCCGTTCTTAACCTCTGAAACTACTAAGCAACTTATTCACTCCCTGGTTATCTCTCGCCTTGACTATTGTAACTCCCTCCTCATTGGCCTACCTCATCGCAAGCTATCCCCTCTTCAGTCTATCATGAATGCTGCTGCCAGACTCATCCACCTTAC
Source organism: Staurois parvus (assembly GCF_062004578.1). Classification (NCBI taxonomy): domain Eukaryota; kingdom Metazoa; phylum Chordata; class Amphibia; order Anura; family Ranidae; genus Staurois; species Staurois parvus. Next base: position 4,763,926 of record NW_028318368.1, read on the forward strand.
TAACCGTTCCCTCTCTGCCAATCCCTCCACTGGCTTCTCATTGCCCAACGGATACAATTCAAAACATTAACAATAACAAATAAAGCCATTTATAACTCTGTCACAAATTACATCACCAACCTTGTCTCCAAATACCACCCAAACCGTACTCTTTGCACCTTGCACGACCCCCTAGTCTCTAGCTCCCTTGTCTCCTACTCCCATGCTTGTCTCCAGGACTTCTACAGAGCTTCCCTCTGGAACTCTCTACCCCAATTTATCAGACTATCACCCACTCCTCCCATGCTCAGCTCCAGGACTTCTCCAGAGCCTCCCCCATCCTCTGGAACTCTCTACTCCAATCTATCAGACTATCACTCACTACTCTGCTCACTTTTAGGCTATCTCTGAAAACCTATCTCTTCAGGGAAGCCTATCCTGCCCTCAGCTAATAATGGAATCTTCTATTCCTCCTACCAGTCCATCAATATTTGCCCACTCTTCCTTGCAAAAACTCTCCAAATCTGTCAGATTGGGAGGGCATCTCCTGTGCACAGCCCTCTTCAGATCACCCCTCAGATGTTCATTCGGATTCAGGTCTAGGCTCTGGCTGGGCCATTCCAAAACTTTAATCTTCTTCTGGTGAAGCCATTCCTTTGTTGATTTGGATGCATGCTTTGGGTGGTTATCATGCTGAAAGATGAAGTTGCTCTTCATGTTTAGCTTTCTTACAGAAGCCTGGTTTTGTGTCAATATTGACTGGTATTTGGAACTATTCATAATTCCCTCTACCTTGACTAAGGCCCCAGTTCCAGCTGAAGAAAAACAGCCCCACATGCTTCACTGTGGGTATGGTGTTTGTTTGGTGATGTGCAGTGTTGTTTTTGCATCAAACATATCTGTTGGAAACTATGGCAAAAAAGTTAAACCTTGGTTTCATCAGACTATAACACATTTCCCCACATGCTTTTGGGAGACTTCAGATGTCTTTTTGCTAAATTTAGCCGAGCTTTGATGTTTTTGTTCGTAAGAAAAGGCTTCCATCTTGCCACTCTACCCCATAGCCCAGACATATGAAGAATACAGGTGATTGTTGTCATATGTACCACACAGCCAGTACTTGTCAGATATTCCTGCAGCTCCTTTAATGTTGCTGTAGGCCTCTTGGCAGCCTCCCAGACCAGTTTTCTAGACTTTTCATCAATTTTGGAGGGAAGTCCAGTTCTTGGTAATGTCACTGTTGCGCCACGTTTTCTCCACTGAAAATTATTTTGTACCCTTCTCCCGACTGATAGCTTTTAATGAGATCCCTCTGATGCTTTGGAAGCTCTCTGTGGACCATGGCTTTTGCTGTAGGATGCGACTAACAAAATGTCAGGAAAGACGTACTAGAACAGCTGAACTTTATTTGGGGTTAATCAGAGCAGGGCAGGACTGACCATTGGGGAACTTGGGCACTGCCCGAGGGCCCGGGGTCAGTAGGGGGCCCCATGAGATGTCCCTGGTACCTTTCATAGGCTTTTTTGGGTGTGGTTTGAGTGTGGGCGAGGACACAGGGTCCCCATGATCCCCTATTGCCCGGGGGCCCCATGAGTTGTTAGTCCGCCCCTGAATCAGAGGCAATTTAAATGATGGCAGGTGTGTACTGATGCCTATTTAACATGATTTTGAATGTGATTGCTTCATTCTGAACACAGCTACATCTTCAGTTATAAGAGGGTGTACACACTTATGCAACCACATTATTTTAGTTTTTTATGTTTACTCCCCCCTAAAATATGTCAGTTTGTTTTTTAATTGCGTTGTACAGTTTATAGGTCACATTAAAGGTGGAAAAAGTTCTCAAATTATTTATCTTTGTCTCATTTTTTTTATATTAAAAAAACAGATATTTTAACAGGGGTGTGTAGACTTTTTATATCCACTGTATGTATCAAAACCAAGCCAATCCCCGGGGAAGGTGTGCCCAGAAGGTGGCTGGAGAGGTGATAAATATTTGGGAGGCTTGATCAGAGTGTTCTTGTCCTGAGGCTGCTGCCCTTGGGATGTAGCTGTGCACTGGAGTGTGGACCTCAGCAGGTACTGAGCTGAGGGCCTGAAGAAGATAAGCTAAATTGATTTTTGCAGTAGGGCAACATCTTGGAGTCTGGCCTGGAGAAGGATCTTTGTCTCCCTCAATGAAGAGTGTTGTGTGGAAACTGGGTGGCAGGCAGCTGTCTTAGGACATTGTAAGACCTGGTTTTGCACTCTCAGATGTGCATGTGCTTGAAGGAATTGAGGACTAGATATTACTGAATTTACAAGTTCTGCTTGTACAGGGACTTAGAATTACTGGCCATTTCCTATCACCTCCAATCAAAGCTTCCAGAGGATTTTGTGAGACATTTGTCCTCCTGTTGATTTCTGCTATTGTTTTGGAGTATCCTGAACCCTTAAGTCATTACCCACCCCCCCCCCCCCCCGCTCAAGTTTCTGCAAAAAAAACCCACAAAAAGTCATCCCCTAGACCTCATCTGTGCTCTCAGTGTTCTTGAAACTGTGACTGTAACAGGCAGCCTCTGCAATAGCAAAGGAGATCTTGGCATCTTCTCAGCAGGCCCTTTGGGGGAGAGCACTACACATAATATTTCTCTCCTTTCCAATACTTCCATATTTACAGTTCCTGTTCCATAAACAAGTGAAAAGAGTGAATCAGACTGTGTAGTTTTGATGGGCCAGGAACATGAAAAAGATTCCTGGCATGCAAGTCACGCAATCTAACAGTAATAAAGTGAAGCTGACCTGGACTTAAAAGGTACCAACAGTGTCTTGTGCAAGTACCTGTGTTAGTCTTCAAATAGGTCTGTAGACAGGTTGCCTACAGTCTGTTTGCTAGATAGTGGCTGCCTGGCCCGGGTTGGAGAAGGGGTTAATCTTGGTTGAAGATTGCGTGAGTTTCTGATGAATAAATCAATGATAAATACATGGTATGTGAACTTTAGGCTCTAGCATCAGGTCATTCTTATATGAACTGTGTGTTGAACACACTCAGCAGTGGTGGCAGACAACAGTATTTACATATATATAGTATTCATGTATATAACTAAAACTGTATGGTCATTTTCTTTTCTCCAGTTTTAATTAATCATTTCCCATAAAGGTATGCACAGCAGAGACAGACAATCAGATTATCCAATGCAAGGTGACATGTGCACAGTATGATGAAAAATAATGAAATCCCCAAGTAATTGTGAAATAAAGCAAATTATATAAATACTACTGTACACCTAATGCATTTGTAGTGCTTACTCCCAAAGGAGCTGCTGGAAATTTGCCCAGGTTCTTTGCTAGTGGATTGCCCTGCAGCCAGGCACTGGAACACAGTCACCAGTTTTCAATAACCAGTTTAGGGGCACTCTTTTTGTTCTTTTTATTTTTGGAGAAACTGGGATAGGGTTGAGGGAAATGAGTGGGATACTCCAAAAACAGAACTATGTACAGAATTGAGGACAATACACTCCTTTCTGAACAGCTGAAGCAAAAGTCTTTTTTATAGCAAACTGTGGACTTGGTTTAGTAGTGGAAACAGTTAAATGCAAACTCCTTTCTTTAGAGCCACAAATCAGAGTCCCTTCACAAGTGTAACCAGGTGCCTGCTATATCATTATGCCATTCAAAGACATATACATATGAAACTATGATTACTCCTTTACTCCTAGTGCCCAGTACTGGGACTGCTACAACTTCCTGTTAGCAGACTGGATTCAGTTTTCTGACAGCAGAGGATCTTGGGACCTGTAGTCCTATAGCCACAACATCTTGTATTCCTGAGTGCTGATCTACAACTACCAGAGAGCTGGTGAACAAAAAGGATGCTGTGAATGCAGATATATTCTACAGCAAGGGACTCTGTCTGTCTCTTGGTTCAGGATTCAGAGCTGAGGAGTGCCGTTCTTCTCCAGAGATAAATTGCAGGCCTACTGCTGTGGGACACTACACATCAGTTCAGTACAGCGATGATGGCAATTGCCACACTGGAATCACATCAGCTTCTCTGCATCCAGACTGTTACTGTCTGTTCTTCACACAGACATCTCTGCTCACCATGCTGACAGGCCATCAGGCGATAACTCTGTACATCCTTGCAAACAGCCAAAAGCCTGTGTAAAAACTCTTGTTCCTAGGAGACCGTGCTATCCATAGCATTGAGGAGCAGTTGGGTCCCCAACCTCTCTCTGTCATCACTCTAGAGCGGGGTTTCTCAACCAGGGTTTCGTGGAACCCTAGGGTTCCTCCAGAGGTTGCTAGGGGTTCCTTGGGCAATGAGCAATTTCTGCCTCTCAGATAAGTTCCCACTGACATCATTGATCTTTTTAGTTATCTTTAAGAGGGTAATTCTTCCCAGTAACCACAAGTATAAGGAGCATTCTTCCCACTGATCATCACATTGATGTATCACAAGTTGTAGATATAATCATTCTTAGCAGGGGTTCCCTGAGACTTGAAAGCTATCTTAGGAGTTCCTCTGTCTTAAAAAGGTTGAGAAAGACTGTTCTAGAGACACAGCATGCAGACACCTTTACACCTCAGTTACCAGGAGACCTTTGCTTTGAGCAGTACCATAGATTATCTGTTTAACTTCATTGAATTACAGTATTCATTACTATTTATGTGCCCCACCATTGCTAGCAGAAGACAGTGGATACCACCATATCAGGAACTTTAAACATCACAGAACGCAAGTTGCAATCTCTAGTTATTTTCTCTAGGGACCTTTTCTATTCTAAGGCCATTGTTATTCAACTTAGGGTACTTATACCTATTTATGCCAGAGTATACATTTACATAATTCTCTTGGCATGGGTGGCCTAGAGGGAGCTGATAAGTCAACAAGCCTTTTCTTCCCCCTTTTGCTGCTGGTGTAGCAGTTTAATAGTTGAAGCTTACTACTGGGCAGCACAGTGGCTAAATGGTTAGCACTTCCACTTAGCAATACTAGGGTTGTTGGTTCGAATCCCAGCCATGGCACCTCCTGCCTGGAGTTTGCATGTTCTCCCTGTGCCTGCATGGGTTTCCTCCAGGTTCTCTGGTTTCCTCCCACCCTCCAAAGACATGCTGGTAGGTTAATTGGATCCTGTCTAAATTTGCCCTTGTATATGAATGTGAGTTAGGGACCTTAGATTGTACACACCTTGAGGGTTAGGGACTGATGTGAATGTACAATATATATGTAAGGTGCTGCGTAAATTGACGATGCTATATAAGTACCTGAAATAAATAATACTACTCACAGCTGTACAACCTGTTGAAAATTGATTTTTCCTTTTTTACCAGTGTTCTTCTTTTATGCGTTTACCGGGGCTATATATCCAAAATTATTCCTGTTACTAAAGAATTGTGCCCCTTGTATTATTTTTCTATACTGTTTAAATATTTTGGAACCAAGAGTGTCAGAGGTGTTGGGAGGCTTGCAAGGTCAGGGCAACCACTAGGGACAAGCATTATCAAGGGGGTAGCGCTACACAAGGAATCAGATAGACTAGGTATTTCAGGACACCAGTCAATGTCTCCTTTGAACCAACACTCAGCTGACTCCCTAGCACAAGAGAGGTGGCAGCAGCCCAAAAGTCTCTTAGATCTCTCACAGCAGTCTGTACTCACAAAATGTCCAGGGACAGTTGGCTGCATTCTTCCAACTTCCAAGTGACACCTTTCTCCAGTGATACCAAACTAGATCCTCAGAAGACAGCCCCTCAGTCAACTCTCTGGAGCTTCAGCATCCAGCCTCTCATGTGGCCCATCTGAGGCCTCACGAACTGGGATTGGCCAGGGATGCATAAAAATTCATACTGCCATCTGCATAACTTCACAGCTATGTTACAGAGAATTCTAAAGCTCTCCAGAAGGCAGAGGGAACAATCAAACTAGCAGCAGCTGTGAACACTGATCTGACCTAATTAATCAGCTGCACTAGTTATAGTCAGCACAGCTAAATTTACTGTACCTGACTGATAATTGCAGCCACGCTGGTTCCAGTCAGATGAACAAAAGCACACCCAGCTCCATTGAACACAGTGAGCCAGCACTAAATCTAATTAAGTCTCGATTCACACTACTATGACCTGAAAGTCGCACTACTTACAGTGCGACTTTGCCAGGTGACTTGAGTGCTACTTTGATGTAACTTTGAAGTGACTTTGAAGCACCTTTCAGGGAATGCCTTAGTAATCTTCCTTTAATGTTGGATCCAAATCACATCCATATACCATTGAAAAGTAACTCCCTATTTTAAACTATTTATAAATGTATTATATGAAGTTACTCTTTTCTCAATTCTTTAATATATGTTCCTTAATCTATAACAATTAAATCTGCGATACCATGAATGCCGAAAGGTATCTCCCTATGCTGCAAGATGAAATCTGGCCAGTTGTCAATACCTGGGAGAATATAGAAGACGTGAGTTTTATGCAAGATGGTGCTCCTCTACATTTTGCTATTATTGTTCGTGAATAGCTGAATGAACATTTTCCTGGGAGATGGTTGTGTCAACGTGGTACGCATGAGTGGCTGGCCAGAAGCCCTGATTTAACACCCTGCAACTTTTTTCTTTGGGGTTGGTTGAAGGAACAAGTTTACTCTACGAAACCAAAGATTTTAGAAGAACTTGAAGGGCGACTACGAGAAGTTATTTCTGCCATCCCACATGTGTTCCTGCGAAGATCATTTGATGCGATTCCCGAGCGGCTTCAGAAGCTGCAGGCGAATGCTGGTGCACATATCGAATTTTAAATAAAACTCCATGTTATGTGTGTTCTTCTCATATTCATTTTTTGTAAAAATAATGATTAGAAAATAAATGATAAGATTTTTAAAATGAGTTACTTTTTAATCACCCTGTAGATGTCTATGGGCACAAGTTGGAAAGAAGTCGCCTTGAAGTAGTACAGGAACTTTTTCTAAAGTTGGAGCGACTTCAGTAGTGCTAATTAAGACAGCTTTGACTAAATTAAGTGTGTTAAATCCCATGTTAAATTAAGACTAACATGGGATTTAACATGTCATGCGACTTCGGGTCTCACAAGTCAGATCCCAAGTCACAACAGTGTGAACCTAGCCTAATCCTAGCACCTAATTGAGAGAGTTCCACACATTAAAAGACAGCTGTATCACTGTCCATTATTGTGAACTGTTATATTTTAATTATAAAGCTTGCCTAAAAGCAATTTTTTTTGTGACTTTCATGCATATTAAAAGAGCAAAGCACAATTGTTGCACAGGCACAACTAAGTAGAAGACACAGACTGCATATGTAATAAACAAATGTTCTTGCTCTATATTTATAGACCATATAGAGAGGCAAGTTATGAGTATGGACTTCTTTCAATATTAGTTCTCTTAATATCATCTTAATAAAGATTACCTTTCATTTTCATGTTCCTTATTTATTTATTTTTTTAATAATTCTTTTATTTTGAGATAGTTTCAGCACAGTACAGATGTGAATACAAAAACACACTACAGTGTATCATAACTGGGTATTACATAGAAACCAATGTCAGATACAGAACAACATTATATAAAAAAACAAAACCTCAGCGCTCAGGACTTCCTATTTACCATATAAAACCCCGTGAGATGCTGCTGTGCACAGGTACAAAAGACCAAAAACTTTTAACAATGAAAACCAGCGCAAACCCACATGATCAATTACATTACTCAGTGTAAAAAAACATTAATGTGCTAATAAAATTATATATAATAATAAATTATATATAAATTATGTTGATACAAAAATATATCTATAAAATTATGAGTCCAGTGAAAAAACAAAGTGACAAAAAATCAGAAAAATCCCAGAAAGTATATATATATAAATAATTAAAGTCCCGTGACAAAATTAATCAAATTAATTTATAATATATTTTCCATATGATTCTTCCGTGTTACGGATCCCTTCACCATCCACCAGTGCAAAAATCAACATTAACCGCACTCACCAGATAATGGTGAGTCACACGCCTTTCAGGATTGTTAAGGGCTCCTGGACCCCCTTTACTTTCTCTGAGACCTCCAAGTGCTGTTTCCTCTCATGTCTAGGTACCTCTTCTGCTTACTCCTCTCACCGAATCCCCCAAAGGAAAATCAGGAAGAAGAAAAGACCATAGCGTGATACCGCAGTAACTTCTCCTCAAATTAATCTCTCCAGACCACTCACATTCTTTTGCGGGATATAGCCCGCTTTTTATTCAAAACAACAGCGATTCTCTTCACAATTGATCCACTTTTCATGTACACCGATTATATAAGGATTATATAAGGACCCCACAATTTTGTGTGCAGCAGGATGGCAGACCTCAGCTACAGACTCTTCTCCTTAGACTAAGATGGCCCCTTGGAACGCACCGCTCGGCGTGCGCTCCACTCACCGGAAATGACGTCAGACGACGGACCAGGCAACCGGAAGTGCGTCAACGCGTTTCGCCCCACCCACAGGGCGTTATCAAGACGTTATCAACACGGTCTTGATAACGCCCTGTGGGTGGGGCGAAACGCGTTGACGCACTTCCGGTTGCCTGGTCCGTCGTCTGACGTCATTTCCGGTGAGTGGAGCGCACGCCGAGCGGTGCGTTCCAAGGGGCCATCTTAGTCTAAGGAGAAGAGTCTGTAGCTGAGGTCTGCCATCCTGCTGCACACAAAATTGTGGGGTCCTTATATAATCCTTATATAATCGGTGTACATGAAAAGTGGATCAATTGTGAAGAGAATCGCTGTTGTTTTGAATAAAAAGCGGGCTATATCCCGCAAAAGAATGTGAGTGGTCTGGAGAGATTAATTTGAGGAGAAGTTACTGCGGTATCACGCTATGGTCTTTTCTTCTTCCTGATTTTCCTTTGGGGGATTCGGTGAGAGGAGTAAGCAGAAGAGGTACCTAGACATGAGAGGAAACAGCACTTGGAGGTCTCAGAGAAAGTAAAGGGGGTCCAGGAGCCCTTAACAATCCTGAAAGGCGTGTGACTCACCATTATCTGGTGAGTGCGGTTAATGTTGATTTTTGCACTGGTGGATGGTGAAGGGATCCGTAACACGGAAGAATCATATGGAAAATATATTATAAATTAATTTGATTAATTTTGTCACGGGACTTTAATTATTTATATATATATACTTTCTGGGATTTTTCTGATTTTTTGTCACTTTGTTTTTTCACTGGACTCATAATTTTATAGATATATTTTTGTATCAACATAATTTATATATAATTTATTATTATATATAATTTTATTAGCACATTAATGTTTTTTTACACTGAGTAATGTAATTGATCATGTGGGTTTGCGCTGGTTTTCATTGTTAACAGAACAACATTAGCCCAGGTAATCCTGCATAGAGCAAATCAAATGAGCAACAAGATATCGTAGCCAGAGCCGCGGACAGTACCAATTATTTTATACTTTTATTTATAAAGTTCTAAAATTGGACCTAACTTGCAGTTAGTTAAAACGTTAAGTTAATTATTTAGGAGTCAGTAAACTCACAGGCTAGTTAGTGAGTTTATGACTCTTCAACTTCCTGAAATACTATACTTCACATACCCCTGAACAGGTCAACCATTGAAGTGCAACTTTTCTAAATGATCGCATTAGTGTTGTCAGTTTTAGCTAGTCAGTTATTATGCATATATTAGACTTTCCTAATGCCTTACAAAACAGAAAATGTAATGGGAAACAGTACAGGTACATTGCAAGAGGGTTCTGCTGCTGAGATCTTACAATCTACTAGGCAGGGGCAAGTGGAACAAAAGGTAATAACTGTGAGAGATGACTTAATGGGAGAATTAAAGGATTCAGTTGGTAGGTGAAGGCAGGATTGGTATCCCTGAAGAGATGAGTTTGTTGCTGCTACTTGCTTCCTCATCTGGAAGGATGCAACTAATAATTAAAATCTCCCAAAAGGATGCAATAGTTAAAATCTCCCAACCCACTCGCTATACTCACTTTCTCCACTCTTTCCCACAGCTCTGCTGCACTTTCCACTAAATAACTGGTGCCTCCAGGTATAGGTGAGCATGTGGCCTCCTCCCATACTACAATTCTAGGCCTGACCATGTAACCCCCAATCCAGAACAGTGTTATATGTGGTAAGGGGTGATACAATCACAGGTGATGTATAGTTTACATAGGGTTAAGACCATTCTTTCTGTTCCCTGACTGCTGCAGGTAATCTTTACATTCAGGTGTATAAGCCCCCTCCCTTCCTGCCGCACACTGACAGATTGCAGTTATGACTACTCATTTTCTGATTTGCAGGGCAAAGCTTATTATATTTGTAGCCAGGTGCTGGACTACAGAAACAAGAAGAAGAAGACATTTCCCTCTTTACAGTCATTTTACTTTAATTTCCTATTGCTATGCTAGATGTTATGTTGCACTACCCCTCCAGCCAGCAGATGGAGTACTATAGCCAGAAAAGCCTATGAATTCATATGCAGAATGGTGAGGATGATGGGATTTGACGTTCAGGAAATAACCCATATTGTGAAGCTTATTGACTTTTTAGACTACAAATCTCATATATGCTCTGCAGTAGGAAGAGTGGTAGAATAGTTTTTAACAGAATGCTCTAGGAACTTCTTTCTCTTGGCACTGAGAGAGAGCTGGACAGAGAGGACCACTGGCTGTATGCTGGGGACTGGTAGGAGGACCACTGTCTGTCGCTTACAATGTTAGCAGAGACTGAGTTACTGAGAACAAGACACCAATCACATCCTCCCACATGCTGCATCCACACTAGCTTCCGCAACACCTTTTTACCACACTTACACTGCGCCTATGACAACTCTATACTGCGGTTCTATTGAACTGCTGCTGTTTTTACCCTGCATTTGTTCCATATTCTTTCAAGGACTATAATACCTCTACAGCTTAATATAACTGCCTGGATGATAGTAAGGACTGTCATTAAGTGCACCAATGTTACTTAAAGGGCCCCAACGATGCCCAGCAGGAGAAATATCTTAAGGACTTGCCCTGTCAAATATTCTGTCCCCATCACACTACCTCTCACTTATATTCCCGCATCTTCGACTTGACAGTGCTTACCAGACGGTTTTAAATCTAGCATAGCCTCCATTAGTGCTCTCTGACAGTATTTCTCCCAGGGGTTATAGTTTTTACTATAATTCTAATTATAGTGTAGAACTGTAATAATAATTTATACTTTTTTTTACAGCTGCACATCAGGTGATGTTGTTACCATTTATGCTGATCTGGATGGCCTGTGTCATCTTATGTCTTATCCCAATTGCTATTTATCCTGTAAACTAAGTCTAAGAAACTCAACTTTGCAACTCTGTTGGTTCATACACTATTATAGATAGCATGAGCTAGTGAGAGGAATCACAGCATGTGGTAGGGAAAACAGATGTTCAACACCCAGAAATGTCTGATACCTGCAGTGGCCAGGGATCAGCAAAGCAGCAGAGTTTGAAGACACAGACTGCCATAAAGGTAAGTATACATGCTCTTCTTATACCACGTTGGCTTTGTTAATGTAGCACTACACCCTTAGGAGTTGCAAAGAGACTTTGAGTCCCCCTATAGTCCTGCACAGCCAGGCAACAGGCATCTTCACACAGACTTGCATTCAGAGGCAGAGATAAGTCCTTGAGCTTTGGTTTTGTTATTTTTATTTAGGAGATTTGAACTGGGATAGGCTTAGGGGTGTACAGGATGACCAAGGGAACTGATGAACTGAATACAACTTCCAGGAACTATTTACACGCCTTCACTGCAACACAGTCTCTGTTGGAGGGCTAGCCAGCATCTTCTAATGTACCACCCCAGACCTTAGATGAATTCACCTTCACCCAGCAATCTGGAGGTAACCCTCAACAGAGAATTCGGTCCCTGTCGCTTTAAGAAATTGACAGTTCCAGGTAGGTGGCAAATCTGGTTTCCCATCAGGGTGCTCCTTCCCCTATTTGCCCAGGGGGTGCAGGGGTACTCACTCAGATCCTCTCCTGTACCGCTGATGGCTTAGTGGCTGCTACCAGGCCTTTTAGCTGGGCCACTCCTTCCTTGCTGTACAGGTGGTCCTTGCTCTGGGCGACAGTGAAGCACTGAGCTTACTTCTTCTCCAGTTCCGTTGACTGTAGGTGAGACACTTTCTCCATCTGGGCCCCCTTCTAGGCTCCTGCTTCAGCTTCAAATCTTCCACTCTGTCTTCCACCCGAACTCTGCTCTTCTCCTCCCTGCTGAGCAGGCTCAAAAACTTTTAAGGTTTGTCCTGGCCCCTTGACAAGCCTCCTGTTTGGGATTGGTGAGGATCTCTCAAACGTACAAGCCAGCCACTCCTCCCACTGTCTTTAGACCTTCCACTAAAGCTCTAGAGCAGGGGAAAATTCTAGAGGGGCTGGTCTGCAGAGCCTCTCAGCCCTGACCACAATTTGACCTCCAGACTATTGCACCCAAGCTGCTATTCAGCCCTCCTCTCTAACAATCAGGACTCCAGCTCCCCCTAGCTAACTAAGAGAGCGCTACATTAAAAAGAGATGCTAGTGGGAGGAAAGTTCTCCATCTGTTTACAGACAATTAAGTAGAGGTTCTGAAAGTATCCCTCACTTTAAAAAATGAATTAAAATTTGGCTGTAATTATCTTATAACTGTTGCTAACTGTAGGAGTTATAAAGCACCAGCTATGGGAGAATTAAAAAATCACCCTTACAGTGGGCCCCTACCTCACTGCAAGGGTTAATTGCTTCTCATGTCTAGGGGATTTCACAGGAGACAGGCCTGATTCCATGCATTGGCCTGCACTCAGCTCTACCCCCCCCCCCCCCAAAGCTCTAAGCTCTGGCTTAAGGGCAGAGCCTCAGCATCCTTACATTCAATACAGGGACATTAACCATGTATGGTATGCTAAGGATACTAGGGTACATCCTTAACCAGTCGCAGCTTACAGAAAAGCTGTGGGGGATCAGTTGCAGCACTGGAGGGAGTCTGTTGGAGCGAGGAGTAAAGTAAGTATTTACTCTTTGTTTCTCTGCCCCCAGACTAAATGAGCATTTTACCCTTGTAGTGTGTGTGTGTGAGGGGGGAGGTGCACTGCAAGGGTGGGTTTTTCAAATTTTATTGGAGTTAGGCTTTAAAAATTGAATACTCTCTTATGGGAGTGGTTTCTAGCTGACTCAATCGATTGCTTCAAAATGGGGCTGGATAATTTCTAATTACACAAAAGTATTTGGGAATAACATTGAATAATATTGATCCATAGAATTATCTGATTGCATTTGGGGATCAAGATTTGTTTTACCCTCTTAAAACAAACTCAACCACTCAATTTACTTTTTTTCTTGCTTTCCTTTGGTTAAATTGATGGTTTAGTGTTCTGAGGACTAAATAAAATGAGTTCACCTGGTCTTATTTTGGGTTCATGATCTACAATCATGGTCCTGAAGAACAGGACTGGAATGATGTAACTTCCATGTACATGCACAATAGTTCATTTTTTCCATTGCCCAGGGATGCTGAGAATGTACACTAAGCTGCACATGCAGAGGATTGCACACAGACAGATAGGCTTGTTTTATGTATATCTCTTCTGCAATGCAATGCTTTCTCACATTTCTTTACTGCTTTATTATAGTTCCACTTTAACAGGTGTGGCATTTTTCAGCCTGATTTACTATGCAGGAATCTGCTGAAAAAATGTAAAACATGCAGATTATGTAAAACAAATTAACATTTTATTATATAGTTTCAGCTTCTTTTAGTCTAGTTTACACTAGTTTTAAGGGCTAAAGGTTTTTTTTCACCTTAATGCATTCTCTTCATTAAGGTAAAAAACCTTCCAAAATTAGCTCCCCTCCCAAATATTTACCTGACCCCAATCTCAATCCAGGGATGGATCGAGATCCAGATGGTTCAGAATCTGTTGCTTACCTGGTACATTTGTCTTCTTACCTTGTTACATAGTTAGTCTGGCTGAAAAAAAGACAAAAGTCCATCCAGTTCAATCATTAAAAAAAAAAGTTATAATCTTATACCCACAGTTGATCCAGAGGAAGGAAACAAAAAACAGTAAAGCATGATCCAATTTGCTCCTGCAGGGGAAAAATTCCTTCCTGATCCCCGGAGAGGCAATCAGCTATTTCCTGGATCAACTTTAACTATAAATGTTAGTATCCAGTTATATTCTGTGTATCTAAGAAAGAATCCAAGACTTTTTTAAAGCAATCCACTGAGCTGGCCAGAACCAACTTTTGAGGGAGTCTTTTCCACATTTTCACAGCTCTCACTGTGAAGAAATCTTTCCGTGTTTGGAGATTAAATTTCTTTTCCTCCAGACGTAAAGAGTGCCGCCTTGTCCTCTGTGATGACCTCAGGGTGAAAAGCTCTACATCGAGTTCACTATATGAACCACTGATGTATTTATACATGTTGATCATATCCCTCCTTAATCTCCTCTTCTCAAGAGAGAATAAATTCAGTTCCTCTAATCTTTCCTCATAGCTGAGCTCCTACATTCCTCTTATCAGTTTGGTTGCCCTTCTCTGTACTTTCTCCAGTTCCCCAATGTTCTTTTTGTGAATTGGTGCCCAAAACTGAACTGCATATTCCAGATGAGGTCTTGCTAATGATTTGCACAGGGGTACAATGATATCTCTCTCTCTCTGGAGTCTATACCTCTTTTAATGCAAGAGAGGATTTAGAATCCGCAGCTTGGCATTGCATGCCATTATTAAGCTTGTGATCTACCAAAACTCCTAGATGCTTCTCCACCATTGATTCCCCAGTTGTACTCCCCCTAGTATGTATGATGCATGTGTATTCTTAGCCTCCAAGGGCATAACCTTACATTTATCAACATTAAACCTCATTTGCTACATAGTTGCCCAATTAAACATTGCATTGAGGTCGGCTTGTAAATTGGAGACATCCTGTAAGGACGTTATTCCACTGCACAGCTTGGTGTCATCTGCAAAGACTGAAATGGGATTTTCAATCCCAGACCCTATATTGTTTATAAATATATTAAAAAGTAAGGGTCCTAATACTGAACCTTGGGGTACACCACTGACAACCCTAGACCATTAAGAGTATGAATCATTAACCACTATTCTCTGAAAACAATCTTTTAGCCAGTTTTCTATCTATTTACATATGAATTTTTCCAAGTCTATAGACTTTTCCTTACACATTAGCCGTGTATGGGGAACGCTTCTGCAAAATCCAAGTATGCCATGTCCACCGCCGCCCCTCTCTCCAAGGTTTTGCTCACCTCTTCATAAAAAGAAATCAGATTTGTTTGACAAGTTCTGTCTTTCATGAATCCATGCTGTCTGTTGCTTAAAATATTTTTTTTCAAGCAATTTTTTTCTATGTGGTCTTTTATTAAACTCTCCAGTATCTTTCCAACTATAGAAATTAAATATCATAAATTCACATAACAACTACTAACAAGTCAAAAGTACGTGCAATGATTTCTGTGGTATCTGCTTCTCTCTGAATATAAGGGTGAATACAATTTATATCAGGTCATATGATCCACCAAAAACAACTACTGCAAATAAAATATATCTATTGCATCTCCATCATCAGGTGTAAGTAACTAATAGAGAGAAGACACCAATGTCTGTATATATTCTCTTCAGAATCTTAATGGTGCACTTTTATGCAAAATGCAAGTTTTGTTTAAAAAATAAAAATAAATAAATAATGCAAAAGATAGCCCACCCCTCCCCCAACTATCCACCAGTAAGGATCTGCAGGAGGTGGAAGGCGATGCACCGACCTGTAGCCAAGCTGTTTAGGGCACTGATGATGTATGCAATTTTGTTTCCTTTTGACACGGGGCCAATTTATCTGCATACATGTTGTGACTGGAGTATGGTAAGGGACGTTTTAAGAGAAATTTAAACAGAACTCTGGATTGATGGGTAAAATAGTAACACAAAGAATTTCATTTGCACACTTCCCATACTGTTGTAACCATCAATGGGCCCTGATCATCCTGTTTACAGTGCTTGGAAGACTAAAATCCAACCACTGGGAAATAGAACTTCATTTAGGGAACTAATTTATTATTATGGCAGTATCACAATACCAGACATTGTCAGCAGTTGACACTGCATGAAAAATCTTTTGTTACAGAGTTCTGTCATAAAAAAACATGGGATGACTGATGAAGTTGTTTGCATTGTAAGTAAGTTGCAACCCACAGGAGAAATGTGGGTGAAAGAGTGAAATGCATTGACTTCTCACAAACTCTAGTTTTTTATTGCCTATTTGAACATAACTTACATATTATATGGTTTTAAAACACATTGTACATGCAAAATGATATTGCATCCTTTGCACGGTTTTACAAAAAAAAAGAAATGTTTAAGGTTGGCTCACACCTACGTGTCACGGTAATTAAACATATGTACGTTGGTGCCCTGTTGTGCAACAATTTTGAACAGTAATGCACTATCACACATTTTGGTATGCTACTTCAGAAGAAAAGGTGCAGTTATAATTTTCTGTCTGCTGTAGTGCACTCGTAGCCTTGTCAATTCGCAGTAAGTGCAACTAAACATGAGTGTGTCAACACAATACACTTTAACAAAATAGGTAAATGGTCAAATGATCTATCATGGAACAATTGTAATTTACAATATACTAAACAGATTCAAAGTTAGAATCAATAATACAAAAGAAGCTCAGGATGGCAAAGAGCATGTATACACTGCAGAGAAATACAAAGCATTAGGAAAGTTGCACAAACATGGGCACTTCACATCTATGTCTCTGTGATTCACTCAGGGTAACGTGTGCTTGCATAGCATAGTTTCTATAACACACTGTAACCTTTTTCCAGTCAAGGCACCCTTGTAAAGTATTTTCAGTCCTGAGGAACCCCAGTCTAAGACTTGGTTCACATTACTGTGTTTTGTGGAACACAAACTCACATACACACACTTGCATACATACAAATATTTATAAACACACATATTTATAAACACACACATACATAAACATGCACACACATACCCATACACACACAGACTTTTTTCAAAATTGCAGTACTTCACCTGCACTCACACTGCTGGGTACTGCACTGTTGGGCGGAGGCGGAGAGTTCAGTACTTGGAAAGATACCTCCCCCTTCCATTGCTTTCACTTTCCGAAGTGCATTCACTATCCTGGCTGAGCTCCCGCAGTGCCAATGTACAGTTTGGCTGAGGAGAGGGACCTTGGTCTCATGTGAATGGTCTTCTTCACCAGGATGCCGCAGCACCCCTGATGACCTCATGCGACACCCCGGGGTGCTGCAGCACCCTCGTTGAGGGAGGGTGATCAATGACAACTTCAGTAAAACAGCTCAGAACACAAACAGCAAATTGCAATTATCCTTATAAACAACAACCCTCATAGTGAAGTCCAGGGTAGCTCTGGTATCACAGGTAAACATGGGAGGAATCCCAGGCCCAAGGGCCCAGGGCCACAACCACTGAAACTGGAGTACTCTGTTAACAATTGGAGATGGATGGTGTCCCCACAGTAACTTGGTCTTCATGAAGAAGCTGTATGCTATTAGTCTCCTGCCTATCTGGCCGCATGCCTATTTTGGAAGTGGAGGGCTGCTCACCTAGCTGCAGATCACTTGCCCCATTTGCTTTATGATGTGCAGCCTCTGTGAGTGCCTGAGGGAGGGAAGCTAGGGAACTTACAGTATCTTCCCTTGGTGTTTCCAGGAATCATGGGAATTGTGAGAAAACAAGTTAAAGGGGTCTGTGTCTGCATCTGAACATGGTGGGTAAATGGGCACTCTGCTACAGCTCTAAACTAGACAGGTGTGAACAGGCCAATAACAAAAATACATAACTATTGCAATGTCAGCTTCCAGGAGGAATAACATAATTGTATTAAAATATGTAGTATGAACTAAAAAAAAATAGAACAAGTTATGCCCAGCTTTATCCAGTAGAAAGTGAACAACAGAATTAACTGACATTTTATTTTAACTGCTGTACTGCTGATTGTCCCTTTCCTTTTTTAACTATACTGAGTCTGTGACAGCATGGGAATCTGAATATAACAGAATAAAAAGAAACATATCAAGTGAGCTATTTGAGCTGGGTATCAATTGTTAATTGCCTACTGAGCCCTAAACAGGATACCTAAAGCTGAAACGCCACTATTAGCAACAGATGTAAGTTATATAGCCCCTCCCACTGTACAAGCTTCACAACTTATGTGTCCTGTTAAATATTTCATTGGATGTGTCGGCATTCCATGTAAGAAGAATGATGACGATGTTCTGATATATTGTTGTCTGTAAACCAAAAATAGGTTCAAACTTCATTTCTATTACTTGTTTCTATTATTAAAGTAGTTCCCCATATATTTAGCTTTAATTTTCATATTTTGATGCTTTTCTCACATACATATTTGGATGAACTGACCATGTGTTATAATTATAGCAGTCAATGATTTGTCATCAGGAAATTAATACTATGCAGCAGTTCACTATTTAGATTAGGGAACATAGTATGCCAATGACCAGATTCATGTTAAAATGTAATGATAGGTTAGAGTTTCTACGGCGATGGCTGCTTCTGTGGATCAAACACTTCCACTTCCACCTAAATCACCTACAAAATTTATCTCCTTGAAGGTGAAGGGCCTCAACATTCCAGAGAATCAGTCTTGGGTGACCTTTGGAGATTGAAAGCCAAGGTTTCCTTTCTCCAGGAGACCTGCTTCAGGGTTCCTAACACAGGTCAGGTTGCCTTCTTGGCTGACTGTCTGGAGGACCTCACTTCTTTTATGGAAGGTATTTTCATCTTAGGCAGTGACCTAAATGTAGCCTTAGACCCGCTCTTAGATATCTCTCTGGATACCTCCCATTCTATCATACACGCTCCTTTGCAGGTTTAAACATCTGGTGGAGGAGGATCTGGGAGTTCTGGTAGATCACAAGCTTAATAATGCATGTAATGCCAAGACGCGGTTTCTAAAGTGAGCAAAATCCTCTCTTGTATTAAAAGAGGTATAGACTCCAGAGAGAGAGATACCATATTACCCCTATACAAATCATTAGTAAGACCTCATCTGGAATATGCAGTTCTGTTTATATCACCAATTCACAAAAAGAACATTGGGGAACTGGAGAAAGTACAGAGAAGGGCAACCAAACTGATACGAGGCATGGAGAAGATCAGCTATGAGAAAAGATTAGAGGAACTGAATTTATTCTCTCTTGAGAAGAGGAGATTAAGGGAGGATATGATCAACATGTATAAATACATCAGTGGTTCATATAGTGAACTCGGTGTAGAGCTATTCACCCTGAGGTCATCACAGAGGACAAGGGGGCACTCTATGTCTGGAGGAAAAGAAATTTAATCTCCAAACATGGAAAGGTTTCTTCACAGTGAGAGCTGTGAAAATGTGGCATAGAGTTTGTTCTGGCCAGCTCAGTGGATTGCTTCAAAAAAGGCCTGGATTCTTTCTTAGATACACAAAATATAACTGGATACTAATAAGTAGTAAATCCACCTGCGCTGCTGCGTTTACAATATATAATATAAAGACAGCTGCCAACATCCAATCCTCACCTTTTAGATGGACATATATATATACAAATAATCAATAATGATGCAGCGCTGTGACAAATAAGTATCAAGTCAAATATGATTAACAATAAAGTGGGTTTCAACCGTGAGAAAATAGTGAATTCTGTGTCAAACAGCCCGCACAATCTCGGCACACAGTGATTCCCTCTATAACATATAAATTGCTATTTATAGATGGTGCAGGCAAAAAAATGCAGTCCACAGTAAGTATAGATGTATAAACACGTTTTTAGAGGACACACATGCTCCTGTGCTCGTGCAAAGTGGTAGGTGACAATCCTTGTATGGCTAGCATGCCCGCTCACCTTCCCCCTGCGACCCACAGGGGCCAAATAGCCTTACGGGTCACACCTTGACCCTATGCGTATTCTCCAGGTGCAAGACACTCTTTACTCTCCAATGCTCTCTCCTTCACCATCTGCTATTCCCCCTGAATAGGTACCGCTGTGCATGTACTCATAGGACCTCCATTGAACTCTCTTCCTTCTTTAGCACTAACCGAGCTTCTGTGACAATACCGATGGCATTATGGGAAGCCCTCAACTGCTTTATTCAGGGGGGGTCTCATTGTTCAAGGTGCCAGTCGCAAAAGACAGAATGCAGAACAGATCTCCTCCTTATTGTCTAAAATACATGCTCTTGAATAGGTTCATAAACAATCTCAGGCTCGGACGACACTCGCGGAGCTTCAAGCCCTTCAGGAAAAACTGGATTCTTTGCTTTCACCCAGAATTAAAGCTCAATTTGTAAAATTCCAATCTCCCTTCTATGATTAGGGTAACAAACCAGGGAAAAAGCTTAGCAGGGCTCTCCAGGAAGCTAGACTTATGTCCTACACAACTTATGTTGCCTCTGGGAGAGGAAAACAACTTCATTCCTCTCAGGAGGTTTCCAATCGCTATATGGAATTATACAGAGTTTATAAAACTCAGCATCATATGGCCATTCCCCCCCTCCCACACACACACACCCGGGGAAGGCAATCTAGAAGCAATTGGCTAGTACTTAGAGGAATCCAAGATGCCTCAACTCACTTGGGTGGAAAGTCAGCTCCTTGATGGCAGATAAATTTCTAGCAGCTGTAGCCACCTCTAAACCTCATAAAGCTCCTGGCCCTGATGGATCTTCTTACCTTTCTATAAAACATATGCCCCGACACTGACCCAGCCCTTCCTTCAGGCGTGTAATGCACCGTGCGATGGTCACCACTTTCCAGGGGATTCCCTGAGAGAGACCATAACTGTAATTCTAAAGGAGGGCAAGGATGAGACCCAATGTGCAAATTATCCCCCTACCTCATTGTTTAATGTAGACAAGAAGCTTTTTATGAAGATTCTGGTCAGTAGATTTCAACCTTATATTCAGCGTCTGATCCACCCGGACTAAGCAAGCTTCGTACCCGACAGTGAAGCGAAAGATAACACCACCAGAGCTTTCAATGTCATCCATTTGGCACATACCACTAACACCCCAATGATTTTATTGTCTACAGATGCTGAAAAAACATTTGACTGAGTGGACTGGTCTTTTTTGAAAGCTGTATTTCAATATCTGGGGTTTGGCGCCCTTATGTGCGGTTGGACTTTATTCCTATTCTTCCTCCAGGGTCAAAACCAATTATCTCTTTTCTGAGGAGTTCACATTAGGCAACAGAACCAGGCAAGGATGCCTTCTTTCCCCTCTTTATTTTATTCTTACACTGGAACCCTTCCTGTGCCTTGTCAGGGCAAACCCAAATATATCAGGCTTACTTACGCCTAGGGGAGCTCATAAAATCGCAGAGTACACAGATGAACTACTGTTTTTTGTCACCTGGCCTCTCATGTCTCTTCCAAACTTCATTAAAGAATTCCGCAGATATGGCACACTATCTAACTTCAAGGTAAATTTAGGCAAGTCAGAAGCCCTAAATATTAATGTCCCACAGGCCACAATGAATGCCCTGATGCCCCATTTTGTGTTTAAATGGGCCCAAACATATCTGATATCTAGGGATCCACCTTCCACCTAACTTTCCACCACCCCTGACCACCTTGCAGCGTAACCTCAGGAAGTGGTCCACCAAATGCTTTTCGTGGTTCGAGAGGAACAATATTTTAAACATGAATATTCCCCCGAGGCTGCTATACTTATTGCACACCCTCCCAATTAGAGTTCCCAAGTCGTTTCTCAAACATATGAAGGAGGTCTTCTCCAATTTTCTATGGGACCAAAAATCTCATAGCTTGTCTCACACTTTACTGTCTTACCCTAAACACTATGGCAGCTTAGGTTTTCCAGACCCTCTAAAATACCACAAGGCAGTGCATCTCACACGTGTTTTAGAATGGTATACCAGCCAAGATGCCAAACGTTGGATCCACCTGGAACAAGTATTCATGGATGTTCTGCTCAGTGGAATCCCTTGGCTCAAAGCAGAACTTCCCTCCTCTGTTAAATCCCATCCACTTGTAGGGTACACGGCCAGTCTCCTTGTAGGCGAACATGTAGATATCATTTCAGGGCAATCATCATCGCATATGACACTGGTCATAGGCCACCCTCGATTCCTCCCAGAGATCATTGATCATCAATTCTGACCCCTGCTCAGGCAGAAACAGTTTCGCCTTGTGGCATTCCTCATTTCTAAGGGCTGTAAGTCTCTGCTGAATCTTCAGCCAATGACAGACCCGCCTTTACCCTTCTGGAAAGCGTTCCAAGTAAGGCACTTTTTGCACAGCTGGGAAAAGCGGACTTTTTTACTTCCTCCTTTAAAGGGCCAGTTCACACTGATGTGGTTTGAGAATCCACGTAATTTGGACAGGAATTGCACTACATTCCTGTTCAATTCACATGCAATTTCTTTTGCAGTGCGATTTGAGCCATTCATTATGTATGACACAAATCACACAACGCACACACAAGAAAGATGCAGGACCCTTTTTTTCCGCACTGAAATTGGGTTGCATTGTGTTGTAGCTCCATGTATAAGTGGAAGGCGAACTCTGTTGGTGAAAGAGGAGATCAATCAACTATTGAACTAAGCCTTAATTGTAAATCATCATCTTTGGCAAATAACAAATCTATACTGGATGAACCCCATGAACAAAACTAATTAGATAGTATAATCTATCTTTCTACAGATATGAAATATGGGTACACTCATCCATGTGCTTAAATGTCAGCCCCTCATGGATAAGCCCTATACGTCACCATATCCACCAAAAATACCTCACTGTCTTGAGGAATGCAAATGATGCACTGTAAAATGCAGTACAGACCTCTCCAAAATAAAGGGGGGGGGGGAGCAGAGTGAATACCATGTGCATTCAAAAAGTGCTCCAAAAGAAAGACCCAACGAAAATAAGAAACTATACATGTTTTGCTCCAGAAAACAGAGCTGTCAGAAGTGTAAAGAATTAAAATAGGTCCCATAGTGGCTGGAAGTTGTGCTCAGCTGCACATGGTGGCAAAATGACACCTATTGTTTGTTTCACCTCTGTCTATAGAGATGGCCATTAAAATGGCCCCGCACATGCTCAGTTCCTCAACAGACACCCATCTTGTTGACAAAAACACCACCACAGCAGCACATCATTCCACTACACAATAGACACTGCTGGTGCTCTCAAACACTGTTAATGCCCCACTAATTAAGGACCAAAATTACAGTTCATACCATAATATAGCATTTATGGAGCAAAATCAAACAAAAAGCACAGAATCCCTAATTACACACAAAATGAAGGAAGGTAAATCCTTCATTTAAACCATAAGGTGCCCTTGAGCCTAAACGGAAAATCCATTTGCTTCAAGTTTCAAAAGACATTTATCTAGGTCTCCTTTTCTAGGACCCAGATCATATTTGTCAATAATCCAAAAGTCTAAGAAGTCAACCTTACCATCATGTTTTTGTATCATATGTCTTGCTACTGGTCTATATCCTAGAGAGATATTGGAACATCTTGAAATTGGAGCCTATCAGAGCCTGGCCTCTAAAAATGTTGCCTCCAGCAATAGAGGGTGCGCACATCAAGCAGGCAAAGATGCTGACACCTGAAGAAGGACCCCAGGAAGTAAACAGAAGAAGAAAGTAGGATTGTCACTTGCAAATGGCTTCAGGTAAGTAAAATGGGCATTTGGATATATTTTTTTGATAGTAGCAGTTAGTTAGAGGAGTTGGTAGGGGATTGCTAATATCTTGGAATTGGTCTTTAACAAAAAAGGATGTCCTACCCACAACCAAGGGTATTGTGGGTCACCCAGGTAGGGCGTAATGCTGTTGTGAAAAGCTTTTTCTGTGATGTCACATTTGAGGAAAAAGGATTCCAAAGATTACTCAGATACAAAATTGCTTTCTATCTACATCTTCCAGACACAATATTAAAAAATGTAATATTTAAACTATAAACATAACAAGTAGTCATCTCACGATCACTATAATATATAGTCAAGATAATATATGGTAGAATCTTCCAGCCACTTTTGTAGAGTAATCCTCCAGTCACCATTATAATGTACTGTAGAATCACAACAAAACCAAATAATCCACCTTCTTTCATTTTATAGCCCTCAGTCACACATTAAAGCTCAACTCCAGGTTACTATCCAATGTACCCACGCATTTGGGTCACCCCTGCACTGTATATGCTAAATGACTGATTGGTTAGGAGGAAAGGAATAATACAAATACATATTTGCCTCTTCTCCAGGCGTCTGGCCCCTGAAGCTATTTTGCATTGTTGCCTGGCTGGTTGCATATATCATCACATACAATAGAAGACAAGTAGCCATACATTGTACACAAAGAAGTGTAGCACTACCCTGTAGGAGCTGCTGGATAGCATAGGATACGATTTTACAGGAAATCACAGAAAGTAATATTTAGTATGCAATAGTAGTGTTTCATCAAAGAAAACAACTAGGTAGTAAAACTTAAATGAATAACAGTAAGAACTAGACATAAGATTACATTTGGCATTCAGATCAGCATAAAAAGCAGCAAGGCCAGCTCAAGTGAAGCAGTGAGCAGTAGTGTGTACCAAGAGCTGAACCAAAACTGCCAGAGCAAATTTTTGGTAGTGATGCTAGTCTGAGACTTCAACTGGGTACGCACTTTATGAAAGAAAAAGAGGATGGCAGGATGAGGGAGCAGGGGAAGAAAAGGGACTTGCAGAATAATTATAAGGGGGGGGGGGGCAAGTCTTTCAGGATGTTCTAACGGCTATCGTTGGTGCACTTAACAGTCCTGGTTAACCTGCATGCAGTAGAGGTACAGTATAGGTATGGTATAGTCTTGACACAGGTGCACTTTAGATGTGTAGTGCAGTATGGATTGGGTACACTTGCTCTCCTGCTCTCAGTGGCTCAGTCCTTGTTAGCAATATTAGCAATAGCTTTCTCACCGGTCCCCAGGATGCTGCGGTGACCTCTCACTGTAGAAGGGGGATCCCCTAAGTCTCTCCACAGAATGCTTCTGGAGATTCAGTGGTGGGAAGTAGAGGGCGAGAGGATGCTCAGATCTCCCTACGGCAATAGTGCAGATGCAATTGCTGCAGTCTGTGCTGCACTGCCTGGGGTGTCTCTCCTGGTCTGGCCTCTCAGCAGTTTGGTCAGTAAACAGCAGATGTACTCTCCCTCTAACTCTCTCAGTGCCAGTCTCCTCCTCCTCCTCCTTGCCACAGTGTCTCTTGAGAATTTCAGTGTAAGGAGCCATTTCGCCCCATTATATGACTGCCATTTTAAACTACAATACCTAGGATTCTGGATTCTCAGTGCTCTGCATAGAAGTCTATAAGCTTGCTTGGCTTTAGCTCCCTCTCTGCTGACTGGAGGAAAACATAACATCAGTATATCAGTGGGGAGAGAGAAGAATGAAAGGCAATATCTCCTCTTCCATATTGCTGTAGCCCAGCACCTGGCTATAGTAGCAAGGACCTGGCCAAAAAATGGAGAATCGGACAGCACATGCGAATGCCTGCTCTGCAGGGAGCAAGGGATACAATAAGTATTCTGTGCTTATTCTTAACCCCCTAGACAAATGGGCAATTTTACTCATGCATTAAGGGGATGGGAGAGAGTACATTAACCACATTCTTATAGCCGAATTACATCTGCAGTTTCGGATGTCCAGTTCTGGGAGGGCCTCATATGACATCCTCCCAGAACGCGCCTTCCCGCACACCACCAGCGGTGTGCACCTTGCGATCTCCAAGATCAGTGTGTCCTACAGACACAGTGGATCACATGATGAGGTAAAAGGCCAATCACAGCGGCCTTTTACCGCGTGTCAGCTGTGTCCAATGACACAGCAGATCCCCAAGTTGGGGCGGCACAGTGGCTTAGTGGTTAGCACGTCTGCCTTGCAGTAAAATGGGTCATGTGTTCAATTCCTGACCATGGCACCTCCTGCATGGAGTTTTCATGTTCTCCCTGTGCTTGCGTGGGTTTCCTCCAGGTGCTCCGGTTTCCTCCCACACTCCAAAGACATGCTGGTAGGTTAATTGGATCCTGTCTAAATTGGCCCTAATATGTGTATGTATGAATGTTAGGGACCTTAGATTGTACGCCCCTTGAAGGTTAGGGACTGATGTGAATGTTCAATATATATATGTGTAAAGTGCTGTGTAAATTGACAGCACTATATAAGTACCTGAAATAAATAAATAAGTAAATACAGTTGCTGGTTATTGGCAGCACTTTGCACTGTGACAGTGCAAGGAAAGTACTGCCGATAACCAGCAGTTGTCACAGAGCAAATTGGCACTGATCATCAGGGCACTGATGATGAGTGCCACCCACAAGTGTCCAGCAGTGCCACCCACCAGTGTCCATCTGTTCCCAGCAGTTGCACCCATCAGTCAGTGCTGTCAGTCAACACTGGCCGTCAGTGTTGCCCATCAGTGCCACCTATCAGTTGTTTTGGAGGTTTTCCACCTCCCTTGTTTGCTTGATAATAAATACAATAAGTAATTACAAGCTTTTCTCTATACATGAATTTAACCAATCCTGCTATGGCTATTACCAATAATATTAACCATTGGCCGCCCGTCACCAGTCAGTGTCCCTGTTCACTGCCATGCCAGTTATATGATGACGCTGTACTGCACTGGTGACAGTATGTAAAAAAAAAAATAGTGAAAATAATTTTTTTAATTTTTTCATTTTCCGAAACATTATGACAAAAAATACAACTTCAAAAAACTTGCCATGCCTCTTATGAAGTACGTCGGACTGTCTACTCTGCAAAAAGGGGTCATTTGGGGATATCTGTACTATTCTGACATTCTTGGACCTCAAGAAATTAGATTGGCCGTCAGTACTTCAGGATTGATCAATAATCAGATCTATACCATAGTTTGTGAACTCTATAACTTTCCTACAAACTAAAAAATACATCCTAATTTGGGTTATTTTCACCAAAGACATGTAGCAGAATACATCTCGGCCTAAATTTATGAAGAATAATTATTTATTTGTAAACTTTTATAACAGAAACAAAGAAAAATGTTTTTTTTTCAAAATTTTTGGTCTTTTTTTGTTAATTTAGCAAAAAATAAAAACCCCAGCGGTGATTAAATACCACCAAAAGAAAGCTCTAGTTGTGTGAAGAAAATTATAAAATTTTAGTTTGGGTACAATGTTGTATGACCGCGCAATTGTCATTCAAAGTGTGAGAGCGCTGAAACCTGAAAAATGGCCTGGGCAGGAAGGTGTAAAATTGCACGGTATTGAAACGGTTAATACCAAATGATAACAACTGTGCAAAAAATAAAGATCTAATTTATTTACACATAAAAGAAGCTTGCTATTAATCAAATATAACAAATTATAAAGTAGCTGGTATAACTTTAAAAGTAGTGATATTACAATGTAAATACAGAATGTTACCAATACATAGAGACAACTACAGCAAAGAAAGTTACAGGAAAGAAAGGAACAAAGAATAATGATGGTACGTTATGCAGACATCCTGATGACTAGGCTCCAAGAGACCAGAAAGAGAACAATGGCTTGCTTTTATACCCCCTCCCCCCAAGTAAAGTCACACCCTTCAAAAAATTCCAGTACTTTGCCATTTCTGTTCAGTGGGGGGCTCTGTGACTGTGAAAGATATCGATCAGCTGTAGGTCATCAGATGAATTTAGGACAAACCAATGTCCAGCTGAGCATACCTCCTTTGAATTCAATTGCCACAGGAGTATCTATTACAATACTCCCTAGAAGATGTTAGAAATGACGAGTCCAGGGCCTACTTCCTTGCATCAGCCAGGTGGCCATACTAACATAAACCTGTACAGGAAACCTTCAAGGGTGGGTTTTGAGGTGATGAAACTGATGGTAAATTGCATATACGGTCAATGTCCAGTTAGAACTTCTTGAAAATACAAAAGTTCATAAATAATGATGACTTATTTAAGATGTCCTTTGATTAAGTGCAGTTCCTGTATTTTGCATGAACTGAGAACTAGACCCCTATCAAAGTTTCGCAATAATGTTCATGAAGGTAAAAAATAATTGTAGGCCCAAAATATTCATTACACAGTGCCCATCATTGCTGCATATCAATGCAGCATCATCAGTGCCTCCTCATAAATGCCCACCAGTGCCGCCTCATCAGTGCCACCTCATCAGTGCAGCCTATCCATGCCACCTCATCAGTACCCATCAGTGCTGCCTATCAGTGCCCATCAGTGCTGCCTATTATTGTAGCCTCTTCAATGCACGTCAGTGAAGGAGAAAAACAAATTTTTTGCTCTTTGTATTTTTATAGTGCAAAAATAAAACACCCAGTGGCGATTTAATACCACCAAAAGAAACTCTATTTGTGTGAAAAAAATTATAACCATTTCATATGGGTACAATGTTGCATGACCGCGCAATTGTCATTCAAAGTGTGACAGCGCTGAAAGCTGAAAATTGGCCTGGGCACGAAGGGGGTAAAAGTGCCCTGTAGGCAAGTGGTTAAACAGCAGTACAGAGTACAACTTTAAATCTCCCGCATAAAGACCACAGCCTTCAGCAACCACTTGCCTGTAATACAGTACTGCTTTTGTAGTTTAACTGATCTGTCCAGGCAAGGTGGCAAATTTGTTGGTCTCGCCAGAAGCCAGAAGACACCAAAGAGAACAAGCTGCTGATGTAGTTTTTCAAGTGCTGCTTTAATCTGTCACCACTAAACTACTACATAGAGGAGTGCAGAGGGCCATTGCATTGTATGTATATTGCACATATATAATAATCAGATAAAATAATAAATGCGAAGATTATTGGTGGATGTAGAAAGGCTTACATGACAACCAGATAACATGCATTTTTGGAAATAAGTAAATGGCAACTTACATATTTGTTCCAGCAGAGGTTTACTTTAAAGTGCACCTATGGGCAGACTGTAGACTTTACAGCATTTGCCTACTCTTAACAAGCAATACATTTGTTTTAAAACATACCTAACCTCTTCAGCTGCATGTGCTATGATGTAATTAATTCTCAAAGATCACAACAAAGACTCTAATGTCAGTTTCAGTCTGCTTCTAACAACTTAGAAACACACACTGTATGTTTACATTAGAAAATTGCCAAGATTCTGCTGCCATAGCAGGTAAAGGGGAAAAGAAGTGGTGATTTTAGTAACCCAACATTATTAACCCTTCAGTCTGGATTTCGCCCTCAACATACAACAGAAAGTGCTCACCTAAAACTCACAAACGATTTACTAACTGTTAAAACCAATGGACAATATTCTATGCTCCTACTTCTTGATCTTTTGGTTGCTTTTGATATGGTTGACCAACCCTTCCTCCTCAAAAAACTTTACTCTGGTCTCCATGACTCTTTATTGGTTCTTATCCTACCTAGCCGACCGCACCTTCAGTGTCACTTACAATTCCCCTTCCTCCTCACCTCTTCCTTTCTGCATTGGGGTCCCTCAAGGTTCTGTACTCAGACCACACCCAAATCTATCTCTGTACCCTGCAGTTCACCCCATTAGTCTCCACACACATCACCAATTTATTAACAGACATATCAGACTGGATCTAAACATACACTTGGTGTGCATCTCTACATTTATAGCAATACAATATACACTTGTGAATCCTCTTAATACAAAAAAAAGACTAACAAACCATAACTTTATAGTAAATAAGTGCAATCCGCCATGTGAAACATGAAACCAGACATATGAAAAGTGAAATAGTGCTCAGTCCAACATATATTCTCCGAAATTCAATCAAATCTTTAAAAGTGGTGAGCAAAAGTGATTCCTCCACCAAATAAATGATCGGCCTCTTGCCAAAAATATTGATCTCACTTTCCAGAGATCAAAACATGCTTGTGTGATCCTATTCAGCACTCATCTCACTGATAGGATACTTTCACCGCCTCCTCAGCATAATATGACAAACACCAGAAGGAATCTTCTTGTGCAATAAACGGATATTCCCTTTGGAGGAGAAGATCAAAGGACCACAATGGTGTTATATTGTAAAACAATTTTTTATTTAAAATAAGCAGACATACTCACAAACATAAGAAGTTTAGGAGCACATAAGAAATAGACATTCCAGGAATAGCCGCAATCCACTCAATTTAATCTCAATCCCCATGCTGCTAAAATCCACCCCCTCTTTTTCATGTGCACTCTGGAATGCCCGCTCTGTCTGTAAAAAGCTCATCTCTGTCCATGACCTTTTTGTCTCCCGTGCCCTTAACCAACTAACAATTACATAAAACTGGTTTCAAGCAGCAAATTCTGTTTCTCCCACAGCACTTTCCTATGGAGGCCTTCTCTGGACTCACTCACCCAGACCCAGTGGTCGGAGAGGAGGTGGAGTTAGTTTGCTTCTATCCCCACTGATCACCTTTCAAGTCCTCCATAACCCTCCCTCTCTATCCTTCTCTTCTTTCGAGACTCACTGCATTTGGCTGTTTTCTGCTATTTCTCTGAGGATTGCAGTGCTCTACTGGCCTTCTGGACCGGTGTCCCGCTTTCTTGATGACTTCCCTGCCTGGCTACCCTACTCCTCTCCTCTGAAATACCCACTATCATTCTTGGAGATTTTAACATCTCCATTAATGTGAACAACCCAGCTACATCCCAACTCTTCAACCTAACCTCATCTTTTGCCTTAACACAGTCGACACATTCCTCCACTCACTCTGATGGGAATACATTAGAGCTTGTTTTCTCCTATCTTTGCACTCCCTACAACCTCACAAACACCCCCTTTCCTCTCTCTGATCACAATCTCATGACCTTCACAGTGTCTTCAAACACTCTTCAAACACTTATCCCTCCATGCAGCAAACAATTACCCACAGAAACTTTCACAACTTAAACCCTTCTCTTTTCCACTCTGCAACTGACTGCATCTGTGACAGAATATCTCCCCTGTCTTGCCCTACCAGGTCGGCCACTGCTGTCTACAACAGTGTGCTTTCATCCACACTAGACTCACTTGCTCCTCTAATTATACAAAGTATCAGGCCATTACAACTGTGACAGACTGATGACACCAGAAATCTTAAGAGATATAGCTGTGCACTGGAGCGATTGTGGCGTAAAGCCAAATCTCACCAAGCATTCACCTTGTATAAATTCTCTTTCTTAACATAAAATTTCTTCTCTCCATGCTGCTAAACAAGCCTACTTTGTCACTCTTGTTAATACCTTGTCATCCAGTCCTTGTCGTCTCTTCTCTACTTTTAACTCTCTACTTTCTCCACCTCCCTCCACCTCCACC
The DNA here is from genome assembly GCF_062004578.1 of Staurois parvus. NCBI lineage: Eukaryota > Metazoa > Chordata > Amphibia > Anura > Ranidae > Staurois > Staurois parvus. The sequence goes on from NW_028318368.1 coordinate 4,795,231, forward strand.
CAGTATCTCACTCACTGCTTACGAGATTGCAAATCATTTCAAAAACAAGATCGATGCAATTCATAGGGGCATTTCCACTGCACAGACATCTATCCCACTTAGCATACCTTATACTAAACCTCCCTCAACACTCTATTCTGATGACACACAAATCTATCTTTCTACTCCTCACTTTACCCCTTCAGTCTCCTCTCGCATTACTAACTTACTAAGTGATATGTCGGCATGGATGTCACTCCACTTCCTCAAACTCAATCTTTATAAAACGGAGCTCTTAGTATTCCCCCATCCCGTGCCCCCTCCCCTGACTTCTCCATCAAGAACAATAACTCAACCATCAGTCCCTCCCCTCATTCCAGGGTACTAGGTGTAATCCTAGATTCCCATCTGTCCTTTCAGCCCCAAACCTAATCACTGTCCAAATCTTGTAGACTTCACCTCAGCAACATCTCCAAGATACGCCCTTTCTTAACCTCTGAAACTACTAAGCAACTTATTCACTCCCTGATTATCTCTCGCCTTGACTATTGTAACTCCCTCCTCATTGGCCTGCTTAATCGCAGGCTATCCCCTCTTCATTCAATCATGAATGCTGCTGCCAGACATCCCCCTTACTAACCATTTCATATATGCCATCCCTCTCTGCCAATCCCTTCACTGGCTTCCCATTGCCAAACTAATAAAGTTTAAAACATTAACAATAACATATAAAACCATTTGTAACTCTGCCCCAAATTATGTCAACAATCTTGTCTCCAAATATCACCTAAACCGTCCTCTCCGCTTCTCCCGTGACCTCCTGCTCTCTAGCTCCCTTGTGTCCTCCTCCCATGCTCATCTCCAGGACTTCTCCAGAGCCTCCCCCATCCTATAGAACTCTCTATCCCAATCTATCAGACTATCACCTATTCTGCGCACTTTTAGGCGATCTCTGAAAACCTATCTCTTCAGGGAACCCTATACTGCCTTCAGCTAATAACGGAATCTTCTATTCCTCCTACCTGTCCATCCTCCACAGTTATTACCTTTTGTACCACCAGCCCCTTCCTCTTAGATTGTAAGCTCCAAGGAACAGAGCCCTCCCAACCCTCTTGTATTGAAGGGCCCTCCCAACTCTCTTGTATTGAACTGTATTGTTGCTGTATTGTTGCTTTATATTGTAAAGCGCTGAGCAAACTGTTGGCGCTGTTGTATAAATCCTGAATAATAATAATAAATATGTAAGGGGCGTGGCCATCCAGTGACCCCACCCCATATGACATCCATGACCTAGTTGATGATGTCACAAGGGGTGGGGTCACACATGTGATGTCACTGGGTGACCCCGCCCCTTATATATTTAAGAACTGTCAAGCCAGCAGAGCAGTCAGACTGCGGGATCCGGCATCGATTACAGAGGCTTTTTTTTTTCTTTTTCTCTTTCCGGGTTGGCAGCGGCGGCGGGCATCGTGATTGACCTTGAATCTACTTCAGGGGGCATTCTTTTATTTTTCTTCTTTTAATAAAGGACTTGTCAAAGACTGTCTCCTGTCTTTTTTCACACTATTGTTTCTTTCATGGGGGGGGCTGGGATCTCCTAACCCTCTTTGCTAAAGAGGGTTAGGAGGGCCCTGCTCCTTGGAGCTTACAATCTAAGAGCTACATGTACACAGCAGTGTAAGATCTCTGAGATTGCTACCATGCTTTTACCAACATATCGTGATGTCAGCACACTGTCAGCATCTCATATTGCCACACTCCACACCTGTCACAACACCTCTGCTATCACCATCATATCTACATGACTGACACCCTGTGAGGGAAATTGGAATAACCATTTTATATATCAAACATTTAGTTTTGATTAAGTGGATATATTGCATGTATTTTTTTGTCATTAGAAGTCTTATTGTGTAACAGCTGTATTTCTTGTGTTATAGAATGCTATTTACACCTCCAGCTGTGAAGATTGCTATCTAAAGGAACAAATGGAAGTAACATGCTTATCTGAATGTCCATGTATATTTCAATGAACTCCACCAGAAACCAGAATGAAACTTTAAAGCAGTCAAATAGCCAGGTTCCCACCCATCTTAGGACATATAAATTGTATTAGATTTCCAAGACAGAGCATTACTTTGAATCCACAATATGTATTGTTCTGCTCTCCCTGTATGAAGGTCTAGCTACATGCTTGTTTAACAAACAGATCTACTTTTCAATCTGGCTTCAGCTGTCAAAATGTTATTGAAACCCATAACGTTTGGGTTTCCCCTTCACACCCTCACTCTCACCAACAAGTTTGCAGTTCCACCCACCCTACCAGGGCTCCCTCCCCTATTCTTTTTCCTCCTCTTCATTCTTGTCACTACATTTGTATCAACTTTCCCCACTATGCTGGGAACCCCCCTCACCATTGTGCCTGCACTCCCACTGCCCCCACTCTTACAACCCCGACTCCTGGTCTCATCTCCCTGCCTGTACACACCCCCATCCTAGCCCCACTTTCCCAATTTCTTTATCAACACCATGTCTGCACCCACCTATTACCACTATGCCTCCCTCCGTGCTCTCATCCCCACACCTTAGCACCACACCCCTATCACCCCCTGCACTTACTGCAGCACCTGTGCATGACACCCCCTCACTTCCAACATTGCGTTTAAGCTCCCCTCATGCTCTCATCAAAACAACTGCATGCCCCCTCTCACCACTGCATCGAAACCCCATCCATCACACTAATGCCACTTCACCTGCTCTTGAGTCCCCCACAACCATGCCTGCATGCTGCTTTACTGTCATGACTACAGCTGACCTCCATGACTCCTCACTAGCCACTGTGCCTGTCACCATCTTAGCCCCCCTGCTCTGACCACCCCACCTCACAACATTCCAACCCCCCATCCCCAACCCGACCTGTTCTAGAATGGACACACTGTTGCTGATATACTGTAGCTGTATGTGTGTGTGTATTATCTTTAACCACTTGCTGACTGCACTATAGCTGGAAGACAGCTAAAGCACGGTCGTTCAGGTCTAGGACGGTGTCCATAGATGTCCTCCCAGAACCCTGCCGGGGAGCGCATCAGGCACATTCTCTGACTGCTGTGTCTTTTGGACACAGTTGATCACAGATCAGTCACAGTGACCCTTTACCATGTGATCAGCTGTGTCCAATCACAGATGATCACATGTAAACAGAGTTGCTGGTTATCGGCAGTCCTTTCCTCACCCACTATGGGGTTTATATACTAAAGCTGGTGCACTCAGGATCTGGAGCATGGTAGCCAATTAGCTTTTAACCTCAGCTTGTTCAATTAAGCTTTATACCTGGAAGCTGATTGGTTTCTATGCAGAAGTGCACGAGATTCTGAGTGAACCAACTTTAGTAATAAAATCCCTGTGTCTGGAAAGGAAAGCCAATAACCGGCAAGACTGTTGGTACATGATTTACACTCACAATCAGGGCATTGATCATCAGTGCCCTCATCATCAGTGCCCATTAGTGGCAATTAGTGCAGCATATCAGTGCTGCCTCATCAGTGCCCATCATTGTTGCCTCATAAGTGCAGCCTCATCAGTATCCATCAGTGAAGCCTATCATTACCCTTCAGTGCAGCCTCATTAGTGCACATCAGTAAAGTAAAACATTTATTTATTTGAAAAATTTTATAACAAGAACTAAGTCTTTTTTCGTTTGTTTAGTAAAAAATAAAAAAAAAAGTGTTGATTAAATACCACCAAAAAAAGCTCTATCTTTGTCAAAAAATGAAAATTTCATATGGGTACAGTGTTGCATGACTGCGCAATTGTCATTCAAAGTGTGATAGCACTGAAAGGTGAATATTGGCTTGGGCAGGAAGGGAGTGAAAATGCCCAGTATTGAAGTGGTTAAAGCCTAACTCTGGGCAGTAATCAAATTATAATCTATGCCCCCTTCTTTCCCTATGATACAGGATCTAATAATTTTTTGTTTTGTTTTATTTTTTATAAGGGGATAGGTTAAAACAGAGTACTCTTTACCTTTATCCAAAATCTCAGGTCTTCCTCCCTGCAGGTTCTGGCTAAAACCAATCCCATAAGCCTGCTTTTTTTTTGTTACTGCCTGGCCAGACTTGTCACTGCCCCTCTTGCAGATGTCATCACATACAGTCAGGTCCATAAATATTGGGACATCGACACAATTCTAACATTTGGGGCTCTATACACCACCACAATGGATTTGAAATGAAACGAACAAGATGTGCTTTAACTGCAGACTGTCAGCTTTAATTTGAGGGTATTTACATCCAAATCAGGTGAACGGTGTAGGAATTATTCTCCCTAAGAAAAGAAAATAAAAATGTCCTTACTGCAGAGACCAGAAATAACTTGATATCTTCTTAAGCACTTAAAAGAGATCAGTCAGTATACAAGATACTGTGCTGCAAGTCTCCTTTCCCAACTGCTATATTGTAACATTTGATTTACAACCCTCCATGCTGATTAATCAGCATGAAGGGTTGTAAATCAAGCGTTACAATATAGCAGATAGGAGAAGAGACTTGCAACATGTTATCTTGTATGCTGACTGACCTCTTGTAAGGGCTGAAGAAGATAAGATATCAAGTTGTATTTGGTCTTTGCAGTAGGGAATTTTTTTTTTTTTGGGGGGGGGTTGGCTTTGAGTGAGTGCTGTGTTAGGGTTGTATTTTTTTGAGTGATTATTGGGTGTGTCATTGAGAGAAGGTTATAATCCAGTAATTCTCCAGGGGAAGGGTGCTCTATAAAACATTTTATTGCTGTGTGTGGATTGCCTGCAGCGTTTACCCATTACTGACTTACCTTGTCCTTCACTGTACTTCTTTGTGGGGACAGTTACATAGTTACATAGTAAATCTGGCTGAAAAAAAACAAAAGTTCATCCAGTTCAACCATTCAAAAAAAAAAAAGTTATAATCCTATACCTACAGTTGATCCAGAGGAAGGCCAAAAAAGCCCAGCAAAGCATAATCAAATTTGCTCCTGCTGGGAAAAAAAGTCCTTCCTGATCCCCCGAGAGGAAATCAGATATGCCCTGGATCAGCTTTACTTAGAAATGTTAGTATCCAGCTATATTCTGTGTATCTAAGAAAGAATCCAGGCCTTTTTTAAAGCAATCCACTAAGCTGGTCAGAACCAAAGGGAGTCTATTCCACATTTTCACAGCTCTCACTGTGAAGAAACTTTTCCATGTTTGAAGATTAAATTTCTTTTCCTCCAGATGTAAAGAGTGCCCCCATGTCCTCTGTGATGACCTCAGGGTGAAAAGCTCTACACTGAGTTCGCTATATGAACCACTGATGTATTTATACATGTTGATCATATCCCCCCTAATCTCCTCTTCTCAAGAGAGAATAAATTCAGTTTCTCTAAACTTTCCTCATAGCTGAGCTCCTCCATGCCTTTTATCAGTTTGGTTGCCCTTCTCTGTACTTTCTCCAGTTCCCCAATGTTCTTTTTGTGACTTGGTGCCCAAAACTGAACTGCATATTCCAGATGAGGTCTTACTAATGATTTGTACCGGGGTACAATGATATCTCTCTCTCTGGAGTCTACACCTCTTCTAATACAAGAGATGATTTTTCTCGCTTTAGAAACCGCAGCTTAGCATTGCATGCCAATATTAAGCTTGTGATCTACCAGAACTCCAAGATCCTTCTCCACTATTGATTCCCCCAATTATACCCCCCCAAGTATGTCTGATGCAGGCATATTCTTAGCCCCCAAGTGCATATCCTTACATTTATCAACATTAACCATTAGCCGCCCGGCCAATGGCCGTTTGGCGGCTTCAAAAGTGTCTCTGCACTCCGGGTGCACGCCATTTGGCGTGCTCCCGCACATGCGCAGTTTGCGCTAATGCAGAGCGGCGCAGCAGTGCGATCTGTCACCGGCCGTGCACCTCGGACACGGCCGATGACAGATCCGAGTACCGGCTCCCGTTGCTGGTACCATGTGACCTGCTGTGACCAATCACAGCAGGTCACATGACAGTTGTATACAATGGATGGCTTCATTCATGATGCCATCCATTGTATACTAGTGCCTAGCTGTGAATGGTCACAGCTAATCACATGCACATGTCATGTGATTAGCTGTGACCAAATCACAGCTAAGCACAAAAAAAAAAAAAAAAACTGAATGAATCGATTTCATTCAGGTAAATGCTTGCTTATAGGAAAGTAATTCTTTGCTATATGCAAATTGTGTAAAAAAAAAAAAAATACTGATCACTTCCCCAAAGTAGTACAATGTTACTATGGTAACATTGTACTACTTTGGTCATAGTAAAATATGAAAAAAAAATCTTAAAAAAAATAAAAAAAATGTAATAAAAAATTAAATTTAATAAAAAAATAAAAAAAATTAAAATATATATATATATATATATATATATATTTTTTCATACTGTCACCAGTCAGTGTCCCTGTTCACCGCCATGCCAGTTATATGATGACGCTGTACTGCACTGGTGACAGTATGTAAAAAAAAAATAGTGAAAATAATTTTTTTAATTTTTTCATTTTCCGAAAAATTATGACAAAAAATACAACTTCAAAAAACTCGCCATGCCTCTTATGAAGTACGTCGGACTGTCTACTCTGCAAAAAGGGGTCATTTGGGGATATCTGTACTATTCTGACATTCTTGGACCTCAAGAAATTAGATTGGCTGTCAGTACTTCAGGATTGATCAATATTCAGATCTATACCATAGTTTGTGAACTCTATAACTTTCCTACAAACTAAAAAATACATCCTAATTTGGTTTATTTTCACCAAAGACGTGTAGCAGAATACATCTCGGCCTAAATTTACGAAGAACAATTATTTATTTGTAAACTTTTATAACAGAAACAAAGAAAAATGTGGGTTTTTTTCAAAATTTTTGGTCTTTTTTTGTTAATTTAGCAAAAAATAAAAACCCCAGCGGTGATTAAATACCACCAAAAGAAAGCTCTAGTTGTGTGAAGAAAATGATAAAATGTTCGTTTGGGTACAGTGTTATAAGACCGCGCAATTGTCATTCAAAGTGTGAGAGTGCTGAAACCTGAAAAATGGCCTGGGCAGGAAGGTGTAAAATTGCACGGTATTGAAACGGTTAAACCTCATTTGCCACATATGCAGTCATTGTGCTAGAGGTAGGGAATTGCTTCCACATGTCAGAGCCTTCAGCAGGGAAAGCAGGGAGCAGCACAGCAGTGACATCAACAAATCTTCCTCTAAATGTCCAGATTCTAGCAGTTAGAAGCAGCAGGTCCTTAGATCTACACAAAATATTTACAAAACTTGCGCCAAGGAAATAAGTGAAAAATTAAATGCTGCTGTTCAAAGATTGAATAAACGTCAAAAAATATACTAATAAAAATAATACAGCACAAATAATACAAATAATCAAAAATGTGAAAAATTATATATAAAAGTCCAAAGAAAAAGTCCCACAATTAAAGTCCAATGTCCCAAAAAATGTGAAAAAAAATATGATAATTATTTACTCAAACTTCATAAATTTTCCAACTTGCTCACATCTTCTGTGAAAAGTATTTTATTGATCCACACTCACCAAATACTGTGAATTTCCAAACTGGTATGGCTTTAAGATGCAAAAAGGCAAGCCTGCAGGTGGGGTGTGGTGTCCTCAGAGATGATATTACTCTTTATGTGATTTCCCACTGATTCTCCTTCCCAGATATTTCCTCATATAGTGATAAACATAAAAGAAAAAGATGCCAATGATATATTGCTATGTACCGATAAAAAAAAATATATTTTATAAAAAAATGCCAAAAACACCTTCCTTACACTCAATAAGGTAATTAAGCATCAATTTTCATAGGATTATTTTATCTCCTAAATCACAGATGGTAATCCACCCTTATCTTCCTCCAAGCTCTCACTCCTGGATGGATGGATAGGGGTACTTTATGACCAGCTAGTTGCTCTCAAGCCTTCGCTCATGATTCCTCCTTAATTTACCCTGAATACATTCTCATGGATGGATGAAAAAGATGCAAAAGAAAAAATACCAAAATAGCATAATACTGTTAAAAACTATTTAATACTCAAGTGATGCTGCAAATGCACTCACATTTTCAAGCTAAAAAGCCTTTTTGTATATAAATCAGGACTCCTCAAGCTTGTTCTAATAGCCCCTCTGACAATTCCAGCTAGGCAGACACAATTGATCAGCTTTGGCAATAAAGAACTGGCAAAATTGTGGAATCAGACCTCTTTGCCCACACTAAAGATGGCAATGGAACGCAGCATCAGCATGCATTCTACTCACCGAAAGTGATGTCACACGCACAAGATTGGAACCGGAAGTTAAGTCAACACGTTTCGCCTTCCCACAAGTCCATGATGAGGAGTCATCACGGACCTTAGATCTCACTCCATAGATATTTAGCTCTGGCAGTGTGTCCATTTACAGAGAGGCCACCCCTGAAATTGCAGAGGTAAAGCAAATGATCTTCAGCCGAGTGCGAGGTCCTCGACTGCCAGAAATGGCATGTGGGCAGCCTGGCTGCAGCATAATGGCATGCAGCTTCTTCAGAACTAGAGTAGGATTCTCCCTCTCATTGCAAGCAGAGTACTTTTTTTCAGTAAGGTGGCCCTTTGACCTTGGTCCTTGGATGCCTCCAGTTGTTTGCCTTTTTTATGAGAGCTACCCTGGACTTTACTGAGATAGATGCTGTTTATGAGGGTAATCGCATGTAGCTGTTTGTGTTTTGACCTGTTTTATAGAAATACATAATTCTCAGCTAGATTCTCTGTTGTTATAGGTTCTTGTGTGCAGCCATGTTACCCAGATTGGGCCAAAGAGACATTTCTGTGAAGAGTTCATGTCTGTGCAGTTTTTATAATCTGTTTAATGTTCTTTGACATCCTTCACCTAATCTGTGTTAGTATTTTTAACTTTTCTCTTGTTTAGTAAACTGGAAGTTACAGTTACTACCTGTCTGATCATTCACTATGAGGCCTAAGGAGTGCCTAGACACACTCACATAGCAGATAGTGCACTGCAAATTTTAAGTAGAAATCCCTGAAACAATGGTACATTTTTATGGCATTGCTCAGGCACGGTTACATTTTTAGATTAAAGACCCAAGAACAGTAGTGTATTCCGTTAATATATTTTAATATATTTTTTTTAAATGACAAATTTGCTGTAAAGAAATAGCTTCCTGCCTGGGACACATTGATTCATATATTTGTCTGGAAATGTTTAAACCACAGTCCAGTAACTGTACCTGTTCATCAACCAGAGTACCTCCTGCATTAATGTTTAATACGATGAGATGTTGGAAGTGATACCAGATCCTATTTGCTTTGATACACCAGATTATAGTAGTTCAATATTTAACAAGGTTAAAAATGTTTCTGATTTACATGCTGTACATAATACAGTGTACACACAATCTTATTTAGATCCTAAATATTAAATCGCATTTGAATGCTAGTTTAAAATCCATCTCCTAATCCTGAGTCCCAGAAAGATGAAGCATCTAGGAAGAAACAAAATCAGCTTCATACAGTGAACGAAACAAAGGTAAATATTTGTTTGGTCTGGTTGCATTATTTAAAGTTGGAGACATATAGAAATCGATCTAAAAGCCTAGATTCAACACCATTTAACAAATGTGAAAACACCTGTGTCATAGGGATTTTGTCTGCTTCAAGCAGGTGTTACATGCTCATACAAATGGGGAATGCAAGTCCCACTTAAAGGATAAGTTCACCTTTGGGAACATTTTACTGTACATGTTTCACGCGTGGGTGAAACATGTAACATGTTCCTGCTCCCGCAGCCGTTCCCTAATCCCCCCACTCCCTGTGACAGCAGGCCAGTTATCTTCTCCCTGCACCAGCTGTCACTATTTGAAAAGAGCACGACCATGCAGGGCTCTGCCCAAGTGGATGCATCATTTTTTCACAGAATTCAGTGAATGAATGAACTACAACTACTGAAAGCCTTTGTGGCTGATGGCTTGTTGTTCTCAATTAACTACCAGGGTGCTGTTGAGTGCTCTAGGTTGTTTATTTATTCTTCTTGTCATTATGTAACTGCCTGCCCGTATGAGGTATGAGTCTGCAGGAGCCCTGCATTGCACCCACAATCTGCTGATTATAGGTGCAATGCTTTCCAGGCTCTAACAAAAAAAAATTTAAATTTACATTTCTTACCTGCAAAACGTGCTTTTTTTTTTCTTTAAAGGTGAACTTATCTTTTAGGCATCAGAATGCACATTGTTCTAATGAAAATAAATAATTTTCAAGTGTCAAAATAAAAAAAGAGGAAATAACTAACTGGAAAGTATTGATAATGTGTCAAAAATGTATCAAAATTCATGTAAATGTGTATGCAAAAATGCACCCAGAACGCAAAAATTGTGGTGTGAACAAGCCATGAAGCAGGTCAAATGCATGTAACAAGGAGATCAACTGCAGATCAAATGCACTGATCAATGGTAAGGTAACCATCCTCTTTTCTCTCAGATAAACAACAAGTGATAGCAATGATATTTTTAGCTGTTTCCAAAGGTGACATATATTCTAATGACTACCACTGTAAGGGGCATTATTCCTCCTAATTAACACCAATGCATAGGGGCTCCTAAAATTTGTATTTATTATACATAGCACTGACTCCCTAGGGAGATGCTGGAAATGATAGTTCCTCCTACTAATCCCAGTGATGACCCACCTTGTACCTGGACCCAGTGGTAGACATGTTACAAAGTTTGTTACAAATCTAAATTTGGATGAAATTTAAGTGATTCAAATGAATTTCAACTAATCCGAAATATACTATAATGAAAACAACAAATTAATTTGTATTCGTTTCATTCAGATGACACACTGTGATAGTCTGGACTTTTTGTTAATGTTTGAAGCATCCAAAATAATGTAACGACATAACGAATGATCCAAATTGATTTGGATCCATTCATTTTTACTCTAGTGAAAGTAGCGTGAATATTCTAATAAAATTTTTTTGCATTGGAGTTGAACTTGAGAGATCATTAGCTTAATTTGTATGCGCTCAGCCCAACAAAGGTAGCTCGGAACGGGGAAATTAATTCAACTTAATAAACATAACCACTTGCCGTCCACCCACAGTACATTTACTGCGGAGAGCAGGCAGCATGGGCAGGCTGGATCATATACATGTCATCCAGTCATCCAGTCTACTCTAGGTTAGAGGCATGCCACTTCCACTGGACACGGAGCATTGCGGCTTCTGGTACCTGGCTGCTAAAAGCAGCCCGGGGATCCTGTGATCACTATGCGATCACATGATCACAATGTCACCAAAGCTGTTATGAATGAATCTCATTCATAACAGCTGTGCTGCCTATACAGTGATGCTATGATTGTCCCACAGCTATCATATGGTATGTGGGCCAATCACAGCACCCTGTACTATGTGATTAGCTGTAGCCAATCACAGATCACTTAAAAATGATTATTTAAAAAAAATACTGTCACCAGTCAGTATACCTGATCACCGTCACACCAGTCATATCATTTATTGTCCTACTGTGAGCAAATTATTTTGAGTGCTGTGAGTTAATTATTTTATGGTGCAGGGGGTTATTGCTGACCTGGACACAAGCTGGGGGTTTTCATTTCTGGTCCTTATTTTAATCCCACAGTCTCTTCATTTCACGCCCAGGTCTTATTTGGTCTATACAAAGGGAGATAAGCCATATATCATAAAGAAACATCCACTTGCTGGCCCCGCCCACTTGTTGGCCATGCCCAATTAGCAATCACACCCTATTTTTGTCCATGCCCACAGGCACGTAGTAGACAGTGCGCTTCACGCGCTGCATTAATCCCCCCTCGTATTTTAAACACCAGCATAGCACTCCAAAAAAAAATTGTCTGGATACCACCACTTAAATACCACCAAATGACAGCCCTGTTTGTGTGAAAAAAAATTATAAAAATGTAATTTGGGTACAGTGTTGCAAGTTAAAGAATAGGTAACCCCAACAGTTCATATTCCTGGTATGTGCCTGCTGTATTATTATTATTACTATTATACAGGATTTATATAGAGCCAACAGTTTGTGCAGCACTTTACGACATGAGGACAAATAGTACAGTTACAATACAATTCAATACAGGAGGAATGAGAGGGCCCTGTTTATTAGATCTTACAATCTAAAAGGGGAGGGTCAAGTGATAGAGAAGATAAGAACTGTGGGGTAAGAGCTGATGAAGAAAATACATGTACAGTTATTAGGTGGAGGCAGGATAGGCTTCTCTGAAGAGGGATCTCGTATAAGTGGACAGAGTAGGAGATAGTTGGACAGATTGGGGTAGGGAATTCCATAGGATGGGAGAGGCTCAGGAGAAGTTGAGCATGGGACATGCCGGCCTTGTTACACTGACTAGCGACCTTGCAGTTCTTTTACTCTGCGATTGTCCAATGCCTGGAGTGGCACTTGTCCATGTGAGTGGATCTTTGTCTTGTTTTGTACTTATTTTAATAAGACCTACTATGGTATGGGAGGCATTTGTTTTCTTTCTGTATGTGTATTGTCATATACTGTATGTGATGAGTCTAAGAAGGAGATCTTGGAGAGACTGGTTTCTCCTTCTATATTGCCTGGTCTATATAGTATGCTTGAACTTGGTATGGAAATTCTGATGGCTCCTGTATTGCTTGATTGTATGAAAAGCATCGATTGAGATTGGATCTGGTAAGTCTTCCATTCTTCTGCACGTTGGTGGTGAACAATTTATTTGTTTTTCTGGTGTCAGGTGAATAATTGGATCGTTTTAGTTCAAAAGGACTTTTAATTAATTTATGGACACTTCACAATGCTTTGGATTGTACTATTTATTTATGTTCATTTATATCATTACATCACTGCTTATTCTTTAATTAGCTGTTGATCACAAGGGTTTAGCACCTTTTTTTATTAATATTGATGAAACAAAATTGTTTACCTAACAAATAAAACCAAAACAAAGCTAATATTTATTTCCAGAAGATCTCTACCCAGTGGCATGCTATGGGCAGGGGTTCAAAATTAATAAGAATTCAGGGTGAGAAGAGGAGTTAAATCGATCTGTAAGTACTCTCGTTCTGGTCCTGTTAGAAGTATGCTTCCTCCTCTTTCGTTCCCTCCTGTGGGCAGGTCCAGCTGGTCAGTTGTAGGTTGGAGTGGGCAGAGTTGAGGAGAGCTCTGAGCAGCGCACTGCCACCCACTCAGTGAGAGCGTGCAGCTTGCAGTTGAGGATGGCTCTGCTTTCTGTTCTCCTTCCTTCTCCCTGGGACCATTGGCAACTGACATGCCCTGTATTGGAATTCCTCCAACTACCAATGAACCTTGGGGGAAAGGGGGTTATATGGAGTTGGGGTGCACAATAAGGGGGTGGGGGTATAGAGTAGGGAGTGCTGACTTATGAAGGTGCATGGAGTGGGGGTGCACAGGCAGGAATGTGCATGGATTGGTGTGCATCTCATAGTGAGAAGAGGAAATGTCTGTAAAAATGACCCCGGTATCTGGAGGGGACTGTACTGATTATGATTGTATGTATGTGGGGGGAGGAGGGTGGACTGTTAGTTAGGTGCACACTTTGTAAGGGTGGTATAGTTGTGAGGTGAACAGTAAAGGGGGTGCACACCCTGGGGAAGGTGTATAGGTAGTGTAGAGTGGTCGGGCCCCTCACATTGGATTACACCCTATGGGCCCCCAAGGACACACTGTCTACTCATCAGAACAAATCCCCATTGACCAGAGGGCAACTTGGGCAAGATCCCTGTGCCTGACTACCCAGCTGGACAAGGTCAAGGCCCACCTTGTGTTGGAGTGCTACCAGCTGGCCACCAACCAGCCTCTCCAGAAATGGCAGAGGACCACAGAAGGCAACACTATGAATGGCGCTGGAATCCTCAGGATCTAGCAACCCAAGCTATATCACTGCCTGGACCTGAAAATCATTATCACTCCAGTAACAGTGGAATGGGCTATATTGAAGCAGAAATAGGTACTGTAATAGAGGAACTGGTTAAACAGTTTACAATGACAGCGCTAATCCAATAACACACATTACACAATTGTGAGAAGTTAATACTGCTCCAGCTGCCTGTCAAATGGACTGACCAGAATGCACTAAGCAGGTATAAGGAAACAATGCTAATACATCAGCAACAGTTACAATAGTAGTAAGCATAGAGCTTACCCCCAGAGGAGCTTTTTGTTAAAATAGGCTCACTGTTCTTTGCCACAACTCTCTGAACAGCTTTGTCCCCTCTGACACATCTGGTTAAATAATGGGATACTGTGAGCATATGTATCCTACACACAACTATGTTAGGTATAAGGAAATAAACACCAGCCTACCTAAAGTGGTTGTAATCCTTAATTAATAAATCTGAACAAAACACCTGTAGTGTTTCGCTCCAAAGCTCTAAGTGTCATTTCTCTATGGTGCTTTGTTCCCCTGTTATCAACATGTGTCACTTCTGAGAAGTTTTCCTGACACAAAATGTGTGTCAAGGGGGGGGGTTAAGCTCAGCACACAGCTTATCTATTCAGAACATAGCTCCTGTGTGCTGTGTGTATATATATATATATATATATATATATATATATATATATATATATACACTGCTCAAAAATATTAAAGGAACACTTTGAAAACACATCAGTTCTCAATGGGGAAAAATATCATGCTGGATTTCTATACTGCTATGGACTGGGTAATGTGCTAGGAATGTAAGGATGCCCCATCGTTTGATGGAAATAAAAATTATCAACCAACAAAGGACTAAATTCAAAGACACCTTGAAAATCAAAGTGAAAAAATTATGCAGCAGGCTAATCCATTTTGCTGAAATTTCATTGCAGCAACTCAACATGTACTCTGTAGTTTACATGGCCCCCACGTGCTTGTATGTATGCCTGACAACATCGGGGCATGTTCCTAATGAGATGACGGATGGTGTCCTGGGGTATTTCTTCCCAGATCTGGACCAGGGAATCATTGAGCTACTGGACAGTCTGAGGTTGCATATATATATTCCTAGATAGGTACCTCTGGCTATGAGCAATTAATGCAAGGTCTTTGTGAACAGTTAGTTGGCAGGCAGCTCTTAGCTCTAAACCTTCAGCTGGCTAACAATCTTTAAGGTGGTTAACATGAATACAATTCCTTTAAGTTCTGCATGTAGTGATTAGAAGCTACTAGGTAGATGGCCAGTTCCTCTAAGGTGCAAGATCCTCTTCCCAGACTGCATTTCCCACAATTCAGTGCAGACTGCACCAAAGTCTCTTGAGGTTCTCCTGCTGGGTAGAGAAACTGTACACAGTGTCCTTGATTGCTTAGCCAAGCACCTGGCTACATTGTCACAGAAAAAAAGACAAAAGCAATGCAGAAATATATATAAGCAAATGAAAGAAACTTTTAGCTCACAGTAAACTGAATGAGGTAATTACTAGATTATAGCAGCTCAGTCTAAACCTGACACAAACACTACACCACTAAGCAATATAACCTAACAAGGAATAGTTCACAGAGTGCACTCTGTATGTATCATCCTAATATATACTGTATATATATATACACACACACACACTATATTGCCAAAAGTATTAGGATGCCTGCCTTTACGCGCACATGAACTTTAATGACATTCCAGTTTTAGTCCATAGGGTTCAATATTGAGTTGACCCACCCTTCGCAGCGATAACAGCTTCAACTCTTCTGGGAAGGCTGTCCACAAGGCTTAGGAGTGTGTCTATGGGAATGTTTGACCATTCTTCCAGAAGTGCATTTGTGAGGTCAGGCACTGATGTCGGACAAGAAGGCCTGGCTCTCAGTCTCCACTCTAATTCATTCCATGGGTGTTTTCTCAGGCTGAGGTCAGGACTCTGTGCAGGCCAGTCAAGTTCCTCCACCCCAAAACTCATCCTTGTCTTTATGGACCTTGCTTTGTGCACTGGTGCACAGTCATGTTGGAGCAGGAAGGGGCCATCCCCAAACTATTCCCACAAAGTTGGGAGCATGAAATTGTCCAAAATTTCTTGGTATGCTGACACCTTAAGAGTTCTCTTCACTGGAACTAAGGGGCCAAGCTCAACCCCTGAAAAACAATCCCACACCATGATCCCTCCTCCACCAAACTTTACACTTGGTGCAATGTAGTCAGGCAAGTACCGTTCAGCTGGCAACCACCAAACCCAGACATAATCATTGGATTGCCAGACAGAGAAGCATGATTTGTCACTCCAGAGAACACATCTCCACTGCTCTAGAGTCCAGTGGTGCCGTACTTTACACCACTGCAGCCAACGCTTTGCACTTGGTGACGTAAGGCTTGGATGCAGCTGCTAGGCCATGGAAACCCATTCCATGAAGCTCTCTATGCACTGTTGTGCTAAACTGAAGGCCACACAAAGTTTGGAGGTCTTTAGCTATTGACTCTACAGACAGTTGGTGACTTCTGCACACTGTGCGCTTCAGCAGGTGCTGACCTCACTCTGTCAATTTGGCTGAGTTGCTGTTGTTCCCAATTGCTTCCACTTTATTATAATACCACTAACAGCTTACTGTGGAATGTTTAGTAGCAAGGAAATTTCATGAATCTATTGCACAGGTAGCAACCTACAATGAAGGAAATAAGTATTTGATCCCCTGCTGATTTTGAATGTAACACTGAGAGACAGAATAGCAACAAAAAATTCAAAAGAAATGCATGTCTAACAAAGTATCAACTGATTTGCATGTGCATGAGGGAAATAAGTATTTGATCCCCTATCATTCAGCAGGATTTCTTGCTACCAGGTGTCTTTCATACAGTTAACAAGCTGAGATTAGAAGCAGTCTCCTAAATAAATATATAATATATATATACTGTATGTTGAAATGTATTTTTATTACAAAACATGTGAAAAATATTTTTTAAAATACATTTTCAAATATACTGTATGTCTTTAAAAATACATTTAATCTACATTTTTGGAATGCATTTACAAATATATGTAAACATATATGTTAAAATGACTTTTTATATGTAACAAAAATCTGAATAATATATTTAAATATATATATTTTTAATAACTTTTTTCATATATTTTGTAATATATAAAAAATGCATTTCAACATGCAGTATATATATATATATATATATATATATATATATATATATATATATATATACACATATATACACATACATATACACAGTGAAGGAAATACCCACTCACAAAGAAATGATCAGTCTAAAAATCAAATGGTAGATGTATTGTAACACTGAGAGACAGAATAGCAACAAAAAATTCAACAGAAATGCATGTCTAACAAATTATGCACTGATTTGCATGTTCATGAGGGAAATAAGTATTTGATCCCCTATCATTCAGCAGGATTTCTGGCTACCAGGTGTCTTTCATAGAGGTAACAAGCTGAGATTAGAAGCAGTGTCTTAAAGGGAGTGCTGCTAATCTCATTTTGTTACCTCTATAAAAGACACCTGTCCAAAAAAGCAATCAAACAATCAGATTCCAAACTCTCCACCATGGCAAAGACCAAAGAGCTGTCCAAGGACATGGGCAAGATTGTAGACCTACACAAGGCTGGACTGGGCCACAAAACTATCGCCAAGGTGCAATCATTTGCAAAAGGAAGAAACACAAAACAACTGTCAGTCTCCCTAGGTCTGGTGCACCATGCAAGATTTCACCTTGTGGAGTGTCAATGATCATATGAACAGTGAGGAATCATCTCAGAACTACACGTGAGGATCTTGTCAATGATCTCCAGGCAGCTGGGACCACAGTCACCAAGAAAACAATCAGTAATACACTACGCCAACAAGGACTGAAATCCTGCAGTGCCCGCAAGGTCCCTCTGCTCAAGAAAGCACATGTCCAGGCCCATCTGAAGTTTGCCACTGAACATCTGAATGATGCAGAGGAGGACTGGTTGAAAGTGTTGTGGTCAGATGAGACCAAAATCGAGCTCTTTGGCATCAACTCAACTCGCCATGTTTGGAGGAGGAGGAGGAATGCTGTCTATGACCCCAAGAACACCATCCCAACTGTCAAACGTGGTGGAAACATTCTGCTTTGGTGGTGTTTTTCTGCTAAGGGGACAGAACAACTGCACTGCATCACAGGGATGATGGATAGGGCAATGTACTGTCAAATCTTGTGTGAGAATGTTCTTCCCTCAGCCAGGGCATTGAAAATGGGTTGTGGATGGGTGTTCCAGCATGACAATGACCCAAAACACACGGCCAAGACAACAAAGGAGTGGCTCAAGAAGAAGCACATTAAGGACCTGGAGTGGCCTAGCCAGTCTCCAGACCTTAATCCGATTGAAAATCTGTGGAGGGAGCTGAAAGTTCGAGTTGCCAAATGTCAGCCACCAAACCTTAAAGACTTGGAGAGGATCTGCCAAGAGGAGTGGGCCAAAATTCCTCCTGAGATGTGTGAAAACTTGGTGGCCAACTACAGGAAACGTCTGACCTCTGTGATTGCCAACAAGGGATTTGCCACCAAGTACATGTTTTGTGCAGGGGATCAAATACTTATTTCCCTCATGAACATGCAAATCAGTGCATAATTTGTTAGACATGCATTTCTTTTGAATTTTTTTGTTGCTATTCTGTCTCTCAGTGTTACAATACACCTACCATTTGATTTTTAGACTGATCATTTCTTTGTGAGTGGGCAAACATTCAAAATCAGCAGGGGATCAAATACTTATTTCCTTTACTGTATCACAGTACCACGCTTGAATTCACTGAACTCCTGAGAGTGACCCATTCTTTCACAAATATTTGTAGAATCAGTCTGCATGCCTAGCTGCTTGATTCGATAGACCTGTGGCCATGGAGGTGATTGGAACATCTAAATCAAATGATTTGGAGGGGTGTCCCAATACTTTTGGCAATATAGTGTATAATATATATATATTTCAAAGGAGGTGCCCCTAGCTTCTAATAATTCAGTTTAGGGTTTAGATGGTCAGTGTCTGGCTCCTTACTTGCAACCTGCAGCTGACTAATCGTATGACGTCCTCCCGTTCTAACCGCGCATGCGCAGCTCCGGGAGTGTGCAGTGCGGCGATCGGTGGTGCGCTGTGCCCCTCGGACACAGTGGATCACCAATCAACGGAAAGAGCCGAAGATGTCGGCTCGGTCATGTGATCAGCTGTGTCCAATCACAGCTGATCGCATGTAAATAGGGAAATACCGGTTATCGGCATTTCTCTCCTCACGAGCTGTCCCGATGACAGCTCAAGAGGAGAGGAGAGCCGGTAATCGGCTTTACTCAGAGGGGACATGTGCACTGATCATCAGGGCACTGATGATCAGTGTGCCTTGATGATCTGTGTAGCCCCAGCAGTGCCACCTGCCAGTGTCTATCAGTGCCAGCTGTCAGTGCTCATCAATTCCACCTGCCAGTGTCCTTTAGTGCCACATCAATGCCATATATCAGTGCCTACCAGTGCACATCAATGCCACAGTCAGATCAGTGCCCATCTGAGCTGCCTTTCAGTGTTACCTATCAGTGCCACCTATCAATGCCAGTCAGCGCTGCCAATCAGTGCCAGTCAGTGCCACCTATCAGTGTCCATCCGTGCTGCCTGACAGTGATGCCTAACAGTGCAGGTCAGTGCCACCTAACAGTGCCACCTATCAGTGCCAATCAGTGCTGCCTATCAATGCCATGTATCAGTGCTGCCTATCAGTGCCATATATGAGTGCTACCTTTCAGTGTCCATCAGTGATGCCTGTCAATGCCCATCAGTGCCACCTAAAAGTGCCTCCTCATCAGTGCCGCCTATCAGTGTCCATCAGTGCAGCCTATCAGTGCCCATCACTGCAGCCTCATTAGCACACATCAGTGAAGGAAAAAAATCCCTTATTTACAAAATTTTATAACAAAAACGAAAAAAAAACTTTAAAAAAAACATTTTTCAGTGTTTTTTGGTTTGTGTAGCAAAAAATGAAAAACACAGAGTTGATTAAATACCACCAAAAGAAAGCTCTATCTGTCTCTAAAAGAATGATAAAGCTTTCATATGGGATCAGTGTTGCATGACCACGCAATTGTCATTCAAAGTGTGACAGCGCTGAAAGCTGAAAATTGGCCTGGGCAGGAAGGGGGTATAAGTGCCCTGTAGGCGAGTGGTGAAGGTGGTTCACATCTGTACTGTCCCTTTATACTTTGCATGCAGTGATTTTGAAACTACTAGGTAGATAGGCTGTCTCCCTCTTTCCTGATCTTCTAGCAGCGGTAAAGTCACAGTGGTAATCACATCAGCAGCTGCTCACCAGTCCTGGAAACACAGCGAATCTTGGTCTGTACACTCAGGCTGTCGGCTATCCCTCTGGCTCTGCTCTCAGGACACTCTGGTCCTCAGCAATCTGGTCCTCGGCACTCTGGCCCTCATCAGTCCAGTCCTCAGCACTCCAGTTCTCAGTCTGCCACTGGCGAGTGCACATACAGGCACAGAGGTGCACACCTCTCCAGGCCCCGCAAGCTTTTAGTTTCTGAAATCTCACTCCGCTTTTTCCCTTACATTCTTCTCTTTCTGGGGATTGCAGTCTATCCGCTATTTGCTTCCTTGACAAATTTATTCTCAGAGAATACATTTCCCACAGTCCATTGTGGTCTGCCTCGGTTCCTTTTAGTTCCTTAAGTTCCACCAGTACTCCATGGTGAGTGGAGGCTGAATGGCGCTGCAGTCAGCATAGGAATCCTGCTCAGCCAAGGTGGCTGCAGCAGAGTGTCCTGCAGTTGCTCTCTCCACCATCTGAATGGCTGGCTACATAAGCACCCTTGATATGAAATATGATGCTGATAACTATGCAAATGACAGAAAAACTTACCATGTTGCCTAATTGCTGTATAAAGGCCCTGTTTAACCACCGGTTAGTAAATTAGGGGAATACAAAGTCTCCAGTGGTGGGGCCCTTGGATTGTATGTCAGAGTACTCACCCCTCAAAGCAACCGTATTTGTAATCCAAAGGTAAAGTTTGGATTGGAGTAATGCAATAGCCTTTAAGCAGAACTCAACTGATGTTCAGAAAAACTTTAGTATACACCAGCCAATTAAACAAACATTGAAATAACAATAGGCCTTTCACTACACCGATGAAGAGCAGATGTCCTCCAGTTGTCATGGGTTTAAAAAGAAAAAAATCATAAGATATCTGATCTAAAAGTATAAGCCCAGTGAGACATTCAAATGCACAAGTATTTTCCTAAGTCCCCTTAACAATGATCATTTAGGCAGTAGACACAAGAATATGCTGACCAAACAAATGGCCACGTAAAAGAGACCTTGAGAGATGGTTCTCCCCAAACAACCTTATTAACCAAGTTTACATCTTCCAATGAAGTTTTACGACTGTTAAAAAGTGCAAGAAGATGACAATAATGGAAACTTTAACAATCATTCTCAGCAAGAGACAAATATTTGCCAGAAGATCAGTCAAGTGTTTGTCAACCAGCCATAAAGACAATATACTTTCCATGCAAGCCTTTCTTCCATGTTTGCACATAATGAATGTTCATTTATCCTCATTCTTTCTGGGCTGAGACGAGTTCTGAGTTCTGAGATGGTTCTTCTCTTCAGACCCAACCACTCTTCAACTCTCTCAGGGATCTTCTGACCCTCTTTTAACCCAGTGGGCTGGGACACATTTATGGCTGCAGTGAAACTCGAAAAATTAGAATATCATGCAAAAGTTCATTTATTTCAGTAATGCAACTTAAAAGGTGAAACTAATATATGAGATAGACTCATTACATGCAAAGCAAGATAGTTCAAGCCGTGATTTGTCATATTTGTGATGATTATGGCTTACAGCTCATGAAAACCCCAAATCCACAATCTCAGATAATTAGAATATTTTGAAAAGCTGCAATATTCTAGGCTCAAAGTGTCCCACTCTAATCAGCTAATTAAGCCATAACACCTGCAAAGGGTTCCTGAGCCTTTAAATGGTCTCTCAGTCTGGTTCAGTAGGAATCACAATCATGCTGACCTGACAGTTGTGCAGAAAACCATAATTGACACCCTCCATAAGGAGGGAAAGCCTCAAAAGGTAATTGCAAAAGAAGTTGGATGTTCCCAAAGTGCTGTATCAAAGCACATTAATAGAAAGTTATGTGGAAAGGAAAAGCGTGGAAGTAAAAGGTACAAAAGCAGCAGGGATGACCTCAACCTGGAGAGGATTGTCAGGAAAAGACCATTCAAAAGTGTTGGGGACTTTCACAAGGAGTGGACTGAGGCTGGAGTCAGTGCATCAAGAGCCACCACACACAGACGGATCCTGGACATGGGCTTCAAATATCATATTCCTCTTGTCAAGCTGTTCCTGAAAAACAAACAACGTCAGAAGTGTCTTACCTGGGCTAAAGAAAAACAGACCTGGTCTGTTGCTCAGTGGTCCAAAGTCCTCTTTTCTGATGAGAGCAACTTTTGCATCTCATTTGGAAACCAAGGACCCAGAGTATGGAGGAAGAATGGAGAGGCACACACTGCAAGATGCTTGAAGTCCAGTGTGAAGTTTCCACAGTCTGTGTTGATTTGGGGAGCCATGTCATCTGCTGGTGTTGGTCCACTGTGCTTCATTAAGTCCAGGGTCAACGCAGCCATCAGGAGATTTTGGAGCACTTCATGCTTCCTTCCGCAGACAAGCTTTATGGGGATGCTGACTTCATTTTTCAGCAGGACTTGGCACCTGCCCACACTGACAAAAGCACCAAAACCTGGTTCAATGACTGTGGGATTACTGTGCTTGATTGGCCAGCAAACTCGCCTGACCTGAACCCCATAGAGAATCTTTGGGGCATTGCCAAGAGAAAGATGAGAGACACGAGACCGAACAATGCAGAAGAGCTGAAGGCCGCTATTGAAGCATCCTGGTCTTCCATAACACCTCAGCAGTACCACAGGCTGATAGCTTCCATGCCACGCCGCATTGAGGCAGTAATTGCTGCAAAAGGGGCCCAAACCAAGTACTGAGTACATATGCATGCTGATACTTTTCAGAGGTCCGATATTGTTCTATGTACAATCCTTGTTTTATTGATTGCATGTAGTATTCTAATTTTCTGAGATTGTGGATTTGGGGTTTTCATGAGCTGTAAGCCATAATCATCACATTTATGACAAATCACGGCTTGAACTATCTTGCTTTGCATGTAATGAGTCTATCTCATATATTAGTCTCACCTTTTAAGTTGCATTACTGAAATAAATGAACTTTTGCATGATATTCTAATTTTTCGAGTTTTACCTGTATGTCATCACAAGCAAAGATTGGATTTGAACACTGTCTCTCCTAGCAAAGGGTTAAAAGTATAGAGGTTGGGCTTCCGTGGTATAATAATGAGCACAGACTTGGGACAGGCTTCCTCTAACATTGTTTAAAAGACCTTGCAGTCACCATGAAACCACCTTCCAAGAAACATCTAAAAGGTAAGAACCTTTTTTTTTTTTTTTTTAAATTTCACTACACAAATGGAAATGTGTTTTAAAGGCAATTACTTGTGAGGCTAATATACTGTGAGCTGTATATGTATTCATTTTTAACAAAGGTTCTCCAAAATATATTTATTATTTATTTATTTCAGGTACTTACAGTTGTGCTCAAAAGTTTGCATACCCTCGCAGAAATTGTGAAATTTTGGCATTAATATTGAAAATGTGGCTTTTTAAATTGCAATTAGTGTCAGTGTATAAATAGTCAATGAGTTTGTTAGCTCTTACTTGGAAGCACTGACTAGGCTAGATACTGAGCCATGGGGATCAGAGAAGGACTGGCAAAAGTCCTGCCTAACAAGGTAATGGAACTTTATAAAGATGGAAAAGGACATAAAAAGATGTCCAAAGCCTTGAATATGCCAATCATCACTTCCACTAAGAAGTAGAAAATTCAGCGACCTGTTGATACCAAGCCAAGTACAGGTAGACCAAGAAAGATTGCAGCCACAACTGCCAGAAGAATTGTTCGAGTTACAAAGGGAAACCCATAGGTAACCACAAGAAAAATACAGGCTGCTCTGGAAAAAGACAGTGTGGTTGTTTAGGAGGTGCCCAATATGATGACACTTGAACAAAAATGAGCTGCATGGTCGAGGTGGCATAAAGAAGCCCTTACTGCAACAATGACACAAAAAGCCCTGGTTAGGCATGTCAAGGTGTTTCCAGGCATATTGTAACTGGGCTTTTTTGTGGCATTGGTGCAGTAAAAGCTTCTTTCGGGCACCTCAACCAAACAGCTAATTTTTGTTCAAGTATCACCGTATTGTACTCCTTAAAAACAACCACACCATCTTTTTCCAGAGCAGCCTGTATTTCTTTTGAGGTTGTCTGTGGGTTTTTCTTTGAATCCCAGACAATTCTTCTGTCAGTGGTGGCTGCAATCTTTCTTGGTCTGCCTGACCTTGGCTTGGTATCAAGAGATCCCCGAACTTTCCACTTCTTAATAGGTGATTTAACCATGGGCGTATTTGTAAACAAGGCACTTGCCTAGGATGGCACTTTTCAGGGAGGCGACGTCACACTTCGGCAAGTGATGTCACTACAGCAGAGGAATCCAGTGAGGAGTGGGAGTATCAGTCCTCCCCTGGACACTGCTGTCCTCCGGGATCATCTCTCAGTCCTGGCTTCTCACCGCCATCCACTGCGGAGAGCCCCGGCAGCTCCGACCCTCAGAGCAGCCTACAGCCTGGCCGGGCGCGCTGCATACTGGGAGTTGTAGTCTTTCACCCGCCTCTGACCTGCTGCCTCCACAGGAGTGAACTACAATCCTGGCAGGGTGTGCGGGGGAAGGACTACAACTCCCAGCATGCAGTGCGCCCGGCCAGGCGGTAGGCTGCTCTGAGGGGCAGAGCTTTCTGCAGTGGATGGCGCTGGGGAGCCAGGGCTGAGTGATGATCCTGGAGGACAGGCAGTGTCCAGCGGAGGCAGGGATCTCTGTCACAGAGAGGGAAGCGAAATGCAGCTGTGAGGAGGATACATACTGGCAGTACATGGCTCCCCCCCTCAGTCTCCGCCCCTCCACCAGTCCTGGTGAGTGATCTCCATCCTGCTATTCTGTATACCATGTATACTATTGGAGTGGGGACGGAGAGCTGACAGAGACTGACCAGAGAGAGACTGCCAGGTGACTGACTCATACCACTAACTGACACCTTCTCGCCACTCACACCACTAACTGACACCTTCACGCCGCTCATACCACTAAATGACACTTGCTTGCCGCTCATACTACTAACTGACACCTTCACGCCGCTCATACCACTAACTACACCTTCTCGCCGCTCATACCACTAACTGACAGCTTCTCCCTGCTCATACCACTAACTGACAGCCTCTCGCCGATCATACCACTAACTGACACCTTCTCACCGCTCATACCACCAACTGACACCTTCTCGCCGCTCATACCACTAACTAACACCTTCTCGCCGCTCATACCACTAATGTCACCTTCTCACTGCTCATACCACTAATGTCACCTTCTCGGCGCTCATACCACTAACTGACACCTTCTCGTCGCTCATACCACTAACTGACATCTTCTCGCCGCTTATACCACTAACTGACAACTTCTAGCCACCCATACCACTAACTGACACCTTCTAGCAGCTCATACCCCTAATTGACACCTTCTCGGCACTTATGCCACTAATGACACCTTTTAGCTGCTCATACCACCAATGACACCTTCACAGAAAGATGTGGCTGACCACTACGTTCCACCCAGCAAGCGGGGCACTAGAGACAGTGGGGGTGCACAAGGGATGGAGGGGGGGGTGCGGCGATATTTGTGTTGCCTAGGGCAGCACAAAACATAAATACACCACTGGATCTAACAGTACTGATTGGCATATTCAAGACTTTGGACTTTTTTATGTCCTTTTCCATCTTTATAAAGTTCCATTACCTTGTTACGCAGGACTTTTGACTGTTCTTTTCTGATCTCCATGGCTTCATATCTAGCCTAGGCAGTGCTTCCACGTAAGAGCTAACAAACTCATTGAGTATTTATACACTGACACTAATTGCAATTTAAAAAGCCACAGATGTGGGAGATTAACCTCTAATTGGCATTTTAACCCGTGTGTGTCACCTTGTGTGTCTGTACCAAGGCCAAACATTCCAGGGCATGTAAACGTTTGATCATGGCCATTTGGGTGATTTCTGTTATCATTATGATTTAAAAAGGAGCCAAACAACTATTTGATAATAAATGGCTTCATATGATCATCATCCTTCAATAAAAGAGCATCTTTTGGCATGATCAGTCATATTTTCAATATCAATGCCAAATTTTCACAATTTCTGCCAGGGTATGTAAACTTTTGAGTACAACTGTATATAGCGCCGTCAATTTACGCAGCGCTTCACATATATATTGTACATTCACATCAGTCCCTAACCCTCAAGGGGCGTACAATCTAAGGTCCCTAACTTACATTCATACATACTAAAGAAGTAGAGGCTATTCACCTAGACAGGATCCAATTAACCTACCAGCACGTCTTTGGAGTGAGGGAGGAAACTGGAGTAAAATTGGATAAAGGGTTCAAGGATAAAGGGTAAACAAGTTGAGAAAGGTTAGTCTAGATCAGTGTTTCTCAACTCCAGTCCTCATGGACCCCCAACAGGTCATGTTTTCAGGATTTCCGTTATTTTGCACAGGTGATTTGATCAGTTTCACTGCCTTAGTAATTACCACAGCTGTTTCATCTGAGGGAAATCCTGAAAACATGACCTGTTGGGGGTCCATGAGGACTGGAGTTGAGAAACACTGGTCTAGGTGAATAGCTTCTACTCTTTAGCAAATTAAGCCAAAAAAATGTTTAATACAGAGCAAATGCTTATCAGCAGTGAAAGTCCAGTTATGAAGCCTGTGCTCTGGCTTTTTTACATACATTCTGAACTTGGAGGATTAGATGTATTTTCTTTCTCTTTTTTTTTGTAATGTTGTATCTAAAATATTGAGTGCCCCTTGGATGGTACTAGGCTTGTATAACAAGCAAGCAAACTCGTGTTCTGATGACAAGGAAAGGATTCCCTTCACTTCTCTGAAAATCATAGAAGGTGAGACTTATCTTCCCTGTGCAGCCCCCTGCTATTCTGATATCAATCTACATGCCCTGCAGCACTGGGAGGGGTGCTTTGTGAACAATCCCAAAATAAAAGGGTATCTATATCAAAGCACTGGTGCCTCTGCCAATGGCTCTTATTCAGAATCCTCTTCATTTCTAAACCAGTGGTTGAGAAGTGTGAAAATGGAGCATTTCCCTATTAATCCTCCCAGCAGGAACCATGGACTTGATAAAAAAGTGCCAAGTCACAAAATAACATTAACAATTTATATCTATAGTAACCAGGGGTGGACTGACAACTCATGGGGTCCCTGGGCAACAGGGGATCATGGGGCCTCTGTGCCCTCGCCCACACTCAAACCACACCCAAAAAAGCCAATGAAAAGGTACCAGGGGCATCTCATGGGGCCCCCTACTGACTCCAGGCCCTCGGGCAGTGCCCGAGTTCCCAAATAGTCAGTCCGCCCCTGATAGTAACATTTAAAAACATATAATAAGCATATTTTCCCATTCTTTACTTCTTTTTAATATTAAAGTCTATGAAAATTAAAGACATGGCAGATATCAATGGAAAGGAAATGTTTTGTTTGTTCTAGGAGGAAAATATAAGTCTATGGGGTTGAGTTACTAAATGCAAATAGGCTGTGCACTCCAAGTGCAGTTGCTCTAGATCTGAGGGGAACATTCAAAGAAAATAAAAAAACTGATTTTTTGCTTGCAGATAATTGGATGAAAGAACTCAGCAGAGCTTCCCTGCGGATCTAAAGCAACACTTGCAGGTGTACTTGCAGTGCACAGTATATTTACCTTTAGTAAATCAACCCCTATATGTCTCACTTCTACATCATAAGTAACTAGAAAAGCTACAATTTCTGGGGAAATTGTGTGAAGTGTTCTTGCCTCCACCAGTAGTCTACAACTGGAGTGGGCGGAGTGACTGGGTGGAGTGGCTTGTCACTCTGCTGCCTGCTCACACACTTGGGTTCCTATGGCAACTCGCTCTACAGCAAGGGCAGAGAAGAGCGGTTAAAAACAAACTGCTCCAACTTGCTTACTTCACTGGTGGTTGCCATCTTCAAACGGTTGTAGTTTAAACATTATAAATCCTACACTGAAGAGCTTTATATTGTGAGAATCACAAGACCCAGACCTACGTTTTGATGCATAGTATGTCTCTGAAATATTAAAAATGAAGGCACAGTTGCAGTTTAGAAATTGCCCTTCAAATTTGAGGTGGCTAGAGTGGAGTTTCAATGAATGTCAATGGGCGGCGTGAGTTGCAAACAAATGGTCATATTGCGACAACTTTAGGACTATGGCTCAGCCGTGGACAATTTTAGTGGCAGCAGGGATAGCTGAATGTTTTGATATAAAATATGTGTAGGTGGGCTTGAAAATGAAGGAGTGATGGCAGTTTAGAAATCATGTCCTGATTTTTCACCTCACACTCTAGCTTTTTTCAGCTCCCACTCTAGTTTTGAATATTCCGCCATTCATTCCTATGGGACCAATTTCACCACAAAAACGGCGATATTTCGTGAACCATTCTGCGAAACGTTCCACAAAGTAATAGCACACCAATCGGGAACAATCCGCACGTTTCTGTATATTACTGTCTATGTAGTGTAAAAACTGTGGGAGGAGTTAGGGTGGTAAATTTGGCTATAATAATAAGAATATATATGTGAGATATCAGTAAGTGGTCTTGCCATGCAAGAACACTTAATGAGCTAAATCATTTACAAAAAATTAAATGTTCAATGTCCTCTGCTGGGTTCACAGTGTTGCACTGCGGTAACATGCACATTACTACAATGCTTGGAAACATGCATGTTGCTCAGGGGCGGACTGACAATTTGAGCACTTGGGCACTGCCCAAGGGCCCGGGGTCAGTAAGGGGCCCCAAAAAATGCCCCTGGTACCTTTTATAGGCTTTTTTGGGTGTGATTTGAGTGTGGTCAAGGACACAGGGGCCCCATGATCCCTTATTGCCCGGGGGCCCCATGAGTTGTCAGTCCTCCCCTGATGTTGCTCATTGGTGTTCTGCAATGCTGTTCATTCTTAATGGCACCTTGCAATGGACATGTATTGCAGCACACCACAACACACAGGAAATGCTCTACCACGTGGTGTATTGTATTACAAAAAAAAAGTGCATGCGCTTTTTTTGTGCGTTAAGCAGATAATTCAAATAACGCATTTTAACAAACGATATTACTTATGCCATTATGAATATGCTAAGCACACTGCAACACTGTGAGCCCAGTCTTCAGTTTGTTTCTTTCAAAGGCAGCTACAGCCTGGGTAGAAAAGCTTGTCCCCAACCAGCAGCTGCAGAGTTGGGAAGCTTTGGCTCTGACTCAGCAGGGGGTATGTGGGGCCTCTGCAGAGAGATCACTGCTTCCTCACAAAGAGTAGGGGTCCCGCTTTGCAGCATGCTGGCAGGGAACAGGTTTTTCTTCTCATGCTGTGAAAAAAAAAAACTTTTAGGTTTTTGAACAACTTTTGTTTGATTAACCTGGAATGTGTTTTGCTGATTTAAACTGAAAGTTATTTTTAGCTGTAATGACTCTGGAGCTTAATTGGTTATAGATAAATAATTGCACAGAATGATATGGATCTTCCATAGTGAATGGAACTTTACAGTAGGCTGCACTATATCTTGAGTCCCACAAAACAGCATTTTCCTCTAGATGTATTTTCCACCCATCTATGATGGTGGGTTGGGATTAGTTATTGTTTCTGCAAGCCAGCATTATTCTCTGTGCAGTAGTATTAAAGTGTAACTTCAGAGACAAGAAGAATTAGGGTAGAATCTCAGTCAGGTTATATTGCTGTCTATGTCTCTTTTTCAAAATATATTCTTGATTTCTGTTACAATGACAGTCCTTGCTGGGACAGGAAGTGGGAGAAATTTCCCAAGAGCAGATTAAAAAAAAACTTAAATGGGGCTCTAAATCTTCTCTTCAGCTTGGACCAATGTAAGTATGTATATTCCATACTGTAGCGGTGACTACTACAATGATTTCCATCTTCCACAAGGATCCCATAGGTATGGGATATGCATATTTTCCTTGAATCTTTCCTCTTCGCTGAGCTTCTCCGTGCCATTTCTCCAGTTCCCCAATATCCTTTTTGTGAATTGGTGCCTAAAACTGAACTGCATATTCCAGATGAGGTCCTACTAAGTATGTCGCTTAGAGCTCACGAGAACTTCCAGAAACTATCTGATGCAATGCTGTTGCTGTAAACATACAGTTTTCCTATATTTTATCTGCTAGTCAGCTTGATATGTATGTTTGACAAATATGCTACAAAATCCGAGACCTTACAATTGCAATTTTTGAAGCAATTTATGTAGTCCAATTACAATTCACTTTTTGTACAGTTGCCAATAAATCCTCTACCGAAGTTAAAAAAAAAAAACTATTTCTGTTTTCCAGTGAAAGAAGAAAGTTAAAACCACCCTGATATCTGAAACTATTGTATGCCCCTTTGAAAGACACCTGAAGTAACCTTTTGTATAACAATGAAAGTCTGTTTCCTACCATACTACCCTATTACAAGACATGTACTGCATGTGTGTAATAAATAAAAATCAGCCCATTCATTGCTTCCTCCCAAGTGACAGCATCATTACAGAAGTAATTATATGTGAAAGGACAATGGATGAAATCTATGCAAGCATCAAGGAGCTGTTGGAAGTAAAATGTGGAATGCATTGTTTTTATATAGTTTTATGCCAGAAATAATCCACACCAACAGGTCGCCTATAAACAAGCTATCTTCAGTCATCTGCAGCACAAATAGTAATGAGTCATTTATTGGACAGTTTACGATACCTGGAACTAGAAAGGGCTTTAGCAATCCTTGGTTTTCATGAGTAATGTGCCAAGGACTCCGGTTATGGCATTCTGTCACCCTTTTATGCTACTCAACAGTAAACATTAGGATGTTTTGGTTTATTGATATTTGTTCATGATCTCATGAATGGAAAAGTACAGACAGGGGAAGAATAGTCTACTATGCTATCTATTTCCTGTAACGTCTGGTGCCTTCAGAGTACAGTCCTAATTTGCGGTGGAACAGAAAAAGTGTCCCTTTTCTTTACAGGGGGAGCTAAGACATTTTTTTTGGTGGGGTCTTTATTGGGAACTAAATGAAAACATATTATGATATATAAAAGGGAAGCAAACGCCTATATATAAATGAGTAAGTAAGACCTTATGCAAATGTTCATCCATGAAAAATCTCAAATTCCTCACCATAAAACCAATACAATACATGAACAATGTCAAATAATAAAAACAAAATTGGAAGATGGAATAACATCAAAAGATAACAAAATAGAAAAGTCCACTCCCAGTGTCCAAGTTAAAGCCCCAAAGGGCAATCAAATATCAATACAGATGATCTATGAATAATTCCACATGCAGTGCTCCAGGACCACCAGATGGCCGAAAAGGCCTCTTCCTTACCGGATTTCGGAAATCAAAAGCGCTTAGACACCAAAATGATCACTGGTCACTCCAGGGTCCACTGCCATTTAACAAAAGAAGTAGTAGTTGCCATGAGCCAATTACCGAAGTAGGTAATAAACACCCAAGCAACGTAGCTTATATGTAAAATCACATATTTTTATTATTCCCTTTTAGAGAAACGGTAAAATCCATGGATGGTGACACATACAATCACTGAATACACATTAAAGACAAGCAATCCAGATTGCAACATTTAGTATTTCTATCACAATCCTATGCAGGATTTATAAGTGTATAACACAAAACCTTGTGATACACGGCTGAATTTTGGCTATTTTTGCTAATATACTGCTATATATCTCAACCAGTCAAAGTGAATACCACTAGAAATACTAAATGTTGCAATCCAGATTGCTTTTCTTTCATTGTTTTTAATGTGTATTCAGTGATTGTATGTGGCACCATCCACGGATATTACCTTTTCTCCCAAAGGGAATAATAACATTATGTGATTTTACATATAAGCTACATTGCTTGAAGGTGTTTATTACCTACTTCGGTAGTTGGCTCATGGTGGCTCATGGCAGCTACTACTTCTTTTGTTACAAATTTTGCAGTTTACACCCACACCTTCAAATAGGTGCGATCTTTGAGCTTATTAACCTCCTTAGCGGTATTCCCGAGTGTAGCTCGGGGGAAAATTTCTATACCAAGAGCAGTAACCCCGATCTACACTCGGGCTTACCATGCAGCGTTGCTCAGGGGGTCCCTGCAGCACTTACCTTGTCCTTTGCTCCAGCGATGTGTCCCCTGCAGCGTCCCCGGCCATCTCCTCCGGCCGATGCTGGCATCCGGCTTCTGTGTTCCGGTCCCTGTGACGTCGGGACGTACGGGCGCCGGAACCGACGGGAAATTTGAAATTTTTAAAAAATTTCTTTTTTGATGTCATTGCTGTTTCAATGCATTTCACATATATTTTGTCCCTACTGCTTTGTCCTGTGCCCTGCCTGCATTTTGAATGTTCTTTCTGCCTGGAAACTTAGAAAAGTCCATGGCGTCCAAAAAGCGTCCCTTTACGTCAAAAGCGGTTTTAGAACAGCGATAGTAAATCAGAACCACTTGCAGAATTGAGTGATAATGATTTGTGGGGAAATTCGTCATCAGACACTGAAAACGATTTTGCGACTTTGCTCAGCGATGTGCGAATTTGCCTCTGTATTTCAAATTTCAGTGTTTTTGGTTTGATTATATTATTGAATTAAATTTATTATTATATTATTATTATTTTTTATGATTATTTATTAAATTATAATTTATGATTTCGTGTTTCAAATTTTATCCTACCCGGGATGTTTAATAGACTCTTGTTCGTACAGATTTCAGTGAGTTATTCCTAAAAATTACAGCCTACATTAAAAAACTACATATTTCGATGCAAAAAAATGGTACCGCTTTCAGCACAAAAAATCGGAAAGAATCATATCGCCAAGGAGGTTATTGGCTACCAATTTTTCCATGTACCAGCCCTGTCTGGTCAATTTGCAACTTACAGGGATACACAATACAATATAATGGTGTAGCGCTAAATGCATATAAACGCATATAAATAAAGACATGCAACACACCCCTACCCATGAAATAAAAACATAAGCCCCAAATAGGGGATCAAGTGGTAGTGACACAAGTGATTCCTCTTAGAGGAACTTATCACACGTGAAAAAAGTCCAAACGTCGTGTAAATCTTGGTAATAACCTAGTCCTTATATCTTTAATGGATGCAGAAACCCAGACTGATGGATGGATGGTGTATATTAAGTGCCACACTCTGCAAGGTGATATCCGTGAACAGCCTAAGTGCCTCCTCACCTCCTTTATGAGACCACAAGGGTCACCGCACTTTGTGGAATGTCCACATATATCCGGGATGACGTCACTACGCCTCGTCCTATCGATACATGCCGACGCGTTGCGTCACGGTAAACACGTGACTTCATCAGGGTGAGTGTGAGTGTGCATTTTTATTTCTTTAAAATAAAGCGATTAGGCAGTATTACACTATGGGAGGTCTGTTTTGTTGTCTATGACCTTCTGGTGGGATCGGTTACGGAGTGGAGCCAGGTGACAGGCGGACGTGGAGGAGTAGCAGGGATATCCAAACCACGGGAGGGGCTCATCTACTGATATAACCATCCTGGGATATATGTGGACATTCCACAAAGTGTGGTGACCCTTGTGGTCTCATAAAGGAGGTGAGGAGGCACTTTGGCTGTTCACGGATTTCACCTTGCAGAGTGTGGCACTTAATATACACCATCCATCAGTCTGGGTTTCTGCATTCATTTAAGATATAAGGACTAGGTTATTACCAAAATTTACACACCGTTTGGACTTTTTTCACGTGTGATAAGTTCCTCTAAGAGGAATCACTTGTGTCACTACCACTTGATCCCCTATTTGGGGCTTATGTTTTTATTTTGTGGGTAGGGGTGTGTTGCATGTCTTTATTTATATGCGTTTATATGCATTTAGCGCTACACCATTATATTGTATTGTGTATCTGTGACTTTATACTTTGTGGTTACGGTTGGTGTTGGCTGCTTAAAGATAGTGTATCCATTTGCAGCGCAGGAGACTTTTTTCTTTTTTAACCTACAGGGATAACCAACTTTTCTCAGGGATAGTAGGAAGAGAACAACAGGAGACCATGGAGTAGTATCACTAATTTTTTTACATATAAAATATACTCATAAGCATCACAGGGTATAGAAAAGCATAAAACACCTCATCATTGTACACCAGTGGGCATGATGACATCACAGGCCATGAGCCTCACCCAACATGTTTCGTCTGCAAATGGGATGTCTGAGCTCTGTATTACAGGCTACTGACCAATGAACTCTGTATTGCAAACTAATGACCACTTAACTACATTGCAACCTACTGACTTCTGAAATCTGCATTACAAACTACTGAGCACTGAGCTCTGTGTTGCAAACTCTGTTCTTTTATTACATTTTTGACTGGTGTATCCCAATGGTAAAGCATACAATGACTGAAAGAAGGTTGAGAAACTTTGATCCAAACCATGAAGAATGCATGAACAAAGGGATGATTAGGTAAACCTACTTAACCTTTTGACATACGCATATATGTGGCCGCTTAGCGGTTGGGCCTTAACGCTTAGCAGCCGCATATATGTGGCCCTGTTAAAACAATTTACTATGCTAGTCAGAGGGGATCGGTAATTTACAATTTTTTGGGGCCTAACCCTCAACATGGGTATTACTAAAATAAATGAATTCCGGTTGTATTGGTCCACAGACCCAATTCATCAAATGCAGTGTTCTCTGCTGCCATGGCCAGGCATAGATATGAGAGTATAATTTGTTTTATGCATTTCAACAACACACTTTGTCATCCTCGGGGTAACCCTGAATTTGACCGGCTCCACAAAATTCAGCCCCTTGCAAATCACCTTAGCCAAACATTTGCAGATGTCTATACTCCCCTGCAAAACATCTGCATTGATGAGTCCCTCATTAATTTTTCTGGCCGCCTTGCATTCAAACAATTTCTCCCCAAGTGTGCCAGATATGGGGTCAAGATGTAAAGACCTGTGAGAGGACAACAGGCTATACTTATAAGTTTCGGATTTACGAGGGAAAAGCTAGTCACGTGGAGCCCCCGGATGCCCAGACTACATGGGGAGCAGTAGCAAGATAGTTTGGGACTTGGTGTCATCCTTTTTCCATATGGGGTACCACTTATACAAGGACAATTTTTATTCAAGCGTGCCACTATTTAGACATTTGTACAATCTTGGAACTGGCGCATGTGGCAAAATGTGACCTAATGTGTGCCCACCATTAGAAGTGGGGGGATGCAGGGCAGTGTATTCTAATGGTGGGCATACCACACACTTTTTCTGGCAGACATTTCTTCTCTTTTTTTCATTCAGCCCACATGCTGCATACAAAAAAAAACATAGCATGTACACCCAACAAGGACCAGCGACGTACTGGTACATCACTGGAATTTGAATGGTTATACCAGGATGATGCCTACAGCTGCAGGCATCATCCTGGTGTCGTTTTTTTCAGCCGGCAATCGGCTTTCATGTAAAAGCAATCCTAGTGGCTAATTAGCTGCAGGATTGCTTTTACAAGCAGCGGGAGATGATGCCCCCCCTCCCCCACTGCCTTCCACGGCCTTCTCGGGCAGTCTTGTGCCATTGGGGGCACCTGACAATGCAGCCAGTGTTTCTGTCAGCTGACCATAGAGCTGATTGGAGACCAGAGTGGTGCCAATTATCTCTATAGTCTAAGAATTCGGAAGCTACAAGCATTTCATCACTTCAGTTTCGCAGGATATAAACAGCGCCATTTGTAAATTGGGAAAGCATCTGATCACACCGATTTTGGTTTGATTAGATAATGTAAGGGCAGAGGAGAGATCTAGAGTCTGATAGACCCCAGATTTCTCAAAAAAGAATATATGACAATGCCCATTGAAGTTATAGGGGATATTTGTATTTCCTGTGATAGCATTCAAAGCGATAAAAAAAAAAATGAAAGGTACAGTGTAAAAATAATGAAAAAATCAAAATTACTAAAAACAAAAAAAAAACAAAAAAAAACGTTGCCCCTCCCATGCGCGCACACCTGTGTGAACAAGCGTTGACCCTGTGGCAGTATGTAAACAGCAGATGCACCATGCATGTGAGGTATCGCCACGAACATCAGATCAAGGGCAGTAATTCTAACACTAGACCTCCTCTGTAAATCTAAAATGGTAGCTTTTAAAGGCTTTTAAAGTGTTACCTATGGATATTAAAAATGTATGCAGCTTGTCGCCATTTCACGGGGCATGCGCAGTTTTAAAGCATGTCATGTTTGGTATCTATTTACTTGGAATACCATCATCTTTTATATCTTACCAAATAATTGGCCAATATATTGTGTTTTTCTGCATTAAAATTAAAAAAGTGTATTTTTTTTTTTTAAATTGCTTTTGAAAAATCGCTGCATGAGTACTATGTGCCATAAAAAATTGTAGTACCCACCATTTTATTCACTAGGGTGCCTGCTTTAAAAAAAAATATAAAGTTTGGGGGTTCAAATTAATTTCCTAGCAAAAAATACAGATTTTTTTCATGTGAACAAAAAGTGTCAGAGAAGGCTTGATCTTCAGTTGGTTAGAAGAGTGAGTGATGTGTGGCATAAACTTCTAATGCTGGGCATAAAATGCCCCCACCCCCCAAAACGACCCCTTTTTGGAAAGGAGACACTTCAAACTATTTGCTGAGAGCCATGTTGAATCAATAGAAGAATTTATTTTTTTACCACAAGTTTTTGGAAAATGACAAAAAAATATATATTTATTTTTTTTACATAACATTGTCAATTAAATGATTTACTGCTCACACATGCCATGGGTATATGTGGAATTACTCTCCAAAATACATTCTGCTACTTCTCCCGAGTATGGGGGTACCACATGTGAGAGACGTTTTGGCAGTCTAGCCAAGTACAGGACCCCAAAATCCAATAAGCACCTTCAGGCTTTTAAAGGGCTTTATTTCCTCATTACACTTCCTGACTACCTATCACAGTTTCGGAGGCCCTGAAATGCCAGGATAGCACCAACCCCCCCCAAATGACTCCTATTTGGAAAGTAGACACCCCAAGGAATTTGATAAGAAGCATGGTGAGTATTTTGCAGATCTCATTTGTTGCCACAAGGTTCTGGAAAATGAAGAAAAAAAACAAAAACATATTTTTTTTTCTATTTCAAAACCTTGTGTGAAAAGATGAGATCTGCAAAATACTCAGCATGCCTCTTTTTAAATTCCTTGGGGTGTCTACTTTCCAGAAAGGGGACATTTGGGGGGGTTGGTGCTATCCTGGCATGTCAGGGCCTTCTAAACTGTGATAGGTAGTGAGGAAGTGAAGTGAGGAAGTTACTCACCTTCAGACTTTCAAAGTGGTCATTGGATTTCAGGCTCCTGTATGTGGCTAGGCTCCCAAAAAGTCCCACACATGTGGTATCCCCATACTCAGTAGAAGTAGCAGAATGTATTTTGGGGTGTAATTCCACATATACCCATGGCTTGTGCGAGAAATAAATCATTTTAATGACAACTTTGTGTAAAAAAAAAAGAAAAATTTTTGTCATTTTCCAGAAACTTTTACATGGACTCAATATGCCTCTCAGCAGATAGCTTAGGGTGTCTACTTTCCGAAAAGGGGTCATTTGGGGGTGTTTGTACTATCCTGGTATTTTAACACCTCAAGAAATGTGATGAGCAGTCAGAAAGTAAATGCTGTGTAAATTCCATTATCTATACCATAGTTTGTAGACGCTATAATTTTCACACAAAGCAATCAATATACACTTAAGCAGGCCATAGATGTGGGGACAATCGGCTGTTTTGTTTTTTTTTAAAAGTCATAAATCGGTCGTTCAAACGGCCGACGTTGCCGCTAATAAAAAAAAAGTCAGCGGGTTTTAGTCCCATCTATGGCCGTCAATTAATATAATAGCGGTGTCCCTGCATAGAGATATTATATTTGACAGAAGAAATAGATTATGCAGAAGAAGAAGAAGAGAAACAACATTGTATCTATTTGTACTTGAATAGAAACATCTGTATACGAAATGCATACAAATAGATACAATGTTGCAACTTTTTCTCTGTCTTCTTCTGCAAAATCTATTTCATCTTCTCCTCTTTTCTTCTATTCTTCTTCTTGATATTCTATTTCTACTTCTCCTGCAAAATCTATTTCTTCTATTTCTTCTTTTTCTTCACAGTCAATTTATTGTCAAATCAGCCAGAAGAACGGCCGATTTGACCATAAATTACCTCGAAAATCGGCCAATCTAACAAATCGTCCCAGGATTTTCCAGCTTGGATGATTTTAAAAATCTCTTAAAATTAAGAAAAACGGCCAACATTTTTCCCCACTAACGGTACGAATATCGGCTGATTTTTTTATCGGCCGATAATTCAGCAAGAAAATTGGAAATCTATGGCCGCCTTTACTGGGATTTTGTTAACCAAAAACATGTAGCAGAATACATTATGGCCTAAATTTATGACAAAATTTTAGTTTTTTTGGATATTTGTTATGACCGAAATGAGAAAATATTGTTATTTTTAAAAAAAACATTTTTCTTCAAAAATAGTTTTGTTTATAGCGCCAAAAATAAAAAGTGCACAGGTGATCAAATACCACCAAAAGAAAGCTCTATTTGTGTGAAAAAAGGACATAAATTTAATTTATGTACCGTATTGCATGACCGCGCAATTATCCGTTAAACTAGCACAGTGCTGTATAGCAAAAAAATGGTGTAAATTGCAGTATCTATACCAGCAATGGGCAAACTACGGCCCGGCGGACCTTTTAATCCGGCCCGCAGAGCGTGATACTGTCAGGATGGCTGTCAGGATGTGTGTAGGCGGGGCAGCGTGACGAACGTGAGGGGAGCTAGGCTCCTCTCACAGTCCGCCCTGAAGACCGGTGTAGCATGAAAATCTGTCTCCTATGAGGATCTGTCCCCCTCAACGTATCTGCGCATGTGCCGGAGATCGCCGATCGGCTGCTAATGCCTGAAACTGGCACATGCGCAGATACGTCGAGGGGGACAGATCCTCATAGGAGACAGATTTTCATGCTACACCGGAATGGCGCGAGAACATGGCGAGAGGAACGCGCGGAGCAAAGGTAAGTGAATTGACACAGGGGGGACTTAGTATGGGGGATGAATTAATATGGGGAATTAATTACTATAGGGGGGATGAATTACTGTAGGGGGGATGAGTTACTATATGGGGGATGAATTACTTTATGGGGGATGAATTACTATGGGGGATGAATTACTATATGGGGGATTAATTACTATAGGGGGGATGAATTACTATGGGGGATGAATTACTATATGGGGGATGAATTACTATAGGGGGGATGAATTACTATATGGGGGATGAATTACTATATGGGGGATGAATTACTATAGGGGGGATGAATTACTATGGGGGATGAATTACAATATGGGGGATGAATTACTATAGGGGATGAATTACTATATGGGGATTAATTACTATGCTTACTATGGGGGAATATTACTATACTTACTATGGATGACACATACACATCATTCATCTACTCTTGGTCCGGCCCCCGGGTCCAATATATGAACCCATTGCGGCCCTCAAGACAAAAAGTTTGCCCACCCCTGATCTATACCATAGTTTGTAGACGCTATAACGTTCACACAAAGCAATCAATATACACTTATTGGGATTTTTTTTACCAAAAACATGGAGCAGAATACATTTTGGCCTAAATTTATAACTAACTTTGAGTTTACTATATATTTTTTATAGCTGAAAGTAAAAAATATTGTTTTCCTTCAAAATTTTCAGTCATTTTTTGTTTATAGAGTGAAAAATAAAAAGCGCACAGGTGATCAAATACCACTGAAAGAAAGCTCTATTTGTGTGAAAAAAAAGACGTAAATTTCGTTTGGGTGCAGCATTGCATGACCGCGCAATTATCAGTTGAATTAGTGCAGTGCCGAGTAGCAAAAAGAGGCCTGGTCATTAAGGGGGGTAAATCCTCAGGAGTGC
The DNA here is from genome assembly GCF_062004578.1 of Staurois parvus. Lineage (NCBI taxonomy): Eukaryota > Metazoa > Chordata > Amphibia > Anura > Ranidae > Staurois > Staurois parvus. The sequence goes on from NW_028318368.1 coordinate 4,835,448, forward strand.
AAGTGGTTAATTATGAATTACACTTTAACCTTTATTACCAAACAAAACCGCCGTTACCCATTAACAGACCTGAATGCTTAGTCGCCAACCAAATAACAGTATACCAACAACTGTCCAACAAAGTGGGTGAAATTACCCCATAAAGATTGACTGCGACAAGGGAACAACAGAGCAAAGTGGAGGGTGGAGCAGAGGAACATGTCAATCCATCGGGGGGGGGGAGGGGGGGAATCTAAAGATAATCCAGAGGTGAGTCCAGATGACAGACCTGAGATAACTGCTGACACTGCCCAGTGAAAAGAGAGATATACCAGTGAAAGGTTACAATCACTGGCCAGCTGTTTTCCTGCCAAAAGTTTTGTCACCAATCCACTACTACGTTGACTGGATATCTGTCAAACAAATGAGGTAAATCTTCCTAGCAACAGTAGATAGCATGTAGCCTGAATCACAAAAAGCAAAGCAGCCCCAGAGAGACATATATTTAATCTCTTCATGATGAAGGTAATACAAATCTCACAGTGTAAATTACCCCTGACATTTCATATTCCTTATATGTATTCTGTTATTTTTGTATTTCTTTTTTTTCTGTGAAATCCTTGGTGATCCTGCCAGTCCCTCTGCTTTCCTATTAAAAACAGACCACGCTAAATATAGCAGCTCATCCTTCCCAGCGTGGTCAGTTTTCTAGTTGTGCTGGGTGCACAGCCTGACTGTCCTCCAAAGGCCGAGACTTGTGTAACCTCCTACCCCTTCAAAGCTATTCGCAGGGAAGATCAGCGTCTTGCTGTTTCTCTGCTTTCTGCCGACACATCCCCCGCAGTGTGATAATTGTAGTCAGTTTTGCTCAAGCAATCTCTTGTGTGTTCAAAAGTAACTTTTGGGTCATATAGCAGATCTCCAGCCAAAAATAACATAATAAAATTGAACAGCTCACTTGAAATGAAAATAATTTGCTTTGGCTTCAATGTTTAGCTACAATCCAGAGATCTCTCTAGCAGTACTTCTTTCTGTCACTAGATGTCCTTAGTTTGGTTGCCAGCATTTCAACCACTTTCTCCACCCACCCTAGTCTATGACTGGACAGTGAAAGGAGGGGCAGCACAGTGATTAATTCATATATTGGTCGCTCTGCTCTCTCCTCCTATCAACATGCTTCTTGTCAGCACATGAACTGATTGGCAACTTATACTGCTTCTTTCAACTCATTTTACCAGAATTTTGGGATGCATACCTGGGGAAGGGTGACATTACTGGACCTTCTCCTGGGATTCAGTATACGTTGAGGGTCCCAATATCCACCAGAATGTTCCTTTTCACAATGATGAGCATGGGCATATGAGATTTGAGTTCCTCAGTCTTCCTTAGACCCTGGGAGACTCTGGCTCAGTGACAACACCAGCACCTACAGGAATCTTGTGAAAAGCAGGGGTGTAAAATAGTTTTTTTTAACATTTGTTCTGTTTTATCTTTTTGTTGCTGTCACTTGCTTACTTTTGTGGTGGTGGTGGTGGTGTGGGGGGGGGGGGTTGGGGGGGGTCTTTTTCTGCACCACATACTCTTTAGCTATCCACATAATGGGCAGGATTTACTAAAACTGGTGCACTCAGAATCTGGTGCAGCTGTGCATGGTAGCCAATCAGCTTCTAACTTCAGCTTGTGCAATTAAGCTTTGGCAATAAAACCTGGAAGCTGATTGGTTACTATGCAGAGTGGCATCAGATTTTGCATTCTCTAGTTTTAGTAAATCAAAACCACTAAAAATAAATGTAGAAAGCAATTAAAACAATTGGGGAATGGAAACAAGGATTGTATCACTTTAGAAATGCCTTCTCTCCTACCTGGTCAGTTCAAACTATTGCTTTTTGGGGGTGTGCACTGAAAAAAAGTTTGGCATGCACTTCTTTTTTTTTAACACAGCTGCTGGTATGAAAAAAGCCTGGGAACATGAATATTTTCTGTTTACTTATGGGCAGATATGAATTATAAAATATTTTGATTATATATGTTGTAGATTTTAACAGTTATAACAGTTGCTATTGTATCTATTTTTTTTTATTTCTGGTAATTACAAGACACCATAATGTTGTTCACAAATTTGCATAGTACAGTGCAAAATCTCATATACAGTATAAAATAAAGATATTTTGGTGCTATGGTTAGTCACATGCCTCATTTTTTGTAGGGTGTCTCCCTCTAGTGGTTAATAAGCATACATTTTATTTCCCACTTTTGACAGTTACTTGCAAAAAAAAGATCAATGTAATCCATGTAATTATTGATATTTCTATGCTGTTTCATGTTTCGTGTTTAATTACATTTAATTGGAGATTTTCCCGTGTTTAATAAATGCCAGAACTATTACGATGGAATTCAGTTATTATTCTAGGTATTCTAGGTTAGGTGAGTGTGAAGATGCACATTACTTTATTATTATTATTATTATTATACAGGATTTATATAGTGCCAACAGTTTGCTCAGCACTTTACAGTATAACAGGAGACAATAGAGCAACAATACAGTTCAATACAAGAGGGACAGGAGGGCCCTGCTCCTTGGAGCTTACAATCTAGGAGACTGATCTCTTTTTAAATCTTCATTTTCATTAAGAGAATACCTATGTAGGTATTTTATTCAGTCACTTCCTTTTATGGGGGGGGGGGCAACTTTACCCAATTTTGCTCCTATAGTGTCACCCTGTCACATAATGGAAATCCCAAGCAGGTGTGCCAGCTCTTGTTGCACAGACATGGCCCACTGTTGTCACTATCAGGAGGCTGGTCCAGTGTAATGATGTTTAAATTATTCTGTAGTGAGGGCATGTAGAGAGGACATGGCTGCAAAAGGCTAGAGGAGATAAGTGGGTCTGAGCTGCAAAACACTATGGGCTCCATTCACAAAGCTGTATTTTCTTCTTTAAAATTTGCAGTGAAATACCTCATAGCATTTTTCAAAAGTTTTTTGGCATGTACAAAAAACTCTAGTAAAATACTACATGCCATATTTTGTGCTAATTATTACATTAAACAGTGAGCTAATTCACCACGGGAGTGCAGTGATCTACCGCAGGTGTTGTCATATCCAGCGGGTGAGACTTCCAGTGGACAAAAAGTGAGGGATGGCAGAGGAAAGCTCATAAGAAGAGAGTCCAAACATTTTGGATCTGGCGGAGCACATGGTAAGCCTTTTAACAGCCTCATTTGCTTTAGCAGTTACTGCACTCTCATTTATTTTTATTACAGCCCACTACGGAAGAAAAATATATTTGAAATATATTTTAAAAATATTCTTCCAAAATATATTGACATATATTTGAAATGCTACAATATTGGCCATATTCAATATGTTTCAATAAATATATATATATATATATACTGCATGTTGAAATTCATTTTTATTACAAGATATATGAAAAATTGTTTTTAAAATACATTTCAAATATACTGTATGTCTTTAACCACCTCCCGCCGGCATATAGTAATATGACGGACGCAAGGTGGTTCTCTCGTTCTGGGAGAACATCATATGACGTCCTCCCATTCTCACTGCGCATGCGTGGCTCAGGGAGCGGACAGCGCGGCGATCAGCGGTGCGCTGTGTCCCTCGGACACAGCGGATCACCGATCACGAAAAGAGCCGAAGATGTCGGCTCGGTCATGTGATCAGCTGTGTCCAATCACAGCTGATCACATGTAAACAGGGTTTTTGCTCGTTATCAGCATTTCTCTCCTCTCGAGCTGTCACGCTGACAGCTCGAGAGGAGAGGAGAGCCAGTAATCAGCTTTCCGCGGAGGGGACATGTACACTGATCATCAGGGCACTGATGATCAGTGTGCCCTGATGATCAGTGTAGCCCGAGCAGTGCCACATGTCAGGGTCCATCAATGCCTTGTGTCAGTGCTCGTCAGTGCCTCGTGCCAGTGCCCATCAGTGCAACATCAATGCCACATATCAGTGCCTACCAGTGCACATCAATGCCACATATCAGTGCCCATCTGAGCTGCCTTTCAGTGTCACACATCAGTGCCAGTCAATGCCATCTATCAATGCTAATCAGTGCCACCTATCAGTGCCAGTCAGTGCCACCTATCAGTGCGCATCAGTGCCACCTATCAGTGCCAGTCAGTGCCACCTATCAGTGCCTGTCAGTACCACATATCAGTGCCAGTCAGTGCCGCCTAACAATGCCAGTCAGTGCCACATATCAGTGCCATATATCAGTGCCATGTATCAGTGCTGCCTTTCAGTGCCCATCAGTGCCACCTACCAGTGCCTCCTCATCAGTGCCCATCAGTGCCACCTATCAGTGTCCATCAGTGCAGCCTATTAGTGCCCATCACTGCAGCCTCATTAGCGCACATCAGTGAAGGAGAAAAATCACTTATTTACAAAATTTTATAATAAAAACTAAGAAAAAACTTTCAGTGGTTTTTGGTTTGTTTAAGAAAAAATAAAAAACCCAGAGTTGAGTAAATACCATCAAAATAAAGCTTTATCTGTCACAAAATAATTATAAAAATTTCATATGGATACAGTGTTGCATGACCGTGCAATTGTCATTCAAAGTGCGACAGCGCTGAAAGCTGGAAATTGGCCTGGGCAGGAAGGGGGTATAAGTGCCCGGTAGGCTTGTGGTTAAAAATACAAATCTATATTTTTGGAATGCATTTACAAATATATGTAAAAATATATGTTAAAATGACTTTTTTATATGTTAAAAAAAAACCTGAAGAATATATTTTAAAAATTATATACAAAAAATCACTAGCGCCAAGACCGTGAGTTAATTGTTAAATAAATGCTGCTGCTAATTTTCTGTAAACACCAAAAAAATATATAGAACACCAAAACAACGCAAATATATAATACAAATTAATAAATAAAAAATATATGATGAATATACACTCCAGTGAAAAATTAAAAATAATATATATATATATATATATATACACAAAATAATATAAAAAAAATAAGTCCCACTCCAATTCAATAAAGTGAAAAATAAAAATAAATTAATAAAAGTCCTTTTCCAAACAGCCTTTGACCAATGCTGACACCATAATAGTGCTCAAATAACACACTACACTCACCAGATATTGGTGAAAAAAACACCTTTTTAGGTTTTTTTTGAGATCTAGACCCAGTCAATAAGCCTCCAATCACCTGATATTTTGGATTTCCCCTACTCCAGACAGGAATATAACCAGCCTCCAACCTCCAGGATCAGCAGACACCATTCACCAAGAAAAGTTATGAATGATGCAGAGAAAAAACAAATATATAGTGTAATGCTGCAATACTCGGGCAGAATCAATTTCCAAGTACCAAACCACTCACATTCTTAAAAAGTGTAATCAGCATTTATTGTATTTCAAATGGAGCCAAAACGCCACATCACCAGGCTATTTCTGAGATCTCACAGTCAGCAACAGATGATAGCACAAGAATCACCCACAAGCAAGATGGCCCCCGGGAACGCCGCACGCTGGCGTGCATTCTACTCACCGGAAGTGACGTGGTACGTTGAAAGGCGAAGCCGGAAATGCCCCTCCTCCAGGGCGTTTTCACTTCCGGTGATTGGAAACACTGAAATTTGAAATAGAGCGCCAAGTTCGCACATCACTGAGCAAAGTCACAAAATCGTTTTTAGTGTCTGATGACGAATTTCCCCACGAATCATTATCACTCAATTCTGCAAGTAGTTCTAATTTACTATCGCTGTTCTCTAGCTGGTCTAAAACCGCTTTTGAAATAAAGGAATGCTTTTTGGACGCCATGGACTTTTCTAAGTTTCCAGGAAGAAAGAACAGTAAAAATGCAGGCAGGGCACAGGACAAAGCAGTAGGAACAAAATGTATGTGAAATGGGTTGAAACAGTAATGTTTTACAATGTTATTTTAGTTTATTAAAAAATGAAATTTTTTTAAATTTTTTAATTTGCTGCCAGTTCCGGCCCCCGTACGTCCCGATGCTCACAGGGACTGGAACGTGGAAGCCGGATTCTGGCATCGGCTGGAGGAGATGGCCAGGGATGCTGCAGGGGATACATTGCATGAGCGAAGGACAAGGTAAGTGTAGCTGGCCAGCTAAGACCAGTCCTAGGTTGTTAATATGGTTCACATATATGTGTATACCAAACCTGCCAATAACCTCAGTACAGTATAAATGTGCATATGTTAAAGCCAAAAGCAGAATCATTGCTGTAATTTATGTCTTTGATTGTTATATGACATTTATATATTCATTGTGTTAGCAGAAGCAGAAAAGGAAAATATGCCTTTAAGAGTTAGTATAGAGTTGAGCCAATCACAGACAGCCTCACACTGCACAGAGCCTTAACCAATCCCAGCCAGTTTCACATTTGTGCTTGTGTAAAACTCCCTGCTAGGATTTTCTAGAGACACATGCTCACCAGACAGAAGAGGAAACAGACAAGTTGCAGTCAGAGAAGCTTTATGGAAACAGAGAAGGCCAAATAGGTATTTAATGCACTTGTGTGTTCCTCTATTGTTTAACAGTGCAGGTAGATCTGTATGTAAAAACTGTTGTATGTGTTTACTTGTAGTTCCACCGAATTTATCGAATCTATCGAATTTATCTAACAACATAAGCTAACGAATCTATCGAGATAAACTATCGAATCAACCCTATGTAATACGAATGAAACCATTGTAATATGAAAGAAATAAGCCATTGTAAGCAGTGTTATATGAAGAAGATTAAAGTTATTAAAGAAGTTAACTAAAGTATTCGGTGTGCTCTTTAAACCTACTGCATCCATAGAGCGGCATTGGAGGAATTACAGAGCAAAGTCAGTCTAATCCAGTGTTTCTCAACTCCAGTCCTCATGGACCCCCAACAGGTCATGTTTTCAGGATTTCCCTCAGATGAAACAGCTGTGGTAATTACTAAGGCAGTGAAACTGATCAAATCACCTGTGCAAAATAATGGAAATCCTGAAAACATGACCTGTTGGGGGTCCATGAGGACTGGAGTTGAGAAACACTGGTCTAATCAAACAAAGAAACAGCAATTGCATAATTTTTCTAATGCCACAGCGCACAAGGCACCAAAGGGTGCTGAGCCTGCCACAGTAAGCGCTGCAATCCCTGAGCAATGCTGCAGAGTATTCCTGAGTGTAGCTCGGGGTTACCGCTCTTGGTACTGAAACTTTACCCAGAGCTACACTCGGGAATACCTCCAGGAAGGTTAAGAATGTGGTACTAGCGTGTTTTTATTGGGTCCAATAGATGCTACATCCCAAACTGAGCCAGAAACAAGAAAACATGGTATGTAGCAGGGGCGGAGTGACAACTCATGGGGCCCCCGGGCAATAGGGGATTATGGGGCCCCTGTGTCCTTGCCCAAACTCAAAAAAGCCTATAAAAAAGGTACCAGGGGCATCTCATGGGGCCCCCTACTGACCCCGGGCCCTCGGGCAGTGCCTGAGTTTCCAAATGGTCAGTCCGCCTCTGGTATGAAGGTAAGTCATGATAGTTTCCTTACAATCCAAAAACACATCTTGAAATGCTCTCACGTGTACTATGTGACAAGTTTGCTGTAAATACGCACTTAGTGTTGTTTGAAGGAATGTCAAATAGAGAGTCTTTTTTTTTTTCTTTGTGTTCGCCCAAAACATTTGCACAGAAAAGTGCAAGGGGAAAAACACCTCGGAATGGATAATTCCCAAAATAAGTGCCATGCTGCATTCTCATGAAAGTATTTACTCATGTTCCCTCCAACATACTTCATGTTTCTCCATCTGTGCATAACTTTGTGAATCTATTGTAGTTGAAGGATGCATTCACTAAAAAAATTGCAGGAAGGATGGGATTGTGAAAACCAGCAAAGTTTATGATAAACAATAGGTGTTAGTTTTACATGGTAAATGTAAAGTGATTTTTTTCTGCAACTTAAAAGTATCTTTGTGTTTTTCTCAGTGACCCAAAGACAACGTTGTCCCAGAAGGAAGCAAGCCTTGAATCCGCAGGTCACCCAGCATGTCTCACTCATCTGGAAGAAACAAAACTAAGGTTAGTCTAAAACAAGTAATCCACGTTCTTAATGTCCTGTAACTCTCTCAGCAGATCTGTCATTTGCAAGTTTCCACCATCTTGGCAAACGACAAAGAAGATTAGTCCCAAAGGCTCACTATTTAAGAGAGAAGAAACTGCCATTTAACTCTGAATCAAGTCATCTACATAGATAGCAGCACAGAAGTGGATGATGATGGTGCAGACCAACTGGTCATGCCCTGTTTGGAGGAACCCTCAACTGACAGCAGTGATGCTTGCCCGAATACTGCTTTATTTATTTATTTCAGGTACTTACTGTATATAGCGGCGTTAATTTACACAGCACTTTTACATATGTATTGTGCATTCACATCAGTCCCTAACCCTCAAGGGGCGTGCAATCTAAGGTCCCTAACTTACATAAACATACTAGGGCAATTTAGACACGATCCAATTAACCTACCAGCATGTCTTTGGAGCGTGGGATAAAACCGGAGTACCCAGAGGAAACCCACGCAGGCACAGGGAGAACATGCAAACTCAAGGCAGGTGGTGCCATGGTCAGGATTTGAACCAATGACCCTAGTACTGCCAGGTGGAAAAGCTAACCATTTAGCCACTGTGCTGCCCAACCGCTTTCTTAAGATCCTATAAAAGCAGACATTGTGAAAGTTCCAGTGACAGCAGTGTCAAGCAAATAGCCAGTACCCCAAACAAGAGGGAATGTTCAGATGGTCGACAACAAAATCTCAAGTTCACGTATGCAGAGAATGTGGCATTGGTTGAGAATCTGGTTAGTGTGTATGATAAGTTGCTGGGTCCCCACATGCTTAAGAGTGACCAAATAAAAAAATTAAAAAATAAATAACAACAATGGAAACTGATAACAAGAGCTGTAAATACAGTGAGAGTGGCACCCTGTAGTCAGAATACACTACTCTTTTGGCAAACTCTCCCTAGAGGTGACCACAGAGCATCTTTGCCCAGTGCTGGATTTATTCTGGACCTGGGTGAGTTTGCAAGAAGAGGAGGACATGGGCCAACTTTGACTTAATCAGTATCTGTTCTCTTGCAGAGGACCAAACAGAGGAAGGAAACATCCTACTCTTTTCTAAGACAGCAGATGTTCAAGATCTAGGCTTCTCTGCATCTGACAAGAATGATGACATCAGCCAGTCTCAACAACAGCAGCCTAATGTCAGTGTCAAAGTAGTCAACCTTCGCCCACCATCTTCAAGTTCACAAAACAAAGAAAACAATTTCAGCCAAAGTTCCAAACATGTTAAAGCCAATTTGGGTTCGCTCACTCCACCAATCGACATATGATATGGACAAACTATATGTTGCACACATAATTTTGACCAAGAACAACTTGTTTTTGAGCAACAGCAGCGTGAGAGGTTCCACCAGGCATTGCTAGAATATCAAGACATCTTAAAGCATTGTTTAAAGGCCCCTGAAGTAGAAATTAAGGCCATGTAAGCATGTTTGGAAGAATTCTTTAAGACAGAGTATTGCCAAAAGAATTTTGACTTGCTCAGACGGTGGGTAACAAGTCTTCTGGCGTTAATCCATTGCCTGATTTGCCACTCCCTCTGCTGTTGCCTTTTCAGAAAGTTAATCCCTCACCACCAGTTTTTTGCCTAATGTGTGTATTTTATATGTGACTTTTTTATTGCACTGCAAGAAAGTGTAACTGAAGGTGAAGTTGTTTTTTTCTGTTTGATACAGCAAAGAGGGATTAGAACATCTGTCATTTATTTCTTGCTGTCTGTGCCCTGTTAGGGAGATTCACTCTCTCAGTTTGTACTGTTTGTCCTCATCAGTGAAAGAGAAAGGACTAGAATACACTACATTTTGTCTTGTTATCTAAACCATAGAGGATGAATCTCACCAATGGAACACAGATGGTGAAAACAGACTGACAGGGGTTCTAACACTCCATTGCGGTATCCAAAATGAAAAAAAAAAAACAATTTTGCCCTTAGTTACACTATCAAGTCCTTTGAGAAGTTCTGTTTGGCAAAGTAATTTGCTATATCTTGACACATGTGTGTTTTTTGAATATGGAGAATAGCCATTGGGTGCTATTTACTAAAACTGGAGCACAGAGAATCAGGTGCAGCTGGTTATATTAACCAATCAGCTTCTACTTTCAGCTTGGACAATAACACCTAGAAGCTGATTGGTTACTAGGCCCAGCTGTGCCAGATTGAATTTGCTGCAGTTTTAGTACATCTTCACCATTGTCATTCTAGATAATGTTGAGCCTAGTTCTTGGAGTCTAAACATCTCATAATTATGATGATGAGATGTTTAGTGGTGTGTGTCAAAGTGGGATGGTTCACCTAAGTTCATTTGGCATATACCTCCAGATTTATAAATACAGAGGATTGCTTGGCAACATATCGCTTTTATGTTTTTATTTCTTTGTTTTAATTAAGGTAAGCAAACATACAGGAATTATTTTGTGTGGTGAACATTTTCGCTTAAGATATGTCCAAAGATCTTTGTGTAAAATGGATGTATTGACAGTACATGTGACGTGTTCAAGCAAGGCCTCAGGGCTTCAAATGAAGCTGCTGAAATGACCAGCGTGCGTTGAAGTGAGAGCTTTACAGACATTTAAGACATTTACGCTTACACAGTTTCCAGTGTTCCTTTGTCACAACCTCAGCCTTTTCACCAAAAACAGAATAAACTACATGGTAAGATTTACGAAACAGTTTATGCATACCTTGAAAAATAGTTTTGTATGAATCAAAGAAAGGTCTACTCAATGATATGTTGTCAGAACCTGTGTCATTACTTGGGTCAGCTGCTGGTGGCACTGTTGTTCCCAGAGTCAAAGGACACAGTTCTGGAGGTCACCAGCGGGTGTCTCCCAACAGCAGGGCTGTGCAAATAATTAGGCTGCACCTGATGTGGGCTGCTGGGAGCTATATAAGCCTGCCCATAACTGAGGTTTAGGGCTTCAGCATTTTTCCTGCAAGCCACATCCCTGCCTGAGCCTTGTTCCTGATCCTTGTAACTGACCCTGAGATCTGCTCCTGTTACCTGCTCCCTGTATCCAGCTCCCTTCTCCCAGTACCTGGCTCCCTGCTTCCATTTTCTCCTATCCCCGTCCTGACCTTATCCTTTGTTCCTTCCATATAGTTAGTTAGGTTGTTACTTTGGGGTTGCAGGATCACGTTTATTTTGTCACTTGCATTACTTATGGTTTACTGGTGTGGTGTTGGAAGCAGGGGCGGACTGACAACTCATGGGGCCCCTGGGCAATAGGGGATCATGGGGCCCCTGTGTCCTCAAAATAGCCTATGAAAAAGGTACCAGGGGCATCTCATGGGGCCCCCTACTGAACCCGAGCCCTCGGGCAGTGCCCGAGTTTCCAAATGGTCAGTCAGCCCCTGGTTGGAAGTGTTTATTTTTCTTAATAAACTTATTTTAACTTTATCTCAGTCTGATTCCTCATTCATTTAGGTACAGCCAACTGATCTATTTATCCTTGTCTTAGTACTTACTGCATTGTAGCAAGATTCTGCAGATGTTGAGCACCTCAAGAGTAGTGTTAGCAACCAATTTGAAAATGCCATTTTTGGATCAACAATAGTTCATCACGATGAGTGGGTCATATATTTGCTCCCTACATTTTGAACATGATTGTAATGTGAAGGCCTTAGGCCTTATGAAAAGTGGCTTAGATGGAAATGGTTACATCAGGATGAGGATCTAGTTTAGCCATTTCTTTAACAGGCAAGGCTAACAATCTGGTGTGTATATTTTGTGTTAAAGGTGGGAGGAGTGTAACAGATTAACTTATACTTCCATGTAAGATGTATGTGGTGTGCATTGAGACATACAGTATTTCATAGTAAAAAGTGTCTTACCAAGAAGCCAGCCTCCGGTTATTCTGTTAGTGTGAAAATGGTGGAGAGCTGTGATTGCTTTAAGATGTGGGCATCATGGAGAGATCCTGTGAAGCCGGTGACCACATCTCTGATGAACATATTGGAATCACAGACAATCTGTATGTTTAGTGAGTGGAAGCCCTTCCTATTACTGTAGATGTGTTCCTTAACAGAGGGAGCAAAAAAAGGCACATGGTTATAGATTAACATGACACTGGGAATCCCAGCTACTGCATAGAAATCATTTTTAATCTGATCCCACTCCTGACATGTAAGGAAGATAGGGCTTTAGCAAGCAAGCGTGAGAAAGATGGCTGGGATACTCAGCACCACCTCTCCTGCTATGATCTGATAGGAGGCCTTGCCCAGAAAGTGCAGGTCAGCCAGCAACTTGGTCATGGGTGGTATGGCATGACTAAGTAGTGTGGTGGACTGCATAAAAGGGAACAATTTTAGAGAGAAGCCTAATCAGGTCCTTAGATAGACAAAGTTTATATAGCACTTCTGCTTCAGGGAAATCATCCAGCAAGGTGCGCCGCTGAAAGTAACATAGGCCCATGACAATCTCCCTTCTTCTTCTCATGGCCATCCTTAGAATGGCCTGAAACTCCCACAAATTTTTCTCAAAAAGCTCCATTAGGGATGTAGGGGAGAGCAATGCAATGTACAGCTGGCAAATGAGGTTAGACCAGCCAAATGCTCGTTAGATTGTGATTTGGCACCATTTTTTAAACATTTCCATGCCCTTCCCATTCAGGTGTGATAACCAAAGTCATCACTTCCATCAATAACGCATGTCTGGACCATTACTTAATTACTGCATGAATGTATTTAATTACTTCTATCTGTTGAGTGTAATACCTTTTCATGTGGTATTTACCGAGCGTTTTGAGTGTTCTTGTGGTAAATACCACAGATCGCATGTGATAATTTGGGAAAATGTGTCTAGACCAGGGGTGGGCAAACTTTTTGACTTGAGGGCCGCAATGGGTTCATATATTGGACCCGGGGCCGGACCAAGAGTAGATGAATGATGTGTATGTGTCATCCATAGTAAGTATAGTATTATTCCCCCATAGTAAGCATAGTAATTAATCCCCCATATAGTAATTCATCCCCCATAGTAATTCATCCCCCATATAGTAATTCATCCCTCATATAGTAATTCATCCCCCATAGTAATTCATCCCCCATAGTAATTAATCCCCCATATAGTAATTCATCCCCCATAGTAATTCATCCCCCATAGTAATTAATCCCCCATATAGTAATTCATCTCCCATAGTAATTCATCCCCCATAGTAATTCATCCCCCATATAGTAATTCATCCCCCCTATAGTAATTCATTCCCCATATTAATTCATCCCCCATATTAATTCATCCCTCATATAGTATTTCATCCCCCACAGTACTATTCCCCCCCAAGTAGTAAGCCAAGTCCCCCCTGTGTCAATTCACTTACCTTTGCTCCGCGCGTTCCTCTCGCCGTGTTCCCGCGCCGTTCCGGTCTTCAGGGCGGACTGTGAGAGGAGCCTAGCTCCCCTCACGTTCATCACGCTGCCCCGCCTACACACATCCTGACAGCCAATGTATCACGCTCCGCGGGCCGGATTAAAAGGTACGCCGGGCCGTAGTTTGCCCATTGCTGGTCTAGACATCTAAATACTGCATGCAAGTTCCTTTTGTGAATGGAGCCCAGTATAGGACCTTGGGAAGATACATGTCAGCTGTTAGATACTCATTGGGGTTGATTTACTAAAACTGGAGAATCTAGTGCAGCTGTGCATTGTAGCCAATCAGCTTCTAACTTCAGCTTATTCAATTAAGCTTTGATAATAAAACCTGGAAGCTGACTTTTTTCTGTGCAGAGCTGCACCAGATTTTGAACTCTCCAGTTTTAGTAAATCAACCCCAATTCTTTGCAAACTAAAAGGCATCCATTTAGGGTTTAGATTGATCTTAAAGTATACCTGAAGACTAATTTTGTTTTAACTTTGGATAGAGTGGAGAGGGATAAGTACACCTGTAAGGTCATGAGCACCACCTGTGCCCCCGTTAGGGAGATTCATCCTCTTTATTCATTCTGTTTATCAGTATTGCCAAGTGTGAAAGTGAAAGAAAATCCAAAACTTGGCTTGTTGTCAGAACTAGAATACAGGGGAAACTTTTGAATAGGGAAAATGTAACACATTTATTGCTCTTGGCAATATTACTAGTTTTAATAAATTAATCATTGGTGTATTGAAGTGTATTACAGTTTTATGCTATGCTTCTTTTGCAGTTGAAATGTATCTGAGATATGCTGAAAGGCTGGTGTCACATGGGCGCCCCCCATTCCAATCAGCAAGAATGCTTGGACAGATCATCTACTGAATCAGAGCAGAAGAGGACAGATGTCACTTTTGTGACATCCTTGCACATTCAGTTTTTTTTTTACTTTTCAAAGCTTTCCAGGCCCATGTTGGATCTGTAGGTGTTCAAAAGAAAATTAACTTGTGTCCATTTACATAGGATGACCTCTGTTCCTTCAAAAAGGCAAAAAGTAGCGCTAGGTCACTTGCCCATAGACTTGCATGGAACTTCCAATCAGATCCATCTGAAAAAACGTAAAAGGTCCAGCATGTTTATAAACACAAACACACATCCTTGGCACATCATGTATCATTTTTTTCCTCTGGTTATCTGACAGGGAATGTGACAAAGGCTGTCAAAGTATGGTGTCAGGTATACAGTACATTTTTATACACTGCAGTTTCTTTAACTGAAAATTTCAGCATGTACCATATTTCTTCCAAGCGGATGAATAAAAAAATATGCTCTGTGTGTATATAAATATAGGGAAATGTTTCTCTTGTCACCAAACCATCAAGGACAGTGATCCTCTTTGGAAAATACTACATTCCACTCATGATTATGAGGACAGTGATTTTCATTAAAATCTGGGTTTTTCTTTGATCCACTTCATTTCTGTTCTTAAGTTCTTATTCAAACAGGAAGTTATTTTGCAATGAAGACTTTCATTTTATACCTACTGTACTCTGCAATTAAAATTTATGCATGGTATGAATCATATTTTAATCTTTACCCAGAAGAATGTCATCTTAATTTGTCAGTGTAAGAATGTTATCTTAATTTGTCAGTGTGAAGCTCCAATGAAGCCAAAAATCTAAAATACCAAACTAGAACCTAACACAGTCTTAACCACTTGAATACCAGCTTGTAATACCCTTTAATTACCAGGACATTTTTTAGTTTTAACCACTTGCTCTATAGAAGATTTACCCCCCTTGCTGACTAGGCAATTTTTTGCAGCGCTGCGTTACTTTAACTGACAATTGTGAAGTCATGCAATGCTGCACCCAAATTAAATTTATGTCCTTTTTCCACACAAAAAGTTTTTACTTTTTGCGCTATAAACAAAGAAAGACTGACAATTTTGAAAAGAAAACAATATTTATTTCTGCTATAAAACATATCCAATAAAAAAAAATTAAATTAAATTTTTTCATGACTTTAGGCCAAAAATGTGTTCTGCTACATTTTTTTAGTAAAAAAATTATAATAACTGTATATTGATTAGTTTGTGCAAAGGTTTTAGCGTCTACAAAATATGGTACATATACCGGAATGTTTTATTTTATTTTTTTTATACTACTGTACTTATGACACTGGTTGGGAAGGGGTTACCATCTAAGGTGATCAAAGGGTTAAGTGTGTACCTAGCTATGTACTTGGTGTACACTGGATGGTGCTTTTACTAAGGGAAGTGATAGATTGTGTTCTCAGCTCTGCAGAGACACACAATCTATGACTCCCCCCTGTCACAACATGGTAAACATAGACAGAGCTCTGTTCTTCCTCTCTGACCTGCGACCTGCAGGTGCCAGTGAGCAACTGTTTGTGCAGTGACATTTCGCAGCAGAAGCAGTTCTCCGGAAGCACGCATGCGCCCCTATGTGGCAGAAGTGCAAAATCAAGTACAGTTGCAAGAAAAAGTATGTGAACCCCTTGGGATTACATGGAGTTTTGCATGAATTGGGCATAAAATGTGCTCTGAATGTCATCTAAGGCACAACAATAGAAGAACACAGTCTGCTGAACATAATACTACACAAACATTAGATGTTGCCATGGTTTAATTGCACATAACATGTAAGCATTCACAGTGCAGGGAGGAAAAAGTATGTGAGGCCCTAGCTTAATGACTTCTCCCAGAGCTAATTGGAGCCAGGAGTGAGCCAACCTTGACTCCAATCAGTGTGATGATATTGGATGTGTTGCTGACAGCTGTCCTGCCCTTAAAAAACACACACCTGTTTTGGGTTTACTGGTTTCAAGAAGCACTGTCTGATGTGAACCATGCCTACCAGAAAAGAGCTCTCAGAAGACCTACGATCAAGAATTGTTGACTTGCATGAAGCTGGAAAGGGTTACAAAAGTATCTCCAAAAGCCTTGATGTTCATGTGTCCACGGTAAGACAGACTGTCTACAAATGGAGAAAGTTTAGCACTGTTGCTACTCTCCCTAGGCTTGGTCGTCCTGTAAAAATGACTGCAAGAGCACAGCGCAGAATGCTGCATGAGGTAAAGAAGAATCCCAGAGTGTCAGCTAAAGACCTACAGAAATCTCTGGCACATGCTAACATTTTTGTTGACACATCTACAATAAGGAAAACATTAAACAAGAATGGAGTACATGGGAGGACACCACGGAGGAAGCCATTGCTGTCCAAAAAGAATATTGCAGCACGTTTGAAGTTTGCAAAAGAGCACCTGGATGTTCCACAGCACTACTGGCAAAATATACTGTGGACAGATGAAACCAAGATTGAGTTGTTTGGGAAGAACACACAACACTATGTGTGGAGAAAAAAAGGCACAGCACACCAACATCAAAACCTCATCCCCACTGTAAAACATGGCGGAGGGAGCATCATGGTTTGGGGCTGCTTTGCTGCCTCAGGGCCTGGACGGCTTGTCGTCATTGATGGGAAAATGAATTCCAGAGTTTATCAAGACATTTTGCAGGAAAACGTACGACCATCTGTCTGCCAACTGAAGCTCCGCAGAGGATGGGTGATGCAACAGGACAATGACCCAAAGCATACAAGTAATTCAACAAAACAATGGCTGCAACAGCACAGAATACGCCTTCTGGAGTGGCCCAGTCAGAGTCCTGACCTCAACCAGATTGAAATGCTGTGGCATGACCTTAAGAGAGCGATTCACACCAGACATCCCAAGAATATTGCTACACTGAAACAGTTTTGTGAAGAGGAGTGGTCCAAAATTACTCCAGATTGTTGTGCAGGTCTGATCTGCAACTACAGGAAACGTTTGGTTGAGGTTATTGCTGCCAAAGGAGGGTCAACCAGTTATTAAGTCCAAAGGTTCACATACTTTTTCCTCACTGCACTGTGAATGTTTACTTGTTATGTGCAATTAAACCATGGCAACATCTAATGTTTGTGTAGTATTATGTTTAGCAGACTGTGTTCTTCTATTGTTGTGACTTAGATGATGTTCAGAGCACATTTTATGCCCAATTCATGCAAAACTCCACGTAATCCCAAGGGGTTCACATACTTTTTCTTGCAACTGTATATATACTTGATTTTGCACAGGAATACCACCCTGTATGGATGTAAACTGGTTAATGCTGTGATATTTTGACTAACTTTTACTGTCATGCAACACTGCACCAAAATTAATTTTATATAATTTTTTTTGACAGATTGAGCTTTTTTTTAGTTAAACACCACTGGGGTTTTTATTTTTTTACTATATATAGAGAAAAAGGCCAAATATTTTTTAAAAATTTCCATTACTCTATGTTAAAATATAATTGCCAGCACAGTGCAAACATTCCCCCTGTCCCAAATTACGCCTTTTTGGAAAGTAGACACACTGAAGTGCATTCATTTTTTGCCACAACTTTTTTTTGGAAATGTAAAAACATGCTGATACCAAGAGTGTTAAAACATGGAGCTTTATAATGGTGCACTATACACAGTACATACAGGTTGTACACAGAGGGAAGAGGCGATGAAAGGGTTAATGTACGGGTGGGAATACAGAAATTAAGCAGTTAACGTGCAGAATAAGAAAGGTGAATACATCATACACAAGCATAAAAAATTAATGTAAAATTAATGTAAAAAAAAAAACAATAAAGCCTCCTTTCCTCCTTGAACACACACACATATGTACATAAATGTAAGCACTGAGTGCACCCACACTATGAAAATGATGATTGCACATCACATATTGGGTATTGTTGTGCACAACAGAGTGGGAGCAATAATTCTAGGGCCATCATTCATTATTATTTCTAAACTGATGACCTGTAATGGTTTTTAAAACTTCAGAAAATTTTGGTTAATGAAATCTGTGCCTTTTTTCTGTACAATTTGACATTTTATGCATCTTTTTACTCAATGCAACCTTATGTTTTATATTTTTTTAAATGGGAACTATATTGTTTGTGCACTAAAATTGATTTGTTTGCATTTTTTCAGTAAATATAGATTTGATAAACATTTGCACTAATATCGTCTAACATAAAAAAAAAATCAACTGCCAACATTTTAATTTACAGGGCTCTGCTTTCAGTAAATGTATAATTGTTTGGGGGTTTAAGTAATTTTCTAGGGAAAAGTGCAGATTTTTACATGTAAGTACAATTAAAAAACTGCCCTGCCCTTGTAGTGAACAAGTACAGCTTTGTCTGTGTCAGCAACAAGTTTCAAACCAAAGCCACCTTGTTAGAAGGCAGCCAGCCTATGCCTATGTGTGGTGTTGTAACACCAGGTTTTACTAAATGGCACGTTATTTTTTTACTGCAAATATGGATTTAATGAATAGTGGCACTAATATTGTGTGACATTGAAAATTGCAACAGCCCACATTTTATTCTCCAGGCTCCCTGCTTTCCAATAATATATAATAATTAGGAGTTTTAACCAATCTTTAGACCTAAATTGTGCATTTTACCATGTGTGCAGAAAAAAAAAAGGTTGTGGCAGCAAAAGGGTTGGTGACTTGTACTCCCTCAGAAGTTAAATGTTACATTGTCGCTTTCTTTCAGCATTAGGGGTCATCTACTTATATACAGTGAGGAACAGAAGTATTTGAACACCCTGCAATTTTGCAAGTTCTCCCACTTAGAAATCATGGAGGGGTCTGAAATTCACATTGTAGGTGCATTCCCACTCTGAGAGACAGAATTAAAAAGAAAATTCAGGAAATCACATTGTATGATTTTTAAAGAATTTTTTTGTCTTGCACTGCTGAACATAAGTATTTGAACACTTGAGAAAATCAGTGTTAATATTTGGCACAGAAGCCTTTGTTTGCAATTACAGAGGTCAAACGTTTCCTGTAGTTCTTGACCAGGTTTGCACACACTGCAACAGGGATTGTGGCCCACTCCTCCACACAGATCTCCTCTAGATCTGTCAGGTTTTCGGGGCTGTCGCTGAGCAACACGAAGTTTCAGCTCCCTCCAAAGATGTTCTATTGGATTTAGGTGTGGAGACTGGCTAGGCCACTCGAGAACCTTGTTATGCTTCTTACGGAGCCACTCCTTGGTTATCCTGGCTGTGTGCTTTGAGTCGTTGTCATGTTGGAAAACCTAGCCACGACCCATCTTCAATGCTTTGACTTAGGGAAGGAGGTTGTTGCTCAAAATCTCACAATAAATGGCCCCATTCATCCTCTCCTTAATACAGTGCAGTCGTCCTGTCCCCTTCGCAGAAAAGCACCCCCAAAGCATGATGTTACCACCCCCATGCTTCACAGTAGGGATGGTGTTCTTGGGATGCAACTCATCTTTCTTTTTCTTCCAAACACGACGAGTGAAGTTTAGACCAAAAAGTTCTACTTTGGTCTCATCTGACCACATGACTTTCTCTCATGCCTCCTCTGGATCATCCAGATGGTCATTGGCAAACTTCAGACGGGCCTGGACATGTGATGACTTGAGCAGGGGAACCTTCCGTGCAATGCATGATTTGAAACCATGACGGCGTAGTGTTCTACCAACAGTGACCTTTGAAACTGTGGTCCCAGCTCTCTTCATGTCATTGACCAGCTCCTTCCTTGTAGTTCTGGGCTGATTCCTCACCTTGTTATCATCAGTGATACCCCATGAGGTGAGATCTTGCATGGAGCCCCAGTCCGAGGGAGACTGAAAGTCGTCTTTAGCCTCTTCCATTTTCTAACAATTGCTCCAACAGTTGATCTATTTTCAGCAAGCTGCTTGGCAATTTCCCCGTAGCCCTTTCCAGCCTTGTGGAAGTCCAAAATTTTGTCTCTGGTGTCTTTTGACTTGCCTATGGTAGTAGTTGGCGTCTGACTGACTTTGGGGTGGACAGGTGTCTTTAAAGAGCTCAGACAGGTGCTAATAAGTTAGATTAATGAGTGGAGTAGAGATGGACTTTTTAAAGGCACAGTAACAGTCTTTGAGAGCCAGAATTCTTGCTGTTTCTTAGGTGTGCAAATACTTTCGTTCAGCAGTGTAAGACAAATAAATTCTTTAAAAATCATACAATGTGATTTCCTGAATTTTTTTTTAAATTCTGTCTCTCTTGGTAGGGTTAATTGGGGATATATGTTTGACAGAGGCACTAGGAATAGGGCCTAAAATGTTAAAATGGTTAAAAGGGTTGTATAATTATCCATCAGCAGTGGTTAAGGTCAATGGATCCCTCTCCCAGTTTTTTAGAATGTACAACAGCACTAGACAAGGATGCCCCCTTTCTCCTTTGTTATTTGTACTGTCCTTGGAACCCGTTCTGGCGAGGGTAAGGAAGTGTGTAGATATTGCAGGAATAAAGATAGGGGATGTGGAGCTGAAGGTGGCAGCATACGCAGATGATATGCTGTTCTATATTGGTAACCCTAGAATAATGTTGCCTAAACTAATGAGGGTATTAAAGCAGTATGGTGAACGATCAAATCTGAAAACAAATCCGGCAAAGTCAGAAATTTTCTCTCAATGTCAGAGAAGCTGAGTTTACAAAAAGAGTTTCCATTTATCCAGAGAGAAAAGGAAATGGGCTATTTGGGAGTAAAATTAACTCCCTCAATAAAAGGCCTATACCAGGCAAACTATATCCCATTAATAAATGAAATAAAGGATGGGCTGGGGAGACTTTCAAAGGGAGGTGCCTCTTGAATAGGTCATATAAACTTGATAAAGATGGTGATAGTGCCAAAAATTCCGTATAAGTTCCATATGCTCCTGGTACACCTTCCAGGGTCTTTCTTTACGATAATAAAGAAGATGATACACAGGTTTATATGGGTAAAAAACAAACTGAGAGTCAGTTATGAGGTTTTGAGTAGGGCAAAATGGAATGGGGGTTTGGGCTTGCCCAATGCGAGGAATTATTATCTAGTGGTGATTTTATCACAAATAGTAGATTGGACATTTAATTCACAAGGGAAAGGTTAGGTAAATATGGAAGGGATTTTAAGTAAGGCACAGTTAGGGAAGAGTGTATGGATACCACATACGTTTTGCACATTGAACGCTAGTTTATTGACAAGGAAAGTTTTAAGAATGTACAGTATAGGCAAAAAGGATGAAAATATAATTCAGTATTGACCCCCTTGGGGGGAACGGAGTATTTTCCCCCAGGGAAGAATAATACTTTGGGAAATGATTAAAGATAAGAATGCACGTTTGAAGGATATATTGAATATAGGGAAATTGTACACTCTTCAAGATTTAAAGAAGAAAAAAGATTTATTCTCCACATTAGATGAATGGCGGTATTGTCAATTAAACCATTTTGTTTCAATTCTCCCACAACCACTGAGGAGATTAGAGGACAAGTAGCCATTTGAAAAATTGTTGAATGTTAATATAGTTCCAAAATGAATTACCTCCAGGATATTTAAGATCCTTACGGGCATGGTAGGAACTGATCCTCCAGTGTTCTTGGAAAAATGGGAAAAGGAGCTTGGAACAGAATTGAATGAGCAACAACAGAATATAATTTTTAAACTAACACACGAGGTGATGAATATGAGTACAGTTGAAATGAATTATAAATGTACACTTGGTATATTACACCAAGTGTGGCACATAAACAACAAGTAGATATTTCTCCTTTGTGTTGGAGAGGATGTGGAGAAAAAGGAACAATGGCACACATATGGTGGGATTGGCCGAAAATACAGAATTACTGGAAGGAAATAATCCAATATACTCATGAGATATGTGGGATGACTGTACAGAAAGACACATGGATGTGTCTATTCTATAATTTTGAGCCTTCAGTGAAACTATATAAAAACAGAATACTTTATCACCTAATTAGCATGGCGAAGAGCCTGATTCCCAAGCTCTGGCAAGTTCCGGAGCCACAAAGAATAAATTAATGGATAAAAAGAGTTGAAAATATCTATAGGATGGAGGAGTTATATCACATAGAGGAGGATAAAATGGAAAATGTAGGAAAAAGTGGTGTAGTTGGTTAAAATGTAAAACGTGAAAGATACATGGAACTTGTCGGAGATGAGGGGGAAGGCCAGGAGAGAGTTTAATGGAGAACCAGAAAGAGAGCATGGAGGAGTGAGGGAAGGGTTATAGGTACAGAGAGATAACCATGAGATAAGATAGAAATGAGGTAGGGAGATGTGGACGGGGGTACTGTGTCGGGGGAGGGTAAATGGGGTAGGGGATAATGGTGGGGTAAAGTAGAAGTTTGTATATGTGAAATGCTTTTGTAATTAAATTTTCTTCTTTTGCACTGGAAAATTAAATACAGATATTAAAAAAAGACTGCTGCACTCTGGCAGATGTTGTCTGGATGGAGATCAGAGTTATTGCCAATACTGGGTAATCAACTACTGTACCCAGAGATATCTGAAATCAGGAGGAGCAATATAAATGAGAAAACCCAGGAAAGGGTGGGGCAGTTGGGGAGAGTGCCAACTGTAGATTGGTTGCTTAAGAAAAGGTGCTGTACTGTGTCTTGCTGGGAATAGAAAGAGCCAGCAAGTTTTGTGTATGCTGGACACTGTTGTACCTTGAGCCAGGTGGCTGGACTGAGCCAGGCTTGGTTGTACTATTGGCTGCTCTAGTATCTGTTCTGGAAAGCCAATCTGTGACCCAGGCCACTTCTGTTTGGTCCCATTGGAGGAGCCACGGAGGTGAACCACCAAAATACTTGTCATCCTTCCTGCCACAGCTAATAGTCAACAAACAGGGGGGGGGGGGCCTCCAACATTTCAGCCAGCCATTACAGGAGGATACCAGAATGGGAGAAAGAGAGTGGTAAGCTGGTTGCAGACCCACAGTTGAAACTCACAGTGTTATCAGTCCCTACTTGCCAGAAGCTGTATGTATAGGTTTCCCACACAGCATTGTTCTAACTGTTACTGTTGTTGCTGAACTAGGTCCAGCGTGGCCAATTTGCCTGCACTTTTTATCCCATTGCTTACTTTCTAAGATAAAGTCAGCCCTACAAATATTGGTTGAGTATACAGTATAATATGCACAAATGAATGAACACACCATAATGAATCGCATGTGAATTGCACAGGAATGCAGCACTATTCCTGTGTGATTCACATGTGGTTCAGAGTGTGAACCTAGGCTAAAATAAAAAAGGGAAGAAAAGCTTTGGTGCTTTATGCATTTTCTCCTGTTATTTTTTTAATACAAATGTCATCCTAGATTGTAAGCTCCAAGGAGCAGGGCCCTCCTTTCCCTCTTATATTGAACTGTATTGTTGCTGTATTGTCTCCCGTTATATTGTAAAGCGCTGAGCAAACTGTTGGCAATATATAAATCATGTATAATAATAATAATCTTTTTACTATGCGTAGTCAGCATCTGATCATTTTAAACAATAAGTCTGCAGCATTCTGGAAGCAATTGATGCTCACTAGATGGAGCTGTGAGCATTGGAAAGAAGTGTTTTGCAGAAACAATATTGTATAAAATGATACAATTTTCAGTTTTCTATTGCTGTGGATAAACTGAAAATGTGCTAAATGGATTTTCTTGAAAAAAATTGATGCATTTTTTACTTTCCACTGTTGTATGGGGATCTGTCAGCAATGAACATTATAACAAAAATCAAATGTGTGTATTGCACTACTAAGCATGCTGGGTGAATTTGGAAAGAGAGATCCTAACAAACATAGCCATTCTACTAATAAATAGAACAAAGTAAACTTAATTTAAAAAAAAAAAAAAATTAATTAACAAGATTTAATCACAGACATGGCAACACTAAGCCATAGGCTATAAAATCACTCAAAACCATACCCAATCTGAAATCTTGCTTCTTATAACATGTTATAAATGTAGATAATTAAGTACAAATTACCGTAAATGGACAATGGTTAACACTATATTGTAAACCCAGCTCTCTAATACATTTGTGGGTTAGAGCTGCATTGTGTTTGTGTGATTTAGCCTTGTCTTGTTAATTAAAACTATGCTCCAACTATGGACTGCCTTCCTCACCCTTCCTCAAAGCAATAGCACTGACCCTCCTCTAGCCTCTGCTGCAAGTAAAAAAACCCTAATCTAAATGCCTCAAATAATTACATTAATCCATGGTCATGTGACAGAAGAGGGATGCCCTCCTTCATTGCTTCCAGGAAACTTAGGCTGGCCATACACTATACAATTTTCTGTCAAATTTCTGCCCAATTTCCTTTAGATTTACCTTCAACTATGTAGTGCAAGGGCCTGCCTAATTGGATACAACTGAAAATGTTATTTAGGTTTGACCTCATATTATATGGTTTTTGGTAAATCTAAGCAAGAATCTCAAGAAAATTGTATAATGTATGGCCAGCCTAAGACACTTCCCAATCGCGAGGGTTCTCACAAGTTCTGAAGACTTCAGTGGGGGCATAGTGATATCATGATGAGAGGTGGTAACAAGTTGGCTGTTCAACAATGAACATTTTACAAAAACAGGTACCTCAGCTAAAGATTAGGAAGTCAGTAGTTGTTACAGTGTATATCTAGGCAAAACTATTTTTTTTTTAGTTTTGGATAGAGTGGAGAATGTTTAGACCCTCTGAAATTTTTTAATTGCTGTCTGTGTCCTGATTGGGCAGATTCATCCCTCTGTAAGTATTTGTGTTCATCGTTACTGAGAAAGAACACATAGGGAAATCTAAAAATTTATAGTTGCCAAAAAAGAAGAGGTAAGAGGAAATCTAACAGAGACACCTGTTTAACCACTTGGTAACCACGCTATAGCCGAATGATGGCTACAAAGTGGTTGTCCATTTCTGGGAGGGCGTCATATGGCCTTCCACCAGTGCCCAGCAGTGCCACTCATCAGTGCCCAGCAGTGCCACCCTTCAGAGCCCCCCGGCAATGCCACCCATCAGTGATGCCCAGCAGTTGCGCCCATCAATGCTGCCCATCAGTGCCCAGCAGTGCCGCCAGTCAGTGCCATCAGTAAGTGCTGCCAGTCAGTGCCATCGGTCAGCGCCACCCGTCAGTGTCGCCCATCAGTGCCGCCTATCAGTGCCCATCAGTGTCGCCTATCAGAAACCATCATTGCTGCATATCAGTGCAGCAGCATCAGTGCATCCACATCAATGCCCATCAGTGCCACCTCATCAGTGCATCCTCATCAACGCACATCAGTGAAGGAGAAAAATTACCTGATTGCAAAATGTTATGATAAAATCAAAGAAAAATTTTTTTTTTCAAATTTTTTGATTTGTTTTTGTTTATAGTGCAAAACATAAAACACCCAGTGGCAATTAAATACCACCAAAAGAAAGCACTATTTGTGTGAAAAACAATATACAAATTTCATATGGGTACAATGTTGTATGACCGCACAATTGTCATTCAAATTGTGACATCACTGAAAACTGAAAATTGGCCTAGGCACGAAGGGGGTATAAGTGCCCAGTAGGCAAGTGGTTAAAGGCCATACGTACATTTTCACTAACAAATATTATGCTGATCATAGAAATCCTTATTTAATTTAACTTGTGCTTTGCCCATTCCGGGTAAAAAATAGCTCCACTTTAATGTTGGTCTTAAAATAAAATATATCTCCAGCCAGAGCACCTCGACACATTTCTCAAGAATTTAATCTGTTAACATTCCCTGTCATTTTTGAAAATGAGCTGAAAATCACAAACTGTTAGTGAGACTTGACCCAATGTGATGGAAAACCAAATGGAAGGGAATAGAAAATGTAACCCTCAGACATCCATCTCTCCATCTGCATCCCGATTACACAGTACTTACTTTATAGTTTAGCATTAATATTTCAATAAGAAAATATAGGAGTTTAAAATAAGCTTATGTTTGTAGTGAGAACATTTGTTGAGAAAATAGCTTAGCTTGGGCTTTCTGAAGGTCATCGGTTTGAAATAACAACCTACAATGTGTTTAGGATTATTATTATGTTGCAGTGATATTTTTCTTCAGCAGCGTTGGGAAACTGGTTGCAATAAAGGCCATTTCTAAAGGAAAACCTGTTTTGTAAATGGGAAGTTGAAACTTGAGATTTGGAAAGAGGCTCACTTTCCAGTAGGACAATAACCCTAAACATACAACCAAAGCTATACTATAGTGCTTTAAAGACTGCATATCTAAGAATGGAGAATCTGTTGCTAGCCTTGTCTGTCCCCATCTACCCTGTCTGATCTACAGTAATTTGAACAAGAACTAAAGCAAAAAACTACAGGACCCAGTGAAAAGCGGGTAGGAACATATCCCAAAAGAATTACAAATAACAGCCAAAGGTGGCTCTGCCTGGTAGTCACAATAACAACAATATTAATATATTCAATAACAATATTTAGCAAATTCAAAGTTCTATAAATTGTGTTAATCAAATGGTAACAGTTCCAATTAAGCCAATTTCAATTCCAGGTTGTAACACTACAAAAATGTGAAGAAAAAACAAAAGAGTGCATACTTACAGTATGTAAAGTACTGTGCCCCAATGTGTTTCTAGGATACCTACAGCCACTGTGGCAGAATATATTGATGTTGGCAGAAGGTCACGTTCATGGAGAAATCAGCTAATCTGCATGAACACAGGTCACACCTTTTGACAGTTTTGTTATTATCAACAAGAATTTATTTATTGCAATAAATACAATGTAACAGCATTGTGCATACGTACAAAATTTTAAATTAAATGGCATACATACAGCACTGTTGATCAATCCAGCAAAGCTCAATAACATACATAAATAATTACATAATAAACAATTATTAAGCAGCAAACAAAGGAGCTTGATATCCCTAGCTTTTAATAAACTTACTGAAATAAAAAAAATAAATTACAAACAAATAGAAAAAAAGTTAAATAAAAGGGAAAAACAGTGTAGAGCTCACTCCAGATGGGAGTCTACAGTTTTAAGGTCCCTAGGGTATTTTCCCATACTTGCCCCACAGCCAGGCACACAGTCACAGTCACTCATTTGGCTCACAGAACAGTCTAGAGCAAGGTGTCAAACTGACGGCCCTCCAGCTATTGCCAAACTACAAGTCCCATGAGGCATTGCAAGATGGACAGTTACAAGCATGACTTCCAAAGGCAGAGGCATGATGGGACTTGCAGTTTGCGCAACAGCTGGAGGGCCGCCAGTTTGACACCCCTGGTCTAGAGATATGTTTTTCTGATTCTTTATTGTAGATCTTGAACTTGGATAGGTTCAGGGCAACTGTGGAATTCTCTGTTAATGTTTAGCAGCAACTTGAAGACACTAATCTTCTATTAAGATCTGAATCCTTGCACAAGCAAATAATGGACTGAGCTTTTAACATCAACTTGAAGATACTAAACTTCCTTCCAAAGATGTGAGCAGAGTCCTTCCACAAGCAATTAGTGGACTGAGCTTCTCAGGACACCAGACAAAATGTCCTATTTGAATAAGACCAACTCTAGAACAAGAAGGATGGCAGCACACACAGTTTCAAGGATCTCTAACACCAGACTATACTTACTTACGTCCTTGGATAATTGGTTGCATCCTTCCCATATCTTCCAGACACTTTGCACTGATACCAGGACAGATCCCCAGATGATAAGTCCCTCAGTCATCTCAAGTAACTTTCAGTAGAATTGGCTCCCAGCTAGCCTAGCTGGGACCTCAATAACAGCAGACACATGATTGGCTTGTCCAGGGGGGCAAACAGCTCCTCCATGCTGTGATCTCCTTCGCCTAGGACAAGACACCTCTGTTCCCAGTCAAAGTGTATTTATGCACACTGCCAGCCAGCATCTGGGCACACTCTCCCCAGGGATTAGCCACAGTTGAATACCTATGCAGCTGCTGATTTGACTCTCCCTGCCCTCTATCTTCCAGAACCTTTCCAGGCAGACAGGGGAAAGCAGTCAACCCTGAAACCAGTGAAACATAGAAGAGAACAAAATATCACATGCAGCTCAACTGATTACAGTGAGCTAAGAACTAAATTTACCTAACCTAGCACCTATCTAGGAGAGTGCTACAAAAGTATAGGAAGAGAAGAGAGAGGTCAAAAGACAAAATCAGGAAGAGAAAAGGGGGAAGTATGGTGGAAAGGGGGGAAGATGGAAGAAAGGAGGAAATGAGAGTGAGGGCATAGGGAACGCAAAGTACATCTATAAAACAAACTAGTAATGCCCACATTTACCCTCAGTAGATTTCACATTTTAACAAATGGTCACATTAATGCTAGTTATAAATACAAAAAAGGCTCAGTTTTTTACCTTCTGATCACTTATAGCAATTCCTATTTTTGAAGGATTTTTATGTCAAGGAGATCAGAAGGACATGAAATGAAATACAAGCATGCAATTCCATGGCACTACAGGATTGCTATTTAAATTTGAGTTTTATTACCGTAAAATTCCACGATAATCAGCAAGCAATCATAGGCCTTAAGGTACTTTAGAATTTCACAAATATATAGGTCTATGATTATGTGACAATTGTGTGACACTTCTTATAGAATGTTACATTAATAAAAATGGATTTGAGCATCACTTCCATTGTTGAGCTACAAATGGGCTTTTTCTACATGCTTCTGACTTGATCTGAATGTAACTTTTTGAAATTACTGTATGCTTGCAATACAGTGATAAAACAACCATGTCACAATGACCATATGGTCTGATGTCATGGTGGGGAGATTGAGCGGGGAACAGAAATTTCAACACATCACTGACAACAGTGCATAATCCTCTTAAACCTTCAAGCATAGTGCTATTAGGCAGGGCTGTCCTAATGCATGGGCACTGCCCAGGGACCCCAGGTGCATGGGAGCACCATGATAAT
The DNA here is from genome assembly GCF_062004578.1 of Staurois parvus. NCBI lineage: Eukaryota > Metazoa > Chordata > Amphibia > Anura > Ranidae > Staurois > Staurois parvus. Next base: position 4,864,653 of record NW_028318368.1, read on the forward strand.
CTTGCATTACATTATAGTTGCCAACTGTCCTGGATTTGCCAGGACAGTCATGCTTTTTACTAAGCTGGCCTGGGATGGCCTGCCCTGACCGCGTCCCAAAACTTGTTCTGTGCCCTTCTGATCCCAGTATTGTGGCCTCCTGACTCCTCCTGTACTGTGCCCTTCTGCTTCCCCTTCCCCCCTGTACTGTGCCTTTTGTGTTGGTTAGTCTATGATTTATAGCATGTTTTCTTATTGTTTAAAATTAATTTAATTGAAAGTACTATTAAATATATGTTTAATTCCATCAACTATTTATATCTTAATTCTCCAGAGTAGGTGTGTAAATTGAGGCAGGCTGGTGGAGGCCCTAGTCATTACTTTGCCCGGGGGCCTATGATGCTATTAAGATGGCCTTACTATTAGGATGGCACCAGATTATTATTACTACAGGAACTTATATAGCGCTGTCAATTTACACAGCAGTTTACATGTATATATATATTGTATAGTCACATCAGTCACTAACCTGCAAGGAGCGTACAACCTAAGTTCTCTAACTCACATTCATACATACTAGGGCCAGTTTAGACAGGAACCAATTAACCTACCAGCATGTTTTTGGATATTAGGGAAATTCCTTGTATGGGGCACAAAGCTATTATATGTACAATATACTAGACTTCTTCCATACAGAGCATTCTGAGCACCTATAGATTAACTTTGTCAAACATGTTTTATATCTATCACAGTTCCTCAAAAGAGACCAAAACCTTGTCAGGAATTTAGTCTAAGAAATACATAACCCTAACTAGAGAAACGAATGGGGCTTTAGAGACACCATACCACAAAATTAAATATTCAAAGTAACAAAATATAGCTTTATTAATAAATATTTATTAATACTATTGCTAAATTTTTGAGAAGACAAGCAGTGCAGTTACTATCAGATAAAGTGGTCATTTTCTGACAGATGCCATATGGACTTCTTCTATTTGGGGCTTTTTTGACAATATAAGTACTGTTTGGATACACTTCCTAATATGGATTTGTAACTTTTTCCAACTGGCGGATATCCATATCTTTGATTGAGTGATCTTTTCTTCCCTTCCTTTTTTGATCTATTGTTCATGTTTTTCCACTGGGCTCCTATAAAGTCCATGATGTCATCAATGGAACTATATACTTTGTCTCCCTGAATAAGCGGACTGTGCCCCAAGAAACGCGTTGGAAGAACTAGCAAAGTATTAACTTCGAACCACCATAATTATTATGCTATTTATACTGTTCAAGCCTAAATCTTGTAATGGTTCATACTGATTGTGTTTGTTACTAGCACATTGTACTTTTTAAGATGAACATTTTGTCTGTTCAACCCTCAATACCACAACTGTGGTTTGAATTTTATTAATAAAGCTATATTTTGTTACTTTTATGAATATTTAATTTTGTGGTCTGTTCATACCTATATCTTGTAATGGTTCATACTGATTGTGTTTGTTACTAGCACATTGTACTTTTTAAGATGAACATTTTGTCTGTTCAACCCTCAACACCACAACTGTGGTTTGAATTATATTAATAAAGCTATATTTTGTTACTTTTTTGAATATTTAATTTTGTGGTATGGTGTGTCTAAATCCCCATTAGCTTCTCTAGTTATGGTTATGTATTTTTCAGTGTCCGGTTATTAAGCGGTGTGGCAGGCACCAATTAAATCCCATTGGCAAGGTGGGAGACCCTTACTGCAAGTCTCCTTCTCCCCTTCTTCTCCAATACTATTTAGTCTAAGATATTTACAACTAATTCTGAATATATGGGAACTATATCAATTTTTCTGGGCCTGAAAGGTACAGGGTTTGCAGAGATAAGGAAGGAAATTTGGTGGACTAATGCATAGCCTATACGCAGCCTATTATCTGTCCAACATTTGTGAGGTTTACTGTAAAGTTTACTTTTATCAAGTAAAGTACCTCATAAAGCAGTATTATAATGAATAGTTTGCTAGTATTAAACTGAAGAGTTTGTTTATGGGTTCTGAAACTCTTGAGGGAGCAAATTTGGTTTTCCGTTCCAAGGAACATTTTGGTGATACAAATGACAAATGTTCAGCTAAGCTCAGAATTCAATCTCAAAGACTTACAAGTTTAGCCTGTTCATCAAGAGAGATGATCTGTTTCTGAGAGTCTGTAAAAAAAAGAGCAGTATCTGTATTTACTGCTTGTGCTACATATTTTATGAAGCCTTGGTTTCTTCCAAATCGAGTGGCTTTTTGTAAAGTGGTTGTAAACCCCCAAAATCTAAATTGAAATAACCAGTCTACCTCAAAAAGCATAGCAGCAGAAGTCATCTGTCCCTAGTCTGTCCAAAAAAGGAGCAGCCTGTTATCTGAAATCCTCTCTGCTTTCCTACAGTGACAAAACCCAACATATGAAAAAAAATTGTGTCTCCACACCCCCTTTACTGTGACTGTTTCCAGCCCAACAACATTCCTGACAAAAAAATGCTGATTAAAGCCTGTGTGTGCATGGGCACATAGGAAAACATGCTGAGGAGTTTACTGGCTGTAGAAATAAATGCCAAAAGCCAAAAACAGAAGCTTGGACAGTGTGCATGAAAACTAAAAGTGGCCAGTCATTGAGGGGTTAATTGTGATCCTTCTGCTTGGCTTTCTCCCTGGCAGCTGTGGGGTAAAATCTGCGTGAGGCCATTTGGCCCCTGTTAGTTGTTAATGATGACCTGTGAAAGCATGTATCCCCTCCTCCTCTGTTGGTCGAGATAAGCACATAGTGTCGGCACGGTCCGCTGAGTAATGGCACAGTCTGCTGAGTAATTCCCGAGCTTGGCTATTTCGGGGGTGATCTGTGTGGATAGCTGTGGGACACAAGCCCCCTTCTCTCATGTTCATGTATGAGACTCCTAATCAGGGGCGGACTGACCATTAGGAAATTCGGTTGCTGCCAGAGGGCCTGGGGTCAGTAGGGAGCCCCATGAGATTCCCCTGGTACCTTTTTCATAGGCTTTTTTGAGTTTGGGCAAGGACACAGGGGCCCCATGATCCCCTATTGCTCGGGGGCCCCATGAGTTGTTAGTCCGCCCCTGCTCCTAATTAGTCTGTCAGTCAAAGGAGAGGAGGTGTGAAAGCACAAATTTTTTCCATGTGTCAGGTTTTTATACCATAGGAAAGCAGAGAGAATTTCAGATGACTGGCTGCTCCTTTCTTGTCCATTTAGTAATAGTGCTAAACTGCTGATTGAGTGACAACAGTATGATCTAATTTATTGATGCTCTCATCTTGTTGTTTTTCAGTTAAATAGGTATTTATTGGTAATGTTGCCCCACTGATCACACATCCCAAATCGTTTCTCTTGATGAACATAATGCCTTTCAACTGTTAGGAGATGTTGGCATTTCATCATGGTTGATCTGTCATTAAAAAAAAATCACACTTCTCATAAATCAGTAGGGTGCATGACAACATTATTAAATCACAGCATATTCCATTTGTAATCTATAGCCTAGACAAAAATGACATGATTACCAGGTCTGCTATGAGTGTTTGACATAATAAATCTCAGTTTCCATTGTTTTTAGTCAGATGACCATATTAAGGCAATAACAGAATCAGAAAGAAGTGAGGCTTGATTATGTAATGTACAAATATGGATGTTTCCATGTACACAACAAACATGTCATACGTATGTGCTCTGTGCAATGGTTCTGCACAGAGCAGACCCGATCCTCCTCTTTTCAGGTTCTCCACCGACACTCCTGGTCCCTTCCCCCTGCTGAGTGCCCACAGAACAAGCTGCTTGCTCTGGGGGCACTTGTGCTTGTTCGCTACTGAGACACACAGAGCTTGGCTTGGTCCCACCCCCCCACTCCCTCCTCACTGACTGTAATTGACAGCAGCAGGAGCCAGTGGCTCTCACTGCTGTGGGTCAGCCAATGAGGAGGCAGAGACCCGGGAGAACTCCCGCTCTTGTGTCCATCGCTGAATCGGGATCCAGCTCGGGCTCAGGTGAGTATAAGGGGAGGAGTTGAGGTGGGAGCTGCACACTGAAGGTTTTTTTTACCTTCATGCATAGAATGCATGGCTGGTACACTGTTCACTTCTCCCTGAGATTGACTAAAATATCCACACTGACAACAAAGATACTTTTAACTGCGTTGATACTTTATTATTTAAGCTTGATATCTATGAATGATGAACAATCAACCAATAAAACATAGCTAACACCAAATCCCTTTTAGCAGTGCTGAGTGGCGTATCTCCACTTTTCTTCCTTAGCAGGACCCAATTCAATCCCCAGCCGTCCAGGTTAGGCTCAGGGGCTTAATTGGGCCTCCTGCTACCAATTCCACCGCCTCTACCAGCCACCTGCCACCTCAGCCCACAAAAGGGATAAACGCCAGCTGTGACAAAAAATACAGCATGACAACAAATATACATGACTGGAACCAATAATAACAAGTTGTCCATTAATTATTGTGTAATCATTTATTCATTGTCCTTTAAGAAAAAACTGCACTATTGTTTTTTTGTTTTTGTTTTTTTAATTTATGTATGTATTCTTTTTTCTTTTCTTTTTTTAATTATTTTTATATTTTCAAATGTCATAAGCAAAGCCATAACAACAAAAACCCATGAACAAAAAGTTGTGGAGGAAGGGTGGAGACTTCTTTCTTCGTGGAAGGGCGCCAATTGAGTGACCAGTATGTCACGGGACTGATGCAGGAGTCCCCTACTTTTTCTTCCTCCTACCAATAATCTGCCACCACAATCCAAATCATGTCCCTTCACCATGCTGTCCTTCTGAACTTCTCACTTAACCCCTTTATTACCCTACAGACTAGTCCAAAGGGACCGTCCCCAGTCATGATGCCTGCTGTGTTTATAGCACAGGGCATTGCTTGAAGGTAAAGAAACCTTCAGGATTTAGAACCACTTTAAATCTTTTATCCTGATATATAGACTAATCCCATTGTGTTTTCACCAACACACCCCTTTCTCCTGGACATCCACAATACTGAAACATCTTGTTTTCATAAAGCCGTTTATGCCTGCCAACATCTTTTCAAGCTTCCTTTTCGAGCATGCACAATGTGAATGGATGAGGTAATCTTTGGAATCCAAATACATACACAACTTTTGAATGCCATAAGATAAACAAAGTTTGACACTGTCTCAGAAATGCAATGAATGTTTTATGCACAAACAAAATGCTAATTTGATTGCATTGCTGACAACTGATTCATTTGTTTCCTCCTTTCATCTTGTGATAAATAAAAAAGGTGAAATTAAAAAGAATATTCTCATTTTTATCAGTCAGTACAATTTTGCAGGGTTGGTAAAATCTACATTTTAAAGGCACACTCCAGTCAAAACTTAAAATTAAGGCCTAACTCCAAACAAAAATGAATTTCCAAATACTTCCTGAGCCATCCTACAGTTTAACCACTTGCCTACAGGCCACTTATACCCCTTCCTGCCCAGGTCAATTTTCAGCGCTGGTGCACTTTGAATGACAATTGCGCGGTCATGCAACATTGTACCCATTTGAAATTTTTATCATTTTTTGAGACATATAGAGCTTTCTTTTGGTGGTATTTAATCACCTCTGGGTTTTTTATTTTTGCTAAACAAACCAAAAACAACTGAAAAATTTGGAAAAAAAATGTTTTTTCTTAGTTTCTGTTATAAAATTTTGTAAATAAGTGATTTTTCTCCTTCACTGATGTGCACTAATGAGGCTGCACTGATGGGCACTGATAGGTGGCACTGATAAGGAGGCACTGGTAGGTGGCACTGATGCACATTGACAGATATCACTGATGGGCACTGAAAGGCAGCACTCATATATGGCACTGATAGGCGGCACTGATAGGCGGCATTGACTGGCACTGATAGGTGGCACTGACTGGCAAGGTTAGGTGGCACTGACTGGCACTGTTAGGCAGCACTGATAGGCAACACTGATAGGCGGCACTGATGCGCACTGATAGACGGCACTGACTGGCACTGATAGGTGGCACTGATTGGCAGCACTGATAGGTGGCACTGACTGGCACTGATAGGTGGCACTGAAAGGCAGCTCAGATGGGCACTGATATGTGGCATTGATGTGCACTGGTGGGCACTGATATGTGGCATTGATGTGGCACTGACAGGTGGCATTGATGAGCACTGACAGGTGACATTGATGGACACTGACAGGTGGCATTGATGGGGCTACATTGATTATCAGGGCACACTGATCATCAGTGCCCTGATGGTCTGTGTAGATGTCCCTTCTGAGGAATGCCGTTTACCGGCTCTTCTCTCATCACAAGCTGTCAGCATGACAGCTCGTGAGGCTAGAAATGCCGATAACCGCCATTTCCTTATGTTCATGTAATCAGCTGTGATTAGACACAGCTGATCACATGACAGAGCCGATGTCTTCGGCTCTTTCCATTGATCGTTTATCTGCTGTGTCCCAGGGACACGGCGCACCACCGTTTGCCGTGCTACGTGCTCCCAAAGCCACGCACGCGCGGTTAGAGTGGGAGGACATCATATGACGTCCTCCCAGAACGAGAGAACCGCCTTGCGCCCATCATTTTCTTATATGGCGGGTGGGAGGCAGTTAAAGAAATGAAGTCACAGTTTACTCTAATTTCCTGCCCTGGGGACCAGACATTTATCCCTGATCGTTATCGTCTTGGACACTGGTCCTTTCACCGCCCCCTTGAGTTCTCCTGCCTGTGGACCCTATGAGGACCCAGCCTTTGGAAGTGTCACTTGCACCAATAGAAGGTGTCCACATCAAGCAGAGGAATTTGGACACCTGAAGAATGACCCCAGAAAGTAAATGGAATAAGAGTGATGGATTGTCATGTGACAGTGAGGTAGCTTCAAGTAAGGGGAGTGGGAGAGAGGATGGGGGAGTGGTTGCTAATATATTGGAATTGGGTTTTAAACATAAAGATGTCTGCAGGGAGCATATCCTCCCTGCTCATTTTGTTTCCCAAGCAATCCTGCAATACCATGCTCCCTTTTGTTGGTATTTGTTGGCATTGGGAGAACCCCTGTTTATGATTCAAGAGAGCTCTTCCTGAACACACCCTGAACACAGGTTACTTGCTTTCTCTCCAATACAAATTGTATTAATTTTATTACAAGGGTCAATCAGATTTAAACCTTTTTATTTTTTAATTACTCATTTATACAGGAATTTGAGGAAGTCAGACATCATTGTCTTCAGGGAGTACACTCCCAGCAATCATATGTAGCACTTTTTGAATTGTGTCTGTATTCATTTTCAAGAAATGTTACTTTGTATCAGCTACTGTCAGTAAATGGGTGGGGCGGGTCTCAGGGAGCTCTGTGAGTGGGCAGGGCAGGGACCGGGCTGGGATGTGTGTGGAAGGTGAGCTTCGGCTGGTACATTACGGTAGTGCTGTCAGATATTACAGTAAGGAGATGTGACAGCAGGGAGCTCAGTAGGACACATTGGGGGTTTAGTGGTGTCTGCAGTGGATGTGTCCCTAGGACAGCCAGCACTGAATGGAGCTCACAGTGAATGGGAGGGGAGAGCCGAGCTCACACAGGTCAGTACATACCTGAGGCTTCATTGGGACTCTACACTGGGGAAACCAGTGACAGTGGCTGTGCCCTAGGCAGCTGCCAAGTTCTCCTAATAATAGTGCCGGCCCTGTCTGTATTGGATGACAAAGTAAGGTAATCTGAGTACATTTTCTAATCTTGTCACAGTTCTATAGTTTGCTGAATAGCATTAAAGTACATCCAAGGCCAAATGTTTTTTTTTTGGTTTGAATAGAGTTGGGAAGAGTTAAGATACAACTAAAGGCAAAGTTTTTTTTTTTCATTTCAAATAAAGTAACGGAGGGTTATGAGCCTTGTAAGTTTTTTAATCTGTGTCCCACTGGGTAGAATTCTCTTCACTTCCTCTCGTGAAGCCAAAACAGCAGGTGAAAGGAAATGTCTCCAAAGTGAGGTAATCTTTGGTTTTCATGGTCACCAGAGCTAGTGTTCCCATTGGAAGATTTCCTTTCTATTCCTGTTCTGGTGACAACCCAACGATTGAGATTTTCTTTTACTTTCACTCTTGATGATAACTGCAAAGAAGACAAATAAGGGGGGTGAATCTCCTTAACAGGGACACGGACAGCAAAGTAAACCCGACACGTGTTCTAATTTGTAAGGGTTACCAAATGCAGGTTTCCAACAAAGATGGCCAGATCAGTGGACTGCAGCGGCGGAGTGACCATTTGAAAACTCAGGCACTGCCCGAGGGCCTGGGGTCAGTAGGGGGCCCCATGAGATGACCCTGGTACCTTTTTCATAGGCTTTTTTGAGTTTGGGCAAGGACACAGGGGCCCCATGATCTCCTATTGCCCGGGGGCCCCATGAGTTGTCAGTCTGACCCTGGTGGGCTGTACCTTAAGAAATCAAGAGCCAGGCTGAATAAGGTTAAATGAAGTGTATTAAGATAAATATCCCTCTTCTAACCCCAACACCAGTAAACTATAAACAATATCAAAAAGACAAAAATAAATATGACAGTGCAGAACCCAATGATAACCTAGCTATGTACAAATGGAGGGAGCACACGTAAGCAGGGCAAGGTTAGGACTGAGACAGGAAACAGGATGAGCAGGTAGCAGGGTACTGGGAGATGGATGCAGGGAGCAGGTTACAGGAACAAGGAGGGAGATCAGGTACAAGAGCAGGTACAGGAACAAGGCACAGGATCGGTATCAGGCAGGGAAACGGCTCACAGAAAAAATACCGCAGCACTGAACTTCAGTTAAGGGCAGGATTAAATACCTCCCAGCAGACCACATCAAGTGCAGACTAATTATTCAGACTGGCTGCTGGGAGGCACCCACTGGTGGCCACCGGAATTGCACCTTTCAACTCTGGGAACTACAGTGCCACCATCAGGTGACCTGGGTATTGACACAAGTCCTGACTCTATACAAAATTACAATAAAGAGTTATAATTCAAACCCTTATTAGGTTATTTTGGTCATTTATGTCCTATTGGGGAGACGACGCCTCACTTGCAGTCGCATAGACACAACAGGGTGCAAGAGGAAATCTTTTTGAAATAAGTAAAATCCTCTTTCTTAGAAAATTGTCAATGCATTGAAAGATTTCCCTTCCGTTCTTGTTCTGGTGACAGATAGCTCAAAAGGATGGATATTCCCTTACTTTCAGTCCTGGTGACAATGCTTACCAGGGCAAATAGAGAGTGAACATTTACCTAGTGTGGACAATGACAGCAATAAAAACCTCAGATAAGTAATAGCCAGCACAACACCAATAATGTCTATAGTTTAATGAGGTGAGAATGCAAAGGCCATAATGAACACAAGATATATTCTATACTCCATAATGAACAAATCCTCAACACCTGTAGAATCACATATGCCCAATTTATATACTGTGCAAGGGTGACCATGAAAAACCACAAATAATAAAAAAGTCAGGATGGTGAGTAGTGAGTGCATAATGGTGGTGTGTGTTCCAGAAACAGGAACTGGTGGCAGTACATTTGGAGAGCTGAATAGCAGAGAATGTTGAAGTCAAAGAGTGCAAAGGTTGGAAAAGTACTGTGCATGGCTAGAGATTTGGAGAACAGGAATGTTAGCATATTTCCATAAGAGAGTGCTTGAATAAGTAAGCAGAAGTCAGGGAATGCTGTTCTGTAGTGCTTGAAGTTTTGAATTTGGCAATATCTAACCAGATGTTAATTAGGAATTGAAAGTTATTGGATGCTAAAATCCCCTGATGAACTAGCCTTCATCACCTTCCAGCAAACAGATCAAATATTCAGCTCTAGCAGCAGTAAAGAAGATGAAAAATCAACAGTGACTGTGTCACCACACAGAGCAAGTTTGGTCCAATTTTTAATTAAGGTCTGAACTTAATCAAATTTCAAAATCCCTTGATCTACATATGTATGAATTAGATGGATATATTCCAAAAACTATTTGCTTAAACAACTCCCAAAAATAATTATATCCCTCCCCTGCCAGCAATGCAAAATGCACCACTTCATTAACATGAATGTTAACCCCACAGAATGTACACAGAATGGAAACAGGTGAATATAGAAAGATAAACTCATAACCTTTCCCCAGGTTATTTTCTGACATTTGCATTTTGTTACAAGATCCAATGCAGGTTTACTGTGTGAGTAGATTTTATCCAGAAACATGTGCAAACCAGAAAAATACAGACAAAAATATATACCAAGTAGAAGGTATAGTATGTAGACATCCAAATTATTGGGTTCATGTGCACAGCCATGCAAAGCAGTGTGCAGCAGCTGACAAAGAGGAGAACTGTTTTGTTTACTAACATCCCCCCCCCGTTGGAGATCCTCAGCAATCGCAGGGCGCCGGCGAGTAATCACCAGCCGGGACCCGGTGATTGAAAGCTTTGGCGCTCGCCCCCCTACTCGGAAATGCAAAATCACATATACAGTATATACGTGATTTTGCGCACAACTGCTATGGGCCAGAGCTAAAGTGGTTAAAAGAACATGTTTTAATCAGAGTATAGCATCAAGGTAAATAAACTCCTGGGATATTGATCTGGTCAGTTAAGTAGCAGAGGGGGTTGTTAATTAGTTTCAGCTACTTTGGTGTTAATGAAATGGTGTTAACGATGGGCAACAATGAGATGACCCCCAAAACAGGAATGGTTTTACAGGTGGAGGTCACTGACATTGTTTTCTCTACTCATCTTCTCTGACTGTTTTTCACTAGTTTTGCATTTGGCTAGGGTCAGTGTCACTACTGGTAGCATGAGGCGATACCTGGATCCTACAGAGCTTGCACAGGCAGTCCAACTCCTCCAGGATGGCACATCAATATGTGCCATTGCCAGAAGGTTTGCTGTGTCTCCCAGCACAGTCTCAAGAGCAAGGAGGAGATTCCAGTAGACAGGCAGTTACTCTAGGAGAGCTGGACAGGGCCGTAGAAGGTCCTTAACCCATCAGCAGGACCGGTAGCTGCTCCTTTGTGCAAGGAGGAACAGGATGAGCACTGCCAGAGCCATACAAAATGACCTCCAGAAGGCCACTGGTGTGAATGTCTCTGATCAAACAATCAGAAACAAACTTCATGAGGGTGACCTGAGGACCCAATGCATATAAGCACGTGGGGACCATACAAACTACTGAGTACCATTTTGAGTTGCTGCAATGAAACTTCAGCAAAATGGACTAGCCTGCTGCATCATTTTTTCAATTTGATTTTTGAGGTGTCTTTGAATTCAGTCCTCTGTAGTTGATCATTTTAATTTCAATCAAACAATGGGGCATGCTTACGTTCCTAACACATTACCCAGTCCATATCAGTATACAGTAGATATTCAGAATGATATTTTTCCCTATTGAGATCTAAAGTGTTTTCAAAGTGTTCCTTTAATTTTTTTTGAGCAGTGTTTATCAATTAGCTGCTCTTTTTTCAGTTTCATTATAAATGCCCCATGTACTGGTAATGCTTTGTTAAGAATTGTTTTTTTTTTTCCATTAAAATTTTTACTGCAGTAATATTTTTTTTTTTGGTTTTGGATAAAGTGGGTAAAAAATAGAACCTTTGACAGATTTTTAATGCAGCCTGTGACACCAGGAGTTTTCCCATCTCTTCCTTTCCTTGTGACACAAATTAGATGAATGAGGGAACACTAAGGGGCCTATGTATAAAAAGTTTTTAATTGAAAATGGCTCAGCATTCGGGCAACAGTCACCTTATAATATCCATGATGTTAGTAAAATAAGTGTCAGTCAGTCAGTTTTGTAATATGTGTGTAACAGAGTTCCAGCGGTGCAACATTGTATCAGTTCTATGAAGCAGTTCACTTTCTGCAGTTGCTGATTCATTGCACTGTTGGTGGTGAGTAGAGATGAGCGAATCGAAGTATCCGAAGTGGAATTCGAGTCGAATATCGGAAAAATTTCGATTCGTGCCGAATCCGAAAAACAGCCTAATTCGGACGCGCGAATCGAAATTTTTCCGAAAATGGCGGCTGACATGTGCGGCGACGGAGCGGGGATGTCGGGGAAGGCGCGCAGACAAGGCGCGCTGCCCCATAATGCATTCCTCAACGACATGTGATCGCATCAGCCAATCAGCAGCCAGCCAGCCAGCACTGTGTAATGGTCGAGGTATATATAGCGGCCATTTTGGAAATCTTCATTTGCCTGCAGTCATTGAACAGAGGCAGACCGCTCTGTACTAGGGACAGGGACAGAGTTAGGGCCACAGAAACGAGAATTGGGGACAGAGAGAAGTTACTTAGGGACAGAGAACCATTACTCAGGGACACAGACTTGTTAATGAGGGCCACAGAATCGTTATTTAGGGACAAAGAAACGCTAGTTAGGGCCACAGAATTCATACTCAGGGACAGACAGAATTGTTACTCAGTGCCAGAGAATTGTTACTTAGGGCCACAGAAACGTTATTAGGGCCACAGAATTTTTACTCAGGGACAGACAGAATTGTTACTGAGTGCCAGAGAATTGTTACTCAGGGACAGACAGAATTGTTACTGAGTGCCAGAGAATTCTTACTCAGGGCCACAGAATTCATTCTCAGGGACAGACAGAATTGTTACTCAGGGACAGACAGAATTGTTACTGAGTGCCAGAGAATTGTTACTCAGGGACAGACAGAATTGTTACTGAGTGCCAGAGAATTGTTACTCAGGGACAGACAGAATTGTTACTGAGTGCCAGAGAATTGTTACTCAGGGACAGACAGAATTGTTACTGAGTGCCAGAGAATTGTTACTCAGGGACAGACAGAATTGTTACTGAGTGCCAGAGAATTGTTACTCGCACAGACACCAAATTGTTACTTGCACAGACACAGAATTGTTACTCGCACAGACACAGAATTGTTACTCAGGGCCACAGAATTCATACTCAGGGACAGACAGAATTGTTACTGAGTGCCAGAGAATTGTTACTCAGGGACAGACAGAATTGTTACTGAGTGCCAGAGAATTGTTACTCAGGGACAGACAGAATTGTTACTGAGTGCCAGAGAATTGTTACTCGCACAGACACAAAATTGTTACTTGCACAGACACAGAATTGTTACTCGCACAGACACAGAATTGTTACTCAGGGCCACAGAATTCATACTCAGGGACAGACAGAATTGTTACTGAGTGCCAGAGAATTGTTACTCAGGGACAGACAGAATTGTTACTGAGTGCCAGAGAATTGTTACTCAGGGACAGACAGAATTGTTACTGAGTGCCAGAGAATTGTTACTCAGGGACAGACAGAATTGTTACTGAGTGCCAGAGAATTGTTACTCAGGGACAGACAGAATTGTTACTGAGTGCCAGAGAATTGTTACTCGCACAGACACAAAATTGTTACTTGCACAGACACAGAATTGTTACTCGCACAGACACAGAATTGTTACTCAGGGCCACAGAATTCATACTCAGGGATAGACAGAATTGTTACTGAGTGCCAGAGAATTGTTACTCAGGGACAGACAGAATTGTTACTGAGTGCCAGAGAATTGTTACTCAGGGACAGACAGAATTGTTACTGAGTGCCAGAGAATTGTTACTCGCACAGACACAAAATTGTTACTTGCACAGACACAGAATTGTTACTCGCGCAGACACAGAATTGTTACTCAGGGCCACAGAATTCATACTCAGGGACAGACAGAATTGTTACTGAGTGCCAGAGAATTGTTACTCAGGGACAGACAGAATTGTTACTGAGTGCCAGAGAATTGTTACTCAGGGACAGACAGAATTGTTACTGAGTGCCAGAGAATTGTTACTCGCACAGACACAAAATTGTTACTTGCACAGACACAGAATTGTTACTCGCACAGACACAGAATTGTTACTCAGGGCCACAGAATTCATACTCAGGGACAGACAGAATTGTTACTGAGTGCCAGAGAATTGTTACTCAGGGACAGACAGAATTGTTACTGAGTGCCAGAGAATTGTTACTCAGGGACAGACAGAATTGTTACTGAGTGCCAGAGAATTGTTACTCAGGGACAGACAGAATTGTTACTGAGTGCCAGAGAATTGTTACTCAGGGACAGACAGAATTGTTACTGAGTGCCAGAGAATTGTTACTCGCACAGACACAAAATTGTTACTTGCACAGACACAGAATTGTTACTCGCACAGACACAGAATTGTTACTCAGGGCCACAGAATTCATACTCAGGGATAGACAGAATTGTTACTGAGTGCCAGAGAATTGTTACTCAGGGACAGACAGAATTGTTACTGAGTGCCAGAGAATTGTTACTCAGGGACAGACAGAATTGTTACTGAGTGCCAGAGAATTGTTACTCGCACAGACACAAAATTGTTACTTGCACAGACACAGAATTGTTACTCGCACAGACACAGAATTGTTACTCAGGGCCACAGAATTCATACTCAGGGACAGACAGAATTGTTACTGAGTGCCAGAGAATTGTTACTTAGGGACAGACAGAATTGTTACTGAGTGCCAGAGAATTGTTACTCAGGGACAGACAGAATTGTTACTGAGTGCCAGAGAATTGTTACTCGCACAGACACAAAATTGTTACTTGCACAGACACAGAATTGTTACTCGCACAGACACAGAATTGTTACTCAGGGCCACAGAATTCATACTCAGGGACAGACAGAATTGTTACTGAGTGCCAGAGAATTGTTACTCAGGGACAGACAGAATTGTTACTGAGTGCCAGAGAATTGTTACTCGCACAGACACAAAATTGTTACTTGCACAGACACAGAATTGTTACTCGCACAGACACAGAATTGTTACTCAGGGCCACAGAATTCATACTCAGGGACAGACAGAATTGTTACTGAGTGCCAGAGAATTGTTACTCAGGGACAGACAGAATTGTTACTGAGTGCCAGAGAATTGTTACTCAGGGACAGACAGAATTGTTACTGAGTGCCAGAGAATTGTTACTCGCACAGACACAAAATTGTTACTTGCACAGACACAGAATTGTTACTCGCACAGACACAGAATTGTTACTCGCACAGACACAGAATTGTTACTCAGGGCCACAGAATTCATACTCAGGGACAGACAGAATTGTTACTGAGTGCCAGAGAATTGTTACTCAGGGACACCTAATCGTTGAATTAAATAGTATGTCAGACAACATGCAGAGGAGTGGCAGAGGAGGCAATGTTTTAGGAGCGAGCAGACGTGGCAGCAGAGGAAGGGGTCGAGGCAGCAGTATTCGCAGCCAGAGGCCAGTGCTCCCGGTGTCATCCAGCGGTCGTGTCTCCACCGACAACCCTGCCGTCATTGATTGGTTGGCTCGGTCGTCTTCCTCTTCCCAGGTCACCTCTGACACCTACAGCCAACGGTCGGTGGGTACGTCAGACACAACCGTTAGTTGGCATGGCCCGGGACCAAGCCCACTGAAATCACGTGTCCTCTACCTGCCCCTGTCCTTTGCTGTTCCCTCACCAAGCGAAGTATCGCATGCTGTGGGCTCAGCCCCACTGTACAGTGAGGAAGAGCTAACAGAGGGCGGTCAGGAACGGGGGGAGACATCGGCCTTTTCAGCAGCCAAGCGAACAAGTACTGGCGAGGAGAGTGGCTCGGTAGCCGGTCTAGAGACAGGTCTGTCTCCTGACCCAGACGCAGCCGAGGGGGCTAGTAGTGAGGCGGAGACCCTACTTGATGATGAGGAGGTTGATCGCACTTGGCAGCCTCGTCGTCATCAGGCAATTTCTTCCGCATCATCAGGAGAAGAGGGTGGCAGCTTGGCAGCGAGCAAAACAGTCGGTGGGTTGCCCAGGAGACAGCAGCAGGGTCGCATCAGTGTCAGTGGAGCCAAACGTCCACGGAGTAGAGCACCAGCTCCACTGCAGCCTACCACCACGGCCAGTAGTGGTGCCGGTGCGCACGGAGGAAGTAGCAGTCAGCCAGTGAAGAGTAGCGGGGGCAAAGTTTCCTACTCGGTGGTGTGGCAATTTTTCCTCAAGCCGCCCGAGGAAGTAAACGTAGCCGTATGTCGACTATGTGGCCAGAAATGCAAGCGTGGCCAGGGGGCCCATGTTGGGACTACAGCGTTGCGTCAGCATATGCAGCGTCACCATTCGGTGGCCTGGGAAAACCGTGATAAACATACGGCGGTTCTGCCTGCCCCAGCCCCCGCTCCATCACCCGCTCCGTTACTTGCTCCGTCACCCTCTATCAGCCAGTCAAGGCTCCAACACCTCTGCTGAGGGGAGTTGTCGCTCATTGGCATCTTCCGCTCGTTCAGATGCTCCTTCTCCTGCTACTCCTCTTCTCGGATTCCGTCAACAGTCTTTCTTGGAATCCGTATCCAAGAGACAACAGTTTGCGAGCACGCACCCGACGGTGCAAAAGCTGAACGTCCTCCTGTCCAAGTTGCTGGTGCTGCAGTCCCTCCCTTTCCAACTGGTGGACTCAGCACCTTTCCGAGAAATGATGGCTTGTGCCGCGCCGCGGTGGAGAGTGCCAAGCCGTCATTTCTTTGCCCAAAAGGCAGTGCCAGCCCTGCATTCACATGTAGAAGAGATGGTGGGCCAGTCTTTGAGCATGTCGGTCTCTGCCAAAGTGCACGGCAGCGCCGACGTGTGGAGCTGTAACTACGGTCAGGGACAGTACATGTCATTTACGGCCCACTGGGTGAACGTGGTGCCGGCACAGCCGCACCAGCAACTTGGACAGGTCACGACGCTTTTGCCTCCACGTTTGCACGTCCTTGGTCCAGCAAGCATGTCCGCCTCTACCACCTCTTTTTCCGCCGTGTCCTCAGCCGCCACCCCCGTGCCAAGTCCCATTACCCGACCGGCATATCACATGTGCAGGGCGCAACGGTGTCACGCTGTGCTGCACCTGGTATGCCTTGGCGAACGTAGTCACACAGGGGAGGAACTGCTGAGTGTAATGAACAGAGAAATCGACAGATGGCTGTCTCCGCGCAAACTAAAAATCGGAACCATGTTGACTGACAACGGAAAGAACATGGTGTCTGCTCTGCGTCAAGGAAGGTTGTGCCATGCGCCATGCATGGCTCACGTGTTCAATCTGGTTGTCAAGCGGTTCCTAAAATCCACCATCCCACTGCAAGACATCCTTAAAATGTCACGTAAACTGTGCATGCATTTCAGCCATTCCTACACCGCAAAGAACACCCTCATTGAGCTGCAGCGGCAGAACGGAATTCCACAGCATCGCCTGATCTGCGACGTTGCAACAAGGTGGAATTCAACCCTACACATGTTAGACCGCCTTTACGAGCAGCGAAAGGCCATCACCGATTTCCTGATGTTACAAGCGGATAAAGGTACTCCCCTGTGTAACTTAGATGTCAGCCATTGGCAGCTCATGCGTGACACCTGCCGCTTGCTCAGGCCCTTTGAGGAGGCCACGCTATTCGTGAGTCGGCAGGACTATGGGATGAACGACGTCATTCCTCTGTTGCACGTCCTGGAACAAATGCTGTTAACAATGGCTGGTCAGGGTGCGGTAGACGTGGCGCACAGATCTCAACGCCACATGACCCCTGTGGGGGCAGGACAGGAAGAAGAGGAGGAGGTAGAGGAGGACATTTGTGCTCAGGAATTATTGAGTGAAATGGGTGGTTTTTCCACTCAGTGGACAGGAGTGGAGGAGCAGGAGCATCTGGTAGAGGAGGAGGAGGAGACAGAGGACCCAGACGCACCGTGGCAGTATGCTGTGGAGATGGAGGCAGGGAGTCCCTCGCATTCCTTGGCACAAATGGCCCATAGCATGCTCGGTTGCTTGCGTAGCGACAGCCGAATAATAACCATCAGACAGAGGGATGACTTTTGGCTGTCCACCTTGTTGGACCCTCGCTACCGGTCCAAAATGGTGGCCTTTTTCACACCTGCTGAGAGGGAGGCCAAAATTACGTACTATAAAAACCACCTATGTAGTCAGTTGGTCTCTGCCTTTGTGCGCCAACGTCCATCCTCAGACACTGTGGGCCCTGTGCGCTCGCGTTCCGCTGGCATGGCAGCAGGGGAGGGGTGGGGTGGTAGGAGCAGTGGCAGCTCCACCAGCAGTGGCTGCCTCAGTCTGCAGTCGATGATGAGTAGCTTTCTTCACCAGCGCAGTGAGGAAACTACTAACCAGCCGCAGCAGCAGCAGCAGCATCAGGTGGACCTGGAGCAGGAGCTCAAACAACAGGCTTGGGCCTACTTGGACAGCACCCTGCCAACCGAGGTAGACAATCCCCTTGACTACTGGGCAACGAAACTTGACCTTTGGCCCCAACTAGCTGAATTTGCCCTTGAAAGGCTGTCATGCCCGGCCAGTAGCGTGGCATCGGAGCGCGTGTTTAGTGCGGCAGGAGGTATTGTAACTCCGCGGAGGACACGACTGTCCACCCAAAGTGTGGAGAGACTCACGTTTGTGAAAATGAATCAGGCGTGGATTAGTCTGGATTTCAAACCACCAGTTCCTGACACAACTGACTAAAT
Organism: Staurois parvus; assembly: GCF_062004578.1. NCBI lineage: Eukaryota > Metazoa > Chordata > Amphibia > Anura > Ranidae > Staurois > Staurois parvus. The sequence continues at coordinate 4,883,143 of NW_028318368.1, forward strand.
CCGCCATGAATCATGCCTCAAACATGTGCCACTTTCAGGTCTCCTCACACTGCTGGTGTGTTTAATTTTTTGACATAGGGTGCTGGCAGATTACGGGCCTCCTATAGCTGCTGCCAGGCCCCTAATCTGCCATAGGCCCCTATATACCGCCTCCTCATGCTGCTGCTAGGTCCAGAGTCTCTCATGGGTCCCTGTACGGCCTCCCATTGCTGCTGTCTCCATCGCCACACTCTGCTGCCATGTGCCACTTTCAGGTCTCTTCACACTGCTGGTGTGTTAAATTTTTTGACATAGGGTGCAGGCAGATTACGGGCCTCACATAGCTGCTGCCAGGCCCCTAATCTGCCATAGGCCCCTATATACCGCCTCCTCATGCTGCTGCTAGGTCCAGAGTCTCTCATGGGTCCCTGTACGGCCTCCCATTGCTGCTGTCTCCATCGCCACACTCTGCCATGTGCCACTTTCAGGTCTCTTCACACTGCTGGTGTGTTTAATTTTTTGACATAGGGTGCAGGCAGATTACGGGCCTCACATAGCTGCTGCCAGGCCCCTAATCTGCCATGGGCCCCTATATACCGCCTCCTCATGCTGCTGCCAAGTCCAGAGTCTCTCATGGGTCCCTGTACGGCCTCCCATTGCTGCTGTCTCCATCGCCACACTCTGCTGCCATGTGCCACTTTCAGGTCTCTTCACACTGCTGGTGTGTTAAATTTTTTGACATAGGGTGCAGGCAGATTACGGGCCTCACATAGCTGCTGCCAGGCCCCTAATCTGCCATGGGCCCCTATATACCGCCTCCTCATGCTGCTGCCAAGTCCAGAGTCTGTCATGGGTCCCTGTACGGCCTCCCATTGCTGCTGTCTCCATCGCCACACTCTGCTGCCATGTGCCACTTTCAGGTCTCTTCACACTGCTGGTGTGTTAAATTTTTTGACATAGGGTGCAGGCAGATTACGGGCCTCACATAGCTGCTGCCAGGCCCCTAATCTGCCATGGGCCCCTATATACCGCCTCCTCATGCTGCTGCCAAGTCCAGAGTCTCTCATGGGTCCCTGTACGGCCTCCCATTGCTGCTGTCTCCATCGCCACACTCTGCTGCCATGTGCCACTTTCAGGTCTCTTCACACTGCTGGTGTGTTTAATTTTTTGACATAGGGTGCAGGCAGATTACGGGCCTCACATAGCTGCTGCCAGGCCCCTAATCTGCCATGGGCCCCTATATACCGCCTCCTCATGCTGCTGCCAAGTCCAGAGTCTGTCATGGGTCCCTGTACGGCCTCCCATTGCTGCTGTCTCCATCGCCACACTCTGCTGCCATGTGCCACTTTCAGGTCTCTTCACACTGCTGGTGTGTTAAATTTTTTGACATAGGGTGCAGGCAGATTACGGGCCTCACATAGCTGCTGCCAGGCCCCTAATCTGCCATGGGCCCCTATATACCGCCTCCTCATGCTGCTGCCAAGTCTAGAGTCTCTCATGGGTCCCTGTACGGCCTCCCATTGCTGCTGTCTCCATCGCCACACTCTGCCATGTGCCACTTTCAGGTCTCTTCACACTGCTGGTGTGTTTAATTTTTTGACATAGGGTGCAGGCAGATTACGGGCCTCACATAGCTGCTGCCAGGCCCCTAATCTGCCATGGGCCCCTATATACCGCCTCCTCATGCTGCTGCCAAGTCTAGAGTCTGTCATGGGTCCCTGTACGGCCTCCCATTGCTGCTGTCTCCATCGCCACACTCTGCTGCCATGTGCCACTTTCAGGTCTCTTCACACTGCTGGTGTGTTAAATTTTTTGACATAGGGTGCAGGCAGATTACGGGCCTCACATAGCTGCTGCCAGGCCCCTAATCTGCCATGGGCCCCTATATACCGCCTCCTCATGCTGCTGCCAAGTCCAGAGTCTGTCATGGGTCCCTGTATGGCCTCCCATTGCTGCTGTCTCCATCGCCACACTCTGCTGCCATGTGCCACTTTCAGGTCTCTTCACACTGCTGGTGTGTTTAATTTTTTGACATAGGGTGCAGGCAGATTACGGGCCTCACATAGCTGCTGCCAGGCCCCTAATCTGCCATGGGCCCCTATATACCGCCTCCTCATGCTGCTGCCAAGTCTAGAGTCTGTCATGGGTCCCTGTACGGCCTCCCATTGCTGCTGTCTCCATCGCCACACTCTGCCATGTGCCACTTTCAGGTCTCTTCACACTGCTGGTGTGTTGAATTTTTTGACATAGGGTGCAGGCAGATTACGGGCCTCACATAGCTGCTGCCAGGCCCCTAATCTGCCATGGGCCCCTATATACCGCCTCCTCATGCTGCTGCCAAGTCTAGAGTCTGTCATGGGTCCCTGTACGGCCTCCCATTGCTGCTGTCTCCATCGCCACACTCTGCTGCCATGTGCCACTTTCAGGTCTCTTCACACTGCTGGTGTGTTAAATTTTTTGACATAGGGTGCAGGCAGATTACGGGCCTCACATAGCTGCTGCCAGGCCCCTAATCTGCCATGGGCCCCTATATACCGCCTCCTCATGCTGCTGCCAAGTCCAGAGTCTGTCATGGGTCCCTGTATGGCCTCCCATTGCTGCTGTCTCCATCGCCACACTCTGCTGCCATGTGCCACTTTCAGGTCTCTTCACACTGCTGGTGTGTTAAATTTTTTGACATAGGGTGCAGGCAGATTACGGGCCTCACATAGCTGCTGCCAGGCCCCTAATCTGCCATGGGCCCCTATATACCGCCTCCTCATGCTGCTGCCAAGTCTAGAGTCTCTCATGGGTCCCTGTACGGCCTCCCATTGCTGCTGTCTCCATCGCCACACTCTGCTGCCATGTGCCACTTTCAGGTCTCTTCACACTGCTGGTGTGTTTAATTTTTTGACATAGGGTGCAGGCAGATTACGGGCCTCACATAGCTGCTGCCAGGCCCCTAATCTGCCATGGGCCCCTATATACCGCCTCCTCATGCTGCTGCCAAGTCTAGAGTCTCTCATGGGTCCCTGTACGGCCTCCCATTGCTGCTGTCTCCATCGCCACACTCTGCTGCCATGTGCCACTTTCAGGTCTCTTCACACTGCTGGTGTGTTTAATTTTTTGACATAGGGTGCAGGCAGATTACGGGCCTCACATAGCTGCTGCCAGGCCCCTAATCTGCCATGGGCCCCTATATACCGCCTCCTCATGCTGCTGCCAAGTCCAGAGTCTGTCATGGTCCCTGTACGGCCTCCCATTGCTGCTGTCTCCATCGCCACACTCTGCTGCCATGTGCCACTTTCAGGTCTCTTCACACTGCTGGTGTGTTAAATTTTTTGACATAGGGTGCAGGCAGATTACGGGCCTCACATAGCTGCTGCCAGGCCCCTAATCTGCCATGGGCCCCTATATACCGCCTCCTCATGCTGCTGCCAAGTCTAGAGTCTCTCATGGGTCCCTGTACGGCCTCCCATTGCTGCTGTCTCCATCGCCACACTCTGCTGCCATGTGCCACTTTCAGGTCTCTTCACACTGCTGGTGTGTTTAATTTTTTGACATAGGGTGCAGGCAGATTACGGGCCTCACATAGCTGCTGCCAGGCCCCTAATCTGCCATGGGCCCCTATATACCGCCTCCTCATGCTGCTGCCAAGTCCAGAGTCTGTCATGGTCCCTGTACGGCCTCCCATTGCTGCTGTCTCCATCGCCACACTCTGCTGCCATGTGCCACTTTCAGGTCTCTTCACACTGCTGGTGTGTTAAATTTTTTGACATAGGGTGCAGGCAGATTACGGGCCTCACATAGCTGCTGCCAGGCCCCTAATCTGCCATGGGCCCCTATATACCGCCTCCTCATGCTGCTGCCAAGTCCAGAGTCTGTCATGGGTCCCTGTATGGCCTCCCATTGCTGCTGTCTCCATCGCCACACTCTGCTGCCATGTGCCACTTTCAGGTCTCTTCACACTGCTGGTGTGTTAAATTTTTTGACATAGGGTGCAGGCAGATTACGGGCCTCACATAGCTGCTGCCAGGCCCCTAATCTGCCATGGGCCCCTATATACCGCCTCCTCATGCTGCTGCCAAGTCTAGAGTCTCTCATGGGTCCCTGTACGGCCTCCCATTGCTGCTGTCTCCATCGCCACACTCTGCTGCCATGTGCCACTTTCAGGTCTCTTCACACTGCTGGTGTGTTTAATTTTTTGACATAGGGTGCAGGCAGATTACGGGCCTCACATAGCTGCTGCCAGGCCCCTAATCTGCCATGGGCCCCTATATACCGCCTCCTCATGCTGCTGCCAAGTCCAGAGTCTGTCATGGTCCCTGTACGGCCTCCCATTGCTGCTGTCTCCATCGCCACACTCTGCTGCCATGTGCCACTTTCAGGTCTCTTCACACTGCTGGTGTGTTAAATTTTTTGACATAGGGTGCAGGCAGATTACGGGCCTCACATAGCTGCTGCCAGGCCCCTAATCTGCCATGGGCCCCTATATACCGCCTCCTCATGCTGCTGCCAAGTCTAGAGTCTCTCATGGGTCCCTGTACGGCCTCCCATTGCTGCTGTCTCCATCGCCACACTCTGCCATGTGCCACTTTCAGGTCTCTTCACACTGCTGGTGTGTTTAATTTTTTGACATAGGGTGCAGGCAGATTACGGGCCTCACATAGCTGCTGCCAGGCCCCTAATCTGCCATGGGCCCCTATATACCGCCTCCTCATGCTGCTGCCAAGTCCAGAGTCTGTCATGGTCCCTGTACGGCCTCCCATTGCTGCTGTCTCCATCGCCACACTCTGCTGCCATGTGCCACTTTCAGGTCTCTTCACACTGCTGGTGTGTTAAATTTTTTGACATAGGGTGCAGGCAGATTACGGGCCTCACATAGCTGCTGCCAGGCCCCTAATCTGCCATGGGCCCCTATATACCGCCTCCTCATGCTGCTGCCAAGTCCAGAGTCTGTCATGGGTCCCTGTATGGCCTCCCATTGCTGCTGTCTCCATCGCCACACTCTGCTGCCATGTGCCACTTTCAGGTCTCTTCACACTGCTGGTGTGTTAAATTTTTTGACATAGGGTGCAGGCAGATTACGGGCCTCACATAGCTGCTGCCAGGCCCCTAATCTGCCATGGGCCCCTATATACCGCCTCCTCATGCTGCTGCCAAGTCTAGAGTCTCTCATGGGTCCCTGTACGGCCTCCCATTGCTGCTGTCTCCATCGCCACACTCTGCTGCCATGTGCCACTTTCAGGTCTCTTCACACTGCTGGTGTGTTTAATTTTTTGACATAGGGTGCAGGCAGATTACGGGCCTCACATAGCTGCTGCCAGGCCCCTAATCTGCCATGGGCCCCTATATACCGCCTCCTCATGCTGCTGCCAAGTCCAGAGTCTGTCATGGTCCCTGTACGGCCTCCCATTGCTGCTGTCTCCATCGCCACACTCTGCTGCCATGTGCCACTTTCAGGTCTCTTCACACTGCTGGTGTGTTAAATTTTTTGACATAGGGTGCAGGCAGATTACGGGCCTCACATAGCTGCTGCCAGGCCCCTAATCTGCCATGGGCCCCTATATACCGCCTCCTCATGCTGCTGCCAAGTCTAGAGTCTCTCATGGGTCCCTGTACGGCCTCCCATTGCTGCTGTCTCCATCGCCACACTCTGCCATGTGCCACTTTCAGGTCTCTTCACACTGCTGGTGTGTTTAATTTTTTGACATAGGGTGCAGGCAGATTACGGGCCTCACATAGCTGCTGCCAGGCCCCTAATCTGCCATGGGCCCCTATATACCGCCTCCTCATGCTGCTGCCAAGTCTAGAGTCTGTCATGGGTCCCTGTACGGCCTCCCATTGCTGCTGTCTCCATCGCCACACTCTGCCATGTGCCACTTTCAGGTCTCTTCACACTGCTGGTGTGTTTAATTTTTTGACATAGGGTGCAGGCAGATTACGGGCCTCACATAGCTGCTGCCAGGCCCCTAATCTGCCATGGGCCCCTATATACCGCCTCCTCATGCTGCTGCCAAGTCCAGAGTCTCTCATGGGTCCCTGTACGGCCTCCCATTGCTGCTGTCTCCATCGCCACACTCTGCTGCCATGTGCCACTTTCAGGTCTCTTCACACTGCTGGTGTGTTAAATTTTTTGACATAGGGTGCAGGCAGATTACGGGCCTCACATAGCTGCTGCCAGGCCCCTAATCTGCCATGGGCCCCTATATACCGCCTCCTCATGCTGCTGCCAAGTCTAGAGTCTCTCATGGGTCCCTGTACGGCCTCCCATTGCTGCTGTCTCCATCGCCACACTCTGCTGCCATGTGCCACTTTCAGGTCTCTTCACACTGCTGGTGTGTTTAATTTTTTGACATAGGGTGCAGGCAGATTACGGGCCTCACATAGCTGCTGCCAGGCCCCTAATCTGCCATGGGCCCCTATATACCGCCTCCTCATGCTGCTGCCAAGTCCAGAGTCTCTCATGGGTCCCTGTACGGCCTCCCATTGCTGCTGTCTCCATCGCCACACTCTGCTGCCATGTGCCACTTTCAGGTCTCTTCACACTGCTGGTGTGTTAAATTTTTTGACATAGGGTGCAGGCAGATTACGGGCCTCACATAGCTGCTGCCAGGCCCCTAATCTGCCATGGGCCCCTATATACCGCCTCCTCATGCTGCTGCCAAGTCCAGAGTCTCTCATGGGTCCCTGTACGGCCTCCCATTGCTGCTGTCTCCATCGCCACACTCTGCTGCCATGTGCCACTTTCAGGTCTCTTCACACTGCTGGTGTGTTAAATTTTTTGACATAGGGTGCTGGCAGATTACGGGCCTCCCATTGCTGCTGCCAGACATGTAATCTGCCATGGGCCCCCGTACCGACTCCTCATGCTGTGACGTTGCAACAAGGTGTAATTCAACCCTACATATGTTAGACCGCCTTTACGAACAGCTAAAGGCCATCACAGATTTCCTGATGTTAAAAGCGGATAAAGGTACTCCCTGTGTAACTTAGATGTCAGCCATTGTCAGCTCATGTGTGACACCTGCGCTTGCTCAGGCCCTTTGAGGAGGCCACGCTATTCGTGAGTCGGCAGGACTATGGGATGAATGAGGTCAAATCGGCCATGGGCCCCCGTACCGCCTGTTCACGCTGATGCTGGTCCCACAGTGTGACCTGGGTCCCTGTACGGCCTCCCATTGCTTCCACTCTGCCATGTGCCACTTTGAAATCTCCTCACACTCCTGCGGTTGTCCATTTTGTCATAGGTTGCTGGCAGATTACAGGCCTTCCATAGGTGCCACCAAGCCCCATATCGGCCATGGGCCCCCGTACCGCCTGGTCACGCTGCTGCTGGGCCCATAGTGTGACCTGGGTCCCTGTACCGCCTCCCATTGCTCCCACTCTGCCATGTGCCACTTTCAGGTCTCCTCACGCTCCTGCTGGTTTCCATTTTGTCATAGGTTGCTGTATGGCCTCCCATTGCTGCTGCCTCCACCACCACACTGTGGCTCCAAACACTGGTTTTGGCCCCGTGACTGGCCAAAGGAGTGAAGTGTGCAGTGATTCTAAGATCGACGGCACTCATCTGCATGTCATACTGACAGACAGTATTATTTCTCTTCCCCAGCAGACTCCAAGGGCATTTAAATTAAAGGTACAGTGTTCTGCACTAATATTAAGTCTCTCTGAAGCCTAGAAACACCCTTTTTTAAGTTAAATTCACAGCGAATTTATTCGACTCGAATCGAATATTGTCCACGAATTCGCCGAATCAGTCGAATCGAATTTTTCATTTCTTCGCTCATCTCTAGTGGTGAGCACAGGAATCTCCATACACTTTGTACACATTGCTGAGGTCTCCTACATATTATATCCTCTTATGGTCTAATGTAGTGATGGGCCGAACACCTCCCTGTTCAGTTCGCAGTCGAACATTCAAACCTAATGAATGTTCGACTGCGAACTTTGAACTAAATGCAAGTCTATGAGACTCGAACTTGTAAATTAAAAAGTGCCCATTTTAAAGGCTTATATGCAAGTTATTGGCCATAAAAGGGGTATGGGAACTTAGGTACTGCCCTAAGGGACTTGAATCAGTAGGAAAAAAGTCAAAAGTACTGTTTTTTAAAAACATTATTCATTTTTTTATTGCTTAAAGTAAAAAAAAAATGAAACATCCCCTCAACCACTTGCCCTCCAGAGGATTTACTCCCCTTCCTGACCAGGCCATTTTTTGCGATACGGTGCTGCGTTATTTTAACTGACAATTGCGCAGTCGTGCAATACTGTACATAAATGAAATGTATGTAATTTTTTTTTCCACAAATAGAGATTTCTTTTGGTGCCATTTGATCACCTCTGTGTTTTTTATTTTTTTATAAACAAAAAAAGGCCAACAATTTTGAAAAAAAAACTATATTTTTTACTTTTTGCTATAATACATATCCAATAAAAAAAATTTAAAAATCTAATTTCTTCATAAAATTAGGCCAAAATGTATTCTGCTATATGTCTTTGCTAAAAAAAAAATCCCAATAAGTATATACTAATTGGTTTACATGAACATTATAGCATCTACAAATGGAGGTATATATACTGGAATTTTTTTTTAACACTTTTTACGACTAGACCCATTTATCTTAAATAGGAAATACTGTTTGGCTGGAGTTAGCTTGTAACTTTCAGCCATATCCAAAACTTCATGATAGCTGTGCTGTTAGCAATTTTTATTCTGGATATCTGCATCGCCACAAACTAAAGTGTTACTAAACCCAGGACCCTGCATTCACTATATCTGGTCTCCCACAGTACACAGAACATGGAAGTGCAATTATTTTAGTAAATATAAACTGCTAAACACCTTTTCTCATCAGCAGTTAGAGCAGTCTTGTGACGTTTATCAATATCCAGCCGAGCACTGGTTAAAGCGTGTAGTTTTCATTTTGCTCTAGGAGGATGCAAGACCCCTGACCTCTGTATAGACAGTGCTGATTGGCCCTGTGCTGATCACATGCACTCTTACAAGAAAAAATCCTCTCTAGCAATACACACAAATCTGAGCATGTTCAGAGTGACTCCACACAATATGTCTTATTAGGAGATAAGGGGGGGGGGGGGACTGGAAGAAGGGGAGGGTTATAGAAGACAGAATCAAACAACGATTTTACACAATGCAGAGGATTAACCCCTTAGTGTCCACAGTGAGTATAACAAGCATGCTTTACTTCATATACAGACTGATTTTACTGTTGTGGGTTTAGTAACACTTTAAATCCCCATAAATGAATAAAACAGAAAAAAAATCAATAATGTCCAAGAATCAACTCATATCTAGTGCATATACAGTAAATCCAATACTATATACTGTATACAATTTATACTGCAGTAAATTAAAGTTCTTCAGTGCTCATTATACAAAAAGTGTCACAGAATAAAGAAAATATAAACTCCATAAAGTGACATGTGCATAAATAGATCATCCACCAATTTGATCCAAGCTGCCAACCAGTTGTCCAGTGCATGCACAAATCACCAGACACCACCTCATGAAGTGGGCAGTCACTAGCAATGAAGCTACAACACAGCAAATTCAGCATGTCATCCCAGATAGGAGTCACTCCAGGTAATGCTTGCATCCACTCCCAATATAATCCTCTGTGTTATGTCCAGGGTCAGCAGTAGCTGTAACAAACAAAGCTCATACAAGATCCATAGACTGCCGTAATAGTGATATCATTTTATTAAAATTGAATCATATACATAGCATCTGCATAGTAAAACTGCATAAACTAAAAAATAAGTTAAAAACATCCATAATAATAGATATTCATAATAATAGATAGATAATGGATATCAACTTTGAATCACAGCTGAAATAATTGCATAGCCTTTTTTAGCCACCTCACACCCAGTTAAGTGTAAAATGACAGCCAGGCAGAAGCTTCTTTATTCTCGGTGGACATCATATGACATCCTCAAAGTCGTGCATGTCGTACGCATTGTAGGGGCTATGCAGTGCCGCGTTCTGTCACACTCTATATCCAACGGACACAGCAGAAGACGGATTTTTGTACTGGGCTGGCCTTGGTACCATGTGAACCCTTCTACCAATTATTATTATTATTAATAATAATACAATATTATTTTAATAATATATCATATTAATAATACTTACCAATCACAGCGATCACATGTCAAATATACACAATGGCTTTCATGTACCGGATCCATTCATTGTGTACTTTTGTGATCTCTGTGACTTGATCACATTGATCACATTATACAGACAGGGCCAATCACAGCAGACCTGTACCATGTGATAGCTGTGGTCAATCACAGCAATCACAGTAGTACACAATGACACATGAATAAACACCGTTCATAAAAATGATTCCTTATAACCGTGATCATCACTGTACTAAACATGTATACTATAAAACAAAAATCCTGATCACCTCCCTAGAGCAGTACGTTGTCACTGCGGTGACACTGTACTGGTCTGGTCAAAGTATAAATATTTTCAAAATTAAAAAAATATAGAAAAAACTGAAAAAATTATATATATTTATGTCACCAGTAGGTGTCCCTGTTCACCACCACACCAGTCACATGATGATGCTGTATCACACTGGTGACAGAATGTAAAAATATGTGAAAACAAAATGTTTGTCTTTATTTTCCAAAAACTGTTGACAAAAAAAATTGAACACCCCTCCAAATCATTGGATCCAGGTGTTCCAGTCACCTCCATGGGCACAAATGTATAAAATCAAGCACCTAGGGATGCAGACTGCTTCTACAAACATTTGTGAAAGAATAGGTCGCTCTCAGGGGCTCAGTGAATTCAAGCGTGGTACCATGATAGGTTGTCAATTGTGCAATAAGTCCATCCGTGAAATTTCCTTGCTACTAAATATTCCACGATCAACTGTTAGTGGTATTATAACAAAGTGGAAGCAACTGGGAACAACAGCAACTCAGCCATGAAGTGGTAGGCCACGTAAAATGACAGAGCGGGGTCAGAGCATGCTGAAGTGCACAGTGCGCAGAAGTTGCCAACTCTCTTCAGAGTCAGTAGTTAAAGACTTCCAAACTTTGTTTGGCTTTCAGATTAGCACAACAACAGTGTGAAAGAGCTTCATGGAAAGGGTTTTCATGGCCGAGCAGCTGCATCCAAGTCTTACATCACCAAGTGCAATGCAAAGTGTCGGATGCAGTGGTGTAAAGCACACCGCCACTGGACTCTAGAGCAGTGGAGATGTGTTCTCTGAAGTGACGAATCATGCTTCTCTCTCTGGCAATCCAATGGATGCGTCAGGGTTTGGCAGTTTCCAGTAGAATTGTACTTGCCTGACTGCATTGTGCCAAGTGTAAAGTTTGGTGAAGGGGGATTATGGTGCGGGGTTGTTTTTTCAGGGGTTGGGCTTAGCGCCTTAGTTCCAGTGAAGGGAACTCTTAAGACGTCAGCATAACAAGGCATTTTGCACAATTTCATACTCCCAACTTTGTGGGAACAGTTTGGAGATGGGTCTTTCTTGTTCCAACAAGCCTGCGCACCAGTGCACAAAGCAAGGTCCATAAAGACATGAATGAGCGAGTTTGGGGTGGAGGAACTTGACTGGCCTTCCCAAGACCTCAACCCAAGAGAACACCTTTGGGATGAATTAGAATGGAGATTGTGAGCCAGGCCTTCTCATCCGACATCAGTGCCTGACCTCACAAATGCGCTTCTGAAAGAATGGTCAAACATTCCCATAGACACACTCCTAAACCTTGTGGACAGCCTTCCCAGAAGAGTTGAAGCTGTTATAGCTGCAAAGGGTGGGCCAACTCAATATTGAACACTACAGCCATTAAAGTTGATGTGAGTGTAAAGGCAGGCAACCCAATACTTCTGGCAATATAATGTATATATATACCATAGATTGTGGACTCTATAACTTTTACAGGGAGTAAATAATATACACTGATTTGAGTTATTGTTTACCGAAGAAATGTAGTAGAGTACATATTGTCCTAAATTTATAAAGAAAGATTATATATTTGCCAAATTTTCAGCATTTTTTCATTTACAGTATGTAGAAACAAAAAAAAGATCCAGTGGTGATTAAATACCACCAAAGGAAACCTCTACCTGTCAAAAAAAAATGATAAAACTTTTGGTACAATGATGCATGACTGGCATACAAAGTGTGACAGCGCTGAAATCTGAAAATTGGCCTTGGCACGAAGAGGTTGAAAGTGTCCGGTACTGAACTGGTTAAATTGTGATTAGTTAAAACAGCCATGAAAGTTCCTGTGCATGTGCAAAATACGACTATGGAAGAATTCCTAGAAACGTCCAACTGCCATACTGCCATAGCCATCCTATAAGCAATTGATGATGCCCGTGATTTCAAAACGCTTTCCTAAAGCAACAAAACATACAACAGATGTGTTCAAGTGCCATTCATTTTAATGTCACCTAATGTATAGGGAGGATAGTACTTCCTGCTCAAGTTCCTCTCTTTTAAAGGAAACTTGAATAATTAACTTCAGATGAGATAAGGCCCTGAATTATGTTTATTGTTGCATATTTGTATATGGGGAATACAGTGTCCGCCTTCCCTGTATCCCGCTCTTCATAGAGTCTTTTCACTGCTTATATAGCCCTTCTTATCAAATAGAGACAGATCACATTAAAGGTTCACATCGGAAGGCACACACCCATCCTAAAATATCACACATGCCAAATGGCACTATGACAGTCAAGATATGTGTTTTGCAATGAACAACTTTGAAATATATGAAGTTATAAAAACATTTCTGATGAGACAAAATGGAGTATACAGCAATCTTATAACATCCTATATATGTGATTCAGTAAGGATCATAGTTATCCCTGTACACTAAAAACGAGGTGCTGTTCTGCTACGGTTGTCACAAAATAAATCACTGCAAACCGCATTGTAAGAAACGTGTCACCCAAAAGAAGCTCCTGGACTTCTTGTGGTTTGCAGCACTTGCAGTGTGTTTTTAGGTGCCATTAAAATGACTGGCACCTGAACACGCTGTCACGGCAATTCTGCCCATGATCCAAAACACCCAAGTGTGAATGGGGCCTTATCATCACATTTTCAATTGCTTTTTCAAGTATTTTCAAGCGGTTTGTGGAGCAAAATTGCACGTTTTGTAGCTTTGTCAGGTGTTTTTTCAGACAATTTTAAATTAAAAGGTGTGGAGTGTTTTTGAAAGAGGGGCATAGAGCTGCTATTTTAGCAGAAAACATGCGGCAAGCAGGGGAGGACTGACAACTCATGGGGCCCCCGGGCAATAGGGGATCATGGGGCCCCTGTGTCCTTGCCCAAACTCAAAAAAGCCTATGAAAAATGTACCAGGGGCATCTCATGGGGCCCCCTACTGCCCCCGGGCCCTTGGACAGTGCCCAAGTTTCCAAATGGTCAGTCCGCCCCTGGCGGCAAGACGCTTGAAAAAAACACTCAAAACTCACGTTTTTCATTGAAGTCATGGGGACATAATCGCTCAGTTCTGCCTAAAAAGTAGTCCATGTACTTTTTGAGCAACAGGATGCTCAATTGTGAACATGGACTATTAAAAACAATAGGTTTTTGCTTGTTGAGCATTTTGTAGCTTGTAGCTTGAAGCTCAAAAGCTAGTGTGAACAGGGCCTTAGAATTACTTACAGGCCCATCCTTTGACCCCCCACTCCACCTGGAAATTCTAACTGGTAACTGTTCTTGCGGCAGCATTTCCCATCGAGGAGACTGGTCTCCTGGTTATCTGTTCACAGAGTGACTGGTCTCCCCACTGCCTCAAATAGGTTCTAGTCACCTTGTCACAATTATCTGAAATAGGAGGAGTATCGAAAGCCTGCTGTGTAAAGGCAATGACAAAGGATCAGAGAACTTCCTTGTCATTGCCTCCATACAGCCACTAGCAGCACTGCACTGAGAGAGAAGGGTAAGCATTTCCCAATGCTTTGCCAAAAAGTCCCAAACACAAGCTTGGAATATTGCCATTACTGAAATCAAACATGGGTACATTTGGCTCATTCCTAGTCAAAACTAGTCCTTCCTAAGTCCTTCCTATGTAAGAATACTGGGCAGGTTAGTGCAATATGTAAGTAATACCACAACTAAGAGTGTGTACAGAGAAATATACCTTCACACTTTCCCCACAGAATTTTCACTGTGAAGCTCTGTTTCCTTTGCTCACCTCTACTAAACCCAAGCCCTCTTGCAGTGGTGTTGGTGGCACACATAACACATTTAACACTGGCTTTTACTGGCTACCAATTAATTAGAAATCTAAGCAGCTGAAGAATGCAAGTCAGAACAAGACTGGTTACTGTAAAGCAACACAAGCAGCCTTTATTTGAAACACTTTGATGACTGTGGCCAACAGTGACAAGAAGATGAATTAGGCTTGGAGCAATCCCATTCTGTCATAATTTTTATTCATGCAAGATTCAGAATGTTTTTGGCAGTTACATTTTAATGCTGATTTAAGCATGATTTAAAAGTGTTTAATTTACCCTTAAATAGATTTTATATCATATTCTTTCATACTAATTTAAATCTATAAATCGTAGGTCAGTGGATTTTTAACCCTTTAGAGTTCCATTTTGCTGGATTGCTACAGATAACAAACAACAGTCCCTGAGGCTCAGTGCTGTTAAGGCAATCTAATGACATATGATCTCAGTTCTCATAAGTGATTTTATATATATGGATATGTGAAAGCCTGGAATCACCAGCCAGCCGTATCGATAAAAGCAAACAGTCCTTGTGTTTTCAAAAATAGGTAAAACAGAAAATGGCTTAACCTCAGCGAGGAAAAACAAATCAATTTCAGCTACACAAATAAAGGTTCAGCTCAAAGCCAGTGACATTCATTCCTTAGGCCTCATGTACACATGTACACTCCTGTAAACGCTTAGCTCTCCTGGCAGCAGAAAAATGCTAAACGTGGCACAGTACCACATTTGGCCATGTTTAGCGCTTGGACATTTATTCATTTTTTGGTCAGAGTATTTTTCATTGACTACCCAAGCACTTTGGCCAAAACGTTACTCTCCTGCACTCAATTCTTCTGCGTTCAGGAGAGGAACATTTAACTGCCCCTAAACTCTGCTGCTCCTAAACTCTGGTAAAAGGCTATGTGTACGTGGAAATACATAGGCTTTTACTGAGTTGAGTTCAGGGGCTTTGGCAAAAAAATGCCAAAAGCTCCTAAACTCACATTTAGGAGCAGCACTGTACACAAGGCTTTAAAGCAGCGGTTCTCAACCTGGGGGTCGCGACCCCTTTGGGGGTCGAACGACCATTTCCCAGGGGTCGCCTAAGACCATCGGAAAACACATATTTCCGATGGTCTTAGGAACCGAGACACCGCTGCTGTCTCCGGCGATGTGTGGGCGGGATGATACGCTGCTCCTGTCACCTGGCCACACCTCCGGGATCGCTCAGCAGCTCCGCCTCCTCGCCGCTCATTGGCCACCGGAACTGTAGCTCAGGAGAGGCACACAGGCGGCCAATCACCAGCGAGGAGGTGGAGCTTGGAGAGGAGGAGCCGAGCGGCAGCGCGCGTACATCAAAGAAGACCGAGGGAGGTGCCGGAGCGAGTGAAGAGGAGAGCGGCCAGAGAAGGAAGACAGCTGACAGGTAAGTGAGAGAGCGAGCCCAGGCTGGAGCAGGGGTCAGCAAAGTAAGTATCATTGGTGTCAGTGGGAGGAATAGTGCCCCATCATTTGTGTCACTAATACCAACGATGGGGCACTATTCCTCCCCCCACTGACACCAACGATGGGGCACTATTCCTCCCCCCACTGACACCAACGATGGGGCACTATTCCTCCCCCCACTGACACCAATGATGGGGCACTATTCCTCCCCCAACTGACACCAACGATGGGGCACTATTCCTCCCCCCACTGACACCAACGATGTGGCACTATTCCTCCCCCCACTGACACCAACGATGTGGCACTATTCCTCCCCCCACTGACACCAACGATGGGGCACTATTCCTCCCCCCGCTGACACCAACGATGGGGCACTATTCCTCCCCCCACTGACACCAACGATGGGGCCCTTTTCCTCCCCCCACTGACACCAACGATGGGGCAGTATTCCTCCCCCCACTGACACCAACGATGGGGCACTATTCCTCCCCCCACTGACACCAACGATGGGGCACTATTCCTCCCCCCACTGACACCAACGATGAGGCACTATTCCTCCCCCCACTGACACCAACGATGGGGCACTATTCCCCCCTTCTGACCCCAATGATGGGGCACTATTCTCCCCTCCACCACACTGACATCAATGATGGGGCACTATTCCTCCCACTAACACCAATGATGGGGCACTATTCCTCCCACTGACACCAATGATGTGGCACTATTCCTCCCACTGACACCAGTGATGGGGCACTACTCCCACTGACACCAGTGATGGGGCACTACTCCCCCCACTGACACCAGTGATGGGGCACTATTCCTCCCACTGACACCAATGATGGGGCACTACTCCCCCCACTGACACCAATGATGGGGCACTACTCCCCCCACTGACACCAATGATGGGGCACTATTCCTCCCACTGACACCAATGATGTGGCACTATTCCTCCCACTGACACCAGTGATGGGGCACTACTCCCACTGACACCAGTGATGGGGCACTACTCCCCCCACTGACACCAGTGATGGGGCACTATTCCTCCCACTGATACCAATGATGGGGCACTACTCCCCCCACTGACACCAATGATGGGGCACTACTCCCCCCACTGACACCAATGATGGGGCACTATTCCTCCCACTGACACCAATGATGTGGCACTATTCCTCCCACTGACACCAGTGATGGAGCACTACTCCCCCCACTGACACCAATGATGGGGCACTACTCCCCCCACTGACACCAATGATGGGGCACTACTCCCCCCACTGACACCAATGATGGGGCACTATTCCTCCCACTGACACCAATGATGGGGCACTATTCCTCCCACTGACTCCAACGATGGGGCACTATTCCTCCCACTGACACCAACGATGGGGCACTATTCCTCCCACTGATACCAACGATGGGGCACTATTCCTCCCACTGACACCAACAATGGGGCACTATTCCTCCCACTGACACCAACGATGGGGCACTATTCCTCCCGCTGACACCAACGATGGGGCACTATTCCTCCCACTGACACCAACGATGGGGCACTATTCCTCCCGCTGACACCAGTGATGGGGCACTATTCCTCCCACTGACACCAGTGATGGGGCACTATTCATCCCACTGACATCAGTGATGGGGCACTATTCCTCCCACTGATACCAACGATGGGGCACTATTCCTCCCACTGATACCAACAATGGGGCACTATTCATCCCACTGACATCAGTGATGGGGCACTACTCCTTCCACTGACACCAATGACATGGCACTACTCCTCCCACTGCAAAATTACAGTTATGAAGTAGCAATGAAAATAATTTTATGGTTGGGGGTCACCACAACATGAGGAACTGTATTAAGGGGTCGCGGCATTAGAAAGGTTGAGAACCACTGCTTTAAAGCCTTCCCACTATACACATAAATGCGGCCTCATAGTGGGTGGGCTTTATGGCAGAGAGGCCGCATACAGTATATGCATCCCAAATGAAAACATTTCTGTGTGGTCCCAGCCAGGGGCGGACTGACAACTCATGGGGCCCCTGGGCAATAGGGGATTATGGGGCCCCTGTGTCTTTGCCCAAACTCAAAAAAGCCTATGAAAAAGGTACCAGGGGCATCTCATGGGGCCCCCTACTGACCCCGGGCCCTCAGGCAGAGCCCGAGTTTCCAAATGGTCAGTCCGCCCCTGGTAACGGCACAGTTACCAGTGGGTACTGAAAAGCTCCTGATGCATACTTGCGATTGGGAGCTTTCAGATCATGTGGCCACTGTGACTGCCAATCACAGCGGTCACATGATTTGAATGGCCACCTCCACCTCCCAGCATTCAGAACCACTGGCGGGAAGGGGTTAACAGGGTTTTTGAAAGTTTCCACCTGCTTGAGGGGTCCCAAACCGGAGCCCTCTACAGTTCAGCAACCTCTCAGTCACAAGCTAGTCCACATTGCTCACTCTGCTGTGTTCTCTCCACTTCACAGACACCTGCTGCCTGTTTCCTATTCTTCTTCTGATCTATGCTACAAATGGTTAGCCCTTTTGTGACCAAAGTCCCTGTAATCAGGCTTTAGAGAATCTTTCACACCCATAGTCTTTCTGAACCTCTAAATTCTGGGTACCAAATGAGGACCTACCAATCCTGAGAGAACTGTAAATGAGTCCTCTCCTCTCCAAGCAGATTACCCTGGAACTCCTCAATCTGCATAAGTGAGAACCCATGAATACTCAAAAATTCCTACAATTCGTCCCCTTTAAAAGGACCACAAGCGAAACAGCGTGAAAATATTGATATAGCAATATGCAGTGCTAGTATGATAATAATCCAATAACAAGATATATAGTGAACGGATGCACGATAATATCCAAATATTGCACTGAAATTAAATGATGAAAGCATATTGCACTATAAATATATGATTATAAACATATGTATATATAGTGCCCAAGAGTGCTAGACAAACTGTGATCCAGTAATTATGTGACTGGATGAGAATATGAATAAATAGTGAGCACAGATATTGCACAAAAAAGTAAATGTAAACATAGATAAATAAATTAATAAATAAATAAAGTTCATAAAGTGGCAAAAAATGCTCAATAATCCATAATCAAGTAAACTCGTGACTGGATGAGAATCGAAACGTTATCAAACTTCAAACACAATAGTGATTCTGGTGACTAGGATTAGGAATGACTCCAGTGCTCGTGACTTCAGGTGGTGAATAATTAGTATGTGCTTGCTCTTACCAGAAGCTCAAGTCATATGCGCATGTAGTAATGATATCCCAACAAAACCCTGGTGGTCATTGTGGATCTGGTCATGGGCAGAAGGGGGCTCCACTGGCACTCTCATACAGCAGGGGAAACACTCCACACATCCAAGGGACAAATCCAGCACAAGGGGTGGGGAAGGGACTGCTCTTTAATACTTAATTCAGCCACGGCACTATTAGATGTCGATCTTCCTCCTTAAATGGCTCAGTAAATAGGCCACCAGACAAGGATCATATAGTGTAGTCATTTATTTGGATAGTGAGCCAAGTATTGCAAGTAGACAAATCAAAGAAAATCCAGCTTACTTCATATGAGATAAAGATGGCTGCCGGACCAACATGCGGCCTCGGCGGCATGACGTCAGCACGGCCAAGGCTCCTCCCACCCTGATATTATTAGGGAACTGTAATAGCTAATAAATAAATTAACACATATTGTTTGTGCATATACAGTATATCATATACATTATGTAAAGTCTACAGGTATTTTCACTGCCTGAACACACATAATTGTAACAGAGAGCATACAGAATGTCCCAAAACAGTCAGTAGTTGAAGGAAGAGTAAAGTTGCTGATAGGCAAGTATTACACAGTTCTTGTTTCAGTTTATGAGAACGCAGAGGTATGAAAAAATACTAATTTTAAAATAGGCTTTAGGTCTGCTCTGAAGGATAACAGTAGAATAGAAGAGAACTAGTCCACAAGCAATGTTGAAATAAACTTTGTATTTGCAAACCATATACATACACTCATCGGCCATTTTATTAGGTAACACAATATGCTAATCAGCCAATCACATAGCAGCAACTCAATGCATTTAGGCATGCAGATGTGGTGAAGACAACTTGCTGCAGTTCAAACTGAGTATCAGAATGGGGAAGAAAGTGGATTTAAGTGACTTTGAAAGTGGAATGGTTGCTTGTGCCAGAGAGGCTGGTCTGAGTATTTTCAAAACTGCTGATCTACTGGGATTTTCACACACAACCATCTCTACGGTTCACAGAGAATGGTCTGAAAAAGATAAAGTATCCAGTGAAGAGCAGTTGTGTGGACAAAAATGCGTTGTTGATGTTAGAGGTCAGAGGAGAATGGGAAGAATGGTTTGAGATGATAGAAAGGCAACAGTAACTCAAAAACCCACTCGTTACAACCAAGGTAGTCAGAACACCATCTCTAAGCACACAACACATCAAACCTTGAAGCAGATGGGCTACAGCAATAGAAGACCACATTGGGTGCCACTCCTGTCAGCTAAGAACAGGAAACGAAGGCTATAATATGCACAGGCTCACCAAAATTGGACAATAAATGACTGGAAAAACGTTGCCTGGTCTCGATTTCAGCTGCGACGTTCAAATGGTCAGAATTTGGTGTAAACAACATGAAAGCATGGGTCCATCTTGCTTTGTATCAACTGTTCAGGCTGGTGAGTGTATTTAAACTGAAACATCTAGGGAACATCAGGAAATGTTAATTGTGCCCAAGTAGTATCCTGAAAATGTACCCTTTGTTTTGAATCCCTTATGATATAAAAGCAGTGTACCTCTAGGTATGGGAAGATGCCTAGGCACTCCCGTGCCCACATCCCTTTAGCTGTAAGCTGAGAAGGATCTGGGAGTTCTGGTAGATCACAAGCTTAATAATGGCATGCAATGCCAAGCTGCGGTTTCTAAAGCGAGCAAAATCCTCTCTTGTATTAAAAGAGGTATAGACTCCAGAGAGAGAGATATCATATTACCCCGGTACAAATCATTAGTAATACCTCATCTGGAATATGCAGTTCAGTTTTGGGCACCAATTCACAAAAGGAAAATTGGGGGACTGGAGAAAGTACAGAGAAGGGCAACCAAACTGATACAAGGCATGGAGGAGCTCAGCTATGGGGAAAGATTAGAGGAACTGAATTTATTCTCTCTTGAGAAGAGGAGATTAAGGGGGGAAATAATCAGCATATGTAAATACATCAGTGTTTCATATAGTGAATTTGGTGTAGAGTTATTCACCCTGAGGTCATCACAGAGGACAAGGGGGCACTCTTTATGTCTGGAGAAAAAAAAATATAACCTCCAAACACGGAAAGGTTTCTTCACAGTGAGAGCTGTGAAAATGTGGAATAGACTCCCTCAAGAGTTGGTTCTGGCCAGCTCCGTGGATTGCTTTAAAAAAGGCCTGGATTCTTTCCTAGATACACAGAATATAACTGGTTACCAACATTTATAGGTAAAGTTGATCCAGGGAATATCCGATTGCCTCTCGGGGGATCGGGAAGGAATTTTTTTCCCTGTAGGAGCAAATTGGATCATGCTTTGCTGGGCTTTTTTTTTGCCTTCCTCTGGATCAACTGTGGGTATAGGATTATAACTTTTTTTTTAATGGTTGAACTGGATGGACTTTTGTCTTTTTTCAGCCAGACTATGTAACTATGTATATTTGCAGTATGAGATCTAAGGCACTGTGGCCTCTGACTGTTAATCTCATGGGATTAGGAGTGAGATATGAGGTAATTTTACCACTCTGCTTTCTGCAGAGGAATCTGCATCTCTCAGCTGCTGCTTCATTCATTCTATGGGTCTGTGCTTTGTGAACACTTCCTTCTGTTTTTAAATGTTTCCCCCATTGCACAGAGCAGTTAAGTATAATATTCTTCTTTTTTTTTCTTTTTTTTCTTTTTATCTTTAGATTCACTTTAATATTTTTCTTCCTGCTTGCTTATTTTGGGCACAGCTTCTACAGTCTATGTACCATTTAATGCACTATGCAAACATATTACTAAGAGTATATCAACAGATACTGGACCCCTCACATGGACAGCCACAGTACCACAGTAACAAAAAGATGTAGGGAATTGCGCAAAGGTACCAATTCTACTATATCTGAATAATTTAGAGAATTATGCAATGTGGTCTGTACCTTTATATTGACCATGTATAATAGTCAATCATCCAAATTTGTTCAAGGTAAATTTCTATCAATTTAAATTCCCCTGCCTACAATTGGGTATTTAAAATAAGGTTGATACCACTTTATTTGATCATCCCGAAATCTGTTTTCTAATTTAATAATTATTTTAAAGTATATTTGTCAAAAAATACAATTTTCATTATAGCAGTATTTCCATCATCTTGACATCTCCCTAGTAATGTTAAAGGTGTGGCAAATCATGATCACAGATGCAGTATTTTATGTGTTCAGTATGGTACATTTATGTCATTTATTGTTTATGTAACGATAAAACAACTGACACCAAAGTGTACGTATAGTCAAAAATTATCTTTTTTAGTTTTGGGCAGAATGGGACTGGATTATAACTCAAGTGAGTTTTTTCTTTCTTTCTGTGTCCCCTTGGGAAGATTTTGCCTCACTTTCTATTCCTTGGCATGCCACAGGAAATTAGAGAAATTTTCTCCAAAATGAGGGGAATTCCCCTGTTAGACAGTTATCACAGGCAGGTGTCTGGAATTTGTTCTCTCTCATACTATTTCATCTGCAAAATGTTGGATTTATCATAATTTTCTCTCTTAGTCACCAGTGGTGACAAAGATCATCAGGACAAACAGAGAGGGTAATCTATCCAGTGAGTGTAAGAAAAACTTGACAATGGGTCTAACCCTTGTCTACTCTATCCAAGACTAGAAAAAAAAGGCTTTGCTATACATATATCTTTAACTTGCCAAAAAATATAAATATAAATAAACATAAAAAGTTTATTTTATTAGGTCTATGGAATAAACCATCTGACAATTATTGTACAATATTGGAATAAGTAACAATTACATTTAAATCTACATTTATTTACTGTGTTATAGAAAGAACCCTTTATGAAATCTAATGTTCTTGCTAAAGTAAACCAATTTAAGGAAAAGCATTTCCCTTTCACATTCAATATGGTAACCTGTACAGAATGCCAATTGTAAACTTATTTTTCACAAATGCACTCTATTTGAGCAAAGAATAATGGCTTCAGTTAGACAAAGTTTGACTTAATCCCACAAGACCCTGTATTTATGGAACACTGGACGCTATCCAAAGCATCCAAGAAAAGACTACTTTATCTGTCGTATGTGACCTTCCAGTCAGTGGCAGTGCATTAGAGGGTAATGGAAAGGTATTGCTTAATTAAAGATATTGACTAAATGAGAGTTTTATGTGTTAATGAATCTATTCATCCTTGTGCACTTTTGAGAGGTGAACTGAGGTTAATTTTAACAACTTCTAGTACACTAATAAGCATTATTGACTATTAACTACAACATAGAAAAGAAAAACATTTTAAATATAACATTTGCAAGAGCATGAAAGAATATAGCTGTTAGTGGCCACATAATAACTTTAATCCTTCCATCAAATCAATAAATATACTTATCAATCATTTGTATCCTGAATCTCAATAGGAGCCCTTGTCAAAGATGGGTGGTACATTACTGACATATGGGCATGGTTGCAATTACCTGGGAGTAGTCTAGGGAGGGCATGATATAAATAAATGTTTAATAATATTGGGCAGTAAGCTTAATAAAATACATCAGCTGGTCACTGGCCTAACTGTATTTAGATATGACATAGTGAAAAGCTCTTTTCCCACATACTGTAGATCCACTTTGGATCACTTTATAAATTCACTGGAAAGCCAAACTGCGCAATGCACTAATTAATAAATTCATTTTAAACTGGGCCAGTCTGTTGGCAGCATAAATCAATTCACCCATTTCTATTTTTAACCCTAAAAAATGTTTTAGAACCATATATAACACTTAAGGGAGCTTGTTATAGTTTTCCTAAAGGTAGCAAAATGATAATATTTGTGTCATTATCTCTGACCATATGGGCCATTTGAAGAAGGCAGGGGAGTAAAGTAACAGAAAATCTGCTATTGGATGTGTGCCATCACTCTTTTAAGCTCATGAGTTGTGATACAGCATGGAAAATCTTCACCTTACAAATATGACAGAGGAAGACAAATAGCTTGTCACGGGTATGACAATTACCTTCATTATTGTAGGGAAGTCATGGTGACAAAAGACAAGTATAGCAACTTGAAGCTCAGCCTGGCTTTTCATAGTTATGATACTAGTTTTAGTTCCTTTCATCTTGTATAAAGTTAATTTTACAAACAGTAGTGAAATTTACACATATAGATTAAGAATACTAGCACAAACTATAAAAAAACACAACCCATACTACCACAAAGTCACACAGCTTAAAATTAGTTTAGTTGCCCATTTTTTTAAAATTAAAGTTGAAAGGAAGGCAACTAGGTACAATGAAAGTACGGTAACTCATAAATCACAATAGTTCAGTGGAAAGCAGATGTAAAATGTCAGCATTAAAAAGACAGGATAGGCATTTATGCAAAAGGAAAAAGTGCAAACAGGCTATACGAATTACCCTGACAATTCAAATACACAGGCATAGCTACCACATTTTATTAGAATAAAATAATAATATAGAGTTACACAAGAGGAACAAGTCATCCAACTGACAATTAAAAAAATGGGCCATTATTAGTTTCCAAAACTTTGGGATCTGCAGGTCTTCCTTGCTATCTTTCTGTTGATTACCTTACATACTAGCTGCTGCATTTGCTTCTCTTACTATAATCCCCAACTTTTATGATGGCATTAGGTACTACTGGAATAATGGGCTCAGTTCACAAAATGGTATCAACTGTTTTAAGATCAGTGGTAAAACAGCTCATAACTTTTTAAAAAAATGTTTGCCATTCATCAAAAATTGCTTATAAAATAAGGCATTATTCCATCAAATTTGTGGTATTTACCTAACAAAACCAACTGATATTTTATCACATGACATTATATGCAGTGGGATGGATACAGTGGAGAGGGATTAGAACACCTGTCTGCTTTTATTGTTGTTTGTGCAGCCGTCAGGGATATTCACTCTCCCTATTTCTGTTTCTCATCATTCACAGCAAAAGGAAAAGAAAATCCCACATTCTGAGTTGACATCTGAATGTTAAGGGAGGGGAAATCTCCCTAAAGGAACACAGATGGCAAAAAAATGATAGTGGTTCTGACCCTTCCTTAATTTTTTGGCATTCTTTTAAAGATCAAGCAGAGATAATGCCAAAAGGAACATTTTTGGAGCAAGTGTAATGTTAGGACCTAGGATACACTGAACAAGAGCATAGATCAAATCCCAATAAGATCTGATAAGCAGACATTGCAAAATGTGCCCTAGAGAGAGCCTTTATCACATTTACATCTCCAGCAGTGGTCATCAACCGTAGGGTGCGTGGAGTGGAGTAGCTCCGGAGTATGTCATCAGTGGTGGAGAGTTATATACAAATCACATTTTTGGCCGCCTGAGACCAAAAATCTGCCATACTGACAGAGTCAGTGATCAGTACTTTTAAATGATATATTTAACGGCCCCTTCCCCGCTCTCCATCCTGACAGCAGCCCTTGCAGCAGCAGACAGGAAAGGAGAGGGGGAACCCAGCAGCACTGTGGGGGAGCAAGGGGGGGGAGCACAGGGGCCCAATGAGAGCATGAGGACAGGAGAGAGAGCACAGGAGCACAGAGAGACCACAAGAGCATGGAGAGACCACAGGAGCTGGAAAGAGCACAAGAGCCGAAGACAGCACAGGAGCTGAAGAGAACACAAGAGCCTGGAGAGAGCACAAGAGTTTGGAGAGAACACAGTGGCAGGAGAGAGAGCACAAGAGCCCAGAGAGAGCACGGGGATGGGACTGCTGGTGCCTTCCTAATAGCATCATGGGCCCCTGGGTGAGGTAATGTACTACCAGGGAGATTGTGACCCGCAGCATGCAAAGCACACCACAGTGGATCTGGCTAAATTATGCTACATATTGGGAATGGATTTTTTGTCTGAATAAAAACAAATAAACACAACCATGGAATCATCACAAATTAAATTCACCCCCTATACTCACTGTCCCACCCTGTTTACACACTGCACTCCTATGTACACTGACCCTCTTTTCCCCTCTGCACACTGCTCCCACTCCTTTTTTACACTATCCCCCTCCCTGTACACACTGACCCCCTGTCATAAATGACTCTCCCACCTTATCAATGGCCTGTACATATGTATTTCTGCTCATTGTATGGGGTGGGCAGGAGGGCACAGTATGGGGGCGGGTGGGAGGATGCAGTACAAGGAAAGTCAGGTGGGCAAAGTACGGTGCGGACAGGAGGGCACAGTACAAGGAAGGTCATAATGGAACAATATGGGGGTGGGCAGAAGGGCACAGTATGAGAGTGGGCAGGAGGATATAGTATGGGGTGGGCAGGAGCGTATAGTATGAGGTGGGCAGGAGCGTATAGTATGGGGTGGGCAGGAGGGCACAGTATGGGGTGGGTAGCAGGGCACAGTAAGGGATGGGCAGGAGGGCATAATATGGGGAAGGTCTGGAGGGCACAGTATGGGGTGGGTAGGAGAAAACAGTACGGAGAAGGCCAGAAGGGCACAGTAGGGGGGGCAGGAGGGCACAGTATGGGGAAGGTGAGAAGGGCACAGTATGGAGAAGGTCAGGAGGGAACAGTACTGGGGGGGCAGGAGGACACAGTACGGGGAAGGTCAGGAGGGCACAGTACGGGGTGGGCAGAAGGGTACAGTATGTGGTTGGAAGGAGAGCACAGTATGGGGCGGGCAAGAGGGCACGATACGGGGTGGGCAGGAGGGCACAGTATGTTGTGAGTAGGAGAGAACAGTTCAGGGGCGGGCAGCAGGGCAGTATATAGGGGGCAGCAATGTATAATATAGTACTGTTCTGACAAAAAAGAACTGCTATGTACACATACAACTCTCCTCTGCTCAGCCACTGTGTTCCTCTGCTGATTTTATCCCAGGGGAGCATTAAAACATAGGAAACTGGTTAGGAATGCAGAACTCTGTGGCCTGAAAGGGGCGTAGAGTCAGGCTTACCCGTGTGCAGCTTTAGGTGCTCTGCTCTTATGCCTCTGTGAGGTGGGAAGACAACACATACATGCTGCTTCGTTCTGTCTCTCCACCACTCAGCCAACCCAGTGTAGCAGTTAAAACCACAGGGGGGGAACTTCAGGGCCCCTCATGCACCTAGGGCCCTTGGGCAGTGCCCAAAGAGATGCCCATGTGTTAGTACAATCCTGAGTGGGAGAGAGCACAAGAGCCTGGGGCAGCAGAAGGAAACTGGATAGGAGGGGTGGCAACATACAGAGGTACCATTCCATCCATTTCTCTCCTGCAGCGGCTGAATGTCTGCAGGAGGGAGAGGAGGAGTAGGCATTTAGCAACCCCTGCAACCCCTGTAGCTGCGCCCCTGGAGATAAATCAAGATGGCCTCCGGGAACCAGGTGGTGCCGGCGGCAATAAGACATCACTGTACTGCAGTTGCTCACTGACGCGTTTCGTGCAACCGCGCGTATTCATAGGGGGTATGCTCTAGAACAGGGGTCTGCCACCTTTAAGACATAAAGAGCCACTTGGACCCGTTTCCGAGAGGGAAAAAAAGACTGGGAGCCGCAAAACCATTGCAACATTTAAAACAAATCCGACACTGCATATATTGCAAAAAGCACTCTGGTCATGAAGGGGGTTTAAGGGCCCAGTAAGCAAAGGGTTAATCAGGGTCACAGTGTATCGTCATAATTAGAGATGAGCGAATCGAAGTATCCGAAGTGGAATTCGAGTCGAATATCGGAAAAATTTCGATTCGTGCCGAATCCGAAAAATAGCCTAATTCGGACGCGCAAATCGAAATTTTTCAGAAAATGGCGGCTGACATGTGCGGCGACGGAGCGGGGATGTCTGGGAAGGCGCGCAGACAAGGCGCGCTGACCCATAATGCATTCCTCAACTACATGTGATCGCATCAGCCTATCAGCAGCCAGCCAGCCAGCACTGTGTAATGGTCGAGCTATAAATAGCGGCCATTTTGGAATTCTTCATTTGCCTGCAGTTATTGAACAGAGGCAGACCGCTCTGTACTAGGGACAGGGACAGAGTTAGGGCCACAGAAACGATAATTGGGGACAGAGAAAAGTTACTTAGGGACAGAGAACCATTACTCAGGGACACAGACTTGTTAATGAGGGCCACAGAATCGTTATTTAGGGACAAAGAAACGCTAGTTAGGGCCACAGAATTCATAATCAGGGACAGACAGAATTGTTACTCAGTGCCAGAGAATTGTTACTTAGGGCCACAGAAACGTTATTAGGGCCACAGAATTGTTACTCAGGGACAGACAGAATTGTTACTGAGTGCCAGAGAATTGTTACTCAGGGACAGACAGAATTGTTACTGAGTGCTAGAGAATTGTTACTTAGGGCCACAGAAACTTTAATTAGGGCCACAGAATTTTTACTCAGGGACAGACAGAATTGTTACTCAGTGCCAGAGAATTGTTACTCAGGGACAGACAGAATTGTTACTGAGTGCCAGAGAATTGTTACTTAGGGCCACAGAAACTTTACTTAGGGCCACAGAATTGTTACTCGCACAGACACAGAATTGTTACTCGCACAGACACAGAATTGTTACTGAAGGCCACAGAACTGTTACTTAGGGCCACAGAATTGTTACTCGCACAGACACAGAATTGTTACTCGCACAGACACAGAACTGTTACTGAGGGCCACAGAACTGTTACTTAGGGCCACAGAATTGTTACTCGCACAGACACAGAATTGTTACTCAGGGCCACAGAACTGTTACTTAGGGACAAAGAAACGCTAGTTAGGACCACAGAATTCATACTCAGGGACAGACAGAATTGTTACGGAGTGCCAGAGAATTGTTACTCTGGGCCACAGAAACTTTACTTAGGGCCACAGAATTTTTACTCAGGGACAGACAGAATTGTTACTGAGTGCCAGAGAATTGTTACTCAGGGACAGACAGAATTGTTACGGAGTGCCAGAGAATTGTTACTCAGGGCCACAGAAACTTTACTTAGGGCCACAGAATTTTTACTCAGGGACAGACAGAATTGTTACTGAGTGCCAGAGAATTGTTACTCAGGGACAGACAGAATTGTTACGGAGTGCCAGAGAATTGTTACTTAGGGCCACAGAAACTTTACTTAGGGCCACAGAATTGTTACTCGCACAGACACAGAATTGTTACTCGCACAGACACAGAACTGTTACTGAGGGCCACAGAAACTTTACTTAGGGACAAAGAAACGCTAGTTAGGGCCACGGAATTCATACTCAGGGACAGACAGAATTGTTACGGAGTGCCAGAGAATTGTTACTCAGGGCCACAGAAACTTTACTTAGGGCCACAGAATTTTTACTCAGGGACAGACAGAATTGTTACTGAGTGCCAGAGAATTGTTACTCAGGGACAGACAGAATTGTTACGGAGTGTCAGAGAATTGTTACTCAGGGACAGACAGAATTGTTACTGAGTGCCAGAGAATTGTTACTTAGGGCCACAGAAACTTTAATTAGGGCCACAGAATTTTTACTCAGGGACAGACAGAATTGTTACTGAGTGCCAGAGAATTGTTACTCAGGGACAGACAGAATTGTTACTGAGTGCCAGAGAATTGTTACTTAGGGCCACAGAAACTTTACTTAGGGCCACAGAATTTTTACTCAGGGACAGACAGAATTGTTACTCAGTGCCAGAGAATTGTTACTCAGGGACAGACAGAATTGTTACTGAGTGCCAGAGAATTGTTACTCAGGGCCACAGAAACTTTACTTAGGGCCACAGAATTTTTACTCAGGGACAGACAGAATTGTTACTGAGTGCCAGAGAATTGTTACTCAGGGACAGACAGAATTGTTACTGAGTGCCAGAGAATTGTTACTTAGGGCCACAGAAACTTTACTTAGGGCCACAGAATTGTTACTCGCACAGACACAGAATTGTTACTCGCACAGACACAGAATTGTTACTGAAGGCCACAGAACTGTTACTTAGGGCCACAGAATTGTTACTCGCACAGACACAGAATTGTTACTCGCACAGACACAGAACTGTTACTGAGGGCCACAGAACTGTTACTTAGGGCCACAGAATTGTTACTCGCACAGACACAGAATTGTTACTCAGGGCCACAGAACTGTTACTTAGGGACAAAGAAACGCTAGTTAGGGCCACAGAATTCATACTCAGGGACAGACAGAATTGTTACGGAGTGCCAGAGAATTGTTACTCTGGGCCACAGAAACTTTACTTAGGGCCACAGAATTTTTACTCAGGGACAGACAGAATTGTTACTGAGTGCCAGAGAATTGTTACTCAGGGACAGACAGAATTGTTACGGAGTGCCAGAGAATTGTTACTCAGGGCCACAGAAACTTTACTTAGGGCCACAGAATTTTTACTCAGGGACAGACAGAATTGTTACTGAGTGCCAGAGAATTGTTACTCAGGGACAGACAGAATTGTTACGGAGTGCCAGAGAATTGTTACTCAGGGCCACAGAAACTTTACTTAGGGCCACAGAATTTTTACTCAGGGACAGACAGAATTGTTACTGAGTGCCAGAGAATTGTTACTCAGGGACAGACAGAATTGTTACGGAGTGCCAGAGAATTGTTACTTAGGGCCACAGAAACTTTACTTAGGGCCACAGAATTGTTACTCGCACAGACACAGAATTGTTACTCGCACAGACACAGAACTGTTACTGAGGGCCACAGAAACTTTACTTAGGGACAAAGAAACGCTAGTTAGGGCCACGGAATTCATACTCAGGGACAGACAGAATTGTTACGGAGTGCCAGAGAATTGTTACTCAGGGCCACAGAAACTTTACTTAGGGCCACAGAATTTTTACTCAGGGACAGACAGAATTGTTACTGAGTGCCAGAGAATTGTTACTCAGGGACAGACAGAATTGTTACGGAGTGTCAGAGAATTGTTACTCAGGGACAGACAGAATTGTTACTGAGTGCCAGAGAATTGTTACTTAGGGCCACAGAAACTTTAATTAGGGCCACAGAATTTTTACTCAGGGACAGACAGAATTGTTACTGAGTGCCAGAGAATTGTTACTCAGGGACAGACAGAATTGTTACTGAGTGCCAGAGAATTGTTACTTAGGGCCACAGAAACTTTACTTAGGGCCACAGAATTGTTACTCGCACAGACACAGAATTGTTACTCGCACAGACACAGAATTGTTACTGAAGGCCACAGAACTGTTACTTAGGGCCACAGAATTGTTACTCGCACAGACACAGAATTGTTACTCGCACAGACACAGAACTGTTACTGAGGGCCACAGAACTGTTACTTAGGGCCACAGAATTGTTACTCTCACAGACACAGAATTGTTACTCAGGGCCACAGAACTGTTACTTAGGGACAAAGAAACGCTAGTTAGGGCCACAGAATTCATACTCAGGGACAGACAGAATTGTTACGGAGTGCCAGAGAATTGTTACTCTGGGCCACAGAAACTTTACTTAGGGCCACAGAATTTTTACTCAGGGACAGACAGAATTGTTACTGAGTGCCAGAGAATTGTTACTCAGGGACAGACAGAATTGTTACGGAGTGCCAGAGAATTGTTACTCAGGGCCACAGAAACTTTACTTAGGGCCACAGAATTTTTACTCAGGGACAGACAGAATTGTTACTGAGTGCCAGAGAATTGTTACTCAGGGACAGACAGAATTGTTACGGAGTGCCAGAGAATTGTTACTTAGGGCCACAGAAACTTTACTTAGGGCCACAGAATTGTTACTCGCACAGACACAGAATTGTTACTGAGGGCCACAGAACTGTTACTTGGGGCCACAGAAACGTTAATCAGGGACACAGAATTGTTACTGAGGGCCACAGAACTGTTACTTAGGGCCACAGAATTGTTACTCGCACAGACACAGAATTGTTACTCAGGGACACAGAATTGTTACTCAGGGACACATAATCGTTTAATTAAAGAGTATGTCAGACAACATGCAGAGGAGTGGCAGAGGAGGCAATGTTTTAGGAGCGAGCAGACGTGGCAGCAGAGGAAGGGGTCGAGGCAGCACTATTCGCAGCCAGAGGCCAGTGCTCCCGGTGTCATCCAGCGGTCGTGTCTCCACCGACAACCCTGCCGTCGTCGATTGGTTGGCTCGGTCGTCTTCCTCTTCCCAGGTCACCTCTGACACCTACAGCCAACGGTCGGTGGGTACGTCAGACACAACCGTTAGTTGGCATGGCCCGGGACCTAGCCCACTGAAATCACGTGTCCTCTACCTGCCCCTGTCCTTTGGTGTTCCCTCACCAAGCGAAGTATCGCATGCTGTGGGCTCAGCCCCACTGTACAGTGAGGAAGAGCTAACAGAGGGCGGTCAGGAACGGGGGGAGACATCCGCCTTTTCAGCAGCTAGGCGAAGAAGTAGTGGCGAGGAGAGTGGCCCGGTAGCCGGTCTAGAGACAGGTCTGTCTCCTGACCCAGACGCAGCCGAGGGGGCTAGTAGTGAGGCGGAGACCCTACTTGATGATGAGGAGGTTGATCGCACTTGGCAGCCTCGTCGTCATCAGGCAATTTCTTCCGCATCATCAGGAGAAGAGGGTGGCAGCTTGGCAGTGAGCGAAACAGTCGGTGGGTTGCCCAGGAGACAGCAGGAGGGTCGCAGCAGTGTCAGTGGAAGCAGTGTCAGTGGAGCCAAACGGCCACGGAGTAGAGCACCAGCTCCACTGCAGCCTACCACCACGGCCAGTAGTGGTGCCGGTGTGCACGGAGGAAGCAGCAGTCAGCCAGTGAGGAGTATCGGGGGCAAAGTTTCCTACTCGGCGGTGTGGCAATTTTTCGTCAAGCCGCCCGAGGAAGTAAACGTAGCCGTATGTCGACTATGTGGCCAGAAAGTCAAGCGTGGCCAGGGGGCCCATGTTGGGACTATTTGGGCCATGTTGGGACAATGGGAGACCTCCCATTGCTGCTGTCTCCATCGCCACACTCTGCCATGTGCCACTTTCAGGTCTCCTCACACACTGCTGGTGTGTTCAGTTTTTTGACATAGGGTGCTGGCAGATTACGGGCCTCCCATAGCTGCTGCCAGGCCCCTAATCTGCCATAGGCCCCTATATACCGCCTCCTCATGCTGCTGCCAGGTCCAGAGTCTGTCATGGGTCCCTGTACGGCCTCCCATTGCTGCTGTCTCCATCGCCACACTCTGCCATGTGCCACTTTCAGGTCTCCTCACACTGCTGGTGTGTAGAATTTTTTGACATAGGGTGCTGGCAGATTACGGGCCTCCCATTGCTGCTGCCAGGCCCCTAATCTGCCATAGGCCCCTATATACCGCTTCCTCATGCTGCTGCCAGGTCCAGAGTCTCTCATGCCATGTGCCACTTTCAGGTCTCCTCACACTGCTGGTGTGTTGAATTTTTTGACATAGGGTGCTGGCAGATTATGGGCCTCCTATAGCTGCTGCCAGGCCCCTAATCTGCCATAGGCCCCTATATACCGCTTCCTCATGCTGCTGCCAGGTCCAGAGTCTCTCATGCCATGTGCCACTTTCAGGTCTCCTCACACTGCTGGTGTGTTGAATTTTTTGACATAGGGTGCTGGCAGATTATGGGCCTCCTATAGCTGCTGCCAGGCCCCTAATCTGCCATAGGCCCCTATATACCGCTTCCTCATGCTGCTGCCAGGTCCAGAGTCTCTCATGGGTCCCTGTACGGCCTCCCATTGCTGCTGTCTCCATCGCCACACTCTGCCATGTGCCACTTTCAGGTCTCCTCACACACTGCTGGTGTGTAGAATTTTTTGACATAGGGTGCTGGCAGATTAAGGGCCTCCCATAGCTGCTGCCAGGCCCCTAATCTGCCATAGGCCCCTATATACCGCCTCCTCATGCTGCTGCCAGGTCCAGAGTCTGTCATGGGTCCCTGTACGGCCTCCCATTGCTGCTTTCTCCATCGCCACACTCTGCCATGTGCCACTTTCAGGTCTCCTCACACTGCTGGTGTGTAGAATTTTTTTGACATAGGGTGCTGGCAGATTACGGGCCTCCCATTGCTGCTGCCAGGCCCCTAATCTGCCATGGGCCCCTATATACCGCCTCCTCATGCTGCTGCCAGGTCCAGAGTCTGTCATGGGTCCCTGTACGGCCTCCCATTGCTGCTGTCTCCATCGCCACACTCTGCCATGTGCCACTTTCAGGTCTCCTCACACACTGCTGGTGTGTAGAATTTTTTGACATAGGGTGCTGGCAGATTAAGGGCCTCCCATAGCTGCTGCCAGGCCCCTAATCTGCCATAGGCCCCTATATACCGCTTCCTCATGCTGCTGCCAGGTCCAGAGTCTCTCATGGGTCCCTGTACGGCCTCCCATTGCTGCTGTCTCCATCGCCACACTCTGCCATGTGCCACTGTCAGGTCTCCTCACACACTGCTGGTGTGTAGAATTTTTTGACATAGGGTGCTGGCAGATTACGGGCCTCCCATAGCTGCTGCCAGGCCCCTAATCTGCCATGGGCCCCTATATATCGCCTCCTCATGCTGCTGCCAGGTCCAGAGTCTGTCATGGGTCCCTGTACGGCCTCCCATTGCTGCTGTCTCCATCGCCACACTCTGCCATGTGCCACTTTCAGGTCTCCTCACACACTGCTGGTGTGTAGAATTTTTTGACATAGGGTGCTGGCAGATTATGGGCCTCCCATAGCTGCTGCCAGGCCCCTAATCTGCCATAGGCCCCTATATACCGCCTCCTCATGCTGCTGCCAGGTCCAGAGTCTGTCATGGGTCCCTGTACGGCCTCCCATTGCTGCTGTCTCCATCGCCACACTCTGCCATGTGCCACTTTCAGGTCTCCTCACACACTGCTGGTGTGTAGAATTTTTTGACATAGGGTGCTGGCAGATTATGGGCCTCCCATAGCTGCTGCCAGGCCCCTAATCTGCCATAGGCCCCTATATACCGCCTCCTCATGCTGCTGCCAGGTCCAGAGTCTCTCATGGGTCCCTGTACGGCCTCCCATTGCTGCTGTCTCCATCGCCACACTCTGCCATGTGCCACTTTCAGGTCTCCTCACACACTGCTGGTGTGTAGAATTTTTTGACATAGGGTGCTGGCAGATTAAGGGCCTCCCATAGCTGCTGCCAGGCCCCTAATCTGCCATAGGCCCCTATATACCGCCTCCTCATGCTGCTGCCAGGTCCAGAGTCTGTCATGGGTCCCTGTACGGCCTCCCATTGCTGCTGTCTCCATCGCCACACTCTGCCATGTGCCACTTTCAGGTCTCCTCACACACTGCTGGTGTGTAGAATTTTTTGACATAGGGTGCTGGCAGATTATGGGCCTCCCATAGCTGCTGCCAGGCCCCTAATCTGCCATAGGCCCCTATATACCGCCTCCTCATGCTGCTGCCAGGTCCAGAGTCTCTCATGGGTCCCTGTACGGCCTCCCATTGCTGCTGTCTCTATCGCCACACTCTGCCATGTGCCACTTTCAGGTCTCCTCACACACTGCTGGTGTGTAGAATTTTTTGACATAGGGTGCTGGCAGATTAAGGGCCTCCCATAGCTGCTGCCAGGCCCCTAATCTGCCATAGGCCCCTATATACCGCCTCCTCATGCTGCTGCCAGGTCCAGAGTCTGTCATGGGTCCCTGTACGGCCTCCCATTGCTGCTGTCTCCATCGCCACACTCTGCCATGTGCCACTTTCAGGTCTCCTCACACTGCTGGTGTGTAGAATTTTTTTGACATAGGGTGCTGGCAGATTACGGGCCTCCCATTGCTGCTGCCAGGCCCCTAATCTGCCATGGGCCCCTATATACCGCCTCCTCATGCTGCTGCCAGGTCCAGAGTCTGTCATGGGTCCCTGTACGGCCTCCCATTGCTGCTGTCTCCATCGCCACACTCTGCCATGTGCCACTTTCAGGTCTCCTCACACACTGCTGGTGTGTAGAATTTTTTGACATAGGGTGCTGGCAGATTAAGGGCCTCCCATAGCTGCTGCCAGGCCCCTAATCTGCCATAGGCCCCTATATACCGCCTCCTCATGCTGCTGCCAGGTCCAGAGTCTGTCATGGGTCCCTGTACGGCCTCCCATTGCTGCTGTCTCCATCGCCACACTCTGCCATGTGCCACTTTCAGGTCTCCTCACACTGCTGGTGTGTAGAATTTTTTGACATAGGGTGCTGGCAGATTAAGGGCCTCCCATAGCTGCTGCCAGGCCCCTAATCTGCCATAGGCCCCTATATACCGCTTCCTCATGCTGCTGCCAGGTCCAGAGTCTCTCATGGGTCCCTGTACGGCCTCCCATTGCTGCTGTCTCCATCGCCACACTCTGCCATGTGCCACTTTCAGGTCTCCTCACACACTGCTGGTGTGTAGAATTTTTTGACATAGGGTGCTGGCAGATTACGGGCCTCCCATAGCTGCTGCCAGGCCCCTAATCTGCCATGGGCCCCTATATACCGCCTCCTCATGCTGCTGCCAGGTCCAGAGTCTGTCATGGGTCCCTGTACGGCCTCCCATTGCTGCTGTCTCCATCGCCACACTCTGCCATGTGCCACTTTCAGGTCTCCTCACACACTGCTGGTGTGTAGAATTTTTTGACATAGGGTGCTGGCAGATGATGGGCCTCCCATAGCTGCTGCCAGGCCCCTAATCTGCCATAGGCCCCTATATACCGCCTCCTCATGCTGCTGCCAGGTCCAGAGTCTGTCATGGGTCCCTGTACGGCCTCCCATTGCTGCTGTCTCCATCGCCACACTCTGCCATGTGCCACTTTCAGGTCTCCTCACACACTGCTGGTGTGTAGAATTTTTTGACATAGGGTGCTGGCAGATTAAGGGCCTACCATAGCTGCTGCCAGGCCCCTAATCTGCCATAGGCCCCTATATACCGCCTCCTCATGCTGCTGCCAGGTCCAGAGTCTGTCATGGGTCCCTGTACGGCCTCCCATTGCTGCTGTCTCCATCGCCACACTCTGCCATGTGCCACTTTCAGGTCTCCTCACACTGCTGGTGTGTAGAATTTTTTTGACATAGGGTGCTGGCAGATTACGGGCCTCCCATTGCTGCTGCCAGGCCCCTAATCTGCCATGGGCCCCTATATACCGCCTCCTCATGCTGCTGCCAGGTCCAGAGTCTGTCATGGGTCCCTGTACGGCCTCCCATTGCTGCTGTCTCCATCGCCACACTCTGCCATGTGCCACTTTCAGGTCTCCTCACACACTGCTGGTGTGTAGAATTTTTTGACATAGGGTGCTGGCAGATTAAGGGCCTCCCATAGCTGCTGCCAGGCCCCTAATCTGCCATAGGCCCCTATATACCGCCTCCTCATGCTGCTGCCAGGTCCAGAGTCTGTCATGGGTCCCTGTACGGCCTCCCATTGCTGCTGTCTCCATCGCCACACTCTGCCATGTGCCACTTTCAGGTCTCCTCACACTGCTGGTGTGTAGAATTTTTTGACATAGGGTGCTGGCAGATTAAGGGCCTCCCATAGCTGCTGCCAGGCCCCTAATCTGCCATAGGCCCCTATATACCGCTTCCTCATGCTGCTGCCAGGTCCAGAGTCTCTCATGGGTCCCTGTACGGCCTCCCATTGCTGCTGTCTCCATCGCCACACTCTGCCATGTGCCACTTTCAGGTCTCCTCACACACTGCTGGTGTGTAGAATTTTTTGACATAGGGTGCTGGCAGATTACGGGCCTCCCATAGCTGCTGCCAGGCCCCTAATCTGCCATGGGCCCCTATATACCGCCTCCTCATGCTGCTGCCAGGTCCAGAGTCTGTCATGGGTCCCTGTACGGCCTCCCATTGCTGCTGTCTCCATCGCCACACTCTGCCATGTGCCACTTTCAGGTCTCCTCACACACTGCTGGTGTGTAGAATTTTTTGACATAGGGTGCTGGCAGATTATGGGCCTCCCATAGCTGCTGCCAGGCCCCTAATCTGCCATAGGCCCCTATATACCGCCTCCTCATGCTGCTGCCAGGTCCAGAGTCTGTCATGGGTCCCTGTACGGCCTCCCATTGCTGCTGTCTCCATCGCCACACTCTGCCATGTGCCACTTTCAGGTCTCCTCACACACTGCTGGTGTGTAGAATTTTTTGACATAGGGTGCTGGCAGATTATGGGCCTCCCATAGCTACTGCCAGGCCCCTAATCTGCCATAGGCCCCTATATACCGCCTCCTCATGCTGCTGCCAGGTCCAGAGTCTCTCATGGGTCCCTGTACGGCCTCCCATTGCTGCTGTCTCCATCGCCACACTCTGCCATGTGCCACTTTCAGGTCTCCTCACACACTGCTGGTGTGTAGAATTTTTTGACATAGGGTGCTGGCAGATTAAGGGCCTCCCATAGCTGCTGCCAGGCCCCTAATCTGCCATAGGCCCCTATATACCGCCTCCTCATGCTGCTGCCAGGTCCAGAGTCTGTCATGGGTCCCTGTACGGCCTCCCATTGCTGCTGTCTCCATCGCCACACTCTGCCATGTGCCACTTTCAGGTCTCCTCACACACTGCTGGTGTGTAGAATTTTTTGACATAGGGTGCTGGCAGATTATGGGCCTCCCATAGCTGCTGCCAGGCCCCTAATCTGCCATAGGCCCCTATATACCGCCTCCTCATGCTGCTGCCAGGTCCAGAGTCTCTCATGGGTCCCTGTACGGCCTCCCATTGCTGCTGTCTCCATCGCCACACTCTGCCATGTGCCACTTTCAGGTCTCCTCACACACTGCTGGTGTGTAGAATTTTTTGACATAGGGTGCTGGCAGATTAAGGGCCTCCCATAGCTGCTGCCAGGCCCCTAATCTGCCATAGGCCCCTATATACCGCCTCCTCATGCTGCTGCCAGGTCCAGAGTCTGTCATGGGTCCCTGTACGGCCTCCCATTGCTGCTGTCTCCATCGCCACACTCTGCCATGTGCCACTTTCAGGTCTCCTCACACTGCTGGTGTGTAGAATTTTTTTGACATAGGGTGCTGGCAGATTACGGGCCTCCCATTGCTGCTGCCAGGCCCCTAATCTGCCATGGGCCCCTATATACCGCCTCCTCATGCTGCTGCCAGGTCCAGAGTCTGTCATGGGTCCCTGTACGGCCTCCCATTGCTGCTGTCTCCATCGCCACACTCTGCCATGTGCCACTTTCAGGTCTCCTCACACACTGCTGGTGTGTAGAATTTTTTGACATAGGGTGCTGGCAGATTAAGGGCCTCCCATAGCTGCTGCCAGGCCCCTAATCTGCCATAGGCCCCTATATACCGCCTCCTCATGCTGCTGCCAGGTCCAGAGTCTGTCATGGGTCCCTGTACGGCCTCCCATTGCTGCTGTCTCCATCGCCACACTCTGCCATGTGCCACTTTCAGGTCTCCTCACACTGCTGGTGTGTAGAATTTTTTGACATAGGGTGCTGGCAGATTACGGGCCTCCCATTGCTGCTGCCAGGCCCCTAATCTGCCATGGGCCCCTATATACCGCCTCCTCATGCTGCTGCCAGGTCCAGAGTCTGTCATGGGTCCCTGTACGGCCTCCCATTGCTGCTGTCTCCATCGCCACACTCTGCCATGTGCCACTTTCAGGTCTCCTCACACACTGCTGGTGTGTTGAATTTTTTGACATAGGGTGCTGGCAGATTACGGGCCTCCCATAGCTGCTGCCAAGCCCCTAATCTGCCATAGGCCCCTATATACCGCTTCCTCATGCTGCTGCCAGGTCCAGAGTCTGTCATGGGTCCCTGTACGGCCTCCCATTGCTGCTGTCTCCATCGCCACACTCTGCCATGTGCCACTTTCAGGTCTCCTCACACACTGCTGGTGTGTAGAATTTTTTGACATAGGGTGCTGGCAGATTATGGGCCTCCCATAGCTGCTGCCAGGCCCCTAATCTGCCATAGGCCCCTATATACCGCCTCCTCATGCTGCTGCCAGGTCCAGAGTCTGTCATGGGTCCCTGTACGGCCTCCCATTGCTGCTGTCTCCATCGCCACACTCTGCCATGTGCCACTTTCAGGTCTCCTCACACACTGCTGGTGTGTAGAATTTTTTGACATAGGGTGCTGGCAGATTATGGGCCTCCCATAGCTGCTGCCAGGCCCCTAATCTGCCATAGGCCCCTATATAACGTCTCCTCATGCTGCTGCCAGGTCCAGGGTCTCTCATGGGTCCCTGTACGGCCTCCCATTGCTGCTGTCTCCATCGCCACACTCTGCCATGTGCCACTTTCAGGTCTCCTCACACACTGCTGGTGTGTAGAATTTTTTGACATAGGGTGCTGGCAGATTAAGGGCCTCCCATAGCTGCTGCCAGGCCCCTAATCTGCCATAGGCCCCTATATACCGCCTCCTCATGCTGCTGCCAGGTCCAGAGTCTGTCATGGGTCCCTGTACGGCCTCCCATTGCTGCTGTCTCCATCGCCACACTCTGCCATGTGCCACTTTCAGGTCTCCTCACACACTGCTGGTGTGTAGAATTTTTTGACATAGGGTGCTGGCAGATTATGGGCCTCCCATAGCTGCTGCCAGGCCCCTAATCTGCCATAGGCCCCTATATACCGCCTCCTCATGCTGCTGCCAGGTCCAGAGTCTCTCATGGGTCCCTGTACGGCCTCCCATTGCTGCTGTCTCCATCGCCACACTCTGCCATGTGCCACTTTCAGGTCTCCTCACACACTGCTGGTGTGTAGAATTTTTTGACATAGGGTGCTGGCAGATTAAGGGCCTCCCATAGCTGCTGCCAGGCCCCTAATCTGCCATAGGCCCCTATATACCGCCTCCTCATGCTGCTGCCAGGTCCAGAGTCTGTCATGGGTCCCTGTACGGCCTCCCATTGCTGCTGTCTCCATCGCCACACTCTGCCATGTGCCACTTTCAGGTCTCCTCACACTGCTGGTGTGTAGAATTTTTTTGACATAGGGTGCTGGCAGATTACGGGCCTCCCATTGCTGCTGCCAGGCCCCTAATCTGCCATGGGCCCCTATATACCGCCTCCTCATGCTGCTGCCAGGTCCAGAGTCTGTCATGGGTCCCTGTACGGCCTCCCATTGCTGCTGTCTCCATCGCCACACTCTGCCATGTGCCACTTTCAGGTCTCCTCACACACTGCTGGTGTGTAGAATTTTTTGACATAGGGTGCTGGCAGATTAAGGGCCTCCCATAGCTGCTGCCAGGCCCCTAATCTGCCATAGGCCCCTATATACCGCCTCCTCATGCTGCTGCCAGGTCCAGAGTCTGTCATGGGTCCCTGTACGGCCTCCCATTGCTGCTGTCTCCATCGCCACACTCTGCCATGTGCCACTTTCAGGTCTCCTCACACTGCTGGTGTGTAGAATTTTTTGACATAGGGTGCTGGCAGATTACGGGCCTCCCATTGCTGCTGCCAGGCCCCTAATCTGCCATGGGCCCCTATATACCGCCTCCTCATGCTGCTGCCAGGTCCAGAGTCTGTCATGGGTCCCTGTACGGCCTCCCATTGCTGCTGTCTCCATCGCCACACTCTGCCATGTGCCACTTTCAGGTCTCCTCACACACTGCTGGTGTGTAGATTTTTTTGACATAGGGTGCTGGCAGATTACGGGCCTCCCATAGCTGCTGCCAGGCCCCTAATCTGCCATAGGCCCCTATATACCGCTTCCTCATGCTGCTGCCAGGTCCAGAGTCTCTCATGGGTCCCTGTACGGCCTCCCATTGCTGCTGTCTCCATCGCCACACTCTGCCATGTGCCACTTTCAGGTCTCCTCACACACTGCTGGTGTGTAGAATTTTTTGACATAGGGTGCTGGCAGATTATGGGCCTCCCATAGCTGCTGCCAGGCCCCTAATCTGCCATAGGCCCCTATATACCGCCTCCTCATGCTGCTGCCAGGTCCAGAGTCTCTCATGGGTCCCTGTACGGCCTCCCATTGCTGCTGTCTCCATCGCCACACTCTGCCATGTGCCACTTTCAGGTCTCCTCACACACTGCTGGTGTGTAGAATTTTTTGACATAGGGTGCTGGCAGATTAAGGGCCTCCCATAGCTGCTGCCAGGCCCCTAATCTGCCATAGGCCCCTATATACCGCCTCCTCATGCTGCTGCCAGGTCCAGAGTCTGTCATGGGTCCCTGTACGGCCTCCCATTGCTGCTGTCTCCATCGCCACACTCTGCCATGTGCCACTTTCAGGTCTCCTCACACTGCTGGTGTGTAGAATTTTTTGACATAGGGTGCTGGCAGATTACGGGCCTCCCATTGCTGCTGCCAGGCCCCTAATCTGCCATGGGCCCCTATATACCGCCTCCTCATGCTGCTGCCAGGTCCAGAGTCTGTCATGGGTCCCTGTACGGCCTCCCATTGCTGCTGTCTCCATCGCCACACTCTGCCATGTGCCACTTTCAGGTCTCCTCACACACTGCTGGTGTGTAGAATTTTTTGACATAGGGTGCTGGCAGATTACGGGCCTCCCATAGCTGCTGCCAGGCCCCTAATCTGCCATAGGCCCCTATATACCGCCTCCTCATGCTGCTGCCAGGTCCAGAGTCTCTCATGGGTCCCTGTACGGCCTCCCATTGCTGCTGTCTCCATCGCCACACTCTGCCATGTGCCACTTTCAGGTCTCCTCACACACTGCTGGTGTGTAGAATTTTTTGACATAGGGTGCTGGCAGATTATGGGCCTCCCATAGCTGCTGCCAGGCCCCTAATCTGCCATAGGCCCCTATATACCGCCTCCTCATGCTGCTGCCAGGTCCAGAGTCTCTCATGGGTCCCTGTACGGCCTCCCATTGCTGCTGTCTCCATCGCCACACTCTGCCATGTGCCACTTTCAGGTCTCCTCACACACTGCTGGTGTGTAGAATTTTTTGACATAGGGTGCTGGCAGATTAAGGGCCTCCCATAGCTGCTGCCAGGCCCCTAATCTGCCATAGGCCCCTATATACCGCCTCCTCATGCTGCTGCCAGGTCCAGAGTCTGTCATGGGTCCCTGTACGGCCTCCCATTGCTGCTGTCTCCATCGCCACACTCTGCCATGTGCCACTTTCAGGTCTCCTCACACTGCTGGTGTGTAGAATTTTTTGACATAGGGTGCTGGCAGATTACGGGCCTCCCATTGCTGCTGCCAGGCCCCTAATCTGCCATGGGCCCCTATATACCGCCTCCTCATGCTGCTGCCAGGTCCAGAGTCTGTCATGGGTCCCTGTACGGCCTCCCATTGCTGCTGTCTCCATCGCCACACTCTGCCATGTGCCACTTTCAGGTCTCCTCACACACTGCTGGTGTGTAGAATTTTTTGACATAGGGTGCTGGCAGATTATGGGCCTCCCATAGCTGCTGCCAGGCCCCTAATCTGCCATAGGCCCCTATATACCGCTTCCTCATGCTGCTGCCAGGTCCAGAGTCTCTCATGCCATGTGCCACTTTCAGGTCTCCTCACACTGCTGGTGTGTTGAATTTTTTGACATAGGGTGCTGGCAGATTATGGGCCTCCTATAGCTGCTGCCAGGCCCCTAATCTGCCATAGGCCCCTATATACCGCTTCCTCATGCTGCTGCCAGGTCCAGAGTCTCTCATGCCATGTGCCACTTTCAGGTCTCCTCACACTGCTGGTGTGTTGAATTTTTTGACATAGGGTGCTGGCAGATTATGGGCCTCCTATAGCTGCTGCCAGGCCCCTAATCTGCCATAGGCCCCTATATACCGCTTCCTCATGCTGCTGCCAGGTCCAGAGTCTCTCATGGGTCCCTGTACGGCCTCCCATTGCTGCTGTCTCCATCGCCACACTCTGCCATGTGCCACTTTCAGGTCTCCTCACACACTGCTGGTGTGTAGAATTTTTTGACATAGGGTGCTGGCAGATTACGGGCCTCCCATAGCTGCTGCCAGGCCCCTAATCTGCCATAGGCCCCTATATACCGCCTCCTCATGCTGCTGCCAGGTCCAGAGTCTGTCATGGGTCCCTGTACGGCCTCCCATTGCTGCTGTCTCCATCGCCACACTCTGCCATGTGCCACTTTCAGGTCTCCTCACACTGCTGGTGCGTTGAATTTTTTGACATAGGGTGCTGGCAGATTACGGGCCTCCTATAGCTGCTGCCAGGCCCCTAATCTGCCATAGGCCCCTATATACCGCCTCCTCATGCTGCTGCCAGGTCCAGAGTCTCTCATGGGTCCCTGTACGGCCTCCCATTGCTGCTGTCTCCATCGCCACACTCTGCCATGTGCCACTTTCAGGTCTCCTCACACTGCTGGTGTGTTGAATTTTTTGACATAGGGTGCTGGCAGATTACGGGCCTCCCATAGCTGCTGCCAGGCCCCTAATCTGCCATGGGCCCCTATACCGAC
Organism: Staurois parvus; assembly: GCF_062004578.1. NCBI lineage: Eukaryota > Metazoa > Chordata > Amphibia > Anura > Ranidae > Staurois > Staurois parvus. The sequence continues at coordinate 4,927,221 of NW_028318368.1, forward strand.
TCCTCATGCTGTGACGTTGCAACAAGGTGGAATTCAACCCTACATATGTTAGACCGCCTTTACGAACAGCAAAAGGCCATCACAGATTTCCTGATGTTAAAAGCGGATAAAGGTATTCCCTGTGTAACTTAGATGTCAGCCATTGGCAGCTCATGCGTGACACCTGCGCTTGCTCAGGACCTTTGAGGAGGCCACGCTATTCGTGAGTCGGCAGGACTATGGGATGAACGACGTCATTCCTCTGTTGCACGTCCTGGAACAAATGCTGTTAACAATGGCTGGTCAGGGTGCGGTAGACGTGGCGCACAGATCTCAACGCCACATGACCCCTGTGGGGGCAGGACAGGAAGAAGAGGAGGAGGTAGAGGAGGACATTGGTGCTCAGGAATTATTGAGTGAAATGGGTGGTTTTTCCACTCAGCGGACAGGAGTGGAGGAGCAGGAGCATCTGGTAGAGGAGGAGGAAGAGGAGACAGAGGACCCAGACGCACCGTGGCAGTATGCTGTGGAGATGGAGGCAGGGAGTCCCTCGCATTCCTTGGCACAAATGGCCCATAGCATGCTCGCTTGCTTGCGTAGCGACAGCCGAATAATAACCATCAGACAGAGGGATGACTTTTGGCTGTCCACCTTGTTGGACCCTCGCTACCGTTCAAAAATGGTGGCCTTTTTCACACCTGCTGAGAGGGAGGCCAAAATAACGTACTATAAAAACCACCTATGTAGTCAGCTGGTCTCTGCCTGTCTGCTCCAACGTCCATCCTCAGACACTGTGGGCCCTGTGCGCTCGCGTTCCGCTGCCATGGCAGCAGGGGAGGGGTGGGGTGGTAGGAGCAGTGGCAGCTCCACCAGCAGCGGCTGCCTCAGTCTGCAGTCGATGATGAGTAGCTTTCTTCACCAGCGCAGTGAGGAAACTACTAACCAGCCGCAGCAGCAGCAGCAGCATCAGGTGGACCTGGAGCAGGACCTCAAACAACAGGCTTAGGCCTACTTGGACAGCACCCTGCCAACCGAGGTAGACAATCCCCTTGACTACTGGGCAACGAAACTTGACCTTTGGCCCCAACTAGCTGAATTTGCCCTTGAAAGGCTGTCATGCCCGGCCAGTAGCGTGGCATCGGAGCGCGTGTTTAGTGCGGCAGGAGGTATTGCAACTCCGCGGAGGACACGACTGTCCACCCAAAGTGTGGAGAGACTGACGTTTGTGAAAATGAATCAGGCGTGGATTAGTCTGGATTTCAAACCACCAGTTCCTGACACAACTGACTAAATCCGCCATGAATCATGCCCCAAACATGTGCCACTTTCAGGTCTCCTCACACTGCTGGTGTGTTCCATTTTTTGTCATAGGGTGCTGGCAGATTACGGGCCTCCCATAGCTGCTGCCAGGCCCCTAATCTGCCATGGGCCCCTATACCGCCTCCTCATGCTGCTGCCAAGTCCAGAGTCTCTCATGGATCCCTGTACGGCCTCCCATTGCTGCTGTCTCCATCGCCACACTCTGCCATGTGCCACTTTCAGGTCTCACACACTGCTGGTGTGTAGAATTTTTTGACATAGGGTGCTGGCAGATTAAGGGCCTCCCATAGCTGCTGCCAGGCCCCTAATCTGCCATAGGCCCCTATATACCGCCTCCTCATGCTGCTGCCAGGTCCAGAGTGTGTCATGGGTCCCTGTACGGCCTCCCATTGCTGCTGTCTCCATCGCCACACTCTGCCATGTGCCACTTTCAGGTCTCCTCACACTGCTGGTGGGTTCCATTTTTTGTCATAGGGTGCTGGCAGATTACGGGCCTCCCATAGCTGCTGCCAGGCCCCTAATCTGCCATGGGCCCCTGTTGTCGCTTGTTGGCATATTCCGCTCGTTCAGATGCTCCTTCTCCTGCTACTCCTCTTCACGGATTCCGTCAGCAGTCTTTCTTGGAATCCGTTTCCAAGAGACAACAGTTTGCGAACACGCACCAGACGGTGCAGAAACTGAACGTCCTCCTGTCCAAGTTGCTGCTGCCAGGCTCGTAATCTGTCATGCGCCCCTGTACCGCCTCCTCATGCTGCTGCCAGGTCCAGAGTGTGTCATGGGCCCCCGTACCGACTCCAAATGCTGCTGCCAGGCCCGTAATCTGTCATGGGCCCCTGTACCGCCTCCCCATGCTGCTGCCACGTCCAGATTGTGTCATGGGTCCCTGTACGGCCTCCCATTGCTGCTGCCAGGCCTGTAATCTGCCATGGGCCCCCGTACCGACTCCTCATGCTGCTGCCAGGCCCGTAATCTGCCATGGGCCCCTGTACCGCCTCCTCATGCTGCTGCCAGGTCCAGAGTGTGTCATGGGTCCCTGTACGGCCTCCCATTGCTGCTGTCTCTATCGCCACACTCTGCCATGTGCCACTTTCAGGTCTCCTCACACTGCTGGTGGTTTCCATTTTTGTCATAGGGTGCTGTATGGCCTCCCATTGCTGCTGCCTCCACCGCCACACTGTGGCTCCACACTCTGGTTTTGGCCCCGTGACTGCCCAAATGAGTGAAGTCTGCGGTGATTCTAAGATCGACGGCACTCACCTGCATGTCATACTGCCTGACAGTATTATTTCTCTTCCCCAGCAGACTCCAAGGGCATTTAAATTAAAGGTACAGTGTTCAGCACTAATATTAAGTCTCTCTGAAGCCTAGAAACACCCTTTTTTAAGTTAAATTCACAGCGAATATATTCGACTCGAATAGAAATTTTTCTACGAATTCGCCGAATCAGTCGAATCGAATTTTTGAATACTTCGCTCATCTCTAGTCATAATCACAATCATAACCTTAGGCCAGTGGTGGGCAACCTTTTTTTTCAACTGAGCCAAATCTCGCCAAAACCACGATTGAAATTTATTTTGAGAGCCACATTTTTAAAACTGAAAATACATCCCCCATATAGTAATTCATCCCCCATAGTAATTCATTCCCCATATAGTAATTCATCCCCCATAGTAATTCATCCCCCATATAGTAATTCATCCCCCATATAGTAATTCATCCCCCATAGTAATTCATCCCCCATATAGTAATTCATCCCCCATATAGTAATTCATCCCCCATAGTAATTCATCCCCCATATAGTAATTCATCCCCCATATAGTAATTCATCCCCCATAGTAATTCATCCCCCATAGTAATTAATCCCCCATATAGTAATTAATCCCCCATATAGTAATTCATCCCACATAGTAATTCATCCCCCATATAGTAATTCATCCCCCATATTAATTCATCCCCCATATTAAGTCCCCAAGTCCCCCCTGTGTCAATTCACTTACCTTTGCTCCGCGCGTTCCTCTAGCCGTGTTCCCGCGCCGTTCCGGTGTAGCATGAAAATCTGTCTCCTATGAGGATCTGTCCCCCTCAACGTATCTGCGCATGTGCCAGTTTCAGGCATTAGCAGCCGATCGGCGATCTCCGGCACATGCGCAGATACGTCGAGTGGGACAGATCCTCATAGGAGACAGATTTTCATGCTACATCGGTCTTCAGGGCGGACTGTGAGAGGAGCCTAGCGGGAGCCTAGCTCCGCGGGCCAGATTAAAAGGTCGTAGTTTGCCCATTGCTGCCCTATTGCCTGTCACCTGGTGGGCAGTGTGCTCCGGAGCCGCAGCCAAGGTGAAAAAGAGCCGCATGCGGCTCTGGAGCCGCGGGTTGCCGACACCCACTCTAGAGGAACTGCAGTACAGTACAGAGGCCATCTTGATTTATCTGGTCAGTATTTGTTTTCTTGTTTACCCTTTGCTGGATGGAATAAAAATAATTTTCAAGCAGTATCACGCTATTCTGGCCTCTTTTTCTCTCTGGGGCTCCTGGTGAGCTTCCCACTACCCACAGAGTTACGTTTAATGGAGGACAGAGCCATGCTTGATAGCAGGAGGACCAAAACACGAAAATAGACCAGACTTTATTCCAGACGATTCCTGGATCCATACCTTAAGAGGGGTTATCTCTTACATGCGCATATCTATTGCGCATCTGGTGAGTGTGCAGTCTTTTATCAGTTTTGGATATCACTACATTCGATTTTGGATATCACCATATATGTGTTAATAAGGATCCTAATAATCCTTTCATCACTCCACCTCTTCTTTTTTGTTTAGCCTTTAAACACACAAGATCCTTTTAAATAGCTCTTGTGCTCTCAGCCCAGCACAGACCCCTGTCCCTTTTTATAAAAACAGAACCAGTGGTTCGTACCTGAAAAGCCAGCAAAGACAGACAACAGCCAAAAGACATTAAACTCATTCCTCCTGACTGAGAGAGCAACTAATTAACTTCTAGTAAGCAACCTGCTGATCCCAGAATAAGACTGGACAAAGATGTACACCGGCGAGAGAGCATAGCAGATTTTAGTTCAATTTTAAGACCTCTGTATTAAAAAACAAAGGAAGGGTTCACCAAGGCACAGACAACAGTAGAACTCAACAGAGGCTTGTTGCTGTCTCCATCTTGGAGACTTCACATTATATCTCTCTGACCTTAGTAAGCAAAACAGGGGTGCTGACGGCAGTAAAAACCTGACAAGGGCCCTAATCCTTCTAAACTCTATGCAAAACAATAAAGAAAATGTTTTATCTGGAGTTGAACTTGGAGAAAGTCATCAAGTGCTTAACAGTTTTAAGAGGGTTCAAGGGAGTCAGAGATTCAGCAGCAAGAGGTTTATGATGGCACTTTATGCTGTTACTTTTGTAATTATAAAAGTGATATCCCATAGTGATATGTTGGTTGATGGGCAAAATAAATTAGAATCTGTATTAATGCTTCGGCATACCATTAATTTCCTCTATTACTGACTGGACTATGGATATTTAGACAAAAAAAACCCATATATAACCAAATATAGGTTAGGTCTTCAGAAAACACTCTTTTATTATTTAGTGTTTGTAAAAGCTAAATTTTTTAGTTCGGTCTGCAAATATGACTTCCTTGTATAGAAGAATTTTGTGCACAGTTAGTGCAAAGAACTCTTCCAGAATTGCAATTTCATGCTCATGTGATTGGGGGGGAGGGCTGAGGTTGTCAGCAGTTTCCTTTTATTACATCACCAAGGTATCACGTGACTATGGTTGGAAGACCATCCCACTCAGCACTCAGAAAGTAGGAAGTGAAGAGTAGAATCCAAGCAATGCAAAGCATTATGTCTTAACAATTACTAAAATCCTTTCATTGTATGTAACTGACCAGATAAATATTGTTTTCTTCTCTATAAAATGGAGGTACGTATTATGCCTTCAATATAATGTCTGTGCTCAAAAATCAGTTAACATCTGTTTTTGAGACTAACCAATCATTTTTTTAAACTCTTTTTAGTTTTAGTTGTGTTCCTCATTAGCTATAACTAAGCTCCTTTTTCTGGTTTCCATTTCAATAACTGTTTGAAATTAATAGGCCTCAGGTTTCCAGTATATTTTATTGCTGAAGAAAAGCACTTATAGTGTATCTGTCATTAAAATGTACCAAGGCATAATCATAGTACTTGGATTCACTACATGTAAATAGACTAAATGTCAGCATTCCAACTTACATCATTATTTGAGTTTAAGAATATGGATGGACCAAACATACTTGGGTTCAGTTTAAGGCAGGTTTGCAGAACATGACGGACTTACAAAGTGTTTAAAAAGCACTTATTTAAAAAAAAATCCCACATAGTAAATTCATTTTCAATCATATCATTGATGTCATATCATATCATATCATTTAATCTCAAAAATTATGCCTGCTGAAAGGAAAAAAATCACTTTTACCGGAAGACATGTCCAATACATCGCTGAATGGTTCTGAATGATATTTACTGGGCCTACACAAAGGGGTGGGGTCTCTCAGATTACGGCATTGACCAAATATAGTGATGTGGCAATACTTTGGTCAGTGAAGTCACTCTAACCCTGCCTTTTAATTACATGGCTAGGTATTCCCAGCCAGTAAATGAGTGGGTCTGGGTGATGTCACTGGTTGCTAAAGACGCTGCAGGTGCGGGGAACCACTGCTTCCTTAGCAATCACTGACAGCAAGGAAGCTTTCTGTCACACAACTGTATAGACAGCGTGAGATTATGAGGCTGGCCTGTTGCACAGTTCCTGTCTGGGCACTCCTGGAAGCTGATACCAGGTCTACAAGAGCGAAAGAAAAGCACCAGTGCCAGGGTGAAGACACTGGAGACCGGAACTTGTAATCTGATGAGCTGGAGTGCAGCTGGTGGTGCATTGTGGATATGCCAAGTTCAGTTATCAGTCGAGTCACAGGCTGGGTCCAGTAAAAGCTGAAGCTGGCTGCTTGTTTTTATTGTATAGAGTAAGCACACCACATAGCCAAACTGCTTTAGCAATAAGTTTGTATTAGGCATATACAGTATCTACAATCACCTAGCAGGTACAGGTAATCAAGTATGTCATCCAACATCAAGCATAATACAATGAAGATGTACATTCCATTGTTGAATAACAGCAAAGAACATGCATGTATATAGGTGCAATGAGCTACACTTGAGCTGATGTTCAGAAATACATACAGGAATACAATACCCAGAATACAGTAAAAAAGCAAAGCTGAACCAGACCCTACCTCCTACCTAATTTCCCATTGGAGCACATGTCTCTTTTACACAGTACAGAGGTTGCCATTATTAGCTTCTTCCCCCAGCCGGCTGCATGTGACATCACTTCCACTTCTGGTTCCTGTTTCCGGGAGTGACATCACTTCTGCTTCCTTTTTGCTCCCAAGAATTGCCAACCATAGCATGGCTGGACCATGTGCCAACCAGCTTCTGATAGGGCAAGACTACACGGGGGTGAGATGAAACCTAGTTTGTCTAAGTACAACAGAAATAAAAAATAAAGATGCATGGAATGCGGTAAAGATAATGCTTAGCAAAAACACTGATGGGGAAGTTTCGGGGGCAGCTTCCAAAAGATGCCTTGTTGAAAATTCAAAATATAAAATATACACAAAATAACCATTGACTAAGAGAGGAACATGTGTACAACAGGTAAAAATGTACAGAAAACCCCACTTTAAAACACTGTACACATATTTAATACAAAATAAATATAAAGAGAAAACAGTAAATGATATATATATATATAGTGAAGAGAAATCCCCTCGCTATAGCTGGCCATACACCAGACAATCCAATTGTCCAATATCTGCACAATCCAACAGGTTTATGCAGCATACGTTGGAAAAAGACCTGTGCAATGCTAACAACTACCAACTAATAAAAAAAATCTAGGAGCACCAATTAGTAAGTACAGTGTGCGACCAACAAGTTGGAACCAGATGAGATCAAAGAAATACTGTAAGGTCACATTCTTCATTTATACCTGTAGGGTATAGTATGTCCAGTTTATAAATCCAACATTGTTCCCTCTGGAGTATCAGCTTAGCCAAGTCTCCCCCTCTTGATGGACATTTGACTTCCTCAATCACAGTGAACCTTAATTGTGAACAGTTGTGATTTGCATTCCAGAAATGGCATGCTACTAGCAAGGTAGGGTCACCCCTCCTCACTCCGCTTCTGCATTTTCCAAATCTAATCTGAACCTCATGTGAGGTTTGTCCAACATATGCCTGTCCACAAGATCATTTGAGAAGGTATATCACATTTCTGGAAGAGCAGTTCACAAATGACTTGAAAGGAAACTTTTTCCCTGTTCTCAGGTGTGTAAAACAATTTGTTTCTGATTACAAAATTACATTGAGCACAGTGCCCACACGGGTACATACCCCATGGTGTTTGATAGGTGCATAATCAGTTAGCACCTGAGCTCAGCAGATCATTGGAAAAGGCAGCATGAACCAATCTGTCTCTAATGTTCCATGATCTTTTATGTGCAAACAAAGGGGGCTCTTTGCATATATCTGTCATTTTCAGATCACTACTCAGAACATGCCAATGTTTCTTTATAATATGATGTATCTGAGGAGAACGTGAAGATAGAAGGTTAATATTGCTGGTAAACACTCGATGCTTCTTTGCTACAAAATTTCAAAAACGAATCTTTAGGTTGTTGAAATGCCATCTCTAGTGCCTCCTCTAGTGTATGTTTGCCATAACCTTGTTGTACGAAATCTTCCAATGTCCTCCTTCCCTGCTCATGGATTCTGATAAACCAATTGTATGTGGCAACTCAAGTTTTAGATTCTCTGGGTGGAAACTTCTATGCAGGTATGTATTTCTGTCAGTAGACTTTTTGTATACATTTATGTGCAAAGCACCATTTTTCTGTATCACAACAACAACATACTAAACATGGGTAGCCATTCTACTGTATTGCAAGGTGAAAGAGATAGTGGGGTGGCATCCATCTAGCTGTGTCTTAAAGTCAAGTAAATCTGCCTCTGTGCCATGCCAGAAAAAGAAAACATCATCTATGTACCTAAGCCATAGCAATACATGATCCTGCTAGCTGCTGGTTACCCAACTAATTATGTATGTATTTATCTGATAGTATGTTGTGTGTATATATGTGTTTGGGGGGTGTTTTTGAGTGTATGTATTTATGTATGTATCTGAGTGTATGTATATTTCTGTTCAGAGAAGGGATTGGAGGGAGAGCATTTCTACTCGTCAGTCAGAGTCAGAATTTGTGGGGGAAGGGTTTGTGCTGGGAAATGGGATTGGGGGGAAGAGGACTACTGCTGGGAGGTGGGATTTAGGGGGAAAAGTATTTTTCCTAGGAGGTAGATTTTTTTTGGGGGGGAATATTTGTGTTCGCAGGGGGAATATAGGGTAAAATTGTGCTAGGAGGTAGAATGCAGGTGAGCTGCAGCCGCTGATCCAAGTATTCTGATAGTGTCTAATGCTGTTATCAGAATCCAGTTTCCCAGCAGGGAGACTACTCCATCCACTTTGATTGTGTTCATTCAAGAAATCTTTTTTTTTTTTTTCATTTAGCCTGGTGGATGTATGACAAAAAGTAACTGCGTAATGCCAGTTTAACAGACTCCTGCACTATACACACTATATTGTACATTACATACGTCTGAACAAAGTGTTCTTTGTATCCGCAGTTGCTGGTTGCTAAGCAGTCCCTCACTATTTTATTGTTCTTCTTCTTTAAGGCAGGCTCAGACAAAATGCTCTGTTTGTTTTTAGTGTACATCACAGGGGTGGGCAAACTTTTTGACTTGAGGGCCGCAATGGGTTCATATATTGGACCCGGGGGCCGGACCAAGAGTAGATGAATGATGTGTATGTGTCATCCATAGTAAGTATAGTAATATTCCCCCATAGTAAGCATAGTAATTAATCCCCGATATAGTAATTCATCCCCCATAGTAATTCATCCCCCATATAGTAATTCATCCCCCATAGTAATTCATCCCCCATAGTAATTCATCCCCCATAGTAATTCATCCCCCATATAGTAATTCATCCCCCATAGTAATTCATCCCCCATAGTAATTAATCCCCCATATAGTAATTCATCCCCCATATAGTAATTCATCCCCCGTATAGTAATTCATCCCCCCTATAGTAATTCATCCCCCATAGTAATTCATCCCCCATATAGTAATTCATCCCCCTTATAGTAATTCATCCCCCATATAGTAATTCATCCCCCATAGTAATTCATCCCCCATAGTAATTCATCCCCCATATAGTAATTCATCCCCCATAGTAATTCATCCCCCATATAGTAATTCATCCCCCATAGTAATTCATCCCCCATAGTAATTAATCCCCCATATAGTATAGTAATTCATCCCCCATATAGTAATTCATCCCCCATATAGTAATTCATCCCCCCTATAGTAATTCATCCCCCCTATAGTAATTCATTCTCCATATTAATTCATCCCCCATATTAAGTCCCCAAGTCCCCCCTGTGTCAATTCACTTACCTTTGCTCCGCGCGTTCCTCTCGCCGTGTTCCCGCGCCGTTCCGGTGTAGCATGAAAATCTGTCTCCTATGAGGATCTGTCCCCCTCGACGTATCTGCGGATGTGCCAGTTTCAGGCATTAGCAGCCGATCGGCGATCTCCGGCACATGTGCAGATACGTCGAGGGGGACAGATCCTCATAGGAGACAGATTTTCATGCTACACCGGTCTTCAGGGCGGACTGTGAGAGGAGCCTAGCGGGAGCCTAGCTCTGCGGGCCGGATTAAAAGGTCCGCCGGGCCGTAGTTTGCCCATTGCTGGTACATCAAATCATATGCAATGGCAGCATTTCATTGTTGAAAAATTTATGTGCTGAGGTTTATATGTGTCTGTGAGACTCTTGCTTGTGGCACAGCAATCAAAGCATATTTTATGGGTTCATGGAGGTTTTTGTTTTATTTGGACATGCCTCTTTAGGCCCATTTACTGTTCACTGCAATTTGTCCACATCCACTGTCCACCTTGGGGTACCCAAAGGTGACCCAGGACTTTTACAGTTACAGCAATGCTCCTGTATTATACCCAGGCCCTCCAAAATGACCACCAACCTCATAGGGTAAACAGTACTCCACCCAGGGGCCAATTTTATTATAGGTTTAAACAGACTGTTTGCAAATGTTCCTTGAAAGATGATTAGGATCAGCGTGTTTTAGATTTCATAGAATGCACTGTTTATTGAATAAGCCATTTAATTTACTCCCAAAACTTTTTCTGTGTACCAGTAGACCATGTTCTTTTTTGTCCAGACCTGCAGGTGATTAGCTCCCACAAATACACTACCAGCACCTGTACTGCACCCCCCCTCCCCCAAAGAAAAAAACAGTAAAAACTGTCTGGAGATGCCCTTGCCCTCCATAGATAGGGGAACCACCCTAAAACAAGAGGTTACTGTGTTACTGGTTGAATCCCCAGGAGAATATAAAAGAAAAAAATACAAAATACAGAAAATGAATGTGGTCACCACATCTAAGCATTTGTATGCTCTAAGATTATATTTGCTATATTTGGGATTAGGTAAACCTTAAGCCTGACAGTTTTTTAGTAAACATACATGAAAAATGTAATAGGGTTGATTTACTAAAACCAGGGAGTGCAAAATCTGGTGCAGCTCTGCCTAGAAACCAATCAGCTTCCAGGTTTTCTTGCTAAAGCTTAATTATACAAGCTAAAGTTAGCTGACTGGCTGGCATGTGCAGCTTTACAGGATTTTGCTCTCTAGTTTTAGTAAATCAACACCTTTTTTACTTACTTTTTGACTTACTTAGGGTCTTTGTACACAGGCATACCAATCAGTTGCCTGTTAAGCATACCTGATGGGAACCTCTATGTAAGTCTGTGTCGAGTTTGCCCAGGTCGTGGAAAAAAAAACACGGAAAAGGACTGCATTACTTTCTGTTTTTCTGGATTTACTGTATATATGATGGGTTAGAGCTGGCCAGATGTATCTGGCCATCCAAAGATGAAACATGTTCAGTTACAAAATGCAGAACAAACTGAACAGACACAGATGTCATAAAATGGACATCTCCCCCGTTCTGCTTCAATTTAGCAGGGAATCTGTTCATGGACCAGGTGATGGCTGTGTGAACAGACCCTTAGGGTTCATGTACATGGGACATTTGGAAAACACTTCTGAATGATGGAAACTGACTGCTGGAAAACGTAGGTTAAAAAATGTCTGTTTAGCCGCGTTTGCATACCGCATTTATGCGCATTTGCATTTAGAAGCGTTTTTTAAAGATAACATCCGGAGACCTTCCAGAATGCCCAGAATGGACTGAAAAGCAGTAACAAATTAACTAATTCAGACATTTTGAGAGAATAGAGAGAGCAGAAGCAGAGAGAGCAGTATGTGTTGAGATTACATATCTTTTCTGGTTGTATTCACTATGGATCCCATCATGAGCATAATGCGTCACGTTCTACCATTTTTTCCTTCACGCAAAACCTGGAACTGACTGCTCTGGTGTGCTAGGTCCATTTGAATACATGGAAAATGCTTTGCATGGATTTCTAATGATGAAAAGCATTTGGATATGGAACAGTTAAAAAATGCTTCTAAACGCAAACGCTTATAAACACGGTTAGCCACGTTTGGCATTTGAAACGCTGATAAAATCTACTCCTGAACGCAAGTTTGGTGCATTCAAAAAACTACTGTAAACTCAACTGCCTGTAAACAACTGTAAATGACATAGTGTACATGGACACACAGGAAAACATTAGGGAGAGTTCAGGGGCTGCTGAAAAAAACGCAGAAAATCTCCAGAACGTGAGTTTATCAGCTGCAGTGCACATGAACCCTTATAACTCTCCCTCCTAGATTGGAAACTCGAAAGAGCAGGGCCCTCGAACCCCTTGTGTATTGTTTTGTGACTGTATTGTCTCATGTACTGTCCCCCACTATAATGTACAGCACTGAGCAAACCTTTTGGCGCTATATAAATACTGTATAATAATAATAACTCTGAATTACAGCAGGAAAAGATTGTACAAAAGGGTAAATTATAATATTTATTTTAGAAAAATTTAGCGCGATGGGTTGAATTGGTCAGGACTTTTATATTTTCATCTGTATTGTGCAGACATGCAGAAATTTAGCAATGTACACTTTGTGCTAATGTTGCAGACGGGCTAAGCAGAGTAAGATACTGTATATATTTCATTGTATTCACTACAATAGGGAGATGTATATAATTCTGCCCAGTAGAAACCTTTTAATAAATACATACAGTATGTCAAGCTGTTCCTTTACTTTCTCTTCATAATGCTGGGTAGTATATTTCAAAGGATTTAGAACAAACACCATGGGACTATGGTAGGGATTGCTATACATGGATTGAACACATCAATCCAGGATACCTTTGTATTAATATTTATGATTCACTAGTGTTGCCTATAATCGTCTTTCATGCAACTGGCAGAAATAACTGCTCCACATAGGACATGATCTCATTGTCTAATAAAATTTCTTCAGCGAAGAGATAGGACGCAAATGCCTTTTTTAACATCTGGAATAGCAGTTAACAGAGGATAAACTAACAGATGAATGATGCCTTACCCTGTTACCATTTGTGTTACTTCTTGTTAAGAAAATGTTAGTTCACAGCCAACTTTTGGGAACATGGATTTAACTTGTCTTTGAAATACAGCTTTGATCCTTGCAGCTCCATTCTGATTTTACACTTCTAATATTTTCTTAGCAGCTGTAAAGTTTTAAATGTAACCCTTCTGTGTAGTAATGTGGCAATGCAAGTTCACTTTTTTTTTTTAAATATTTGAACACTAATTTTAACTCTCACTGATGTTTAGATTTCAGTAAATGTTTTAAATGATTTAATATTTTAATGGATGTATACCATCTAAGATACAATAACTTAATCTGAAAGATTTTTAGGTTGCACTGGGATCACACCATGTGCAAACAGATCTGCTGGATATGAGGGTCCAGAGGCCATTGTCTATGGCAATGTTTGCACAAGCAAAGTTTTATTATTTTTATTATTCAGGATTTATATAGTGCCAACAGTTTACGCAGCGCTTTACAACATAGGCCCCCTTAATACGTTTCCTTTATTATAGAGTACATTACTAACCCCACATTAACATATAATATTTTGCTGCTTAACTTACATTGCGTTAAAGTATATGTAAACCCTCACCTTGTAAAACAACCCATTCAATTTAAAATAGAAATGCAAGGCAAAACATTTATATATATACATAAACAACATTATAAATACCTTTTTTTTTACACTTTTTATAATAGATCATATACACTCTGTTCCCAGCTGCATAAGAGCTGGGGGAGAAAAAGCAGCAACAGCACACTGATCTTCCCAGTGAATGGCTGTGCAAGAGGGGGCATGTCAGCACAAGCCTGATCATTGGATTAGCTCCCAGCACAGCCAGAAAACTAACCATGCTGTGCTCTCCTGCCTAGTGTGGTCAGTGTTTAATAGGAAAGCAGAGGGACTGGCAGGAACACCAGGGATTTCACAGAAAGGAAGCAATACAAAGAGAACAGGATACTATTTTATACAAGTACACGGTACAGCAGGCACATATCAGAAATATGAAATGTTGGGTTTACATATTTATTAATTCAGTCAATTCTTTTTAAATGTTTAAAGATTTTAAATGGGCTGCCATTGTATCAGAATGGACACAGAAAATAGTCTTTTTGTAGCACAGCACACCACAATGCATGGCAAGCTACTATACTTGTGCTTTGGATGCCATATTAAATGAATTGCACTGCAATGTACCACACAAAGTGATGTGCAGTAAAGTGTTATTAAACCCACAACAGTAAAATCAGTCTGTATATGCAGTAAAGCATGCTTGTTATACTCACTGTGGAACCTAAGAGGTTAATCCTCTGCATTGTGTAAAAAGGCTGTTTGATCCTTTCTTCTCTGTGCCTCCTCTTGTTGAAATAACCACCTGATACAGACTGAATCCATAATCACATGCACATGCTCAGTTTGGTGTTTATTGCTAGAGAGGTTTTCTTTTTTTCTTGGGAGAATGCATGTGATGAGCACAGGGCATTCAGTACTGGCCAGACAGAGGGTCAGGACTTTCAAATCCTACTAGAGTAGAAAAAATCAAGCTTCAACCAGTGCTCTGCTGAAGTCACAAGACTGCTCTAACTGCTGATGAGAAAAGGTATTTATTAGTTTCTATTTACTAAAACAATTACATTTCCATGTTGTGTGTACCGTGGGAGAGCAGATATAGTAAATGCAGGTTCCAGGGTTTAGTATCATTTTAACTTGCATTGTAGAAATGTGCAATACAGCACCGCTTAGATGTGAAGTCCACCTATAGCTCTCCAGACTTTTCCTAAATGAATCCAGATAATGGCATCACACCAACTACAATAGAAGCAGATGTACAGTACACATATGCAGAGATGCGGTCACCACCTAGAGATGGGCAAATTGTTAAAAAATTGTTATACTGACACTTTTATCTAGTTGTATGTGGTTCAGCGAGCGCTATCGGGCAGCAGCAGCTGATACACTAAAAAGGGGAACCATAAAACCTTCAAAATGATATAAACATAAATAGTGCAGCACTAGGAACGAAAATGTATAGGCATACCTGTAATATTGTATATGAAATAGTACAGAAATGCCTCAAATAAACAATATTAGACAACACAGTGTGTAGATAAAGTCCTCAATAAAATAGCAATGGTGGAGTTATCAGACACCTTCACTAATAATATAAAATAATACACAGTGCAAATGATAGTCCAGAATATCTGATGGTGATGAAATCACGATTAAACTGAAAAAGGTGACTTGTTAAAATCCCAGTGACAACTGTGATCCGGTGCCGTGTAGGAATAATAGGTAAATTGCACACTCACCAGAGGTGCAATAACACTGCGTATTTGTGTCATATACACCAGAGGTCCCTTCAGTATGGATGGAATGTAGCCTGGAATAGATGACTCCATGACGAATGATAAAACATCTGGGGGTCCCCTTGATAGGTCTGGCTAAAGATGGGATATGCCGATTACAGCTCTCCTCTGGGCCCTGGGATGGTCACCTGGTGGTCCTGGGGGATTAAATGCTCGATGTGAAGCAGAAAAAAAGTACCTATAGTGTAGTAATTAAGTCAAACTAAAAATGAATTTATTGAAGATTAAAACAGAAAAACACACTTCTTAGGTACTGTAGTAAAAACAATCCTCGTGCACTAAGGATGTGATAAAATGGAGTACAGCATAACACTGAGCAGCTGACAATAGTGGGTGGCTGCCAGACCTCCCTGATCCGGCGGCTTGACGTCACGGCTAGCAGGGGCTCCTCCTTGACGCGCGTTTCGTATCACACGTACATCATCAGAAGGGGTAAGCGCTTACACAGCCGTAGAACTGACCGCCTTGTGCTCTTGTGCCTAGTGTGGTTAGTTTTTGATCGGAAAGCAGAGAGGAACTGGCAGGAACACCAGGGATTTCATACAAAAGAAGCAATACAAAGAGATCAGGATACTTTTTCATACATGTACATGGTACAGGAGGCACATATCAGAAATAGGAAATGTTGGGTTTACATAATCTTTCAATCTTGGAGGAAAGGTATAGTAAGTGGACTTTTTGACAATGTTAGGGCTTGTTCACACTTGACTTTATTTCTAACTCTTGCCAAATGCCCCTATAGCATTTGGCAGGCATTAGACATTCGTTTGGGAAGCGTTTTTAAAGCTCCTCAAACACTACTCAAACGCTCCCCAAATGCCTCATCCGCGGTTTTGAGGCGGTTGATAGGCGTTTGTCAAGCGTTAAAACCGCACCACAAACGCCTATAATGAAGTTAAATGGTATAAACACTCTGCAACTGCCTCGCAACCCCGTGACAACCGCACAGGAAATGCCAGCCAGACATTTGTGGAGCAGCACCATAGACTTGAATGGGAGGCTTCAACTCCTCCTGACTTGACACGAGCAGGGGCAGACTGACCATTTGGAAACTTGGGCACTGCCCGAGGGCCCGGGGTCAGTAGGGGGCCCCATGAGATGCCCCTGGTACCTTTTTCATAGGCTTTTTTGAGTTTGGGCAAGGACACAGGGGCCCCATGATCCCCTATTGCCTGGGGGCCCCATGAGTTGTCAGTCCGCCCCTGGACACGAGGCATCAGTTTTGCCACGACACAACGTGACACTAATGCTTCAGTGTGAACAGCACTGTGTGCTGCCATGTGCAGAATTTTCATAGGCATTTGAGAAGCGTTAAAAACGCTTCCCAAACGCCTGTCTGACGCCTGATGACAAAGCTACACTCTAAAAAATAACTCAAGCGACCTGTTACCACCACTTAATTAAATGTATATTTCCAAGATAAAAATCCTAATTTATTGGTTTAAATAAACTTTTTCATTTAAAAACCTACTTTCATGAGTTGTGTTGAAATGATAATGTTGGAAATTACATCAACTTAATATTGTGTGTCATGTACAGTTACATTTCTGCATTCATTGTTGTACAATGAAATTTAAGTTAAGGTATCTTAATAAATTTGACTTGGTAACTTAATTTTGCTCTACATTGAGAGCTGCATTGCAAGTCTCCACCCCCATTCACTTAACACAAATCAAGTCTCAGTTGTTTCAAAAACTGTTCCTTGAACTTGATGGACTGAAAGCCAGTGCTAAAGTAATGAGTCTCAAGTACAGTATTCTCTGAAGAACGTATGTGTTCTATAGCACAGTCATACTCAGATGACATTTTTCACTTTTACTTCAGTTCACAAAATGGTTGTCGCAGGGTAATGCGGAAAGAATATAGCAAATTGTAAGAAAGCTCACAAAATATCAACTTTCAATATCCTCCAATAGCTTCACTATATTGCCACAATTTGTTGCACAATATAGCAAAGGTCTTGTAGAGAAACAGTTTCTGCACCAGACAGACAATATTAAAAAAATCTTAATGCAAAGTGCTTACTCATTCATCAGTACAACTTTAAGGATTTGATTTTGGTGTGCAAAAAATGTCAATTGTTTAACAATTGGATTGTTGGTCCTTGGTTCACACGATGAAGTGCATGTGAATCACAAAGGAACTGCAACACATTCCTGTGCAATTCACATGTGGTTCAGTGTAATGCAATTTGAGCCCATTCATTTTGAATGAGCTCAAATCACACCACATCGCACCAAAGACATGCATGCACCAATTTTTGAACCACAGTGCAACCAGATTGCATGTTTTGTTTTGTACCATGCAATCTGGTGCCGGCAAATGCACTGTGTTTGCAACACTGACATCCACTGCAGACAGCAAGGGTAGTGCGATTTGAATGCGGTGCGCGAAATGCACACAGATTGCGAGGTTTCTGCAACACATTCTAGTGTAAGCCTAAACTGATTAATTCATTTTTGAAAGCTAGTATAAAAAAAACAAAGCTAAAAACTAATACAGAAAATCAATTTGGATCAACTTGATTTTTAACTGCTTTTTAACTTTAAAAAACTTGCTCATAATTGTAGCAATTAAGTACACGTGACTTGAAGGTTTCTTATAAAAACTGGAAAAACTATTTGAATTAACTTAATATGTTTAAGTACTCAACTTAAAAACATGTGTTTATAATGCCAGTAATTAAGTTGGCGGTAAATAAAAATGCATTCATTTCTATCAGAAAAGCTAATTACCTCAATGCAATGTAGTTTGTTGCTTCAACTTAATTTCACCAGACATTGTCATAACTTAAAAAGCTTGATGCAAACTGTTGCGTTAATTTTTTTTGTTGAGCCAAAACATTATTTTTTAGAGTGTAGTGTGAACTGAGCCTAAGTGTGTTTGGATATTATTAGCAATTGCTTGCGTTTACTTTCTGACTACGGTTGCTCCTAAATGCATTGGCACAAACCATATAAAGAGTGTATATATCACAATTCGCACAGATCAAATGTACTTGTAGTTTTACAGGTGAATAGATCAGCAATTGTTTTCCATAAATACATCGTTAGATTTCGTTGTTTATGCATCAAGTTTTTCCCATTTGTTTATTGACTGTACATGAAAAATGACAGTTATCCATATGTTAAATCATATGTTTTCATATCGCACATTGTTGAAGATTAAAATATTTTAGCACCAATTTATTTTCCATGGAATTCATTTTCATAGGCAGCAGTTCTAGTTTAACAAAGTATTTTATGTGGTGTCTCTAACTAGATTGACACTTTATACAGCTCACTTGTGACCACTATGGATAACACCATAATCCTATCCCTGGCAATATAAATGTATGTGAAAGCCAGAATTATTGATGTTTGAATTTTTTTGTGTAATATATCATATCACAGTTCATTTTGATTTAAAAATACGTGAAAGCATATGTTTTCCCATTACATGTTGTTTCAAAATTGAGATAAAATAGTGTTGCCACCTGTTCATTTATTTTAAAAATACTGTGCAGTTTTAACATTTTGCTAAAAAAAGTCTGCTTTTTTATGTCCACAGAGGTAATTTTTTTAAGCCACAGTATCGTTCACTTTATTTTTGTTTCTATTCATGGATAGAAGTGACAGCTGAATTTTTAAAATTAGCTCCCACTGTGTTGCAGCATCATGGATCTTTGCAGGGTTGTTCTTAGGATACATGGCTGTAAGTTTTATTTTTGACTCTAAAACAGACACCCAACCTGTGATTTCCACCCAGAACCCCATTTTGGCTAAGTCCAACCTTTGCATGGGCTGTGCTTGGTAACTGACTAAGCAGATGAATGAAACAAAGACACAACACCAGAGCTGATGTCTATAGCAGAAACTATTCCAAAGCGGCTGGGAGCTGGAAGTTCATCTGTACATTCCGGCAGCCAATCAATGGTCATATACACTTGTTCAAAAATGTTTGTTTTCAGAAAGTTCATTTGATTTACTAATCATTATTGGTGTCCAATCGACATTCATTTTTGACTGCATAAAATTCGTAGGGGAAAATTTTTCTTGAACAAACATATTTTAAACTGTTAATGTGATTTTTGTTCAAAAAAGTGCATTTACTCCAAAATTAGATGTTAAAGCAAACATTTGTGAAGTGCATTTAAATGACATTCTTACAAGCTGAATGTCCAGATCTGCCACAAACTCTGACCTGCCCAGATCACTTTGCTCATTACTACTAGGCATGTTGGAAAAAATCTAAATATGTTTCAAAGTTTGCAAAGATCAGTTAAATATTATTAGAATGATGAATTGTGGCTCCTCTTAGGCTTAAAGTGTTACTAAACCCACAACAGTAAAATCAGTAATATCAGTCTGTATATGCAGTAAAACATGCTTGTTATATTCACTGGGGAACCTAAGGGGTTAATCCTCTGCATTGTGTAAAAGTGCTGTTTGATCCTGTCTTCTCTGATCCTCCTCATCTTACTTTATCCCAGGCTCACCTCCTGATAACAGTTCTTGGAGTCATTCTGCGCATGCTCATTTTAGTGTGTATTGCTAGAGAGTTTTTTTTTTCTTTTGGAGGGTGCATGTGATCAGCACAGGGCCAATTAGCACTATCCAGACAGAGGGTCAGGGGTCCTGTCGCCTCATAGAGCAGCCATAGGAGAATTAAATCTCCTCCTACAAGCTTTAACCAGTGCTCATCTGGACACTGATAGAAGTCACAAGACTGCTCTAACTGCTGGTGAGAAAAGGTATTTAGCAGTTTATATTTACTAAAATAATTGCATTTCCATGTTCTGTGTACTGTGGGAGACCAGATATAGTGAATGCAGGGTCCTGAGTTTAGCAACACTTTAAGCTAGCAGGATAGTGCAAGAAAGACTAGTAGCCATACCGCTCTCAATGCTAGCACAGAGCAATATATAATGTTCTACATCCCTTATCTATACTTATCTGGATGTTTATTGTATTTGCTGACAATGATCACAAGGACAATGTTCTATGAAATGCATTGTGATGTAATGAGCAACCTGCAATGATTTGTCAATAGTTATGAGCTGACTTTGAAACATTGTGAAAACATTTTACAGTTGTCCTAGGGATATATCACTATTTATTGATTTTATGTGTTTTATGGTAAATAAAAAAAGGATTTTATATATATATATATATATATATATATATATATACATATATATATATATATACAGTGGGGCAAAAAAGTATTTAGTCAGCCACCAATTGTGTAAGTTTTCCCACTTAAAAACATGAGAGAGGCCTGTAATTGGCATCATAGGTAGACCTCAACTATGAGAGACAAAATGAGAAAAAAAATCCAGACAATCACATTGGCTGATCTGGAAAGAATTTATTTGCAAATTATGGTGGAAAATAAGTATTTGGTCAATATCAAAAGTTCATCTCAATACTTTGTTATATATCCTTTGTTGGCAATGACAGAGGTCAAACGTTTCCTGTAAGTCTTCACAAGGTTGGCACACACTGTTGCTGGTATGTTGGCCCATTCCTCCATGCAGATCTCCTCTAGAGCAATGATGTTTTGGGGCTGTCGCTGGGCAACACGGACTTTCAACTCCCTCCAAAGGTTTTCTATGGGGTTGAGATCTGTAGACTGGCTAGGCCACTCAAGGACCTTGAAATGCTTCTTACGAAGCCACTCCTTCGTTGCTCGGGTGGTATGTTTGGGATCATTGTCATGTTGGAAGACCCAGTCACGTTTCATCTTCAATGCTCTTCCTGATGGAAGGAGGTTTACACTCAAAATCTCACGATACATGGCCCCATTCAGTCTGTCCTGTACATGGATCAGTCGTCTTGGTCCCTTTGTGGAGAAACAGCCCCAAAGCATGATGTTGCCACCCCCATGCTTCACAGTAGGTATGGTGTTCTTTGGATGCAACTCAGCATTCTCTCTCCTCCAAACATGACGAGTTGTGTTTCTACCAAACAGTTCTATTTTGGTTTCATCTGACCATATGCCATTCTCCCAATCCTCTTCTGGATCATCCAGATGCTCTCTAGCAAACTTCAGACAGGCCCGGACATGTACTGGCTTAAGCAGGGGGACACATCTGGCACTGCAGGATCTGAGTCCCTGGCGGCGTAGTGTGTTACCGATGGTAGCCTTTGTTACGTTGGTCCCAGCTCTCTGCAGGTCATTCACTAGGTCCCCCCGTGTGGTCCTGGGATTTTTGCTCACCGTTCTTGTGATCATTTTGACCCCACGGGGTGAGATCTTGCGTGGAACCCCAGATCGAGGGAGATTATCAGTGGTCTTGTATGTCTTCCATTTTCTAATTATTGCTCCCACAGTTGATTTGTTCACACCAAGCTGCTTTCCTATTGCAGATTCAGTCTTCCCAGCCTGGTGCAGGTCTACAATTTTGTTTCTGCTGTCCTTCGACAGCTCTTTGGTCTTCACCATAGTGGAGTTTGGAGTGTGACTGTTTGAGGTTGTGGACAGGTGTCTTTTGTACTGATAAAAAGTTCAAACAGGTGCCATTGATACAGGTAATGAGTGCAGGACAGAGGAGCCTCTTAAAGAAGAAGGTACAGGTCTGTGAGAGCCAGAAATCTTGCTTGTTTGTAGTTGACCAAATACTTATTTTGCACCATAATTTGCAAATAAATTCTTTCCAAATCAGCCAATGTGATTGTCTGGATTTTTTTTCTCATTTTGTCTTTCATAGTTTAGGTCTACCTATGATGCCAATTACAGGCCTCTCTCATCTTTTTAAGTGGGAGAACTTGCACAATTGATGGCTGACTAAATACTTTTTTGCCCCACTGTATATATATATATATATATATATATATATATATATACAGTATGTTTACTAGGCATATGTTGTAATATGGTATAAAAAAAGAATGATGTGTACATTAAAAATACAAAAATATTGTTTTGCACTTAGTGTAAAAAAGTGTACACAGAGCAGCACTCACTAAACATTGGAATATTGGATGTCAGAATTTATATATACACATACAGTGAGTGTGCATCCACACAAATAAAAGTCCACAAACATCAAGTGAAAACATCAGTGATGTGCACATTTTCTAAAAAACAGTTATGTCCAGAAACAAGTGAAAACATTCAACTATCCACTGACTCTGTGAATGTATCTTGAAGAGACAACCAAGACACTTGTGCCCTTCACTACAAATAAGGTTGGCCTATGTATATAAATGGCCGGACGGGCGCAGTGCAGGGAAGGTGGCTGTTTATAAACGTCCTCCCCACTCCCTGCTTGTGCGTGTTCCCTGGGAGCACACAGCACTGCGATCCGGTGCCCGCTGTGTCCTCTGGACACAGTGGAACACTGATCGTTGTACGGGACCTCTGTGTGAGGTCCCGATCATGTGATCACTGGCCAAATTTTATAAGAAAAACTTTTTTTTTTTTAATTTTGGACTTTTTCATTTGTATAGCAAAAAAAAAATCCCAGCGGTGAATAAATACCACCAAAATAAAGTTTTATCTGTCTCAAAAAGATGCTAAAAAATTCATATGGGTACAGTGTTGCATGACCGTACAATTGTCATTCAAAGTGTGATAGTACTGAAAGCTCAAAATTGGCCTGGACAGGAAGGGGGTAAAAGTGTCCAGACTTGAAGTGGTTAATTGAACAAGCTGATTGATTACCATGCACACATTAAGTTAAGCCCCCCCTACATCTTTCGCCATCAAATAGCATCATCAGGAGAACAGGAGCTCCTCTTTCCCTGATGGCGCTGTTTGACAGTGAAACATGTGTGGCGGAGCTTGCCCTCCAGAGGATGTATCCCCCTTCCTGACCAGGCCATTTTTTGTGATACTGCTTCGTTACTTTAACTGACAATTTTGCAGTCATGCAACGCTGTACATACAGTTGCAAGAAAAAGTATGTGAACCCCTTGGGATTACGTGGAGTTTTGCATGAATTGGGCATAAAATGTGCTCTGAACGTCATCTAAGTCACAACAATAGAAGAACACAGTCTGCTGAACATAATACTACACAAACATTAGATGTTGCCATGGTTTAATTGCACATAACATGTAAACATTCACAGTGCAGGGAGGAAAAAGTATGTGAACCTTTGGACTTAATAACTGGTTGACCCTCCTTTGGCAGCAATAACCTCAACCAAACATTTCCTGTAGTTGCAGATCAGACCTGCACAACGATCTGGAGTAATTTTGGACCACTCCTCTTCACAAAACTGTTTCAGTGTAGCAATATTCTTGGGAAGTCTGGTGTGAATCACTCTCTTCAGGTCATGCCACAGCATTTCAATCAGGTTGAGGTCAGGACTCTGACTGGGCCACTCCAGAAGGCGTATTCTGTGCTGTTGCAGCCATTGTTTTGTTGAATTACTTGTATGCTTTGGGTCATTATCCTGTTGCATCACCCATCCTCTGCGGAGCTTCAGTTGGCGGACAGATGGTCATACGTTTTCCTGCAAAATGTCTTGATAAACTCTGGAATTCATTTCCCATCAATGACAATAATCCGTCCAGGCCCTGAGGCAGCAAAGCAGCCCCAAACCATGATGCTCCCTCCGCCATGTTTTACAGTGGGGATGAGGTTTTGATGTTGGTGTGCTGTGCCTTTTTTTCTCCACACATAGTGTTGTGTGTTCTTCCCAAACAACTCAATCTTGGTTTCATCTGTCCACAGTATATTTTGCCAGTAGTGCTGTGGAACATTCAGGTGCTCTTTTGCAAACTTCAAACGTGCTGCAATATTCTTTTTGGACAGCAATGGCTTCCTCCGTGGTGTCCTCCCATGTACTCCATTCTTGTTTAATGTTTTCCTTATTGTAGATGTGTCAACAAAAATGTTAGCATGTGCCAGAGATTTCTGTAGGTCTTTAGGTGACACTGGGATTCTTCTTTACCTCATGCAGCATTCTGCGCTGTGCTCTTGCAGTCATTTTTACAGGATGGCCACGCCTAGGCAGAGTAGCAACAGTGCTAAACTTTCTCCATTTGTAGACAGTCTGTCTTACCGAGGACACATGAACATCAAGGCTTTTGGAGATACTTTTGTAACCCTTTCAAGCTTCATGCAAGTCAACAATTCTTGATCGTAGGTCTTTTGAGAGCTCTTTTCTGCGAGGCATGGTTCACATCAGACAGTGCTTCTTGAAACCAGTAAACCCAAAACAGGTGTGTGTTTTTTAAGGGCAGGACAGCTGTCAGCAACACATCCAATATCATCACACTGATTGGAGTCAAGGTTGGCTCACTCCTGGCTCCAATTAGCTCTGGGAGAAGTCATTAAGCTAGGGCCTCACATACTTTTTCCTCCCTGCACTGTGAATGTTTACATGTTATGTGCAATTAAACCATGGCAACATCTAATGTTTGTGTAGTATTATGTTCAGCAGACTGTGTTCTTCTATTGCTGTGACTTAGATGACGTTCAGAGCACATTTTATGCCCAATTCATGCAAAACTCCACGTAATCCCAAGGGGTTCACATACTTTTTCTCGCAGCTGTATATGAAATTTATGTCCTTTTTCCCACAAATAGAGCTTTCTTTCGGTGGTATTTGATCACCTTTGCATTTTTTATTTTTTGTGCTATAAACAAAAAAAGGACGACAATTTAAAAGAAAAATAATATTTTTTACTTTTTGCTATAAAACATTTCCAATAAAAAAAATTTTAAAAATCTAATTTTGTCTACTTAGGTCAAAATGTATTCTGCTATATGTCTTTGCTAAAAAAAAATCCCAATAAGTGTAAATTAATTGATTTACGTGAAAGTTATAGTGTCTACAAATGGAGGTCTAAATACTTGATTTTTTTTTTTTTTATACTAGTAGTGGTGGCGGTTAGCAACTTATAGCAGGACTGCGGGACTGCAGCAGGCATTCTGACACTGGGAGGGGGGACTGACCAACTGCCACTGACATCCCCAGTGATAATAATACAGTGATCAGTGCTAATAAAAAGCACTGACACTGTACTAATGACACTGGGCAGGAAGGGGTTTTGAGCGATCAAAGGGGTAACTGTGTGCTGTGCGTGTTTTATTATGTGTGTTGTTTTACTATGTAGGCATGCTGCTTTGTATTTCTTTGCTGTGCAGAGAGATACAAAGCAGCATATCTTTGCAGGCGGGAGAGAGACCTGTGTTGTTTACACACAGGGCTCTCCCCTGTCAGCTTTACACAGCAATCGCCAGGTGTTGGCAGGGAATCTCCAGCTGGGACCCGATGATAGATATCCCTAGCCGCCAATGGCGACGCGGTTAGGGCTGCGTTCGCCCCCTACCCGGAAGTGCAAATCAAGTATATATATATATATATATATATATATATATATATATAGCAGTAGTTCTACTATAGGGCAGCGGGCAAGCAGTTAACTTGTGACATCAGTGCACTCACCATGTGGCCAGTGGCGAGCCACCAGTACATGCTGTGACAGGCTGTACTTATGAGCAGCTAATATAGGTTTTGATACTTTTTGTGTAGGGCATATCAGCAAAAGAGTTTTTTTTGGAATTCATTTGCTTGGTTTATTCTACCTATATACTATGGGGTTTTTTTTCAGAACCAAATAGAAACATCCAATTATTTTACATTAGATTTCGATTATTATCCTCAGTTATGCCAGTTACAAACCTGTGTTGCTTTTATTGGAAAATTCTCCAAAGGCTTCTAAGCTAAATGGAATATATTTTGAACAATACATTTAAAATGTGTAGCCTTAAATACAGAGCTATTTGTCATGTGTAATTTTTCATGTATAACTCTCAATACAAATACCTCAACTTCACTTGTGGTACTGTTGAATGCATAATTTATTTCTAGCTTCACCTTAATAGGCTGGCAACGTATCCTGTAATGGTTAAGCATTGCAATTTATCTTAATGTTAGTGCTGCCATGAATGCCAGTTACAAGCATTTAAAGTCAGTAAAGTAATTTATTCATTTTGAAAGTTACAGTGTTGACCATAATCCTGATTATTTATCTCAGTCATCCATGTAATTCATTTATTGACACATCTTCGATATTAAGAAAACTGAGTTATTTCAATCTTTTAAATGACAAAGTACACCTTAAACCAATTTCAGGATTTAAGTCTGCTACGCTAAATGTATGGGAGTATATTATTTGAAAATGTTCGTTTCAAAACAAACTCCATGAAAACGATCCATAGAACATCACCCAGTGCAGCTTTAGAAAAACAATAATGCCTTATGTAAACCATACTCTTATTGTATAAAGGCTGCCCATTACCAGACGGGAATTGAGGACAACTTTCCAGTAGCAACACAGATAGAAATAAAATGTATTTTAGGGGAGGACTAGAACCCCTGTCAGATTTTTGTTATGTGTGACAATATGTACTATCGATAGTAAACTCTTCAGTTCTCTGCAGCTCAAAAAGTGTGCTGCAACTATTGTCACTCATTTCTATAACTGTGGATATATCTACATATTGATTGTCGTAAAGCATTTACAATTCACAGATCACACTAACAGACCCCAAGCTGTAGACAGAAAAAAATATTTCAGTGATTCCTTGAGATATCTTTTTTCAAGGGTTTTCAAGGGTTGATAAAAGCTGCTATAATGCTTTACCTATCTTTTATTATATTTAATATTATCGCTAATACTTTAGCAATCTACTGTCTTTCCAAAATGTAATTTAATTAAATTGTTAATCAAACTTTTGAGTTTGAGTTGGATATGTTTATTAATATAATTTTATAGGAGATCGAGCCATTATGCTAATATCCACTAAATCAGTTTTATGCCAAGTCACTGAAAAATAGTGTGATTCTAACACTATTATTGATAATTTATATATCAACACTAACAGGCAGTATTCCAACATTATGCTTTAATTAAGAAATGTCTGAAATAAATTGATTTTATTATTTTATCAGAAATAACATTTAACTTTACTACTGTTTATGAGCAAAACTGCACAAGGGAATCAGAAGCGATTAACCTCCCTAGCGGTCTGATTATGTCCATATTTCTGTGCTCAAAGCGGTACATTTTTTTGCATGGAAATATGTAGTTTTTTTATTGTAGGCCTGTAATTTTTAGGAATAACTCACTAAAATCTGTCCGAACAAGAGTCTAGTAAACATTCCGGCTATGTTAAAATTTGAAACACGAAATCATAAATTATAATTTAATAAATAATAATAAAAAATAATAATAATAAATTGAATTCAATAATATACCGTATTTTCCAGCGTATAAGACGATTGGGCGTATAAGACGACCCCCTACTTTTCCTGTTAAAATATAGTGTTTGGGCTATACTCACCCAAACTACCCCAAACAACACTACCCCTCTTCCAATGCACACCAGTGGGAAGAATCGTGCCCCATCATTGGTGTCAGTGGGAGGAATAGTGCCCCATCATTGGTATTAGTGGGAGGAATAGTGCCCCATCATTGGTGTCAGTGGGAGGAATAGTGCCCCATCATTGGTGTCAGAGCGACGAATCGTGCCCCATTATTAGTATCAGTGGGAGGAATAGTGCCCCATCATTGGTATTAGTGGGAGGAATAGTGCCCCATCATTGGTGTTAGAGCGACGAATCGTGCCCCATCATTGGTGTCAGTGGGAGGAATAGTGTCCCATCATTGGTGTCAGTGGGAAGAATAGCGCCCCATCATTGGTATCAGTGGGAGGAATAGTGCTCCATCATTGGTATCAGTGGGAGGAATAGTGCCCCATCATTGGTGTCAGTGGGAGGAATGGTGCCCCATCATTGGTATCAGTGGGAGGAATAGTGTCCCATCATTGGTGTCAGTGGGAGGAATAGTGCCCCATCATTGGTGTCAGTGGGAGTAATAGTGCTCCATCGTTGGTATAAGTGGGAGGAATCGTGCCCCATCATTGGTGTGAGTGGGAGGAATAGTGTCCCATCATTGGTGCCAGTGGGAAGAATAGCGCCCCATCATTGGTGTCAGTGGGAGGAATAGTGCTCCATCATTGGTATCAGTGGGAGGAATAGTGCCCCATCATTGGTGTCAGTGGGAGGAATGGTGCCCCATCATTGGTATCAGTGGGAGGAATAGTGTCCCATCATTGGTGTCAGTGGGAGGAATAGTGCTCCATCATTGGTATCAGTGGGAGGAATAGTGCCCCATCATTGGTGTCAGTGGGAGGAATAGTGCCCCATCATTGGTGCCAGTGGGAGTAATAGTGCTCCATCATTGGTATCAGTGGGAGGAATAGTGCCCCATCATTGGTGTCAGTGGGAGGAATGGTGCCCCATCATTGGTGTCAGTGGGAGGAATAGTGCCCCATCATTGGTGTCAGTGGGAGGAATAGTGCCCCATCATTGGTGTCAGTGGGAGGAATAGTGTCCCATTATTGGTGTCAGTGGGAGGAATAGTGCCCCATCATTGGTGTCAGTGGGAGGAATAGTGCCCCATCTTTGGTGTCAGAGCAACGAGTCGTGCCCCATCATTGGTGTCAGTGGGAGGATTAGCACCCCATCATTGGTGTCAGTGGGAGGAATAGCGCCCCATCATTGGTGTCAGTGGGAGGAATCGTGCCCCATCATTGGTATCAGTGGCAGGAATAGTGCCCCATCATTGTTGTCAGTGGGAGGAATAGTGCCCCATCATTGTTGCAGTGGGAGGAATAGTGCCCCATCATTGGCATCAGTGGGAGGAATAGTGCCCCATCATTAGTATCAGCGGGGGGAATAGTGCCCCATCTTTGGTGTCAGTGGGAGGAATCGTGCCCTGTCATTGGTGTCAGTGGGAGGAATGGTGTCCCAACATTGGTGTCAGTGGGAGGAATAGTATCCCACTATTGGTGTCAGTGGGGGAAGGAATAGTGTTCCATCACTGGTGTCAATGGGGGGTGGAATATTGCCCCATCGTTGTTGTCAGTGGGGGGGGGAGGAATAGTGCCCCATCATTGGTGTCAGTGGGGGGGAGGAAAAGTACCCCATCGTTGGTGTCAGTGGGATGAATAATGCCCCATCATTGGTATCAGTGACACCAATGATGGGGCACTATTCCTCCCACTGACACCAATGACACTTGCTGACCCCTGTTCCAGTATGGTGCTGCTGCAGCCAGCATATGTGGTTGCAGCAGCACCATCTGCACGGCACACTTACCGGCCGCTCCTTCACTCGATTTTCGTGGGGCCGCTCGGCTCCGCCTCCTTGCCGGTGATTGGCCGCCTGTGTGCCTTTCCTGAGCTACAGTTCTGGCAGCCAATCACCGGTGAGGAGGCGGAGCTGAGCAGCCGCACGAACATCCAGTGGCCGAACTGAATGAAAGAGCAGCCGCACTTCCTGGACTGGATCGTCATGGGACTGAAGCCAGGTAAGAAACTGCAGCCCCTGCCCACCCATGTACTTAGTGTCCCTTCCGTTGGAAAAGGGGGTGGCGGCGGCACCGCGCTGCCCCCCTAAAAAGTATCAGCATGCCGTATACCGGTGTATAAGACGACCCCCGACTTTTGAGAAGATTTTCAAGGGGTAAAAAGTCGTCTTATACGCCGGAAAATACGGTAATCAAGCCAAAAACACTGAAATTTGAAAGCGCCAAGTTCGCACATCACTGAGCAAAGTCGCAAAATCGCTTTCAGTGTCTGATGACAAATTTCCCCATGAATCATTATCACTCAATTCTGCAAGTAGTACTAATTTACTATCATTGTTCTCTAGCTGGTCTAAAACCGCTTTTGACCTAAAGGGACGCTTTTTGGACGCCATGGACTTTTCTCAGTTTCAAGACAGAAATAACAGTAAAAATGCAGGCAGGGCACAGGACAAAGCACTAGAGACAAAATGTATGTGAAATGGTTTGATACAGTGATGTTATACTATGAGATTTTAGTGAATTTAGTGAATGTCACTTCTACAATTTAAAAATTTCCCGCCAGTTCCATCCCCGTACGTCCCGACATCGCAGGGAACGGAACCCGGAAGACAGATGCCGGCAACGGCCGGAGGACATTGCTGGGGAGACTGCAGGGAGGACATCACGGGAGCGCAGGACAAGGTAAGTGAAGAAGAGATCCCGGAGCAATGCTGCAAGGTATTACCGAGTGTAGCTCGGGGTTACCGCTTGTGGTGCTGTTACTTTAGCCCGAGCTACACTCGGGAATACTTCCAGGGAGGTTAATAGTGTGTGGGCAAATAAATCTTTGCTGGTTGTCTGAAACTTACCTGCCATGTTCATGACTAGGGTAGTTCAGATACACCTGTTGCCTATGCCCACTCTAAAACTGCCCCCCATTTCCCCCCCCCATTTCTTTAAATAAAGACACCAACGCCTAAAATGGAGTAGATGGCCGAATCGGCCTTTTATTAAACATAAACCATAAATAACAAGAAAACATTCACTGTTATAAACAATCCAGCTCCAAGAACAGTTGAGGATCCTTGATGACAACACCTCCTCACACCATTTTAGAGTCCGTGGTGCCATTAAGCTAGGTTCTATCCCCAGCCACCAAACACGGCCTCGTGGACTATCCTAACTGACCACAGACCTCTACCAACCTTACCTCCCCAGTCAGTCTAAACTGAACCAGACCAACCGGAGGACTCCATACCTGAGATGGGTACCACCGTTTTACCAATATATACCAGGTTTTTAGACCCCCATCAAGGACCCCAACTGCACCCCACCTCCCTCAAACCATGCCAACCCAATTACCAGGGTGCGAGGGACGTTCCACTGACAATTTCCAGCTTGCAAGTTATGCCCTTCACTCCACCCCACCAACTGCTCTCTCTTCGCTCCTCCCATCACCCCGCCCACTCCTCCAATCCAGTAAGTGTGCTCTAATTTCATCTATCACCAGCACCTTAACCCTATCCTGTCAGGTTTTACTTCCACCCTGTCATGTATGCCCTGTGTTTATTCTCTTCTTTCAAAGCTCCGGGCATGTCTTGACTAGGGTAGTTCAGATACACCTGTTGCCTATGCCAACTCTAAAAACTGCCCTCCATTTCTACCCCCCTATTTTCTTAAATAAAGACACCAACACCCAAAATGGAGTAAATGGCAGTATCAGCCTTTTATTAAACAAAAAACATAAATAACAAGAAAACATTCACTTTTATAACCCTATCCTGTCAGGTTTTACTTCCACCCTGTCATGTATGCCCTGCACTTACTGTCTTCTTTCAAAGCTCCAGGCATGGCTCATCCAGCTGTGTTGCTACTGGCCATCTGGAGTGCTGTCGGGGATCCTAAAGGTTCCTGTACATTGATGTTTGCTGTCTCATCCTCAGCTATCTTTGCTCCAGTGTACTTTCTGGATCTTACTGTCCTTTGGCTTCCCTGGCTGGATCCTCCCACATGGAATACACCTGTCCAAATTCTACATGGCCACATCAGCATTTCTTTTGTGTCCATAGGTACCCTGTCCACTAACAGGGGCATGACCAAGCATCAGCATACATCCTGATTGACCAAGCCCCCCATTTTAAAGTGCATCATGTTCCACTTTTAGGTTGCTTTTGTAGAGTGTATTAGACTAAGGGTGTGGCTTTGTGTTTCATATCGACCTCAGCTGCTGACCTATTTTATCTTGGCCTTGTGTTTTCTGACTCTTTGTCCAGCTCTTAATATGGGTGGTTAAACTTCAGTCCAATCTAGTGCTTCCTACCTGGCTAGATATGACTGTTGGCCTGACCTTGATAACAAACTTCCTTTGATAACTATTACTCTGGCTTCATCTGTTTAACTAGTCAGTACCTAACAAGGACCACAGACTAGGAGTGCCTACTGCATAATACCAAACCAACCACAGTAGTAATCTCAGAGGTTTTACTTTGGTGAGAGTCTATTTCCACACTGCTGATAGCTCTAAGCATAATTTGCCATCCTCCCATATCTGTATTAATGACCCTCCCTCCCTCCCTCATAATCCTCACAATTGTATTAGAAAATGTTTATTTACCTTTTTATCAATATACTTGAGCATTTATTAACATTATAAGCATGCACTGAAATTGTGAAAGACCATTAAGCAGTTTGTGTACAAGGCAGGCATTACTTAAACCGTTAAACCTATATTTCTGTCATTAAAGTTGAAAGAATTTGATTGGATGCTAGTGAGTGTACTTCTAATGGCTAATCCTACATTGAAAAAAGCATCACTCTGTAATTAAATATTGATCAATGAACAAATAAAACATTTGGATTGTACTGGCATTCTGGCAGTAAATGTTAGATGAACATCCTTTTAATGCAACTGAATTGTATACTTCTATATATTTATTTAGATCTCCTTGAGAATATCCCATGTTATTTATGTGGCATTACTTTGCAATTTTAAAAATAAGCTTTTATTGCATAATATTTACCAGTGTTTAAACTGCAACATTTACAGAATTTTTTGGACTTTGAATGGCCCATAGTGGATGAAAATATATTTATAACAGTCCCGGACAGGGACAAAAATTAGTACCAGGCATTTTTGACTGGGCAGACAATTTTTCGGGGGGGGGGGGGGGGGGCACAAGCGGGGTAGCAGGCACTCACAGGTGAGGTTGATGATGGGATATTCATGGAGTAGGTCCTTAGGTCCTCCGCACTGTAATGTAAAGGGGCAATGAATTGATTACAGGGTAGTCCCCTTTATATCACAGTGCCCCATCACAGTGTCTCTTGCAGACATGCCCCTTCCTCTTTTCTCTGTAATCACAGTGCCCCCCTTTTACACTCTGCCTTCCCCACACAGTCCTACTTTGGCAGGGCAGAGGCAAGGTTCAGCCTGTCCTGTTCAGGGACTCCTGTTCCTCCAACAATGTCATCCTATCAGCAGAGAAGGGGTGGGAGGAGCTGCATATCTGGATCATATTAATAAGTGGGTGATAAGCTTGTGAATATGAAAAGATGTCCACTCTCTATGCAGCTCCTCCCACCCCCTGTTCTGCTAATAGGATGACATTGTCAACTAGGTGAGAGATCCTGGAGAGGACACACAGGCATGGCCGCATAGCACCCCCCCCCCCCTCTTGAGCATTCTATATATAAGATCTATCCAAGTAGATCACTCTCTCTTTATATATGAGATTCCTCTATATATATCAGATCTGGCTCCTTCTATTTCTCTTTCCTTCTTTCTCTCCCTCTCTCTCCTTTTCTATCTCTCTCTCTTTCACTCTCTCACCTCGTTCTCTCTTTCTTTCTCTCCTCTCCCCCCCCCTCTCTCTCTCTCCCCCTCTCTCCTTCTCTGGCTCTCCTTCTTTCTATCCCTTTCCCTCTCTCTCTTTCTCTCTCCTTTCTCTTCTTCTCTCCCTCTCTCCCTCCATCTCCTATTTCTCTCTCCCTCTTTCTCTACCTCTCTCCGAATTCTCTCTTTCTTTCTCTCCTCTCTCCTTCTCTCTCTCTCTCCCCTTGTGTCTCTTTCCTTCTGTCTCTCTTTCTCTCCTTCTCAGTGGTGTATTTAGGTTTTGTGCTGCCCCCCCCAATGAGAGGGCAAGAGAGTTCAATGAGTGGGTGTGTAATTATGATTCTCTCTTTCTCTTCTCTCTCTCTCTCTTCTCTCCCCATTCTCTCTTTCTCCCTCTCTATTCTCTCTCTCTCTTTCTCTTCTGTCTTTCTCTTCTCTCTCTCTCCTCTCTCTCCTGTCTCTTTCTCCCTCTCTCTTCTCGCTCTCTCTCTCTTCCCTCTCTATATGTTACCTCTCTATTTCTCTCTCTTCCCTCTCTCTTCTCTCTCTCCCCTCTCTCTTTCTCCCTCTCTCTTCTCTCTCTCTCCCCTCTCTCTTCTCTCTCTCTCCCCTCTCTCTTCTCTCTCTCTCCCCTCTCTCTTCTCTCTCTCTCCCCTCTCTCTCCCCTCTCTCTTTCTCCCTCTCTCTTCTCTCTCTCTCCCCTCTCTCTCTTACCTCTCTCTCTCTCTTCCCTCTCTCTCTTACCTATCTCTTTCTCTCTCCCCTCCTCTCTCTCTTCCCTCTCTCTTTCTCTCTCTCTTCCCTCTCTCTTCTCTCTCTCTTTTCCCTCTCTCTTCTCTCTCCCCTACTAGCACATATTTCCCCCAATCCTCCTAGCAAATACCCCTTTCCCAAAATCCACCTTACACTTTCTAGAAAAAGTGGAGAGGAAAGAGCCAGAAGGAGGGGAGTTGTGTTGTGTTCTCTGGGCTCTCCCTCCTGTAGTTCATCCAGCACGTGATACACGATTACTGATAGATCGTATCGGACTGTATACACACACACACAGTATGATTACCCCCCCCCCCCACCTCCTCCAAGGGCTGCTGATCTCTGGCTCTGGGCAGCAGGAAATGTGGGCAGGGGGTGGTAATCATACTGTGTGTGTGTAGTCACATATGATCTATCTGTGATCGTGTATCATGTGCTGGATGGACAACAGGAGGTAGAGCCCAGAGAACACAACACAGCTCACTTCCTCCTGGCTTTTTCCTCTCCACCACTTCTCCTCTCCATGCTCCAGGCTGTCCTATGGTTCCAGATCTGAGTGCGAGCAGGGGAAGGAGCTCAGCGGAGAGCAGCCACTCCAGGGCACCCCCTCAATCCGGCCAGGTCTGTCTCTCCCTCCAGCAGCAGAAAGCCGATGGGAGGGAGAGGGGGAGAAACCAGCTTTCAGCTGCTGGAGGAAGAGATACACAGTGCATCCTTCTGCAACTTCTCTCCCCCACCACCACATCGATCCTCCTGCTGTCCAGGCCACGTACAGGAGTACCGGTGGTACCCCTCAGATGGTGGCCCTGCATGGCTCTGTCCACCGCTGCACACCAGGTCCCTGCTTAAAAATTGCCGCCCTAGGCAAACGCCTTGTTTGCCTCCGGTAGATATGCCCCTGCTCCTTCTCTCTCTTGCCCTCTCTCTCTCCTTCTATCTCTTTCCTTGTATTTTTCTCTCCTTCTTTCTCTCACTCTCTCTCCTTATCTCCCTCTCTCTGGGATCTCTATTTCTCTCTCTCACACCGGAGCTCTTTCTATACCTCTATTACTTCTTCTGGCTCTCCACCAGTCATGTGTCATTGCTCTGCAGCCAATGACCGAGGGTAGTGTGGTCCCTGAATTCTTCTCCCCAAGTGTTAGTCTGGGTCCCTCCCCCTTCTCGCTCTTCAGTCTTCTGTGTTTGATCTGAGCGGTGTGATCAGGGCTGGATCGGCCAGGGGAGGGAGCAGTCAGTGTAGATCTCCAACTCCTGTCACAGAGGAACAGAAGAAGAGACACAGGCATGGCTGCATAGCAGGAGGTGAGTGGTGACCACGGTCTGTGTTAGCCCTGTCTGGGCCGCGGTCGCCACTTACCTCCTGCTTTGCGGCCCGATCATCAATAGGACAAGTACTGGTATCAGCCCCGGGGTTGGGGAAAGAGGCCCCAGTCCACCGGGCAAATGCCTAGCATGCTCTATGACCAGTCCGGGCCTGATTTATAATGATATATTTTGGTATGTAGAATACAAATAAATGATCTGTAAAGGGTAAGCACTGGCAAAATGATGCACCCTCACATATAGAGCTCCCTACGTGCTTATATAGGTCACACTTGAAACAGGTTAAAAAAAGAGTATTTTTATCATGAAAAATACTTTAGCTTTTTGATATTCTTCTAAGCTCTGAATGTAACAATAGCACTGTGCAGTGTCCAACACTTACCTGCAATGGTCTCTTTGCTAAATGCATCTACACACTAGGACTGATTTAATGAAGGACATGTGCATATGCCAGTGAAACAATTGTACATGGACATCCTCATAGTATTTACCATGTACCCACAAAGCATGCAGACTTATGTGCACAAGCTATACCAAATGTACGCTGATTTTATTAACAAGCGTAGTACCTATGAAATGTACACTTCAACATCCATGTGTATGCCAGCTAAAATGCCTAAAATAAAAAATGTATTCACTAGGGTATAACTCAATTATTATTTTTCTTAGGTATAATATATAATATATATCATTTACTATTGAATGTTCTGATGTGAAATGCAATTTAAAAACAACAAAGCACAGAAAGAATGAAAACAAATGGCAGAAATAGCTAATTGTAGCAAAAACTAAATAAATAGAAAATCACACGTGCTTTCATAAAATAACAAAATCCATTTGTAAAATAGATTTCAGAGATTTTGGATGTTATTAGTGGTTTCTCATCCAGATAATATTGATATGTATAGTTTGACCTTCTATAAAGGCAGAAGCAGACATAATCTTATTATTATACTATTTATAGCTGGACTCAAGGTGAACAGCTAAATACATTTTATTTTATTACAGGTAAATTTTAATTTACACAGTGCTTCATATATATATTGTACATTTACATCACTCTCTAACCCTCAAGGGGTTTTTTTAGATTCATACATATACTAGGGCCAATTTAGACAGGATCCAATAACCTACCAGTGTGTCTTTGAAGTGTGGAAGGAACAGTGGAGTATCCAGAAGGGACTTATGCAGGCACAGGGAGAACATGCAAACTATAAGCAGGTGGTGCCGTGATTGGGATTTGAACCAACGACCCTAGCACTGCTAGACAGAACTGCTAACCATTTAGCCACTGTGCTGC
The DNA here is from genome assembly GCF_062004578.1 of Staurois parvus. Classification (NCBI taxonomy): domain Eukaryota; kingdom Metazoa; phylum Chordata; class Amphibia; order Anura; family Ranidae; genus Staurois; species Staurois parvus. The sequence continues at coordinate 4,964,063 of NW_028318368.1, forward strand.
CTGTAAAGACATATATGAAAGCTGTTTTACCTGCCAACAGGTTTATGTTTCCACCCATCCAATTCTGAGATTTAATTACCCCCTTCACACTGCACACCTAGGGGAGGGAGAGAACTTAACAGTTAGAAAAACATTGATGTCCTCCCCAACCTGCTCACTGAACAGTGAAAAAAGCAGCAGCGGGTTGATCAGGGCCATCCCTATGCTCACTGAACATGTTCCTTGTCAGCACATTTGCTTGCAGCAAACCTGATTGGCTCCCAGCCCTGCCCCTCCCTCTCCCAGTTTAATTGTTCCTGTGCAGGGGATTGCAAAAGACTGATATAAAGAATAGGTTCACACCTACAGTTGCGACTGACCATGCGTTCCCACCCAGTGTGTATAAGGCAGCCATTGGACTGCCCTACACTTAAGAAATGTGGAAGAGAAGTCCCTGAACCTTTCCCAAAAATGCACCTCACCCAATGTCATGGTGCTATAGCACTATTCTGTTTGGAGTACATGTTAGTAGATGCATGGGGGTGCCATTTACAATTACAATCGCTGCATGTTTGCTAAAGGGCAGTGCATTTCTGTGCATGTCGGGAGAGTGAGCATTTTTGCTCATATTCCTGACACACAATAGTGTGAACCTAGCACAAGTCAAATTGAGGTACCAACACTAACTGCACTTCAAAACTATATGCATTCATTTATTAAATAAGACCTATGTTGATTTAAGTGTGTCTTTTGTTTCCACCTGGAGTTCAGCTGTAGCCACTTGCCAACCGCACTATAGCCGAATGACGGCTGTAGCGCAGTTGTCCAGTTCTGGGAGAACGCACCCTCCTGTGCACCCCCAATGGCGCGCACCTGGCACTCTCCATGATAGCTGTGTCCTATGGACACAGCTGATCACGTGATGAGATAAAAGGCCAATCAGAGTAGCCTTTTACCATGTGATCAGCTGTGTCCAATGACTCAGCAGATCACTGAGTAAATACAGTTGCAAGTTATTGGCTGCACTTTCCTCACACTGTCACAGCATGAGGAAGTACTGCTGATAACCGGCAACTATCACAGAAGAGGACATCGGCAGTGATCATCGGTGCCCAGCAGTGTCACCCAGCAGTGCCTCCCACCAATGCCCAGCAGTGCCACCCATCAGTGCTGCCCAGCAGCTGTGCCCATTAGTGCCCGGCAGTGCCGCCCCTCAGTGTCCAGCAGTGGTGCCAGTCAGTGCTATCAGTCAATGCTGCCAGTCAGTGCTGTCAGTCAGCGCCACCCATCAGTGGCGCCTATCAGTACCCATCAGTACTGCATATCAGTGCAGCACCCTCAGTGCCTCCTCATCAATGCCCACCAGTGCCGCCTCATCAGTGCCCCCTCATCAGTGCAGCCTATCAGTGCCCATCAGTGCTGCCTATCAGTGCCCATCAGTGCTGCCTCATCAACACACATCAGTGAAAGAGAAAATTTCCTGTTTACAAAACTTTATAATACAAAGAAAAACTTTTTTTTTTTGCTCTTATTTTTGTTTTTTAAAAATAAAACACCCAGTGCTGAATAAATACCACCAAAAGAAAGCTCTATCTGTCTCAAAAATGATAAAAAAATTTGTTTCGGTACAGTGTTCCATGACCACGCAATTGTCATTCAAAGTGTGGGAGCGCGGAAAGCTGAAAATTGGCTCGGGCAGGAAGGGGGTAAAAGTGCCTGGTAGGCAAGTGGTTAATTAATATTGATATTTTTTTTTTTATTTGGCAAGTTACCTAAAAAGTGTATTTAACCTTTTAAAATCTATAGGGAGAGGTTAAGAATAAATCAAAGGCTTAAGAAACATCTGAGAAGCTGATAAGGAAACAAGTAACTAAGCACTGCAGCTGTCTTTTAATTTTGTCAGTAGTGAAGTGCTGTTTTTATTGCTTGTAGAGAAAGCACTGAATTCTTATTTGCATTATATAATTACATTTACAATTAAGCAGTTTTTTTTCTTTACTAAGAAAAGCAGTTTGCTTATATCCATCTGCTTTGGTGGTATTTTAGATTTGTATGCACAGTTGTAGGATGTTTTATGCTAGTCTGTACTATATCTAACTGCTATGCTAAAGTGGTTCTAAAAGTAAAATGTTTTTTACCTTAATGCATTCCCTGCATTAAGGTAAATAAATTCCCCCACTTTCTCTGTGAACCTACCTGTATCGATCCAGCACTGTGCCCAGCTGCATCTATTCTCTCCCTTCTCCACGCTCTTACAAGCTTGGTTGACAAAACTAAAAAATTGTGCACCGTAGTGATATAGAAGCTATTTATATGCGAAACGCGTTGACGTATCTGGATGTGGACAAGCTCGCCTGTGCATTTAATTGTCAATATCACTACAGTGCACAATTTTTGAAGAGGCTAGCTGATACACCAATCCAGTAGAGGGTATTCTGTAGACTTCTGTTTTTATATGCATATGTTAAACTTTATGTTTTTATTTGTACTTAATAAAGTGAATATTTTACATATCTCATTTAATGTGCCTATAAAGTCCGCATTGGGAGCTGGCAGAGATAATTTCTTCTCCAGTCTCTTTACTTTTTTTTTGGTTCTAAACATTGTATGTGGCACTTAAAAGTATTATATTTTTTGTACTACACATAAAGAAATGCATCCAGAATTCATCCAGACTGTGTTTGTGATTTTTTGGTAAACCAGCTCTGCATGCTGAGCAGTACTATGTCTCTGGAAGTTCTGCTGTGCACTCTGCTCACCTGTTCTTAGAAATCCTGCACGCTAGGCAGTACCCTGTCTTTGGAAGTTCCACTGTTATCTGTTCCCAGAAATCCTGTATGTTGAGCCATAACCTTTTCCAGGAAATCTTGTAGGCCGATCAGCCTCCTGTCCCCAGGGACAGGAGGCTGATACACCTGTATGCTGTACTGTCTTCAGTCCCTTATAGCCAGGGGCGGACTGACAACTCATGGGGTCCCCGGGCAATAGGGGATCATGGGGCCCTTGTGTCTTTGCCCAAACTCAAAAAAGCCTATGAAAAAGGTACCAGGGGAATCTCATGGGGCCCTCTACTGACCCCGGGCCCTCGGGCAGTGCCCGAGTTTCCAAATGGTCAGTCCACCCCTGCTTATAGCCTGTGTGTGGTATTTATCCACCACTCCAGCTGGTCAGCACCCTACCAGAGACTCTCGTCTTGACTGATATTAACTACAGTAGCAACCTGGGAGCTGAAAGCAGCCAACCCATTTCCACCATCAGGAAGTCTGGAAAAGACTGCACTTCCCTAGATCCTGTTCCTTGGTGAACCCAACCTTGGCCAGGGTAGCCTCTCTCTATCTGCAGTTAGCAATTTCGTGACATTCCTACTTCCTTTTCACAGATAATACAACTAAAAGAAAAGTACCAGGCTCCCAAAAAAAATTTGCAGGCAATTTATGTTCAATTTTAAACAAAAATATCTTGAAATTTCTCAATAAATAACAGAACTCATGGTCAGTCTGCCCTAAGAAGTAAATGAAAGCACTCAGCTAGAACAACATTTTAATTTTCAGTGTGCTACTTTTTTACACTAAAATAATTACAGATTACTTTTACATTGTATATGTTCTACTTCATATTGAGAAGCATGCAAATTTGTAAGAAAATGGAAAGGAAATGTTTTGAAACATTTCAGTTTGTTAATATCCGGCAAATGATCTCATAGAAAATACATCCATGTGCCATGTGTTCTCTTGGCCAGGCCTGAATTCAGCCATCCAAAAATACAAATATTTTGAGCAGTAATTATTTTGATAGGTAGATCATCCAATATAGCTTAGAAGGGAAAAAAATGTATGTTTTTGTAAAGTTTGCTGGATCTCTTTAACTTTAAGGACATGTTTTAATTTGTTATGATATAAGCAATTTTTTCTTAAAATTATTTAATTATATTGCAAAGCCATATTGTTCCAATAAGGAAGCTGGAGTGTTCCAAAAAAATCATCAGATGTGTTACATCAGGCAATACACCAGAAGCCTTCTGCCTTTATAGTCCAGACTATTCCTGCTTTATGTTGAGAAGACTTGATAGTGACACACTGCACAGACATGAACTCTTACTGAATGAAAAGTATTTACTATAGCATCATTCATGTTGTGATCGTAGAACAATGCAACTGTATAGTATAGTGTAGTACAAAGTCAAACCTTGTTTCTTGTATACAGAATATATACAGTATATTTTATGTATATAGTGAGGTACTGGTAGGATTGTGGATTGGTTGTGTTGTATGTGTCATGTGGATTTCTCACATATTGTATGGAATATTAAACATTTTTCAAAAAACATTTTTATGAATCAAATCCAACTAAAATCACCTACAATTCCCCCACCACTAAAATGTCAATGATTACTCTGCCAAGCAAATCTTCAAAAGCTTGGGTTATGTTTGTTTCCTCATTGGGCTTTAGTTCCATCTTACCACCCCTCTGAAAGTGCTGTGATACAGATGGACAAATGTAAGCAGCAGAGGTGGGTAGTAGACTTGAAGTTCTGAGTGACATAACCTACAGTGTATATGTATTGTCCATGTGACCTGTGGACCTGTCCATATGACCTGTGGATATGACCTGTGGACAGGGCTGAGAGGAGCCAACCATTCAGGGATTAAATAGAGCTGGACCAATGCATCATACAGAATTTGAACTCCTTATTGGCTTTTCACTATTGCAATCAACTATTCCAATATTTATGAGGCTTTCACTGCAGCGCAATTTTATTGCGTCTTGAAGTGAACTCAAATGTGAGTGCATTTTATTGGATACTTTAACCCGTTGGCGCCGGCGCCTCCCAGCCATTTAAGGGGTTTGTGATACGGGTTTAGGGTCATGTGACTGCCGTGATTAACTGTCATGGTGGTCACATGATCAGAAAGCTCCCGACCGCAAGTAGCGTATGGGACCTTTCCATGAGGCGCTGGTAAATCTGCTAGGAGTACGCAGGGCATGCACTCTCAGCACATCTTCTGTTTACAATGGGTACACAATTATATGGCTCCTCGGTGCAAAGGCCCAGCCGCAAAGAGGCCACACATTTGTGTGCACTCAGAGCTAAGGAGTTAAATAAAAGGTCTCCACAGAGAACACCAGGTTTCTTTCTCCTTCTTTTTGAGGTTATTTGTGGGACTCCTACCCTGAGCTAACTTCCCAATTTATGTGGATGAACCATGAGAGTGGATTGATTTATGTTGGAGATCTACTCATCCTAAAGGGAGTCTTTTTACTTACTTGGACCCTGATATTGATTACATGCTGATTTGACCTTGCATGTTGAAGGTCTAAGCTTGAGGCGAGCAGACACTTTTGAGGGGATGGTGGTGGTTTCCCAGCTGGGAGTGCACTCTTTTCACATTACAAGATGGTAAAATTTGGATAGAGCTGTTTGGATCGAGCACTTTTTAGCGCGATAGGTGCACATATGAGAGACATATTTTGACATTTAAACAATTTTTTTTTTATCATGTCCCTGTACAGTACTATGCCTTTAAAGTGCACTTTATAAAGAGTTTTGAATAGATAAAACTTTTTTTTACTTTTTCCTGACCTCCGGAATGGATTAATTGGTTGTCAATGCATTTACAAACTAATTTTTTTTTCTTTCCAAAAATAATTTTATTAGGAAATTATTAATGCAAATACAGATGACAGTCCGAACATAGGCACAATATGTAGCATCCCGTTTTACAAACTAATTTTTAATCATGTCCCTGTACAGTATTTATGCCTTTAAAGTGCACTTTATAAAGAGTTTTGAACAGATAAAATACTTTTTTTTTACTTTTTTCTGATCTCTGGAATGGATTAATTGGTTTTCAATGCATTCCTATGGGAAAGGTAGGATTGGCACAGACAGCTGGTCTAGGGTGCAGGAAATATCTTATCTTTGTTGTGCCCTTGTGTAACTTTCTTGTCCTTAACAGGGGCTACCAGTAAATTTAACTGTGGTAGGTTGTACTTAACCTGGCTGATTTGTGGTCTTTTGGTCATTTGAGGTCCTCCCTAGCTGTAGTTCCTCCTATTTGTCAGTAGGTGGCACTGTTACCTTTTGCATTAGTATGACAAACAACAGTAAAGCTGGAATGTGAATATGCATACGTCTCTCAACCAATCAGTAGGAATTTCCTCTGGCCATTGATGCATGCTAGGAAAGAGTATATATTTGGGGGAGATCAAGTGATCCAGGTCCTCCCACCCAGACCTTGGTCTTGTGTGGATGTGTGAGGAACAGCTGCATTGGGGTATTCCTGAACCCTAAGGCCTAGCCATGTGCTTGAGGCTCTGCAAGGACGATCCTATTTGTTGCCTGGAGGCATGAATAAAAAGATGGAGTTCTGAGATGAAGTACCAGAGGCTATTCTTCCATGAGCCGGGCCTGTATAGAGCCTGTGAATGTTTCAGGATGGACTCATCCAAAGAATCCCTGCACGGTACTGGGAGTTTTAGGTTGCTATAGGAGACAGCTTTTGCTACATATGTACAGAACATTGGGTCCAGGCCTAAGGCCTTTGTTCTGTATTACTGTCTAAAATATCAGAATTCGGCAATAAGGTGAAGGTAAACTTTCTTCTTTATTTATTCTAAGGAGTAAAAGATTCCATGAAGTAACTAATACTAAAGCATTTCATTCAAAAAAAGAGCTCACAGCTATGAGTAAGGTCTTTTTTATGACTGAAATGCGTTATTTTTTAAAAAACTTATTTTTACTAGCAATGGTGGCGTTCAGCAACTTATAGTGGGACTGTGAGAGTGCGGCAGGCATTCTGACACTGGGGGGAACTGACATGCTGTCACTGACATCCCCAGTGACACCAAAACAGTGATCAGTGCTAATAAAAAGCACTGACATGGCATTAGCCAGGAAGGGGTTAACATGTGGGGCAATCAAAGGGTTAACTGTGCGCTGTGTGCGTTCAACTGTAAGGACGCTGCTTTGTATCGCTGTGCTGTACAGAGCCATACAAAGCAGTGTGCTGGAGCTGACAGGGGAGAGAACTGTGTTGTTTACATACAGTTCTCTTCCCCATTAGTAATGCTCGGCGATCACCGGGTGCCAGCGAGTAATCACTGGCCGGGACCTGGTGGTTGACAACCGAGGCCGCGAATAGCCAGAAATGCCAGAAGTTTTTAAAAATGATTTCTCAGCAAAATAAAGCATGGAGATTTGGATGGATGGGGGAGTTTGCCTTTAATATTAACCACTTGCCTACCGGGCACTTATGCCCCCTTCGTGCCCAGGCCAATTTTCAGCTTTCAGACCTGTTGCACTTTGAATGACAATTGCGCGGTCATGCAACATTGTACCCATATGAAATTTTTAGCATTTTTTTTCACACAAATAGAGCTTTCTTTTGGTGGTATTTAATCGCCGCTGGGTGTTTTATTTTTTGCGCTATAAAAAAATAGCAAAAAAACGTGAAAACATTTTTTTTCTATGTTTCTATTATAAAATTTTGCAAACAGGTAATTTTTCTCCTGCACTGATGTGCATTGATGAGGCTGAACTGAGAGGCAGCACTGATAGGTGGCACTGATAGGTGACACTGATAGGCAGCACTGATGAGCTAGCACTGATGCTGATGCACTGATATGCAACAATGCTGGGCACTGATAGGTGGCACTGATGGGTAGCACTGATGGGCACTGATGGGTAGCACTGATGGGCACTGATGGGCGGCACTGACTAACAGCACTGATTAGTGGCACTGCTGGGCACTGACTGGCGGCACTGTTGGGCACTGATGGGTGGCATTGATGGGTCGCATTGCTGGGGGGCACTGCTGGGTGACACTGCTGAGCACATGTAGGTGGCACTACTAGGCACTGATGGGCACAAGTGGGTGGCACTGATGGGCAATGATGAGCACAGGTGAGTGGCACTGCTGGGCACTTATGGGTGGCACTGCTGGGCACAGGTGGGTGGCACTGGTGGATGGCACTGCTGGGCACTGATCATCAGTGCCCTGATGATCGGTGCCGAACCGTCCTCTGATAATTGCTGGTTATTGCTGCACTGATGGGTGGCACTGCTGGACACTGATGGGTGGCACTGCTGGGAGGCACTGCTGGGCACTGGTGGGTGGCACTGCTGGGCACTGATGATCAGTGCCGATGTCCTCTTCTGTGACAGTTGCCGGTTATCAGCAGTACTTCCTCATGCTGTCACAGCGTGAGGAAAGTGCAGCCGATAACCGGCAACTGCATTTACCGGTGATCTGCTGTGTCATTGGTCACAGCTGATCACGTGGTAAAAGGCCGCTGTGATTGGCCTTTTACCACATCACGTGATCAGGACACAGCGATCATGGAGATCGCCGGGGGAGTGCAGAGGGTGCGTTCTGGGAGGATGTCATATGACACCCTCCCAGGACTGGACAACTGCGTTGTAGCCGTCATTCGGCTATAGCGAGGTTGCCAAGTGGTTATAAATGAATTAAATTGCATTTTTGGTTTGTGGTGCTTGGGTGCAGTGCAGTTCAATTTTTAATAGATAGTTTTTGCAATAGTAACAAGCCAATTGTTGTGGACGGGGCACAAAGACCTAAGCTGGAAACAAATTAGGACAGTGGCAGCCTGTCCTTTAGTTCATTATTAAGTCATATTTTGTTCTTATGTATCATACAGCAAAGATAATGCAGTAAGGAACCTTATTGTTTATTTGCATTATTTTATTTGAGTTGTCTGAAACTGGATTGTGGCACAATAAGGCAGCCTACGTAGACTTACCATGTTACAGAAAACTGGTCTTTCACACAATTCAATTCTGTATGTTGCTATAAAAGATGCATCAATATTATTGAACACCCATTTGCAATTGCTATGAATATTGTTTACCCCTCATATAATTACACTCTGTCTTCATGCACTACCTCATTAAAGCTGAATGCACAAAAAATACTTGAAAAGGTCAGAACATATATTCTCATCAATATCATGCCGGTCTTGCAATTGCCATGACAGTAATGAATTTGTCTCCCTAGTGAAAATATGATTTTGTCTTTTTTTCCATTGTTTGTTTGATTCCATCATCTGTCTTGACATTCAAGAAACTTCTGGGAATCATTTGGAGAATCAAGTATTAGGGACAAGCCATTAACACCTTCACGACCTCTTCTAGATATGTAAGAAAGAAGCCTTGCTTTTAATTTACTTTTGGGCCAAAGAATCTGGCCTTCAGCATGAAACAGAAAGAACACATTTCATGGTGCCTGTACTCTATTACCATATGGCAGTACTAATGTTACACATATGCGGTCTGTATACGTCTGTCATATAACACATATGCAAGCTGTATATATTGTACTACGCTCAATAAAGCACTATGAAATTCTACAACAAAGTTCTTACGAGTTTTATATATGACTGTAAAACATTTAAAATCTGCATTAACATTTTTCTGTAACATGATTAGAAAAGCAAGATCATCAGCTATAAATAAAACCAATTTAGGTTTTTAAATTCACTTTGCCAGGCTATATTAGCATATACAAAGCATTTTAATATTCAGGTTCAGGATATCAAAGATGCTTATGTGACAGTGTTTCAATTCACAAACCTAACTTTTATATTTCTGCAAAGAATATCAAAGGATACCTGTGAAAAAAATAAGGAGGCAGGCGATTCTGACCTTCTGGAAATGCTAGATGCCTGGCAGGGGTGGACTGACAACTCATGGGGCCCCCGGGCAATAGAGGATCATGGGGCCCCTGTGTCCTTGCCCAAATTAGAAAAAAGCCTATAAAAAAGGTACCAAGGGCATCTCATGGGGCTCCCTACTGACCCCGGGCCCTCGGGCAGTGCCCGAATTTCCAAATGATCAGCCTGCCCCTGATGCCTGGATAATGCTGGCTTCAAAAGCCTGAGACACTTACTGACGCAAGAGGGAAGATTTACTAAAACTGGAGTGCTCAGAATCTGGTGTAGCTATGCATGGTAGCCAATCAGCTTCTAACTTCAGCTTATAAAATGAAGTTTTGGCAATAAAACCTGGAAGCTGATTGGTTTCTATACAGAGCCGCACCAGATTTTGCACTCTCCGGTTTTAGTAAATAAGCCCCAAGAGGTCAAAGTCCTAATCTGTATACTTAATCTTTGTCATTGAGTCAAGAGCACTCCTTATATGTCCAGGATGACAAAACACAATGGGCAAAGCATGATACTCTGGCATTACCACAAGGGAGGTGTCAATGGTACTGCCCACAATACACTTGTATGCTGTCATTAGGCAGGTGTGATTAATTTTGTTACAAATCAAAATTCAGATGAAATTTTCATTATTCAAAGATTTGGATGTATCTGAATTTCTCAATCACAATAGTAATGAATTTCAACAAATCCAAAATAATTTATAACAAAACGAATTTTCTGAATTTAAAAATTAATTTGAAATGGAACCGTGTTTTAGTAGTCATGTGCTACTAAGCTAGGAACACTGCCGTATAGTGTAAGCTCTTCCCTCACGTGATGATGTCGCCTAGGCGCTTACTTTTGCATTGCATCCATTGACTTCTGCAGTTAAAGCCTCGTACGCATGATGAGAATACTGGACAAATGATCGTCTGTTTTTTTTTTGCAAGCTAGTCTCATATCAAAAACCAATAGGTTACTAAAGTTACAAAAATTCTTGTACAACAGAATACAACTTCGGAAGTGATGTAACGTGTTGTTTTGTATTGTAATGTATTCTTTCATTCTGAGTAAGCGTGGTCTTGGTCTTCCAATTTCTTTCCAACCAATACTGTACTGATTAAACAATATGTACTGATTAATTAATAATCGTTCATTCTGGCATCGGATGAGAAAAATTTACGTGTTTGTCCCTTCAGATAATTTCTCATGAACTGTCATGACTGGCTCTTGAAAGCTGTGTATTATTGATTTGATTATTGTGTGATCGCTTCAAAAGCGGTATTTTTGTCTAATTTTCTGATCGTGTGTACTAGGCATAAGTAGCTAAATGACACCCCCCCCCTAATATTTATTGATTGGACAAATGGACATGACAACCCCTTCTATCACTGCCCCACTGTCTCAGGGTCCCCCTTCTGATTACTATTTAACTTCACCCTATCTGTCAATTAGGCTACACTGTCTCCGATACATTATCACCTTGCTACCATACCTCACCACATTTTTACCTCCTTCAGTTCATACATTACAGCATCTTTAAGCAGAGTTCCACCCAAAAGGGGGAGCTCTGGTAGTCTGCCTCTTCCCCCCTTCACTGCCACATTTGGCACTTTTAAGGGGGAGCCGGTACCGGTTTTTGACAGGTACCCGCTCCTACTTCCTGCTGGAAGTTCGGCCCCCTCCTTCCCACCACAGTCTTCTGGGACACTTCACAGGTCCCAGAAGACTGCCAGACCATTCAGCAGGCGCAGCATGACTCGCAGCATGCGCAGTGGCACCCACCTGTGAAGTGGAAAGCTGTCACAGCCGGGGCCCACAGTGGAGATGATGGCGCCAGAGGGAGAAGAGGGAGAGAAGGGATGGTGCCGGTGAGAGCATCGCTGGACACTGGGACAGGTGAGTGTGTGTTTATTAAAAGTTAGCAGCTACAGTTTTTATAGCTGCTGATTTTTAAAAAACACAAAAAGGACTGGAACTCCTCTTTAACGACAAACGGAGGTTGTTCCACTGTTTGTCATATGTATATAAAGTATTAAAAACTCCCAACTATAACCATATATGCTAGAGCGTAGGTAAAATCCCATATTATTAAAACCAAACTTCTACAGTATATTAAAAGGGGAACTCTGTCACTCTAAATCCATATAAAAAGCGTATTTAACAATATCAAACCATATTACTGGCAGCACAGTGGCTAAATGGTTAGCACTTACGCCTGGCAGTACTAGGGTCACCGGTTCAAATCCCAACCACAGCACAACCTGCCTGGAGTTTGCATGTTCTCCCTGTGCCTGCATGGGTTTCCTCTGGTTTCCTCTCACTTTCCAAAGACATGCAGGTAAGCTAATTGGCTCCTGTCTAAATTGGCCCTAGTATGTGTATGTATGAATGTGAGTTGGGGACCATAGATTGTGCACCCCTTGAGGGTTAGGGACTGATGTGAATATACAATATATATATGTAAAATTCTGTGTAAATTGATGGCACTATTTAAGTACCTGAAATAAATAAATAATTTTACTGGAACTTACCAGTACGTTAGCTACCTACACTCCTATGTTTAAAGGAAACCTTTTTGTCTCCCAAACGTGTACACCATGGTTTTACAGGTTGAGGTCACTGACATTTTATTCCCTACTCATCTTTTCTGACTGTTTTTCACTAGTTTTGCATTTGGCTAGGGTCACTACTGTCACTACTGGTAGCATGAGGCAATACCTGAACCCTACAGAGGTTGCACAGGCAGTCAAACTCCTCCAGGATGGCACATCAATATGTGGCATTGCCAGAAGGTTTGTTGTGTCTCCCAGCACAGTCTCAAGATCATGGAGGAGATTCCAGGAGACAGGCAGTTACTCTAGGAGAGCTGGACAGGGCCATAGAAGATCCTTAACCCATCAGCAGGACCAGTATCTGCTCCTTTGTGCAAGGAGGAATAGGATGAGCACTGTCAGAGCCCTACAAAATGACCTCCAGCAGGCCACTGGTGTGAATGTCTCTGACCAAACAATCAGAAACAGACTTCATTAGGGTGGCTTGATGGTCAACATCCTCTAGTGGGCCCTGTGCTCACTGCCTGGCACCAAAGAGCTCGATTTGCCATTGAACACCAGAATTGGCAGGTCCACCACTGGCGCCCTGTGCTTTTCACAGATGAGAGCAGGTTCATCCTGAGCACATGTGACAGACGAGAAAGGGTCCGGAGAAGCTGTGGAAAACGTTATGCTGCCTGTAACATCATTCAGCATGATCGTTTTGGTGGTGGGTCAGTGATGGTCTGGGGAGACATATCTATGGAGGGACGCACAGACCTCTACAGGCTAGACAATGGCACCCTGACTGCCATTACCTATCGGGATGAAATCCTTGGACCCATTGTCAGACCCTACACTGGTGCAGTGGATCTTGGGTTCCTCCTGGTGCAATGCCCGGCCTCATGTGGCGAGAGTATGCAGGCAGTTTTCTGGAGGATGAATAAATTGATACCACTAAATGACACCCACGCTCGTCTGACCTAAATCTAATTTTTTTGAGCAGTGTATGTACAAATGGAAGGAGCACACATAAGCAGGGCAAGGTTAGGACAAAGACAGTAAACTAGAGGAGCAAGGAGGAGGGTACTGGGAGAGCTGGATGCAAGGTACAGGGATCAGGTCACTGGAACAGGTGTCAAGATCGGATGCAGGTACAGGAACAAGGATCAGGAACAAGCAACAAGGCTCAGGAACAAGGATCAGGCTCAGGCAGGGACACTGTTTGCAGGAAGAATACCGAAGCACTGAACTTCAGTCAAGGGCGGAATTATATACCTCCTAACAGCCCATGTAAGGTGCAGCCTAATTACACAGACAGCCCTACTGCTGGGAGACACCCGCCGATGACCATCGAAATTGCGCCCTTTGACTCTGGGAACAATAGTGCCACCAGCAGGTGATCCAGGTGATGACACAAGTCCTGACAGAGCTTTTGTATATAGAAATTTAAGTCTATCTGGTAAAATGTAACTAAGAAGGGTATCTTTCTTTAAAAGACCCCAATGGTTAATAATAATTTTCTCTATTTCTTTTTGCTGCATAATAAAAACCAAGATTAGTGCTGTCTCATATTATTTATACTAATTCATCGGTTTATCCTTTATTACATTTCTATCAATTTTGTATACTTTATTAATTTTGTTCTCAATAAAATCACTAACAGATAAGATTGCTGCACAAAATCGTACCCCCTCGGAACAGTTCAATATCAATCCCCTCAAAATATTAAACAACCAGGAAGCATGATTACAACTAGTAGTAGAGATGTAACTATTCCTTTCTGTCCCCATAAAAATGCCTTAAGCAGCCCATAAATTATTTTTAACCCATAATCAGTTTTTTTTCAACCAGCAGGTTAAAAATAAAACAAACCCAGATTCCCCATCCACACATTTGAGGTAGATGGTGAAATCACTCCTGCTGAGCTATTTTCTCTGACAGTGTTGATTGAGTGGCTTTTATCCCACAGGCTGGTTGTACAGAAGTCTATTGTTAGATGGACTTCTGTACAAACACTGTCCCCATACATGGATTGAAATGTGGCTGGTCTCTGATGAACTGGTCGAATTTCAGTCCATGTATGGCTGGCTTTAGTCAAAATCTTTTCATTTTCTAAAAAAAAAATTAAGGTCTTTAAAGTTAATACCTGTTTTATGGTACTGCCAAGACAAATGATATTTCTATTTTTTGCATTGGACCCAGAAAAAAAACACTCCAAGGAAGCCTTAACACCTTTCAAATTTAAGAAGATGTCATCAATGAATCTTTTCTAGCACCTCTTCCCTGGTCAGTTCTGAAATAAAAAGTCTGGTTCTTATCTAACCATGAACATATTTGGAATGCTCTGAGCAAATTTGGGCCCCATGGTTAAACGGTAACATGGTTATAAAATTGTTTATCATACCATAATTATAATTCTAATCCCTCCTGGTTGCCCTATATTAGTATAAAGTGAATTTACATCTGCTGTTAACAAATAACAATCATTAGTGTATTCCACATCTTGTAAAATCCACAATAAATGCTTGGTGTCTTTCAGATAGGCTTCTGTAAATGAAACCAGAGGTTGTAAAAAATAATCAACATTTTGGCCCAATCTAACACATGTGGAATCTTTTTATATTTATGGATTTTGGGCAAATTATATGTAATTAGATTCTTGCATGGAGAAAGCCGTAGATATTTTTCTCTTTTTTTTGTACTCTTTTACGTAAATTAGTGTATGTCTTTTCATTTGTTGATAGGTGCTTCTGTCTGACAGCAATCTTTCTATCTTTTGTTTATAGTTTGCTTTCATAAGAATCACAATCCCCCCCCCCAAAATTTCCCCCTTTATCAGCTGGTGTAATTATAATGTATTTTCTTCTATCCAATGTCTATAAACCCTTACATTCGTGGATGAGGGTCTGTGACTTTTCTTACTTTAGTTTTGCAATGTCTTCCAGCACCATCTTCTTGAACAACTCAACATACTTATTATCTGGAGTGGTTGAGCATTGACATATTAGCTAAGTTGTTATGTAATTCTACTGTAACTTATTCACCTATTTTTGTTTTTTGTTTTTTTTTTTCGTCCATTTTGACTGTATTGGTCAGAAAATATATCTTTTTATTTATGTTGTATTTTTTGATTCCCAATATTTTTATCAAATGTAGTTAAGTTTACAAATTTTCATGCATAATTGATGCCTGTTTGTTAGGCCAAATTCAGGGCTATTTTGTCCAAAAAAGAAAAAGAAAATAAATATTTTCTACATATCTTTAGAGACACATATAGGAACAAGTGGATTTGGATTTTGGCACTGAAAAAAAAACTATTAATATGAAGAACCTAGTAAAGAGTAGATTTTTCATATCTTCTGATAAATCTGTCAAATGAGTCCTTGACTGTTTCAGTACAAATTTTTTTTTTAAAAGGAAAAAGCCTTTAAGGTTGATGATGTTTAGATTTGGTGACTGAGAGTCACGGAAAGCATTTAACTGCATCTGTTCTTGAATTTGTTTAGCAGAGTTCAGAGAGACATTCTCATCCTGGAAATTAGAACAGTGTTTGCAACATTTGATCACTTAAAATAGCTTTCTATTCTTTGACTGTTATATGATAATATATAGAAATTTTCAGACCCAATGTGCCTCCTGCTAAAGGAGTAAAGCAATTTAAAAGTGCATTTTCAATATGCAAGGGAATTTTTAGTTACCTTAGAGCAGTGGTATCCAAACTGAGGCCCGAGGGCCAGATGTGGCCCTTTACTAGCCTTTATCTGGTCCTTGGGGCACTATTACTAACACTGACACCAAAAGTGGGGCATAATTCCCCCAACTGATACCAGCAATAGTACACTATTCTTCCCACTAATATCAATGAAGGGGCCCTATTCCATCCACTAACATCAATGATGGGCCAATATTCCTTCTAGCGATAGCAATGATGGGGCGCTACTCCTTCTCCTACTGAACACAGGTACTATGCAACTGAACACCACACCTGAGACCTTGTTTACTCTCAATGATGTTGGCCCTGAGACTTTTTCTACCCCTGCTGGCCACAATCTGGCCCCCCTAAAGTCTGTAGAACAGTAAACTGGCCCTTTGTTTGGAAAGTTTGGAGACCCCTGCCTTAGAGAATGTGGTGAAAATTATTTTTGTAAAGAATACCCAATTATATGCAATGAAAATTAATAGGATTTTTACTTGCTTATTATTGCATGATAGAAGTCAGCACAGTTTGAAATTCACTTTTCAAAGTGAATAAATTTAATTTTTTTAGTAAATAGGTCACAATGACTACAACAAGATAGCTATCTATACCATAAGGTATCAACCACCATGTTAAACGGTTCGCAACAGGCGAAGTGATAATGGCACTCTCAGCCTTACTTTGCACAGAGATTTTCCAGCTTGGATGACAACAATCTAAGTGCCAAAAAATTCAGGCAAGCCACAGATGATTGCTCCAATGCCCCATCAAACAGTGTTGATGGGGAATCCCTCCTGCAGCGCTGTTGTGTTCTGCCAGCAGGAAGCCTGCCCTTGTGGCATATCACAATGATTGCTGCAGGCAGCTATAGCTGCTGGCAGTAGGTACATGCAAAAAATCCAACAAGCTGGTAGTATTGAAGTCCAATGATGTATCGACTTCAGGAAAACCAGCCTGCCCATAGATGGATTGAATCTCGGCTGGTCTCTGCTAAACCAGCCGAGATTCGATCCATCAATGGCCGGCTTAACAGTAACAATCACTGGGATTAGATAACTCTGAAGTTAAAGCAGAACTATACCTTCCTATCTTTTACAGCCATGGAAGCCTTCTCAGTCTCTAATTGATCTGTAATTGCCATGGTGCTGCACTTGTGATGACAACAGTCATGTGCTGACTTGCCAGTTTGGTTTAGAGCACAAGCAACTTTGACAGTTATCTTTCACGGACTGCCTTGAATGCAATTGATTTTGGAAATAGTTAAATTGATGGGTTTAGTTCTGCTTTAACCTTTTACATACACAAATAATAGCCGCTACCACTTGTTTAAGGTAAACACACACCATTCATAGTAGCTGCTGTAACAGTTCTGACTTTTAGAAAATGTCTGAGACACTCACTACCATACCATTGGGAAGGGAACAGAGTTTAAAATGTAGCAGCACTCTTCAAAGAGGCAGGTATTCTTTAATTTCTGATTACAGCAATTAGAGAACCAGCTTGATGATGTTGAAATATCATTTTCAGTAATAAATGAAAATGGTGCTAGAAAAATATTTACTGAAAAGAAAATACAGACAATAAGCAACAATAAGTAAACAGGATTAAAAGTAAAAAAGCACTTAACAAATTTGCCTGGTCTTTGGTTCTGGCACAGTCACTTCACTTTAATGTAAATCTTATTCTGAAAAATTCACTGGCTCTTATAAATGACTCTTAACCTCTCTCATGCAACCATTTTTCCTGGTTCCTAAAAGAGGACATTTGCAGGAATGATGTAACTAACCAAAGGGCCTGGGGAATGTGCTGAGGGTTGTTAAAGTGTTTTATGATAGTTCAGCAGCCACTCCCTCACAGCCAGCTTTTCTAACTGTATTAATATTTCCAGATACCCATGCTTTAGAGTCCGACAACCAATATATTATGACACAGACTGAAATCACGACTTGAAAGAGACCAAACATATAATCCAAATACACACATCGTCTATGAGATGCAATATGACCGATTCGTTTTTTTGTACATTATAGCCTAGTCATGTTTGGTCATGAAATGATTGGTAGTCCCTTATATATTTGTGTAAATACTCCATATTAACTTAGCTCGATCATGACCTTAGTTATTGAAATGGTATTAAACTTAACTCTAGACAGCTCATTTGTATGTTAGTATAGGTCATTGACCCCAGTCTGACAGATGTGTATTCTAAAATCACATATCAGACAGGAATTTATTGACCACTATTGGTAGGTCTGGATTAGAAGACAGCCTGTCAATGACCTGAGTGGGCTCATTGACAGGCTGTGTAGATTTTGGATTAGCAAGATATATGATACTGCTAGAGTTTTTACAATCCTGTGCTCATGAAGCTTAATGGGACTTCTTTTAGCCTTCTGGTCTCCAGATGAGCTGTGTTCTAGTGTGTAAGTTATATGTAATGTGGCAGCTGTCTGCCTTGCAATGCGAATAAAAGATTTCAACTTTTAGATTGTAAGCTCCAAGGAGCAGGGCCCTCCTAACCCTCTTGTATTGAACTGTATTGTTGCTGTATTGTCTCCTGTTATATTGTAAAGCACTGAGCAAACTGTTGATGCTATATAAATCCTGTATAATAATAATAATTCACTGGTTTGTCACAGGCTTGCAAATTAAAAAGGGTGGCACTGAGTTTAGTACAACTCCTCATCCTCCTTATTCAGGTTGGGGTTCATATCTCATAAGAGACCTCTATTGCTCAGAGGTCCATATTTAATGTGCAATGTTCTATTTTTATTATTGAACCCCAAATGCCCCATCTTTATCATTGCGATCAATTAATTAGTTCATGTAGGAATACCTAGCTAGGGCTCGCTTCACATTAAAGAATGATGTTCACTGTTTCTCAGATATGCAAAAGATCTTGTCAAATTCTATTGCCCTCCAATTGCCACATATACTATAAAGGTGCATATTTTGCAGTGATCTCTTAGATCGTAAGCTCTAACGAGCAGGGCCCTCTGAATCCTCC
This sequence comes from Staurois parvus, assembly GCF_062004578.1. Taxonomy (NCBI): domain Eukaryota; kingdom Metazoa; phylum Chordata; class Amphibia; order Anura; family Ranidae; genus Staurois; species Staurois parvus. Next base: position 4,982,943 of record NW_028318368.1, read on the forward strand.
TGTATTAATTTGTATTGTAGTTGTACTGTCTGTCCTTAAGTTGTAAAGCACTGTGTAAACTGTTGGCACTATATAAATACTGTATAATAATAATAATAATTTAAACTTTCACTAATCATTCACTGGTGTGCACCCCTCACTGTCATTTAAAGTGCATGCACCTGGAAGAATCTCGCGCAGTGAATGTTTGCTGAATGCCAATTTCACTGCTTTAAAAATATGCCCCATAGCACACAAAGATACTGTATGTTCAGTCACTGATGCTGCTTTCTCTCCCCCTGGAGAATGCATTCTATGTTGAAACACAATGCTCCTCCAGGAGGATTGATAGAGAAGGTAAGCTGATACATGCCAATTAACTGACATTGCAAGAAAAAAACACACCAAAATCCACCACAATTATCAATCATTTCTCTTTTCTCTGCCTCAGCTCCTCGTTAAAATAAATTTCCTGTTTTGCAGAAAAAAAACACTTTTATATTTTACAAACATGTTAATACTCCCCCCTCCCCCCTCCTTACACAGCTCACCCCTTCTTATTCAGTCTGCCATGAATCTGCTCATATTGTTGGTTTGCAGCAGTCAACACTAATACCACTACGTCACTCCACTTCTTGTCCCCAGGTCAGGGATGGCAGGCACCAACCTATTCCAAGCCAGCCCACAACTTAATTTGAGTAGTAAACCACAGTTTAAAGGGTTTCCTAAGCTTTTTTTTTTTTACTTTAAAGCTGCTAATACTGGTGGGGGTTGAACCCAGATACAGTATTATTTCACTTCAGGTAGATAAATTGTCAATTTACACAGCATTTTAGATATATAATAGCCACTTACCCTCCAGAAAGATTTACCCGCTTCCTGACCAGGCCATTTTTTGCAATTCAGCACTGCGTTACTTTAACTGGCAATTACACGGTCATGCAATGCTGTACCCAAAAAATTTTATATAATTTTTTTCACACAAACAGAGCTTTCTTTTTTGTTATTTTTTACGATATGAACGAAGAAAAAAAAAAGACAATTTTGAAAAAAAGTTTTTTACTTTCTGTTATAAAAGATATCCAAAAAAATTTTACAATCAAATCTCTTCATAAATGTTGGCCAAAATATATTCTGCTGTATATTTTTGATAAACAAAATCCCAACCAGTGTATATTGATTGATTTGTGCAAAGGTTATAGCATCTACAAACTATGGGATATATACTGAAATTTTTATTTATTTATTTACTACTTATGGCGGTGATCAGCAACCTATAACGGGACTGCAATAGTGTGGTGGGCAATCTGACACTAACTGACATTGGGGGGAACTGACTAACTGCCCCTTACATCACCAGTGATATTATTACAGTAATCAGTGCTAATAAAATGCACTGTCACTGTACTAATGACACTGGGTAGGAAGGGGTTAACATCTAGAGCAATCAAGGGGTTAACTGTGTGCCTAACTATGTGAAATGTGTGTAACATGTCATGCTTTTACTAAGGATCTAATTGTTTTTATCCCTTGCTTTGCAGGGAATGAAAAAACAAGATCCCCTGTCAGTGAACACAACTTTGTATTACAATGACAGAGCTGTGTTTGGTGAAAGACTGAGCTGATCAATGATTCCCAGCGGTCAATCATTGGCCAGGACCTGCTGATTGATATGGGCTTTAACGAATACTAGGTACATGATACATTGCAGGAGAGCTGCTCTTCCGCCGTATATTTATGTTTGCGATTATACATTTACATCAGTACCCTCAATGAGCCTAAACTCTAAGGTCCCGAACTCACATTCATACATATTGTAGACATACTAGGGCCAATTTACCTACCAGCATGTCTTTGGAGTGTGAAGGGAAACTGGAGTAACCAGAGAAAACCCATGCAGGCATAGGGAGAACATGCAAATTCCATTGCAGGTAGTGCCGCAGTTGGGACTCAAACCAATGCCCTAGTATTACTAGGCAGAAGGGCTAACCACTTAGCCACTGTGCTGCTCTGTTTTTACTGCAAGGTTCCCTTTAAATTAGGTCTTCAGTAGTAGAACAACCCTAGTGTATGCTACAAAACACAGCACATATCATTAAAACAGCAAAATGCAAGCAGTTAATAGCTTTTCACTTTATTTTCTACATATACAGTAGTTCATACTGTCATCATTTTAGGAAAAATATATCTATGGACTAAGAGAAGATCTGTATGAATTTGAATTTGATGTATGTTCTTTTCCTCAAATGCCAAAATGTTACATTTCCAATGTAATGCTTTGTCAGTCTGTAATAATTTGCAGTTGAAAACAAAGAACAGGATTACAAATAAGGCCTTTATGGATTAGGAGCACAGAATGACTGGAAAAAATGAAACCACTTCTTGTTTTGTTCTGTGATTAAACAACCATTTTATAACAATGATTGTGTTCATGTAATTTGAAAAAGCATTGGGAACAATAACATTCAGGGTACTGCACAAGTTTCAGTAAAACAAAAAATCGACATGAGGCCGCCATACTGTATATCTTAATTAAAATTCTTGTAAGAGGCAGCATGACTAGCTAGTACCTAAAGATCCATATTCTGAAGTACAAATAATTCACATTCAAAGGTGCTATCCAAGTTTATACAGTTCTTATTGTTATAATGCAAAACGGCTTCTGGATGGCAAAGAGCATGCATACACTGCAGAATAGTACAAAACAGATCATGAAAGCTGCACAAACATGCATTCATTAGAGTGTATCTGTCACTAAATCAGAGTAATAGGTGGCTGCGTAGCATAGTCCCTAAAGGATTCTATAACAACAGAGAGTCTAGTTAGGAATCACTATCTTAGAAAAACAGTTCAGAACACAAACAGCTACTTGTGATTATCCTCATAAATAGTATCCCTCTCAGTAAAGTACAGGGTAGCTCGTTGTAGCCCGACTGCCCAGAAACCAGTTCAGACAATGGACTGTCTCTCACCTGCCTATAGATCACTTGCCCAGATACCTCTGCCTCATCAGGTACAGCATCTCTAAGCCACTTAGAGAAGGAAGCTGAGAAACTTATCTTCTCTTCCCATCAAAACAACTAGGAAGTCATGGTAAATGGAGTTAAAGGGGCCTTCACCTGCATATGAGCATAGTGAATTAATCGGCACACCACTACAGTAACTAAAAAAAAAAAGAAGCTTTTTGCCTTTAGATTACAAATTTAAAAAAAGATAAGCCAATTCTTATTGGTTGTTAAGGTCAACATGGTCCCCTTGACCCTCCCCAGCAGTCTAATGTGTTCTGCTAAAACATAATGTAGCACTACCCCCCCGTAGAAGGTGAAATGGGTTTTTGTCTTTTCTTTGCCACTCACTCCACAGGTCTCTGCCCTACTGACACACCCGGGTTCAGGTTCCTTTCTCCCTTTAACTAGAAGACTGAACACCCACATGAATTCCACAACACTCTATATCCAAGAATTATAACGATGGACGACAAGAGCCATAGATAAGCAAACTTGTTGCTTATTATTTGGGACCAGGGGTGGACTGACCATTCGAGCACTAGGGCACTGCCCGAGGGCCCAGGGTCAATAGGGGGCCCCATGAAATGTCCCTGGTAGCTTTTTTATAGGTTTTTTTTGGGTGTGCTTTGAGTGTGGGCAAGGACACAGGGGCCCCATGATCCCCTAGTGCCCGGGGGCCCCATGAGTTGTCAGTCCACCCCTGTTTGGGACAATAGGAATTAGACAATTCAAATTAGATTCAAATTAGTTCCCAATACTCAAATCAGCACTCTGGATAAGTAAAACCATCACAGGAACTATGGAACACACAACATTTATGCTGATGACTAGTCCAGATCAGCATAAGCAGTAGCAATCCCTCCCTAAATACTCAACAGGCAATAAGAGAATTTAAGTACCAAGAAGAATGGGCTAAATTGCCTGCATGATATAACGATGGCTATGCTAGGCCTAAACTTTAGCAGATAAAGACAGAATGAATGGTCAGTAAGAGGAGGAAACCCTTGGTTGAACAAGAGTGGCAGTCTCTAAGGTGAATCCTTGCTGGCTCATGTTGGGACCCTGGTGGTGCACTATGGTTGATGATTGTATCCTGCAGACAGTCAAGGTGTAGTTTAGTTTCTCTTTCCCTATGTGATGCAACAACTATCCACTAGTGAATACACTTAGTGGAATGCAGCAAGAGCGCACCCAGGGGAAGTAATATGTGTGTGTGCATCTAAAAGAGGCAAAGAATGAGGAGGGCTGCAATAATAAGCAGCTGGTTATGCAGGAATATGTCAACTGACACTGTCCTCGGGAGTGCATCAGGTACTAGAAGTAGTACCTGAAATGATGTAGCCTTTGCAATGAAAGGGGGTTCCCCCCTTTGCAGGCAGCTTGCAGGACAATGCTCACAGCAGAGCAGTGTGACGTGCAGTTCAGCTGGTCTGGATAATACCAGGCTTCTGGACTATAGGCGAGAACAGTACATGGGATGAATATGGAGACCTCCCGTTGATTACATCAACTGGCGAATTACACAGATATGCCATGGATTCCAGAGACTCTGGCCTCTACGCAGTATACTGCAAGTTTAAAATACTGTGAGTGTGAAGTAATTATAATAATAACAATACAACTTATGAAGAGACATTGCAAACTAAATACATTTTAAAATAAAGCACACTTTGTAATAATGCTAGACGGTAGGAATCTTTAGTAGAAGAAACATGCAAAGTCTGTTCAGTCAAAATGTTTTTCCATAATGTGCAAGTATGCTGTGCATTCTTTACATTATGTTGGGCAGCACAGTGGCTAAATGGTTAGCACTTCCGCCTGGCAGTACCAGGGTTGTTGGTTCAAACTCCAGCCATGGCACCACCTGCCTGGAGTTTGCATTTTCTCCCTGTGCCTGTCTGAGTTTTCTCCAGGTGCTCCAATTTCCTCCCACACTCCAAAGACATGCTGTTAAGTTAATTGGATCCTGTCTAAATTGCATGTGTATGTATGAATGGAAGTTATGGACCTTAGATTGTACGCATCTTGAGGGTTAGGGACTGATGAGAATGTACAATATATATGTAAAGTGCTGCTTAAATTGACAACGCTATATAAGTACTTGAAATAAATATTGTATTCATAATGGCAAGAGCTTTCCCTATCTAGTGGACTTTACTGTAGATATGCTTTAAACTTGGCTTCCAACTAAGGATGATGTGGTTTGTGTCTCTCTTTTGTTTCTTAGTTAAACTGTAGTCATTCTTTTCTGAAGTGTAAAGATATTTTTTTCATGTTCTTTGTCATTGATTTAACACATTCTCTTTATTAACTTGTATGGCCATTCTGTGTAACCTCTCTGTAACATATTATGGTGTTTGGCCTTGTTGATCTGTGTTCATGTATTTACTGTATATGACTTATTCCAGTTTATTCTTGTAGTACCTTGTCTCTGTTAGGCTACATTTATTTTTTTACTTCACTGTAGTCAGTACAGTAAGGTTCTGTTCTTTTGGTCCAGATAGAGTTTCCTAAGCATGGTGATTGATTGCCTCTGCATGTTACTGGAAGAAGCTTCCAGAAGATACAGCAGAAGAGTCAATCACTCAGTCATGAATATTTATCATATCTTAACCAATCCCTGGAGGATGGTGTCCAGAAGGTGGCTGAGAGGTGAAAATGGTTGAGAGGCCTTTCCTCTTCAGAGAGGGTTCCAGTTTTTCTGCGGCTGCTGCCCCTGGGAGGTAGCTAGTGTGAGAGAATATTTGCAGTTTGGGCCTCAGCAGCTGCTGGGCTGAGGGCCTAGAAAAGATTTCTGCTGCAGTGCAATGCCTGGGATTCTGGTCTGGACAAGGATTTTTTGTCTTCCTCACTGAAATCTGTCAAGTGTAAGCTGGGTGGCAGAAAGCTCTCCAAATATCTTGTAAGACCTTGCTTGGGATCTGAGGTGTGCATGTGCTAGAGTGAGTCAAGTGCCAGGGGTTACTGCATGGACTATTATAGAGACCTATAGTTACTGGCCATTCCCTATAACCTCTAGTCAATGATACTGCTACAGACTTTGTGCTAAGAAGGTTGTCATGATATTGTGAAGTTTCCTGCACCTTATCCCTCCCTCCTGTTGAAGTTTTCTTCAATAAATTCACAAAAAGACATCTCCCAGACTGAGTCTGTATTGTCACTGTACATGGAACAGCCTTTGTACTGGCAAAGGTGACTTGAGTCAGCAGCATTATTGTACATTAAAAATACCTATTTTGGATCACGTTATTTAATGTACAGATGTGTAATGTCTTCTTTCCATTTTAGCCCATCCTTCCTAGCAAAGCCATATTCTCCCTACTACAATTGTACCCATCCACTCCTCCTGACTTTGGCATCAATGTATGCACTGCACAGGCCATACAGGTAAAACAGTAGCAGTGTGGATTAGAGATGCATATTTCTGCCTGCATCATTTATAACTTTTGATTACTGGTTGGTGCTGTGCCTTGTGTTTCCCAGCAATGTCGGTCATTGGTATAACTAACTAACTTCTGTTTAAAATTATGTTTGTACAGCTTGCTGTACTTTATTTATAAGTTGTGTAACGCTCACTAGGTGGGTCCAGTGTAAGGTAAATTTTTTTTTTTTGGGCTCATGGTAGTGAGTGATCCTGAATCACTGTGGGTTCAGTGTGAGGTCAGACTGGATGGCTCAGCAGGTTGGGACCTCCACCTGGTTCTGGAGGTCCATGGAAGCTTCCAGAAGCCAAAGAGCAGAAGGGTGGAGACTTCAATCTGCATATTCCTGGGAGTCGGACAAATCCCAGGCAGGAGGCTCTGGTAGTGTGGTAGCCTATAAATATGACAGTGCCATGCTAGCAAGGGAGTCAGATGGAAGATGGATTGCTGAGAGGTGTTGTTGTGTAGTCTGAGAGGGAGCCCCGGAGGAGGCAGGTTCTGCTTCCAGGCTGAAAGCTTGAAGCTGAGGAGAAGCTGAGAGAGTGAGCTCTCCTGCCCTGCAGTCCACTGCAAAACTTGGAGAGGAACCAGCCCAGTTAGAAGGCCTGAAAGCAGTTTTATCCACAGCTGCAGGACAAGGAGAGTGTGAGTACCTCTACACCCCCAGGGCCCAGAAGGGAGAGGTCTGCTGGATGCAAGTTCTGGCAAGTCTTCAGGGGACAGTACATAGCTTACCCAATCGTGTGTCCTGGGTTTAGATACTGTAGCCAGGTGGGCTGGTATTCTGTGCACCAATGGGATCAACAGCTCCTACACATTGTCACATTGCTAGAAATCTACTCAGGGGACACCAAGCTCCTAGAACGGGATCACTTTACTACAGACTGTAATGGTTCTGGCTGGAACACAGTCAAGTGTTTGTTGTGTTGTGTTTTTTTCTAAGTGTGCCAGAACTTGTTCTCTATATTGGAGCCTGCCATGTCCCTGGATTGGCATAGGGACCTGGCCTGCAGAGTCACAAGTGCAAGGTCTTGTGTTAAGAATTGCAGGGCCTTTCTGTTAGAAGTGCAGTGGCTTCCTGTGGTGTGCATTTCGTGAAATGCAAAGGAGAAGTGAATTGAGAATAGAGACAGAGAGTGAATAAGGACACAGTACAGCAGTGCTCTGTGTGCTCCCAATGGACTTCAGCTGAATGGGTTGGAACTACCTTGCATCTATCCATTGCATGACATCTATCTATCCATGACAAGCAGAAGGAGCTCAAGAGACTTGATGATTGGCAGCATTGAATCATGGGAGATGAAGTTTGGGAAAGAAGCTTTACCATGACAACTAATGGACTATTGGACTACAATTCCCAATGCAAGCAGGGTATAAGGAGAGAGCTGTATTTTCACAGGCTGAATACCTAGGGATTTTCTCTTTTCTTTAAGGAGACCAAAGTGTACACATCACTGCTCCTGTGCTGAGGACCGAAGCCTTTCCAGGCAGATCCAGAAATGAGCTGACATCTGAACAGGGGGACCCATGTTGCTGTATCACTGGAACTGGTGAGAGGACACTGCTGCCGTTAACCTTTTGCTGTGTCAGAGTTAACAAAAGCAGGCATACTGCAGCAGGGATGACCAGATCTGTAGCTGCACTTAGGAAACTGAAATCAGACTGTGTATGAATAAAGTTAGATTAATAATGCACACAACACCAATCCAACACCAACAGACCATAAGCAAAGCAAAAGTGAAAATAAACTTGACAGCGAAGTAAAACCAAACCAACAACCTCACTATATGCACTATAAATAAATGGAGTGGAGCTGCCATAAACAGGGAATAAGCAACACTGGGACTAGAAACAAGGGGAGCAGAAATGGAGGTGACAGGATACAGGGGACTGCATACAAGGCACAGGAGAAATCATAGTAATAACCTTCTGCGCTTAGATGTGGTGCTGGGGATGTGTAACACTTTTCTGCTTGGATGGCTACTAGATATGGTGCAGAAGATCTTGCTGCTTTCACAGGACTGTGGGTGTCCTCGCATGTACTACAACCAACAACAAAATGAGGGCACACCAACCTTGCGCATTACCAAAATAACAATTTATTAGGAATATGAAAGAAAGCTATTCTACTTATAAAAGCTGGACATGCACTGGCCTTCAGGTCCACAGTACTCATAGCGTCCTAAGCTAACGCATTTCAAGGGTCGAGCACTTTTCTTCAGAGCCAAAGTAGAATACTTTTCTTTCATATTCCTAATACACTGAAGCACATATAACAATTAAGGGAGGGCTTATATACCTTCCCAGCAGCCAGCATGAGGTGGAGTCTAAATAATAAGATCAGCAACAGTGCCACCAGCAGGTCACACTAGTCCTCACATGCTGCTAACAGAGACTGAGCACATAGGGACTGGCCATCTAATTATCAGCAATATTTACTACATGGAGACTTTACGGGACTGTACTCATGTGCACCACCATAAATACTGGGCCCCAACGCTAGCCGGCTGAAGAACTAGGGCTAAAGACTGCTCACTCAGATAGCTGTCCATAGTAAGAGGTACCTTTTAGGGAGTCTTAAAGTGGGACTTCACTCTCTCAATCAACATTGACTATTTTTAATCCATATGCTGCTAGCATTAGTAAATAAGTAGGAAGGTATATCATGATTATTTGGTTTTCAAGGTTTTTGTTTTTACATTTCTTCAGTCACTTCCTGGTTTCTGGCCTAGGCAAATTAAGTCATACATCCCAGGAGTCTTTAGGGGGAGGAGGGGTTTTCTCATCTAAGCACAGCCTTCTGCCTGCATGCCTGAGCTAAGGGCAAATCGATTCCAGGAAGTACATGCTACATGAATCATCTGCCCTTACTCTAGATGGCCACAGCCAGAAATTCTGTTACAGAGGAGTTATCACAGTATTGATTTTGCTGTTATTGTTCTCTAATGCCATTACTTATTGCTGATTTTGTCAATTAATTGGTTTACTACAATGTAGTTGAATAGAACTCCATTCTATGCTGCTATAGCCTACTATAGGCTAGAACTGTGATTGACCTAATTCTTTACTTACTCATTTATGTGCATACTACTAGTTACTGCAATCTGTGACAATATATTGGGTTCATTGACCACTAACCACTCTGATGTTTGCTTTTTGATACTGAACCTTAGTTGTGTGCAGGGTATCTATATTTGTGCTACTACAGTAGTAGCACTGCAGTATCCCTTTATATAACCTGGTGTGTCAGTGGGGCTAAGGTCATTCTCAGAGTTGAGACAGAAGAACAGAGAACCCAATCTACCAAGCGGCTCCTGCGGAGATGGTGCTACATGACGTTCAAGGGTCATGTGTCAAAAGAGGACAAGAGGGACAGGTGAGGTATGGGCTGTTTGGCACCCCCATCCTGAAACACTACAGATTACTAAGTCTGAGAGAGGAGATCATAGTGTCTATTGGTTCCTGGCATAAAGAGGTTAATGCCATAGGAACTGAAGTGTGGAGAACTACTTTAATGACTGCTGGTTTCTAACCAGCTATCTGGGAGTCAAACTGCCAGCTCCACCCCCTCCGTTAACACATGGACTGGTATTATATTATTATATATTATAACTTGATTGGGCCACATGGTCATGTAAAACCTGGTAGACCCTGAGGTCACAGAAAGAGATAAGAAGGAGGTAGCATAACCTCTTGTGCCCTCAATTTACAGTAGACTCCTGGCACAGGACCTGGTTTGTCAACCTACAGACTGCCCCTACATTTATTACCATTCTTTGCATAGTAAATAGTAAAACAACAAATGCAGAAATTATTAAATACAGAGTCCCTTTATCTTTATTTTAATGGAATACAAAAGTATATAACCAAAAACACCTGAAAACTTGCAACATCTAATTATGCTGAGGAGGAAACTGCAAAGTTGTTGGATCTATGTAGAACAGCATACAAGTTCAAGGCATGGGAGCACTCAAAGGCCACTGGATGAGCTAATCCATAATCCTTTGCAACATTTTCACAGATGTCATTCATGGGACTATCTTGGCATGAGAATGAGAGCTCCCAACATTAGAGACAAGGTAGTAAAGAACATATTAGATCCCCCCAAACAAAACATACTCTCGTTTTTTCAGGGAATTGGTTTTTATAAATGTGGAAGATGCTATGGTTGTACTAGAACAAAGAATAACCCCAGAAATAGATTGCATTTCACTAATCCAACAAGTGGAAAAATATTTAAGATAAATCAATTTGTATCATGTGACACTAAGGGGGTAATATATGCATTAAAATGTCCGTGTAATAAAATCTACATAGGAAGAACAAAACGCATGCTAAAAGAAAGAATAAAGGAGCATGTTAGAAATATTTCAAAAGGATATAAATATCATAATGTATCATTACATTTCAAATTATACCATGGTCAGAAAACAGAAGGACTAGAATTTTGGGGAATAGAAAAACATAAGGCACACTGGAGAGGGGATAATCTTATCAGAGAAATTAGTAAGAAAGAATCCCAGTGGATTTATCAAATGAATTCTTTGCATCCGTTGGGATTAAATAAGGAATTTGATCTAGCTTGTTTCCTGAGTGATTATTGATATTAATATGTATTAAGGAGCATAAGAATACATTTCTTATATAGAGTAAAATATTATGGGGGAAATATAGATGTATTAATGTTAAAAATGTTAATTAAAGATTAGTATATAAAAACAATTTTATGGGGGAAATATAGATGTATTAATGTTAAAGACGTTAATTAAACATCAGTATATAAAAATAATTTTAAGGCAAGGTTGGTGCTTTAAGCACTTATAATACAACACCTAATATTTGAATTATTGTATATAAACATTTAAGTAATAATTTTATTTTTTCTAATTTTAATTTTATTATTATTTTTATTTTTATTTTATTTTATTTTTATCTTTATTTTTATTTTCATTTTTATTTTTATTTTTATTTTTTTTATTTTAATTTTATTTTATTTTTATTTTTATTTTTATTTTTTCATTTTTATTTATTTTTTATTATTTTTTTTAATTTTTATTTTTTATAATTTATTTTTTATTTTTATTTTTTATATTTCTATTTATATTTATTTTCAGCATATTTTTAATAAATTAGTTATTGATAAATTTATTTTATGGTTATTTTTTATTAAAAATGTATATAAAGGAATCTAAATGTTTAATATGGAGATACAGTATGTAAATTGTGGATGATATAGCAATGATTATTATTATCTTTATGGCGATGTAAAAGTAGGAGATTGCAATCCTAATTGTGAAGGGTGTGTGTGGAAGCATTCGATATGCAGCCGGAGGATGAAGAGGCGCACTATGCATATATATAATAGTGATAACATTAAGGTATAATTTGGACTCCTATAATATGGAGGGGGTACTAAGAATGTTGAAATCACAGCAAAAATGGCGTCGGTAGGATATATATAACCTCAGTGCAGGATGACATGTAAAACTACATCCCCCAGAGGAAGCTACGAGTCCCTGTAGCGTAACGCGTAGGGGAGGGACGGTGACGTCATCACGCATCCACAGAGGAACGGCGAGTATATCGAGTGAACATACACACACCTGCAGGGCTGTTTGCAGGAGGATTTGGATATATTTACACAAAGCGCTACTTTTGTTGATACCATGTGAGTGGGAGATCAGAAGCTCATTAAACATTTGTTACCCAGGATAAGACACTATGTTTCTTCTTTTTTCCCTTCTCTGTATGTATCGGTTATGGAGGAATAAGCCAAGCAACTAGAGGAGAAAGTCCTTATTGAGAAAAGCTGTGTTGAGGAGAAAGGAGAGGAGGAAGGGGAGAGAGAGGTTCATGTCATGAACATTGACTTACTACGCAGATTAGATTGAACTACATTACTATCTCAATTCGTATGAACTGAACTATTATTCACTTATATAAATTTTCTTTCAGTTTATTTTTTATTCTTTTATATATTTTTTATATTTTTTATATTTTTTCATTTTTTCACTTTTTATTAGTTTTGTATGCACGCAGTTTTTTATGCACTGATTTACAAATATTATTAGAATTTTTTGATTCACTTTAATCATGGATTTAAGTATTATGCAATTATGGATTTAAGCATTATGGTTATAGATTATTATTGAATTATTGGTGATACACAATATTTATTCATAATTTATTTAGAGCACTTATATAGTTTGGAGCGCGGTACAATATAGATATAGGTAATGAGATAGATACACTTATGTCCCTTTGTGGTGTCTAGGCTGCCAGAAACTTTAACACGGGAGTGATTATCCATAGATCCCAAATGCCACTTATGTTCTTCATCTGGAATCAAGTCTCTCTCCGTCTTTTCTCAGCAGTTGTCACTTTTTATGGTCTGATGTATGGAGCTCTATAAAACAAAGAGCTGCCATATGTGCTATACTACACTAAACCTGTGATCCAGTCTCCAAATTATTCTGAAAGGTCAGTATAATAAGTAGAAGTAGCAGTGAACATGCCTGTTGGTCTAATCAATCATTTCTTGCATATTTTTTGTTTATGGTTCAGATGTCTATTCTTCACTTGCATATATTTTGAGCTAAAAGGTGGCCCTCTAGCTCATCTCAGAAGGTTGGGAGGCATGAGTGTCTCTCATTATTTTTAAATAAAGCAGCTGTTTACACTCAGAACAATTTTATAAAATTTCAGGATCCTTCTTTAAGATTACATGCAGGCCACTGCTTCCACTAGGCAAACTAGGCAGCCGCCTAGGGTGCACTGCCACCTAGGGGCGCCTGGGCACAGCAAAGGCTGGAACTCTCTCTGTGTGGCCTATGGACCTCCTGTATGAATTCTTCATTTCTCTGCAGAGTCCCACTCTTCTCATGCACGGTGGAATGATGAGGGAATGATGGTATCTTTTCTCACAATTGTGTCACAGCCTGTCCACAACCATGACCATTTAGTACATTCCAGTGTTCCTCTCAGACTCAGTCCCTTACTGCAAGCCGGCTGGCTGCTGATCACTGTGCAGTTTTGTAACTCTGTCTCTTTTTCTCTGTCGGTTTGGTTAACTCAGTTAATTTATATTTAGTTAATATATAGTTTGTCTTTAATATTGGTGCTGGTGGCATCTTAGGGCACTTATTTTTGCAAATCAAAAGAAATGTGTCAGTTTCATGTTTTTGTTGATTTAATATTTTCTACTGTTTTGAACATTTTTTATTTATTTATTTTCTGAGGGGGGGAGGGGGCACCAGTAGCTGGTCTTGCCTAGGGTGCAAAATAGTCTACCACAGGCCCTGATTACATGCATTGCAGATGTGAAAGTGGAACTGTTAAACATGTTTCTAAACAATTTCTCCACACTGTATGGTAGGCAGAATATTGCCTTTCAATCAGATGGACTCTGATTGATCAGCAGGGCATCTGTCCTCTGATCTCCTGCTGATCAGAGCAGGCAGATGAGCTATCCGTGTCAGCTCAAATTCTGCAGAGCAGACACGGACAGAGCCTGCTCTGATCTATGGGTGCTTGAGTGTAAGCTGACTCTGCTGTCTGTTTACACCCGTCTGCCCTCCAATCCACCTTTTTTAGTGGACCGAATCCGATTGGAGGTAGGCAAGTGGAAATGGACACGGAAGTTCGTTTACACCCTCATGTCCATAGTTATAGCAGTTGTTTTTAAAGCAATGTACTATCATTCTTGGAGATTTTAACATCTCCATCAATGTAAACAACCCAGTTACATCCCAATTTTTTAACCTAACCTCATCTTTTGCCTTAACATAATGGACACAGTCTTCCACTCACTCTGATGGGAATACATTAGACCTTGTTTTCTCCCATCTTTCCACTCCCTACAACCTCACAACACCCCCTTTCCTTTCTCTGATCACAATCTCATCACCTTCACAGTGTCCTCATCTTCAAACACCTATCCCTCAAAGCAGCAAACAATTACCCGCAGAAACTTTCACAACTTAAACCCTTCTCTTTTCCACTCTGCAGCTGACCGCCTCTATAACAGAATCTCTCCCCTGTCCTGGCCACTGCTGTCTACAACAGTTTGGTTTCATCCACACTAGACTCACTTGCTCCTCTAACTACACAAAGTATCAGGCCCCGACCATTACAACTGTGGCAGACTGACAACACCAGAAATCTTAAGAGACATAGTCGTGAACTGGAGCGATTGTGACGTAAAAACAAATCCCAGCAAGCATTCACCCTATGTAAATCTGCTTTAACATACAATTCCTCCCTCCATGCTGCCAAACAAGCCTACTTTGTCACTCTTATTAATACCTTGTCATCCGATCCTCGTCGTCTCTTCTCTACTTTTAGCTCTCTACTTTCTCCACCTCCACCTCCGCCCAATAACTCACTCACTGCTTACGAGATTGCAAATCATTTCAAAAACAAGATTGATGCAATTCGTAGGGGCATCTCCACTGCACAGACATCCATCCCACTTAGCATACCTTATACTAAACCTCCCTCAACACTTTCCTCTTTTGACCTTGCTACTACTGAAGGGGTCACTAAAGTTTTCTCAGAAGCCCGTCTCACCACGTGCCCCCTGGATCTTGTCCCCTCTCAAATACTACGGTCACCCTCTTCTTCTGTTCTATGCTCTCTAACTCACATCTTCAATCTCTCCCTCTCTAGTGGTGCCTTCCCCACCCCTCTAAAGCATGCACATATCACTCCCATACTTAAGAAGCCCTTGCTGGACCCCACCAACCTGGACAACAACATCGCCCTGCTCCCGTTTACCTCTAATCTCTTAGAACACTTAGTCTACAATCGCTTGAGCTCCTACCTCACTGACAACAACCTTTATGACCCTTTACAGTCTGGCTTTCCCTCACTACACTCCATTGAAACCGCCCTAATAAAACTCACTAATGATTTACTAACTGCTAAAACCAATGGCTACTACTCCATACTCTTACTACTTGACCTCTCTGTGGCTTTTGATACCCCCTCTCTGCTGCTTTTGACCATCTCCTCTTTCTCAAAAAACTCCACTCTCTTGGCCTCTGAGACTCTGCTCTCTCCTGGTTCTCCTCCTACCTATCGCAGCACTCCTTCAGCGTTACCTATAACTCGGTCTCCTCTTCTCCACTTCCTGTTTCTGTAGGGGTCCCTCAAGGTTCTGTCCTTGGACCCCTAATGTTCTCCATCTATACCTCCTCCCTTGGTCACTTGATAGACTCCCATGGCTTTAAGTACCATCTCTATGTTGATGACACACAAATCTATCTTTCTACCCCTAACCTCTCTCCTTCAGTCTCCTACTAACCTACTAAGTGACATATCGTCATGGATGTCACTCCACTTCCTCAAATTCAATCTTTCCAAAACTGAGCTCATACTATTCCCTCCAGCTTTTGCCCCCTCCCCTGGCTTCTCCATCAAGATCAATAATACAACCATCAGTCCTTCCCCTCATGCCAGGGTACTAGGTGTAATCCTAGACTCCCATCTGTCCTTTCAGCCGCAAAATCCAATCACTGTCCAAATCTTGTAGACTTCACCTCCACGACATCTCCAAAATACGTCCGTTCCTAACCTCTGAAACCACTATTCACTCCCTTGTCATCTCTTGCCTTGACTATTGTAACTCCCTCCTCATTGGCCTACCTAATCGCATGCTATCCCCTCTTCAGTCTATCATGAATGCTGCTGCCAGACTCATCCACCTTATAACCATTCCATATCTGCCATCCCTCTCTGCCAATCCCTCCACTGGCTTCCTATTGCCCAACGAATAAAATTTAAAACATTAACAATAACATATAAAGCCATTTATAACTCTGCCCCAAATTACATCACCAATCTTGTCTCCAAATATCACCCAAACTGTCCTCTCCATCCCTTCCATGACCTCCTGCTCTCTAGCTCCCTTTTCTCCTCCTCCCATGCTCACCTCCAGGACTTCTCCAGAGCCTCCCCCATCCTCTGGAACTCTCTACTCCAATCTATCAGACTATCGCTCACTACTCTGCTCACTTTTAGGCTATCTCTGAAAACCTATCTCTTCAGGGAAGCCTATCCTGCCTTCAGCTAATAACAGAAACTTCTATTCCTCCTATCAGTTCATCCCCCACAGTTCTTACCTTTTGTACCACCAGCCCCTCCCTTTTACATTGTAAGCTTCAAGGAGCAGGACCCTTCTAACCCTCTTGTATGGAACTGTATTGTTGCTGTATTGTTTCCCTTTAGATTGTAAAGTGCTGAGCAAACTGTTGGCACTATATAAATCCTGTATTATAATAATAATAATATTGTAAATTCAAAATATATATAGGATGAAAACAGCCTATATCCTCACACTCAAGAAATGGTGAAAATATTGGCATAGCAAAATTAGAATAAAAATGATTAAATAGTAATTAAATATTTAAACCAAGCTGCCATTTTAAATAACAAAATAAATCTATAAACAGTGACTAAAAAAAGTAGTACACATAAACAGCACTGTCAAAAACACAATGTCCAATTGATATAAAAGAGTAAAAGAAAGAAAAAAACTTTCACCAAAAAAAATATAAAACAAAATTATTATGTGAAAACTTCAATTCATTCCAGTGGTAAGTGTCTCTTTAAGACAAAATGATCCACCATCCATGTACTCCTGCAGTGATAAACACCCCATTGGATTCAGCACTCACCAGAAGCTGGTGAATAACCAGCCGTGGAAAATTAGTAGAAATTCAATCAATCGCCTTAATAATAAATGGTTGTGAACTCTTGAACTTGATAATCAGCCAGCAACCCAATCAATAGATTATTAGTATCTCATACTCCGGTCTCCTCCTCATTCAGAATGGGAAATAAGTAATTTTCTGCGGTGTGCAGTGGCTTTGCACAGAGCAGCCTGGATACTCCTACCCTCGGATCCCCCGCAGGCTCTTCTGACTCCTCCTGTCTGCCAGGTGGTTATTCATCAGCTTCTGGTGAGTGCTGAATCCAATGGGGTGTTAATCACTGCAGGAGCACATGGATGGTGGATCATTTTGTCTTAAAGAGACACTTACCACTGGAATGAATTGAACTTTCCACATTATAATTTTATTTTATATTTATTTTGGTGGAAGTTTTTTCTTTCTTTTACTCTTTTATATCAATTGGACATTGTGTTTTTGACATAGCACTATTTATGTGTATTACTTTTTTTAGTCACTGTTTATAAATAATAATATTGTACTTTACAGAGACCGATTTAAAAGTGGAGCTCCTCCCAAAAGGGGTAGTTCCACTTTAAAGACTGGTCCCCCGCTTCCCAATAAGGATTGGTACAGGTACATGCTCTCACTTCCGCTGCGATTGCCTAGGCGATTGGAAGCTGAATTTGTCCTCCCCTCCCTCCCTGTAGTCTTCTGGACACATGACAGGTCCCAGAAGACTACAGGACCATTCATGATGCGCAGCGCTACTTTTGCATGCGCAGTGGGTACCTGGCTGTGAAGCCGCAAGCTGTCACAGCCGAGATTGCCTGCACTGAAGATTCTGGTACCGTGAACACCGGACGGCTGATGAAATGGGCTGCTAACTTTTATTTTTTTTACAATATGACTGGAACTCCGCTTTAAATTTAAAAAAAGATCCATTATGACCATATTATAATGTGCTAATGTCTAAAATGTCCATTAAACAGTTACAAACGGAAAGTGTAAAAAAACAGGACAGAGTGTCTTTAATTAAAAAAGTATCCATCTTTCTTCATGTTCTTGGCTCCAGCGCTGTGATTACTTTGTTATACACGCAGCACTCTTTTGCATTCCATGTTTCTTGTTTACATTTGCTTTAATTAAAAGCACAAATCCCAGTCCAGCTGGCTGTTTTGCGGTTGTATAATTCTGAGATGAATGCTGCTTTTTTGCACAGATCGATGTAGCGTGTGTACTTCCAGATAACTCACTACAGAGAGGGCTGAGTTCAGTATAAACTCCCCATTGTATGAGAGCCTGCAATATATCACTTTTAATAGAAGAACACAAAACCATACAGAAGTCAGGTAGTTGTAACTTTAAGATTCATAAAGGTGCTTTGAATAAATGAAAGTTAGCACACAGGACGACAAAATGTTCCGTAACACACAAGCTTCTGTCCTGTTATTCCACAGTTTCACTGTATTTTCTTAGGCTAAACATGGAAAGTAATCATGTTGCACGGCCTCCTTTCACATGTAATGCCATTTTTGCATAAAGAACCCTTGTTGTAGATAGAAACAATATATTCATGGTTTCAGTACAATATTTTCAATTCATTTTTAACGAAGTGCTGAAAGTAGCAATAAAGCTAATTTGCTTCACACTTTGTAGCGTCCTTGAGAAATGCATTAGTATACTGTATTTATTCCTTATTTACTGATATACTTTATGTACATGTAACTACATTATACTGCATCCCTTCATCTAACTTTAAGACTGTCTCCCTTATGCTATTTCTGACACATGGCACTGTTTCTTCTCATAAACACTCTTGAAGTATCAACAACTGATGAATGACAAGACTTACTGTCTTGCATATGGGGAAATATCCTATCCTTCAAAGAAGCAGTGTACAGAGAATATATAAAGGTTGATTTACTAAAACTGGTGCACTGAGAATCTGGTGCAGTTGTACATGGTAGCCAATCAACTTCTAACTTCAGCTTGTTCAATTAAGCTTTGGCAATAAAACCTGGAACCTGATTGGTTACTATGCAGAGCTGCACCAGATTTTAGTGAATTAACGCCATAGCCTTTTGGGGGAGCAATCCCTCTTGTCAGATGCAACAAACAAGTGACATCAAGTGCAGAATTTTATAGAACAGTGAGGGTTCATTTACTTTAATGGCAGCCGCCCTTGCTGCTTCTCTGAAAAGTGATATGCAGTGGACTGCTTTTCAGAGGGCAGCTGGGAGGTGATATGTCACCTTCTCAGCACCTGTTAACCACTTCCTGCCCATAGGACATCATATGATGTCCTGAACTTGAAGTGGAGATATATGACATTATTATTATTATTATACAGTATTTATATAGCGCCAAAGGGTATGCTCAGCACTGTACAGTAGCAAAGGGGACAGAACATGAGACAAGACAGTAACAATACAATACACGAGGGGTTTGAGGGCCCTGCTCTTTCAAGCTTACAATCTAGGAGGGAGGGGAAGGTGGTACAGGAGGAAATGGTTGTGGGGGATGGAGTGGTGGGAGGAGTGGAGGAGGTTAGTTGTTAGGTCAGGTCAGGTGTTAGGTGAGGTTGGGGTAGGCTTCCCTGAAGAGGAGGGTTTTCAGGGTGCGCCTGAAGGTGAGGAGGGTAGGTGACAGTCTGATGGATTGGGGTAGGGAGTTCCAGAGGATTGAGGAAGTCCTAGAGAAGTCCTACAAGTCGGGCGTGGGAGGAGGAGACCAGGGAGCTAGAGAGCAGGAGGTCCTGTGAGGAGCGGAGGGCACGGGTAGGGTAGTATTTGGGTATCAGGTCGGTTATGTAGTTTGGGGCGGCGTTGTGAATGGCTTTGTAGGTCGGAGTTAGCAGTTTGAATTTGATGTGTTGGGCAATCGGGAGCCAATGAAGGGATTGGCAGAGGGGGAAGGCAGATGTGGAGTGGTTGGTGAGGTGGATGAGTGTAGCCGCTGAGTTTAGGATCGACTGGAGTGGGGATAGCGTTCGTTTGGGTAGGCCAGTGAGAAGGGAATTGCAATAGTCCAGGCGTGGGATAATGAGGGAGTGTACGAGTTGTTTGGTGGTGTCTGGGGTGAGGAATGTGCGTATCTTGGAGATGTTGCGGAGGTGGGAGCCTGCAAGATCTAGATAGCAGTTGGATGTGGGGTAGAAAGGAGAGGTGGGAGTCCAGGGTGACACCCAGGACTTTGGCGTGTGGGGTGGGAGAGATGGTGGCGTTGTTAGTAGTAATGGATTTTTTTTGGCCAGTGGTTCCCTGTCATGTAAAAGCCATCCTAGCAGTTAATTAGCCACTGGATTGCTTTAATAGGCAGCAGGAGTGGATGTCCTCCCCTCACGCCGGCCACCAGCGCTTTTCCGTGCTCCTCCATGTGATTGGGGATCCTCATATCCAACCTGGCGGTACTGCTGGGTTACCATAAAGTTGGCCATGGACCAGATGTTCCCGGCCATCTCTATGGTCCTGGGAGGCCGGAAGCAACATCATGACATCACTTCCGGTTCTGGCAGATGTAAACACTGCCATTTTTTCTGGGAAGCAGAGATCAATGTTTTATTTTTATTCTCATGCTTTCCAGGGCAGAGGAGAGATCTGGGGTCTTATAGACCCCAGATGTCTACATAAAGAGGACCTGTCATGCCTTATTTCTATCACAAGGGATGTTTAAATTTATTGTGATAGGAATAAAAGTGATAAAAAAAAAAATAAAAGAGACAGTGTAAGAATAAAATAAAATAAATTTTAAAAAAGTGTCTTCATGCGTTCAGTGGTGAATGCATATGTTTATTGAGCCAGCATATGTAAATGGTGTTTGCACCACACATGTGAGGTATTGCCGCAAACGTTATAGCAAGAAAAATAATTCTAGCGCTAAATCTCCTCTGTAACTCTAAACTGGTAACCCGTAAAAATGTTTAAAGCATCGCCTATGGAGATTTTTAAGCACCGTAGTTTCCACGAGCATACGCAATTTTAAAGCGTGACATGTTAGGTATCCATTTACTCAGCGTAACATCATCTTTTATGTTTTACAAAAAATTGGGTTGTATATTGTGGGTGTTTTTGCATTAAAATTCATTAAGGTGTATTTTTTCTGAAAAAATTACGTTTGAAAAATTGCTACATAAATACTATGTGACATAAAAAATTGCAACACTATTTTATTCTCTAGGGCCTCTGCTTAAAAAAATATATAATGTTTGGGAGATCTGAGTAATTTTCTTGCAAAAAAAATATGATTTTTACATGTAGGAGAGGAATGTCAGAATTGGCCTGGGTGGGAAGTAGTTTATCATTAAAAGCCACATCACCATGATAAAGTTTTATCAATAGTACTGCTGCTTATCAACTGTCCAGTTTACCACTCCCTAGCTGCAAGTGTCAATGAGCCCTAACACAGCAATCAAAATATTAATCACTATCTGCTTTAGAGCAAATATACTGAGCATGCTCCAGAAATACTTTTTCACACACATTATTCTAAATTTACACTCATGCTTATCTCAGTGGTGTAACTTCAGTCTTACAGGTCCTGGAAGACTGAGTTCCATCGGTCAGTGGGCAGGGCCTCCCACTCCTCCATGTGGCCTGCATGATGACCATCCTGGCCTGCCCAACCAATCAGCATTCCTTTGCAATGTTGCCAGAGGCGAGTCCAGTCCAGTCTTCACAGAAGTAGCCAATCAGAATCACAGGTTTCTCTCCTCTTTCCTTGTACTGATCCTTTATCACAGCAGAGTAGAAGGGGGGAAAAGTATATGCAGGACGATTTATTTGCACTACTAGGTGGCTTAAAGAAACCCAGCCATTGCTACAATACCACACTCCAAAGACATGCTGGTAGGTTAATTGGATCCTGTCTAAATTGTTCCTAATATGTACAAAACATACACCCTGTTCCAAAATATTATGCAAATGTTATTTTTGTCATTTACCTAAATAATTGATGTAAATAACAGTCAGCATAATTCTCATGTTATCAACTATTAAGAGTACAATTCACATTTTATTGAACAACAGTATTTTTTTTAAACATAAAAAACATACAATGCGCTGTTCCAAATTATTACACACAGTAAGTTTCAAAACACTGTATAGGTTGTAAAGAACTGAAGATTGTCATTTGTTGTGTTTGCAGCATATTTACTGAAATCAAAAGCTTTTTAAATCAAACTTATAACAACATTTTAACTTTTTAAACATTTTAACAGGTCACGTTACATTGTAACATAGGACCCCTTATTTGATAGCAGCTTCACAAGTCTTGCATCCATTGAACTTGTGAGTTTTTGGACAGTTTCTGTTTGAATTTGTTTGCAAGATGTCAGAATAGCCTCCCAGAGCTGCTGTTTGGATGTAAACTTCCTCCCGCCCTCATAGATCTTTTGCTTGAGGATGCTCCAAAGGTTCTCAATAGGATTGAGGTCAGGGGAGGATGGAGACCACACCATGACTTTCTCTCCTTTTATCCCCATAGCAGCCATTGATGCAGAGGTATTCTTTGCAGTATGAGATGGTGCATTGTCATGCATGAAGATGATTTTATTAGGGAAAGCATAGTTCTTCCTTCTGTACCAGGCAAGAAAGTGGCCAGTCATAAACTCCACATACTTTGCATAGGTCATCTTTACACCTTCGGGGACCCTAAAGGGGCCGACCAGCTCTGTTCCCATGATTCCGGCCCAAAACATGACTCCTCCACCGCCTTGCTGTCGTCGCAGCCTTGTTGGAACAGGGTGGCCATCCACCAACCATCCACTACTCCATCCATCTGGACCATCCAGGGTTGCACGGCACTCATCAGTGAACAGGACTGTTTGAAAATTAGTCTTCATGTATTTTTCTGCCCAATGCAGCCATTTCTGCTTGTGAGCATTGGTTAGTGGTGGCCAAATAGAAGGTTTATGCACAGTTGCAAGGCTCTGGAGGACTCTACACCTTGATGTCCGTGGGACTCCAGAGGCACCAGCAGCTTCAAATATCTGTTTCCTGCTATGTAATGGTATTTTAGCAGCTGCTCTCTTGATCCGATGCATGAAATCTTCCTCAATGTGCCTTTATCTGCACGAACCCATCTGTGCTCTGAATCAGCCACAAATCTCTTAATAGTGCAATGATCACGCTTAAGTTTTCGTGAAATATCTAATGTTTTCATACCTCGTCCAAGGCATTGAACTATTTCACTCTTTTCGGCAGCAGAGAGATCCTTTTTCTTCCCGATATTGCTTGAAAATGGTGCTCTGCTTAATAATGTGGAACACCCTCCTTTAGTAGTTTTTCCTTAAATTGGGCTCACCTGCCAATCTAATTATCACAGGTGTCCGAGATTGTTTTCAGTGATCAAAAGAGCCCTGACACACAATGCCATCCATGAGTTAAACTGAAAAACAAAATATTTAATCTTTGTGACACTTAAATAGAATTTGCATAATAATTTTGAACAGGGTGTATATGTAAAAGCACTGCATAAATTGATGTACCTGTAATAATAATAATACCTACACATGATTTCTATGTTTAACCACTTAAGGACCACCCTATAGCAGATATACTGCTACAGGGCAGCACCTGTGCGCAAAATCACATATAAAAACGTGATTTTGCATATCCGGGTAGGGGGCATGCGCGAGCCCTACCCGCGCCACAATTCATGGCCACGGACGTCAATCACCGGGTCCTGGCCGGTAATTACCCGCCAGTGCCCAGTGATTACAAACAATCATCGACAAGGAGGAAGACGGTTTTGTTTACAAACAGTCTCCCTCTCTGTCAGCTTGAGCTCACTGCTCGGGATGGCTGTACACAGCACAGCCATCCCTATTAGTGTGCTTACAGTAAAGCACACACCCCCTGCCACCTAGTAAAACACTCCCTGCACATAGTTAACACTTTGATTGCCCTCACATTAACCCCTTCCTGCCCAGTGTTATTAGTACAGTGTCAGTGTGTTTTTATAGCACTGATCACTGTATTGGTGCTGGGGATGTCAGGAACACCAAGTTAGTTCTCCCCCAGTGTCAGAATGTCCACCGCAGCCCTGCAGTCCCGCTAAAAGTCGCTGATTGCCGACATTACCAGTAGAAAAAGAAAAATCCCAGTATCGATACAGCCATTTGTAAACGCTATAACTTTCATGTAAACCAATTAATTTACACATATTGGGATTTTTTTTTCAGCAAAGACATGTAGCAGAGTACATTTGGGCCTACATTTCTGACAAAATTTTATTTTTTAGATTTATTCACTGGACATGTTTAATAGCAAAAATTCCAAAATATAGTTTCTTTCTCAAAATTGTTGGTCTTTTTTTGCTTATAGCGCAAAAAAATCAAAAACACACAGGCAATCAAATACCACAGAAAGACAGCTCAATTTGTGGGAAAAAAGGATGTCAATTTTGTTTGGGTGCAGCGTTGCATGACTGCACAATTGTCAGTTAAAATAACACAGTGCTGTAACGCAAAAAAATGGCCCAGTCAGGGGGGGGGGGGTCCTCAGGATGACAAATAGTTAATGTGCCTCAGCAGACTCTCCAATGGGGCCCCATCCTACCCCTAGGCTCCATAGCAGATGTGTGGGCTGCTATGACAATAGTTACTCCACTGTTTTACATCACTTATTATTACAGCTGTGTAATAGCATGCCTGTAAACTGTTGGAGAACTGTGCATAGGAGCTGGGATACAAAATTGTACTTACGGCTAAGCTAAGACTGAACATATCCTACTGAGAACAATTTACATTCTAAGAACTTACAAATCCATCATTTAGATTTTCTCCCACTTTCTGCTTTGCCTGACAAGTAGACACCTCTCAAGCAGACAGGAAGTGAGGAGAAATTCTTCCAATGTAGACTCAAAAAGCAATACAAAATGAAGCAAAGATCAAATCCATCCCCCCTTTATTATTAATTTGAGCTTTATCTGCCCTGACTGCCAGCATTACATTTATCAGAAACAAGGGGCTATACTCTGACTTGTGTTTGGTGAATGAATTACTAGGATACAGGTGGATATTTCCATACAACAGTGAGATCAGGAATGCTTACTCCATCTCTACGTAAACTGAAGGGGGCATGTTGAATAGAACAGCAATTTGTGAGCTATAGTTACCATAGGACATTCATGAGCTAGTACCTAGGATAGAAGGGTAAGATGGGGCAGCTCCAAAGGAGTTTACATTTCCTTTTTGCCTATTATTTCAATCTCTAAGTACAAGTTAAGTACAAGGGTTTCCTGAAAGGTCCCAAGACTCTTTATTACAGGCCTTTAGCTCCTTACTGCCAAGTTGTTGGAGCTCCTAATTGGTTTGGTAAGACTTTGTAAAGTTGTTCATACCTACACTACTGTATTTTGTAATACCAATATAATTTGTATATGTTGTGTAATTCTGAATCTTCTTGTAAAATATATTTTGTCTGGCTCACCTACACCTCCCGATGATGGGGGGTAGGCTGTGAAACATGTTGAGGCAACTCATTGATGTAGTGGACACCCCAAGCTCATGCCTAAGGTCACTGGACTAAACATCTATAATGATCTATGCACAGTGGGATCCATACACTTGTAGCTAAAGGGAGGCACGACTTTTGTATCTACGGTATGTATTTTATTTAAAACAAAGATTTTTAACCATATGTTTGTTACAAAAAAATATTTTGTAATGTATCCTTATTAAAAAAATTGTTTTAAAATGTCTGGGGCATGGCACCACAAAAGTCTACCTATTTCTTTTCCTTTTAAAGCTATCTAGCAATAGCAACACGTTTTAATGTTCTCCTTTCTTGCAGATGAACAAAGTGGTGGAGAAACACGGGTAACATAAGGTAAGTAAGGACAGCTGCAGGAGCTAGGATTATTATGAACCTGCTGTTCTGGCCTGCTTAGTAGGTTCACTAGTTTAACCACTTCCATACCGGCACTTTTACCTCCTTCCTGCCCAGGCTAATTTTCAGGTTTCAGCGCTCTCACACGCGGTCATACAACACTGTACCCAAACTAAAATTTTATAATTTTCTTCACACAACTAGAGATTTCTTTTAGTGGTATTTACTCACCACTGGGTTTTTTATTGTGTGCTAAATTAACAAAAAAAGACCAAAACTTTTTAAAAAAACACTTGTTTTTCTTTGTTCCTGTTATAAAAGTTTGCAAATCAATAATTGTTCTTCATAAATGTAGGCCAGGATGTATTTTGCTACATTTCTTTAGTGAAAATAACCCAAATCAGTATTTATTATTTAGTCTGTAGGTAAGTTATAGAGTTCACAAACTATGGGATATATCTGAAAATTGATCAATTCTGAAGTACTGACAGCCAATCTTATTTCTTGAGGTCCAAGAATATCAGAACAGTACAGATATCCCCTAAATGACCCCTTTTTGCAAAGTAGAAAGTCCAACGTATTTTATAAGAGGCATGGCGAGTTTTTTGAACTTGTAATTTTTTTGTCATTTTTCGGAAAATAAAGAAATTTAAAAACTTATTTTCACTATTTTCTTTTTACATACTGTCACCAGTGCAGTGCAGCGTCATCATATAACTGTTTATTCATTGTCACAGTTTTATACTGGCTTCTGGTGGAGGCTGCAAGTGGCTGTTTCAAAATATGTGGCATGGTCCATTGTTGTCCAATGCCATGCAGCCATCACTGTATGCATGTAGACAGAAAATTGCTGTCAAGCGGTTTCACATCAACATACCACATAATGCAATGAAGGAGGAAATATGGTAAAAAGTATTGTATTTAAAAATTAAGCTAAGGTTTTATTTTAAAGCAGCGGTAAACCACTCCAACCAATTTTCTTTTAACCTCTTTCCCGCCGCTCTATAGCAGAAATACTGCTACAGGGCCACAAGGGGTGCGCAAAAGCACGTATATATACTTGATTTTGCATTTCAGGGTAAGGGGCACGTGCAAGTCACGCATGCCCTACCCATGCCGCCATTGGTGGCCTCACCTGTTGGTCCTGGCCTGTGATTCCCCACCAACACCCGGTGATCGTTGTGTATCACCGACGGGGGAGAGACTTGTATGTAAGTAATACAGATCTCTCCCCTGTCAGGTCATGCACATTGCTTTATATTGCTCTGCTATGCAGAGCAATACAAAGCAATGTGCTTACACAGTAAAACAGCACACAGTTAACCCTTTGATCACCCCAGATGTTAACCCTTTCTTGCCCAGTGTCATTAGTATAGTGTCAGAACTTTTTATTAGCACTGATCACTATATTGGTGTCACTGGGGATGTCAGTGACAGTTAGTCAGTTCGTGTCACCATTGACAGGGCTTCCATCTTCACCAGGTCTTCTTTTCCGGTCCACAGGCTTTGGCCGCTTGATTGGCCGAACTGCAATGAAATCACTCCTGCACATGAGTGCGGGAGTCTCAGGCAGGGCACAGATCTCTAAAGATATTTTAAACATAAATCACCAGCGCCGAAATTAGACAAATAAAATAAACAAATAAATGCTGCTGCTCATCAGTACAAACCCACACCAAAAATATTTCAACCATAAAAACAGCGCAAAAAAAAATATTAAAAAAAATTAATTATATATCACTCCAAAATATTATAATACAATGAAATATATATATATACGATTTTTTTAAATATTTTTTCACCTATTTGGAGTGGGACTTATAATTTCATATATATATTTCATATATATTTATTTCATTTTATTATAATATTTTGGAGTGATATATAATTAATTTTTTTACAGATCTCTGAAGGAATGGCACAGGTATGCCATTCCTTCATAGCTCATGCGTCAGTGATGTCATTGGCTACAGGGACCTTTGTTATAAGCTTACCTGTAGATACAAGTGTCCAGTGGGAGTTTAATTCAAAGATCCCTACAGTAAAGTGGGTAGGTTCATTGAAAATAAATATTAATTGCATTTTATTATAACCACAATGCACTTCCTCGACATGTTTATTAGAAAACCACCCTTTTTATGCAGAATTGAGTTGAAATGGCATTCAACAAATCGCCAGGACAACACGTTCTAAACAGGCTGTTTAGAATTTAATGGCAGCAGCTTTTAATAATCATTTGAAAATGAACAATTGAAACTAATTTCATACAGGGTGTGGTGCTTTCAAGGCATATTTTCATTGCAAGCTTCTAAGAAATTATAAATCAGTATTTAATAAACACCTATACGTTTTTAAACCTTTGCTGCAGGGTCCATCTGCACTGCAGTTTTTGTAGATGTTTTAAGCTAGAATTCCAATATATGCTATCCCCAGAGCTTTTACTTTCTTTAATATCATTGTAATCTTATGAGTCATTCAGCTGTGTTCTCCTGAGTCTTGTTTAAGACTTTGTGTGACTTTTTGTTTTGCTGGTTGAAATGTAAAGGTTTTGTGTTTTTGTGGTCTTTTGAGTTTACACTGCCTGCAGACAAAACACAGGCTTAATGTTTTGGCAACATATTTACAAAAACATAGTACTCCAGGAACATGGGAAAAATACAAATTAAAGCAGCTCTGTAATCATTAAAGTGTATCTCTAGACAAAGCTTTTTTTAGTTTTGGATAGATTGAGGAAAGGTTAGTTCCTCTTTTAAGTTTATATCGCTGTCTGGGTGTCCTCATTAATGCCTCATACGCTCGATGAGAATATTGGAAGAATGATCGTCTGTTTTTTTTTAATTTTTGCATGCTAATCTCCATATCAAAAATGAAGAGGTTACTCAACTATGTGACACAAAAGAATTTTGGAAGTGATGTAATGTATTTTATTTTCAGATGAAAACTTTACTGATTAACCATTAGCCGCCCGGCCTATAGCCGTTTGGCGGCCGCAAAAGTGCTGTAGATTTCCAGGGTATACGCCTTTTGGCATCCTCCCGCACATGCGCAGATCAATACTGATCACTTCCCCAAAGTAGTACAATGTTACTATGGTAACATTGTACTACTTTGGTCATAGTAACATATGAAAAAAAAATCTTAAAAAAAATAAAAAAAAATGTAATAAAAAATTAAAAATAATAAAAAAATAAAAAAAAAATAAAAAAAAAAATTTTTTTTTTCATACTGTCACCAGTCAGTGTCCCTGTTCACCGCTATGCCAGTTATATGATAATGCTGTACTGCACTGGTGACAGTATGTAAAAAAAAAATAGTGAAAATAATTTTTTACATTTTTTAATTTTCCGAAAAATTATGACAAAAAAAATACAACTTCAAAAAACTCACCATTCCTCTTATGAAGTACGTCGGACTGTCTACTCTGCAAAAAGGGGTCATTTTGGGATATCTGTACTATTCTGACTTTCTTGGAGCTCAAGAAATTAGATTGGCTGTCAGTACTTCAGGATTGATCAATATTCAGATATATCCCATAGTTTGTGAACTCTATAACTTTCCTACAAACTAAATAATACATCCTAATTTGGGTTATTTTCACCAAAGACATGTAGCAGAATACATCTTGGCCTAAATTTATGAAGAACAATTATTTATTTGTAAACTTTTATAACAGAAACAAAGAAAAACGTGTTTTTTTTTCAAAATTTTTGGTCTTTTTTTGTTAATTTAGCAAAAAATAAAAACCCCAGTGGTGATTAAATACCACCAAAAGAAAGCTCTAGTTGTGTGAAGAAAATGATAAAATTTTAGTTTGGGTACAATGTTGTATGACCGTGCAATTCTCATTCAAAGTGTGAGAGCGCTGAAACGTGAAAACTGGCCTGGGCAGGAAGGTGTAAAATTGCCCGGTATTGAAATGGTTAATCAAAAAATGTAAAATCTGGTATAGTGCGAGAAACGTTTTTGTGTTTGCCCTTCGGATAATTTCAGATCAACTGTCATGATCTGCTCTCAAAAGCTGTGTACTAACGGACAAATAATCATACCATCATTTCGAAAGCTGTATTTTTTGTACGATTTTCTGATTATGTGTATAAGGCTTAAAGTGTAACTAAACCCAGGTCCCTGCATTCACTATATCTGGTCTCCCACAGTATACAGAACATAGAAATGCAATTATATTAGTAAATATTAACTGCTAAATACCTTTTCTCATCAGCAGTTAGAGCCGTCTTTTGACTTCAGCAGAGCACTGGTTAAAGTTTGTAGGAGGAGTTTTCTTTCTGCTCCAGGAGGATGCAAAATCCCTGACCCTCTGTCTGGACAGTGCTGATTGGCCCTGTGCTGATCACATGTACTCTCCCAAGAAAGAAAATAACCTCTCTATCAATACACACTAAACTGAGTATGTGCATGTGACTACAGGTTCAGTCTGTCTTATCAGGTGGACATTTGAACAAGAGGAAGGGCAGAGAAAACAGGACCAAACAGCGATTTAACACAATGCTGAGGATTAACCCCTCAGGTTCCACAGTGAGTATAACAAGCATGCTTTACTGCATATACAGACTGATTTTACTGTTGTGGTTTTTCGGAAGAATCAACCCTCTATTTGTACTGGTGACCATTGTCACCCATACTATTATCTAAAAGATATGCTGTTATCCAAAGGCTGACTGCCTTTGGTTGAGTGGTAGCCTTCATAACTCATAGCAGACTTTTCTTCAAGATATACACATGCTAGTTTAATACAGTGATTTTGAAAGGAAGCTGCCATCTTAGCCTTTGTTCAGTTATGACACTTGACAGTTCAGTTGAGAGCACAAGCAAATATGACAGTTATCATTCATGACATGCCTTGAATGTAACTGTTTTGGGAAAAAGTTAAACTGGTGGGTTTAGTTACGCTTTAATGTATGTAAAATGAATTCAGCCTTGGTCTTGTTCCGGCATTTCATTGGCGGTACTGTTACATTGTCTGCTGCAAACTTTGATATTACTCCAGCTTTTTTTTTTAATCCAAAGCCATTTGTTCTTACAAAGAGAGATATATATGTACATTCATGACAGTTAAATATTTGTATCAAATGCCCATCTAAATGTCAGATGCCCATTCACCAATAAAGAAATAAATCTCAAAAAGCACAGAAGGGGCCTGTCTAGCATGAATGTGCTTACAGCAGCCACAGTTCAGAATTTTTTCATGAATAAAGTACGTAGGTCATTATCCAGCTCTTGTCAACACAGATTTGTTCACCAGGAAACATATCTAACATAAATCCAACAATGACATGCTGGGGAGCTTATTGATGTCATTCAATAGTCAGTTCCTGAAGATTGCTGCATCTACACAGCAGCCGCCCCTTTCAATAATGGGTGCATTCAGTATTAATATGAAAAGGGACCTGCCAAGTGTGTAGATACTTCCGATATTAAGGCTATAAAACTTTCAATAAACAATTATGTATTCAATTCTGTTTTGATCACCATCCAATTATGGCTGACAAAAGTTCACTTAGCAAAAATTGCTCATTAAATAGATCTAATAATACCATACCAGTGCAGAGAGAGTCATTCTGTTCTTATGCCATCCAGTTATAAAATACTAAAACATTGACGAGCTTAGTCACAGTCAGTATGAGTGTTTAAGTCCTTTTATATGTCAAACTCATGAATGGAATATTCCACGAACAAAGCTAGAATACCTATTAGTTTTTCCTGCAATGACTGAAATGGAGTGACTCTGAAAAGTGACTGGGGGCATCAAAAATGGTGGTTCATCATCATTAGGATGACATAATACAGACCCAGGTAGACACCCATCTCATAGCACTGACAATCCCAGTGACACTCTGGTCTGATCCTCTATGACAGTTGAGTACACAGATGATGAAGATGATGAAGAAGGAGATGTACATGGCACTGCAGCAAGCTGGCTCTCCCTGTTGCTCTCCCTGCTCCATTCTGATTGGCTACACTCACTTTGCCTTTCCTTTTTCTGCCCATCTGATTGATCCCTGCAGTCTGTGTTTGCCTCCAGCTCTCTTGGTGTCACACCCAATACTGGCAGGTCTTCATTGGTGCTCCTCTCCTGATTGCCATTTGGTCCCTGAAGTTTACCTATGCTGTGTCCTCTGTCCTGATTGGCTCTCTATGGCTGAGTGACCTCTTTTACTCTCCTGATTGGCTATTCCATTTATAGGCAACAGAGCTGTAACTGCCAGTGCAGGGAATGCTGGGAGATATGTCTCTGGCCAACACCCCTTCCCCATCACACCCCATCTTCCCCTTCTGGCATGTATGTGAAATATCAGATGGATACTTTAACTTGAAAGCTGGAGAACCAGTAAACCACTGCTGGCATCTCTGGTCAAAGGCCAGCATATTTCAAAATATGGGATTTAATGTACAAGTATGATATGCATACTTTCCTTAACTTTTATGGCAAGAGCTCATCCACTATGCTTTAAATAATAATACACATATACAATATTTTATACAATATAAAATACAGAGCATGATTTTGCAATAAATTTCACTATTGAAGGATCAAGATATACAGTATATATAAACACTCGTGAAATAATGGGTCGCTCTCAGGAGTTCAGTGATAAGCATGGTACCGTGATAGGTTGCCACCTATGCAATAAGTCCTTCCATGAAATTTCCTTGCTACGGTCAACTGTTTGTGGTATTATAACAAAGTGTAAGCAACTGGGAACAAAAGCAACTCAGACACAAAGTGGTAGGTCACATAAAACGACAGAGCGGAGTCAGCGCATGCTGAAGCGTACAGTGTGCAGAAGTCGCCAGCTGTCTGCAGAGTCAATAGCTAAAGACCTCCAGACTTTGGGTGGCCTTCAGATTAGCACAACAACAGTGCATAGGCAGGCATCCCAATACTTTTTTGCAATAGATTATAAGCTCCATGTGCAGGCAGGTGTCCCAATACTTTTTTGCAATAGATTGTAAACTCCACATGCATTCCTTCTGTACTGAAATGTATTGTAATTGTACTGTCTCCCTTTATATTGTAAAGCGCTGCACAAACTGTTGGTGCTTTATAAATCCTGTATAATAATAATGTATATATATACAGTATATATATACACAGGGCTTTTTTTCTCAGAGAATAGGTCCCGGAATGCCCCCCTTTGAGTCACCTCTTGTCTCCTCCCCCCTATCTACCTCCGAGCACCGTCTCTTGGTTCCACCCTCTACCCACTTCCCAGTACCACCCCTTTTAGAGAATGCAGAGCCAAGTATCATTTTGTGGTGCTAAGTCATTTGTATGGGATTTGTTAATGATAATGATAAGAAACGCAGTAAAATAGATGTCGCTCAACCAGCAACAATGGACCCCCAGCAACAATAGATCCCCCACAACAAAAGATTCCCCCAGCAACAATGAACTCCCCCCTTGAAAAAATACCACCCCAGCAACAATAGACCCCCTAGCAGCAGCAGCAACAGACCCCCCAGCAGCCAGCATCAATACACTGTCTATAAGCCAGCAACAATAGATCCCTTCTAGCAACAATTGTCAACCCAAAAACAACAGATGCCCCACCATCAACAATAGAGTTGTCTCACAAAAATATATCTCTTTAGTGATCCCCCAGCAGTCAGCATGCAAGACACCCCAGCACCACTTGCCAGTACATACATTCAGTACTGGAGGTACTGGACTGCATTTCCTCAGGTTCCCACTGAAAAAATAATAATTTTTAATACCTTTTGTATAATGACTAGTGTTTGGTAAAATAAATAATGTTTCTACAAAACTGTGTGACAGTCCAATTAAGAAACAGACCTTCCAGCTTATCATGAATATTTATCATACAATAGAAAGCATCCTTGATTGGTGGATTTCACAGTGTTATACGTCCTTGCAACCTTGATACACAAGACAAAAAAGGCATAAATGTATATAAGCACAAAAAACTGTAGGACAATTATTTGTAAGAAAAATCATTGTGCGTAATGTTGGCAGTTATGGTAGTATTTAAATAGGTTTTCAGAAACAAACATGGAAATCCCTTCTGTTTCAGGAATTAAAAGCACTGCTCAATGACCTGCAGTCTCTTAAAAGATATCATTATTTGTTGGATTTCGTTCATTCAGTTGAAATTAAACATTTAAACATGTGGTTCTGTTGCAGAGCTTGTGCCCTTTTTTCTTGAAAAAAAATTATCTTGGCAAACTGTTTGTTATTTGTTAGATATTCAGAAAAGCTAGGGAGACCCTGAATCTTATTCAGTTAGAGAGCTTCACATTTAACTCACTTTTTTGAACGCAGAAGCTAGAGGTTGTGACGATTGCGACGTCAGACCCCAGACCTTCTCACCAAACTCGTGACTGAAGGACTAGCCAATCTAAAACCACGATATAACGTGCGTAACAATGCCACACCCAGCTGCACCCTGCACAATGATTTTCCAGCTCACTGGACCCCAAATCGATGTGCCTGAGCGCGGTTGTTACTGGGTCAGGTTAATTACGCAATTAACCCTTCACATTGCCACCACCTCCTTTTTGTACAGAGAAAGAGGAAACTCGGCAATATCATCAATAACACTAGGATGATTGGATAATCGTCTGTATACCACTATCACCGCAGACAGGTTATACAGAGGGTTAAACACACATAGTAGCGCTCTTCAGCGGCAGGAATTCGTAAGTTGCATTAAGGAGCTATAGAAACAGTTCAACACTTTCAGAAAGAAAGATTTATTACTAAAAGGTCAAAAGGGTGCAATAAAAATATTTACAGAAAAAAGATGTAACCAATATATATATATAAATATACAGAGAGCAATAACACAGCAAACAGATAACAGAAAGAAATTTAGGTAGATAAGTACTTGCCAAAAAGTCCTGGGTTAAGCAGACCAAGTTTCAGAGCAAAAGGGCACCATCTCCCAAGTTGGTTCTGATGTTAAATGGGAGAATTCTTCAACTCCCACTCTTAGGCCTGACAGCCTATTTTGTAGTTCCCCAGCAGGGGGTGTCTCTGGAACCAAGGACCAATGCCTCATTTGGGGAGGGGTGTCTGGGTGGAGACCCAAACTAGAACCAAAATCTCTCCTAGCTCATATTTTGGCTCATGACTTTTCCTAGGTACAAGTAACATTCCAACCGCGGGTAGATTAACATGCAGACGCATCTGAGGAACGGTTAGATATGAAATATGAAATACATACTTGAATGGTTCAAGAGATGTCATTTTCTGCTTTCCTATATATTCCAGCCAAGGAGAGTGACATATCAAACTGTTTGTTTTCTCGTGGCCAATCTGAAGATATGCCTGTTTTTTATGTAAGTCTCTCATATTCCATGATCTGAGACATAGGGGAAAAATGGATTTTAAAAGTGTTATCTAGTTTCTTACTCCTCTGGAATGTCTTTGAACTCAGGGGAAGGCTTGGGTTATCCTTTTACGATGTGCCAGATTACACAGGTTCTTTAGACAGAGAGGCCCCAGCTCCCTTGGGGGTTTTATATCTCAGAGCTCTGTGCTCTGGCCTTCTGTGACACACACACCGACTAAATGTCACTGTGGCTCTCAGAGAGGGAGGGGGATGATCCAAGAGGGGGAGAAGGATCTACAAGACGGAGGGTTTGGAGCAAAATGGTTGAACCGCGTCCATCTCTGTGGGCATGATTGCTACAGAGGTCATTTAGACAACAGCATGCCCTCTAGTGCATGTTAGTTCATAGACCTTATAACACACAATGGATATCATAAGGACCCCTGGAACCAACTTTGTTTTGTAGGTCTTTCTTTGTCTAATGCTACACTACTATGCTTTCCTTTCATGTGATTTACTAGTAATCCACTTACTGGAATATTTTTCACCCCTCAGCAGTTTACAGCACTTTAAGAAAAACCTAAGTGCCCCGTTAGGTGTGCCATGCCCTGAGCTTCAACATCTTACAATCTCCTTTGTCATGATATTGCGCTGTCCATTCTTAATACAAATAAAATGGTCTATTGGCAATTAATCTCTTAGTAGCAGGCCACATAGAGTAAAACATTTTCCAGAGTGTCTACTTTGTCCGACAAGAGGGACAATCTTCACTGTGTGTCCATTAAATATTAATTTCTCAGTGGTTTCACACTGGCCAGGGCAGATAATTACAAAAGTAGACCATATTTGTGGATGACCACAAGCAATTTCTTTTATAAAGTTCCTTTATCATTTCTGCTCAGGTTTTAGACTGCATTCACATGTAAGCAGAGCAATTTTCAGGCTTTCTCAGGTGTATTTTTTTTAGTGACTTTGTATGTTGTGCACTTATACTGTAAGAGCGGTTTAGAAGCATATTTTCAGTATCTTACATGTCTATTCAAGCTTTAGGCATCTTTGTTTTAGCCAAAGGAGAGTACTGTGGGAAAAGATTAGTTCTTACAGTGGGGATCGAACGTTTGGGCACCCCAGCTAAAAATTTGTATTAATGTGCATAAAAAAGCCAAGGAAAGATGGAAAAATCTCCAAAAGGCATCAAATTACAGATTAGACATTCTTATAATATGTCAACAAAAGTTAGATTTTATTTCCATCATTTACACTTTCAAAATAACCGAAAACAAAAAAATGGCGTCTGCAAAAGTTTGGGCACCCTGCAGAGTTAATATCTTGTACTGCCCCCTTTGGCAAGTATCACAGCTTGTAAACGCTTTTTGTAGCCAGCCAAGAGTCTTTCAATTCTTCTTTGAGGTATCTTTGCCCATTCTTCCTTACAAAAGTCTTCCAGTTCTTTGAGATTTCTGGGCTGTCTGTCACGCACTGCTCTTTTAAGGTCTATCCATAAATGTTCAATTATGTTGAGGTCAGGAGATTGTGAAGGCCATGGCAAAACCTTCAGTTTACGCCTCTTGATGTAATCCCCCGTGGATTTCGAGGTGTGTTTAGGATCATTATCCATTTGTATAAGCCATCCTCTCTTTAACTTCAGCTTTTTCACAGATGGCATCAAGTTACCATCCAAAATTTGCTGAAATTTTATTGAATCCATTTTTCCTTCTACTCGTGAGATGTTCCCTGTGCCACTGGCTGCAACACAACCCCAAAGCATGATTGATCCAACCCCATGCTTAACAGTTGGACAGAGGTTCTTTTCATTAAATTCTGCGCCCCTTCTTCTCCAAACGCACCTTTGCTCATTCCGGCCAAAAAGTTCCATTTTAACCTCATTGGTCCACAGAACTTGTTTCCAAAATGCATCAGGCTTGTCTATATGTTCATTTGCAAAGTTCAAACGATGATTTTTGTGGTGAGGACGTAGAAGAGGTTTTCTTCTGATGACTCTTCCATGAAGACCATATTTGTACAAGTATCTCTTTATAGTGGAATAGTGTACCACAACTCCAGTGTCTGCCAGATCTTTCTGGAGGGATCGTGCAGTCAAACGTGGGTTTTGAATTGTTTTTCTCACAATCCTGCGAGCTGTTCTGTCCGATATTTTTCTTGGTCTTCAAGATCTTGCTTTAACTTCCACTGTTCCTGATGACTGCCATTTCTTAATTACATTCCGAACAGAGAATATTGACATCTGAAAACGCTTTGCTATCTTCTTATAGCCTTCTCCAGCTTTGTGAGCGTCACCTATTTTCAGTTTCAGTTTTCTAGACAACTGCTTAGAAGAACCCATGGTGCTGATTGTTGGGGCAAGGTCAGATGAGTCTGGGCATTTAAAACCTTTGAGCTTGACATCACCTGGTCTTCCCAGACGATGATTGAGAACAATCCATGACACTGGCAGGTCTCAGCTTTGCAAAGGGGGCAGTGCATGCTATAAATTCTGCAGGGTGCCCAAACTTTTGCAGACGCCATTTTTTTGTTTTCTGTTATTTTGAAAGTGTAAATGATGAAAATAAAATCTAACTTTTGTTGACATATTATAAGAATGTCTAATCTGTAATTTGATGCCTTTTGGAGATTTTTCCATCTTTCCTTGGCTTCTTTATGCACATTAATACAAATTTTTAGCTGGGGTGCCCAAACTTTTGATCCCCACTGTACAAGCTAAAACATGTCTGAAAAAACATTTGAAAACACTTTAATTGGGCATTTTCAGGCATACCTATTCAAAACTATGGGACCAGAAACACCCAATTGTGCCTTTAAAAGTAGTTCAAGTAACTTTTGGAGCATCATCATGCTATAGGCACGAGTGCTCCTGTGTGAACAGCCACCATTAAAATACATGAGCCTTTGGATGTTGCAGGTGTGACTTAGGTCTTAAAAGAGAAGTATGGGTTCACAAAATAAAAAACAAACCTACATACTCACCTAGATTGAACCGATGCTGCATCTGTCCCCCGTTGACTCTACACTGAGAACTGAGCTATGAAAGACTGGAGATCCTTCAGTTCTTGGTCCTCAGTGAGCAGAGAGCTGGTGACTGTCAGTCACCGGCTTTCTGATTTGCCCCTCCAGTGCTCTCTGTGCAGGGAATAGGAGCAGCTGGCTCAAGCTCTGAGCGGTGTTCTGAGTGGCTGAGCCAGCTGCTGTTGTTGAGAACCCTAAAGTGGGCTTTAGCCTGTTGTTGGCTAAATCTGGGACACAGGAGTGAGTGTAGAGTAAGTGCACTCCTGTGATCCTCAGGAGAAGAATGGCCAAAAGAGCTTTAGCCACACTTCTTGTTTAAAGTGGTTCTAATGTGAAAATTTTTTTACTTTAGTGCATTCCCTGCATTTTCACATTAACGTTTTTCATGCCC
Source organism: Staurois parvus (assembly GCF_062004578.1). NCBI lineage: Eukaryota > Metazoa > Chordata > Amphibia > Anura > Ranidae > Staurois > Staurois parvus. The sequence continues at coordinate 5,021,579 of NW_028318368.1, forward strand.
CATGCGTGGGCCTCTAGTTCTGTTACAGTGCTGTATCAGACACAGCAATTGGAAGCCAATTACTGTGGTTCCCAACCATGTGATCGCTATGATATTCTTGTTAACAAACACAGAGAGAGGCATTTAACTATAAGCAGCTGAGTTGCTCCAGTTACTGAAGTGAAATTACACCTGTCAAAAAATAAAATAATACATTTTAAATATAAAAAACAAGATTATGTACTGTGTGTTTTTTTTCACCATTTTGTCCATTTGCCAGCTTATTATAAAATTCCAAGCAGGGAATTTCTTTAAAATGTACCAAATAAAAAGATATATATGCTCCATTAACCACTTAAAGTCTGGACACTTTCACCCCCTTTTCGTCCAGGCCAATTTTCAGCTTTCAGCGCTATCACAAATTGATTGCCAATTGCGCGGTCATGCAACACTGTACCAATATGAAATTTTTAGCATTTTCTTGAGACAGATACAACTTTCTTTTGGTGGTATTTATTAATCACTGGGATTTTTATTTTTTGCTATATAAATGAAAAAGACCAAAAGTTTTGAAAAAAAGTGTTTTTCTTATATACTTTTGCAAATAAATAGTATTTCATCATAAATCTTGGGCAAAATTTATTCCGTTATCTTTTTAGTAAAAAAAAAAAAATAACCCAAATTAGTTTATAACCAAAAATTATAATTTTTAAACATTTTTTTTTTTATATTGTTATTATTTGTGTTTTGTTTTTTTACGTACTGTCACCCTAGCAGTACAGTGTCACCATGTTTTTCTTATAAAATAATCTTTTTTCATAAATCTTGGACAAAATGTATTCAGCTATCTTTTTGGTAAAAAAAAAAAATAACCAAAATTAGTTTGTAAAAAAAAATAAGTTTTCAAAAAAAAATTTTTTACGTTTAGTTTATTTTTTTATTATTATTATTTATATAAATATATATTTATTTTTTACATGATGATGAAGTTCGCCATCGAAGAGGACCTTGGCATCTAACATGTAGTGGGCTGTTCAGGTGGCTGGTAAAGCCTATTCGGGCACGAAATGTTCTGCCACATGTCGGGCAGACATATGTGGGCACCAGATTTCCGGAGGTCTGGCTGGGCTGATTTCTTGTTTGATGGCAATTTTAAAGATGAAGATATATGTGAGCACATAGATAAAGTATATTCTGTTTAAGTTTTTACGGAATTACGCTATTGTGGTTTCATTTATGGTGGGCATCGTTTGGAGACTGATGTGGAGAGGAGTATAATACTGTGGCTGTGAAGATCCCTCTGGAGGAATTTATTATATATCAATACCCTGCCTGGAGGATTACTAAGCTTGTGTTTATATATTTTTTTTGGTAAGGGTATCTATTTTGCACACTCTTGAAGTGGACACGTTTTTCACAGTTTTTTATCACTAGATTGTTTCATGGGCACGTGTTTACACAACTATTCACTTTACCATATAGTGATCACGAGTGTTTTTGTGTGAATCACAGGCGTTATGGAATGAATAATTCAAATTGTTAAGGATAATACACTATGTGCGTTTTCCTTTTCTTTTTTTTTTTTTTTTGAGGTTTTTTTGGTTTCAGAAATTACTTTGGAGGCTGTCTTCACCTGGAGGTTGATTTTGAGATTTTGAATACCGTATTTGCTGGCGTATAAGACGACTGGGCGTATAAGACGACCCCCCTACTTTTCCTGCTAAAATTTAGTGTTTGAGCTATACTCGCCGTATAAGACTACCCCTCTTCCAATGCACACCAGTGGCAGGAATAGTGCCCCATCATTGGTATCAGTGGCAGGAATAGTGCCCCATCATTGGTATCAGTGGCAGGAATAGTGTCCCATCATTGGTATCAGTGGGAGGAATAGTGCCCCATCATTGGTGTCAGTGGGAGGAATAGTGCCCCATCATTGGTATCAGTGGCAGGAATAGCGTCCCATCATTGGTATCAGTGGCAGGAATAGTGCCCCATCATTGGTGTCAGTGGGAGGAATAGTGCCCCATCATTGGTGTCAGTGGGAGGAATAGTGCCCCATCATTGGTATCAGTGGCAGGAATAGTGCCCCATCATTGGCATTAGTGGCAGGAATAGTGCCCCATCATTAGTATCAGTGGGGGGAATAGTGCCCCATCATTGGTATCAGTGGCAGGAATAGTGCCCCATCATTAGTATCAGTGGGGGGAATAGTGCCCCATCATTGGTATCAGTGGGGGGAATAGTGCCCCATCATTGGTGTCAGTGGGAGGAATGGTGTCCCAACATTGGTGTCAGTGGGAGGAATGGTGTCCCATCATTGGTGTCAGTGGGGGGTGGAATAGTGCCCCATCATTGGTGTAAGTGGGGGGGGGAATAGTGCCCCATCGTTGATGTCAGTGGGGGGGAGGAATAGTGCCCCATCGTTGGTGTCAGTGGGGGGGAGGAATAGTGCCCCATCGTTGGTGTCAGTGGGGGGGAGGAATAGTGCCCCATCGTTGGTGTCAGTGGGAGGAAAGGTGCCCCATCATTGGTATCAGTGGGAGGAATAGTGCTCCATCATTGGTATCAGTGACACTAATGATGGGGCACTATTCCTCCCACTGACACTTGCTGACCCTGTTCTCGTATGGTGCTGCTGCAGCCAGCATATGTGGTTGCAGCAGCACCTCTACACTGACCACTTACCTGCTGGTCCTGCACTCGATTTTCGCGGGGCCGCTCGACTCCACCCCCTCGCCGGTGATTGGCCGCCTGTGTGCCTTTCCTGAGCTACAGTTCTGGCGGCCAATCACTGGTGAGGAGGCGGAGCCGAGCAGCCGCACGAACATCCAGTGGCCGAACTGAAGGCGCAGCCGCGCTTCCTGGACCGGATCGTCGTGGGACCGGAACCAGGTAAGAAACAGCCGCTGCCCACTCCTGTACTTAGTGTCCCTTCCATTGGGGGAAAGGGGGGGAGGCGGCGGGCAACGCGCCGCCCCCCTAAAAAGTGTCAGTATGCCGTATACCGGCATATAGGACGACCCCCGACTTTTGAGAAGATTTTTAAGGGGTAAAAAGTCGTCTTATACGCCGGCAAATACGGTAACTTTGATATTTTGAAGGACTAATTTATTATTTTGGGACTTGTGTGTTTTTTGTTTTTTGTTTTGAGCACTTATTATATTTGTATTTATACTTGGGATACTAAGCATATTTCATTAAAAAAAATAACCCAAATTAGTTTGTAAAAAAAAAATAATTTTTCAAAAATTTTTTTTTTACGTTTAGTTTATTTTTTTAATATTATTATTTATATATATATATATATATATATATATATATTTTTTTTTTTTTTTTTACATAATGATGAAGTTCGCCATCGAAGAGGATCTTGACATCTAACAGGTAGTGGGCTGTTCACGGTGTGTCCGTAGGTGGCTGGTAAGCCTATTTGTGGGCACCACTGTTGCAGCATTTGCAGCTCTGGCTTTGCGGAATGCTTGCTTCTCTTGTGCTGTGGTTGTTCTTCTCTCTTCAAATGTCTGGCAGCCTTGATGGATCCCTTCACTGTGACGGTCAGCTCTTGGTGTCAGGCTTTCCGAGCTGGCTGATGCATCACTTCGGTCTTCTTTGTGTTGATGAAGAGGCCAAAGTTGTCGCATGCTGCTGCGAATTTGTCCACACTGGCTTGCATTTCCTGCTCTGATCCAGCATTCAGGGCACAGTCAATAGAAAAAAGGAGGTCTCATAGCATTATTATTTATGTTTTTTTTAATATACTGTTACCCTAGCAGTACAGTGTCACCATAGTGACACTGTACTACTTGTGGGGGGGTGATGAAGATTTTTTTTATACTGATTGCTTTTATACCCATAAAGGCTGTAAAATCAATAATTTCTCTTTCTCTCTGGCTGCATTCCTGCAGCCATTGATCAAATAAAAAAGTATCATGACAGTACTCAATTGTTTCTGCTGCAGCCATTGAGAAATACTGTGAGAGCTGTGATTGGTCACAGCTTGTCACATGGTACAAGTGTAGAGATATGCTGGTTGCTTTAAATCTTAAACAGCAGTTGCAAAGCATTTTTTTTCCTTTTCTCTCTTTGTGAGAGACAGACTGGAAAAGCAGGACTGTGCTCTAATTGGTTGTTGCTACATCTGAAAAGGATCCACCCATAGCAGCACTGTTGCAGCTGAACTTATGATTGGCTGTGGAGGAAAGGAGAGAAAAAAAAAGGAAGAAGAAACACATGTGGGGAAGCAGACCTTTTCAGGGGACCGCATGGAGCAAGGGCTCCTGGTGTAAAGTCACAGTTTCACTCTCTGTGCTGCTGCAACCCATAAACTGGGCTGGGAGTGTGTAGCAGAGAAATTGTTGCAGGAGGACAGTGTGCAAACCAAGGATTGTCCTGCCTGACACTCAGGATTACAGCCACTCAAGTGCATGTGTCTCTCAAAGTCTGGAGCTGCTGAAAGAGAGAGGATTTCTATTACTGTTTAATGCTATCTAGAGGACAATCCAGAAACAGTGAGTACTCTGTGATGAAAGGGGATTTTGATATTGCTGCATTTGTTGTTCATCTCTGGAGAATGGTCATGAGAAAGCCTGCTCTCTAATTCTCAGAGTGACACAGATCATGGAAAGCCCAAGCTGCTCAGAATTAGCTATTCCTGCTGCTGATTGATGAGAGAACTCTGTCTCTGTATATTACTGGTTTGTCTCCTCAAGACTTGTGCTGTGGCTGAAGAGTGTGTTTAGTTCCAAATCCCCACAAAAGCTTGCTGCTTTGAATATACTGAGCAAGTGTCAGTATATCAGGATTTCACCTGTATGTTAAAGAATTGTTGAAGTGTTGTTTTTCTTCTATTGCAATGTTCACTGGAAGATTCTGCTTAAAGAAGACTGTGCTATCCTGCTACCCCTGGATTACAAATACTCTCCCATGCAGAGAGTGAGCGCTCTTCCATTGATTAAAGGGCCCCAACTTTGAGAGACTTTAAGTTTTATCCCACTGGCCAGTGGTTAGGTAGGACATTTCTGCTTAGATAGTATTGCTATAGCAAATGTCAATAAGCTGCTAAATCTCAAACAATTATTGTTTCATGTGTCAATGTCACTCTCATATGTCACCCTATTCAGTGTGATACTAGTTTGTTTTTTGAGAATTTGGCGAGTGAATTGTGACTTCTTACTAACTGTGTTATGCAAAGTGGTATCTGTGTTTTATGTACATTACCTGTGTTAAATCAGCTAGTTCTTTTTCAGGGTTTGTCTTCTTCAATAAAACCCATAAAAAATATTCTCAGAGTGTTGAAGTGTTCTGGGTATAATCGGAGGTGTCACGAGATTTAGGTGGGAGCTGAACCTATATATCTAGGCATGCATCACCCAAGGGTGTGCTACACAAGACTTTTGTGAATAGCCTTGTGCCATGTGACCTTTGTGATCATTCACAGATTTCACAAGTAGGAAACAATATTGTCAGGAAGTGACATGTTGTTTACTATTGTTCATGTGATCACTGATTGACCAATCAGTGATCACATGAATCGGGACCTCACACAGAGGTCCTGTACAGCGATCTGTGTTCAGATTCAGGGCACAGATAGCTCCCAGGGAGCATGCACATGCAATGGATGCAGGGGGGATGTTTAGAAACATCCCCCTCATTGGCTGCACTCCCGCCTGGCCGTTTATCGGCATGTGTTGGACGGGAAGAAGTTAAAAACAATTAGCATTTTTAGGGAAGCAAATTAGTCACAAAGTTAAGCCTCATTCAAAAGGGCTATGGATTCTTCTTGCTCAGGATGGAAGACCTGCATACATACAATGCTTGCAAACAGCAACAAACTGATGGTGTTTCTGGTCACTCAAAACTGCCCGTGACTGATCAGTCAGTTTGTATGCACCTGTGACAGACCCAACCGGGACAGAGTTTTTTGGAGGGGACTAGGGGCTAGCCTTCTGCCCACTGTTTATGGCCCATGTAGAGAGAAGATCATCCTCTAATGGTGGATAGCAACGTGATGAATGCTGAGAATGAGGCTAAGAGTAATTTTCTGCATACAGACAATAAATATCCCCTTCTGGAGTGAATGGAAAGATGTAATCTTGTACAGGTTACCGATCAGAGAAAATATGGTGGCCCTCATGCGGACTGGGTTGGCGAAGCTCCTTTATTTGGGACAGAAATATTTCCACTGTTCAGACTGTTGGAATATTGTATGAGTTCTGTCTTATGATGGACAGATTATACAAGTGAAAGCAAACACCTGATAGACAGCATGTGTAATGGACTTTGTATATTCAGGGGTGGGTTTTTTTTGCTGGTCTGGCTGTGGTGGGCTTCCTGGTTAATCAAACCATTGTCTGTGTGCTTGGCTGCTCATTAGCTTACTGTTAATTAGATCACTGTTAGCTGTTGACTGTTTACCTTATGCATTGTTTAGGATGATGTGATCAAGCTCTTAATTAGTGTGGAATGTTTATTCCATTGTATATTATTTGTGGGGACTGCCCCTATTTCTGAGTGTATAAAAATCTGTGTTTCTGTTCATTGAAGAGTTCCAGTTTGGCATCTAAGCTAGTCTCGTCTAGTCTTGGGTGCAATGCCCAGCTATAATACCTTAATCTTGTCTCCCAGTGGCGAAGAAGCGGTTCTCTGACGGAATCACCCAATCTGGGTGACAGGCATTCTGTCACAGCACCCTTAAGCCATAGTGCTGCTGCATCCAGAGGCCAGCTGAAATCTATAAGTTTGCGGAAGGACATGTGCAGCTAGACACTATTGGAAGGAGTAACAGACTTCGGTCAGCTTGTTCTAGTTTAATAGTTTTATTGTCATAGGATATATGTTCATACGGTGTATAAAACGTACCCCTTTCTTTTCTTTTGTATGTGTTACTTACTGATTGCTGATTTATCACAGTATGACCAATGTTCTTTGATTTTTGTGTCGTTTGTTGCGCAATGTTTGTTAAAAAACACAAAATGTTCAAAAACTTAATAAAAAAGATGATTAAAAAAAAAAAGAGTATAGTATCAAGTAAAATAAACTCCTGGGATATTGATCTGGTCTGTTAAGTAGCAGAGGGGGTTGTTAATCAGTTTCAGCTGCTTTGGTGTTAATGAAGTAACAACAGGTTACAATGAGACGAACCCCAAAACAGGAATGGTTTTACAGGTGGAGGCCAATGACATTTTTTTTCCTACTCATCTTTTCTGACTGTTTTTCACTAGTTTTATATTTGGCTAGGGTCAGTGTCACTACTGGTAGCATGAGGCGATACCCGGACTTTACAGAGGTTGCACAGGAAGTCCAAATCCTCCAGGATGGCATATCAATACATGCCATTTCCAGAAGGTTTGCTGTGTCTCCCAGCACAGTCTGAAGAGCATGGAGGAGATTTCAGGAGAGAGGCAGTTACTCTAGGAGAGCTGGACAGGGCCTTAGAAGGTCCTTAACCCTTCAGCAAGACCGGTATCTGCTCCTTTATGCAAGGAGGAACAGGATAAACACTGCCAGAGCCCTACCAAAATGACCTCCAGAAGGCCACTGGTGTGACTGTCTCTGACCAAACAATCAGAAACAGACTTCATGAGGGTGGCCTGAGGGCCTGACATCCTCTAGTGGGCCCTGTGCTTACTGCCCGACACCATATAGCTCGACTGGCATTTGCCATTGAAAACCAGAATTGGCAGGTCCACCTCTGGTGCCCTGTGCTTTTCACAGGTGAGAGCACGTTCACCCTGAGCACATGTGACAGACGTGAAAGGGTCTGGAGAAGCCATGGAGAATGTTATGTTGTCTGTAACATCATTCAGCATGACCATTTTGGTGGTGGGTCATTGATGGCCTGGGGAGACATATGCATGAAGGGATGCAATGCATGGAGGGATGCACAGACCTCTACAGGCTAGACAATGGCACCCTGACTTCCATTAGGTATCGGGATGAAATTCTTGGACCCACTGTCAAACTCTACGCTGATGCTGGGTTCCTCCTGGTGCACGAAAATGGCTGGCCTCATGTGGCGAGAGTATGCAAGCAGTTTCTGGAGGATGAAGGAATTGATACCACTGAATAGCCCCCATGTTCATTTGATCTAAATCCAATAGAACACCTCTGGGATATCATTTTTCGGTCCATCCAACGCTGCCAGGTTGCACCTCAGACTGTCCAGGAGCTCAGTGATGTCCTGGTCCAGATCTGGGAGGAAATACCCCAGGATACCAACTGTCATCTTATTAGGAGCATGCTCCAACGTTATCAGGCATGCATATAAGCACCTGGGGGCCATACAAACTACTGAGTACCAATTTGAGTTGTTGCAGTGAAATTTCAGCAAAATGGACTAGCCTGCTGCATATTTTTTTCACTTTGATTTTCAGGGTATCTGAATTCAGTCCTCGGTAGGTTGATCATTTTCATTTCCATCAAATGATGGGGCATCATTACGTTCCTAAAACATTACACAGTCCATATCAGTATAGATATCCAGCATGATATTTTTCCCCATTGAAATCTGATGTGTTTTCAAAGTGTTCCTTTAATTTTTTTGATCAGTGTACTATGAAACTGGGAGGAGTAACCTCCAAAAATGAGAAAAACGATAGTTATTTCTGGCCGCGTTGTTGAAACCCTTTCGGTGGTGCACTAATGGTAATGCTGAGTGGCTTCCAGATACTCCCAGTCCAAGTTGGTGGGGACCTAAGGAAAAGCTCTGGCAGGAACAACTTGAACAAGGCTTAACAGTAATGAAAAGGGCAAGCAACACGTGCAGAGACAACAACAGTGGTATGCAGCATAAGTATGGTAGTATCTAAGGAGCCTGATGGCAAACTGTGTAACTAGAGTCTTGCTTGGTTTTGGGGTGCAGTGTTTGGTGGGTTGACAATTCTCTCACCAATACTGCGCTTCAGTGGTAGGTTCCGAAGGTGGAGTGACCCCTTGTGGAACGGTGGCTTGAGCTCCAGTCAACCCACCCTGTATGTCTGGAGCCGCAGATGATGTCCAGCTAATCCGCTCTGTAAGGTTGTGGATGCAGGTGGTGATCGGCTATCCCACTCTGTAAGGCTGCAGGTGAGTATACCGCCCTGATGGGTGAGTGCCCTAGGATTCAGCAGTCTCCCTGGATGTTCCACTTCCTTCTCCGGCCTGGTGCCAAGTCCCAAACTTTGCCCGAGCAGACAGTAAAGAGAATCCCCTTGTCTCCTCCTTGGGTCTCGAAGCCTATTGAGATCTGTAGATCTGCAGCTATCCCACACAGTGTAGCAGTATCTCCAAGGAACTACATGTCCCAGCATGGTTTGCAGCAGTCCTGTGCCCTCCTCCTCCTATCTATCTATCTGGATTTGTAGTTCAGAAAGTAAATTCCTGCAATCTAGCAATGATGTTTTGGACTACATCTTCTATGATCCCAAGTGCTCTGCATTACAGGCTATGAGCTTGCTTTGCTAGCTCTCCCTGATTGGTCCTTTGCTCTACTGCCAGGAAGGGAGGGGTGATCAGGGAGAAAAGTCTCACACAGGGCTACAGCACAGCCAGCATGAGAAGAGGATTGTACATGGGCTGCTCTGGCTTCCAGCATAACAGTATGGGGGGGGGGGGGGGGGGTAGGGATAGATAGAAGAATCGGAAGCTACATGGAACAGTCGGAAACCATCTACATTTTTTTCAAGATCCCACACATGTTGAGTACTATTTTCACAGAGCTTGCTTTATGAACTACAGAGGTGCTGGGAAGTTTGAGGAGGCAGAGTCAGCACAGGAATCTCTGCTTGCAGGCAGAAAGTTGAAAGTAAACAGCAGAGGAGAAGCTACAAAGCATGCTGGAAATCCAAGAAGTTGTGGAAAGAGATGATCAGTAGGCAGGCAGAATTCAAAATTTGAAGAGAGTATTTTCAAGCTAGTTTATTTGGATTGTCAAAAATAACTTTTGTTTGTATTGTTATTACAGTGCTGACATAAAAAAATTAAAGTGTATGCTGTGATCTCCTTTAAAGCCAGATTCTGCATTGATGCTGGGGGCAGACAACTAACCCCTCTGATACCTACTGGACTGGTGGATGCCCAGAACCCTAAAGTAAGTAAGCATATACGAGAGGCAGCGTCAGCTTGTAATATTGTAATTGATAAAAATATAAAGTATGGGTGTCAATTTTTAATTATTCAAGCTTATAGTCAAAATCCAAGAAATTAGCAACCGCCCTCCCACCCCCCTCTACCCGCTGCTGGTATGAAAAAACAAAGTAAATGCCCATTTTGCTTACCCGAAGCCACTGTCCTACAAAAATATTTCTCTCTTCTTCTATTTACATTCTGGAGTCTTTTTCGGGTGTCCACACCACTGTCTGCTTGATGTGCATATCTCCTACTGGTGGAGGTGACACTTGAAGCAGCTTATTCCAAAGTCTCCAGAGGCGGGATAACTCACAGGAGTGGTGAAGGGACTGAAGGGACCAGTGCGCAAGAAGAGAACGAGCAGAGAAAAATGCCTGGTTTCCAAAGCAGGAAATTAGCTTGACTCATAAACAAAACGTGACTTTGATGCATTACTCTGCAGGATGGCTTAGGATGCACAATACTCTTTTTAAAATTCTTTTTTGCCTGAAGTTGGGTTTTAAAGTATTTATAACTACCTCACCTATGAATGAAGGCAAAATAAAACTTTCTTAAAATTGATAAACCAACATCTACTTTCTGCCTGCTAAATTCACTTATAACTCTTCATTTACCCTATTAGAGGCATATATATTTTCTGTAGTAGAAAATAAGAAATATCTTCGTAGGTTAACACACTAAAGTAATGACATAGTGTACAAAATGCGTGAATTGTTAACCATGCTGTATAACTTTAGGGCAATAAATGCAATTAAAATAGCTGAACTCTTTGTAGAAACTCTTATCTCATATATTAATTTTATTAAACATTCTGGGAATTTTGTAAAATCAATTAATGTTGAAACTAATCATGGCAGAGCTGCTTCACACATTCTCCCATGAGTAAGGAATGGGTTTTTCATGAAGTCAGCATGAACTTGTAGATAGATAAAGGTGGTGATTTTGAAATTCAAGACAGATGGGTTGTGAATATACTCTGGCTGTGTCATTATTTTCTGCCTTACGTAACCAGTACAACAGCTATAAGAAAGGAATGTGTGGCTCAACAAATCCCCCTTTTTATTGACTGATGTAGGTGACAGATTCCACTGCTTGTAATTCTCACTGTTTCTTGACATACAAAATCAACCACACTTTTTGCAGATCTTAGGAGGAAATAATTCTACCACTTTGATCAACCAATATTTAAAGAAGAGAATCACATGGTCCATGTTTAACACTAACGTTGGAGAAAGCCATGAAACAACATGGATACAGAGATTGGGAAAAAAAAAATATATTTATCATATAAAAAACACAGCTATCATATCTTACCCACATTTTCATCAAACTAACCAACAGCTTCCAGCATCTAAAGTTCCTAATTAATCCATCTACTGGCAAATGTTAGCCATTCTAAATCTTTTTAACCCAGAGGAACCCTTTAATTAATTGTCATATCTTGGGAACCCCTGCTAAAATCAATTCACTTGGGGTCAGTAGTAAACAATTCTATTACATTGGTTGACAGTGGGAAGAATGCCCCCCCCCCCCTTACAGCTGGCTAAAAGGATCATTGATGTCATGGTGCAAGTGGTGTTGGCCCCAGAGCTATCTAGGCGCCATAGAAGGGAGGCTATTCAGCCACAGCCCAAGAAATCCCCAGTAAGCTCTGGAGGAACCTTAGTGTTCCACAGTACCCTGGTTGAGAATGTATACTGTAACCTTATACAATCAGCATTGATGCTCATGAACATGATGAGAATGTTTCTGTGAGGAAAAGTTTGATGCAGTACCTGCTTGCCACAAAGAAGTGGATAAGTGATAAAATGTTTCAGGTGAACATATGACCTAGGAGATACCTTAAAGCTGAAGTTTAGCTTTAAAAGAAAAAATCCCTGTCACATCACTTACCTGTAATGAAGTATGTCCCATGTTGTGCAGGCAGCTGGATCCTGGAGAAATCTTCACTGCAGGAATGCCTGTCTTCTTCCTGGCATTAAACTGTGTGGGTAGCCACAAACTTTCAAAGCACTTCTGAGATGTCTGTGTTCGATGTCATTAGACTTAGTGTTTGTTTTAATAACCCCCAGTTTGTATTACAGTGCTGGTGTCAGGGAATGGGAAGATCGCCTTGGCGATCGAATCTGCACATGCGTAGAATCCTGACAAGACATACAGGCAGGCAGGCACTAGGACCCAGGAGCGCCTGTCAGGAGTTGGGCGGCCTATTTAAACCCAGCTCTTGCAATGCTCAAGTGCCGTATGGTCTTACCTGTTACCTGTGTTCCTGTTTGATCCAGTGTTCCTGAATACCTTGTTGCCGACCCAGCCTGTTCCTGATACTGCTGTCTTCTCCTGCTCTGATCCCTGGCTTGTCTGACCATTCTCCTGCTTAACCCTGCACGTTCTGATCTCCTGTTAACGAACCCGGCTTGTGACCAGTTTATTCCTCTGCCTGCTGACTTTGTACCACGCTGCCACCACTGTTACCGACCCAGCCTGCCTGACGCTGCTCTTGTGACCTCCTCACATCAGACTCTCACCTGCTATACGACTCCAACAGTGCTTCTACCACAGCTGGGTGAACTCAAGGGCCGCGACCTGGTCTCGGCCTGCTCCAAGTCCATCCCCACCATCAGGGGCCCTGGTGAACAAGCAGGTAGGGACTTAGATTCCGCGCCTTGGGGGAATCCGGTCTGTGGAGTGCTAGAGGCTACCGCTGTAGGATCCCTGACAGAACCATACGGCCATGACAGAGTCTGGAGGAGGACCTTCACCCTGGGAAGAGATGTGCCAACATCTGGCAGCACTCACACGAGCGGTGAAGACCCTGGAAGAGGGATACAAGCACCTGGAGGGACAGGTTCAGAGTCTGGCCGCACCAACACCCACAACATTGGGCTCAGTGGGAACACCTCCCGCCACGGGTTCAGCAGGGCCTTCCACTAGAGCAGCATTTACAATTCCTCCGCCAGAACCAAGAGTACCGACCCCTGAGCGGTTCAGTGGGGATCGAGGGAAGTTCAGGGCCTTCCAAAACTCCTGCCAGCTATACTTTGACCTGCAACCCCGGACCTTCTCTTCAGAATCGGTGAAGGTGGGATTTGTTATATCCCTGTTGCAGGGCGAACCTCAGGGATGGGCCCATCGCCTGATAGAGGCCCACCACCCACATTTGAACACTGTGGCCACCTTCTTTAAGGCAATGGCACAGCTGTACGATGACCCGCATCGAGCTGCCTCGGCTGAGGCAGCCCTCTATTCTCTACAACAGGGACGCCGGGCTGCAGAGGATTATGCTGCGGAGTTTAGGCGCTGGAGTGGAGATACACAATGGAACGACGCAGCCTTGCGCCACCAGTTCCGGTTGGGACTGTCGGAACCACTGAAGGACGAGTTGGCAAGAATAGGGGTTCCAGACTCCTTGGAAGGTCTAATAGATCGTGCGATCCAAATCGATCGCAGACTGCGGGAAAGGAGACAGGAGAGGTCCAGCCAGGGGCAAAGAACCTCATGGATGCTGCCAAGAGTACCAGTCATGCCAAGGGTCAGTGTCGGCAATCGGGGCCCAGAGCCGTCAGAGGGAGCCGAACCTATGCAACTCGACTTGATGCGGCCTTCCCTTTCTACTGAGGAACGACAGAGGCGTCGGGCAAACAACCTGTGTCTGTACTGCGGAGCAGCGGGTCATATGGTGCGCTCCTGTCCGGAGAAATACTGTAAGTCCTCTATTTTCTCTAATATATCTACTGTGTGCACAGGCAACCCCACTCACTTGGCTGTACCTGTGTCTTTTCAGCTCCCAGGAGGAAGCATACAGGTGACGGCTATTATTGACTCCGGGGCATATAGCTGCTTTGTTGATCTCAGTTTTGCTACCCAGCATCAGATACCGTTACTCACCAAAGAACATGGGTTGAATATTTTCTTGGCAGATGGGTCTCAAATAAAATCGGGGACGGTAGATCGGGAGACTCCTCCCATACACACCACAGTGGCGGGACATCACCAGGAGTTCCTCCGTTTGGACGCCATCGCGTCCCCCCTATTTCCAGTTATTCTGGGGCTCCCCTGGCTACGAGCTCACGACCCCCAGATTGACTGGAAGACCGGGTCAGTCCAGTTTCCCTCACAATACTGTCAGGAACATTGTTTATCTAAGTTATCATTAAATACACAGGCCCTACTGGCTGTAAGCCCTGATGCCGAGTTAGCCCAAATTGTGCCTGCGGCCTACCACCAATTCTTGGCTGTATTTAGTCCACGGGGGGCAGAAGTTCTTCCCCCACATCGAGCATATGATTGCCCCATTGATCTGCTCCCAGGTTCAGAAATCCCTTTTGGCCGCATTTTTCCACTATCTGAGCGAGAACTAGGGGCACTAAAAGAATACATTGATGAGAGCCTCCGTAAGGGATTTATCCGCCCTTCCACATCACCGGCCGGGGCAGGGATTTTCTTTGTCGAGAAAAAGGACGGATCCCTGAGACCTTGTGTTGACTACAGGGACCTCAACAAGATTACGGTCAAAAACCGCTACCCCCTTCCTTTGGTTCCAGAGTTGTTTCAGAGGTTAAAATCAGCATCCATTTTTTCTAAACTGGATCTCAGGGGTGCCTATAACTTGGTAAGGATACGTGAGGGGGATGAGTGGAAAACGGCGTTTCGCACTCGGTTCGGGCATTTTGAGTGTCTAGTCATGCCTTTCGGGTTATGTAATGCACCAGCCACCTTCCAGCACTTTGTCAACGACATTTTCAGGGACTTCCTTGACATTTTTGTAATCGTCTACTTGGACGATATCTTGATATTCTCCTCGTCTTTGGAAGCACATCGGGGACATGTTAGGAGTGTGCTAGAACGTCTCCGTCAGCATGGACTCTACGCTAAAGCTGAGAAATGCTGTTTTGAACAGAAAAGCATCTCATTTCTTGGTCTAATTATCTCCACCATGGGGATCGCTATGGACCCTCAAAAGATCTCGGCCATCCTGGAATGGCCTGCCCCCACGGATAAGAAGGGCGTCCAGAGGTTTATTGGGTTTGCCAATTTTTATAGAAAATTTATAAAGAACTTTTCAGGCCTGGTAGCACCCATTACTCAGCTCACCAAAGTGGGAGTACGTTTCCAATGGACCCAAGCAGCACAGGCAGCTTTTGAGGCATTGAAAAAGCTATTCACAACGGCTCCCATTCTGAACCATCCTGATGCATCATTGCCCTACATACTAGAGGTAGATGCATCGGAAGTGGCTGTAGGAGCAGCATTATCACAGAGGGTAGGGGCCAAGGAGCTGATGCACCCAGTGGCTTTCTTTTCTAGGAAGCTCTCCCCTTCGGAAAGGAATTATGATATTGGGGATCGGGAATTACTGGCCATTAAGACCGCTCTGGAGGAATGGCGATATCTGCTAGAGGGGGCCCCACATCCCATTCTGGTCTATACTGACCACAAAAACCTCGAGTACTTGAAAACCGCTAAACGCCTCCGTCCACGCCAGGCCAGATGGGCATTGTTTTTTGCAAGGTTTAACCTCCACATAACGTATCGTCCTGGGTCAAAAAACACTAAGCCAGATGCTCTTTCCCGGATGTTTGAGGACCCTGGAGAGAACCCCCAGCCAGACACCATCCTGCCAGCAGGTAGCTTCCTACTGCTTCAATCTGAGCTGTTGTCTAAATTGCAGGCTGCTTCCACCCGGGTCTCTGACCTGCCTGGAGTCTCCCTACTGAATAAGGAGGGACTCTTCTGGAAGGGGGAACAAATCATGGTACCCAAGGAGGTCCAGTCCCTGGTGTTAGGTTACTGCCATGACCATCCCTTAGCGGGGCACTTTGGGATACATAAGACTATAGATCTGGCACGACGCACATTTTGGTGGCCAAACATGGCCAAGGATTGTGAAGCGTACGTGAGATCTTGCCCCATCTGCAACCGGAATAAACCTACCAGAGACAAGGCCTGGGGCCTATTGAGACCTTTACCAATACCTGACCGTCCCTGGAGTATGATCTCCTTAGATTTTATTGTAGAATTGCCACCCTCGCAAGATCACACCGTGATCTTTGTGGTAGTGGATCGCCTTTCTAAAATGGCCCATTTCCTTCCACTAGCCAAGACACCATCTGCCTCCGAAACAGCCCAAGTGTTCATTAGAGAGATTGTGAGGCTTCACGGAGTGCCAAGAGAGATTGTCTCAGACCGGGGGGTGCAATTTACGTCCAAATTCTGGAAAGCGCTATGTGAGGGGCTGGAGATTAAGTTATCTTTTTCGTCAGCATATCACCCCCAGACAAACGGGCAGACAGAACGAACCAATCAGACTCTCGAGCAATATCTGAGATGCTACACATCATTCCTGCAGAATGACTGGCTGACACTTCTACCAATGGCAGAATTTGCATATAATAATGTGAATCATTCCGCCACCAACCAATCCCCATTCTTTGCCAATTATGGGTTCCATCCTACCTTCCTGCCAGACCTGGTTCCTGAGAACTCAGTCCCGGCAGCCCAGGACACCTTAGAGTTCTTTACTACCAATAACAAGGTATTACAGGAAACAATGGCTAAGGCCCAAGAAGACAGTAAGAGGTTTTGTGACAGGAGGAGGAAGGGAGAATTGGTCATACACCCTGGGGATCGGGTTTGGTTGTCAACAGCCAACCTAAAACTGACATGCCCATCCAGAAAATTGGCACCCAAATTTGTGGGACCTTTCCCAGTAGAACGCAAGGTTAATGAAGTGGCATTTAAACTGACTCTCCCCGAGTCCCTCAAAATACATCCAGTCTTCCACGTATCATTATTAAAACCTGCAGTTCCAGACCCCTTTTTAGACCGCAGGTCTAGACCTCCAGAAGCTATAGATATCAACGGGGAGGAGGAATTCGAGGTGGAGGCAATTTTGGATTGTAGGAAGAGGGGTGGTCAGGTACAATACCTGATCAAGTGGAAAGGCTTTGGGCCGGAGGAGAATTCGTGGGAACCAGTCCAGAATGTCCATGCCCCCAGATTAGTACGAGAATTCCGTCATAGCCAGCCACAAAGGAGGAATCGGGTGGGCATCCGGAGGCTGCCCGTAAGGGGGGGGCAATGTCAGGGAATGGGAAGATCGCCTCGGCGATCGAATCTGCACATGCGTAGAATCCTGACAAGACATACAGGCAGGCAGGCACTAGGACCCAGGCGCGCCTGTCACCGATGACGGCGCCAGGCAGGCACTAGGACCCAGGAGCGCCTGTCAGGAGTTGGGCGGCCTATTTAAACCCAGCTCTTGCAATGCTCAAGTGCCGTATGGTCTTACCTGTTACCTGTGTTCCTGTTTGATCCAGTGTTCCTGAATACCTTGTTGCCGACCCAGCCTGTTCCTGATACTGCTGTCTTCTCCTGCTCTGATCCCTGGCTTGTCTGACCATTCTCCTGCTTAACCCTGCACGTTCTGATCTCCTGTTAACGAACCCGGCTTGTGACCAGTTTATTCCTCTGCCTGCTGACTTTGTACCACGCTGCCACCACTGTTACTGACCCAGCCTGCCTGACGCTGCTCTTGTGACCTCCTCACATCAGACTCTCACCTGCTATACACCTCCAACAGTGCTTCTACCACAGCTGGGTGAACTCAAGGGCCGCGACCTGGTCTCGGCCTGCTCCAAGTCCATCCCCACCATCAGGGGCCCTGGTGAACAAGCAGGTAGGGACTTAGATTCCGCGCCTTGGGGGAATCCGGTCTGTGGAGTGCTAGAGGCTACCGCTGTAGGATCCCTGACAGCTGGTGGGAGTAAAAAAACAAATACTGATCTCTCTGGGTAGGTTACCTTTGCACCTCAATGTCCAAGTTATCCACCCCTTTTTGACACAAAAGCACAGTTCTAAAAGGGTAATTTGTTATTTTGTGCCTCTTCCCATGTAAATTTTATGTATTTGTTCACTGAGGTTATGTGTTCACTATAAGCTTGTGCTGGCGATGTTCAAATAGAGAGAAAAAAGTCTGAGTGTTTGCCTGAATGCCCAAAGTCAAGTACAGTTAGTGCACACTCCCCCCCTACCTTCTCCCTGCTAGGTTGTTTGCTTGGATAATGGCCTGGTATGGATTTTTGGGGGGAACCCTGCACTTTTTTTTCTCGTTTTTCACATGGGGTTCCCTCTTAAAATTCATACTAGATCAGGAATTTGGAGTGGGGCTTTATCCAGTTGTTTGTTTATTTTGCTTGTGGGTCCCCCATGACATCCATACCAGACCATTATCAAAGATAAACCATTTGTTTACAAACAGAAGTAAAGTGCCCAAATGTAACTGCTTTTTTTTATCTGGCAATTTTGCTGTAATAGGTTGTATACATCATACGGATTTGCCACGTCATGGGCAGATTAACAGGCATGTTATCTTGAAAAATCTTGCATTTTTAATGTTGCCCATAAAGCATTATTAAAATTGCTGCTCCCCAACAAATTGAATTTACAAAACTAATTCTAGGTACATTTGGCTTATAACCAGAACATGGAGCAGAAACTTCATCAGGAGTACAGCTAAGGTCAGAGTAGATGGAGTAAGTTTGACACAAGAAAACTTTTATTTTTTTTTCCTACTATGTTTTTATTTGTTACATCTTACAAAACCCCCAAAAAAACATTTTAATACATAATCATCTACAGTTTATTACAAATTTTGCAAACCCATTACCATACAGCAAACCCCCCCTCCCTTTATGACCTTCCCTTTTTCCAATTCTTATTATTCCTCTAGTATTCCATCTTCACACTTTCATTTTTTCTCTGACTTCTTATCGCTATCTCTCCCTTTATGCATTCCTCTTTTGTCTTTATTCTTCTACACCATCAACAAACCTCTGTGTAAATTTAAATTCACTCCATCTTTCCCAGATTTTTATGAATTTACCCATTTTATCTTCTCCACTATAATATAATTCTTCCTTTCTATATATAAATTCTACCCTATTTATTCAGTATTTTAACTTAGGAGTCTCTTGGGCCTTCCAAAACTTAGGGATCAACCCTTTTGCCGCAATGATTAAATGAAGTATAATTGTATTCTTATACTGGTTTATTGTTAGGTCAATATTATGGAATAAGCACACCCATGGATCTTTGGAGATATCCTCTCCTATAATTTCTCCTAATTGTTGAACTACTTCCTGCCAAAATTCTTGTATTTTGGGACAATCCCACTATATATGTACCATTGTGCCCTCCTTCCCACATCCCCTCCAACAAAACGGTGAATTCTCTGGATTTAATTTATGAGCTCTGCTGGGTGTAACATACCATCTTGTTATAAATGTATAATTCATCTCCACTGTGTTCATATGGACAACCCCATGTGCAATCCTAAAAATCTTCTTTCTCTGCTGCTCACTCAACTGTGTTTCCAGCTCTTTTTCCCATTTACCCATATACAGTGGAACAACCGGTTCAGCAATTATAGAAAGTGTCCTATAAATGCATGAAGTGCAATGTTTTTTTGTGTTCCCTTTAAATTCAATAATTGCTCTAGTGCAGTGGTTGGCAAGCCGCGGCTCGCGAGCCACATGCGGCTCTTTACACGCTTTAATGCGGCTCTTGTGTGCCGGGCACCCGCTCCCCTCCCTCCTCTCGGGTGGCAGGGACTCTGCAGCGTGATCCAAAAAAAAACAGCCAGGGCAGCGCGCTCAAATGCAATGATTGGCCAGTCTCACTGCCACTCACATCCTGTTAGCCAGTGATTGGCTGTCAGGATGTGTGTAGGCGGGGCAGTGTGACGAACGTGAGAGGAGCTAGGCTCCTCTCACAGTCCGCCCTGAAGACCGGAACGGCGCGGGAACACGGCGAGAGGAACGCGCAGAGCAAAGGTAAGTGAATTGACACAGGGGGGACTTGGTTTACTACTTGCTACTTACTTACTACTACTGTATGAGGGATGAATTAATATGGGGGATGAATTACTATGGGGGATGAATTACTATAGGGGGGATGAATTACTGTAGGGGGGATGAATTACTATATGGGGGATGAATTACTATATGGGGGATTAATTACTATGGGGGATGAATTACTATATGGGGGATGAATTACTATAGGGGATGAATTACTATGGGGGATAAATTACTATGGGGGGATGAATTACTATATGGGGGATGAATTACTATATGGGGGATGAATTACTATATGGGGGATGAATTACTATATGGGGGATTAATTACTATATGGGGGATGAATTACTATGGGGGATGAATTACTATATGGGGGATGAATTACTATATGGGGGATGAATTACTATGGGGGATGAATTACTATAAAAACTTATTGAAACTAAAAACAGTGTACCATCCTATGTATTTTCAGTTTTAAAAATGTGGCTCTCAAAATAAATTTCAATCGTGGTTTTGGCGAGATTTGGCTCAGTTGAAAAAAAAGGTTGCCCACCACTGCTCTAGTGGATGCAAATTTTCAACCTTTGTCAATGGCTGTGGGAGTGGTACAGCAAAATGTCTTAGTTGATAGTACCGCCATTCATCCATAATTTAAAAAATGTCCCTTTTCTGTTTCAACTACTGAAAAGTGTTTAACTCCCCTTCTTTCATAATAACCTTTAACCACTTGCCGCCCAGCCACTGTAGATATACGGTGGCAGGGCGGCACTCACAGGCAAAACCACGTTTTAAAACGCGGTTCTGCAAAACAGGTAGGGGGCGCACGCGAGGCGCGTGCACGCCCTACCTGTCCCGCGGGTATCATCAGCGGGTCCCAGCCGCCGGGTCACGGCCAGTGATTACCGGCTTTTTGGCCGTGATGAGCTGTGATTACTGACAGATAACACAGCTGCATTGTTTACACACAGCCTTGTTATCTGTCAGTTGCTCAGCTCGTGACAAGCTGCAGAGGGTTTCTCTGCCTCGATCAGCTCCCCCCTCCCTCCCCCCCCTCCAGCACACACCCCCTCCCCCTAGTAAAACACTCCCCTCACACAGTGAACACTAAAAATGTTAACCCCTTCCTCCCCATTGCCATTTGTACAGTTTCAGTGGTTTTTTTTTTCACTGATCACTGTATTGGTGTCACTGGGGATGTCAGTGACCCCAAGTCAGTTCCCCCCCAGTGTCAAAATGTCCGCCACTGTCCCGCAGTCCCGCCATAAGTCGCTGGTCGCCGTCATATGTCGCTGATCGCCGCAATATGTCGCTGATCGCCACCATTATTAGTATAAATAAAATAAAAAATCCCAGTATCTTTCCCGCCATTTGTAAATGCTATAACTTTCATGTAAACCAATTAATTTACACGTATTGGGATTTTTTTTTAGCAGAGACATGTCGCAGAATGCATTTTGGATGAAATTTGTGCCAAATTTGATTTTTTAATTTTTTTTACTGGACATGTTTTATAGCAAAAAGTCCAAAATATTGTTTTTTTGTCTCAAAATTGTCAGCCTTTTTTTTTATAGCGCAAAAAATTAAAAACGCACAGGCGATCAAATACCACCGAAAGAAAGCTCAATTTGTGGGAAAAAAAGGATGTAAATTTAATTTGGGTGCAGTGTTGCATGACCGCGCAATTGTCAGTTAAAGTAACGCAGCGCCATAACACAAATCTCTTCTGTAACCGCTTCCTTACCACCCTACAGCAGAAATACTGCTACAGGGCGGCATGGGTACGCAAAATCACATATATATATACGTAATTCGCGCTCCCGTGGTTTTCACACCCCTCCCAGATAGCGTCATATTGCCCGACAGTACACCAGTCATCACATTTAACCCCTTGATTGCCAGGAGCACGCCCATGTACAATAAACCTCCATTGCTAGTATAGTGTCTGAATGGGTCAATATCTTTGATCAGGTCAGCACTATACCAGCGTTCACATTAGTATAGCGTCCGCAAAAACGCAGCGTTAGCGGGATCAGCCCCTGCACCTGCCAACACCTGCGTTAAGCCCCTACGCTTACCCCCCCCTTCTCCCCCAGCAAGTGCAGTGTCAGTAGATCACTGTCACTTGATTCATTGCACACAAAACCGCAGTGTTCCCAGAATCAGGCCTGATCTCTGTTAGCACTTGTCGGTAAATTTTGATGACTCTCATATGCAGCAGAGTGCCAGTACTAGTGCCGCTCTACCTTTTGGTGAACTGGCGAGTACCAGCGGTCTAGTACATCCTGGTCTTTCACAAACCTCCTTGATTTTTGGAGCAGTTTTTCACGGAATATCTGTATGCGTTGATTGTGGATCAAAGCAGTCTATATGCACAACAATTTATCGCCGCCAACCCAAATTCAAACCTTGCCAGACCATTCGCATGGAAACTCATTACGGTTTTCAAATTTAAATTTTTTTTGGGCCTAACCCTCAACATGGGCATTACTAAAAGAAATGAATTGCGGTTGTATTGGTCCGCAGACCCCATTCATCATATGCCGTGTTCTCTGCTGCCATGGCCAGGCATAGATATGAGAGTATAATGTGTTTTATGCATTTCAGCGACAATACACTCTGTCATCCTCGGGGTAACCCTGAATTTGACCGGCTCCACAAAATTCAGCCCCTCGCAAATCACCTTCCCCTAAAGTTTGCAGATGCCTATACTCCCCAGCAAAACATCTGCGTTGATGAGTCCCTTATTATTTTTTCTGGCCGCCTTGCATTCAAACAATTTCTCCCCTGCAAGCGTGCCAGATATGGGGTCAAGATGTAGAAGACCTGTAAGAGGGCAACAGGCTATACTTATAAGTTTTGGATTTACGAGGGAAAAGAGAGTCACGTGGAGCCCCCCGGATGCCCAGACTACATGGGGAGCAGTTTGGGACTTGGTGTCATAATTTCTCCATACGGGGTACCACTTATACGTGGACAATTTTTATTCAAGCGTGCCACTATTTAGACATTTATTCAATCTTGGAACTGGCACTTGTGGCAAAGTGTGACCTAATGTGTGCCCACCATTAGAAGTAGGTGGATGCAGGGCGGTATATTCTAATGGTGGGCATACCACACACTTTTTCTGGCAGATATTTCTTCTCATTTTTTCATTCAGTCCACAGGCTGCATACAAAAAAAAAAGAACATAGCATATATACCCAACAAGGACCAGCGACGTACTGGTACATCACTGGATTTGAATGGTTATACCAGGATGATGCCTACAGCTGCAGGCATCATCCTGGTATCGTTTTTTTCAGCCGGTGATCGACTTTCATGTAAAAGCAATCCTAGTGGCTAATTAGCTGCAAGATTGCTTTTACAAGCAGTGGAAGATTATGTCCCCCCTCCCCCGCTGCCTTCCACGGCCTTCTCGGGCAGTTTCGTGCCATCGGGGGAACCTGAGAATGCAGCCGGTGTTTCTGCCAGCTGACCATAGAGCTGATTGGACACCAGAATGATGCCAATCATCTCTATAGTCTAAGAATTCGGAAGCTACAAGCATTTCATCACTTCAGTTTCGCAGGATATAAACAGTGCCATTTGTAAATTGGGAAAGCATCTGATCACACCGATTTTGGTTTGATTAGATAATGTAAGAGCAGAGGAGATATCTAGAGTCTGACAGACCCCAGATTTCTCAAAAAAGAATATGTGACAATGCCCATTGAAGTTATAGGGGTTATTTACATTCCCTGTTATAGCATTAAAAGTGATTAAAAAAAAAAAAATGAATGGTACAATGTAAAAATAATTTTAAAAAAATCAAAATAACTATAAAAAAAAAAAAAAAAAAATTGCCCCTCCCATGTGTGCACACCTGTGTGCACAAGCCTTGACTCTGTGCCGTTATGTAAACAGAGGTTGAACCATGCATGTGAGGTATTGCTGTGAACGTCAGATCAAGGGCAGTAATTCTAACAGTAGACCTCCTCTGTAAATCTAAAATGGTGGCTTTTAAAGGCTATTAAAGCGCTGCCTATGGATATTAAAAATGTTTGCAGTTTGTCGCCATTGAACGTGGCATGCGCAGTTTTAAAGCATGTCATGTTTGGTATCTATTTACTCGGCATACCATTATCTTTTATATTTTAACAAATAATTGGCCAATATATTGTGTTTTTGTGCATTAAAAATAAAAAAAGTGTATTTTTTTTTTAAAAATTGCATTTGAAAAATCGCTGCGCGAGTACTATGTGCTATAAAAAATTGTAGTACCCACCATTTTATTCACTAGGGTGCCTGCTTTAAAAAAATATATAATGTTTGGGGGTTTAAATTAATTTCCTAGCAAAAAATACTGATTGTTTTCATGTGAACAAAAAGGCTTGGTCTTCAGGTGGTTAGAAGAGTGAATGAAGTGTGGCATAAACTTCTAATGCTGGGCATAAAACGCCCCCACCCCCCAAAATGACCCCTTTTTGGAAAGTAGTCACCCCAAACTATTTGATAAGAGGAATGTTGAATCAATAGAAGAATTTATTTTTTTACCACAAGTTTTTGGAAAATGACAAAAATAATTTTTTTTTTTTTTACACAAAATTGTCACTTAAATTATTTACTGCTCACACATGCCATGGTTATATGTGGAATTACTCCCCAAAATACATTTTGCTACTTCTTCTGAGTATGGGGGTACCACATGTGAGAGACGTTTTGGCAGTCTAGCCAAGTACAGGACCCCAAAATCCAATAAGCACCTTCAGGCTTTTAAAGGGCTTTATTTCCTCATTACACTTCCAGACTACCTATCACAGTTTCTGAGGCCCTGAAATGCCAGGATAGCACCTAACCCCCCCAAAATACCCCTTTTTGGAAAGTAGACACCCCAAGGAATTTGATAAGAGGCATGGTAAGTATTTTGCAGATCTCATTTGTTGCCACAAGTTTTTGGAAAATGAAGAAAAAAAACAAAAACATATTTTTTCTGTTCTTTTTTTATATTTCAAAACCTTGTGAGAAAAAATGAGATCTGCAAAATACTCACCATGCCTCTTTTTAAATTCCTTGGGGTGTCTACTTTCCAGAAAGGGGTCATTTGGGGGGGTTTGGGGCTATCCTGGCATGTCAGGGCCTTCGAAACTGTGATAGGTAGTGAGGAAGTGTAATGAGGAAGTTACGCACCTTCAGGCTTTCAAAGTGGTCATTGGATTTCAGGCTCCTGTATGTGGCTAGGCTCCCAAAAAGTCTCACACATGTGGTATCCCCATACTCAGTAGAAGTAGCAGAATGTATTTTGGGGTGTAATTCCACATATACCCATGGCTTGTGCGAGAAAGAAATCATTTAAATGACAACTTTGTGTAAAAAAAAAAAGAAAAAAAAAGTTTTTGTCATTCTCCAGAAACTTGTGGAAAAAAATAAATCTTCCATGGACTCAATATGCCTCTCAGCAGATAGCTTAGGGTGTCTAATTTCCGAAAAGGGGTCATTTGAGGGTGTTTGTACTATTCTGGTATTTTAGCACCTCAAGAAATGTGATGGGCAGTCAGAAAGTAAAAGCTGTGTAAATTCCATTATCTATACCATAGTTTGTATACGCTATAACTTTCACAAAAAGCAATCAATATACACTTATTGGGATTTTTTTAACCAAAAACATGTAGCAGAATACATTTTGGCCTAAATATATGATGACATTTTAGTTTTTTTTAGATATTTTTTAAGATCAAAATGAGAAAATATTGTTTTTTTCAAAAAAAAAATTTTTCTTCAAAAATTTTCTGGTTATAGCGCCAAAAATAAAAAGTGCACAGGTGATCAAATACCACCAAAAGAATGCTCTATTTGTGTTAAAAAAATGACATAAATTTCATTTATGTACAATATTGCATGACCGCGCAATTGTCCGTTAAACTAGCGCAGCGCTGTATAGCAAAAAAATGTCGTAAATTGCAGTATCTATACCATAGTTTGTAGACGCTATAACTTTCACACAAAGCAATCAATATACGCTTATTGGGATTTTTTTTACCAAAAACATGTAGCAGAATACATTTTGGCCTAAATTTATAACCAACTTTGAGTTTACTATATATTTTTTATAGCTGAAAGTAAAAAATATTGTTTTTCTTCAAAATATTTGGTCTTTTTTTGTTTATAGCGTAAAAAATAAAAAGCGCACAGGTGGTCAAATACCACCGAAAGAAAGCTCTATTTGTGTGAAAAAAAGGACGTAAATTTCGTTTAGGTGCAGCATTGCATGACCGCACAATTATCAGTTGAATTAGTGCAGCGCCAAGTAGCAAAAAGAGGCCTGGTCATTAAGGGGGGTAAATCCTCTGGAGCTCAAGTGGTTAACCATGCATTCCTATCTATAATCTATGTTCCTGTAATAGTGCTAATCCCCAGTGGGAAATAATTTGTTCACACCAATGGTATTAATTAGAGATGAGCGAAGTATTCAAAAATTCGATTCGACTGATTCGGCGAATTCGTGGAAAAATTTTGATTCGAGTCGAATATATTCGCTGTGAATTTAACTTAAAAAAGGGTGTTTCTAGGCTTCAGAGAGACTTAATATTAGTGCTGAACACTGTACCTTTAATTTAAATGCCCTTGGAGTCTGCTGGGGAAGAGAAATAATACTGTCAGTCAGTATGACATGCAGATGAGTGCCGTCGATCTTAGAATTACCGCACACTTCACTCATTTGGGCAGTCACGGGGCCAAAACCAGAGTGTGGAGCCACAGTGTGGCGGTGGAGGCAGCAGCAATGGGAGGCCATGCAGCACCCTATGACAAAAATGGAAACCACCAGCAGTGTGAGGAGACCTGAAAGTGGCACATGGCAGAGTGTGGCGATAGAGACAGCAGCAATGGGAGGCCGTACAGGGACCCATGACACACTCTGGACCTGGCAGCAGCATGAGGAGGCGGTACAGGGGCCCATGACAGATTACGGGCCTGGCAGCAGCATGAGGAGTCGGTACGGGGGCCCATGGCAGATTACGGGCCTGGCAGCAGCAATGGGAGGCCGTACAGGGACCCATGACACACTCTGGACCTGGCAGCAGCATGGGGAGGCGGTACAGGGGCCCATGACAGATTACGGGCCTGGCAGCAGCATGAGGAGTCGGTACGGGGGCCCATGACACACTCTGGACCTGGCAGCAGCATGAGGAGGCGGTACAGGGGCGCATGACAGATTACGAGCCTGGCAGCAGCAACTTGGACAGGAGGACGTTCAGCTTCTGCACCGTCTGGTGCGTGCTCGCAAACTGTTGTCTCTTGGAAACGGATTCCAAGAAAGACTGCTGACGGAATCCGTGAAGAGGAGTAGCAGGAGAAGGAGCATCTGAACGAGCGGAATATGCCAACAAGCGACAACAGGGGCCCATGACAGATTACGGGCCTGGCAGCAGCATGAGGAGTCGGTACGGGGGCTCATGGCAGATTAGGGGCCTGGCAGCAGCTATGGGAGGCCCGTAATCTGCCAGCACCCTATGACAAAAAATGGAACCCACCAGCAGTGTGAGGAGACCTGAAAGTGGCACATGGCAGAGTGTGGCGATGGAGACAGCAGCAATGGGAGGCCGTACAGGGACCCATGAGAGACTCTGGACCTGGCAGCAGCATGAGGAGGTGGTATAGGGGCCCGTGGCAGATTAGGGGCCTGGCAGCAGCTATGGGAGGCCCGTAATCTGCCAGCACCCTATGACAAAAAATGGAATACACCAGCAGTGTGAGGAGACCTGAAAGTGGCACATGGCAGAGTGTGGCGATGGAGACAGCAGCAATGGGAGGCCGTACAGGGACCCATGAGAGACTCTGGACTTGGCAGCAGCATGAGGAGGCGGTATAGGGGCCCATGGCAGATTAGGGGCCTGGCAGCAGCTATGGGAGGCCCGTAATCTGCCAGCACCCTATGACAAAAAATGGAACACACCAGCAGTGTGAGGAGACCTGAAAGTGGCACATGTTTGGGGCATGATTCATGGCGGATTTAGTCAGTTGTGTCAGGAACTGGTGGTTTGAAATCCAGACTAATCCACGCCTGATTCATTTTCACAAACGTCAGTCTCTCCACACTTTGGGTGGACAGTCGTGTCCTCCGGAGTTGCAATACCTCCTGCCGCACTAAACACGCGCTCCGATGCCACGCTACTGGCCGGGCATGACAGCCTTTCAAGGGCAAATTCAGCTAGTTGGGGCCAAAGGTCAAGTTTCGTTGCCCAGTAGTCAAGGGGATTGTCTACCTCGGTTGGCAGGGTGCTGTCCAAGTAGGCCTAAGCCTGTTGTTTGAGGTCCTGCTCCAGGTCCACCTGATGCTGCTGCTGCTGCTGCTGCGGCTGGTTAGTAGTTTCCTCACTGCGCTGGTGAAGAAAGCTACTCATCATCGACTGCAGACTGAGGCAGCCGCTGCTGGTGGAGCTGCCACTGCTCCTACCACCCCACCCCTCCCCTGCTGCCATGGCAGCGGAACGCGAGCGCACAGGGCCCACAGTGTCTGAGGATGGACGTTGGCGCAGACAGGCAGAGACCAGCTGACTACATAGGTGGTTTTTATAGTACGTTATTTTGGCCTCCCTCTCAGCAGGTGTGAAAAAGGCCACCATTTTTGAACGGTAGCGAGGGTCCAACAAGGTGGACAGCCAAAAGTCATCCCTCTGTCTGATGGTTATTATTCGGCTGTCGCTACGCAAGCAACCGAGCATGCTATGGGCCATTTGTGCCAAGGAATGCGAGGGACTCCCTGCCTCCATCTCCACAGCATACTGCCACGGTGCATCTGGGTCCTCTGTCTCCTCCTCCTCCTCCTCTACCAGATGCTCCTGCTCCTCCACTCCTGTCCGCTGAGTGGAAAAACCACCCATTTCACTCAATAATTCCTGAGCACCAATGTCCTCCTCTACCTCCTCCTCTTCTTCCTGTCCTGCCCCCACAGGGGTCATGTGGCGTTGAGATCTGTGCGCCACGTCTACCGCACCCTGACCAGCCATTGTTAACAGCATTTGTTCCAGGACGTGCAACAGAGGAATGACGTCGTTCATCCCATAGTCCTGCCGACTCACGAATAGCATGGCCTCCTCAAAGGGCCTGAGCAAGCGCAGGTGTCACGCATGAGCTGCCAATGGCTGACATCTAAGTTACACAGGGAGTACCTTTATCCGCTTTTAACATCAGGAAATCTGTGATGGCCTTTCGCTGTTCGTAAAGGCGGTCTAACATATGTAGGGTTGAATTCCACCTTGTTGCAACGTCACAGCATGAGGAGTCGGTACGGGGGCCCATGGCAGATTACGTGCCTGGCAGCAGCAATGGGAGGCCCGTAATCTGCCAGCACCCTATGTCAAAAAATTCAACACACCAGCAGTGTGAGGAGACCTGAAAGTGGCACATGGCAGAGTGTGGCGATGGAGACAGCAGCAATGGGAGGCCGTACAGGGACCCATGACACACTCTGGACTTGGCAGCAGCATGAGGAGGCGGTATAGGGGCCCATGGCAGATTAGGGGCCTGGCAGCAGCTATGGGAGGCCCGTAATCTGCCAGCACCCTATGTCAAAAAATTCAACACACCAGCAGTGTGAGGAGACCTGAAAGTGGCACATGGCATGAGAGACTGTGGACCTGGCAGCAGCATGAGGAGGCGGTATAGGGGCCCATGGCAGATTAGGGGCCTGGCAGCAGCTATGGGAGGCCCGTAATCTGCCAGCACCCTATGTCAAAAAATTGAACACACCAGCAGTGTGAGGAGACCTGAAAGTGGCACATGGCAGAGTGTGGCGATGGAGACAGCAGCAATGGGAGGCCGTAGAGGGACCCATGAGAGACTCTGGACTTGGCAGCAGCATGAGGAGGCGGTATATAGGGGCCCATGGCAGATTAGGGGCCTGGCAGCAGCTATAGGAGGCCCGTAATCTGCCAGCACCCTATGTCAAAAAATTCTACACACCAGCAGTGTGAGGAGACCTGAAAGTGGCACATGGTAGAGTGTGGCGATGGAGACAGCAGCAATGGGAGGCCGTACAGGGACCCATGAGAGACTCTGGACCTGGCAGCAGCATGAGGAGGCGGTATATAGGGGCCTATGGCAGATTAGGGGCCTGGCAGCAGCTATAGGAGGCCCGTAATCTGCCAGCACCCTATGTCAAAAAATTCTACACACCAGCAGTGTGAGGAGACCTGAAAGTGGCACATGGCAGAGTGTGGCGATGGAGACAGCAGCAATGGGAGGCCGTACAGGGACCCATGAGAGATTCTGGACTTAGCAGCAGCATGAGGAGGCGGTATATAGGGGCCCATGGCAGATTAGGGGCCTGGCAGCAGCTATGGGAGGCCCGTAATCTGCCAGCACCCTATGTCAAAAAATTCTACACACCAGCAGTGTGTGAGGAGACCTGAAAGTGGCACATGGCAGAGTGTGGCGATG
Organism: Staurois parvus; assembly: GCF_062004578.1. Classification (NCBI taxonomy): domain Eukaryota; kingdom Metazoa; phylum Chordata; class Amphibia; order Anura; family Ranidae; genus Staurois; species Staurois parvus. Next base: position 5,051,929 of record NW_028318368.1, read on the forward strand.
GAGACAGCAGCAATGGGAGGCCATACAGGGACCCATGAGAGACTCTGGACCTGGCAGCAGCATGAGGAGGCGGTATATAGGGGCCTATGGCAGATTAGGGGCCTGGCAGCAGCTATAGGAGGCCCGTAATCTGCCAGCACCCTATGTCAAAAAATTCTACACACCAGCAGTGTGAGGAGACCTGAAAGTGGCACATGGCAGAGTGTGGCGATGGAGACAGCAGCAATGGGAGGCCGTACAGGGACCCATGAGAGACTCTGGACCTGGCAGCAGCATGAGGAGGCGGTATATAGGGGCCTATGGCAGATTAGGGGCCTGGCAGCAGCTATAGGAGGCCCGTAATCTGCCAGCACCCTATGTCAAAAAATTCTACACACCAGCAGTGTGAGGAGACCTGAAAGTGGCACATGGCAGAGTGTGGCGATGGAGACAGCAGCAATGGGAGGCCGTACAGGGACCCATGAGAGACTCTGGACTTGGCAGCAGCATGAGGAGGCGGTATATAGGGGCCCATGGCAGATTAGGGGCCTGGCAGCAGCTATGGGAGGCCCGTAATCTGCCAGCACCCTATGTCAAAAAATTCAACACACCAGCAGTGTGTGAGGAGACCTGAAAGTGGCACATGGCAGAGTGTGGCGATGGAGACAGCAGCAATGGGAGGCCGTACAGGGACCCATGAGAGACTCTGGACCTGGCAGCAGCATGAGGAGGCGGTATATAGGGGCCTATGGCAGATTAGGGGCCTGGCAGCAGCTATAGGAGGCCCGTAATCTGCCAGCACCCTATGTCAAAAAATTCTACACACCAGCAGTGTGAGGAGACCTGAAAGTGGCACATGGCAGAGTGTGGCGATGGAGACAGCAGCAATGGGAGGCCGTACAGGGACCCTTGAGAGACTCTGGACTTGGCAGCAGCATGAGGAGGCGGTATATAGGGGCCCATGGCAGATTAGGGGCCTGGCAGCAGCTATAGGAGGCCCGTAATCTGCCAGCACCCTATGTCAAAAAATTCAACACACCAGCAGTGTGTGAGGAGACCTGAAAGTGGCACATGTTTGAGGCATGATTCATGGCGGATTTAGTCAGTTGTGTCAGGAACTGGTGGTTTGAAATCCAGACTAATCCACGCCTGATTCATTTTCACAAACGTCAGTCTCTCCACACTTTGGGTGGACAGTCGTGTCCTCCGCGGAGTTACAATACCTCCTGTCGCACTAAACACGCGCTCCGATGCCACGCTACTGGCCGGGCATGACAGCCTTTCAAGGGCAAATTCAGCTAGTTGGGGCCAAAGGTCAAGTTTCGTTGCCCAGTAGTCAAGGGGATTGTCTACCTCGGTTGGCAGGGTGCTGTCCAAGTAGGCCCAAGCCTGTTGTTTGAGGTCCTGCTCCAGGTCCACCTGATGCTGCTGCTGCTGCTGCTGCGGCTGGTTAGTAGTTTCCTCACTGCGCTGGTGAAGAAAGCTACTCATCATCGACTGCAGACTGAGGCAGCCGCTGCTGGTGGAGCTGCCACTGCTCCTACCACCCCACCCCTCCCCTGCTGCCATGGCAGCGGAACGCGAGCGCACAGGGCCCACAGTGTCTGAGGATGGACGTTGGCGCACAAAGGCAGAGACCAACTGACTACATAGGTGGTTTTTATAGTACGTTATTTTGGCCTCCCTCTCAGCAGGTGTGAAAAAGGCCACCATTTTTGAACGGTAGCGAGGGTCCAACAAGGTGGACAGCCAAAAGTCATCCCTCTGTCTGATGGTTATTATTCGGCTGTCGCTACGCAAGCAACCGAGCATGCTATGGGCCATTTGTGCCAAGGAATGCGAGGGACTCCCTGCCTCCATCTCCACAGCATACTGCCACGGTGCGTCTGGGTCCTCTGTCTCCTCCTCCTCCTCCTCTACCAGATGCTCCTGCTCCTCCACTCCTGTCCGCTGAGTGGAAAAACCACCCATTTCACTCAATAATTCCTGAGCACAAATGTCCTCCTCTACCTCCTCCTCTTCTTCCTGTCCTGCCCCCACAGGGGTCATGTGGCGTTGAGATCTGTGCGCCACGTCTACCGCACCCTGACCAGCCATTGTTAACAGCATTTGTTCCAGGACGTGCAACAGAGGAATGACGTCGTTCATCCCATAGTCCTGCCGACTCACGAATAGCGTGGCCTCCTCAAAGGGCCTGAGCAAGCGGCAGGTGTCACGCATGAGCTGCCAATGGCTGACATCGAAGTTACACAGGGGAGTACCTTTATCCGCTTGTAACATCAGGAAATCGGTGATGGCCTTTCGCTGCTCGTAAAGGCGGTCTAACATGTGTAGGGTTGAATTCCACCTTGTTGCAACGTCGCAGATCAGGCGATGCTGTGGAATTCCGTTCTGCCGCTGCAGCTCAAGGAGGGTGTGCTTTGCGGTGTAGGAATGGCTGAAATGCATGCAAAGTTTACGTGACATTTTAAGGATGTCTTGCAGTGGGATGGTGGATTTTAGGAACCGCTTGACAACCAGATTGAACACGTGAGCCATGCATGGCGCATGGCACAACCTTCCTTGACGCAGAGCAGACACCATGTTCTTTCCGTTGTCGGTCAACATGGTTCCGATTTTCAGTTTGCGCGGAGACAGCCATCTGTCGATTTCTCTGTTCATTACACTCAGAAGTTCCTCCCCTGTGTGACTACGTTCGCCAAGGCATACCAGGTGCAGAACAGCGTGACACCGTTGCGCCCTGCACATGTGATATGCCGTTCGGGTAATGGGACTTGGCACGGGGGTGGCGGCTGAGGACACGGCGGAAGAAGAGGTGGTAGAGGCGGACATCTTTGCCGGACCAAGGACGTGCAAACGTGGAGGCAAAAGCGGCGTGACCTGTCCAAGTTGCTGGTGCGGCTGTGACGGCACCACGTTCACCCAGTGGGCCGTAAATGACATGTACTGTCCCTGACCGTAGTTACAGCTCCACACGTCGGCGCTGCCGTGCACTTTGGCAGAGACCGACATGCTCAAAGACTGGCCCACCATGTCTTCTACATGTGAATGCAGGGCTGGCACTGCCTTTTTGGCGAAGAAATGACGGCTTGGCACTCTCCACCGCGGCGCGGCACAAGCCATCATTTCTCTGAAAGGTGCTGAGTCCACCACTTGGAAAGGGAGGGACTGCAGCACCAGCAACTTGGACAGGAGGACGTTCAGCTTTTGCACCGTCGGGTGCGTGCTCGCAAACTGTTGTCTCTTGGAAACGGATTCCAAGAAAGACTGCTGACGGAATCCGTGAAGAGGAGTAGCAGGAGAAGGAGCATCTGAACGAGCGGAAGATGCCAATGAGCGACAACTCCCCTCAGCAGAGGTGTTGGAGCCTTGACTGGCTGATGGAGGGCGATTGACGTCGGGTGACGGAGCAAGTAACGGAGCGGGTGATGGAGCGGGGGCTGGGGCGGGCAGAACCGCCATATCTTTATCACGGTTTTCCCAGGCCACCAAATGGCGACGCTGCATATGCTGCCGCAACGCTGTAGTCCCAACATGGGCCCCCTGGCCACGCTTGACTTTCTGGCCACATAGTCGACATACGGCTACGTTTACTTCCTCGGGCGGCTTGACGAAAAATTGCCACACCGCCGAGTAGGAAACTTTGCCCCCGATACTCCTCACTGGCTGACTGCTGCTTCCTCCGTGCACACCGGCACCACTACTGGCCGTGGTGGTAGGCTGCAGTGGAGCTGGTGCTCTACTCCGTGGCCGTTTGGCTCCACTGACACTGCTTCCACTGACACTGCTGCGACCCTGCTGCTGTCTCCTGGGCAACCCACCGACTGTTTCGCTCACTGCCAAGCTGCCACCCTCTTCTCCTGATGATGCGGAAGAAATTGCCTGATGACGACGAGGCTGCCAAGTGCGATCAACCTCCTCATCATCAAGTAGGGTCTCCGCCTCACTACTAGCCCCCTCGGCTGCGTCTGGGTCAGGAGACAGACCTGTCTCTAGACCGGCTACCGGGCCACTCTCCTCGCCACTACTTCTTCGCCTGGCTGCTGAAAAGGCGGATGTCTCCCCCCGTTCCTGACCGCCCTCTGTTAGCTCTTCCTCACTGTACAGTGGGGCTGAGCCCACAGCATGCGATACTTCGCTTGGTGAGGGAACACCAAAGGACAGGGGCAGGTAGAGGACACGTGATTCCAGTGGGCTTGGTCCCGGGCCATGCCAACTAACGGTTGTGTCTGACGTACCCACCGACCGTTGGCTGTAGGTGTCAGAGGTGACCTGGGAAGAGGAAGACGACCGAGCCAACCAATCGATGACGGCAGGGTTGTCGGTGGAGACACGACCGCTGGATGACACCGGGAGCACTGGCCTCTGGCTGCGAATAGTGCTGCCTCGACCCCTTCCTCTGCTGCCACGTCTGCTCGCTCCTAAAACATTGCCTCCTCTGCCACTCCTCTGCATGTTGTCTGACATACTCTTTAATTAAACAATTATGTGTCCCTGAGTAACAATTCTGTGTCCCTGAGTAACAATTCTGTGTCTGTGCGAGTAACAATTCTGTGGCCCTAAGTAACAGTTCTGTGGCCCTCAGTAACAATTCTGTGTCCCTGATTAACGTTTCTGTGGCCCCAAGTAACAGTTCTGTGGCCCTCAGTAACAATTCTGTGTCTGTGCGAGTAACAATTCTGTGTCTGTGCGAGTAACAATTCTGTGGCCCTAAGTAACAGTTCTGTGGCCCTCAGTAACAATTCTGTGTCCCTGATTAACGTTTCTGTGGCCCCAAGTAACAGTTCTGTGGCCCTCAGTAACAATTCTGTGTCTGTGCGAGTAACAATTCTGTGTCTGTGCGAGTAACAATTCTGTGGCCCTAAGTAACAGTTCTGTGGCCCTCAGTAACAGTTCTGTGTCCCTGAGTATTAATTCTGTGTCTGTGCGAGTAACAATTCTGTGTCTGTGCGAGTAACAATTCTGTGGCCCTAAGTAACAGTTCTGTGGCCCTCAGTAACAGTTCTGTGTCTGTGCGAGTAACAATTCTGTGTCTGTCCCTGAGTAACAATTCTGTGGCCCTAACTAAAGTTTATGTGGCCCTAAGTAACAATTCTCTGGCACTCAGTAACAATTCTGTCTGTCCCTGAGTAACAATTCTGTGGCCCTAATAACGTTTCTGTGGCCCTAAGTAACAATTCTCTGGCACTCAGTAACAATTCTGTCTGTCCCTGAGTAACAATTCTGTGTCTGTGCGAGTAACAATTCTGTGGCCCTAAGTAACAGTTCTGTGGCCCTCAGTAACAATTCTGTGTCTGTGCGAGTAACAATTCTGTGTCTGTGCGAGTAACAATTCTGTGGCCCTAAGTAACAGTTCTGTGGCCCTCAGTAACAATTCTGTGTCTGTCCCTGAGTAACAATTCTGTGGCCCTAACTAAAGTTTCTGTGGCCCTAAGTAACAATTCTCTGGCACTCAGTAACAATTCTGTCTGTCCCTGAGTAACAATTCTGTGGCCCTAATAACGTTTCTGTGGTCCTAAGTAACAATTCTCTGGCACTCAGTAACAATTCTGTCTGTCCCTGAGTAACAATTCTGTGTCTGTGCGAGTAACAATTCTGTGGCCCTAAGTAACAGTTCTGTGGCCCTCAGTAACAATTCTGTGTCTGTGCGAGTAACAATTCTGTGTCTGTGCGAGTAACAATTCTGTGACCCTAAGTAACAGTTCTGTGGCCCTCAGTAACAATTCTGTGTCTGTCCCTGAGTAACAATTCTGTGGCCCTAACTAAAGTTTCTGTGGCCCTAAGTAACAATTCTCTGGCACTCAGTAACAATTCTGTCTGTCCCTGAGTAACAATTCTGTGTCTGTGCGAGTAACAATTCTGTGGCCCTGAGTAACAATTCTGTGTCTGTGCGAGTAACAATTCTGTGTCTTTGCGAGTAACAATTCTGTGGCCCTAAGTAACAGTTCTGTGGCCCTCAGTAACAATTCTGTGTCCCTGATTAACGTTTCTGTGGCCCCAAGTAACAGTTCTGTGGCCCTCAGTAACAATTCTGTGTCTGTGCGAGTAACAATTCTGTGGCCCTAAGTAACAGTTCTGTGGCCCTCAGTAACAATTCTGTGTCTGTCCCTGAGTAACAATTCTGTGGCCCTTACTAAAGTTTCTGTGGCCCTAAGTAACAATTCTCTGGCACTCAGTAACAATTCTGTCTGTCCCTGAGTAACAATTCTGTGGCCCTAATAACGTTTCTGTGGCCCTAAGTAACAATTCTCTGGCACTCAGTAACAATTCTGTCTGTCCCTGAGTATGAATTCTGTGGCCCTAACTAGCGTTTCTTTGTCCCTAAGTAACGATTCTGTGGCCCTAATTAACAATTCTGTGTCCCTGAGTAATAGTTCTCTGTCCCTAAGTATCGTTTCTCTGTCCCCAAGTATCGTTTCTGTGGCCCTAACTCTGTCCCTGTCCCTAATACAGAGCGGTCTGCCTCTGTTCAATGACTGCAGGCAAATGAAGAATTACAAAATGGCCGCTATTTATAGCTCGACCATTACACAGTGCTAGCTGGCTGGCTGCTGATTGGCTGATGCGATCACATGTCGTTGAGGAATGCATTATGGGTCAGCGCGCCTTGTCTGCGCGCCTTCCCAGACATCCCCGCTCCGTCGCCGCACATGTCAGCCGCCATTTTCGGAAAAATTTCGATTCGCGCGTCCGAATTAGGCTATTTTTCGGATTCGGCGCGAATCGAAATTTTTCCGATATTCGACTCGAATTCCACTTTGGCTACTTCGATTCGCTCATCTCTAGTATTAATGATGAATTACACTCCCATCCGTGTTTGTGAATTAAATCCCATATCCTAAATACATTCTTTGTTGTGTTACACTATTTGATTTATTATTATTTCTCTGTGCCCATTACTTGTTTATTATTGCTCAGTGCCTTTCAACTGTCTCCTGCTGTCTAAGCTGAGCTCTTTCTCTCACCATACTTGTGTATACCCCTGCCTCTCTCTGTAGTCATTCCACTGTATCCTGTCTACCTGTATGCATTTTTCCATAAGGTTTACAAAATTTTTTTCTACCTATGATTAATCTCCACTAAATGGAACATTCGAATGGTTGACTTCCTCAAAATATGAGTTTATTCATGGAGTTAAACTGTCTAACCCGATGCAAGAAATAGATTCAACACCGCATCGTATAGCTGCATACATCGCTGGAGATAAAGTTTATGGTCTTGTAGTTGATTCAGAACACTCTTAGTTAAAGTGCTAGTGTATTCAGAAAACATATGATACTGTTGTGGAACCCACATAACTTTGTCTAATCGTGCTTCACTCAGTGTTAGTTCAATCCATACCCAACTTTACCCTTGTGGATTATACACCCATTCCATTATTCGTGAAAAAGGTACCAGGGGCATCTCATGGGGCCCCCTACTGACTCCGGGCCCTCGGGCAGTGCCCGAGTTTCCAAATGGTCAGTCCGCCCCTGGTTCGCTTGGTATATACTCATGAGTGACAGGGGTAACTTTATTCCTAAATACTTGAATTCTTTATCCTGCTATTTAAAAGGAAATGTATCTTCTATACTTTTCTTTCTACTTTCGATATATTAATATCTAAAATCTCAGATTTTGCAAGATTAATTTTGAATTTTGATAGCTCTCTGTAATGTTTTAAAGTTTGCATTAGGTTTGGCAAAGTTACTCTGGGGTTTACAACATAAAATAACATATCTGTTGGTGCTATATAAATCCTGTATAATAATAATATAATAATAATATCGTCTCCATATGCTTTATGTTTTGCTTCTCCTATCCGAATCCCTTTCATGTCTACACTTTTATGTGTAGTTGCTAAAAGGGGCTCCAAAGATAATACAAACAAAAGAGGTGAAAGTGGGCATCCTTGCTTAGTTCCATTATACATTTTGAAAGGTTCTGACAATGAACCATTGATCTTTACTGCTGCTGATGTGTGACAATGTAAAGATTTTATTCACTGAAGCATTTTTGGTCCTAGTCCTATCACCTCTAAAGTGCGCATCATGAATCCCCAATCTAACCTGTCGAATGCTTTTTCAGCATCTATTGACAGGAATAGACCATTGTCTCTACCTTCTCTTCCTGGTATAAACCCAACCTGATCTAGCTCTGGCATTGGTCCTTCATTATACTAGCAATAATTTTTGCGTATAGTTTCGTATAGTTTCGTGTCTACATTTAATAATGAGATTGGTCTGTAGCTGGCACATTGAGACAAATCTTTGCCTTCTTTAGGCAAAATTGTAATATGTGCCAGCAACGACTCTTTCCTTATTTGTACTCCTTCTCCCAATGCATTCATATAAATACCCATTTTTCACACTAATTGTTCTTTAACCACTTGCCTACCAGGAACTTATACCCCCTTCCTTACCAGGCCAATTTTCAGCTTTCAGCGCTGTCGCACTTTGAATGACAAGTGGTCATGCAACATTATACCCGTATGAAAATTTTATCATTTTTTTCTAACAAATAGAGCTTTCTTTTGGTGGTATTTACTTGCCGCTGGGTGTTTTACTTTTTGCGCTATAAACAAAAAAAGAGCAAAACATTTTTAAAAAAAAAGTTTATTTGTTTCTATTATAAAATTTTGCAAACAAGTAATTTTTCTCCTTCACTGATGTGCGTTGATTAGGCTGCACTGATAGGCACTGATAGTAGGTACTGATGGGAACTGATAGGCAGCTCTGATAGGCGGCACTGAAGGGCAACACTAATAAGGTGGCACTGATAGGCGGCACTGATAGGTGGCACTGAGGTGGCACTGATGATGGGTACTGATAGTCGGCATTGATAGGTGGCACTGACTGGCAACACTGCTGGGCACTTCCTGGCAGCACTGCTGGGCACTGACTGGCACAACTGCTGGGCACTGACTGGTGGCACTGCTGGGCACTGACTGGCGGCACTGCTGGGCTGCACTGATGGGCACTGGTGGGTGGCGCTGGTGGGCACTGCTGGGCACTGCTTGGTGGCACTGCTGGGCACTTGTGGGCAGAACTGGTGGATGGCACTGCTGGGTACCAATCATCAGGGCACTGATCATCAGTGCCCTGATGATTGGTGCTGATCCCTGCTCTGAAAACTGCCGGTTCTCGGCAGTACTTTCCTCACGCTCTGACAGCATGAGGAAAGTGCAGCCGAGAACCGGCAATTGCATTTCCGGCTGATCACGTGGTAAAAGACCGCTGTGATTGGCCTTTTACCATATCACGTGATTAGCTGTATCCATAGGACCCAGCGATCACGGAGATCGCTGGGTGCGCACCACCGGGAGCGCGCAGGAGAGCGCGTTCTGGGAGGACGTCATATGATGCCCTCACAGAACTGGCCGGCCGCAGTGCAGCTGTCATTCGACTATCTGCATTCGGCAACTAGTTACATTTCCTGTAGTATTTCACTGTAAATCCATCCATCTGGCCCGGACTCTTTCCTGCTGCTATACTCCTTAATGCAACTTGTATTTCCTCCTGCAATATTGGTCTAACAATGCCAATATTTCTTCCTCTAATCTAGGTAGTCCAGCCGCTTTTAAATTTGTCTGGATTTTAATATTTCTATCTCTCTCCAGTTCTTTATTCTTGGGTTTAACTGCATATAAGGAACTATACTATTTTTGGAATACACTAGCAATTATTTTAGTTAGATAGACTAATTATTCTGTTTCATTTCTAATTTTCTCTATAAAATGTATTGATTTCTTTTTCCTTACCATCCTTGCCAGAAATGTTCCTGGTCTATTCCCCCATTGATATCTTTCTCTCAACACCCTATTAAAGACCGTATTTGTTTCTTGTTCCAATAAATTACTTAGTTCTTCTCTCTTTATAATAATCTTATGTTGTAGTTCAATTTCTGTTCTCTTTTTATGCAATTGCTCCAATGCATGTAGTTCCTCTATTAGTATTTTTATCCTTTCCGACCTCTTTCTTTTTTTCCGCCCCTATGGCAATCAGGATACCCCTTATATACGCCTTATGTGCTTTACTGTGGCCACTGAGACTCCCTCCGTTTCATTTGCCAAAAAATATTGCTCTATTTCTTCTCGTACTCTCACATCTCCTGATCCTGGATGAGTATCTCCTTTAGTTTCCAAGCGTATGTTTTATTCTGCACCCCACTCACTTTCAACCTCATTGTGACAGGAGCATGATCTGATAGTGATGTAACTTCAATATTGGATTTAATCAACAACTCCAATAATCTTTGTTCTATCATTATATAATACAGTCTTGAATATGTTGCATGTACAGGGGAATAAAATGTATAGTCTCTTATTCCTACATGTTTAATTCTCCACTAGTTGTCATCGATACAGTTTCTTTTTAATAGATCTTAGACATTTACCTCTATCCCTGATAATGAATCAAGCTGGGGATCCATACAGAAATTAAAATCCCCTGCTACAATCAGTTTCCCTTTCTTAAAAGCCATTAACTAAGGTATCTTCTAAGTAAGCCATTGAGTTCTTATTTGGGCAGTATATATTTGCAAGTGTACATTCCATTTCATACAGTTTCCCCCTTAAAAACAAAAAACGACCTTCTGGGTCCACCAGCCTGTCTTCTATAGTAAATCTTAAATTTTTTGCCATTCCTATAGCTACTCCTTTAGCTCGTTTTATTGGGTAGTCAGCATAATACCAAACTGGGTAATTTCTTGATTGTAACATTCAGTGCATCCAGAAAGAATTCACAGCGCTTAACTTTTGCCACATATTTCTTATTTTAAAATGGATTAAATTAATTAATTAATTAATTTTTTTCCTCAACATTCTACAAACAATACTCCATAATGACAATGTGAAAGAAGTTCGTTTTGAAATCTCTGAAATTTATTAAAAATAAAAAATGAAAAAAACACATGTGCATAAATATTCACAGCCTTTGCCATGACACTCAAAATTGAGCTCTGGTGCATCCTGTTCCCACTGATCATTCTTGAGATGTTTCCAAAACTTGATTAGAGTCCACCTGTGGGAAATTCAGTTCATTGGACATGATTAGGAAAGGCATAAACCTGTCTATATAAGGTCCCAGAGTTAACAGTGCATGTCAGAGCACAAACCGAGCCATGAAGCCCAAGGAATTGCCCATAGACCTCCGAGACAGGATTGTATCAAGGCACAAATCTGGGGAAGGGTACAGAAAAATTTCTTCAGCATTGAAGGTCCCAATGAGCACAGTGGCCTCCATCATCCATAAATGGAAGAAGTTTGGAACCACCAGGAATCTTCCTAGAGCAGGCTGCCTGGCCAAAATGAGCGATTGAGGGAAAGGGCCTTAACCAGGGAGGTAACCAAGTACCCAATCTCTGCAGAACTCCACCAATTAGGCCTGTATGGTAGAGTGGCCAGACAGAAGCCACACCTCAGCAATAGGCAAATGGCAGCTCTTGTAGAGTTTGCCAAAATGCACCTGAGGGACTCTCAGACCATGAGAAACAAAACTCTCTGGTCTGATGAAACAAAGATTGAACTCTTTGGCCTGAATGCCAAGCGTCATATCTGGAGGAAACCAGGCACCACTCACCACCTGGCCAATACCATCCCTACAGTGAAGCATGATAGTTGCAACATCATGCTATGGGGATGTTTTTCAGAGGCAGGAATTGGGAGACTAGTAAGGATGAAAGGAAAGATGAATGCAGAGACATCCTTGATGAAAACCTGTTCCAGAGTGCTCTGGACCTTAGAATGGGGTGAAGGTTCATCTTTCAACAGGTCAACGACACTAAGCACACAGCCCACATAACAAAGGAGTGGCTATGGGCCAACTCTGTGAATGTCCTGGAGTGGCCCAGCAAGAGCCCAGATTTGAACCTAATTGAACATCTCTGGAGAGAACTGAAATTGGCTGTGTACCGACAATCCCCATCCAACCTGATGGAGCTTGAGAGGTACTGCAAAGAAGAATGGGAGAAACTGCCCAAAAATAGGTGTGCCAAGCTTGTATCATCATACTCAAAACAACTTGAGGCTGTAATTGGTGCTAAAGGTGCTTCAACAAAGTATTGAGCAAAGGCTGTAAATACTTATGTACATGTGTTTTTTATAGTTTTTTATTTTTAATAAATTGCAACGATTTCAAAATGAACTTCTTTCACATTGTCATTATGAGGTATTGTTTGTAGAATGTTGAGGAAAAAAATGAATTTATTCCATTTTGGAATAAGGCTGTAACATAACAAAATGTGGCAAAAGTTAAGCGCTGTGAATACTTTCTGGATGCACTTTAATTCTTGAATCTTGAGATAGATGTGTCTCTTGTAAAAAGATGACATCAATTCTGTGTTGATAGATTTCCCTAAGAATTTTTTGTCTTTTTATTGCAGTATTCAATCCTTTTACATTATATGTCATAAAGTTAACTACATTCCTATCTGCCATCCCATAATTTTTTCTCTCTTCCTATTATCCTCCTTTCTTCCCTTTTCCTTTCCCTTCCTTTCTCCTTCCATCTGATCATCATAGCGAAGATCTTGATATAGTAGATTTGAAACACCAGAGGACTCCAAGGTGGTCCATTCTTCTCTATCCCCCCACCCTCTATCTCTTCCCCACTTCCCTCTCCTACCCCCCACCTTAAAATCCCTTGGCCTATTCCTAGCCCTTGGATCTGCCGTGGTACAGACCCCACCATCGATCCCTCAGTTTGGGGCGAGATGTTGTCTATGCACGCCTTATTCCCACCTTCATTATACCTTTTGCTACATTCTTCCATCAAATCTTCCTCCCTCCCCCCCATCAATCACCAATGCCCCCCCCCCCCCACATATAATATGACTGGGGAGGGGGGACTTGGGAAAGACAGGGGAGGAGAGAGAGGAGTGAGAGAGAAGACAGAACAGGAAAGAAATAAAATTAAAAAAGGAAAAAGAAACCCTGGAGCAATTTTGGACTTATTGGTCCACCTATTAATTAGTTCATATCTATAAATGTCTCTTTCAAAATATTATCTTTTTCTACTCCTCATATCTCTATTGCCCTCTCTTTTTTTAGAGATTAATTGCCACCTTTTTTCTTCCAGCCCTGTTTTCTCCTTATTCGCGTCAGTCCATCCTGATATTTCTGGCATTTGCAATTCTAATTTCTCACAGAAGCCCCAGAGCTCTTCTGGGAACCTCAATCTAGCAGAACATCCATCCTTCCATCCCACTAAGCATGCTAGAAAACGCCAACTATATTGAATATTTTTTTTCCGCATCTGTTACAGTAATGGTCTAAGGGTCCTTCTTCTTAACAATGTTTCTGGTGATATATCCGCATAGATCTGGAAGTTTGCTCCTTCAAATTTTATTGAAGGAATCCCTCTCATTTTCTCCCATATCTTTGCTTTATATTCATAATAGTAGAATCGGACTATCACATCCCTTGGCATTTCTGTTGATACCCTTTGAGGTCTTCTTATCCTGTGTACTCTCTCCATTTTCAGTTGTTCTGTTATAGGTCTTTCTATTATTGGGTTCAGTACCTTATTCATTAGGCCTCTCAGATCTTCTCTCTCTCTCTCGGGTACCCCTGGATCCTCAGATTTTTCCATCTATTTCTGTTCTCCTGATCTTCTATCTTATATAGCAGTTTCATCTGTTCACGTTGCATTTCTTACATTTGTCCATTCAGCTCTGTTATTGCTTGAGCGTGTTTATCCAGTTTTTCTTCAGTTTCCTCCACATGGCACAAGACTAGCCCCAGATCTTTATGCATTATTGCCATACCGTGATTTATCGAAAGTTCTAGTTTCACGAACATATCTGCCATTTCCATTTTTGTGCACATTTGTAAAAATGCTCCTTGTTCTTCTGTATTTCTAATATCCTCTTCACCTTCTACATTAGGGGTTTCTTTGCCATGATTTAATTCAGTTATCCCTAAAGACAATCTGGATTGACCTCCACTATTATTCCCCAGTTCTTGTCTGTCACTGACTCCCCTTTGTTCCTCTGGGGTTTTACCGCCTGGACTCATCTCCTGCGGAGGCATATTTTTTTTATTGCGCTTATGCTTGTTTTGAGGATCTTTACCCCACCTTTTACAGATCTGCTCTTCACCTCTCCTTTGTCTCTTCTTTGACAATTTGACTGTTTGACAGTTTGAGGTCTGCTATTACCTCTCACTATTTAAATGTGGACAAGAGTATGTAAATGCGAAAAGGGTTTCCATCCTCTTCCTCTCAAAATAAACACCTTAGGGAGCAAGTTATGTGCTGCTTTCTGGTTTCCTCAATCACTCTGTTTTCCTCCTAATGTCCTTTCCATTCCACAAGCTTAAACACTTTCCTCTCCTTAATAGTCCTTTTTAAAGCCCACTGGGTGACCCCCTGTTCTTCTCCCTCACCATATGATTTCTTTGAGAGCTGCCTCCACCCATCACATTGCTTCTCTCACAGACATACCGTCACAGTTTATTTGTCCTGGGCACTCACCACTCCCGTTTTTGAAAGTCCAGCGGCTCTCTTCAGCCCATCTAGAAGCTCTTGTGACAATGCTCAGTGCTTCTGCAGCACTCCCCTCCAGCAGTGATGTTATTCAGGGGTATCACCCTTCAGGGCTCTCCTCCCCTCTCACTCCGCTCTGCCTAGTGCTTCCTCCCAGGGGTCCATTCGGCTGTCTTGTGATACTCCCCGCAACTTCCTCCAACCTCCTCCACTCGACCACCTCCACTCCACTCTGGCACTGCTCTGCTCCACTAACCCACTGCTCTCACACCACCACCATCGCACGCCCAGCAGTCCACCAGGGAGTTGATGGACCGGGGACACAGGAGACCAACGGAGGTATGGCCAAGTGCAGCTTTCCTCCTACATCTCCCGGTGGGATCAAGGAGTCCTTACAGCATGCTCCCTGTCAGTGCCATATGCAGGCCCCCCCCCCCCCGCTTTTAGATCCCGGTAGTCCTACAAGCCACAGGTTTTAATCAGTAAAAGCGGAAGCCAGAAGTCAAAAGACCTAGGAGACCAAGAATACAGGAACAGAAACTTGGCTATAGCAGGGACAGAAATGACAAGGAAAGCAACAGAAAGAAAAAAGTTCACAGGATAACAGGATTAAAGATTTGCAACTCATAGGTGCAACCTAGAAGTAGGAATCTATACATTGCAACATGCAAATAGATTATGGAACAGGAGGACAAAGTGAGCAGGACTCACAGCCAGCCAAGTGAGAATCAACAATACTGTAAATCTTGGATTATTTTGTATTAGTTGGGGAAGTGTTAGAGTCTTTGTCAGGTGTTAATTGCTACTTGTGTCAGTATTGGTGAGATTTACCCTCACTTCTCGTATGAACAGAAAGAAATGGGAAATTTCTCTAATTCCAACACGTTTTTAGTAGAATGAGGACAATTTATATTGCCCATTGTGCCTTCCTTTTGCAGTGACACCCAAAACCCTTATTTCTTATTCTAGTTCTGGTTGAACAGAAAGGACATTTCCCACAGAAAACAGTAAAACTTGATAGATTCTAACCTTTCCATACTCTAATAAAACTACATTTATTGCTCTCTGTGTACTCCAGAGAGTCAATTTTTATCCTAACCTAAAAAATGTATTTATTAAAGTCTTTAGGCCTTAGGCACATTGGACATTTAGCGGATCTAGCCTATCTGATCTGCGAGTGCAGTAAAAAAAAGTTTGTGGACATAATATCAACACTGTGTGAGTCACTGACAGTCTGTCACACAGTGTCACAACCTGGGAAACACTATTATGTATTAGTTGTCATTAGATTAGGGTGATTAAACTGAACCAGTGCCCCCATATATCAGATTTCTTTATCAGAGTCCTCCTTAACATCAGGAGTCCTCATCAGAGTCCCTCTTTACATCAGATTCCCATCAGAGTGCACCCTTACACCAGATGTCCACATCAGTGCTTCCCCTTACATCAATTGTCCCAATCAGAGTGTCCCCTTACATTAGATCAATTATTCATTCACTATATTATACAGGATTTATATAGCGCCAACAGTTTGCTCAGTGTTTTACAATATAAAGGGAGACAATACAGCAACAATACAGTTCAATAAAGAGGGTTAGGAGGGCACTGATCCTTGGGGCTTACACTCTTGGAGATATGAACCACTGATGTATTTATACATATTGATCATATCCCCCCTTAATCTCCTCTTCTCAAGAGAGAAAAATTCAGTTCATCTAATCTTTCCTCATAGCTGAGCTCCTCCATGCCTCTTATCAGTTTGGTTGCCCTTCTCTGTACTTTCTCCAGTTCCCCAATGTTCTTTTTGTGACTTGGTGCCCAAAAATGAACTGCATATTCTAGATGAGGTATTACTAATGATTTGTACAGGAGTAAAATGATATCTCTCTCTCTGGAGTCTATACCTCTTTTAATACAAGAGAGGATTTTGCTCGCTTTAGAAACTGTAGCTTGGCGTTGCATGCCATTATTAAGCTTGTGATCTACCAGAACTCCAGATCCTTCTCCACCATTGATTCCCCCAGTTGTACTCCCCCCTAGTATGTATAGCATATTCTTAGCCCCCAAGTGCATAACCTTACATTTATCAACATTTGCCACATAGTTGCCCAATTAAGCAGTGCATTATGGTTGGCTTGCAAATTGGAGAAATCCTGTAAGGACGTTATTCCACTGCACAGCTTGGTGTCATCTGCAAAGACTGAAATGGTATTTTTAATCCCAGACCCTATATTGTTTATAAATATATTAAAAATAAGGGTCCCGGGGGGGGCGCTCGTGAGCAGCAGCCAGGATGGCTGCCTTTTGAATTTCTTTTGAATTTCAAGGGGACCCCCCTAAAGGGGGGTCCCCTTGCTTGCTCGCTGGCCCCTTGTCCTCCAGGTACCCCAATGGGCATAAAAACACCGGCCGCCCGCATCTCCAGCACCAGGAGGGCCGCAAGGGAATTTGCTGAAGCCGCGGCCTCGATTTTGGGCCGGCCGCCGGAGGCTTCCAGGACCCCGGCCGCAAGTTCGCGGCTCCCACCAGAGGCCGCAAATGAAGTCCCGGCCTCGATTTTGGGTCCCCCGTCGCCGCTACCTGCGGATCCTAGCGGTATGGAAGACCTGGCAGCAGAGACATCCCTGCAGTCTCCCATTCCATCCTTGCGGGATGCTGAGCTCCTGCGCCGCTTCAAATCCACGCTGCAGGCGGAATTGCCCTCCGCTACCTCCAAGCTGGCCAACCGTCTTTCGCGAGAAATTCGGGAGTTGGGCAACCAGACGAACGATCTCGAGGATAGAATGGATGCTGCGGCCACGGTCATTGAAAATCACAAACAGGATTTGTGCGACCTCAAGAAAGAATTGGCGGACTTGATGCTACGGCTTGAGGATTTCAAAAACCGTTCCCGCCATGGCAATTTGCGGCTAAGGGGTATCCCTGAAACGGTCGCAGATCTCTGCTCTGTTTCAGGAGCTGACGCCCACTATCCCCATTGACCGGCTTGAATTTGACCGCATACATCGTGCATTGGGCCCCAGACAGCCGGATGGGCCCCCGAGGGACATTATCTTCAAGTTTACTTATTACCGCACTAAGGAAACTATCCTCTTGGCGGTCAGAAACAACCCTGATCTCAGCTTCCAGGGGCATCGCTACCAGCTCTTCGAGAACCTCTCTCAGACCACTCTTCAGAAGCGCCGCCAGTTGAAGCCCTTCACTTCGGTCCTGGTGAAACACAGTATTAAATATGCATGGGGCTTTCCATTCCGCCTCACCTTCAACTACCAGGGCCGCAGTTACTCTGTTGCTACGCCGGAGGAGGCCCATTCTCTCTTGGAATCTTTACACCTTCTTTCGCTGAAGCTGCTGATCAGAGCCCAGCTCATTCATCTGGATCTCTGGCGAGGCCGCTTCCTCCGGGCCACATCTGGGAGCGGTCGTCCAACAGGAAGAGGGCCCTCCCTCAGACCCCTTCACGATCAAGTCCTTCCTGTTCTTCTCCAGGCTGAAGATGCATCTTGGACCTCCCACGTATCGTTTCACCGATGGACTTCTCTGATGGACCGTGAGTTTGGCCCTTGGGCTTTCCCGGTTTGTTAGCATTCCAAATTGGGACTAATCCAGCTTGCTCCCTTGGGTTCCATCCCTGGTTGGGGGGGGGTCTCCTCCTGGACTTAAGGATTATGACTTTCTGCTGTTGCAGCCTATTTTGGGTCCGGGTAATGTTATTCCAGTCTGCATTGGTGGCATAGGGTGATGGTTCCCTCGGGCTCCGGGGTGGGAGGTTGATCTGGTGGGCCCGGTTGGGTGGCACCCATGGTTCTCCGGGTTTCTATGGGGAGGTCATCACAGAGGTTCTTGCTCCTGGGACTCATAATGTTCTTATTTGGTACCCCGTTCTATTATGTTCATTGCCTTTTTGCCCCCTGAGGGCTTATGTTTTTGATGTTTCCATTTGCAGCCATGTGTCCAGTGGTAGAGCCACCCCTAACTGGTATCCTTTGAGTGTAGGATGCACGTCACCACTGGCGTGACACAATTGCACTGTTGTATATACTTCTTGTGTCATTTTCTTCTTTTCTTTCTTTGTTTTTTTTTCTTTTCTGTTTTTTTTGTTTTTGTTTTATGCAGGGTTCCGGGACGCCATGGTCCGATCACCAGTGGGAGTAGAAATTGTTGGCTGCTTTATGCTTTTTTTGTTGAGCGTGCTATGCTGATGCCGCCATGACCTCCCCCCTTTTGAAAATACATTCACAAAATGTTCAAGGCTTCAATTCGCCTCAGAAGCAGGCTAAAGTTTTTCATCACCTCAAATCGCAACAAATTGACGTGGTATGTTTACAAGAGACCAGGTTTTCTCAGTCCTCCGCTCCATGTTATCTTTGACCTCACTATCCCACCTTTTACACGGCCTCGGCTCCCGAGAAGCGTCGGGGTGAACTGATAGCTTTCAAAAACAATCTCCCTTTTGTCTGTGCTTGGAAAATAGCGGACCCCACGGGCAGGTATTTGCTTCTGAAAGGCACCCTCTGGGACCAGGAGGTTACTTTTGTCTCTTACTATGCGCCTAATTGTTTTCAGCATAAATTCTTTTCGCATCTTTGCACCATTGTTTCCCGACACTCCAAGGGTCTTCTTCTTGTTTTGGGAGATTCAAATGTTACCTTGGATTCCACATTGGATAGGCGCTACGCACGGGGGGCGGCCCCTTCTCACGACTTAGTGCTGGAGGAACGTATGCGCTCTCTCTTGTGGACGGCGGGGCTGGCGGACGTCTGGAGGGAACTTCACCCAACTGAGCGCGACTTTACATTCTATTCCAATCCTCATGACAGTTTTTGTAGAATTGACCATATATTCATGCATGTTCAGCAGCTTCCCTTGGTCCGGTGGATAACTATTCCCTCCTTACCATGGTCAGACCATGATCCCTTGGTACTCCTCCTTGCCCTCTTTGGGTCAGAACGGCGCCCTTTTCATTGGCGCATCAATGACTCCTTATTGACTACTCAGACTATCTGCCAACAAATAGAATTTTTCTTACAAACATACTTCACGGAAAACTCGGGATCGATCTCTTTGGCTGTGCCCTTATGGGAGGCGCATAAGGCCACGGTGCGGGGTCATGTTATACAGCTGGCGGCGGTCCGGAAGCGCAGACTTTTGGAGCTTCATTCTCTCCTGGCCTCTGCGGATGCGCGTTGGAAATCATCTCCATCCGCGGCCCATAAACACGCTCAGGGCGCTCTGGCGGCAGAGTTGGACCTACTTGCCTCTTCAGAGGCGGAACGGGCCCTGCGTTGGACCAAACACAAATTTTATTCCTGTGCTAATAAGCCGGGCCCGATTCTGGCCAGGAAACTCAATTCTGTGGGGAAACCCCATAAACCGATCTGACTGCAACTTCCCACAGGTGGCTGTACTTCTAATCCCTTCTCAGACTTCCTTTTGCGCCTCTACGCTAAACCAGATCCCTTCCCCATGGCTCAAGCAGAGGCATTCTTTCAAGATCTCTGACTTCCTGGGTTATCCGAGGCAGCACAGGTGGCCCTCAACGCCGGTGTCACCGTACCGGAAGTGCTCCAAGCTATCAAATCTTTATGGTCCACCGCGGCCCCAGTTCCCGACGGCTTCTCTGGTCTCTATTATGAGAAATTCTCAGCCCTGTTGGCGCCCTTTTTGGCTGACTATTTTAATGAGTTACGACAGGGCTCCTTGCCCTCCCCAGACGCGCTTAGAGCGCATATCGCCATGATTCCTAAGACGAACTATGATGTACAGGAACCACAAGCTTTCCGGCCCATTTCTCTTCTCAATGAAGACCTGAAGATATTGGGCAAGATCCTTAGTTTTTGCATCAATAAATATTTGCGTAGCCTGGTCCACAGGGACCAGGTAGGGTTCGTCCCTGGGAGGCAGGCGGGTGATAACGTTCGTAAGGTGGCCCATCTTATTCATTTTCTGCAACAGGATTCTTACTGTCCTTAGACATATATAAAGCCTTTGATTCTCTATCCTGGGAATATCTGCAGTTTGTGCTGTCTTGGGGTTTTGGAGATTCTATTCTTTCTTGGATTCAAGCCTTGTATTCTTCTCCTTCGGCCTCCGTTAAATATGCTGGGTATTTTTCAGATCCCTTTCCTCTTGGGCAAGGGACGAGACAGGGTTGCCCCCTGTCCCCAGCGCTCTTTGTCCTGGCACTTGAGCTGCTGGCTTTAGCGCTCCGGACCAATTGCAATTTATCAGGGGTTCCTTACGCGGGACAGGAGTTCAAGCTGAACCTTTTTGCGGACAATGCCCTCCTGACTCTTAGTAACCCTCTAACAATGCTCCCTAATTTGCAACAGGTTCTTGAGCACTTCTTGATTTCCGGTCTCCGTATTAACTTGGATAAGACTGTCGCTCTCAATATTACTTGGGCTTCAGATTTGGTTTTGCGCCTACAATCCCACTTCCCTTACAAATGAGCTTCCTCTTCTCTTGAATACTTAGGCATTCGCTTGACCCCCACCTATGACTCCTTGTTTGCTGCAAATTATTATCCATTGCTTAGCTCTCTATCTTCTCTTATGCATTCTTGACAATTTCTGCACCTGCCTTGGATAGGACGGCTTAATTCGGTGAAAATGACCATCTTGCCAAAATTGTTATGTTATTTTTGCACACTACCAGTGCGGGTTCCCCCTCATTTTCTTCTGTTGCTTCAGGCGAAGTTTATGCATTTTATCTGGGCCGCTAAGCACCCCAGAGTATCCAGAAATACACTCTTTGCTCATAGACTCCAGGGTGGTCTTGGGGTGCCTAATGTAACTAAGTATTATCAGGTGAGCCAGATTACACCGCTGTCTATGTTGCACGCCTCTTCTGATGTTCCCCTCTGGGTCCTGTCGGAACTACCTAATTGTGCCCCTATCGCAATGTCGACGCTTCTATGGCTTCCCCCTGCCCTGCGCCCTATGGCACTGAGTCCGATGTTGCTCCATGGCTTACAAGTCTGGGACTCGGTACGTTACTCCAGTGGCCTGATGTCACCTTTTCTGCCTTTGCTCACAATTATTAACAACCCTCTTTCCCCACCAGGTTTAGATCACCCAAGGGCGTTTTCTTAGTGGGTGACTAATGGTTTTTCGCAGATGCAACACTTTTTGATTTTTCCTTCTCCGCCTGGAATTCTCTTCGGGAATCCCGGGATGTCCCCCCGGTGGAATTCTTTTGATACCTTCAATTGCGGCACTGGCTGCTCTCGCTGAGGAGCACTTCTGCTTTCCCGTACCAGAAATCTGCCTTTGAACAGCTTTGCCAGCAGCGTCCGGGCGCCCCTGGCCTTATATCCCTTCTTTATGCAGCTCTGAACAGACGCTCGTCGCATACTTCTCTTTCATATGTTGTTCAGTGGGAGCACGACCTATGAGTGGCTGTGGATCCGGAAGACTGGAATAAGACCTGGTCACTCATAGCTACATGCTCATTTAATACGAATACGCTGGAGGCAGCCTATAAGGTATTGTTTCATTGGTATTGGGTTCCGGCTCGGTTGGCCCAGGCTAACCCTGCCTGTAGTGATCGATGTTTTCGGGGTTGTGGCCATCGTGGAGATGTATTGCATATCTGGTGGTCATGCCCGAGACTGTTTCATTTTTGGTCTCATGTGTTTGGCCTCCTTTTCACCTTGTTCCATCTCTCCATACGCCGGGATGCTCAGTATGCCTTGCTTCATTGCCCCATACCGGGCCTCTTGGCTCACCAGCAGAAGTTGGCTTCCTATTTGTTTTTATCGGCCATTAGAACAATTGCTCAGGCCTGGAATTTGCTCAGGCGTTTGTCCCTCTTCAGGGGGTGCGGGATCGCATGACCACTATGATGCTCAACGAACAGATATCGAGTATCTGCAATGACTCCCAAAGTAAATTTTTGAAAATATGGGAGCCGTGGTTGCAATATGCCTTTCCCATGCTCCCCCCGGCTAGTCTGGTGATGTAATGGTGTTCGGTATTGGCGCTCTTGGACCCCTGCTCTTTGTTTTTTTGTTTTTCTTCCTTTCTCTCTTTCTCTGTTTGTTTTTGGTGTGACAGTGGACAGCTGCCTTAGTTGTTATAGTCAGTTACATTAATGTTTTGTAACTTATGTGCCATTGATAGCCCCTGCGTGGGCGTACCTTTTGCCCTGTTGGCGTTAGAGCACTGTTTTTTTTATATTTTGCATTTTTTTTATCTGTGCAATTGATAGCCCCTGCGTGGGCGTGTTTTGTTGCCTCTGTTTTATACTGTTTAAAAATTAATAAAAACCATTGAAATATAAAACGTAAGGGTCCCAACACTGAACCACTGACAACCATAGACCATTTAGAGTATGAATCATTAACCACTACTCTCTGAATACGATCTTTTAGCCAGTTTTCTATCTATTTGCATACAGATTTTTCCAAGCCTGTAGACTTTATCTTACACATTAGCCTTGTGTTGGGAACTGTGTCAAACACAGATTTGTTTGACAGCTTCTGTCTTTCATGAATCCATGCTGTCTGCTGCTTAAAATATTTTTTCCAGCAAGAACTCATCTATGTGGTCTTTTATTAAACTCTCTAGTATCTTCCCAACTATAGAAGTTAACAACCACATCCGCTGGCAAGCTCGCAGAAGCTTCAGCTACATTCCCTGCATCTTGGCATCAGCCCTCTTACATGTTTCACCATGATTGGGCTTAGTCATACTCTCTACGACTAAGCCCAATCAAGATGAAATGCATCAGAGGGCTGTGCCCAAGAAGCAGGGACTGTAGCCAAAGCCTAGTTTACCAACAGATGTGGTTGATCTATGTGGTGTGCACCTTCCAATTTTGATATTGTGATTGTTACATGGAGTGAGCCATGCTCCTAGAGGGGCTGGAACCCACTCTGGGAGGAGAACTGATGGAAGGATGAGGAGGAGGAGTGTACATATTACCCATTCATACTATTGCAATCTGGTGCATTGCATGTTGCATACATTAACGTGCACTGTGTGAAGGCAGCCCATACATTTGAATGGACTGGTAATGCACCAGACTGTGCTAAAAATTGGATATGCACTATTTTACAGCACAGCTCACCATGATGTGTTACTATGCTTTAACTTGAGATACAATGTAGATTCATTGGGATGCCATTAAGAATGAATGACAATGCAAGGCATCAGTGGAAGCAAAACATGTTTATGGTCCATTTAGTTATCGCACTGCAACGATGTTAGTGAGCTTTAAACATGTTTGCCTTTTGTTTTGGGGCATATTTATATAAGAGTGGATGTGACATTCACCAAACATTCACTGCAGACGAATGAATCACTGCAATTTAAAGTATATACACCAGGAAGATACGCCTACAGTGAATTTTGGTGAATGTCACATTCACTGCTTTATAAATATACTCCTACAGAGACAAATGGGTTATCATATATAAATAACGTATTCAATAATCATAGCATATGTAGCATATTAGTGATCCTGATACTTTTTAAAAGTGTTTAGAACTACTAATTTCAACCATGAGAATTCAATTTGTTTATTGCAATAAATGTATAGATTACATAGAATTTGAAATTAATGTGTTAAGTGTCCCATTTCAGCTTTTTAAAACATTATGTCATATAGGATTACCAGTGTATTGCAGTCCTTCTTCTAAATTACTGTACAGGGTATCCAAAGTGTTTATTATGCATTTCACATGACATACATGATGACTGAATTAACTAGAAACATTTTTTTAAGCTGTGAATCAAGTCTGTAACTTAAAGACCTGAATGGTACAGCCAAACACTTGCACTTCATTTATATGGATAGTGCTATGCTAAAATCAACATGTAATATCCGTGGTGTAATACTCTTGATACCACTAAGCAAATATTTTATAATACCTTGGTGGTATAATATTTTTCTATGCTTGTAATATTTTTTTAAAAAGTTAATCATTTATCAAAACAAATGTAAGAAATAGTTTTAACCTATTATTAATAATTATCTCATTGTTTAGTTCATTACTACTTTTTATTATCAAACGCCCTACATTTTTTTTGTTTCAGGTGGAAAAAACAGACATTTTGTTTTATTCATCAATTAAAAAATACATGTAGCACATAGTACTAGAAACAGTGAAGCACATAACACTCTGACAGGTATAGTCAAAAAATAAGACATTCAAGGATACAAGGATATGCAATAAACAATCTGCAGTGCAAAAAAATCAGACTCAATGACATTTAAGACTGTTCATAAAAATAAAAAACAACAGAACCTTTAAGGACTATTACCAAGGTACCACTGAAGGGATTAAGGAGGTAATAAGTAAGGCGAGCATCTACTTCGTAGGGGACCAGGGGAACAGAAGAGCATTCCCACGGTCCCCTAAGAGGTAGTACTGAGGTACAAGGGGAGAAAGGTAAAGGACAGTAGGGAAAGAAAGAAAATGAAGGGTAGGGAGGGGAGGGAGAAGAAAGGAGTGGAGAGAAGAGGGGAGAAAGACTGGGAGGAAGAACACCTCAGGTAATAAGAGCAAGAGGGAGGGGGTCCCCAGCTGAATAGATATAAATACCTAGTTCCACAGTACCAGGAGAGAGCAGTATAGATGTGGGATACAACTTATCAGCTGCCATAGCAAAACAATCCAAACAGCATGTGAATGGATACTTTCAGATATTCAAGGCTCTGGCCTCCACCCAAGCATCCCAGATTTGGCCAAACTTTTTGGGGCATTTGTGTCCCATATAAGTTAGTTTGTACAGGGGTAGTACAGAGTCAATCACTGAGTGCCACTGTGTAATGGTGGGGTGTACAGAAAGTTTCCAGTTCTTAAGGACAGCTTTCCTAGCATAAAAACTGGCATGAAGTACAAAAGGTTTTTTTATGGGTAGAATGAGCCACTGAGTCACAAATGCCTAAAAGAAGGATCTTAGGATCTAGCCCCACAGGCAGATCACCTACAGCATTAACATCCCTTACCAGTTCTTGCGAAAAACTCTGGATAAGGGGGCATTCCCAGACATGAAAAAATGTCCCATCTACCTGAATGCACTTGAGACAACATGCAGATTTTGTAGGATAGACCTGGGAAAGATGCTAAGGGGTATAGTAAGTCCTGTGAAGGGATTTTAGCTGAATAAATATCTCTCTTGCCGAAATAACCAAGGGCACATAATGTTGAATCCCTTCATTCCAATTATCTTCTGTTATAGTGGGGATGCCAGCTTCCAGGTATGTAGAAAGCGATGTTCTACCCCTGAATCAGCACAGGATAGTGAAGATAGGTTGAGGAGAGAATCTTACTTGCATTATGAGTAGTAAGAAATATTTCTATTTTATGAGGCACTACTGTTACTGCCACCAGGAACTGTACCTGCAATGCATGTTTCAACTGTAAGTATCTAAAGAGCATCCATGAAGGAAGCTGAAGTTGCGTAATTCCAAACCTAGCCCACACACTAGGATCAGGGATGGAGCGCAAGTGTGGTAATATAGGATTACCCCACAATGGGGTGTGTGGAGAAAAGGAGTGCCTCTCATTAAGTGCCGCTGTCACCTGTTCCCAGACCCTAACTGTCGAACGCATCGGAAGAGTCATTTTTGGTGTAAAATATGTTAGAGTAAGGTAAGGAGCTTCACATACATGCTACACAAACAATATTGTGACTGTAGTATAAACATGCAAAAACATAAAGTGATATGGATCAGCAAGTCCAAAAACAAAAGTCCCACACCAAATTGTGGATCAAAAACAGTGCATAATCTTCTGATGCCCATTATTTTGCTTCATGCAGATCTTTTGAGCTCCACCACCATATGCCAATGCATTTAACTCACAAACCATCCATGACATCTTAATTAAAAGAAGGTCTAATGCGTCCCCAAGGCTTTGGAACATAAGTGGATCAATGGTCTCCCAATTACTCCATAATCCAAGGTCATCATAAATCAGCAGCCTCATCCTAAATAGCAGCCTCATCATGTTTGATGTAACTGTCATTCCCCAATATACCAAGTTAATCAGTGCCAAGAACAATCCCAGGAAAGCAGCCTCCAGGTTAACCGATAGATTAGATCTCCATTGGGAAAACCTCCAGAGGACAGTGACCAGCACTGTCACCCAATAGAATTTCTGAAAGCAGGGCAGTGCTGAACCCCCAGAGGAGAGGGGCAGTTGCAAGGGACCTAGCCAGTCCAGAGAACGGAAGTCAGGATTCTGTCCAACTCAATGAAAAATGAAACAGGGATAGGGACCAGGGTTCATCTGAAGATGTATAAGAATTTCAGAAGGAAAGTCATCTTTATACTGGAGTCAGAGGAAGTGCATTCCAGACCTGGCATTTCTGTATTAGGTGTTGTAGCACAGGATATAGACTGTACATCAGATAGCAGGATAGATAATTTTTTATCACTACACCATAATATTTAAAGTGAGATACGCATTGTAAAGGAGTCAGGTCAGCAGGGGGAACAGGAACAAGACCAACTTATTCCAATTGATCTGCACTCCAGATAAGTACCGTACAAATCAATCATCTCCAGTGCCACCCAGAGGGAATTGGAGGCGTCCCACAAATAAAACAAGGTATCGTCCGTATAAAGTGATATATTCTCAGTTAAAGGTCCTACTGGTATCCCACCAACCGCATGCAAGGAGCAAAGGAGAAGAGCAATAGGCTCATACAGTCCTGGAGACAGGGGGCATCCCTATCGGGTCCCTCTACCACTGTTAGTCTGTACTCAAAGCTGTAGGGGCACCGTACAGTAGCTGTAGCCAAGAAATAAATTGTGAGCCAAAGCCAAATCTCTTAAGCACCTGCAATAAGAATTCCCACTCCACAGAGTTAAAGGCCTTTTCCACATCTAGAGAGGCCACCACCCCAGTACAGTCCCCATCATGAAGAAAGGCAATACTAGTATATAAGCGGTGGATATTGATGTCTGTGCCCTTGCCAGATATGAACCCAGTTTGGTCGCCATGAACTAATAGCAGAATGAGTTCAAATGATTGGCCAATATTTTAGTCAGAATTTTGGCATCCACATTGAGGAGCGATATTGGCCTATAGGAGGCATAAAGTTCAGGGTTTTTCCCTGGCTTGGGCACCACAACAATACTGGCCTCCGACATAGAGGGTGGAAGACAACAGTATCCAGAGCTGCCAGAAGGATCTGAAAATAGTAAGGGGCTATAAAAATCAACATTAGCTTTATAAAACTCTGTGGGAAGGTCATCAGGCCCTGGAGTCTTACCAGCCTTAAGGGAAGCAATCACCACTTCAACCTCCTTTAGAGTAATAAGGGTTTCCAAGCACTGCCTAGCTGACACAGGCAATACTGGAAAATAAATATTAGCTAAATAGGCAATTAAAATCATCGGTGCATAGGACACTTTAGACGCATAAAGATGGGTATAATACCACTCAAATTGGGCAATAATTTTCAGAGGATCTGACAGAAGAGTACCGTCATCTGCTCTAATGTTAGCTATGTGGGAGTTTCCCGCCAATTGAGCAGCCAGCCAAGCAAGGAGTCTACCCGGCCTTTTCCCCTGTTCAAAGACACACTAGGGTTGAGAAAGAAGACTGTTTTTACAGGAGCAGCTTGGAGAAGTTCAAGTTCCCGGTAGGCAGCCAACATATCTTTATAGGTTCCCAGATCCAGGGTAGCAGCTTAGCTAGATTCTAGTGCTCAGGCAAGGGTCTCAGCCTCAGAGAGCTGAATCCGCGATTCCTTTCTAATTTTGGCTATAGTAAATTGGTACACATCCCAAACCATGGCAGGTACCATGGACCCGTAGTCACTAAGTTCAGAAGACATCATTGGTTCAACCCTCTCATCAGTAATCCAATACCATGACAAACGCCACAGCCCAGAACCAGCAGCTGAATCAGTGGCGATAGTCAACAAGAGAGGGGCATGATCCAAGCTGCTGTGTAGAAGGGTGAAAATTTCCTGAATGCGGGATAGCAGAGGGTCACTGGCATACACTAGGTCAATATGAGAGAAAGTGGCATAGGTAGCAGAATGACAGGCGTATTGTCTCTCCTGCAGGTATTTCCATTGCCATGCATCATGTAGACCAAAAACTTCTGCCCAGGAGACAGTGGGGAGTCACCATCTGTATCTGGTTGCAGCTTGTCCAGGCTAGGATTAGGCAGCATATTAAAGTCCCCAGCTAAAATCACATTATGAGTGGAGTATTGGGCCAGGATAGATTCCAGCTTATGCAGTACCGACAAGGTCGCAGGAAGTGGAATATAAATCCCTCCAATAACCATCTCTATACGATCACACAGGGCATGGATAACCACATACTTCCCTTCAGGGTCCAAACGGAGATCCAAAAGCTGAAAGGACAGTGTCTTGTGGACCACTATATTAACTCCACAGGAGTAAGAAGAGAATGTAGCATGGTAATAAGAGCCAAACCATGTTTTTTTAAGAGAGAGCAGTCAGCTACCAACGAGATGCATCTCCTGCAGTATACATTGCCAAAAGTATTGGGACACCTCTCCAAATCATTAGATTCAGGTGTTCCGATCACCTCCATGGCCACAGGTGTATACAATCTAGCACCTAGGCATGCAGACTGCTTCTACAAACATTGGTGAAAGAATGGATCGCTCTCAGGAGCTCAGTGAATTCAAGCATGGTACCGTGATAGGTTGCCACCGGTGCAATGAGTCCATACGTGGCATTTCCTTTCTACTAAATATTTCACGGTCAACTGTTAGTGGTATTATAGCAAATTGGAATCAACTGGGAACAACAGCAACCCAACATAGTAGTAGGCCATGTAAAATGACAGAATGGAGTCAGCCAATGCTGAATTGCACAGTGCGCAGAAGTCGCCAACTGTCTGCAGAGTCAATAGCTAAAGACCTCCAAACTTGGTGTGGTCTTCATATTAGCACAACAACAGTGTGTAGAAAAAATAAAAAATAGTACTGTGCAGCGCTACACATCAAATATAAATAATTAAATTAGTGAATACTGTATGTGATAATAATCATATGAAAAGTTCCAATATAATGCTTCTGAACAAATATCCTTCCTCCTCTGACCACCGGAGCTCCAAAACACAGAGAGAGTGCACAATTCCTCCACCAGATGTCTGCTCACCTCCAGCAGTGTGACCTCACATAATATACTGCTTGGTCTAACCGCACTCTTGGTCCCAAAGTGGACTGAAGATCAACTTGATGAATAATGGATCCCAATAGCTCACTCCAGAGAACCCCCTTCACCGTAGTAATCCTTCAGCTGTTCTTTATGGGTGTAGTAGTCGATTATGGGTTCATAACATAGAAGTAAATACATATAGCGGAGATCCATCTCAGGATCATCAAAGGGCCAATCTGTTAAATAATGATTAATTTACATGTTAATTGATATTCCCGGCCACTCAAAGCATCCAATCCAATCCCGCTTACTTGGACCTGAATATTGATTCTTGCCAGCAGCAGCCAATAGGTTTTGTAATGTGGAATGACCTTGTTCTTCTGGACAAAATTGTATACACTTTAGATGCACTTTTAATTTGATCCATAGTAGCGCATAAGGTTTTTTTCATTACATTTAATTAACAGTGTGTAGAGAGCTTCATGGGATTGGTATCCATGGCTAAGCAGCTGCTTCCAAGCCTTACATCACCATGTGCAATGCAAAGCGTCGGATGCAGTGGTATAAGGCACACCGCCACTGGACTCTAGAGCAGTGCAGACGTGTTTTCTGGAGTGACAAATCACGCTTCTATGTCTGGCAATCCGATGAGCGTGTCTGGGTTTGGTAGTTGCCAGGAGAATGGTACTTGCTAGACTGCATTCGGCCAAATGTAAAGTTTGGTGGAGGGGGGATTATGGTGTGGGATTGTTTTTCAGGGGTTTGGGCTTGGCCCCTTAGTTCCAGTGAAGGGATCTCTTAAGGCGTCAGCATGCAAAGACATTTTGGACAATTTCATGCTCCCAACTTTGTGGGAAGAGTTTGGGGATGGCCCCTTCCTGTTCTAACATTAATGCACGCCAGTGCACAAAGCAAGGTCTATAAAGATATGGATGAGTAAGTTTGATGTGGAGGAACTTGACTGGCCTGGACTTGACCTAACCCCAACAGAACACCTTTGGGATTAATTAGAGCAGAGGCTGTGAGCCAGGCCGTCTCATCTGCCATCAGTGCCTGACCTGACAAATGCGCTTCTGGAAGAATGGTCAAACATTCCCATAGACACACTCCTAAACCTTGTGGACAGCCTTCCCAGAAGAGTTGAAGCTGTTATAGCTGCAAAGGGTGCATCAACTCAATATTGTCTCTACGGACTAATACTGGAATGCCATTATAGTTCACGTGTGTGTAAAGGCAGGCAGCCCAATTCTTTTGGCAATATAGTGTATATGTGGGCGGTAGCATTTTAGAAAAGAAAACATAAAGGATTGTTTGAGTTTAGAATTCAAGCCCCGAACATTCCAGGAAATAATTGTTAAAGGAGCCATTGCAACAGGTGGAGAAAATGAGCTGGTCACAGGTACAATAATTCTCTATTTGGACCCAACAGGGCTCCCACTGAGCTGAGTTTGCAGAGCAGATTAGACAAGGGAAAGAGGTGGGTCGTAGCCCACCGGTGTGAACGTCCCAGCCATGACATCATGTGCTTCCTCCCCACATCACCACTAAACTTGAGTGTGCCAGAATTCCCAAAACAAACAAGGCCACTGGCCAGTAAGCCAAAAGTTACCTGAGATATATAGTATAAAAGTCCAATAACAGTCCATAAGGAAGGTGCTGCCTGTAGAAAAAACAGGAATAAACATCCCTGC
Source organism: Staurois parvus (assembly GCF_062004578.1). Taxonomy (NCBI): domain Eukaryota; kingdom Metazoa; phylum Chordata; class Amphibia; order Anura; family Ranidae; genus Staurois; species Staurois parvus. Next base: position 5,083,162 of record NW_028318368.1, read on the forward strand.
AGAAATAAAGTCTCCCGGAAATAAAAACTGAATGTCAACATGAGTTGCATAGAATGTAACTGGAACAGACGAACAGGATCAGTTTCCCCACCCCCAACAAATGGAGAGTTCAGAGGATCCGGCTGGAAAGGCATCAGAGGACATGTAAAATTGGAGAAACCGCCGTGGAACCATTGAAAGTCCAATGATGGCCGGGACAACATTCACATGTAGCAGTGAAGGAGCCCAGAAAAGGGAGCACAGCAGAGGGCCAGAAAGTCCAGTGGGTCATCAGCAAACTAGACCATGTGCCATAAGACAATTCCCACCAGCTTAGAGAAGGAGATAACATTCCAGGATGTGACATTGTAAGACAGGGTGAAACAATGAAGAGGTCCAGCAGGTCCAAAAAACAGAAATCAGGTAGGCCCAATGTTGAAGTAGAGGGGTCAGACCAATAACAGGATTAATCATTGCTGGGGCAAGGATTCCAGCCAGGTAGAGGCCTCCTCAGGGAAGGGTAAGAATCTAAGGGACTCACCATGATGTACTCGTAGGTTGGCTAAAAAAAAGCATACTGTATTTGAAGCCTCTGTTCTGCAGGTTAAGCTTCATATGATCAAAGGATTTGTGAAGATTTTGTGTTTCCACAGAAAAATCAGGGAAAGTCATAAGCCTGCTCCCTCAAAGCACAGTGTGTCCAATTTTCTACTCTCTCACAGAACCAGGTTTTGGAAGTTCAGAAGATGGAGGATAAATGTGCATGGAGGTGCACCTTTGGGGACCCAGGGTCTCCGGTATTCGATCGTAAAGAAGGGAGAAAATGGTGCCTGTCAGAGTAAGGTGCAGAGGAGGCGTTCTGTTTAGGTCGCAGGACCAAGATCTTCGGACCCCTCAGGCAGGCCCAGGATACAGAGAATATTTCTCCTGTTGCGATTTTCAGTATCCAGAGCCTTGACCTTAGTTCAGAGAGTGTGGAGAGAGGCCTGTGGCAGGCGCAGCACCCTTTGGTGCCTAGTGCGCTGTGGCATTAGAAAAATTATGCAATTGCTGTTTCTTTGTTTGATTAGACTGACTTTACTCTGTAATTTCTCCAATGCTGCTCTATGGATGCAGTAGGTTTAAAGAGCACACCGAATACTTTAGTTAACTTCTTTAATAATTTCAATATTCTTCATATAACAGCTTACAATGGCTTCTTTCTTTCATATTACAATGGTTTAATTTGTATTACATTGGGTTGATTCGATAGCTTATCTCGATAGGTTCAATAGATTTGATAAATTTGTTCTGTATATTTCGATAGATTGATAAATTCGATTATGATTACTCTACAGTGACTTGATTCGTAAGTTCGTAAATTCGATAAGTTCGTAAATTCGGTGGAACTTTAAGTAAACACACATACAACAGTTTTTACATACAGATCTACCTGCATTACTAAACAACAGAGGAACACACAAGTGCATTAAATACCTATTTGGCCTTCTCTGTTTCCATAAAGCTTCTCTGGAACTTGTCTGTTTCCTCTTCTGTCTGGTGAGCATGTGTTTCTAGAGAATCCTAGCAGGGAGTTTTACACAGACATAAATGTGAAACTGGCTGGGATTGGTTAAGGCTCTGTACAGTGTGAGACTGTCTGTGATTGGCTCAACTCTATACTAATTCTTAAAGGCATATTTTCCTTTTCTGCTTCTGCTAACACAATTAATATATAAATGTCATATAACAATCAAAGACATAAATCACAGCAATGATTCTGCTTTTGGCTTTAACATATGCACATATATACTGTACTGAGGTTATTGGCAGGTTTGGTATACACATATATGTGAACCATATTAACAACCTAGGACTGGTCTTAGCTGGCCAGCTACACTCCCACCAAAATTACCTATAATTCTATGTTCTCAGTAATAGGATTTGAACATGAATTTGAGGAATTTTCCATCAGTTTCTCAACTCTCAAGTGTCTTTGTTACTCTCAAGCAGAACAAATAACTTTTGTATTGGACGTTCCAACTTGAGTGGAGTTGTGAGACGTTTTCCCTTTTTGTCCAGTTTTGAGTCTCCCATTTGTAACAAAACTCTTCTTACTAGTCCTTCTTCGTCCTTTCGAGCTTCCAGGACTTTGCCCAATTTCCATTGACTTCTAGGTAAGTCGTCTTCCTTTACTAACACTATGTCAATCATCAATATGAACATTTTTTCTAGACGTTTGCCATTTACTTCTTAGTATGAGATGAGCTAAGTACTCCTTACTCCATCTATTCCAAAACTGCTCTGATAGATATTGTACTCTTCGCCATCTTTTCCTTGCGTCTAAATCCTCTTTGGTGAAGTTGCCAGGCGGTGGCTGTATGTAATCAGACTTAAGGTGAAGTAGATGGTTGGGCGTTAGAGGTTCCAAGCTTGTTGGGTCGTTGATGTTGTTGACTGTAAGTGGACGACTGTTAACAATAGACATTACTTCATAGAATAGTGTCCTAAGTGAAGCATCATCTAATCTTCCGGCATTCTTCCTCAACACTAAACTTAGTACGTTTCTTACAGTTCTGATTTACCTCTCCCAGACTCCGCCTGTATGGCTTGCATATGGAGCATTCATGTGAAAATCACACTGTTTCTCTAACAAGTACTCAGTTACTTTTTCTTTATCAATCTCTTTTAGAGCCTTGTTCAATTCGTTTTTTGCTCCAACAAAATTAGATCCTTGGTCAGATCTAAGTTCTCTGACAGTACTTCTAATGGCTATGAAACATCTTAAGGCGTTGATAAAGGCGTCGGTTGACATATCTTCCAATATTTCCAGGTGAATTGCTCTGGAGCTTAGACATGTAAATATCAGTCCATATCTCTTGTACTCCTTGCGGTTTTGTTTGGTGATAAATGGGCCGAAGCAATCCATTCCGCTATAAAGAAATGGTGATGATGGGTTTACACAATCAGCTGGTAGATCAGCCATTCTTTGTTCTTCTGTAGGTCTACGTGCCTTTCTACAGATTACACATTTACTTATGTACTTCGCTATAACTTTGCTTCCTTTCACTATCCAATAACCACCTTCTCTCAAACAGCTTTGAGTAAAGCTTCTTCCTTGATGCAAGGATTTGTTGTGGTAGTGATTGATAATCAATCTTGTGAAGGTAGAATTTTTGGGTAGAATTGCTGGATGCTTAACTCTGTTAGGTAGCGACGCATTTTCCAGCCTCCCTCCCACCTTCAGTATACCATCCTGCAGAATAAGATTAAGCTTGTACAATGGGTGGTTGTTTGGAAGTCTCTTAGGTTCTTGACTAAGTCTCTTCAATTCTTCACTGTAGAACCTTTGATGAATGAGTCTTATAACCGTTTCTTCAGCTTTCAATCTTTCCTCTACATTCAACGATTCTTTCCTTTTGATTCCTTTTGCTAAGCGTTGAATTCGAGCTACAATGTTTATGTTTTATTTCTTTTGCTCTGAGGATTACTGGTGCCAAGAATCCCAACGGATCATATATTGAGGCTACTGCAGAAAGAATGGTATGTCTAGTTGGAACTTTCTCTTCCATGGATATTTCAAAGAAAAAATTGTCGTTTTCTACATTCCATCCCAATCCGAGTACATTCTGAACTGGAAGAGGATCATAGTTAAGATCCACATTCTTTAATGTGGATGCACGTTCGGAGTCACTGATGGATTCTAGTACCTCTCTGTCGTTTGAGATGAATTTGTGAAGATGCAGGTTTCCTTTTGCTCATAGCTCTTGGCTCTCTCTCACCAATTGAATTGCCGATTTTGAGGATTCTAGGCTTATAAGACCATCATCTACATAAAAGTTTTTCTTCAAAAAATTTGCTGCTGATGGACAATCCTTTTCATTCTGATTGGCCAGATACTTCATACCATAATTGGCACAACCTGGGGATGATGCTGCTCCAAACAAGTGTACTTTCATCCTGTATTCCGCTGGCTCTGTATCTGTATCTCCGTCTTCCCACCATAGGAACCTCAGGAAGTCTCTATCTTCTTCCTTCACATGAAATTGGTGGAACATCTTTTCAATGTCGCACATGACTGCTATGGGATACTTTCTGAATCTACAGAGTACTCCAGGTACAGTGTTTGTAAGATCTAGTCCCTTAAGTAGATGATCGTTCAATGCAACATCATTGTACCTTGCTGATCAATCAAAAACTACTCTGATCTTATCCGGTTTCTTTGGGTGATAGACACCTTGATGTGGGATGTACCACACTTCTCCATTTTTAGGCTGACCATCAACTTTCTCTGCATGCCCTTCTTTGAGGATTTCTTTCATGAATTTCAAATAATCGTCTTTGAGTTTGGGATCTCTTCCCATCCTTTTCTTTAAACCTTTCAATCTTGCCAGGGCAAGATCTCTGTTATTTGGCAGATGAGGTCGTTCTCTAAAAGGTAGGGGCATTTCAAGATAGCCGTGTTGATTTTGCTGAATATTATCTTCTAGAACGTGTACAAACTTTATGTCCTCTTGGGATACACTCTTTTCATTACAACTTACGTCTGCAAAGTCGGATTCTAGGATTTTGAGTACTTTCGCTGGACTTACAGTTGGTAACTCTTGGACAGATATTCTATGACACAATCCTGTCACCTGTCCTGAATCTGCAATCTGTCATTTTCCTCCAACAACACCCCATCCTAGATCAGTTTGGACTGCGTAGGGTTCACCCTTTCCTCCTGCGATTATCTTTCGTGGCACCAAGGCCTCAGGACAGTCGTAGCCTATCAAGAGTCCAACACCAAATTCCTTCAGCGGGGACATTTCATGAGATATGACAGATAGGTGTTCCCATTTGTTGGCTGTTTCACAGGTAGGTATGCGATCTCGATCCAGAGGTATGTCGTCTTTTGTATAAGCTGGAGGTAGATCTAATATGCAGTTTGAGTGGAGTCCTCTAACTCTCAGTCCTTTGACTCTTTGACTGTTCACCAATGTGTCTCTTCCTGTCATTGTAGTGAGTTTGAGTTTCACTGGTTCTGTAGCCACTTGTAATTTCTTGCAAATTTCTTGATCAATGAAGGTGACGTCACTCTGGGCATCCAGTAGCGCATAGGCGTATACCTTCTTGTTCTTCCTTTTAGGATTTGAAATACGCACTGGTACAACCATTGACGTGCCATTGATTTCTCTTTCTCTCACTCTGCAAGAGAATACTGTTGCTTTATTTTCTTCCTCAGTGTCCTTTGGCATTAAGGATTTCTCTTTCTTTGGACATTCTTCATGTAGTGGTATAGGATGGCGTCCTTTACAAACGCTGCAAGTGGCCTTTTTCTTGCATTCTTTAGTAATATGGCCTTTTCTTAAACATCCAAAACACAGTCGATTATCAAACACAAACTTCTTCTTTTCGTCTGGAGACCTTTCCTTCAATCGTTGGCACTTATGTATGGAGTGATTCTCTTCACAGAACATACACTTGAAGGTAGTCTGAAGACTTGTCGGTTCAAACTCTTTACTGATCCCAGTAGTGATGTTGAACCTGCTCTCATGGGCATCTGGACCTTTAGTAGCTGTGTTGGTTGCAAAGCTAGTTGCTCTTGAGCATCTTATCTCTCTTGTAGGCCTTTCTTCTAAGGGTTTTAAGACATAAGATGCTGTTACTGGATTACACGCTATTCGTGCTTCCTTATTGACAAATTCAGAGAACTCTTTGAAACTTGGGAAGTTTTTGCCGTGATCTAACTGTTCAGTCACATAGCGATTCCATCCAGAAGCCACTTGTTCTGGTAGCTTGGCTAGCATCCTGTGGTTTTCTAGATAGTCGTTCAATACTTCTAGTCCTTGAACATGTGGGATAGCATTGCTGCATGCTTGCAGGAAGTCGCCATACTCTTGGAGCTTGAAGTGTTCTTTAGGACCTATTTTAGGCCAGTTTATCAACTTCTCTCTGAAAGCTCTTTGCACTAAGAAGGGATGACCATATCTTGCATTTAATTTTTCCCAAGCTTGCTTGTAGGCTTCTTCATCTTTCCTATAGAAGTTACCTTCAAGAACCTTTTTTGCTTCTCCGCCAGTATACCGCTGGAGGTAGAATAACTTGTCCACTGGACGGGAGCAATGATGTTCAATGATCATTTCAAAACTTGCCTTCCACTCTATAAACTTCAGTACATCTCCAGAGAATACAGTAGGTTCCGGAACAGGAAGTCTAGTGAGAAATATTCTCTGAGGTTTTGCCGGGTCAACAGTTGTAACATCCTCGTGACCACTGCCATGACATATGGGAGTTGAATTATCTGGTTCTCTTTTTCCACTTTGTTCTGAATCAGGTGAGTCTGTCTTCTTTTCTCTCTGAGCAGGGATGAAAGGACTATGACTTATTTCTTCACTACATGCTGGGGATTTCCTTCCATTTTCCTGGGCGTAAGGAAGAACGTAGGAGTCAGCTTCTCCACTTAGTACTGATTTGGATCTATGACTACCCTGATTCGTATCCTCTTCGTGCACTCTGAGTCTGGCTTCTATAATCTTAATTTCCTTCTGCCTTTCCAGACTTTTCATTTCAGCTTCCATTTTATGACAATGGGCTTCCATTTCATGGCACTGAGCTTCCATTTCCTGGCGCTGAGCCTCAATGGCAGATTCCATCTCTACTTCTGCTCGTTTGGCAGCGAGTTGTTCAGCTAATTCCTTTCTTTTGGCTGATGTACTTGAGAACTCTGTTATGTGGCTGGCGCTTCTGCTAGTGATGGAAGTCAGACTTGAGATTGTGGTTCCTCCTAAGGACCTAGCATAGTCTTTCATGAAGAGCTCATTCATTCCCTTTCGGGCCTTGACTTCATCATAATTTGCTGCAGATGATAGTTCTCTCATAAGCTTCACTAAATCCCTAGTGACTGCGGTGCATGTATCCATGTTCCTTGCAGTATCCTGGGAGGGTGTCGAGGACGACTGCAAGTTGACATATGCTGTCATAAGCTCTGACTCAGAATCTTTTACTGTCTCTATCATTTCACTCAAATTCTCCTTTATGCTTTCTTGTTTTAGCTTTCTGCGAATGTCTATGGTGTATACTTTCCACCTCTCATACATTCGGGCAAACTTTTTTTCTTTCAGTGCTGCCTCTTGCTCCAAATTTTCTAGCACCTTTTGGGTCGGTTTTCTGTCCCGTGATGAACGTCTTAGTTCACCTGTTTCAGCTATATTTGTTTGGGGCGAGACTACCGTTTCATTGCACCTTTCAGATTCAGACGGGTTCTCTTGCTCTTCACCTTCTACCATATCTAACATTGCATCTGCTATCAGTGGGGTGGCAATGCTAGGCTCAGCCATTTCTGAATGCTATAACAATTAATATGAAAAATAAGGACCTGTCACTTTAAATGCAATACTAACAAATGCAAGAATAAATGACTTTCACTTTACATGTAATAGCACCGAAACACAGGCAATAAATGACTTTCACTTTAAATACTTCAGAGTCATATACTATAACTCTCTCTTTTATTAAAAGTCTGTATTCTCTTGAGCACAAAAATGTCTCTTGCAGAAACCTATGTGCATAAGTGAGTAATAAAGGAAAGCTCTGACCTTAATTGAAGAACAGGATACCGTGATCTGAAGATTGCAGAAACAAATGACAGTCTTAAAGGAAACTTTTCTTGATGCAGTGACTTTGCGATGCTCTGCGGTGACTTTTCGATGCTCTGCAGTAACTTGGGATGCTCTGCGGTGACTTTGCGATGCTCTGCGGTAACTTGTGATGCTCTGCGGTGACTTGCGATGCTCTGCAGCGACTTTGCGATGCTCTGCGGTGACTTTGCGATGCTCTGCGTGAACTCTCTGGATGCAACACGTGGGCTCTTGATGGATAGCGGTGCGGGCACTCTAGCTCTGGACTCTGGCCCTCCCCCCATGCATCTCTTTCTCTCTCTAGGGGTGCAGGAGGTTTGGCGCTCTTTCTCTGACTGTCTTGCCTTTGCCGTTATGCCACTTTAAGAGTCGGTTGCAGTCTGACTAATGCGCACGTGCTATGGCCTGTACTGTTGTTCCGCTGAGGTGTCTCCGCGTGACGGTCTATTTCTCTAGTGTACTCTTTACTGTGCAAGTTGAGGAGCGCTGTTACTTGACCTCTGAGGGTAATAGTTCCACTGTGGCAGGCGCAGCACCCTTTGGTGCCTAGTGCGCTGTGGCATTAGAAAAATTATGCAATTGCTGTTTCTTTGTTTGATTAGACTGACTTTACTCTGTAATTCCTCCAATGCCGCTCTATGGATGCAGTAGGTTTAAAGAGCACACCGAATACTTTAGTTAACTTCTTTAATAACTTCAATCTTCTTCATATAACAGCTTACAATGGCTTGTTTCTTTCATATTACAATGGTTTAATTTGTATTACATTGGGTTGATTCGATAGCTTATCTCGATAGGTTCAATAGATTTGATAAATTCGTTCTGTATATTTCGATAGATTGATAAATTCGATTATGATTACTCTACAGTGACTTGATTCGTAAGTTCGTAAATTCGATAAGTTCGTAAATTCGGTGGAACTACAAGTAAACACACATACAACAGTTTTTACATACAGATCTACCTGCATTACTAAACAACAAAGGAACACACAAGTGCATTAAATACCTATTTGGCCTTCTCTGTTTCCATAAAGCTCTTCTGATTGGAACTGTCTGTTTCCTCTTCTGTCTGGTGAGCATGTGTCTCTAGAAAATCCTAGCAGGGAGTTTTACACAGGCATAAATGTGAAACTGGCTGGGATTGGTTAAGGCTCTGTACAGTGTGAGACTGTCTGTGATTGGCTCAACTCTATACTAATTCTTAAAGGCATATTTTCCTTTTCTGCTTCTGCTAACACAATTAATATATAAATGTCATATAACAATCAAAGACATAAATCACAGCAATGATTCTGCTTTTGGCTTTAACATATGTACATATATACTGTACTGAGGTTATTGGCAGGTTTGGTATACACATATATGTGAACCATATTAACAACCTAGGACTGGTCTTAGCTGGCCATATGATCTTGCAGTGTATCCTCCGACTCACCAACGCGGCACTCAGCCTCGGATAGTCAGGATTGGAATTTATCCATATCTTTCCAGATGAGATCTATGTCCATCTGCATGGCATCAATCTTAACCATCAGGGAAGTTTGTCAGGTGGTGATAGCCTGCATCAGGGCTGCAAAGTTATCCTGCTCCCAGAGTGTGGGGTTCGTGTCTTCATATTGGTGGCCCCTGCAGGCTGCGTTCCCATGCCGCTGGATACAGAGAACGATGTTGCAGCACTCCAGGACACTGACGATGGCCATCCTCTGGTCATAGCAGAGCAGGATAGCAGAGGTGAGAAGGCAATTGTAGCAGAAAGCAATACTACAGGGAATAGGATAATAGGCAAACGGGACAGTGGAGCTCCTTCGCTATGCGTCTGCTTCAGTCACCATCTTGGACATTCCCATGAAGCGAGACAATTTTATTGTATCTTTAGTAGTTTCTAGCCTTTTAAATTCTCTGCAATATATCTAAGGCAAGGTGTTTTAGAAATGGATTATAATTTTTTTTTTTTTAAATCTCTCAAGTACCTAATAAACCTTTCCTTTAAGGCCTCATGTGGCAAGTATGTTGCAAATATCTTTATCTGGCAGCCCAGATGTTTGCAGACAGCCACAGCCAGGAAGCCTGTAAATGTTAATGACAGGCTGCCCAGAGCTGTGACTGTTCTCTAAGCGTGGGTTCACATATCGAGTGGGTACACGTGTGGTTATGGACAGATGATCATTCCAGGGCACCTCCCACATGACGTTAACAAACAAATAAATATAGTCATATCCATATTTGCACATTTGTGTCAGTCAGGATACCCAGCCCCTTTGTTCATATACTGCTAGCTGTCACTTGTGTTGAGTCTGCATTGGGATGAACGTGTCAGTGTGTTTTTTGTTCAGCAGGTCAGAGGGCGCAGTTCATCATGGCTGACATGGATCTATGTTGCTGGTTGATGTTATTGATGATGAATAGTTTACAAACTTTTATTGAGATAAACTTGGTTAACAAAGTAGAGTAGCAAAACAAATGGTAGATGTCTGGATATCAAGCCACAGATTCTAGAATACAGACTGCAATTGGAGATGCAAAAACATATCTGATCGTAACCAAGCAAAATGCAAAAAGTGTACAAAAAAAGGGAGTACAACAAATATGAGCAAGTACAATCAAACAAGTATAACATAACTGGTACCATATGAAGATCCAAATGAGACAATGAGTACCATATGGTCAGCTACTGTATACTTAGAAAAAGGTAAACTTTATGACATCAAATGAACAATCAGGTTCTCGTCAGACTGAAGAATTATACCAGGCAAAATGAATTGGAGTTGATATAAGAACCATGGGTCCCATTTAGCATCAGGGGAGTCTTATAGTCAGTGATTGATGATGAACTGACATCCTGGAACCAGGGGCGGGCTGACAACTCATGGGGCCCCCGGGCAATAGGAGACCATGGGGCCCCTGTGTCCTTGCCCAAACTCAAAAAAGCCTATGAAAAAGGTACAAGGGGTATCTCATGGGGGCCCGTACAGACCCCGGGCCATCGGGCAGTGCCCGAGTTTCCAAATGGTCAGTCTGCCCCTGTCTGGAACATATTCCAGGGCAGGAGCCTCTTCCACATTTCCGGTAGGTGTGAGAGTTTGGCAGCGACTTGGTTTATTGAAGAAAAAAAAAAAAAAAAGAAAGAAAAATGTCCCATGGCCTAAATCTGTTGCCTCTGACATCTTAGCATCCAATTTTGTTGTGAAGCCTGCATAACAGGAAGTATGCATATATTCACAGTAGTAAAACTGCCAATAAATAAATGACTTCCTGCTGCTTCTGCTTAGGCTGGGGAACCAGCCAAATAGTTTGGGTCCACAAATACTGATCACGCAAATTTTGGGTCAAACACGAACCTCAGTCCTAGTCATGGGTAATCTCAGGTCCTGCACTGCAAAGCACTTGGAAGACCTTGTGGAAAATCCACAAGACACATATGGGGAGATTTACTAAAACTGGAGCACTCAGAATCTGGTGCAAATGTGTATGGTAGCCAATCAGCTTCTAACTCGTTCAATTAAGCTTTGACAATAAAATCTAGAATCTGATTGGTTTCTTTGCAGAGTTGCACCAGATTTTGAACTCTCCAGTTTTAGCAAATCTCCCCCCTAGCTTTGCAAGTGTGCATGCATGCACTACTTTTAGCTTTTCAATTTTAGAGTACTTGAATTAAATAAACTTTAGACTGAAGACTTCCACCACTCACTTTCTCTGCGGCTCTGACAAATGATGTGAACGTGATGTGATCAAATGCAGAGTGTGGCAGAGGAAGGAAATAACGGAAGCTTTTCTCTCCTGGTTGCTGTTTTTACAAATGGCAGCAGTAATCGGGTGAGCTGTCAGATGCTGTGTGGACCCCAAATGGAGGTCTGGGTGGAGTCAGCCTGAGCAGCAGCTGCTGAAGAATGATTATTACCTGCAATTAATTCTTAGTAGCTCTTCTGGTACTGTAATTGCTTTCATATGTGTAGAACAGGTAGGAATAGTTGACCCCTAACAAAACAATCCATCAGTAACAATATAGAAGGATCCTTTAACCACTTCCAGACCGGACACTTTTACCCCCTTCCTGACCAGGGAAATTTTCAGCTTTCAGCGCTATCACACTTTGAATGACAATTGCGAGGTCATGCAACACTGTACCCATATGAATTTTTTACCATTTTTTTGAGACAGATAAAACTTTATTTTGGTGGTATTTATTCACCGCTGGGATTTTTATTTTTTTGCTATGTAAATGAAAATGTCCAAAATTTTTGAAAAGAAAGTGTTTTTCTTATAAAATTTTGCAAATAAATAATATTTCATCATAAATCTTGGCCAAAATTTATTCCGTTATTTTTTTAGTATAAAAAAAAAAAAAGCCAAATTAGTTTATAACCAGAAAATATTAATTTTTTTTAATTTTTTTTTACTTTTTTTATATTATTATTTATTTTATTATTATTTTTTTTTACATACTGTCACCCTAGCAGTACAGTGTCTACTTTTGGGGGGTGATGAAGATTTTTTTTTTTTTTACACTGATTGCTTTTACACCCATATAGGATGTAAAAGCAATAATTTCCCTTTCTCTCTGTCTGCATTCTTGCAGCCATTGAGTACTGCTGAGTGAGCTGTGATTGGTCACAGCTTGTCACATGGTACAAGGCTGTTGTGAATAGCCTTGTACCATGTGACCTCTGTGATCATTCACAGATTTCACAAGTAGTAAGCAATGATGTCACAAGTGATATCTTGCTTACTACTTTGCATGTGATCATTGATTGGCCAATCAGTGATCACATGAGCGGGACCTCGTACAGAGGTCCCATCCGACGATCAGTGTTTCACTGTGTCCGGAGGACACAGCGGGCACCGGAGCGTGGTGCTGTACGCTCCCGGGGAGCGCACACAAGCAGGGTGCGGGGAGGCCATTTATAAATGACCACCCGACCCTGCAGTGCCACCGCCCGGCCGTTTATATACAACGGCCAGTCGGGAAGTGGTTAAGTACTGCTCTTGTAAAAGGTTTTCTTTAACAGATCTGAGCTATGATCTAGCTCACATGTGTCAAACAGAAGACCCCCAGACCAAATTCGGCCAGCCAGGTCATTTCATGTGGCCCTTGCACCTCTCTTGCATCTGCAGCACCCCCTCATCTTCACCCCCATCTTGTCTCAGAGGTCAGCAGCAGAGAGGACAAAACTCCTCCTACAGATCCTGTGCTTCTGTGCAGCGACAGCACCCCCTCGTCTCCACCTCTCCTGGTCTCAGCATTCAGCAACTCCGGCCCTCCTCTGGTCCTCCTCCAGACCCTGCACTTTCTGCTTCCCAGATCTGCCCCCAGATTCTTCCTGGGGGCAACACAATATAAGAGGGGTGCACTGAGATGTAATTGAGGATAAAGGACTCTTGATTTCTGATGGTGGGGGGGCTCTTGACATCTGATGTAAGGGTGGGTGGGGTGCTCTGGATATCTGCTTATAATTATTATGCAAGTAATACAATTCTATTTCAGTGGATAAGGTGGGTCACACATTGCTGGTATCATCCACAAGAAACATTACTGGATACTGCTCAAACAGAACACCATGACAGGACCAGGTTCTTTCTGTGCAATCTCCAATAACGTTTTTTGTGAATGACACCAGCGGTGTGCGACTCTCCCTTTCAGACTTGCATTATCAGCTACAGGAGTGTGAGTGGGCTCTATATTATTCTGCCATTAACTTTCCTAACAATTTGATAAAAAAAATAATGTTCTTTAGGAAGGTGTGTTCTGTAAATTGCCTTCAGCATTGTCCCTGTTTCTGTTTGCTGGAGGCTGCCTTTTTTGCTGAATCTCAGAGCCCCTGAGAAATTTTAAATCATTAGGCTGTTAGCCCAGTACCTTAAAATGGAGAGCAACGTAGCATGTGCAGAGCAGAGAGAGACAGTGGGGTAGATTTACTAAAACTGGAGCACTCAGAATCTGGTACCGCTGTGCATGATAGCCAATCAGCTTCTAACTTCAACCTGTTCAATTAAGCTTTGGCAATAAAACCAGGAAGCTGATTGATTTCTATGCAGAAGTGAGCCTGATTTTGCACTCTACACCTTTAGTAAATAAACCCCTCTGTATTACTGGATTTTAAACAATATAGGCACTCATTTGCAATGTGTCAGTAGCAATACCTGCAAAAGGGGTCAGCCTGCAATGATCTAGCAGGACTTGATTTTCTGACTAAAGTTCCACTTTAAGCCTTTCGATATTGCTAAAGTGAGCAATAATCAAATACAGAGGCAATTATTTAATATGATAAAGAGTAGATACATTTATATAATCTTACAGATACAGCTGGCCCTTTGAGGGCAACCATAATGCATATCCAGCCCGCAATTAAATTGAGTTTGACACCTCTGTTCTAGCTGACAGTTTTAAAACGTTATATTTCATAGGTCATTTGAATTACTCAAACTGGATAACATATAACAGTTAACAGATAGACAGGTTAGCGATACAGCATGAGCTAATGGTAATTTGTTTTTTTGACAATTAGATTTGCAGACTTTCAAGGTCCATCTGAGTTTTATTTATGGTTTATGTTCCCTGTGCTGCCAAGCCTCATTCTATATGTCACACTGTACGTTTACTATACCTCACCACCCCATTCCATATGCCATGCCGTACATTCTTTTTGCCACAACACCTCATTTTGTATGTAATGCTGTACCTTCCCTATTCTGCAATGCTTTACTCTCTATCCTGTTCTGTATCTTCACTATTGCACAATGGATAATTTCATATAATATTCTGTAAATTTCTTATTCCACATCAACTCATTAAATATGCCAGGCTTATTTCTATATACCATGCTGTGTTTTTCCTATTTTGTACTGCCTCACTACATACACTTTATTGCCAAAAGTATTGGGACACCCTTCCAAACCATTGGATTCAGGTGTTCCAATTACCTCCATGGCCACAGGTGTATAAAATCAAGCACCTATTCATGCAGACTGCTTCTACAAACATTTGTGAAAGAATGGGTCGCTCTCAGGAGCTCAGTGAATTCAAGCATGGTACCGTGATAGGTTGCCACCTGTGCAATGGGTCACTCTCAGGAGCTCAGTGAATTCAAGCATGGTACCATGATAGTTTGCCACCTGTGAAAATTTCTTTGCTACTAAATATTCCACGGTCAACTGTTAGTGGTATTATAACAAAGTGGAAGCAACTGGCAACAACAGCAACTCAGCCATGAAGTGGTAGGCCACGTAAAATGACAGAGCGAGATCAGCACATGCTGAAACACACAGTGCGCAGAAGTCACCAACTGTCTGCAGAGTCAATAGCTAAACACTTCCAAACTTCATGTGGCCTTCAGATTAGCAGAAAAACAGCGTATAGAGAGCTTCATGGAATGGGTTTCCATGGCCGAGCAGCTGCATCCAAACCTTACATCACCAAGTGCAATGCAAAGCATTGGATGCAGTAGTGTAAAGCACGCTGCCACTGGACTCTAGAGCAGTGGAGACGTGTTCTCTGGAGTGACAAATCACACTTCTCTGTCTGGCAATCGGACAGACGTGTCTGGGTTTGGCAGTTGCCGGGAGAATGGTATTTTGCGGACTGCATTGTGCCAAGTGTGAAGTTTGGTGGAGGGGGGTTTATGGTGTGTGGCTGTTTTTCAGGGGTTGGGCTTGACCCCTTAGTTCCAGTGAAGGGAACTCTTAAGGTGTCAGCATACCAAGACATTTTGGAGAACTTCATGCTCCCAAATTTGTGGGAATAGTTTGAGGATGTCCCCTTCCTGTTCCAACATGACTGCGCACCAGTGCACAAAGCAAGGTCCATAAAGACATGGATGAGCGAGTTTGGGGTGGAGAAACTGACCTCAACCCAATAGAACACCTTTGGGATGAATTAGAGAAGAGACTGCAAGCAAGGCCTTCTCGTCCGACATTAGTGCCTGACCTCACAAATGCACTTCTGGAAGAATGGTCAAACATTCCCATAGACACACTCCTAAGCCTTGTAGACAGCCTTCCCAGAAGAGTTGAAGCTGTTATAGCTGCAAAGGGTGGGTCAACTCAATATTGAACCCTACGGACTAAGACTGGAATGCCTTTAAAGTTCATGTGCGTGTAGAGGCAGGCGTACCAATACTTTTGGCAACATAGTGTATGTCATGCTGTATTTTCTTTATTCTGTGCTGCCTCATTTCGTATGCCATGCTGTATGTTGCCTTATTCCACATTGGCTCATTCTTTAAGCCTTGTACACTTATATTCCATACTGTCTCATTCTGTAGGCTGTGCTATAAATTCCCTTTTCTGCACTCTGTGCAGCATGCTATACATTGCTTTTTATATACTGCCCCTTTTTATATGTTGTGCTGTTAATTTTATATTCCACACTGACCCATTCTACATGTTGTGTCGTACAGAGATCTGCACTTACCTCTTTATCACTGCTGCATCCTCTTTAGTCCTTCATCACTTGCCATGGTAATTAGGATCTTGTACAATTGTACTGTCCATCAAATAAATTTGTTGAGTAGGCAGCCATCTATTGGGTGTTCACTTCAGGTGCAGCCTTCTTTTTTATTCTTTTCAAACAAGAACAGGAAATGCTTTGTACTTGGCTAATAAAGACTTTCCACAAACCACTGAGGAGCCATTTTAGCTTTCTGAAGAACACCAATGAAGGTCTCATCTTTTTCCCTTAGATACACATATGCTTATAAGTCTATTCAGTGTTTGTTAAAGTCATGATATATCTAGATTTCAATTATATATATATATATATATATATTATATATACAGTATGTGGATTTTTAGATGAGCTGTCTGTAAAAGAAATGTGTTTACTGTATGCATTTGTAAAATACATCTGTAAAAGCATATTGTAACCTCAATTTATGTGATAGTATTGCTGTTTTACAAGACAATTCACAGAAGTAAATTAAGTTTTGGAATGAAACACAACACTACTTCTGTAGGTATTGTTAGCTAGCTGTGGCTAACCGTTCGTAGTACAGCATAACAGTAAATAGTTTTTTTCTAGATTTCCTTTGAAGTTTTGTGATTCTTAGTTACTTCCCTGAGTTTTATGTATGTATTTCAACTGTGCATTTAGCTGCATGCCTGGCGTTCAGCTTTAAAAAAGAACATAATAGGAGACAGGAGGCATAACATCGAGGCTGCATCACACATAGTCCTCCAACCCTTCACTGCTGTAATGCAATCTCTTGGCAGCTGGAAAAAAGCTATGCTAAAATGTATTTCCCCAAAAACCTAACATATTCATTTACAAATTGAACCTGATGGCTTTTCAGGTTGCATAATGCAATGTAATAAGTTTATCATCTCTTTAAGAAGAACACTCTGTAATCATACTCTGCTATTTGTTCACTAATCCAAAATTAATATATTTTAATCCCTGGGTTTTCCTTGTTTCTCTTTAATTGTGTTCGGCGATGTGTAGAAAGTTTAGTTGTGGCATAATTTAAGTTAGATGTCCCACTGGCTTTAATTACATGTCATTGATGAAGCACAGTGTACTTTCCTTCCTGTTCTAATAATAATTTTACCATAGAACATCTTGATCATGATTTACCATAGTAGAGCTTGATCAAGCTTTAATGAAACTTTGATCAAGATCTGTTTAAAAAATGGCAGGGTTTGTTTGCCGATGTGAATGATTTTTACTTTATACTGTAGGTAAGTATGATGGTTTGTTTCAATCAAAATTTAATTCAGTCTTATCTGTTCTTTTTTGAACTGGTAACAGTACCTATTCACTATTCAAATGTAAGCATATATTCCTTTTGCTGAGAAAACACTTCAATGTGCTGTAGATAATACAGTGAGATAACAAGGGGTTGTTCTGCTATTTTCTTATAAGTAAAGCTGGAAATACGCTAACATATTTTTTTAGTTCACCCAAATCACATTCTTCCTTCCATACTAAAAAGGTGCAGATAGATGAATCTCCCACTACGGCTATCTTATTCTGGCAGCCAGTGCTGGCAGCTTTCAAAATACAGCTGATTGGCTGCAGTCACTGTTCAGCCAAAAATTATCTGCTCAGGTCCATTTATTTTCAGATTCAAGGGTGTAGGGTGATGACAAGGCCGCAAATTGTTCAAATGTCAGGTGGTTTATTAGAAATTGGATGAAATTTGATCAGTGTATGGCCAGCTTAACTGAGCCTTTAGCCCCCAAATGTCAAATTTCTGTAAATTGCTAGAATTTATTAATTAATATGTTTAGTTATTTATTTATTATAAGAACAACTCTCAAACTCAATAAAATAAATAGGAGTGCCTAAGGTTTAGATTATGCTTCTGTGTATTATTTACCTGGGTATTATTTAATTTTGAAAAACATAGATTGCATATCACTATTGGTCACAATTGAAAGTGGTTGTAGACCTCAGATATGAAATATGAACAAAGCAAATCCTCTATAGTATGTACTTGTCTCTATCCAGAAGTGTCATTTCTCTCTTTTTTAAAAATTATTTATTTATACAGAACAGTGGGTGCCATCCATTTCAGGGGAACAGTAAGGCAAATACAGTGATGCCCAAACATCAAATACATCACGTATCATCACGGTAATGTCAACATATAATAAACAACTCATATCATGAGTCAGTGGAGTGGGACACTGCTGCTCATTTTACTTTCTTTTAGACTAAACCGATTAGAGAGTAGTTCAGGAAGAGGGAAAAGAAAAGTATAACACAAAGTCATGAAAAAAGCAGGAGAACAGAAAAAGGGAAGAAAAAAAAGGTGGAGAAGCAAGAGGAGCAGGAGGAGTTAAAGAAGGGAGAGGTGCTGTGTGAGAGACAATCATTCCTAGAATTAACCACCAGTGGAGCTCATCATGCGAAGAGACTTCCCTCCCTTCCATTATATGAACATATGCCATACCATCCAAATTTTGGAGTATATCTCCGTGTGACACCATGAGGTCTTCCATTTGGTTAAATTCCTCCAATTTATGTAGCCAGAGCCCAACGGAAAGCGGCCATGAATTTCTCCATTTCAAAAAAAATGCAGCACTTGGCTGCATTTAAAAGATGAAGCAAGACAGACAGTTTGTAAGTTTTTGACGGTATATTGGTAACATGTAAAAGGAAAAAGGCTGGATCTTCAGGGACTGAATAATGTGTGAATTTTTGCACATTTTGATGGACCTCTTTCCAAAAGTGTGCAAGCCTAAGACAGGACCAGAACACATGCAAGAGCATTCCCTCCTCTTCCTGACACCGCCAGCTTTTGTTTGAGATAAATAACAATGAAAACTCTGTGCCACAGGCAAAATCAAAAGAAGCCAAAAATAAAGAAACACAGATGAATGTGATTATGGCTGCTGCAGTCTTCAAAATGTGTCTAACTTCCACATTAGTGAATCCTATAAATGTGTATATAGACTGCACTGCCAAAAATGTGAACCAAAATTTTTTAACAATTTGCCACATGTGAAAATTAAAAAAATGGAGTAAAAATATATAAATGGAACACAAGAAAATACAAATAATATCAAATGTCCCATTCAAATAATAGTTGCTAGAAAAGATAATAGTAATTGCCAAAAGATAGGTGAACAGGTGCTGGTGCCATTAGTAACAGAAAAAAACAGGTGACAACATCCAAGTGCTTCAGGTGACCCCGCATGGATTTACACTCACCACAATGGATGGACATTCTATTACTAGATAGGTCTCAGGAAGCGTCCAATTACAGACAAAATTAGTTGAAACAGTGTTCCCCAGCCGATACATCACATCCCATCCCATTCTATCCCTGGAGCGCAAGCCAGCTTCTGATTTCAGGCAGTGGCAGCGTTGTATGTACTGGTGCCGGTCCCTAGGCACATATACAGTATGTGAGTGTGGTGTAATTGTTAGGCTTATATGATTTAATAAAGTCAACTGCTTTGCACAATGTATCTTTTCCCTGATACTGTCTTTTGAGTGGCGGTGTATTGCATGGAAAGAAATAGCATTCCTGGTACATGTGAATGGTCAAGTTGGTGACAAGACACACAGTGGGTCCAACAAAAAAAGCGCAGTGAGACCTATCTAGTAACAGAAGGTCTATCCATTGTGGTGAGTGTAAATCCATGTGGGGTCACCTGGAAGTGGTCACCTGTTTTTTTTCTGTTACTAATGGCACCAGCACCTGCTCATCTATCTTTTGGCTTTCAAGCAACTATTATTTGAATGGGACTTACTTATACATTGGACATTTATATAATTGCGTTGTCCATTTATATAATTTTTTTTCCATTTTTTTCATTTTCACATGTGGCAAATTGTTAAGTAATTTTGGTTCACATTTTTGGCAACGCAGTCTATACATATTTGTTTGAGATAGTTGGAGAGAACCTATGTAAGATTGCAGGGGTTCTGTGCAAGCTAAGATTTTGAAATTATTATCTTGGATTTTTGTGCAGAGGGAGGATTTTAGAGTAAATTGGATCATATTGGTTTTTTGGAAGTCCGTGAATGTTCTTCCCAGTTCTGTGTCCTATTTTGTAAGGTATGGTAGACAGAAGTTTTCAGAAGGTAAGACCAGTAATGCATACAGTTCAGAGAATGCGTGGGGGAATTTGACCATATCAGAACAATATTCCTCCAGTGTAGGTAATAAGCGTTGATCGCCCTTTGGAGGGGGAAGTGAACAAAGAAAGTGGTGGAGTTATAGAGTCCTCCAAAAATCGAGCTTATAGGAACCCGTCGGATTCATAAGGGTCTGTATAGAGGGCCAAGAGCCATCCACCAGAAAATGGGAAGCTTGAAAATGACCTGAGTGTAGCTAAGTGCCAAATCTGTCTGCTGCCCCATTCCTCTTCTACCTGCATGAGTCACTTCTTACACGTTTTCACGACACAAAGAAAAAAAAGTGACAGGGGAAGGAGCTCCAGCAGAGCAAAATCAGCTCTGTTCCTGTGTGCTGTGTGCAGGGGGGGGGGGGGTGGTCTCTTCCCTCCAATCAGCTCTCAGAGCTCTTTTCACTGAATATTGCAGTGTGTAATTTCAGTTCTCTGCCCCCTTTTTTCTGAACCTTCAAACAAGCGGTACAAAATTATGGACTTTGAACAGCTCTAGACACTGCAGACAAACAGGTACAACTTGTGTAGGAAGATTTGCTTCATCTCTGTATCACATAAGGCCAATCACTTCACTGGGTATATGTAAGAGTTTACCACCACTTTATGGCTACATGCACATTGAGCTTAAAAAAAAACGCCAGTTCCCTTGGCCGAAAAAATACTGATATAGAGAGTTTTTGTACACCATTTAGCATTTTTTGCCAGAAAGCTCCAATCAAAAACACAAACCAGAAGGGTTTTTTTTCCTGCCTCTAAACCTTGAGCCTAAAATTTGTCTCTAGTTGTCCTAATGTGCATGGACCCATAGGATAACATTGAGCTGCTTCTACAGGAAAAACACAAAACTCCTGTAAAACAGCGATTTTTAAGCCAGTGTGCATGGAGCCTTACAAACTCCATTTACAGAAATTACAACAAGCTCTCATTCATAAAAGTAATAATAA
The DNA here is from genome assembly GCF_062004578.1 of Staurois parvus. Taxonomy (NCBI): domain Eukaryota; kingdom Metazoa; phylum Chordata; class Amphibia; order Anura; family Ranidae; genus Staurois; species Staurois parvus. Next base: position 5,104,258 of record NW_028318368.1, read on the forward strand.
TGTTTTGGGAGAGGCACCAGGCTTCGGTAAAGTAGCTAAGGAAAAGAAAAGCTTACTTTATCCACTTTACATAAAGATATGAACTTTCCTCAACTCTGGTTACTACTTGCAATTCCCCGATAGGCATATTTATGAATTTGCTGCTCCATGTTTTCAATAATCAGTCTTTGTTCCAGCCAGTAAAAGCTGACAATTGTTAACTCTGTCTCTAATATTGAGTGCCATTTATTCTTTGTAGTTTATAACTGAAAACTAAACTCATATTATAATTTGTGAAAAAATAGACTTTCAAACTCTAGGCTTGTATAGTTGGGCAATGGTGTCAATGACATTTAAATGGTCAGATAATGGTCAGACACAGTAATATAACACATTTGGTTTTGTGTAGAGAGGAAGATATTCAATAAAGTGTAGAACAATATAAAGAATAAAACACACATTTATAAATATTTGTGCATACACTCAATTATTTATAAGCAATTAAATGGAAAATATTTCTAATCTGAATAAACAAGGGATAATAGGGTTTATAGTAACCATACTCTGACACACAGCCAGACCACATCTGAGAATTCTCATTTTGCATCCTGCTCTCAAATGCGTCCTGCAGCTACAATGATAAAACTGCACAATGCTTTACTTGCACTGCTACAACAATCTTGCAACAGAAAAATGATTATTTCTATAAACATAAAACAGTTTTTCTTTATGTACAGTGGGGAAAATAATTATTTGATCCCCTGCAAATTTTGTAAGTTTGCCTACTTACAAAGAAATGAGGGGTCTTTAATTTTTATCATAGGTGTATTTTAAATAATAGAGACAGAATATCAACCAAAAATCCAGAAAAAATACGATACAAATGTTATAAATTGAGTTGCAGTTCAGTGAGTAAAATAAGTATTTGATCCCATAGCAACCAAAAATAATTCTTGCTACCACAGACTGGCTATGTGCTCATGTGGTACACAGATTAGTCCTGTCAATGTAGGAAGGTGCTCCTAATGACAGCTCGTTATGTGTATAAAAGACACCTGTCCACAGTATCTCTTTCTTCCATTCATACCTCACCACCATGGGCAAAGAGCTGTGAAAGGACATCAGAGACAAGATTGTAGACCTACGCAATGCTAGAATGGGCTACAAACTGATATACATACTATATATCTTCTGTGTGAGATCACCTAAGGCACTGTGCCTCTAACAGCTAGTCTCACCAGATCTGGAGTGAGATTTGGTGATTTCACTGCTGTGCGGTTATCAGATTACTAGTTATCAGGGTGGCTGCTCTGACATAACCAACAAGAGAGGACAGCTATACAATGGACATTTTTATAAAATGGACCTGGGAGGAATAAAACAAAATCTGATGTGAATGATCTGATGTGACAAATGTTCTTTAGTAAGAGTCTTGAGCCTCCTTATGTGTTTTGAACCTACCTCTTTCAAGAGTGTAGATATACAGGTGAAACTCTAAAAATTAGAATATTGTGCAAAAGTTCATTTATTTCAGTAATGCAACTTAAAAGGTGAAACTAATATATGAGATAGACTCATTACATGCAAAGCAAGATAGCTCAAGCCATGATTTGTCATAATTGTGATGATTATGGCTTACAGCTCATGAAAACCCCAAATCCACAATCTCAGAAAATTAGAATATTGTGAAAAGGTGCAATATTCTAGGCTCAAATGTAATGAGTCTATCTCATATATTAATTTCACCTTTTTAAGTTGCATTACTGAAATAAATGAACTTTTGCACGATATTCTAATTTTTTGAGTTTTACCTGTATTTGTATATACTGGTGCAGTTTTTAAATTTTTTGGAACAGCTCACTGTAGAAATTCCAAAGCTAACTGTACTCCCGTGCATGTGCAGGAGTGACATTACATTGACCCGGCCCATGAAAGCAGTCGGCAATCGATACCCGGAAGCCAGCCACTAGTCAGTGTCTGCCATGGAGCTCCAGGACTCTGCATCTCTGGAGCCAAGGTGAGTATAGTTCCAATTTAACTCCCCTCCAGAGGTGAGGGAGCCCTCAATGTGGAGCTTTGCCCCACTGTGTGGTTTGGTGTAGGGGACTCTTTTTTTACAGATTATCAAACACATTGCTTCATATCAACAGACCTGTGGGGGATATCTGGCGGTATACCCTAGTGAGGAATTGGTACCGTAGAGCCTCATTGAAGGCAGATGTGTAATCTGTTAGGGTGTCCCTCTTCTTGGTGTTCCTTCGAAGTTCCCTGAGGGTTAGGGGGGACACTTGTATGCTGTGTTCAGATGCCTGTCATCCTTTGTACATACACTATATTGCCACAAGTATTGGACGACTACCTTTACACGCACATGAACTTTAATGGCATCCCAGTCTTAGTCCGTAGGGTTCAATATTAAGTTGGCCCACCCTTTTCAGCTATAACAGCTTCAACTCTTCTGAGAAGGCCGTCCACAAGGTTTAGGAGTGTGTCTATGGGAATGTTTGACTATTCTTCCATAAGCACATTTGGAGGTCAGGCACTGATGTTGTACGAGAAGGCCTGGCTCTCAGTCTCTTCTCTAATTCATCCCAAAGGTGCTCTATCGGGTTGAGGTCAGGACTCTGTACAGGCCAGTCAAGTTCCTCCACCCCAAATCGCTCATCCAGGTCTATGAAATTTGCTTTGTGCATTGGTGCGCAGTCATGTTGGAACAGGAAGGTGCCATCCCCAAACTGTTCCCACAAAGTTGGTAGCATGAAATTGTCCAAAATGTCTTGGTATTCTGATGCCTTAAGAGTTCCCTTCACTGGAACTAAGGGGTCAAGCCCAACCCCTAAAAAACAACCCCACACCATAATCCCCCCTCCACCAAACTTTACACTTGGTACAATGCAATCAGGCAAGTACCGCTCTCCTGGCAACCGTGATTTTAACTCCAGAGAACACGTCTCCACTGCTCTAGATTCCAGCGGCTCGCTTTACGCCAATGCATCCGATTCTTTGCATTGCACTTGGTGATGTAAGGCTTGGATGCAGCTGCTCATCCATGGAAACCCATTCCACGAAGCTCTCTGTGCACTGTTGTTGTGCTAACCTGAAGGCTACATGAAGTTTGGAGGTCTTTAGCTATTGACTCTGCAGACAGTTGGTGACTTCTGTGCACTGTGCGCTTCAGCATGCGCTGACCCCCTCTGTCATTTTACGTGACCTACCACTTCATGGCTGAGTTGCTGTTGTTCCCAGTTGCTTCCACTTGTTATAATACCACTAACAGTTGACCATGAAATATTTAATAACAAGGAAATTTCCCGGATGGACTTATTGACAGGTGGCAACCTATCACGGTACCACGCTTGAATTCACTGAGCTACCCATTCTTTCACAAATGTTTGTAGAAACCGTCTGCATGCCTAGGTGCCTGATTTTTTACACCTGTGGCCATGGAGGTGATTGGAACACCTGAATTCAATGATTTGTAAGGGTGTCCCAATACTTTTGGCAATATAGTGTATATTTATTTTCCACAAGTTCCTAAGGAAGCAGTATAATGGTGCTATAATACGAGTCAAACCTCTCCCTCACCTCAATGGAGTATTCAGCACTAAGAGAGAAAGAAAAAGCTGTACCTTTAAGATAGATGTTTGTAGTTGGCTGACTGGTGGGGTACTGGTGGGGTGTTCTAGGGAATTGTATATGTGGATGATGTTATTTAGGACTTATAACTGACAAGTGCAATTAAATGTTATGTATACATACGTTTTAAATTAACTTTACCATATGATGAATACAACAATTGTTTTTAAAACTTTTAAACATGGCGTGTGAATCAGTTTTTAAGCAGCACCTGAAAAGTCCCATCATTCATATATTTTTGCGTAATTGCTTACTCTAATGAGAGTGATGTGGTGCAATTGGCATAATGTAACAGGCCTGGTTGGATTGATTGTTGGTGTTAAAGCTGAACTTCAGGAAACCTAAACATCTTCCTGTACAGTGGGGCTGCATGTGCCCACACTGCAAGGGTTAACTGATAATTTAGGTCTAGGGGACTAAGTAAAGCAGTTTTACTATTCAAATTCTCTGCTCCTGCTGATTCCTCTGTGCTGCTGGACCAATTCCTGTAGCCTCTTTTCTTCTATTCTCCGGTGGTCTATGATCCTCTAGCATCATCAAGATGGATGCAGAGCTCATAGCCCTTCATTGACGTGTGAATGCTGAAGAACAGTCAATCTTTGGGACAATGCGGAGTGCTATCTTCCAGGGGAGCAAAAGATCAAGTAAATAAAACAACTGTTCTATCCCCTGAACATAAATGAGCAGTTAACAGTTACAGTATTTGCTGGAATTGAGCTTTAACAACAAAAACCAGCAAAAAGAGCCAATACAAATTTAATAAACCTATTTAAAGTGAGTAATAGGATAAGTGTCTATGATGATTATTAAATCATAAAAGTTAAAGAAAACTATGACAGATCTCAGTTCCCTCCCACCTGCATCCATACTTTCAGCACTGTCTTATATCACTACCTACACTGTGACTTGCCTATCACTCAGCTCATTCCACCTTCTTTTCTCTATCGGTTCACCAAAAATGGGGATTGGCTAAAAGCATTATGTAGAATCGTCCACAGACTATCACACTAAAAAATATCTCTTTACATTATGTGTCTTACTAACTATAATACTGACTAATGTCACTGTATAGAATCTGCATGGGCTCTTACCAAATATATTATTTTGCAAACTATCATATCAACTACTGTCACCATATATAATCTGTCATCCACTGTCATAGTGACTAATGTCAGTATTTATATTATCTGTTACCATCTATCATACTGAATAATGCCTCACAACTGTCATAACAATGAATGACGCTGTATGGAACCTGTAATCAACCAGCTGAACTGTTTCTGAGTACAGGAGATGACATATCTTTTGTCTAACTGACACCTCTAGAAGCAGTGCATGTTCTTATGAGATACACAAGTCTTCAAGTCCTCTTCAAGAATTCAAATAACCAGATTTTTTTTTCTTCTCATTGGTGGTTCTTGCACTTTTACTGGAATTCTAAGGCCCGGTTCACACCTTTGCAGTTTGCTTTTGATCCATTTCTGCAGTGCATTTGCGGTTTCCACATATTTTTCATGTTTTTTTATGCTTTTTTTTTTTTAGTTACTAGGTTAAAAAGGTAAAACGCATAAAAAATGCACTACATGCTTTTCTGCCACATGTCTATTGAACTAAAAACGCACCGTGTTGCATTTAAAAATGCCCCTGACCCTTTCCAAAAATGCAACAGCTGAAAAACACATCAAAGTAAATGTATCCCATAGGAAACCATGTTAAATGGACTGTAGTGCATTTCTGAAAAAAGAAAAATATACTAAAAAACGCATAGGTGTGAACTAGGCTAAACGGCATGTCATAGGAACATCCCATGCTTCTTGATGCCTCCACTAAATGAATGTTTCATAATATCCATTATGCACAGTACTCTTTTTCTGTGGACATACTGTATGCCAGAGCTGTTATGCCCCCTGTTCACTCTTCTGTCCACGTTTATATGACATGTACTTTATCTCATCAGTCATAACATTTAGCACATATGTACACAAGGTACAAGCTACATAGCTTACACGTAACATTACACATGCACAAAATTACGACAATCAGCAACCTGCACCTACATTCAAATGACCCTAGTCATAAACAGGCACATATTTACTAGTCCAAATATAGAGATCAATAGTATAACAAGAAACATTCTGAATGTGGAATTCACATCAGGCCCAGATGTTAGGTAGCTACACAACAGATGTTTTATGAGGGTCAAATAAATGGCAAATGCATGAAACTAATATACTCAATTCTAAAAATGTATTGATTGGCCAAATGTGTTTATTTATTGTAATAGTAGTTCCCATATATTCAATATTCTTTAGTTTTCAGTGCTAGCTGAGAAAAATGGCATTGTGGCATTGCTTTTTCAAGGTTACTGTGGTACTGTATCTGGTAGCTATTTGTTGGCTATTATTTTTATAGCTGTTTCCTGTTTGTGGTCTATACTAAAGTCTAGGCACAGAACAGCTAGGCTTCATTACCAAGGAATGTATTTTTAAATAGACTTTTAAGTATAATTGTTTTTGTTTTAGGGCTATGTAGCGCTACCCCCACATGAGCCGCTGTAAATGTACACAGGTGCTTTCTCTAATCAGTTCAGGGCAGCCAGGCACACAGCTGGCATCCATCCATTCTTACTTTGTAAGCAGTCTAGGGGTGTCTTTTTGTAAATGTATTGCTGTAAAACCTGTGAGGGGGAATCAGGGAGTGAAGCATAGTACTCCAAAATGGAACAGATTGCTAATGAAGGACACCTTATCTTGATAGTAGCACAAGGAATCACCAAAGGTATTCAGCTAGGACAGTCTATTTGGGCACAGCTGGGGCCATGCACCAAAAATGTACAGCAAATCTTAGAAAATTGAGATAGTCCACTTTTACAGCAGAAGACCATGAAAACTTCAGCACAAGAGATGGAACTTTACTCATGCACAGTCCATGAGCACCCAAAGGAAAGGTCCAGCCCAGGAATGCCCCAGGGCAAGCAGCCCCTGGAGCTCACGGATCTATTCCCACACAAGGAACAGACCTCCTCTGGACTCCAGCCTATTTAACAGGAGCCCATCCACCATCTGGGCACACCTCCCAAGGGATTGGACAGGTCAGGTATTTGAATTCTCCACCCTAATCTCCAGAAGTTTCTTCTAGAGTCATGGGGAGGTAGTCAAGCTTCCAGCCTGTGGAGTCTTAAGTAGACCAAGCTAATCAATTTTGGCTCCTGTGGCTACAGCAGAAGCCTCATACTAACTTTACCTAATGGCCTATGTAGGAGGGCACAACAGCTACATATTTTTAATACAGTTTATTATACTATGCAATGTGTTCTATATTTGTGATTATTTAAGTAAACAAACTCAATACACCTATACTGATCTTCAATTAATTAATATTTAAATTAATATTTCTTAATATTATTTGTAGGTACACTGTTGCTTTCTTTATTCCTGCTTCTTTTACAACTAGTATTATTGTGTAAAGCAAAGTTATAAAAAGTAGTTAGGTGTTGTGGGTAATAAATAACCCAAGATACATTGAACATAGGAGGCTGTTATTGGTTGTTTTCTAGAAGAGGTGCTTGTTCTGGGCCAGAGCACATCTCTACAGCATCAAGTACACCAATGTATCATCCTCAGAATTAGTATTGGTTACAAGAAATAATGGAAGCTATAATTGAAGCTTTCAGCACTGAATGCAGTTGAATGGATGGTGATAGCTGTGGCAGTATACAACCCATTTCCAGGGAAATTTGAACTTCAAGCCTAACCACAGCGTTCTTCCACCCTCACCATTTTTATTTTACTTCAAACAGGAGTTAATCTTCTTTAGAGTCATCACCTGGCCTTAGGATCTTCTCTCCTCCAGCAGTGAAGGTAAGAGGAGTCTGAAGGGTGCATCCATGTTAACTACATGGGGCATTAAAAACACAGGTTGGTAGCCCACTGGGTTGACCGGTCTCCTCAAAAAAAAAATATATATATATACTGAGACCAGTTAGCAGGCAACGTTTCCTGGTTACTTGGTGGTGAAAGGAGCTTAGGACTTTTTTATATAAAACTCAAGATTAATTTAAAATGATTTTCCTGGATTGCATTTCATTGAATGATTTTACTTACTGCCCAGAGTTCCCTATTAGTGGTCAACAATATTTTCCAACATGTTAAAATTGTATGACTGGTGAAAGATTGCGTCGTTCCCTCAAGGTAACCGTCTGAAATTTTTATTGATATGCCGTAAAAAATGAGTCATAGGAGAATAAGGTATACTGGCCAACAGCTGTTTCACACCCCTTCTGTATATGGAAAAACTGTATTTTAGAATGTTTCACTGTTAGCAAATGTACTGAAAGTAAATTAATTATAGATAAGTGTACTAAATGTACAGGGTTTTTTTTTGTTATACATAGCAGTAACCTCATTGGCAGCAATTAATGTATTCTTTGCCTGTTTTGCAGCTTATCAGTGCCGTGTTTCATAAAAAACGCAATTAGCTGCATGTTTTCTTTCATTTACGATCACTCAATTATATGTTGCTAATTCTTACCCCTTGAACATATGATAAATGTAGGAGGCATACAAGCATTTTTCTGTGACAAATGACTACTAAACAAATCAAACTGCGAAAATTAGGGTTCAAGCACACAGGACTTCAACAGCTATTTTAAATGCTTAGAGTAATTTACTAACTCATTCCCATGCTCGGGGGAGCCACACTTGCCCCAAACATTCTGCCAATAGCTGTACCAGGTCATGCTTTTGTAAACACCATTTTTTTTTTGCATCGGCATTTACCCACGCATGCGTATCCTAAATATTTCAAGTTCAAAATAAAATTGTGCCGCAGCCACATATATAACATTTAGTAGTTGCCACTGCACACATAACCGTGAGTGTAGCTTGGATTAAATATATATATATATATATATATATATATATATATATATATATACAATACGGTACTGTGCAAAAGTTTTAGGCAAGTGTCAAAAATGCTATAATTTAGATAAGTCTTCAGAAATAGAATAGTTTTTATCAATTGACAAAATGAGTAAAAAAAAAGTAAATGAACAGAAGAGATATCCAAATCACTATTTGGTGTAACCACCCTTTGCCTTTGAAACAGCATCATTTCTTCTAGGTACACTTGCACTCAGTTTTTGAAGGAACTCAGCATGTAGGTTGTTTCAAACATCTTAGAGAAATAATCACAGATCTTCTCTGGATGTAATCCTCCTCAAATCCTTCTGTATCTTCATGTATTCTCATAGAGACTCAATGATTTTGAGATCAGGGCTCTATGGGGGCCAAACCATCACTTTCAGGACTCCTTGTTCATCTTTACACTGAAGATAGTTCTTAATGACATTGGCTGTATGTTTGGGGTTATTATCCTGCTGCAGAATACATTTGAGGCTGATCACATGCCTCACTGATAGTATGGCATGATGGATAAGTATCTGCCTGTTTTTCTCAGCATTGAGGACACCATTGATCCTGATCAAATCTTGAGCTCCATTTTGCAGCCCCAAACTTTCATGGAACTTCCACCATGCTTCCCTGTTGCCTGCCAACACTCATTATTGAACTTTGCCCAATCAATGACTCAAATAAAGTAGGCGTGCCACTAGCCAGATCATCAAGTGCAAACAGAGAAAAAAAAGAAAAAAAGAAAACTAATGCCTAAAAAAGAAAACTAATGCAGCCACAAGATTGGTAAGGTGTTATATATTAAATTTTTGTTTTTTTGTTTAATTCTGCATTAATGTCCAGGATTTGTAATGGATCTGAGTGGAGGACTTGAGAGAAACAAATGGAGCTCTTCTGAAACCTGTGAATAGCAGACATGATCAACCAGAATCCTCAGGGATTTGTTAAGGTACCAAATAGCCAGATCCACAAATGAGAACTTTCCACTTTTCATGGTAACTTCACTCAACGGTATTGCTAAGCAAACCACTTAGGAGGGATGTACACTCTGGCAATGGCCAGTCCTCGTACAGCACATTTTCTACTAGACAGTGGACCAAAAAAGCCTTAGTGGGCTTCCTGAACTTCTTCAGGGACAGCATACTGGTAACCAACTTCAAACAAACACGTACTGAATCCACCAAAATCACAATGGTTTCCTTTGGCTTAGGAGAAATCGTGGCCAACTGATCATCCTCTTCCTTACCTGAGGTACTAGAGGAACCCTGAATCACTCTTCATGACCCTTTGCACATTGTGTGCTAGCCTGCCCCCTGCTCCACTATGTGAGTGAGGAAATCCCTTGAGGGGTAAACACATTCTGTACTGTAGAGAAGGGATAAAGCTGGCTTTTTTCTCTTGAATGAAGGCTGCTGGATAAGCTGGTGAGAGCTTGTGTTTAACCCAGGTCCCAGAAGTGGAGCAGAGAGTATGTCCTGAACAGCCTGGTGGAAAGGCACTCACAGCTGAAGGAGAACAGGAATCAACACCTGTCCAGGACTTAGTACTCAGTGTGGCCTACAGCCCACCTTAGTAGCTCTCTGTATTGCATCACTACAGCGTTGCTGCAACAGAATGTCCCAGTAAATAGGAAAGAATGTTGCATGGTGCTCCATTTCTGCAACACACATTTAAAGTGGCACAGCTGCTGTGCAACACAGTGCTTCTGGCCTAGAGATTCACACCTCTGATCCCGCTGTGCACCAAAACAGAGGCCCAGGATCCAGGAACTACCCAAGAAAGGGAAGACCAAGACTTGCCAGTGCTCTGGGTGCTCCTTCCCAAGGGGAAATAAAATCATTCCTCACTTCAACAACTTTGGAAGAACATAATCCTCCTTTGTAGAGGGGGTCTTAAGAAATAGGGCTCCACCAGACAGGTGGACCTGTATAGCACCCTGCAACTAACTGCACCTCACACCTGTACTACTGTGCCAAGGATGAGTACATGATGCAGATTCCAGTGCCCACAGCAAAATTATATGCTGGCCCCTGAGGCAACTGCCAAGGGGCATGGATCCAGAAGCTGCACAATGTAGACTCAGTGGCTTAAGTGTATCTAGGATGGGAGAAAGTTCATCTACATGTAAATATAGGAGCAAAAGCCAGAAGCCAACAGAGATAGGGCATCCTGGACCTAAGGACACTAGCAAAAACTGGGAATTGCAGGGACTATGTAGGTTGTAGGGTAATGTAGGTTGTTCTGTTTGCCCATTTCTAATTGTCTGTAGGTGGCTGCCTATAACCCTGTATCTATTATTAAAGAGGTCAATGTCTTGTACTGTGCAATTAAGTAATTTGAGTCCAAAGTAGTTCTGTATAAGTTCAGTGCATAAAATGCCCCAGCTTGCCGTATTCATTTTTTGACAGTTTTAAAATGATGGCTGACTGCACATTGAGACATGTGCAGTAATTATGCAGATCATTTTTAAATCACCCATAGAGCTACCCCTTGAATAAATATAGCCCACCTGTATAATGTCTCTAAATTTTTTCCCAGTATAAGTCTTCTGTATCCCCATGAAAAATCCATGTAATTGCTAGTAATCTTGTATCTTGGAATTCTCTGTTACTTTGCCTAATATTCAGTTCCATATTCCCCCTCTAAATTTATGAAAACATAGTAAATCATAGTATATAACTCTATTCTAATTATGCACACCTATAGAAAGGTTAGGAAAAATGTGTTTCTGATCTCAAACCATGACAACCTCTTAGAAGGTGTACACTACAGTATGACTGATATGTGGCGGCAGTCCTACCCGAAGGTATCCTGGAAACCTTGTTCACTTTGGCTACATATCAGTTCCATCAGGATTAGTCTATTCAAACATTGCAGAACACAGCAGGATGAGGGCATACCTGTTGTTCCTGAAGTGATAAAAAGCAAAAATATAATTTCAAAGTCAACGTCATAGAGCAGTATAGATGCACCTTTTTTTCTATTGAAGCCAAAGGGTAGTCGCACCAAATATTGAGTTGATTTAGATGTTTTCTTCTATTTGCTCAATTTGCATTTTGTAAATTGATAAAAAAAAAAAAAAACAATTGAAATATACATTTTGAAAGCATTCATGTAGCAACTTTGGGAATACCAGGTAAAACTCCGGACACAAACTTGAGGAAAACAAACATTTTATTCACCAGCTGGTTTGACCTAGCCAGACTCATGTCTGCAAAGCTAAGTGCCTTGAAAAGCATCTCACAGGGTATACATATTAACAATTATGGCACAATGCATATATTTCCTCTTTCACTTTCTGTACATTCAAAAGACTTTCTAAACTGTGCAGAATATGACCTTGACTACCAGCTACAGATAAGAATACTAGCTACAGACTGGAACACATTACTTCACAGGAAATATAGGAGGGGGGAAGTGAGCTGATAACCTTGCTTTTGCAAACAGAGGCTGTTAGAAATGTTAAAGTTTAAAAGGAAACTCTGCAATATCTTGATGCTGCCACATTCTTACTATAAAGCATTTCTTCACAACTGGCCAAAACTTCTTCTCAATACTGCACCTCCCAAAGCCTGACTGGAATACTCTTCAGATGTATCTAGGACATTGCTAAGTGAGGCCTAACTATTACTGCTCACCTCCACCATCACAGAAGTGAGCTTTTTCTCTGATTCAAACATTCTTACATGCTATTTCTCTCCCCTAATGCAGTATCTCTGAGCTCCAGGGTCAACGCAACCGTCTACCAGGAGATTTTGGAGCACTTCATGCTTCCTTCCGCAGACGGGCTTTATGGGGATGGTGACTTCATTTTCCAGCAGGACTTGGCACCTGCCCACACTGCCAAAAACACCAAAACCTGGTTCAATGACCGTGGGATTACTGTGCTTGATTGGCCAGCAAACTCGCCTGACCTGAACCCCATAGAGAATCTATGGGGCATTGCCAAGAGAAAGATGAGAGACATGAGACCGAACAATGCAGAAGAGCTGAAGGCCACTATTGAAGCATCCTGGTCTTCCATAACACCTCAACAGTGCCACAGGCTCATAGCTTCCATGCCGCATTGAGGCAGTAATTGCTGCAAAAGGGGCCCAAACCAACTACTGAGTACATATGCATGCTTATACTTTTCAGAGGTCCGATATTGTTCTATGTACAATCCTTGTTTTATTGATTGCATGTAATATTCTAAGTTTCTGAGATTGTGGATTTGGGGTTTTCATAAACTGTAAGCCATAATCATCACAATTATGACAAATCACGGCTTGAACTATCTTGCTTTGCATGTAATGAGTCTATCTCATATATTAGTTTCACCTTTTAAGTTACATTACTGAAATAAATGAACGTTTGCACGATATTCTAATTTTTCGATTTTCACCTGTACATATAATTTTTTTTCTTTTTTTTTCTTTCTTTCTTTCTTTCTTTCTTTATTTTTACCTATGTCTCTCTTTAACTGTAATTACTTCTGTTCATGTGTCCTGAAACAACATAAATTGAATACATTGAGGCTGAAACTCCCTGTTTTTGCAAATGTTTATTTTTCAACATACCCCACAAAGCTCCATTGCTTGTTTTTTTCACTTTTCTTCTGCCCTATTCAGTTGTGCCTGTAGAAATCATTAGGTTCCTGTGAATGACAGTTTGAAGACAAGGAACCCAAGGATCCAGAGCTCACCAGGCAATTTTACACTACTAACTGGAGATCATTAGCTTCAATGATGGTTTAATATTATATTTCTGGCATGGTTGATGATCATTTATTTTACATTAAGGCAGATACCTCTATTTTGCAACCAGAAAAAAATGAAGATGACTACATCAAACATATATGCATATGAATTCAATTACATCAACGACCTTGTAATTTCTATCCTTGTCTTTTTTTAAAATATCCTTTTACAAAAGTGGAAACTGACATAAGTTGGGCAGAAGTCAACATGGATGAATGTTATGTATATTTTTATTGTTACCAAGCCAGCAGATCTGCTGAGTTTTACGGTGTTTGAAAATTAGGTTTCTTTGGCCTCTCTATTGAAAGTAGATCTTTTGACAAGGTTATCCCAATGAATAAAAGGTTTGGATTCATTAAGCAATTAGGGCACATTAGACAAATGTTGTTCTATCGGTGTTGTCCGACATGCACTATTTTAAGTGTTAGCACTGTTCATTAATGGGAACATCACTCTTCAATTACCCTTAGATGACCGTGTTGTAAGCTCAATAAACATTGCTTCATTGTATCTCATGCTACGTTTTATACTACAGTACATACGATTTCTCTGGAGAGAGAGGGAAAAAAATGAAGGAAATCTGACTGCATAGTGGTTATAGAAAAATATGCACTCTCAGATTTTCCTCTTCTTTGGCAATTCAGCCTCTTGTGAGAAAGTACTGACACAACCAGTAATCAAAATCAACACTTCCCAGAAATGTGGCTGAACATTTGTAAGTGAAACATTCATTCAACTTAGTACTATACAAAATATTCACATGCATATAACCCTATACATGTATTAAATGGACTTATATTCTGGTAACTCTGTTAAAATAAATCTTCGTCCCTCTTTGTTTAGCATTGGACACAGTGGGAAAAAGCCCTGTTGGGTCTTTAAAGTGTTACTAAACCCAGGACCCTGCATTCACTATATGAATGAATGGGCTGCTGTGCCAGAGCAAATGCGGATCGCATGACCCACAATAGTGTGAACCAAGGGTAAAAGTAGTTTTTCATTAGATTCGGAAAAGTTTAGAACCTCTGTTGGGTTTTTGCTGTTATCTGTATCCCCATTAAGGAAATTCCTTTACTCCTTGCTTACTTTATCACCAGGAAAGAAAGTGGAGTGGAATTTCTCCAGCATAGATGTTATAACCCTTTCCCTATTTTCTCAGAACTATAAGAAAAAAAGGTTTGGACTGGCCAAAGATCATTTTGAATTCAAAAACAGATACACAAAAAAGAGACAATATGGATTATTTATGGCACATGCTAAAATTGTCATGCACGTTGCATTACATTGGCTGCTAATATAATGAGGAAACTACACTACAATGTAAGAAGGTACAACACTGGCCACCAATGTTGGGGAGGCACTACACTGGCCACCAATGTTGGGGAGGCACTTCAATGACCACCACTATAATGGAAGCACTGCACTGTCTACCAATTCAGGGGGCACTACACTGACCACCACATTAATAGGATCACTACACTGGCCATTAATATATGAGTGAAATACAGTGATCACCAGTATAAATGACAGTTATGCAGGTGATGAATAAGGGGATGTATTACATATATCTATTGAATGCTGCTGCCAGACACATCCACCTTACTAACCGTTCCATATCTGCCACCCCTCTCTGCCAATCCCTCCACTGGCTTCCCATTGCCCAACGGATAAAATTCAAAACATTAACATATAAAGCCATTTATAACTCTGCCCCAAATTACATCAACGATCTTATCTCCAAATATCACCCAAACCGTACTCTCTTCTCCTCGCAAGACCTCCTGCTCTATAGCTCCCTTGTCTCCTCCTCCCATGCTCATCTCCAGGACTTCTCCAGAGCTTCCCCATCCTCTGGAACTCTCTACCCCGATCTATCAGACTATCGCCTACTCTGCTCACTTTTATGCGATCTCTGAAAACCTCTTCAGGGAAACCTATCCTGCCCTCAGCTAATAATGGAATCTTCTGTTCCTCCTACTAGTCATTCCCGCACAGTTATTACCTTTTGTACCACTAGCCTGATCCTCTTAAATTGTAAGCTCCAAGGAGCAGGGCCCTCCTGACCCTTTTGTATTGAACTGTATTTTTGCTGTATTGTCTCCCGTTATATTTTAAAGCGCTGAGCAAACTGTTGGCGCTATATAAATCCTGTATAATAATAATAATAATAACCTATTGTCTGGGAGATGTTGTGTTGTCTGTATTCCCTGTAGTTTTATGAATAAACCAGATCTGAAGATCCCTGCTAGGAAAATAGAGATCAGTAGTATGTAAGCAGAGCATAGGGGTCAGTAATATGTAGAGCAGAGTATGGGGGCCAGTAGTATATAGGGCAGAGTACAGGGATTAGTAGTATGTAGGAAAGAGTACAGTGGTGTAATGGAACCGGAACCCAGACCGCACTGAGTTTTTCCATTATAGCACAACTTCCCCTGTCCGAACACCATCCACGGACCACGCCCTTGAAATCCCTCAGGAAAAAGACAGCACCCAGCTCTTAAAACAGAAAGCCAACTAACTTTATTGTACACAAACAACATGTTTTATACAGAGGGCGGGGAAAGACAACCAGGGACAGGAAACACATCATCAGCCCACCCTATCAGTGGGAAGGGCTACAGTATAGACAGGAAAAACATCATCACCCCTCCCCATCCAACCCAGACACAGAACAATGGGATGCAGCCATGCGGCAAAGGACATTGACCAACCCCCACACCAATACACAAACAGTACATCCCATAATAGTTTGCTGGACAGGAAGGTACAGCACAATGGGGGGTAGCACATGGCAAACAGACAATGGACAACCATGTGGCCTAGGCAAAGGAACACACTATACACAAGACTCAGATGTTCACATACACACCCTGTACCCCTTAACAGGCACAGGGTGGGTTAAACATAACGATTTGGGGAGATGATACAGAGGTCCCCCCACCCCCAAAAGTCACTCCCGTCACAAGTGGTCATTGGTAAGTAGGGCAATATGCAAAGGCCAGTAGCATGTAAGAATGAGTGTATTGATCAATACTATGTAATGCAGGTTACAGGGGTAAGTAGTTAGTAGGCCAGAGTACAGTGCTAAGTAATATGTAAGGTAGTAAATAAGACAGTTTAGGGGTCAGTACTATGTGGGGGAGAGCACAGGGAACAATATTGTGTATGAAAGAGTAAAGGGGAAAATTATTTTTAGGACAGAGTACAGAGATCAGTGGTATGTAGGACAGAGAACAGAGCTCAGGGGTATGTAGGACAAAGTACAGAGATCAGTGGTATGTTGGGCAGAGTACAAAGATCAGTAGTATGTAGCAGTGGTGAGTACAGAGGAGAGTAGTATATGGGGCAGACTATAAGGGTCATTAGTATATTGGGCAGAGTACAGGGGTCGGTAGTATGTAGGGCAGAGTACAGGGGTCAGTAGTATGTAGGGCAGAGTACAGGGGACATTCGTATGTAGGGCAGAGTACAGGGGTAAGAAGTGTGTAGGTAGATTACAGGGGTCAGTAGTATGTAGGGTATAGTACAGAGGTCAGTAGTGTGTAAGGAAGAGTACTGAGGTCATTAGTATGTAGGACAGTGTACAGGTGTGTTAATATGTACAGCAGAGTACAGAGTTTGTATTTTGCAGGACAGAGTACAGAGGTAAGTAGTATGTAAGGAAGAGTACATGAATAATAGTATGTAGAGCAAAGTACAGGGGTCATTAGAATGTAGGGAAGAATACAGACGTAAGTAGCTGGTGGGGCATAGTACAGGGGTCAGTAATATATACATTGGTCAGTAGTTTGCAGGGCAGAGTACAAAGGTTAGTAGTATATAGGACAGAGTACAGAGATCAGTGGTATGTAGGCCAGTATGTAGAAGTCAGTAGTATGTAAGGAAGAGTATATGCCTCAAAAGTATGTAGGACTGAGTACAGGGGTCAGTGATATGTAGGTCAGTATGTTAACCACTTCCCGTCTGGCCATTGTATATAAATGGCTGGACGGTGGCAGTGCAGAGTCAGGTGGCCGTTTATAAATGGCCTCCCCGCATCCTGCTTGTGCGTGCTCCCTGGGAGAGTGCAGCACCGCGATCTGGTGCCCGCTGTGTCCTCCGGACACAGTGGAACACCGATCGTCGGACGGGACCTCTGTGCGAGGTCCCGTTCATGTGATCACTGATTGGTCAATCAGTGATCACATCTGACATCATTGCTTACTACGTGTGAAATCTGTGAATGATCACAGAGGTCACATGATACAAGGCTATTCACAACAGCCTTGTGCCATGTAAAAAGCTGTGACCAATCACAGCTCACACAGTAGTTCTCAATGGCTGCAAGAATGCAGCTAGAGAGAAGGAGAAATTATTGCTTTTACAGCCTTTATGGGTGTAAAAGCAATCAGTGTAAGAAAAAAAAAATAATAATCTTCATCACCCCCCACAAGTAGTACAGTGTAAAAAAAAAAAAAACATACATAATAATAATTTAAAAAAAATAAAAAATGTAAGAAAAAATGTTTAAAAATTATAATTTTTGGTTATAAACTAATTTGGGATATTTTTTTTTTTTTACTAAAAAGATAACGGAATAAATTTTGGCCAAGATTTATGATGAAATACTATTTATTTGCACAATTTTTTAAGAAAAAACTTTTTTTCCAAAATTTTTGGACTTTTTCATTTTCATAGCAAAAAAAAATAAAAATCCCAGTGGTGAATAAATACCACCAAAATAAAGCTTTATCTGTCTCAAAAAATGCTAAAAAATTCATATGGGTACAGTGTTGCATGACCGCGTAATTGTCATTCAAAGTGTGATAGCGCTGAAAGATGAAAATTGGCCTGGACAGGAAGGGGGTAAAAGTGTCCGGACTGGAAGTGGTTAAGACCAGTACAGAGGTCATTAGTGTGTAGGATAGAGAACAGAGACTAGCAGTATGTAGGACTGTATATAGAGGTCAGTAATATGTAAGGAAGAGTACATGGATCAATATTATGTAGAGCAAAGTACAGGAGTCATTAGATTGTAGGGAAGAGAACAGAGGTAAGTAGTTGGTAGGGCAGAGTACAGGGGCCAGTAAAATGTAGGGCAGAGTACAATGGTCAGTAGTTTGTAGAGCAGAGTACAGGTGTCAGTAGAATATAGGGAAGAGTACAGAGATCAGTGGTATGTAAGGCAGTATATAGAGGTCAATAGTGTGTAAGGACGAGTGCATTGATCAATAGTTTGTAGAGAAAAGTACAGATGTAATTAGAATGTAGGGAAGAGTGCAGAGGTAAGTAGTTGGTAGGGCAGAGTACATCAGTAGTTTGTAGGGCAGAGTAGATGGATCAATAGTATATAGGATGGAGTACAGGGGTCAGTAGTATGTTGAGCATAGTATAGAGGTCAGTAGTATATAGTGCAGAGGTCAGTAGTATGTAGGACAGAGTACAGGGGCCAGTAGTATGTAAGGCAAAGAACAGGCTCAGTAGATTGTAGTGCTGAGTAAAGGATTCAGTAGATTGTCGGGCAGAGTATGGAGGTACATATTGTGTAGGGCAGAGATTGTAGGGCAGAGTTCAGAGGTCCATAGCATGTATGTCAAGGTCCTACAGGGCTTTCCTTTACTCAGGGCTTGTGCTGCTCCATGTGCTGGCATCCACCTTAGGTGTCTGCAAAGCATTGTGGGATCCTTTATGCTTTCAGCCCTCTGCGGCTCCTCCCCCAGGAGGTGGCTGCTTATCACATATAAGTCTGCTGTTTGTAGCTGTCCATTGCATTTGTGTCTTGTCTGTTGCACAGCAGCAAGCTCCTGTTAAGTTTCTCATTGCTCTCCTGGATACCGACTCGGCTTTGGCAAGACTCCTTCCAGGAAGGATGATCCTGGCTCTGGCGATCATCCTTCCTGTCTTCTGACCCCGGCTCTGACGGTGCAGGTATGCCCTCGCTCCCTATGTTGGTTGCCAGACTTGATCAGCAGGATCTCTTGTTGGTTCAGTTCGCTCAGGCGTTGCAGACGCTGCTTGCACGCACAGTGCACCTTACTCCTGGTGCTATTAGGCCAGTTGTCACTCCTGCGGTCGCTCCAGCTGTTGCTCCGGTTGTTGCGCCTACCTCCGCATCTGCTGCCGCACCTGTGGTGCCCAGAGGTATGACTGGTTCAGCCCCCCTTCCACAGCGCTTTGGGGGTGAGCCAAGTCAGTGTCAGGGTTTCCTTAATCAAGTGGGCATATATTTTGAATTGATACCCCACGCTTTTCTTACTGAGAGGTCAAAGGTGGGCTTCCTAATCTCGCTGCTCTTGGACAAGGCGTTGGCCTGGGCAAATCCCTTATGGGAGAACGATAACCCTGTGATTCACAAGTTTGCCAGTTTTGTTGCCTCCTTCCGTATGGTATTTGATGTGCCTGCTCGCTCCGCCTCTGCTGCTAAGCTGCTCATGTCCATGCATCAGGGTTCACGAACCGTTGCCAAGTACGCCATAGAATTTCGTACCCTGGTGGCAGAGGTGGGTTGGAACAATGAGGCTCTGGTGGCTGCTTTCTCTCATGGTCTCCCAGATGCATTGAAGGACGAGATTGCAGCCAAAGAACTGCCTGTGGAGCTTGAAGCACTAATTTCCTTCCTAATCCTGATTGACACCAGGCTCAGGGAGAGGCCTTCACTTAAGGAGCGTCTGCGGAGGCCTCCTAACCGATTGGCGCCTATGTTTTATGTCACACCCGTTCCTCCCTTTCCTCCCATGCCTCCTGACGATGGCTTGTCTGGCGGTGAGCCCATGCAGCTGGGGTTTGCTCGCCTTTTCGAGGGGGAGTGGGCCTCTCGGCGTCGGGAGGGTCGCTCCCTGTACTGTGGTCTCGGTGGGCATTTTCGGCAGTCCTGTCCGGTCCGTCTGGGAAATGCTCGCACCTGAGATCCTGTCGGGGGGCAGATCTTGGGTGGAGTTTCCTCGTTCCCGGTTTCCCGCAAAGATAAACCGCTAATCACAGTCCTCTCTTGGGCGGAAGGCTCGGTGACGGCCCAGGCGTTGGTAGACTCTGGTGCTGGCGGGTTGTTTATGGACAGTTCGTTTGCTGCCCAGTACTCCATTCCTCTGCAGGCTCGAGTTACTCCATTGGTCCTCGAGGCGATAGATGGCAGGCCCCTGCAACCGCCACAGGTTATCCACGAGACCCTGCCGGTTGAAGTAGCTATTGGGGCTGTTCACAGGGAGTTGGCCTGTATCCAGGTAATTTCTTCCCCGCACTACTCCGTGGTTTTGGGATATCCCTGGCTTCAGAAGCACAATCCGACCTTTGATTGGCGGTCAGCCGAGATTCTCTTGTGGTCTCCACAGTGTGGGGCCGGTTGCATCCGTGGACCTGTTAAGGTGTTGTGTGCCTCCTCGGACTCTGTGTTGCCTACTGACTATGGGGAGTACCTGGACGTGTTTGACAAGGTGTGCGCCGGTGCTCTGCCTCCTCATCGTCCATACGATTGTGCCATAACCTTACAACCCGGTGCCACTCCTCCGCATGGCAGGGTGTATCCTCTTTCGGTTGCGGAGAATCAGGCCATGGAGGAATACGTTGCGGATGCGCTTTCCCGGGGGCACATTCGCAAGTCTACTTCTCCAGCAGGAGCTTGCTTTTTCTTCGTGAAAAAGAAGGGCGGTGAATTGAGGCCTTGCATTGATTTTAGGGTTCTAAATCGAATCACAATTAAGAATGCTTACCCAATTCCGTTGATTACCGAGTTGTTCGACCGCCTCAAGGGAGCAACGGTCTTCACTAAACTCGATCTTAGGGCTGCGTACAACCTCGTACTGATCAAGGAGAGCGACGAGTGGAAGACAGCGTTCAACACCAGAACCGGCCACTATGAATCCCTGGTTACGCCCTTTGGGTTGTGTAATGCGCCCGCGGTCTTTCAGGAGTTCATTAATGATGTCTTTCGTGACTTGTTGCAGCAGTGCGTGGTGGTTTACTTGGACGACATCCTGGTTTACTCTGCGTCTATGGAGTCTCATATCTAGGATGTTAAGCGGGTGCTGCAACGGTTACGTGAGAACGAGCTTTTCTGTAAGCTCGAGAAGTGTGAATTTCACCGATCCCAGGTTGCCTTTTTGGGCTACATCATTTCCGCTGTGGGATTTTCCATGGACCCTCAGAAGGTTTCAGTGGTTCTGCAAAGGCCTTGTCCCAGTGGTCTTTGGTCCATTCAGAGCTTTTTGGGATTCGCCAACTATTATCGGAAGTTTATCAAGAACATCTCCACGCTGGCCAAGCCTCTCTCAGATCTGACCAAGAAGGGCAGTAATCCTCACGAGTGGTCATCCGAGGCCATCTTAGCTTTCGAAGCTCTGAAATCAGGCTTCGCTTCGGCTCCGATACTGTCTCATCCCAATTCTGGGTTGCCTTTTGTCCTCGAGGTTGATGCCTCTGAGATGGGAGAAGGTGCCCTCCTGTCTCAGCGTCAGTCGCTCGATGGACCCCTACTTTCCTGTGGGTTCTACTCCAGGAAGCTTTCCTCCACAGAATGCAACTACCAGATTGGAGACAGGGAGTAGTTATTCAGGCTCTCAAGGAATGGAGGCACCTGCTCGAGGGTTCTGGGGTTCCAGTCCTCATTCTCACTGACCACAAGAACCTGACGTATCTCTCGGAAGCTAAGAAGTTGACGCCCCGTCAGGCCAGATGGGCTCTGTTCTTGTCGTGTTTTAACTATGTGGTCTCCTATTTGCCTGGCTCCAAGAAGGTCAGGGCTGATACCTTTCCACAGGGCTTGTACTGCTCCATGTGCTGGCATCCATCTTAAGTGTCTGCAAAGCATTGTGGGATCCTTTATGCTTTCAGCCCTCTGCGGCTCCTCCCCCAGGAGGTGGTGGCTTATCACATATAAGTCTGCTGTTTGTAGCTGTCCATTGCATTTGTGCCTGTCTGTTGCACAGCAGCAAGCTCCTGTTTAGTTTCTCATTGCTCTCCTGGATACCGACTCGGCTTTGGCAAGACTCCTTCCTGGCTTCTGACCCCGGCTCTGGCGACCATCCTTCCTGGCTTCTGACCCCGGCTCTGGCGACCATCCTTCCTGGCTTCTGACCCTGGCTCTGGCGATCATCCTTCCTGGCTTCTGACCCCGGCTGTGGCGACCATCCTTCCTGGCTACTGTTCTACCAAATCATCCGCTGTTGCTGTTGGACTTGCATAGACTCTGTCTTGTTTTTGTATAATAAACCGCCCTACAATTTAGAGCAAGCACAGGGGTCAGTATAATGTAGGGCAGAGTACAGCAAAGTACTTTGTAAGCAAAGTACTGTATATAGCGGTCAGTAATATGTAAGAAAGAGTAGTATGCAGGGCAAAGTACACGGGTCAGTAGCATGCAGGGCAGAGTATAGAGATAAGTAGTCTGTAGGTCAGACCAAAAGGGAAGTATGCAGGGCAAAGTATAAAGCTCAGTGATATGTAGGGCTGTATGCAGAGGTCAGTAGGATGTAAGAAAGAGTACAGAGATTAGTAGTATGCAGGGCAGATTACATGAGGTCAGTAGATTTCAGGGCAGAATACAGAGGTCTGTAGTATGTGGGAAAGAGTGCAGGGTCACTAGTATGTACGGCAGTGCATAGCCATCAGTAATGTGTAAGGTAGAGTGCAAGGGCTGAGAGAGAAAACACAGGTGGCGCACACACCTAGTGCATTATCCAAGGTTTATTGTAGGAATTAAATCCTACAATAGGCATCAACAGCGAGGCTCTTACTTTACTTTCCATTCATCGTGCATCAGCATCAGAGGTTGGTCATCAGCTCTGAGGAAAGGGATTCGTCCCCGAAACGCGTCAGCCATTTGACCGCACTGACTGTGAGAACACCTTGCCCGCCGTTGTGGCCATTGTCATTTTTCTATGCTTTTTAGATACATGCTTCGTCTGTGAGTATGTTTTTATGATTTAATTCCTACAATAAACCTTGGATAATGCACTAGGTGTGTGCGCCACCTGTGTTTTCTCTCTATCCAGTGGCTGATTTCCCTGTCTGAGGAGGGCTGCACCCCTGGAACATTTCCTTTTGGTTGTCGCTGTCCTGGTACCCTTGGCTTCCCTTTTGGCTGTGCATATCCTGAGGCGATGG
This sequence comes from Staurois parvus, assembly GCF_062004578.1. Classification (NCBI taxonomy): domain Eukaryota; kingdom Metazoa; phylum Chordata; class Amphibia; order Anura; family Ranidae; genus Staurois; species Staurois parvus. The sequence goes on from NW_028318368.1 coordinate 5,127,602, forward strand.
AGAGTACATACGCTATAGAGTGCAAGGGCTAGTCATATGTAGAGCAGAGTACAGTGGCCAGTAGCATGTAAGGCAGAGTCCAAGGGATTAGAAATATGCAAAGAAGAGTTCAGGGGTCAGTAATGTTTAAGGAAGAGTGCAGGGCTCAGTTGTATGTAGGGCAGAATGCAGAGGTAAATAGTCTGTAGGACAAATTACAGAGGTCAGTAATATGTAAGGTAGATTACATGGGTCAGCAGTATGTAAGACAGAGTCAGGGATCAGTAGTATATAAGGCAAAATGCAGGGATGAGTAGTATGTAATGCATAGTTCAGGGCTCAGTAGTATGTAGGAAAGAGTACACATTAGGTAGTTTGCAGGAAAGAGCACAGGGGTTAATAGTATGTAAGGCAGAGTGCAGAAGGTCAGTAGTATATAAGAAAAAGTATAGTGCTTGGTAGTATTTAAGGCAGAGTGCTGGGGTCAGACGTATGTAGGACAGAGTACAGTATAAGTAGTTTGTAGGGCAGATTATTAGTAGATAGTAGTGCAGAGCACAAGAGGGTCAGCAGTAAGTAGGGCAGAGTGCAGGGGTCAGCAGTATGTAAGGCTAAGCGCAGAGGTCAATATTACGTGGGCAGAGAACAGATGTCAGTGGCTTGTAGGGCAGTGTACAGAGGTCAGTAGTATGTAGGTCAGACTACAGAAATCTGTAGCTTTTAGAGAAGAGTACAGGGGGCAGTAGTTTGTAAGGCAGGGTGCAGAGGTCAGTGGTATGCAGTGCAGAATACTGGGGTCAGTTGTATGTAGGGCAGTGTACAGACGTCAATAGTATGTAAGGCAGAGCAGATGGGTCTGCATTATGTAAGGCAGAGTAAAAGGGCCTTTATTATGTAAGGCAAAGTACAGGGGTCATTAGTTTGTAGGGCAGTATACAGGGGTCAGTAGTATGTAAGTCAGAGTACAGGGGTGAATAATTTGTAGGGCAGATTGTAGAGGCAAGTTACTTTATTAAATAGGGTAACGTTCAGGGGTCAGTAGTATGTAGGGAAGAGTAAAGGGGTCAGTAGTATGTAGTGTAGGTCAGAGTGCGATTTCGCCCCATATGCTCAGGGAAGCAGCAGTTAGAAGGATAGATTGCAAGCTCTAACGAACAGGGCCCGCTGATTCCTCTTGTACCAAATTGTATGTAACTATAATGTCTTCATTTTGTAAAGTGCTGTGCAAACTTTTGGCAATATATAAATCCTGTAAAATAATAATAATAGTATCAATGTCCTTCTGTCAATGTCTGATACCCAAACAGTGAGGAGAAGTCCTTCCAAAGTGAGGGAGTTCCTGGTTGTCACCAGGGCCCTCAGAGCTAGTGTCCCCATAAGAAGTTTCCCCCTCTGTTCCGTCAGAGTACAAGGGTCAATCATTTGTAGGGCAGAATACAGGGGCAATTGACTTTATTAAATAGGGTAAAGTTCAGGGGTCAATAGTATATAGGGAAGAGTAAAGGGGTCAGTAGTATGTAGTGTAGATCAGAGTGCGATTTTGATCCATATGCTCAGGGAAGCAGCAGTAAGAAGTATAGATTGTAAGCTCTAACAAGCAGGACCCTCTGATTCCTTTTGTATCAAATTGTATTGTAACTGTAATGTCTACCTTCATTTAGTAAAGCGCTGCACGAATTCTGGCGCTATATAAACCTATATAATAATAATATTAGTATCACTGTCTTTCTGTCAATGTGTGATACCCAAAAAGTGACAGGAAATCCTTCCAAAGTGAGGGAATTCCTGGTGGTCACCAGGGTCATCAGAACAAGTGTCCCCATTAGGTTTCTCTTCTGTTCTTGTTTTAGTAACAACACAGATTTTGAAAATGTTCTTATCTTTCTCTTTTTGTGATAACGGTAAACAGGGCAAATGGAGGGGGTGACTCTCCCCAAAATCCTGGCTGCACTGGGTGCGACTTGGTATGCGATTTGCATGCCATGCCATGCAAATCGCATACCAAGTCACACCCTATTGTTCACAATTACAGCGGTCATATTGGTGCGTTTCCAACTTGGTCGGAGCCGCACTGATTTGTAAAGTGGTACATGCACTACTTTCGGTGCGATTTGCATAGACATCTGTGTCAGATGTCTTGCAAATCACACCTGAAATCGGCAGGTCACCCGACTTTGAAATTGTGCGACTTCACTGCAAGTCGCACAATTTCAAAGTCAGGCTTGATGTGACCGGGCTGTAACAGGAGCACAAACAATGTTAAAAATCTGACAGGGGTTCAAACCAGGGGCGGACTGACAACTCATGGAGCCCCCGGGCAATAGGGGATCATGGGGCCCCTGTGTCCTTGTCCAAACTCAAAAAAGCCTATGAAAAAGGTACCAGGGGCATCTCATGGGGCCCCCTACTGACCCCGGGCCCTCGGGCAGTGCCCGAGTTTCCAAATGGTCAGTCCGCCCCTGGTTCAAACATTTCTTCACTCTATTCAAAGGATAAAAAAAAGTTTTCCCTTTTGCTACACTTCAGATACTGCTGTATCTACTATGTATCTAAACATGCAACAATAGAACGTTCTGTTTTGTTTTGTCCATGTACAGGGGCGGACTGACAACTCATGGGGCCCCTGGGCAATAGGGGATCATGGGGCCCCTGTGTCCTTGCCCACACTCAAAGCACAACCAAAAAAGCCTATAAAAAAAGGTACCAGGGGCATTACATGGGGCCCCCTACTGACCCCGGGCCCTCGGGCAGTGCCCGAGTGCTCCGATGGTCAGTCGGCCCCTGTCCATGTAGGAATCAGGCAGCAGCTTTTTGTTAGAAAATTGCAGTTCAATGTTTCTAAATGTAAAATAATGCACCTAGAGAAAAAGAATCCCTTGAGAGAGTACAACACTGGGGGTACAGTGTTGGCCAGCACTTCAGAGGAAAAGGACTCTGGGGTACTTATTTCAGATGATTGCAAAATGAGCAAACAATGTGGCCAGGCAGTGGGAAAGTGAATAGAATTCTAGGATTCATCACTAGAGGGGTCACCAGCAGAAGGAAGGAGGTCCTGGTTCCCCATATAGATCTTTAGTTAGACCACATTTAGAATACTGTGTCCAGTTCTGGAGACCTCACTTACAAAAAGATATTGGTAAGATAGAACGAGTCCTGAGATGGGTAACAAAAATGGTGAAAGGTCTGGGGGATAAAACATATCAAGAGTGACTTCAGTAACTTAACATGTACAGTCTGGAGAAAAGAAGGGAAAGAGGAGACATGATTGAAACCTTTAAATACATCAAGGGGGTGAATAAGGTTGAGGAGGGCAGTATTTCAACACAAAACCAAAATCAAGAACACAGGGAAATGACCACTTACCCTCTTGAGGATTTACCCTCTTCATGACCAGGTCATTTGTTTGGGTTACGGCGCTGTGTTATTTTAACTGACAATTGCGTGGTCATGCAACACTGCACCCAAATGAAATTTATGTCCTTTTTCCCCCACAAATTGAGCTTTCTTTTGGTAGTATTTGATCACCTGTGTGATTTTTATTTTTTTGCCCTATAAAAAAAAGCCGACAATTTTGAGAAAAAAAACAATATTTTTGACTTTTTGCTATTAAACATGTCCAGTAAAAAAATTTTAAAATCAAATTTCGTCATAAATTTAGGCCAAAATGTATTCTGCTACATGTCTTTGCTAAAAAAAATCCCAATATGTGTAAATTAATTGGTTTATGTGAAAGTTTTAGCGTTTACAAATGGCGGTATATATACTGGAATTTTTTTATTTTTACTAGTAATGGCAGTGATCAGTGACTTGTAGCAGGACTGCGGTGGATATTCTGACACTGGGGGGAACTGACTTGGTGTCACCGACATCCCCTGTGACACCAATAAAGTGATCAGTGCTACAAAAAAACCACTGACACTGTTCTAATGGCACTGGGTAAGAAAGGGTTAACATGAGGGACAATCAAAGGGTTAACTGTGTGCTGGGTGTGTTTTACTATGGGGCTGTTTGTTTGTGCTTTACTGTAAGCACACTGCTTTGGATGGCTGTGCTGTGCACAACCATCCAAAGCAGTGTGCATGAACTGACAGGGAGGAGAACTGTTTTGTTTACAAACAGTTCTCTTCACCGTCGGAGATCCTCAGCAATCACTGGGTGGGACCCAGCTGTGGCCACGAATGGCAGTGCGGGTAGGGCGCTTGTGTGCCCCCACCTAAAAATGCGAAATCACGTATATATATATATATATATATATATATATATATGTGATTTTGCACACCCATGCCGCCCTGTAGCAGTATTTATGTTATAGGGTGGTCGGGAAATGGTTAAACTAACTGGAGGAAAGTTCAAAACTAATCTCAGAAAGTACTATTTTACTGAAAGAGTAGTTGATACTTGGAATACACTTCCAGCAGAGGTAGTGAGCCAGTGAACAGTAAATAGCTTCAAACATGTTTGGGACAAGCATAGATCTATATGTGGACAAAAAAGTTAACAACTCAAATGTTAACAACACAAAGTAAAAAAAAAAACTAGGCAGACCTGATGGACCACTCGGTCTCTTTCTGCCGTCACGTTTCTATGTTTCTAAATCGAAAATCCATCTCTGTGGGTTATCTATGGAATTTCTAGGGTTATAGCCACAATTAGGAGACATGAGCCAGCTGTTCTCCAAAAAGGGATCTCATGTGCTGTCCTGCCATGGACTCTGTGAGAAAGCAAGGAGGAAGAAATCCCAAATAAATGTAGCATTTGGATATTGCAGCAACAATGTCAGATATGATCAACTAGTGTAACTGCCTTAATCTCTGTGGATCTGCGCTGTCTAAAGTGTTTATTTTCGGATGTTTCCAAGCAGTGCACGAGTTTCTGTAGACATGTAGTGTGCTGTAGGAGTAGATAGGAGGGTGGTATAGTTTGGAGACAGAGAGGCTCAGTCTCACCTCCCCATGCAGCAGGAAGGGGAACAAGTTCCCCAGACAATTCCATTATTCAGCACATCCAAGGGAGGAGAAGAGGAGAGTGTGCAGGCAGCCCTGACTTGCTGGAGCTCAGACATCCATGAGAAGTTTGTAAAGTCTCCTGTGCCTTTCTCTCCATCTGCCTGGCATCAAGCAGTCCATGTGTTCAGCCTGCTGGATGCAGAAAGCCCAGCCCTGCTCAGATGGAAGGGACTTCAGCCTGAGGGGACTGAGAGACACTCCAAGTTATTGGGTGGCAGCAAAGCACCAGGATGGAGTGGGGAGCAGAGGACAGCCTGCCAAGAACAGCCAGATGCTGTGTACAGCAGGGAGGACAGTATAGCAGGGATAGGTCGGACTAGAGCAGGAATAAGGAACTTTTATCAGGACTGCTGCTGGGTCCTGGAGAGGCAGGGAGCTGGGTAGTGACTCACCTAAACTGAGGTCAGGGTGGGGGTGGGGAGGACAAATGGTCACTTTCCTGACCCCTACACAGCACATGGCTACTCGGCTATGCTGGGCTGACCCCTGACTCAGCCTTGAATGGGGCAGGCTGGCTGGGTGAAAATGCCGGGGCTGGGGGCACTGGCCGCCTTGTCTATGGTCAGCATCATGACCTATGGCTACCTGTCCTTGGACAAAGGCAACCTAGGTGTGGAGGACGAAGAAGAAGAGCTGGGGGGCAGAGAGCTGGGGGAGCAGCCTCATATCATCTTCATCCTGGCTGATGATCAGGGATACAGGGACATTGGGTACCACGGATCGGAGATCAGGACTCCCACACTGGATACACTGGCGGCAGAGGGAGTCAAGCTGGAGAACTACTATGTCCAGCCGATCTGCTCCCCCTCCAGGAGTCAGTTCATCACCGGGAAGTAAGTACTGCATGAGCACCAGACACGGCTGTCCTCATCACCACTGAGAACCGAGTATCCTGCATCACCACTACAATCCCCATGTGCTCAGCAATGCACACTCACATCTAGGGGGGAGGCACTGCACACTCACATCTGGGGGGGGGGGTCACTGCACACTGACATCTGGGGGAGGCACTGCACACTGACATCTGGGGGGAGGCACTGCACACTGACATCTGGGGGGAGGCACTGCACACTGACATCTGGGGGGGGGGGGGGCTGCACACTGACATCTGGGGGGGGGCACTGCACACTGACATCTGGGGGGGCACTCACTGCACACTGACATCTGGGGGGGCACTGCACACTGACATGGGGGGGGGCACTGCACACTGACATCTGGGGGGGCACTGCACACTGACATCTGGGGGGACATTGCACACTAACATCTAGGGGGAGGGGGGAGCTGCACTGCACAGTGACATCTGGGGGGGGGCACTGCACACTGACATCTGTGGGGAAGCTGCGCTGCACACTTGCATCTGGGGGGAGGGGGCACTGCACACTGACATCTGGGGGGGCACTGCACAGTGACATCTGCGGGGAAGCTGCGCTGCACACTTGCATCTGGGGGGAGGGGGCACTGCACACTGACATCTGGGGGAGAGCTGCACCGCACACTGACATCTGGGGGGGGTGCACACTGTCATGGCGGGACACTGCACACTGTCATAGGGGGGCACTGCACACCGATATCTGGGGGGGTACTGCACACTGACATCTGGGGGGGTACTGCACACTGTCATCCTGGGGGGCACTACACACTGACATCTGGGTGGGCACTGCACACTGTCATCATGGGGGGGCACTGCACACTGACATCTGGGGGGGCACTGCCCACTGTCATGGGTGGGTACCGCACACTGTCATCTGGGGGGGACACTACGTGCAGACATCTGGGGGGCACTGCCCACTGTCATAGAGGAGAGGGGCACTGCACACTGTTATCTTGGGGGACACTGAACACTGTCAGCTGGGAGACACTGCACACTGTCATTGGGGGGAGGGGGGCACTGCCACACTGTGATCTGAGGGAAGGGGCACTGAACACTTACATCTGAGGGAGGCACTGCACACTGACATCTGGGGCACTGCATGCTGTCATGGGGGGCACTGCACACTGTTATCTTGGGGGACACTGAACACTGCCAGCTGGGGGACACTGCACACTGTCATTGGGGGGAGGGGGGCACTGCCACACTGTGATCTGGGGAGAGGGGCACTGAACACTTACATCTGAGGGAGGCAATGCACACTGACATCTGGGAGCACTGCATGCTGTCATGGGGGGGGGGGCACTGCACACTGTTATCTTGGGGGACACTGAACACTGTCAGCTGGGGGACACTGCACACTGTCATTGGGGGGAGGGGGGCACTGCCACACTGTGATCTGGGGAGAGGGGCACTGAACACTTACATCTGAGGGAGGCACTGCACACTGACATCTGGGGGGCGGCACTGAACACTGTCATCCGGGGGGCACTGCACACTGACATCTGGGGGGGGTCTGCACACTGTCATCTGCACCAACTGGGAGGGGGGGCTATAGAGGTGCTGGCTGCACTCTTTAAACCTGATTTATACTATATAGTGTGTAACACAGATCTATGTCAGATGATCTTATTATATTTTACAGTTGGCATGTTTCTCAATGTTTATAAACATCTAATAACAACACATACAAGTAAGAACTGCACAGAAAAGTGAATACCTGACATTTCTATAACTTTACCTACTGACCTAGTGTCCTATGATGGCTGCTGTTTTAGTCTGATCATACACTATACAATCTGATTGTATGGTCTCCTTTAGTGCTGGTTCACACCAGATGCAGTCCAGTGAGTTTTTATTCTGCATGGACCATGTTTAAAGTGATTTTAAAGGTCATTTTTTTAAATAAAACCTGTCATACTTGCCTGATCTGAATGATTTAAAGTGGTTGTAAAGGCTAAAGGTTTTTACCTTCATACATTCTATGCATGAAGGTAAAAAAAAAAACTTCTGAGTGCCCCCCCCCAATACTCATCTAAGCCCCCTTTGATCCAGCGATGTGCACTGGAGTCTTGGCTGGCCCAGGACACCTCTTCTCATTGGCTGAGACAAAAGCAGGAGCCATTGGCTCCAATTACTGTCAATCACAGCCAGTGAGCCAGTGAGAAGAGAAAGGGGGCAGGGCCGAGCTCCGACTCCATGTGTGAATGGACACACAAAGCTGTGGGTGCCCCCATAGCAAGCTGCTTGTTGTGGGGGGAACCCGACAGGAGGGAAAGGCCAGGAGAGCCTGTGGGGGACCCAAAAAGAGGAGGATCCAGGCTGCGCTGTGGAAAACCACCGCACACGGCAGGTAAGTATAGACTTGTTTGTTTTTTTTTCTTTAAAAAAAAAAGTAATAAATAAGCCTTTAGAATCACTTTAAAAGAGTTTGTACAATCAGATTGTAAAGTGTATGTTGAGCTTATGATCTACCACCAACTATATAGTACAGGCATCTGCCTGATGTGTTAGTAATTGAATTAATTGTTCAGGTTTGTCCTCATATTACATAATTTTGGTCGATCTAAAGGTGACCATATACAATACAATCTGATTCTACAATCTTCTTTAGATCTGCCACTATATATGTAGTACAGGGCCTGCCCAATTTGATAGAAATTGAATGGACTTTTTAGATGAGTCCTTCTATGACATTTTTGGTAAATTCAAAATCAATTATACAGAGATTGTACAGTCATATTGTATGGTGTATGGACAGCCTAAAGGTCATTATATAATTGGATTGTTTAGTGTATGTCCATCTGAAAGTGGTACCAAAGGACAAACCAAAATGACAAATATGATGCAATCTGTCACTAGAAGTAACAAAGCAACTTTTGTTTGTCTGAATACCCCCCCCCCAATGATCAATATTGAGTGGCCCATCCTTTGCAGCTATAACAGCTTCAACTCTTCTGGGAAGGCTGCCCACAAGGTTTAGGAGTGTGTCTATGGGAATGTTTGACCATTCTTCCAGAAGCCCATTTGTGAGGTCAGACAAGGATGTCGGACGAGGAGGCCTGGCTCACAGTCTCCACTCCAATTCATCCCAAAGGTGTTCTATCAGGTTGAGGTCAGGACTCTGTGCAGGCCAGTCAAGTTCCTCCACCCCAGACTCACTCATCCATGTCTCTATGGACCTTGCTTTGTGCACTGGTGCGCAGTCATGTTGGAACAGGAAGGGGCCATCCCCAAACTGTTATCACAAAGCTGGGAGCATGAAATTGTCCAAAATGTGTTGGTATGCTGACACCTTCACTGGGACTAAGGGGCCAAGCCCAACCCTTGAATAATAACTCCACACCATAATCCCCCCTGCAGCAAACTTTACACTTAGCATGATGCAGTCAGACAAGTACCGTTCTCCTGGCAACTGCCAAATCCAGATACGTCCATTGGATTGCCAGACAGAGAAGCGTGAATTGTCACTCCAGAGAATACATCTCCACTACTGTACAGTTACACCACTGTATCTGACTGCATTGCACTTGGTGATGTAAGGCTTGGCTGCAACTTCTTGGCCATGGAGACCCATTCCATGAAGCTCTCTACGCACTGTTGTTATGCTAATCTGAAGGCCACATGAAGTTTGGAGGTCTTTAGCTATTGACTCTGCAGACAGTTGGCGACTTCTGCGCACTGTGCGCTTCAGCATGCACTGACCCCTCTCTGTCATTTTACCTGGCCTACCACTTCATGGCTGAGTTGCTGTTGTTCCCAGTTGCTTCCACTTTTTTATAATACTACTAACAGTTGATCGTGGAATATTTAGTAGCAAGGAAATTTCACAGATGGATTTATTGCACAGGTGGCAACCTATCACGGTACCACGCTTGAATTCAGTGAGCTCCTGAGAGCAACCCATTCTTTCACAAATGTTTGTAGAAGCAGTCTGCAAGCCTAGGCGCTGAATTGTATACACCTGTGGCCATGGAGATGATTGGAACACCTGAATCCAATACTTTGGAGGGCTGGCTCAATACTTTTGGCAATATAGTGTGCGTGAATGTTTTATGAGTTACTAAGTGTATTAAAATGGACCTAAAGTACACCCATAAGCCTATGTGCTCCCTTGCCTGTGCTGACATCTTTGCCTGGTCTTCTGCCCTCTTGTTTGGTCAGCCCAGAATAACATAACTCTTGTGCATGCATGAACATGGGCGTTAAAGTGGTTGTAAACCTCAGACATGAAATATGAACAAAGCATATCCCTCTTTAGTGTATACTTGTCTCCATTCAGAGGACTAAGTGTAATTTCTGTCTGTTGTCCCATTCTCTCTGACAAGTTTTCCTGACACCTGTCTCTTGTCTCTTCTAACAAGTTTTCCTGACACCAAGAGAAAAAAGGTGACAAGGGAGGGAGCTTTTTGCTGTGTAAAGGGGGGGGGGATCCTTTCCTCCAATCAACTCTCACAGCTCTCCTCACTGGGCTCTGGAGAGTGTAATTGCAGCCCTGTTTACTGAACTCTCAGACAAGCTTTATAAATGCTAGACTTTGAACCGATGTAGAGAAGAAAAAACTGCTGATAAACAAGTGCAACTTATGCAGGGGAATTTGTTTTTTTATCTCTGTGTATCATCTGAGACCAGTTACTTCATTTGGATTATGTAAGGGTTTACAACCACTTTAATTTATTCTGGCACCAAGGCAAGCCACTTCTTTGTGAATGTTTTTCTCTTCTGCAATAAAAGCCTGCCTGCTTGCATTTTTTTAAATTAGTCAAATTTACAAAACAATTAGCCCCAAAATTTTTAATACTCACTATTTCATTTGCCAGTGCCTCTAACTACTTCTCTATCACAGACAAACTGCCGCTTGGAGAATCTTCTGACTCTGGCACTTCTGGAAGTGTCAAATTTTTAGTCCTGGTCACACACTGTGGTTTGTTCCACTGGACCCTACTTTACTACAGGACATAGGAGTAACCCATTGAGTACAGTAAGGGACCAGATCTCACCTGGTGACTATTATTATTATTATTATACAGGATTTATATAGCGCCAACAGTTTGCTCAGAGCTTTACAATATACAGGAGACAATACAGTTCAATACAAGAGGAACAGGAGCAGGGGCGGACTGACAACTCATGGGGCCCCTGGGCAATAGGGAATCATGGGGCCTCTGTGTCCTCACCCACACTCAAACCACACCCAAAAAAGCCTATGAAAGGTACCAGGGGCATCTCATGGGGCCCCCTACTGACTCCAGGCCCTCGGGCAGTGCCTGAGTTCCCAAATGGTCAGTCCACCCCTGGACAGGAGGGTCCTGCTCCTTGAAGCTTACAATCTAGGAGATGGGGTAGTACCACACTTCCTGAGCTAGGGACAACACCATTGTAGACACAGTACAGACATTTTTGACAGCAGCATTGTCAATTTGGGGATATAATTTTGCTAGATGCACTAGTAGACTTAGATTGACTTGACTAACACATTAGCTAACATGTTTTAAGCAGTTACAGCAACAGTTTTTTCTTTTTAGATAAAGATTATGCATTAGTGGATAAAAGCTTATCATTGTAAGAACCCCTGACAGTGTTAAATGGTTTGTCTCAATCCTCTAATTGCCAGTTTTACTAGGCAGCTTGGTCTTGGACTGTATTTTTATCTCCCCCCAGCAGCTCCCTCCTAAGTTGCAAAGTTGGCAACCAGGGTGTGCACATGCCATGCTCATGATGCTTTGCTTTGTGGCAGGAATTAAACCCCTTTCATCTTTGGCGCAGTGGGTCCAAGCTGCCTTGTTTGGCAAGTGATTGGGTAAGAGCTGCAAAGCTGCATGCAGTACATGCATTTTTGGTGCAGTAGTGCAGCATTTAGGGGGTTAAAATAAGTGACTAGGGGGGTGACATAGTGCCTGCTCATTACCTGACAAATACCTTTGAAAGGCCATCTGAGCATGGATCACTTGTCGGAGGAGCAGCAGTCCTCACCATGTGTGGACCTGAGCCATTACTGGTTGAATTTACAGATAAAAATTAAGGAAGCCAAAAAAAATTCTTCGGTCACCACATCGATGAATTGGTGAACTGCAAAACAATACATTTTTGTTTTGGGATTTATTGCTGCTTAAACATTTGCTGAATGAAGTGATGAAATGTTTGTCAGGTTTTCACTGTTATGTGTTTCCCCACAAGAAAGATCCACCATCCATTTTCTGCGGGTCAAAAGTCCAAAATGTCACTAGAACAGGATGCGAGGAAAAGTCACCTAATAGGGACACCTGTATTATAATGTAGTGTCTAAGGGCCAGTTCACACTACATGTGCTTCTGTGTGCTTTTTGTCTGCATCCAAAACGCACAGAAAGTAGATTATATGGTTGCCAATGTCATAGTTCACATCAGTGCTTGCAGTTCCAGTGAGTTCTGGTTGCAGGAAAAAAAAGTAGAACAGGCTGCATTTTTCCTGCACAGAACTGTACTGGAAAGTGGTAAAACGCATAAAAAATGCACCAGAATGCGCTGAAACACTTCAAAACCCACCAAAAGCGCACTGGAACGCACATGTACCTATTTGAATTGAAGATTAACCTCCCTGGCGGTATTCCTGAGTGTAGCTCGGGGTAAAATTTCAGTACCACAAGCGGTATCCCCGAGCTACACTCGGGCTTACCATGCGGCGTTGCATAGGGATTCCCTGCTGCGCTTACCTTGTCCTTCGCTCCCGCAATGCGTCCCCTGCAGTGTCCCAAGCCATCTCCTCCGGCCGATGCCGGCATCTGGCTTCCGTGTTCCGGAATTTTAGAAACTGTCATTTTCTAATAGACGAAAATGACATAGTAAAACATTACTGTTTCAAAGCATTTCACATACATTTTGTCCCGAGTGCTTTGTCCTGTGCCCTGCCTACATTTTTACTGTTCTTTATGCCTGGAAACTTAGAAAAGTCCATGGCGTCCAAAAACCGTCACTTTAGGTCAACAGCGATAGTAAATCAGAACCACTTGCAGAATTGAGTGATAATGATTTGTGGGGAAATTCATCATCAGACACTGAAAACGATTTTGGGACTTTGCTCAGTGATGTGTGAACTTGGCGCTATATTTCAAATTTCAGTGTTTTTGGTTTGATTCTAATTTAGGATTTTGTGTTTCAAGTTTTATCCTGCCCGGAATGTTTACTAGACTCTTGTTTGGACAGATTTCAGTGAGTTATTCCTAAAAATACAGGCCTACAATATAAAACGCCAAATTTCCATGCAAAAAAATGGTACCGCTTTCAGCACCAAAAATATGAAATAATCATACCGCCAGGGAGGTTAAGAAAGGGTAAAAAATGAACTGGAACACATCAAAATTGCACCAGATCGCATCAAAAACAGTTAAAAAACTGCCCTAAGAGAAGCTGTCTCCTTCCTCTAGGGGAAATTTCCTCTCACTTCCTGTTGGGACAGGAATTAAATCTCTCAAAAGGGACTCAGACAGAAATAAAAACTGACCAGAGTTTAAACAGTTCCCTACTCTATCCAAAACTAAAACAAATAAGTTTTGTAGTTAGACATACTTTAAACATGAACCAACTAGTAATTCACATTTGTTATGACAATTTTATTAGACACTTCTTAATAAATGCAATGACACACATTGCATCCTGTCCAAAAAAGAAAAGTACAAATCTGGGTTTTAGTTCCCAGTTCTGAATTCTTACAGAGTTTTGTCAGCAGATTTTTTTCATCTGAGAGGATAAAGCACAGAGAGCGGAGCTAGACACTGATTCACCACTAGATCCCTGCACTTCTGAAAAGGAAATGCTAGCTGCTCCGTATGGTACAAGATGAGCTCATTAGCTTTTAGCTAACCGAGTGCAATAAATTACATCCAGTGTCTAACAATCTGCAGAAATGTCTCCAAGTTACAGAAAACTGGCATGAAGTATCCCCTTGTCAGGGATTTAAGTCATATTTCTGAAGCAAGTTAACTCTCACAAACCAAAACTATTGTACATATTGGTACTAGGAGTAGTAATATATATTCTACATCCTGACAACTGTGTCCAAGCATGTTATATTCTTCCCCATTGTATATAATCTCATTTCTGTACCCTACCACAGACACACAATCACATACGAAATGGACAATTTACTATGACGATAATTTGTATTTCTTTGGATCTTGGAAGGAAATAGCAACAATCTGAATAAACACAGAGTCTTTGCTAACTTAGTGACTCTGAATATTACATAAAGCAGCTGATCTCACTCAAGGTTCCATGGAACCTCCAGGGGTTGCTAGGGGTTCCTTGAGCTGTGGCTCATCACAAGCAAATAAAAATGTCCCAGCACACTTACCAGCTAATTAACAAAAAGGGGTATGCTGGCTCTTAAAAATTCCGAAGTACAATTGTGCATACAATCAGGGCCGGTGCTAGACTAATTTGTGCCCTAGGCAAGACCAGCTACTTGCGCCTCTCCAAAAAAAAATAAAAAAAATGTAAAACAATAGTAAATGGTAAATCAACAAAACATGAAACTGCTAAATTTATTTAATTTGCAAAAATAAGTGCCATATGATGCCACCAGCACCAATATTAAAAACAAAATCAGTGCCACGGACGGACTATTTCTGTGGCTGGCAGTAGCAGGGTGACAGTTGTAGTCAGTGAAGGATGATGGATCCACACTCTGACAGATCCCAGGCTAGAATTCCCCAGGCAATGGGGGGAGATAAAACGCTGTGACAGCTGACAGCCCAGCCCACACACACAGAGAGAACACGAGAACTGAGGGATCCCACACAGTGACAGATCTGACACAACTCACCACCAACACTGAGACAGATCAGCAGACCCAGCAGACACTAGAAGAGCAGGATTTGGGATCGTGATGATGTCATCACTCACTAACATATTGCACATGTGTTGGATGGCTGGCTGGCTCACACTCATACATGACATGAGACATCAGAGTCAGACATTACCTTTCTCTGCAGGTGAAGCTCCACCTCTGCTGATGAATGGGAAGAGAAGTGCTGGAACTCAACAGTGATCAGCAGCCGCCAGCCGGCTTGCAGTAAGGGACTACATCTGAGAGGAACACTGGAAGGAATGGCAGCTCAGCTGCTACACTGGCCCCAGACACGCATCTTCCTCTGTCCTTTCTTCCTCCCCTCTGCTTCTTCTCCCCTCAGCTGGAGGATTATTCATGACGTGGCAGTGTCCCACACAGAGAGAGTGCTGACCTTTGCTGCGCCCAGGCGCCCATAGGTGGCAGTGTGCCCTAGGCGGCTGCTTAGTTTGCCTAGTGGAAGCACCAGCCATGCATACACTATAACTATAGCAAACCATATTATTTTATAAAGAAATAATAATAGTGTAAAGTGTATATAATAAAACCCAATACTCCACTCTCAAAGTAGAAATAAACAAAAAGAAATGTATATACATGCAGATGAACAAATGTACATATGAACAATAATAAATAAACATGCATAAATAAAAATATGTTATTCAATATAACAAACAAAAATAATAAAGATGAATAAAGCAAACAAACATGCAAAATGTCCATACAAGATGGATAAATATCCTGGTGAACAGTCCAAAATCAAGATGGAAAATCCCAAAGGAAAGGAAGACACACTTCATAGCGTGAGACGGAGAGCTTTCAGTGCTGCAGGAATAGAGGGTGCCAGAAAATCACACCACCCACTTGTAAGGCAAACTCCTTACCAGATACACTGATCACACATAGAGATCATAAAGTGCCTTGATATCCCACTCCATCTAGATATGATCCTGCGTAAGTGTGCTCAGCACAGAGGAGTTAAAAAATCAGGGACCACCATAGTGTAGTATGTTAAAATCAAGGGCATTTAATATGGTAATGTACTTATAGTAAGAAGACAATCACAGGCATACCGTATACCAAAAATAGAGCACCTCCGCATTTCAAGGGTCTCAGCCCTCTTTTTCAAATGCATCCTTTAGGTGTTGTCAGGGGGGGCAAGCATAACGCGTTTCAAGGGTCTCAGCCCTCTTTTTCAAATGCATCTTTTAGGCGATGTCAGGGGGGAAGCAAGCATAATGCGTTTCAAGGGTCTCAGCCTTCGTTTTCAAATGCATCTTTTAGGTGATGTCAGGGGGGCAAGCATAACGCGTTTCAAGGGTCTCAGCCCTCTTTTTCAAATGCATCTTTTAGGTGATGTCAGGGGGGGAAAGCATAATTTGTTTTAAGGGTCATAGCCCTCTTTTTCAAATGCATGTTTGGTGGCCATTTATTGCCTCTGTGTACCTTCAGCAGATCAGATCTGGTGTTTCGACCTGTTGTGCCATTATCCACTGGTGGATTGGTGAATTGTGATATGTAAGTGTGCTGCTTTTAATAAAGGTGTTTTTTTCGCTTGATATTAACCTCAGCTCACTGCTTTTTGCTATTTCCTGCTTTATAAGGTGGTCTTGCCCAGATCTCTCGAGAGCTGCAGAGGCGAACCACGTTCCATCCATCTGTTCATTCATTCATCCATAATCCATCCATTCTTTCATCCACTCCTCTACCATTCATCTACTATTGCAGTAATTGCTGCTATACGACAGACTGTTAGTGTGTTTATCCATGGACTAATTGTTGCTACACAGCACAGAGGAGTGCTGGATGTTCTGTGTAATTTTTACACATTTCTTTTGTCCCTGTCTAACAGTTCATGTTAAAACGTAGGTTTTAGTTGTACACATTTGCAAATATATGTGTAAGCCACAGTGCCTATGTCAAGGCTTCTCTGTATACTGTGATCCTAACTTTATAGTTTTGAGAGACTCCCACGTTGGAGCACAGATAGCAGTGGATAGATTAAGAGCAAGCTTGCCTAGAGGGAGCCCACCCCTCCTAAAAGGCACAGGGATGCACGGGACTCCTAGCAGATGCACAATGCCAGATGAGGGCATCCAGTGTATCCCCACTGTGGCTAATCGACCTCTCATTTGATGGTGATTAGCTATTCCCTAGGTCAACTCCACTTGGCAGTGCTGGCTGCATGACACCAATGATCTTTTTAGCTATCTGTAAGGGTGTCATTATTTTTACTGGCTACTAATATAAGGGGCATTCCACCCACTTACCGTCAATGAATTGGTTTTAGCAAGGGCTCCCTGAAACCTAAAAATGATTTCACAGCTTCCTCTAGGGTAGAAATGTTGAGAAAGTATAGCTAAGAACTTTTTTTCTGTAAACTTGAAATGTGTTCTACGCTTACAGAAAAAGTTCTATAGTGACAGGGGATTGGGTTTGTTTGGCTCTCTTCTTACATCATCTGCTGATGTCACATTAAATGGCTCTGTCCAGTCTAAACTTCTCAAAAATAAGACTCGAAGCTCCATTTCTTATTTTTGATGTTATGCACTACAAACCAAGAAAACTGTAGAGATCACAGAAGTAAACCCAATGTCCACAAATGGAAGATGGCTAAATGGTTAGCACTTCGGTAGCAGCACTAGGGTTTTTGGTTTGAATCCCAACCATGGCACAACCTACCAGGAGTTTGCTTGTTTCCCACAGTCCAAAGACATGCTGATAGGTTAAACTGGCCTTAGTATGTGTATATATGAATGTGTGTTAGGAACATTAGATTGTACACTACTTGATGGTTAGGGACTGATGTGAATGTACTACAGTGAGGAACAGAAGTATTTGAACACCCTGCGATTTTGCAAGTTCTCCCACTTAGAAATCATGGAGGGGTCTGAAATTCACATTGTAGGTGCATTCCCACTCTGAGAGACAGAATTAAAAAGAAAATTCAGGAAATCATATTGTATGATTTTTAAAGAATTTATCTGTCTTGCACTGCTGAACATAAGTATTTGATCACCTGAGAAAATCAGTGTTAATATTTGGTACAGAAGCCTTTGTTTGCAATTACAGAGGTCAAACATTTCCTGTAGTTCTTGACCAGGTTTGCACACACTGCAACAGGGATTTTGGCCCACTCCTCCACACAGATCTCCTCTAGATCTGTCAGGTTTCGGGGCTGTTGCTGAGCAACATGGAGTTTCAGCTCCCTCCAAAGATGATCTATTGGATTTAAGTCTGGAGACTGGCTAGGCCACTCCAGAACCTTGATATGCTTCTTACGGAGCCACTCCTTGGTTATCCTGGCTGTGTGCTTCGGGTCGTTGTCATGTTGGAAGACCCAGCCACGACCCATCTTCAATGCTCTGACTGAGGGAAGAAGGTTGCTGCTCAAAATCTCACAATAAATGGCCCCATTCATCCTCTCCTTAATACAGTGCAGTCGTCCTGTCCCCTTTGCAGAAAAGCACCCCCAAAGCATGATGTTACCACCCCCATGCTTCACCATAGGGATGGTATTCTTGGAATGCAACTCATCCTTTTTTTTCCTCCAAACACGACGAGTGAAGTTTAGACCAAAAAGTTCTACTTTGGTCTCATCTGACCACATGACTTTCTCCCATGCCTCCTCTGGATCATCCAGATGGTCATTGGCAAGCTTCAGACGGGCCTGGACATGTGATGACTTGAGCAGGGGAACCTTCCGTGCAATGCATGATTTGAAACCATGACGGCATAGTGTTCTACCGACAGTGACCTTTGAAACTGTGGTCCCAGCTCTCTTCATGTCATTGACCAGCTCCTCCCTTGTAGTTCTGGGCTGATTCCTCACCTTTCTTATCATCAGTGATACCCCACGAGGTGAGATCTTGCATGGAGCCCCAGTCCAAGGGAGACTGACAGTAGTCTTTAGCCTCTTCCATTTTCTAACAATTGCTCCAACAGTTCATCTATTTTCACCAAGCTGCTTGGCAATTGCCCCGTAGCCCTTTCCAACTTTGTGGAGGTCCACAATTTTGTCTCTGGCGTCTTTTGCTGTTTCTTAGGTGTTCAAATACTTATGTTCAGCAGTGCAAGACAAAGAAATTCTTTAAAATCATACAGTGTGATTTCCTGAATTTGTTTGTGAATTTCAGACCCCTCCATTTCTAAGTGGGAGAATTTGCAAAATCGCAGGGTGTTTATTTATTTATTTCAGGTACTTATATAGCGCTGTCAATTTACGCAGCACTTTTATATATATATTGTACATTCACATCAATCCCTAACCTTCAAGGGGTGTACAATCTAAGGTCCCTAACTTACATTCATACATACACATACTAGGGCCAATTTAGACAGGAACCAATTAACCTACCAGCATGTCTTTGGAGTGTGGGAGGAAACCGGAGTACCCGGAGGAAACCCACGCAGGCACAGGGAGAACATGCAAACTCCAGGCAGGAGGTGCTGTGGCTGGGATTCAAACCAACGACCCTAGTACTGCCAGGTGAAAGTGCTAACCATTTAGCCACTGTGCTGCCCAAAAGAGTGTTCAAATACTTCTGCTCCTCACTGTATGTGTGTAAAGTGTTGCTTATAATTGATGATGCTATATAAGTACCTGTAATAAATAAAACTTTACATGGTGGAATATATTACTACTAATAGACTTATGCAAATGTCTACTACTTTTAAAGCTGAACTCCAGGTATAATCCTTATGAATATTTTCATTATGCCAAGCTGGACCAATGTAAGTATGCAGTATCTCATTCCTAAGCATCCACTGGGGAAGTTAACAATCATTGTACTAGTTGGTGCTTCAGATCTTCCAGGTTCTCTGCTGAGCACCTTCCCAGCTGCATTTTGACCACAGAGGGTTGCTTGTTCAAATGAATGCCTGGTATTTTTTTTTTTAATTAAGGTGTTCCCTTATTGTACGAGGTGGAAAGGAGGGCAATCTCCACCTTCTCCAATTAAACAATGCTTTGTATCCATTGAAAAATCAAGGTGTTCTGTGAATGGAGGCAGCGCCATACGCGCAACCACCTGTGGTCAGTGTGCATAGGAGATGCCCTGTATTCATTGAAAAAATAGAAGGCGTACTGCTAAGTGAGTGACCATTGTGGTCAGAGTGCAGATGGGAAGCCACTTGGCATAGAACCTAGAAGATAGCAGCTATCACTGCAGTTGCATCGAATATTACAGTGATCATTTAAATTATAATATCAGGTATGTTCATAAGTTTCCTTGATCTATCTGATCATGTTTGCAGTAGAAAACGAATTCAGTGTTCTGGAAATTGCTAGGAAATTGTCTATTTGTATGGCCAGCATTATAGCTTTTAAAGTGGAAAAAACAATTGTAAGGCAGTCAGCAGAAGCTCCCTTGCTTAGATCCTTACCCATCTGTTTTTTTTTCTCTTTTGTTGTAAAAGCAGCTTCAGGGCTGCTGGAAGCTTGAGATTTTTGATTTTTTAGTGGTTTTCTAGCCCTTCATAAGGGATGTAGTAGCTGGTATTTCTGGTCATCAGAAGCCCTTCTTTTCAACAGCTACTTCCATCTGGCAGTCACATTTAAGAAGAATCTTTTTTTGTTGAAAAAATATACTTTATTTTATATAAAATATATAAAAACAAAATACGTAATCGAGGTACATTCCACCCTTTACTATGACAGTTCATCAATGCAATACATTACAATTACAGTGCGAGTTGTGCAAAACAAAGTTCCCCAAACCATCTAGTCATGCATGATGTCGCTTACCCCAAAAATGCTTTGTATCCATTGAAAAAAATCAAGGTGTTCTGTGAATGGTGGCTGCATCATAGAAGCAACCACCTGTGGTCCGTGTGCATAGGAGATGCCCTGTATTGATTGAAAAAATACAAGGTGTACTGCTAAGTGAGTGACCATTGTGGTCAGAGTGCAGATGGGATGCCACTTGGCATAGGACCTAGAACACATAAAATATATAAAAAAACAAAATACGTAATCGGGGTACATTCCACCCTTTACTATGACATCAATGCAATACATTAGAATTACAGTGCGTACTGTGTGAAACAGCGTTCCCCAAACCATCTAGTCATGCATGATGTTGCTTACCCCAAAAGCATTGTATGGCCCCCAAGGTACCACCGAAATACCTAGCGGTGCAATGTCAGACATGCAGTGAAGTGAGTACATCGAAATGAAACAAACACCAGCGCTCTAATCTTCATGCTCCACCTATAAAACAGTAACTGTCACTTGGTGAGGTGCAGCCCTCTAAAGATGGGGGAGTCTTGATGCTAGCAAAAGAAAAACACAAAAGGGCGCACTCTCCTCGTGCACTACTGTAGTGGAAAATTAATTTATTAAAAATGTGACAAATGGATACTCACAAAACATGTAAATAACAAACAGTAGCCTCCCTGGAGGTATTCCCGAGTGTAGCTCGGGGTAAAGTTTCAGTACCACAAGCGGTAACCCAGAGCTACACTCGGGAATACCTTGCAGCGCTGCTCCGGGATCTGTTCTTCTCTTACCTTGTCCTGCGCTCCCGCGATGTCCCCCCTGCAGTGTCCCCGGAAATGTCCTCCAGCGGATGCCAGCATCTGTCATCTGGGTTCCGTCCCTTGCGATGTCGGGACGTACGGGGACGGAACGGCGGGAAATTTGAAAATGACAAAAAGTGACATTCACTAAATTCACTAAAATCACATAGTAAAACATTACTGTATCAAACCATTTCACATACATTTTGTCCCTAGTGCTTTGTCCTGTGCCCTGCCTGCATTTTTACTGTTCTTTCTGCCTGGAAACTGAGAAATGTCTATGGCGTCCAAAAAGCATCCCTTTAGGTCAAAAGCGGTTTTAGACCAGCTAGAGAACAGCGATAGCAAATTAGAACCACTTGCAGAATTGAGTGATAATGATCCATGGGGAAATTCGTAATCAGACACTAAAAACGATTTTGCGACTTTGCTCAGTGATGTGCGAACTTGGCGCTATATTTAAAATGTCAGTATTTTTGGTTTGATTATATTATTGAATTAAATGTATTATTATTATATTATTATTTTTTATGATTATTTATTAAATTATAACTTATGATTTCGTGTTTCAAATTTTAACATACCCGGGATGTTTACTAGACTCTTGTTTGGACAGATTTCAGTTATTCCTAAAAATTACAGGCCTACAACAACAAAAATACATATTTCCATGCAAAAAAAGTACCGCTTTGAGCACAGAAATATGGACATAATCAGACCGCTAGGAAGGTTAAGCCAAATGGGTGAATGTCACACAACTGGAGTTCTGTGATGATGGTGCCCAGTGGGAAAAGATGACGCACAGGGGCAGACTGACAACTCATGGGGCCCCCGGGCAATAGGGGATCATGGGGCCCCTGTGTCCTTGCCCAAACTCAAAAAAGCCTATGAAAAAGGTACCAGGGGCATCTCATCAGGCCCCCTACTGACCCCGGGCCCTCGGGCAGTACCCGAGTTGCCAAATGGTCAGTCCACCCCTGCTGACGCATTTTGGGAGTTGAACTCCCTTTTTCAAAGCTAAGTGAAGTAAGTTAGACCCTTGTCTTGCATGCAATATTTCAAAAACAGAGAAGAAGAAGATTGTTGTAGGTCAGGGTGGTGTCATTCAGTAATTGGCATGTATCTCACCCCTGTTGTTCATGGTGAATTATCTGCTTACTTATGGCGTGTCGCCCTAACTGAGCTGGGAATATACTTTCATTTAGTTCTGTTTAAGAGCATATTCTGTACAATACTACATGCAGTTCAGAGACACAGTCACAGCTGTGAATGTAGAAAATTGCTGTAACTAGTAAGTAATCTCTCATGAGAGACTGATCAAATCCTATTTCGTAACCTTTATGAAAACCTTATCCAGACATATTAGAATGACAGAGAACTTGTTTAATTCCCTTACCCAATCACAGACACATTTATAATGGGCGGTGCATTTAAGAAGACAATTGAACTACAATATTAGAATGTCTATTGCACCCTAAAGTATATAGTAGGAATCCCTATCAGTTTGGGGTAGTCCTTTTGTAGTTAGAAGTTTAAACCTAAGATGTGAAATCTTTTTGTGAATTCTTTCAAGCTGCCTGTATAATACATGGTATAGATTGGCTTTCCAATGAACACGCCAACCTGCTATGTAATTACTTGTAGTTCTCCAAATTGCATCACCTCATTTTTTTTGGTTTTTCAACCTGTCCCATTCATTCAGCTCTCCAAACCTTGCTAAGCTATGTAAGAAATTTGACACATTCCTTAGAGAGGATCTGGCTTGTATCTGTGTGGATAGTATAATGATAACTGACGTTATTTCGGAGTAGGGTTATAACTAGTGAAAGGTGAAATAAATAAATCCAAAAATCATGGAATTTGTATAGTATAGTGTTTATGAGATACTAGATTTTGGTTTTCACTAATTTACTGTTACATGTACATTATTTATGTCACAAATGTTTACCCACCTCTACCACACAGCCCAGCCCTTTCTGGCCGGAGAGGGAGCTTTGTTCTTTTTTTTCTGCAGTTTCACTTTCACTTGCATATTTCCTCCCCACCCCCCAGCCTGTGACTGGACACTGAAAGGAGAAACAGCAGACTGATGAATTAATTTCACTCTGCCCTCTTCTTCTATAAACATGCTCCTTGCACTTCAGAAAACATTATTATTATTATTATTATTAATATTATTATACAGTATTTATATAGCGCCAATAGTTTGCTTGTTCTGCTTCTCTCTCATCTTCTCTAAGCTCTGCTGTACAGTATATTAGATCAAACTCAGGTACATAAACTACCTGCATTTATTATAAAGCTGAATTCAAGGCACAAAAACATTTATTTAAATAAATTCCTCAATAGCCACAAAGGATATCCACTTTGTGAACAACAAATGCCTTTGAAAACTCAATGTGTACCTTGAAAAAGTAGTTGCGAAATCATCATTGTGCTGTGCTGTACTGCATTTGGGGGTATCATTAACTTAACATTGACACCCGCTAAAGATTGCAACTGCAGTGCGTTTTGAATGCGGTGTAGAAAACGTGCACGGAACGCAGGTTTCACGCACCACATTCTGGTGTGAATGGGTACTAAATGCATGTATTTACCTTATCTATATGTCAAATAGTAAAAAATAGTGCCTTTTCACACCTCTGCACTGCAGCACAACACATTTTTCAGTATATGACATACAGTATATTGTCCAAGCCTATAGAAGACAATTGCAATGCAACCAAATATAGTGTATCTAATATGTATTTTGATGCATTGGCAACATCTATTAAAAAGACTTGGTCAAGGGTTGTTACAATCCAAATCCCAAATTCAAAAATGCATTTGAATCGCAACAATATGTGTGTCAATAAGCATGTCAACATGCAAGGGAAATAGATAACACATGACAATGCACCTACCTAACACTATAAAAAAAAATAAACCTCTACACACACACATAGATCAAAATGGGCTCTGAATACTTTGTTAATGAATCTAGAGCTGCATTGTTCGCGTCTTTAATATCTGTCTGAATTTCAGCTTTAATAAAATGTCTGCAACTTTGTTTTCTCAATCGTAAACTCTTGTTGTAGTTTATATAAATATACCTTTACCACCTTTTTGTTACAGCTAGCAATTACAACCCACACTATTGGCCAAAAAAGGCCTGGATGTTCACTGAAAACAGGATCTAGCCAAGAAATATTTAGACTGTCCTCATAATGCAGTGTGTCAAGCCAGGAATAATGCATGTTGTGTGGTCTGATGTTCTGGCACCTGTTCTGCTGTTTGTCAGAAGCCTAACTGCTTAGTTTCCACAAATATAGCTATCTTAAAGTGGACCAGTGAGAACAGAACTATGGGAGTTGCTATTGCTTGCTTTTCTTAATATGGGCTCCAGGGATGTCATGCAGATCTTGGCTTCACTATCAAGTATAGCGTGCCATACGATGTTAGATTTTCATTCAAACGACCGCACGGAAATTCTGAAAAATCATCCATCAGAACTTTTTTCTTGCCATCATGACTGGCTGATCAGGTACAAGCATGTTGACTATAATCTTGTACCTATATTGCAGGGTAGAAGTTCAGACTTGCTGGCTACATGTTTGTTCCATGTTAGTGTCTAAGTAATAAAGTAGGATCAGGATGACAGCCCCAGAAGCCTGAACCTTCAAAGTCAACTTACAAGATTGGGAGAAAGTACTAAGCTGACAGCAGAGCCAAATAAGCACTTAGTGGGCATCACTTATCTTTCTACTAGGACCTGGACTGTCCTGAGGTCTCTCCACTTCTTGGGAGTAATGAACATTTCAACCCTAACACAGAGATGTAACTATAGGGAACACAAGGGTCACAATTACAACCCAACCCCATGCTTCAGGGGGCCCTTGTGACTCCACTGTCATATTTGGTTCTACAACTGGATGTGTGGGGTGGCAGGGGGGGGGATATAGAGGCACAATACCCTCCATTTTACTCCTGCAGCCACTGAAAGCCAGCTGCTCTTCCTCTTGCCGACATTCAGTGGCTGCAGGAGGAAAATGGAAGGCATAATTTTTTTCTATATTCCAACCCTGATGCCCCTCCTATTCAGGTTACTTGTCTCCTGCTGCCCCCCTGTGCTGCTTCATCCAAAGTGGGGGCACTCTAATATAGGAGGTGTGTTATCAAGATCAACGCAGGCACCATAGCTTTGCACTAGATATGAGGACTCTGACAGACAGTCCACTTCCAGAGCAGAGAAGTGCATTGTTTGGCAGGCAAGTGGCAGATCCAATAAATAGAAGTATTTTTCTTATCCCCTAGACCAGTGGTCTCCAAACTGTAGCCTGAGGGTCAGATGCAGCCCTTGGCTTGCTTTAATTCAGCTGTTGGGGCATTATTCTCCCCACTGTCATCAACAGTGGCGCATTTCCTGACACTGACCCTGGCAATGGGGCACTAATTCCCTCACCGACACCAATGAAGGAACACTAATCCTCCCATCGATACCAAAGATAGGGCAGTATTTCTCCCACTGACAGCAATGATGGGACACTATTCCTCACACTGACATCAATGATGGGGCACTATTCCGTCCAGTGATACCAATGATGAGACACTATTCCTTCCACTGACACCAATGATGGGACACTATTCTTTCCACTGACACCAAAGATGGGACACTATTCCTTCCACTGACACCAATGATTGGACACTATTCCTTCCATTGACACCAAAGATGGAATACTATTCCTCCCACTAATACCCATGATGGAGCACTATTCCTCACAATGACATCAATGAAGAAGCAATATTCCTCCCACTGATACCAACGATGGAGCATTATTCCTCCCACAGTTACCAACAATGGGGCACTATTCCTCCAACTAATACCAATGATTTCACACTATTCCTCCCAGTGATACCAACGTTTGAGCACTATTCCTCCCACAGATACCAACAATGGGGCAGTATTCCTCCCACTCATACCAACAATTTGACACTATTCCTCCCACTGATATTAATGATGAAGCACAATTCATCCCACTGACACCAATGACGGGGCACTATTCCTAACACTGTTGAAAACAAAGAGGCACTATTCACCCCCTAATACCAATGATGGGGCATTGTTTATTTTTTATGCCCACTGATACCAGGACACATTATTTTCCCACCCGCTACAGTCTGGCCCCTGTAAAGTTTGAAGGACAATAATATGGCCCCTTGTTTAGAAAGTTTAGAGACCCCTGCCCTAGACTAAATGAGCAGTAAAACCTTGTGGTACAGGCACAGCCTCACTGCAAGGGAGTCCAACTTTACAAAGTCTGTCACAAAAAGAGTTTGGGAAGATTTTGTTGTGGCATGTTTCTTAATAGAATTATGGAAAATAACTTTGTGAATCACTATTCTGTTTATCCATAAGTGATCCCAGATGAGTCTTTTGTGAGTCATACATAATATATGAATTTTTAGGTTTTTCATTGTCCTTTCATTGATAGCTTACAGCTACTGAAGTACTTTATTTGTATATTTCCCGTATAACCCCTAACATTGAACTTCATTTGTTCTGTCAAGTATACCGTTGGAAGTGGTTTGGTATATTTGTTTGATAGGTTTAAAACTATACCTGTTGATCTTAAAGTGGAGCTCCACCCAAAAGGGGAAGTTCCATTGTAAGGACTGGTCCCCCGCTCCCCGTTAAGGATTGGCACCTCTGGGGAGTGGGGGAGGGGGGAGCAGGTACCTGTCAATTTCGGGCCTAGGCGATCAGAAACGGAAGTTGTCCTCCCCCTCCCTCCCTGTAGTCTTTTGGGACAGAAGACTACAGGACCATTCAGTAAGCGCAGCGCTACTTGTGCATGCGCAGTGGGCACCTGGCTCTGAAGCCACAAGCTGTCACAGCCAGGTGCCCACACTGAAGATGCCGGAACCGGGAACACAGGGCAGCCAGTAAAATGGGCCGAGGGGGGATACACCGCAGGTTCAAGAGACAGGTGAGGGGCTGTTTTTAAAAGTCAGCAGCTACAGTTTTTGGAGCTGCTGACTGTTATTTCTTTTTTATTTTCACTGGAACATCGCTTTAACAGAAATCTTGGAAGGTTGTAGCTTTATGTGCTCCCTGCCTGTACTAAATATCAGTTAAATTGGCCATTCAGAGCTAGATTTCTCTACTAAATAGGGTGAATAAAGGAATGATTCCAGCCAGTGCTTCAAAAGAGAGATTCACATAGTGCCCTGAGCCAGGATGACACAAGGCAGCTGCTGTGGTGGGTGTTGAGAGTAGGGATGAGCTCAGGCGTGTTCGGAACTTGGGCCAAAACTCAACTGAGTGATCCAGCCAGGAAGCCATCACTGTACTTTGCTAATCATAAGTGGCCAAGGCATTCCCCGCCCCACAGTCGTACAAGCAGCCCATAGAGGATTCATTATTTATCATGTAACCAGCAGGTTGAACAAAACAAAATTGACCCAATTCCCCCATCCACACATTTGATGTGGATGGGGGAATCACTCCCACTGAGTTAGGGCTTATGTACAAAAGGCGTTTGAAAAACTCTTCTGACCGCTGGAAACTGGCTGCTAGAAAATGTAGGTTAAAAACGGTAGTTTAATTGTGTTTACCCACCTACCGCATTTATGCCTGTTCATCCATGTTTATGCGCTTTTGCGTTTAGAAGCGTTTTTAAAAGATGACCTCAGGAGACCCTCCCAAATGCCCAGAATGCACTGAAAAATAGTAAAAAATTAACTATTGCAGACATTTTGTAAAAACTAGAGATAGCAGAAGCAGAGAGAGCAGTATGTTTTGAAATGACCTGTCTTTTCTGGTTGTATTCTCTATGGATCCTATCATGAGCATAATGCAGCACGTTCTACCATTTTTTCCTTCACGCAAAACCTGGAACTGACTGCACTGGTGTACTAAGTCTATTTAAATACATGGAAAACATTGTGCTGTGCATTTTTGATGAAGAAAAAAGTCTCCGGACAGCATCTGGATATGGAGCAGCCAAAAAACACATCTAAACGCAAACGCTCATAAACGCGTTCACAAGCGCTTGGTGTTTGAAAAGCCAGTAAACTCTATTCCTGATGAGATTTTTGTGCTTTCAAGAAAATGCCTGTAAACTCAACTACCTGTAAACTACTATAAACGACTATGTGTACATCGGCACATAGGAAAACATAAAGGAGAGTTCAGGGGCTGCTGAAAAAAATGCTCAACTGCTCCTAAACGTCAGTTTAGCAGCTGCAGTGCATATTAGCCCTTATTGTGTTCTGATGGTGGTAGACTTCCCTACTGTCAGAATACACTGATCAGAGCTGCCAGGACATTGCGGGATCATATTAAGGAACTTGTGAGGGCCCTGTGATGGACACTCCTGATACCAGGAAGCAACATGGGCACCACAAGAAGAACCTTCCAGCACAGACCAAAAAAAGGAAGACTTATGACACAGCCTGTCATGTGATAGTGATAGTTTCCGATAAGTACATTGAGCTTTTGGTTTAGTGTTTTATTAAATAAAAAATAAAATCTAGCAACTAGATAACTGTGGCTGAGAGTTAATCTTAACTCCAGGAATGCAGCCAATCTGTAAAATGTGCTAGCATACTATGAGATAAGTACAACGAGATGTATGCCACCTGGACTTATCTCTTTAATTTATATCTGATTGTTTTTATGAATCTCTGGGAGTACAGCTATGGCTACATTGCCAGAGCTGTAACAGAAGTGAAACTGCCTTCTCACATGCTCCAGGTGCTCTGTAGAAATGTAAATTGTAAATTAAAATGATAAGGTGGCATGAATGATGTTGGACTTAACCCCTGGTAATTCAGAACATTTTTCAAAGTGGCTGAATTCCTGAAGTTCAGCTTTAACTAGTGGATTAACACAAGGAAAATGCTGGAATGTTTTATTTGAAAATATCAGCTTAAAAAATAAGTAACATTGAGAAAAAAATTATAGTCTCACTTTAACCACTTGAGTGCCAGGTGCTGTCTTGAAAACGCACAGGGACAGTGATTATTTGTCTTATTGTCTTTTTAAAACAGCAGAGGGAATTAGCAGTTTAGGGGGGTCCACAGGTACTCAGTAATTGCTGGCTTCCAGCACTAAGCCCAGGAGCTAAAATATCTGTCCCTGAGCTTCAGATCTTGTTACACAGCGTTCTATAGGAGCGCTTGTAAGAGATCATGTATACAGAGCTGGGGTTTTTTTGTTTTGTTTTTTATTTTCTTTTACAGTAAAGCTGCCTTGTCTCTCCCTCTTACGTTGCTGCCAATCATGCTGCTTACATACTCTTGGAGCTCTGTGCTACATGTTTGTCTATTGTCTCTGAAATAGGGCTCTGTAGTTTTTATTTCTTCATAACAACTGCCTCATCTATGAAATGTGGTTTTGATTTTAAAGTGTTTTCGTACACTCAGCGTTCACATTTTATTAGGCTTTGTAGATAATACAGTGTTGTACTGCAATAAAAGAAGATCACAAGCTATTCTACAAAACATTGCCACTGTTTGGCAATTGTTACGAAGTTGAAGAATTAAGCTTTATTTTTTTTCCGAAGTGTAAACCTTTCAATAGATTTTAGATCCCTTCTGTCTAATGCTTCAACCGTTCAATTCTGGCCTGTTACTGCTAGATAAAAAATCATGTGTCAAAGCATAAAGTACTTATCCTACTTTCTTTTTAAAGTTAAAATTAATTAGACTGGGTTGCTGCTGCTGTATGTAAGCTGGAAAATAATGTCAAATGGATTATGCTTGCATATTATGTGATTACACAATTTGTGGTCACTGATGCTGTCGCAGAGAAATGTACTGTTCCATAACTCCACATATACAGTAGCGTTATGGAAATCTATAGTTACATCATGCACCTTAATTTTAAGTAGCACTAATACCGAAGGGGCTGCTGGATTTGCCCAAGTTCTTTCCTACACAATTCAAAGGCAGCCAGGCACACAGCAACAGTTCACTTAATCCGGCTCAATAATCAGCCTAGGGCAGGGTTTCTCAACCAGAGTTCCTCCAAAGGTTGCTAAGGGTTGCTCAAGGATGAGCAATGAGCAATTTCTGCCTTTCAGATAAGTTTCTACTGACACCATTGATCCCTTTAGCTATCTGTAACTGGGCAATTATTCCCAATGACCACAAGTGTTAGGAGCATTCTTCCCACTGACCATCACACTAATGCATTATGAGTTGCAGGGTCCCCTGATACTGGAAAGTAATTTCATGGGTTCCTCAATGTTATAAGGGTTGAGAAAGGATGGTCTAGGGGATGGGTTTTTTTGTGGTTTATTGTTGTAACTTTAACTGAAGGAGAACAGGGGGGTATGGAATACTCCAAAACACTTGAGTGCAAATATAGGCTGAGGAAATGTTGTACTATAGCGGCTATACAGTCACTATGTTCACAGCTGAAGACCATGAACAAAGGAGCTTTAGCACAGTTTAAAGTAGAATGGAGCACTTTAAAACACTCACAGCTGAGAATAATGAACAATCTTGAAGAAATTCAGGGCTAATTTGAAAAATCACTATCCTTAGCTAGGGACCATTGGAACTGCAGTTCAGCAATCAAGCTCTACTCACAGACCTAATGAGAGATCCAGGAATTGAGGGTTCTGTTCATAGCACCGAATAGTCTAGCAGCTAGTCCTAGATGGCTCCAGGGTCAAGCAGCCCCCTGAAATGCCAAGAGTCCATCCTCAGGTAGGTAGGACCAGGCACCAACTAACTCCTTTGCCCCCCTTTCCTGGCCGCCTACTGGGAACCCCCCCCCCCCCAAGGGATTGGTCAGAGTACAAGCTAGTGATTTGAATTTTCCCACCCCAGGCTCTGGAAGTATCTCAACAGAACTAGGGGTAAGCAATCAATCCCATAGCTTGTGGAACCACAACATATCAAAATAGACAATTCCACTCCAATTCCCTAGCACTTAACTAGGGGTGCTACATATATAACATCAGTATTTTAACAGCAATGCAAATCATCGTTATTATTGATAATCCAATATAAGCTTATTTCAAAAATCTCCTTTCATGTTGTGTTCTTCCTCTCTGTTGGCCATCGCTTTCCATGACTTCCTGGATTCCCTGCATGCTTTGAAAATTCATGTTTACTTTCACTTTATAAGGATTGCATATTCCATGGTATCCTGTTTGCAATCAACGATTCCTGTACTGACTGTGCTACCTGAAACTCCTCCTCTCAGTACCTCTGTATTTCAAAATGCAGGTTCTGTGAAATGTGTGACACAGCAGTGCTTATTTACATGGCATAGTGAATATGTGTCACAGAAATAATTATATAATTTGAAATATTGACCATAAATACACATTAAAGACACCTTGCAAACACATAATTTGAAGAATTTGTTTTTTTTTCCATATAGCCCAGCGCAGTTGCATAAAATGGAGGGGACTTTCTTCCAACTGAATGATATTTCTTTAATTTTTTTTTTTTTGCACTGGTAAACATCCCCCCTGCCCTTGCTTTGACACCCTCTTGCCTATAAACCTTGAATATTAACAGAATTCATTTTCCTTTCTATAAATGTTTATTGAAAAAAAAAAATTTCCAGGTATATACTGTAACTGCTGTCATGTTTACAAAGAGTTACATGAAATCAATAGCTTGCAAGCCAAGGCAGTTGTACATCATATACAAAAACTGTAACAAAGACAAAGCTTATGGTGTATCAGAATGGTTTGTTGACCATGTTACATGAAAAGAAGAACAGCATAAGCAACATCAGAGAAGCCATACGCCCTGATTGAGGAATCAGGTGTTCATAAATGAGACATCAATGTAAAAAATGCACTATTCAGAAAACAAAACAAACCGTGACTAAAAAAAAATCACAAATCATCCTTACAGAAGAGCCTAGAGATTGAGAAGAAAAGAGAAAGGAGGAGAGAGACAAGTGGGAAGGGACATCAAAGGCGCTCAAGCCTGGGCCCAGGGTCTTGTTGTTTATAGTAATGTGTAACTGGCTATTGACATAGTAGGATGGGCATGTTGGATCAATGGGGTCCATATTTTAAGGAATTTGTTATGTGTATCTAAAAGAATGCTGGAGAGTTTTCTTAATGAAATGGCAGCTGACTTCTGTAAAGGGTGTGAACTGTTGTTTCTAAGCCTTTGCTATGGTTTGTTTTGCCACCATTAGTACATATGTAGCCAGTTTAAATTGGTATTTAGTGAGGCCTGATGGTTGCAGGTGTAACAGGACATGCCATGCCAGGACATGGGTCTTTTGGGAAGGGACAGGTTAATAATGATTGTAGAAGTTGAATGACTTTTGTCCAGAACCGGGCAAGCATAGGGCATGTCCACTACACATTGAGGACATCTCCCGAATTAGAGCATCCCCTGAAACAGGTACTGGGGGCAAAGGGATGAAGGTGTGCCAAGCAAGATGGGACCAGGTACCATCTCTTGACAGTTTTAAAGGCCAATTCAATAGTGAGAACATTACTAGAGCAGGAAGTCAGTGTAGTCCAAATTTGTAACCAGCAGCCCCTATCGTTAGTGATTTTAAGACCCTTTTCACACCTTAAAATGTAAATGTGATTATTAGGGTTTTGTATGATATTCAGCTGTGAGTAGAGAGTGGATATAGGTTTAGGGGAGAAGGGCGTCCGATGACAGATATGTTCAAACAAAGACAGCTGGGTTGCCGGGACTTTTTCAGCAAGCACCGAGGACAACCAGTGTTTAATCTGTAGAAATCTAAAAAGTTCAGTGTAGGGGGCCTGGTGATTATCCCTGATTTCCACCCAGGTGTAGGTGGAGTGACCAGTGAGGAACGAGTGGACATAGTAGCGTTTGTGGGACATCCACCAATGGAAGGCGCTGGGGAACTCAAGGCCTGGAGAGAACAGTGGATTGCCTAAAAGGAGGAGGAGTGGAAGATGGAGGGAGATCAGGACACTGGAATATTTATAGAGTCCCAGAACAGAATCCATTTTCAAGAAACAAGTCTCATTGATTGGGGTTTGGGTGGGGTTTGGATTAAAGTTGGAATTTTGTAGATTTTACAGAGTTTGTTAAATATTGTCCAAATCAAACCAAAGTACATTTGCTGTGCACTAGTGTTTGGACTGTATTAACATCATGAGTGATGTCTTGGCACTTCCTCTGAGTACATAGTCTGTTGTAGCTCTGTCCAGTATGTCCAGTATATCCCTGCAGCAATACATTACTGCTATAGCATATCTTTCAATCATCTCAGACTTTGCTGGAATGTCCAAGAAAATCCCAGAATCCTGTTAATCTGAGCTGTGTTACACACTCCCACTGAGTGTCACTGCATGTCACATGGGTGGCAGCTGCAGGTCCTGTGCTATGACTCTGTGTACTAACCACACTGCAACAGCTGTTTGGTGAAGCTGTCAGAAGATAGACTCCTCCTGATGTAACTGGCACCTATCTGAAGTAAGCAAAGTACATTATAAAACTCAAAAACAAAAACAGTTGTGCGATAGATAAGCTAAAATTCAAAAGGAATTAATTAGGAGACTGTAGTATTGCTGGGTTACCGACTACAGGTACATGAGTCAGTGTGACGTCCTGTACCTCCAAGCAACAAGCCCAGGGACCCAAACTTACCACACCAACACCAGCCTGCTTCTGTGCTTGGCATGGTCAGATTCCAGCAGGAACCAAGAAGAACTGGCAGGATCGCTGGGTTTTTTTGCAACCACAAATTAAAACTGTTACAGGCATTAAGAAAGAACTATATGAAGGCACCAACAGATATAAGGAATCAAAATTTTGGGAGTAACAAACACTTTTTAAAAAAATTTATAGTACTACATAAAAAGTCAAAGAAAAAAGAATGCATTTGCATAATAGATTAAATGTATGCGAACCTTGTAAGATATTTCCAGCTATGAGAATTAACTAAAATCTGATTAGTATCAAAAGGCTTGATTGCTTTAATTTTTTAATGCACTCATGATTCATTTTATATTGGTCTCTTAAAAAAATCACTGAAATTAAACCTGACTTGCAGGAGAAAAAAATATATATTCTAAGGGCTGACATAGACATCTGAAGATTCGAGCCGTGAGTAGGCCTGTCAGCAAAATCCAGCTCAAGAAAAGTTGAATTTTCAGTCAACTTTTGTGGAAAGAGATGGGTAGAAAAATTGTCCATGAGTGCCAACTGTTCAAATACAATAGTATTTAGGGAAGTTCCTCCATCCATGCTTTGCAGTGTGAATGGAGGAATCTATTAACCTTATCTATATGTGTATGGCTAACTTAAGAACATAAGCATACAACTGCCTAAAAACGCAATGGGGTTGAAGCTGTGCATGGTAGCCAACCAGCTTCTAACTTCAGCTTGTTCAATTAAGCTTTGACAATAAAACCTGGAAGCTGATTGGTTTCTATGCACAGCTGCACCAGATTTTGCCCTCTCCAGTTTTATTAAATCATCCCCACTGTTTTTAGGCATATTGGCAATGCAGACCATTGTTTTCAATGTGCCTGTACACACAGGAACGTAAACGTGCTGCGTATAGCTCAGTAAAAAAAAAAAATGAAATATGAGTTGCTGGTATTTTTGCATGCATACATGCAAGTACGCACAGATGTGCACAAATACATGCATACACCACACTTCCTTCTTTACAATGAAACTAGAATAATCTTTACACTTCTGTATGCATATGCGCAAATATGCATAAACATATGCAAATAGGTTTTCTTTTTTAGCAGTGTCCATGCCATTCAGAAGCACAAAAGCCACTTCAGTCTATAATTTAAAATACCCTTGAATGAAAATGGCTAAAGGCCAAGATGAACTAGCAGCATACTATGCCTCCCCCAAGTCAGCAGCATTATAAGCTAATGTTGTAAAGTTACTTGCCTCAGCATATGTTAGGTCAGCTTTGGAGTGAGGTCAGGCAAGATGGGAGATTAATGTGGCATTGTATTTATCCTTCTACCAATAGAAAGTTTATCCCCCAATCAACTTGTACTGGCCGGTGGCCTGTTAGAGCAGAGGTGGTTCTGGGGAAGCATAGATTGTCTCTCTCACATTGTTCCCAATTTTATCCAACACAATGCATCCCAACTCCCTCCCTCCATAATGTTACAGCCAGCATACCCTACAATGCAGCACATTACACCCAGAAACCTGTATAGCTTACACAGCAACCAGCACCATATTAGACAGAAATCCAGCCTCACACTACAGCATATAGTGCCCAATATACCTCACATTGCAGTGCATTATGCCCAATACACATAACTTTACAGTACCACAATTTGTCTCTGAATCAAAAGATCCTAGGAGCCACTGTGCATCTTCCCCAATCTGTATTGCTCAATCAATTTTGTAAAGTATTTGGAAAACATAAAACAAATGTTTTTGGCTTTGCCAACTCCATACTGCTGATTCCATTGACCTACTAGGTTTAGTGGTCAATTGAAGTATGGCATCAGCAATCCCTTTCTTTCCAAGCCTGACTTTCAAGACTTCAGAAGGAGCCTAAACCCTCATCTAGACCTATTCTATTATACACTCCACCATCCTATCACTTACTAATTATGTAAAAATTGTATAATAGTTACCTGACAGCAATTTTAGTTCCTGTCTCTAGACACAATCATAGCAGTAGGTCACAAGGCTGCTGTTAAAGCATACCTCCCAATTGTCCCTCATTTGGAGGGACTGCCACTCTTTGGGAGTCAAATCCCTCTGTCCCTCCTTACTCTTTTGAGTACGCATTTGAGGATTTTAATGTAACATTTTACACAAGAATTCTTCATGGTCTATGTAATTGGCTCTGTGGCAGGGGGAATGGCATTTTCTTGCATATTGTGTTCTGAAAAGTGTCCTTATTTCTCATTTAAGAATGTTAGGAGGTATGGTTAAAGGGTGGGACATTTCATCAGGCAGAGTGACCGGAACCTGACCGCAACCCTCTTCTTAGCATGTTCTCTAGATATCTAAGTATCGAGTGAGGTCAGGCAAGATGCGAGATTAATGTGGCATTGTATTTATCCTTCTATCAATAGAAAGTTTATCCCCCCATCAATTTGTGCTGGCCAGTGGCCTGCTAGAGCAGAGGTGGTTCTAGGTTTCTATGCAGAACTGAAGCAGATTTTGCACTCTCCAGTTTTAGTATATCTCCCCCAATATGTCTTGCGATGCAATGTGTGCAGTAAAAAGCATTTGCTTAGCTGTAAGAGGTAAAGATTTATTAACCTTTGAACTTCTGCTATATGAAATACAGCCAGGATGCCTAATGCAGTCAAACATCCCAGAGTTTCCCCTCAGCTAAAATCTTATAGGACAGCTGAGGTTAGTAGTTCTACAAAAAAAGCTTAAAGTAGCTAGAATTTAAAGAAGTTTGTAACAGGGATATTGAGTAATGCAAAAGCCTTAATTATAGGGGTTGATTTACTAAACGCAAACAGAATGTGCACTTTGCAAGTGCAGTTGCACTAATTTTCCTTAGGACTTGTTAAAGCTCTTCTGATTTCCAATAACCAATTATATGCAAACAAAAATGCTGTTTTTCTTTAAAATTTTCCTTGTATCTGATTGGGTATTCTTTACAAAGTGAAACTTCACAACATTCGCATTTACTAAGGAAAATGAATGAACAGTCTATGTGTCTTTAGTAAATCCATCCGATTGTGTCATAAAGTAACATAGCATTATGGTTATCACTTGTATTGCTACTACAACTATACACTTTATCCACAGCATTTGTCCTTAGTAATGTACTGACTATGCAGACAGCTCTCCTGCTGACTGTCCTTGATTTAGGCATACATTATGTTAATATCAATGATACATATTGTATCATTTAACACTGTCAGCTGCTACAAAGCAAGTTAGCCAAGGGGAACCCATTACAAATTTGCTATAGAACTCCACGATTTGTAGTTATGCTTCTAAATTAGCAAATTGTGATGTATGGCAGCTCTTTGCACTCCACAACTGCATATAGCATATTAAAAATAAGCCCGCTAGTTAGTTAAAACTGTATCAGTATTTTGTAGTGAAACAGGAAAAAAGAACGAAACTTGTCACTAAAATTGTTTTTAGTGAATTGCTTATAAAATGACCACATACATTAGCAAACAAAGATAAACTGGACATAAGTATAGTTCATAGCTCCCAAAATGTTTGCAATTAGAATATCACTAATGCAAAAGGAAGGATAAAATGGAAAAATGTCTTCAGTTTAGCCCCCCCGAACAAAGGTAACCCACCTCCTAGGTGCATACTTTCCTTGAATCCAATGGTCAGGGCCTACCACAATCTTCCAATCTTCAATTTTCAAATATCATGTCTGAAATCTTCATTTTCCTGGCTATCTCTGTGTATTTGATCCCCATAGACTTCTATGAGGCTGACTTTGACCAGAGAATTCTGTCATCTATCTGTGAAAGTACAGTTATCATTTAGGTGTATAGCATAATAATATAAATAACTACAAAAATACAATATAAAAATATAAATAACTACTCTGAATTATATTTACCTCTGTATCATCTGTTTGCTACTAACATTTTTAATTTTGAGTGCAGTTAGCCTTTTATTTAACATTTTATGAATGTACTTCGTAAATGCATGCATGGCCTATATTACATACACAGGCCCTGTTTTTTGCTTTGCTCCCTCTATTGGATATTCTACCGTATGAATCTCTATATATAATATATTCTAATTAAATTCTATAATAATATCACAAAAATGTTGTCAATGAACATTATACTTTTCTTTTGAAAAGGAAACTTTGCATCAGCTATTATATTATTATATACTATACAGTTTCTGGTATCCCTCAGCACTCTGACTTTGGAAAGAACTAGTAATGTCCCTTTCTCAGAGACACCTGGTGTCTGTATCCATGTGCAGTTAAGCTTTTCCAGAGCTCACAATGAGTAAACTTACCATAGCTACAGCAGAAGGAAATGGTAAACACAGAAAATGTGTAAGTCTGGATATCCTAGTAGAACAAGCAATTATACAGCTTGAGGATTTGAGCACAAGTATTACATAAATCCCCAGAAAACTTTGATTGGAAGACCATTTTAGCAGGCCTAGACTTGACTTAGCAGGTGATGTAGATTTATTTTTTTAGATTCTCCAAACAAAATTCTTCTCTGTAGAGATACCTAAAAAGTAATACCTAAACTTCAATGGTAGACCAGAGCTGCAGATGGCAAGCAGTTTAGGTTCCTCTCTGTAGTTTCTTATTGTCTGTACAGTACATGGCTGTGACGGAGATCAGAAATATTATTTTATTTTTGTGTTGTTTTGTTGAACTCAAGTGTGTCAGGCAGTCAGCTTGTCTGCTTAATTAAATCTATGAGTTCCTGTGCCCCGCAGGGGGTGGGAGATGAGGTTGATCTCAGTGGGAGGCACAGACAGCACAGTGTCCTGCAGCTGGAAAAAGCCAGACGTGTCGGCACCGGGTGCTTGAGGTTTGGTTGAATTGAAGGGACAATATAATGTCCCTATGCTGGTAGAAAGGGTCAGAATGTTCAGAGCTTACTTCAGCGACAGACAGAGGAGCTCATGGCTGCTGCAGGTCTCGCAAGAAGATGCACTGAACTGCTGAGACAGATAGTTCGGTATGGGCTGTGCTTTATTTCTGCACTTCTGTGACTTGTAGTTCTGCATTGTCTGTGTAGCTTTCCCAGACACTGGGACTTTGTTCTACCCTCTACCCTTCCGTCAACTGTGGACTGTGTGGTCTTGAAGCTGTGGCCAGGACACACAGCCCTCCGAGGATCCGTAATGAGTTGGTGAAGGATCGCTGCCCTCGACCTCTTTCTCCATGCCAATATGCCTAGACTTCCTCTGCTGAGGCCCCTATTGGCTGGTGAGTCCCTGAATTGCTGCCCTGTGCCCCTGGACTTGACTGTACCAGTTTTCGATCTGCTACTCATTGGGTGCCACCCTGTGCCAAGGACTTCGCCATTGTTGTGCTGGATTTCAGTCCATCCCTGCTGTGACCTAGTTCATTGTGTGGGTTAACCCTTTCATTACCAGAACTCTGCCAATCCTGCTGTGTGTGTGGGCTCTGTGCCTCATGTACTCCTATCCTCCTCCCTGTACTGTGGTGCTTCTGAGCTGCAGCCAGACCCCACAACCCTGTCCTGGAGAACATACCTCTGACTGTACCGTGTGTGCTGGATTTAACCCTCTCCTCACCAGATCTCTGCCCTGAGGTGGATTTTCCCTGTGCGCTGGTTTAACCCTGCTCTGCCTAGACCCTTTGCCCTGCATTTTGGAGCTAACCTTATTCTGCCCGGAACCTTTTTCCCTGTATGCTGGACTTAACCCTATTCTGCCCAGAGCCCTTTGCCCTGTGTGCTGGACTTAACCCTGCTCTGCAAGGAACACTTTGTCCTGTGGGCTGGACTTAATCCTATTCTGCCTGGAACCTTCTGCCCTGTGTGCTGGACTTAAGCTTATTCTGCCCAGAGCCCTTTGCCCTGTGTGCTGGACTTAACACTGCTCTGCCAGGAACCCTTTGCCCTGTGGGCTGGACTTAATCTTATGCTTCCCGGAACCTTCTGCCCTGTGTGCTGGACTTAAGCCTATTCTGCCCAGAGCCCTTTGCCCCATGTGCTGAACGTAACCCTCTGTCTGCTGGAGTCCTGCCATCCCTGTAGTGTGTTCAGCCCTATGTTAGAGATTTAACCTTTTGTCTGCCAGAACTCTGCTATCCCTGCTGTGTGCCAGCCCCATGTTGTGGGCTTACCCCTTTGCCTACCAGAACTCTGCTTTCCCTGCCTTTCAACAAAAGCCTTGTGTGTACTCCTGCTCTCTGTGTGTGTTCTCTTCCACCCACACCTCTGTCACAAAGACTTCTATCAGTATGCCTTTTCTAAAACTAAGTTGCTGATGTGGCAGAGAACTGAAAAACCTCAACATCACAATATACCACTAGCAGAGGCCTGGAAACAGATTATAGCACCGTACTGACACCTCTAGTGCCAGGATTTGTACCCTAAAGCTTAGTATAAGTACCATAATACTTGTGGTTATATCCTCTGTAAGTTTTATTCTGAATTAAAGGACTACTACTTGTAATGGATATACAGTATGTCCACTACTGTGCCACATTCTTTGAGCAGATAATCATTCTTATGATGGTGTGGTGATTTATTAGAGGGGCCAGATGATTAGCAATGAAAGCTGCAAGTGATTACTATTCCTGGACATCATTGCTGGATCCCTTGATTTGTTGTCGTGTGCACTAGCATAGTATACCAAATTGACAAGGGGTCAACAAGGGGGTATACAGTTAATTTATCTAAAGTATAATTGCAACTGGTGGGCATTGAAATGTTGCAACATGTACAGTACATGAGTGGTGAGTGAACCAAGCAAAGTACAGTTTACTAGACATATAGCAAACATTTTAAAAAATCTCCCTAAACATAGCACGTGAACCCCATTGAAGTCTATGGGAGCCAGATCTTGTATTTTTTCTGGCATTTTCATGGTCAGTTTCCAAGTTTTTTGTTAAAAATGGATATATGGACACGGGAGGCTGGGTACTGCTCATGTACCATGCAACAACATGTTTTAAAAATAAGACTCAGCAGGAAGGGGGCATTTTAATAAGGCTTTAAAGTGGTCATAAAGGTTCAGCTTTAAAAAAACCAAACACACAAGCCATACTTACCTGCTTTTTACAATAATTTTGCACAAAGCAGCCTCAATCCTTCACTTCTCAGGTCCCCCGCCGGTGCTTCTGGACTCTCCCCCCTTCTGCCTTCTGAGTGCCCTCAGAGCAGGCTGCTTGCTCCCAAGCCACCTCTGTGTGTCTTTGGGACACAAAGAGTGTGGCTCCACCTTGCCCCCCACCACCCCCTTTACTGCTGTGTTTGGCAATGGCTCCCACTGCTGTGTCTCAATCAATAAGGAGAGCGAGACCCTGGAGAGCCTCAGCAATCATGCACATTGCTGGATCAGAATCAGGTTCAGGTAAGTATTAGGCGAAACTGTACACTGAAGGTTTTTTGTCTTCATGCATACAATGCATGAAGGTAAAAAACCTTCAGTCTTTATAGCCACTTTAACGTGCAACATTTAAAATTACACAAACATGCTTGGAGGAGGCCAAACTTGCATGGGAAGTGATGTACCTGTTTGATTTACTACAAAAAAAATCTATTGCTACCAAAGAATATTCTGATCACAAGTGAAGTCATTGACCATATTTGGTCAACGCTGTCAGCTGACCATTTTGTTGACATTCATATGGCATCCCAGGAGCTATCAATATCGACAAGAGTCCATCAAGAGAGGATTGTGAACACATCTCATCTGTTTGGGTCATTGGAGCATCGTTCATCATGATTGATTATGTATCTACAGTGTTGGATAACATAAAAAAAAGTCCCTTGATGTGAATACAATGTTCATCATACTGTCCAGTAATGCAGATCTATTATCAGTCATGATGAATGAAACTCCAACGATCCCCTGATACGAACATGACAAGACATGCCAACAATCTTCTTCTGCCAGACTCTTGGTGAAAGTAACATTTCCCAGGGCAGCAACTCAATGTTATATTATGTCAAAAATTGCTTATGGACTTTTTAGGCACATAAAGTCAGTACACAGAAAACAAAAGCAATTGTTACTTTATTAACATGCCATTTCTAAAATATATTTTGTGTATTTGAAATTGCATTGCACATTAAATCACAGCATTTTTCCCTCCATCAATTAGAGAAATTATAGGCTTTTCCATTTGAAGTTTTGTAGAGATGGTAGACACAATCCACTTTCTTCAAGGTGAAGGGAATGACCAAGATGTATAGATGAAGCTTGTTTTGCGACTGAAGTCGCTTCTTCAGGGGCTAGCAACGAATCTAAGAGATGAACAAACTTAACAATAATCATTGCAAAATTAAACAATGGGTACAAATATAAAATGGGTACTTCCTATCAGGCATTTACATGAAAAGTAAATAGTGTGTATTGTATGATAAAAGACTCCTCCATGCAGCACTGCAAGTCCCGACAGCCGACCAGAGCAGGAACCCCATGGCGAATGCGGGGGCACATCAAGCAGGCAATGAGTAAACAAAAACACCGCACAGGAATCACGGGCAATAAGAAGATAAAACTGGATAGTAAGTCAAGGGTACAGGGCAATGTTAACCATCAGCATCACAGTTATCCAGTGAATGAAGTATAGTAATAGAGGACAAGACAGGCCTACAAGAGATCATAGTATAGAAAATAGTTAGTGTTACCTTACAATCCACATATGCTCTATAGGCCTATATAATGGACATGTCGTTTCACTTATGGAGGTAATCATTTTTAAGTACTTTGGGTCTTGTGTATAACTCTATTACGTAGTATAGAGATGGGTTGCCTATTTTAAGGCACCACTAACTATTTTTATACTTTGGTCTCTTGTAGGTCTGTCTTATCCTTTATTACTATACTTCATTAGCTGGATAACTACGATGATGATGCTCAATGTTGCACTGTACCCTTGACTTACTATCCAGTTTCATCTGCTTATTGCCCATGATTCCTCTGGGGTGTTTTGTTTGCTCATTGCCTGCTTGATGTACCCCCGCATTCGCCGTGGGGTTCCTGCTCTGGTCAGCTGTGGGGACTTGCAATGCTGCATTGAGGAGTCCTTTATCATACAATACACACTATTTACCTTTGATGTAAGTGCCTTATAGGCGGTACCCATTTTGTAGTTGTACTCATTGTTTAATTTTACAATGATTACTGTTAAGTTTGTTCATCTCTTAGATGCATTGCTAGTCCCTGAAGAAGCAACTTCCGTCACGACACATGTTGGGCTTCATCTATACAGCTTGGTTATTCCCCTCACCTTGAAGGAAGTGGATTGTGTCTACCATCTCTACAAAACTTCCAATGGAAAAGCCTATAATTTCTCTAATTGATGGGGTGGAAAATGCTGTGATTTAATGTGCAATGTGATTTCAAATACACAAAATATATTTTAGATATGGTATGTTAA
Source organism: Staurois parvus (assembly GCF_062004578.1). Lineage (NCBI taxonomy): Eukaryota > Metazoa > Chordata > Amphibia > Anura > Ranidae > Staurois > Staurois parvus. The sequence continues at coordinate 5,170,791 of NW_028318368.1, forward strand.
TAAAGTAACTATTGCTTTTATTTTCTGTGTACTGACTTTATGTGCCTAAAAAGTCCATAAGTAATTATTGACATAATTTATCCTCTACTTGGGACGTGGCACTATGACATTTCCTTGGTTGTGACCTCTAATCACTTGATGGTCGCCCAACCTTTTTTACTTAGCAGCTGAATGTTAACAAACCAGTTGGCTGACATCATTGACCAAATATTGTCTTGACCATATTTGGTCAATGATGTCAACTGGGATTTCTGCTGGCTTGTTAAAACAAGCTGGTGGGCAGCCAGCCAGAAGCTTCATTTAGTAGCAGTAGTAATACTGCCACTAAACAAATGATTTCTGGCTACAGCAGCTAGACATTTGGGCAAGCAGGCGATATGGCCCAAATCCTGACATTTAGTTTGCTTGTTCAGCAAACTGTGAACAAACTTATGGTTGGTCAACCTGAAGTTCATTCCTAATGTACACATTTCAGGATGTTATCTCATTTAGGTTCTGTATAGCTGTCAGGAAACCAAATGTTGGTTACCTGTCCTCTGGATGGACCAGATATCTGAGCAAAAGCCAATAATCGAACCAGTGTAACATATATGCAAGGTGGAACTAACAAACTACTGACTACGTATAAATACAGGGGTGAAAATAAATCAGAGTAACAAGGTAGAGTAGGATTAGGTGGGAATACAAGGTCACAGGGAGCTTACAGGTCAGGAATAGCGGTCAGAACGAGTAAAAGGTTTAGGAAGTCACAGCTCCAGGGTATGCAGGTTCACAGGTAAGATACTGAAGCACTGTATGAAACCTGAGGTGGGGAGAAATAGTCACTCAGCAGCCAGCTTCAGGTGGTAACTAGCCATTAGTTGAATCTGTACCATTCAAGTCATTTAAGACCATAGTGCCACCAGCAAGTGTTCCAGCTCCCATCTATGGTACAGCTCAGAACTCCGTTTGCACTCCTCACCACATATTGTAACACCACTCAACATACGATGTACAACTGATGTGCTCTTATTCACACCATCAATTCCAGATGCATTGATTCTAGTGCCAAGAAACCTGCTGATGTACCACTATGGCAATTCATTTTAATCAGGATTTGGTCTCTCTGTAAAGACCCACATGCCTTTGCTGAACACCAGTAGTGCCCCATAGGTGTGCTAATTGGTACTCAGCTAATTATTTACTCGGCAACATGTAGCAGTTTCTAAATTCATCAAACATTTTTATTTTTTTATACTACATTTTGCTGAAACAAATTCTCATTGTACTGTCCATCGTGGGACCACTTACTACACAGTTGGTCTGCCAAACTGTTTTTGGGCTGTGATGGCTCAATATATGTATTACATAGAACATAAGATATCCGCGTTAACCAAAAAATAATATATTATGTAAATGATAACAGTGGAATGGCAGGATGCAAAAAAAGCAAATAGCAAAAAGTCTTTTAAGCACTGCAGCTAGTATGAACATTATGCCCTTCCACATGGTTGAGTGATTTTTAACAAATCTTTCTTTTCAGTACTTTTGTTACTTGTATGCTAACTCAGAGGTTTCTGTTTCGTTTCACTTTGAAAAACATCCAAGAGATGTGAGGTTTTAAAGCTTAGAAGTATGATTAACAACTTCTAGATTTCAAGCTGAAACCCATCTGAACAATAAATGTCATTGTTCTCCATAGTGGTATGACCTGAACACCTGTCAATACGCAGTAAAATAATCTTTTGTAAAATACGTTTTTTGTGCTTTTACAGATATTAGCACATACAAATGGAATATATTTTACAACGAGAATATAATGAGGATTTTTAGCAAACCATAGGTCTTGACAAACCGTGACGCCAAGCTTTCTGGAATGTGTTCTTTAACTTTTTTTATGCTATTCCACCTACATTGAAATCTGTTGCTGAACTTGATACAGCAGACCTGAATACATTTTGCAGAAGATGTCTCTGCCTGCCAATTACTTGTCTACTTTTGGATAAAGTGGCAAGGTGTACTACTCCTAGGCTTATATTGCTGTCTATGTGCCCACTGGGTAAACTGAATGGTCACTGGGGCAAGAAGTGAGCAGAATCACCCCAACTAAAACATAGACAGCAGTAAACACCTGCCAGAGGTTTTAATCACACATCCCTTGCTAGCTTTACAAAAAAGAATTTTGCTGACTGTATCATGGTTGGAAAGATTTCTCATCATTTTCGGTGTTTAGGATCACACAGGAAGTGTGTGGAGGGTGGGGAATTGTCACACTTTCCAACTCTATTCAAAGCAAATTAAAAAAGTTTCAATGCAGTTCCATATTAAAAGCTACAACCAGGAGTCTTTATGTATATTCCAGTATCAGAGAGACTGCATGTTTGTGTTTTTTAGTCTCTAATATAAAAAAAAACATGCAACCAATAAATCAATAACCAAACATAATAGTTTTTGGTAGCGTGGATCTTTTTGATTTTGTGATATTTTAACTTTTTTATGTGCTTTTTGTTTCATATTAACCTATTGTTTATTCTCATGTGACTCCTAGTCTGCAGCCAGTGTTTTCCTTGCCTAGATGCTTACATAGGGTCAGTAAAGGAAAAATATTCCTTAAGCTGGCTTTTGCCAGTTAGGTGGTTTACTTTTATTTTATTTTATTTATTTCTCTGACCTTTAATAGTGGCTCTTACTGAGATAAATAATAAATTTGGTACCAGCATTTTTAGAGGAGCCCAAATGTGGTAGAATTTGTAAACGAAATGAAATGGCAATAAACTCTAGCACTCTCTTGTACCATGTCTTCAGTATCTGACTAACTGCTGCAGCATATCCTTAGTCTCCATCTACATATACAGGTAAAACTCGAAAAATTTGAATATCGTGCAAAAGTTCATTTATTTCAGTAATGCAACTTAAAAGGTGAAACTAATATATGAGATAGACTCATTACATGCAAAGCAAGATAGTTCAAGCCGTGATTTGTCATAATTGTGATGATTATGCTTACAGCTCATGAAAACCCCAAATCCACAATGTCAGAAAATTAGAATATTGTGAAAAGGTGCAATATTCTCGGCTCAAAGTGTCCCACTCTAATCAGCTAATTAAGCCATAACACCTGCAAAGGGTTCCTGAGCCTTTAAATGGTCTCTCAGTCTGGTTCAGTAGGAATCACATACATGGGAAAGACTGCTGACCTGACAGTTGTGCAGAAAACCATCATTGACACCCTCCATAAGGAGGGAAAGCCTCAAAAGGTAATTGCAAAAGAAGTTGGATGTTCCCAAAGTGCTGTATCAAAGCACATTAATAAAAGGTTATGTGGAAGGGAAAAGTATGGAAGAAAAAGGTGCACAAGCAGCAGGGATGACCACAGCCTGGAAAGGATTGTCAGGAAAAGGCCATTCAAAAGTGTTGGGGACTTTCACAAGAAGTGGACTGAGGCTGGAGTCAGTGCATCAAGAGCCACCACACACAGACAGATCCTGGACATGGGCTTCAACTGTCATATTCCTCTTGTCAAGCTGCTCCTGAACAACATACAACATCAGAAGCGTCTTACCTGGGCTAAAGAAAAACAGACCTCGTCTGTTGCTCAGTGGTCCAAAGTCCTCTTTTCTGATGAGAGCAACTTTTGCATCTCATTTGGAAACCAAGGACCCAGAGTATGGAGGAAGAATGGAGAGGCACACACTGCAAGATGCTTGAAGTCCAGTGTGAAGTTTCCACAGTCTGTGTTGATTTGGGGAGCCATGTTATCTGCTGGTGTTGGTCCACTGTGCTTCATTAAGTCCAGGGTTAACGCAGCTGTCTACCAGGAGATTTTGGAGCACTTCATGCTTCCTTCCTTCTGCAGACGAGCTTTATGGGAATGCTGACTTCATTTTCCAGCAGGACTTGGCACCTGCCCACACTGCCAAAAGCACCAAAACCTGGTTCAATGACCATGGGATTACTGTGCTTGATTGGCCAGCAAACTCGCCTGACCTGAACCCCATAGAGAATCTATGGGGCTTTGCCAAGAGAAAGATGAGAGACATGAGACCGAAACAATGCAGAAGAGCTGAAGGCCACTATTGAAGCATCCTTGTCTTCCATAACACCTCAGCAGTGCCACAGACTGATAGCTTCCATGCCACGCCGCATTGAGGCAGTAATTGCTGCAAAAGGGGCCCAAACCAAGTACTGAGTACATATGCATGCTTATACTTTTCAGAGGTCCAATATTGTTCTATGTACAATCCTTGTTTTATTGATTGCATGTAATATTCTAATTTTCTGAGATTGTGGATTTGGGGTTTTCATGAGCTGTAAGCCATAATCATCACAATTATGACAAATCACGGCTTGAACGATCTTGCTTTGCCTGTAATAAGTCTATCTCATACATTAGTTTCACCTTTTAAGTTGCATTACTGAAATAAATGAACTTTTGCACGATATTCTAATTTTTTGAGTTTCACCTGTATATAGCATGTCTGCAGTTTTGAACACTCTACTGTAGTATTTCCAGAGTTTCTGACCATCTAGTGTACTATTTTTCCAGGATCCAATGGTATTTGTTTGCGTATTTTGAATATTATGTGCATTTTTATGTGCTGTAAGGGACCACACTTAAAGCTGTCATATATCAAGTAAGTTGACCCCAGGTGAATAATAACTTTTCTCTTATGTAAGTCTACATGAGCAGAAAATAAGAAATGGTCATACTATTGCAAGGATATTTCTCATATACTGTATATATATTTTTCCAGACTTCTGCAAAGAATATGGTGCAGTCGCAACTTTTGTGGGGATGAGTGTAGCAATGCAAAAGTGGACTGTGGGGGCTTGCCATTGAAATCAACGTGTGTCCTAGTAGCCAAAAAAACTCACAGTCAAGGTACAAGGCTTTCCCTAAAAAAACAGAACTGAAAGACCAGGTTTTTTTTCTGGCACTTTTTGTTCACATGTAACAATCAGGATTTTTTTGCTAGAAAATTACTTGGAACCCCCAAACATTATATATTTTTTAAAGCAGAGGCCCTAGAGAATAAATTGGTGGGTTTTTCAGATTTGAATGTCACACGGTATTTGAGTAGTAGTTTTTCAAGCACAATTTTTTTCAGGAAAAATAGACTGAATTTTAATGCAAAAAACAATACATAACCCAATTTTTTGTAAAATATAAATTGATGTTACGCCGAGTAAATAGATTCAAAACATGTCACGCTTTAAAATTGCACACGCCCATGCAATGGCAAAAAATAACATAAATTTTACTATCCATAGTTTAAAAGCCTCTACAGGTTACAACTTTAGATTTATGGAGGAGGTCTCCTGCTAGAATTACTGCCCATGATCTGACGTTCGCAGTGATGTCTCACATGTGTGGAACAATCACTGTTTAATAGCGTGCTGGACCGATGTGGCCGCCTTTGCACGCGAGCACAGGGGGATGAGGGCATTTTATTTTTTCTAACTATTATTTTTTTATTTTACACTGTTTCTTTAAAAATAAAATTTTCAATAACTTTTATTGCTGTCACAAGGAATGTAAATATCCTTGTGACAACAATAGGCACATAACAGGTTCGCTTTATGGAAGGATTTGGGATCTTATAGACCCCAAATCCCTCCTCTGCATTTAAAAGCATCAGCATTTTCTTAATGATTTTGACATCTGGATAAACAGGTCACTGCTTCCTGGTTACCATAGTGGAGAGCATATCAAAGCTGATCATGGCTTTGTTCTGCTGTCCGGCCAGCAGATGGCCAGACCGGCTGGTTGCTCGGGTCTCCTGGTGGGACGGGAGAGCCTGAGCAAGTTGTGGGACAGGGGGACATCCATTCTTACTGCTTGTAATAGCAATTGAATGGCTAGCTAGCCACTCCGATCGCTATTACAAGAAAGCTGACTGCTAGCTCTAAAAAATGGCACTGGGGTAATGCCTGCAGCTGCAGGCATCACCCCAGTACAACCACTTGAAGACCAGTGACGTACAAGGTACGTGACTGGTCAGCAAGTGGTTAAATAATATTTAGAATGACTAATTTACAGACTGCTGGCATTCCATGCACCTTAACATGATTGTAAACCCTCACTGCCCCAAAACATGCATGGTGAAGGAAGAACTGAATTCTGGAAGTTGGCCCAGAAAAAACAGAGATCGAAGGACTAGTAACCAGTATTGCTTTTAGGCTCCGTGACGTTAACTTTTTCCCCAATACTGACTTGTGCAATTCATTACAAATCAAAATTCTCATAAAATCTTTGTTATTCAGAGATTCGGATGTATCCAAATTTTCGAATCACAATAGTAACGAATTTCATTGATTCTGAAATAAATTATTACAAAAAGAATTATCCGAATTCGAATATGAATTCAAACTTTAAAATGAATTGAAATTGGAAAATGGAAACATATTACAATAAATACAGTAAGGTGTAAAAGTGAACAAAGATAATGATCCCTACTGAGGCTGTTTTATAGAAAAGAATAGAATATAAAAGAATACAATAGAACAATAGAACAGAAAAAATAGAATAGAATAAAACAAAACGGAATATAATAGAAAAGAATAGAATAAAACTGAATAGAGTAGAAAATAAAGGAATAGAAAAGAAAAAATACAAAAAAATAAAAGAATAGAATAGTATAAAAAAAAGCATAAAATAGAATATAATAGAAAATAATAGAATAGAGTCAAATAAAACAGAAAAAAATAGAAAAGAATGGAATAGAAAAAAATAGAATAGATTAGAAAAGAATAGAACAGAAAATTCGAATCTATTTGAAAATTACAAATATACCAAACAAAATCAAATATACTAAATTAATTCTGAAAACTAATAATTCTAACATAACGAATGTGATGAAACAAAATTATTAACTTAACGAACGAACCTGAAATTAAACATATTTTTTCCATTGTGCACATCTCTACTAACCTATGCCTTGTTCTGCACTGTGTCTCCACAACCTTGGTAGAGGAGCAGGAATTCATTCTGGTCAGAGCTTCTGGTCAGAGCTTTCCCCATGATGACCAGTGAGGTAATGTTGAAAAAGCAACAGCAGAGATGCAGAAAGCACAGATCCACAGACTGAATAAAGTAGGAGCAAAGAAATGCATGCAATGCATTTCCTCAGGTACAGCTTCCACTCCCACATGGAAAAGAGTTGAGACATCACCATATCTCACATGTCAGGAAGCACAATGCTATTTTTCATATGGTAATAGAAAAAATGTAGATTATTCAGGGTACAGCAGAACTTTGCCCATATCAACTTGGTACAAAAATAATGTTCTTTAGCAAGGAACAGACATTCTACATTAATAATTATGCTACCAAAATTAGTGTGTGCTGTAAATTGCCTCCAGCATTGCTCCTGTTTCTTCTTGCTGGAGACTGCCATTTTACCAAAGTCCAGAGCTCCTGAGCAACAGTAAATCTTTAGCCTGTCATCAGATCAGTCTCTACATTTGTGGCAGTACCAAAAAATAGAGAGCAACTATGCATGTGCAGAGCAGGGTGAGACAGCGTCCTACTGGATTTTAACTGCCTGCCGTCCGCCATACAGTAAAATGATGGACACAAGGCAGTTCTCTCGTTCTGGGAGGACATCATATGACATCCTCCCATTCTAACTGCGCATGCGTGGCTCTCGGAGCGTGCGGTGATCGGCGGTGTGCTGTGTCCCTCGGACACAGCGGATCACCGATCAACGGAAAGAGCCGAAGATGTCGACTCGGTCATGTGATCAGCTGTGTCCAATCACAGCTGATCGCATGTAAATAGGGAAATGCTGGTTATCGGCATTTCTCTCCTCACGAGCTGTCACACTGACAGCTCGAGAGGAGTGGAGAGCCAGTAATCAGCATTCCTCGGAGGGGACATGTACACTGATTATCAGGGCACTGATAATCAGTGTGCCCTGGTGATCTGTGTAGCCCCAGCAGTGCCACCTGTCAGTGTCCATCAGTGCCAGCTGTCAGTGCTCATCAGTGCCACCTGCCAGTGCCCATCAGTGCCACATCAATGCCACATTTCAGTGCCTACCAGTGCACATCAATGCCACATATCAGTGCCTATCTGAGCTGCCTTTCAGTTTCACCCATCAGTGCCAGTCAGTGCCACCTATCAATGCCAGTCAGTGCCACCTATCAGTGCTGCCAATCAGTGCCAGTCAGTGCTGCCTATCAGTGCCAGTCATTGCTGCCTATCATTGTGCATCAGTGCCGCCTATCAGTGCCCTTTAGTGCCACCTAACAGTGCTAGTCAGTGCCGTCTATCAGTGCCAGTCAGTGCCACCTATCAGTGCCGCCTATCAGTGCCATATATGAGTGCTGCCTTTCAGTGCCCATCAGTGATGCCTGTCAATGCCCATCAGTGCCACCTACCAGTGCTTCCTCATCAGTGCCCATCAGTGTCCATCAGTGCAGCCTATCCGTGCCCATCAGTGCAGCCTCAGTAGCGCACATCAGTGAAGGAGAAAAATCACTTATTTACAAAATTTTATAACAAAAACTAAGAAAACATTTAGTTTTTTTTTTTATTTTCAGTGGTTTTTGGTTTGTTTAAGAAAAAAATAAAAAAACCAGGAGGTGATTAAATACCACCAAAATAAAGCTCTGTCACAAAATAATGATAAAAATGTCATATGGGTACAGAGTTGCATGACCACGCAATTGTCATTCAAAGTGTGACAGCGCTGAAAGCTGGAAATTGGCCTGGGCAGGAAGGGGGTATAAGAGCCCTGTTGGCAAGTGGTTAAACAGTAGGTGCTTAGTTTTACATTGCTATACCTGCAAAAAGGGCCAGCCTGAAGCGATCTAGCAGGACTTCATTTTCTGACTAAAGTTCCACTTTAACATTTCTAGATGCATGATAAATGGTCACATTTTGAGTTTAGGCCAACTTTAACAAATCAACATCTTTAAGGTAGGGAACAACATGTGCAGGTTATTTCAGGCATACTTCTTTCTTCAAGCTGATTAAACTTTCTCACAGAGTATGAAAATAGTGGTCTTAAAGGGACTTATACAGGGCATGGAAATAAACAATACAATTGTCAGTGTGTTATGGAACTTCTATTTCTGCTTTCACTTGTTTTATTTCTGTCCATAAATATGCAAGGTAACAGCTGTGTGCAGTGCAGGGGTATGTGCCATCTGTTTTCCAAATGGGCCTCATCAGTCTGTTTAAACTTTCCTGATGTTTTTACAAGCTGTTCTGTAAAATTACCATTTTATATTTTATTCTTAAAGGGTCATGTGTAAATACTCTAATTCTATGTTATAAATAGTATGTAGGTTCAATTTAGTACCTGAAACATATTTTTCTTTTTTTCCATATTGAAACGCCCATGAGGTTATTCTCAGGAATGTTGGTCTTCAAATGGAAGGGCTTAAAAGATAGAATTTTGATTTTTTTTTTTTTATGGAAGAGCTGGTTATATCTCTGAGTATAAGATACTAACTAACTTTTTTTCTAAAGTTCTGAAGCTGAGAGGTATACTAAGGTATATAGTTGATCTGGTAAGGCAGATACCCAGTCGCTTTTTTTGTAACATGCCAAGTGCTAGAACAAGGCCCTCTGGAACCCAAAGCATGGATACAAAAGCCTACCTTTTACTGTTTCCCAATCCCTCCTATCACTGCTCCACATCTGTAAAAATATACAGTATACTCCTTCTGCTCACTGTAGACCTTTCCAAGGCCAAACAAGCAACACACTTCTCCCAGGGTCATCTGTCACCCAGCAACCTCCATTCAGCCCACTCCTAAATCTCTACTAACCCTGAAAATTATTTTCTACTCTCTTCTCCCCACTCCAGAAATGTTGTAAATATGGTATTGCTATCTTTCTTGTATTTATTACATTTGAAATGATAAAGATATTATCTCAGAAGTGTCTCAAACTGATGTAAAATGGATGTCATTGACCCAAGCCTAAAGTTTGTTGACATAGGCTCTAAATCCGCTCGTTACTTTGGACACTACTGCCCTTTTTTTCTACTAATTACTCTCTCTTAACTCTTAGCCACGTGACCTCTGGAGGGTTTTACCCCCTTCGTGACCAGGACACTACCACCACCATGCTTCACTGATGAGGTGGTATGCTTAGGATCATGAGCAGTTCCTTTCCTTCTCCATACTCTTCTCTTCCCATCACTCTGGTACAAGTTGATCTTGGTCTCATCTGTCCATAGGATGGTGTTCCAGAACTGTGAAGGCTTTTTTACATGTCGTTTGGCAAACTCTAATCTGGCCTTCCTGTTTTTGAGGCTCACCAATGGTTTACATCTTGTGGTGAACCCTCTGTATTCACTCTGGTGAAGTCTTCTCTTGATTGCTGACTTTGACACACATACACCTACCTCCTGGAGAGTGTTCTTGATCTGGCCAACTGTTGTGAAGGGTGTTTTCTTCACCAGGGAAAGAATTCTTCGGTCATCCACTACAGTTGTTTTCCGTGGTCTTCTGGGTCTTTTGGTGTTGCTGAGCTCACGGTGCATTCCTTCTTTTTAAGAATGTTCCAAACAGTTGTTTTGGCCACGCCTAATGTTTTTGCTATCTCTCTGATGGGTTTGTTTTGTTTTTTTTTCAGCCTAATGATGGCTTGCTTCACTGATAGTGGCAGCTCTTTGGATCTCATCTTGAGAGTTGACAGCAACAGATTCCAAATGCAAATAGCACACTTGAAATGAACTCTGGACCTTTTATCTGCTCATTGTAATTGGGATAATGAGGAATAACACACACCTGGCCATGGAACAGCTGAGAAGCCAATTGTCCCATTACTTTTGGTCCCTTAACAAGTGGGAGGCACATATGCAAACTGTTGTAATTCCTACACCGTTCACCTGATTTGGATGAAAATACCCTCAAATTAAAGCTGACAGTCTGCAGTTAAAGCACATCTTGTTCGTTTCATTTCAAATCCATTGTGGTGGTGTATAGAGCCAAAAATGTTAGAATTGTGTCGATGTCCCAATATTTATGGACCTGACTGTATTTGAAATGCTACAACTTTGACCATATTCAATATATTTCAAAATATATCTATTTATCTATCTATCTATATATATATATATATATATATATATATATATATATAATATATATATATATATATATACACTGCATATTGAAATGCATTTTTATTACAAAATATATGAAAAATATTTTTAAAAATGAATTTAAATATACTGTATGTCTTTAAAAATACAAATCTACAGTTTTGGAATGCATGTACAAATACATGTAAAAATATATGTTAAAATTCTTTTTTTATATGTTAAAAAAATTCTTAAGAATATATTTAACAAAAAAATTTTAAAAAATATATTTCAGATTTTTTTTTAACATATACAAAAATCATTTTAACATATATTTTTACATATAGTTATAAATGCATTCCAAAACTGTACTGTATTTGTATTTTTTAAGACATACAGTATATTTGAAATGTATTTTAAAAAATATTTTTCATATACTTTGTAATAAAAATGCATGTCAACATGCAGTATATATATATACAGGCAGTCCCCGGGTTACGTACAAGATAGGGACTGTAGGTTTGTTCATAAGTCGAATTTGTTCATAAGTTGAATCAGGCACTTTTATAAGCACTAACTACTAACCAAACGACAGGATATTAGATTACGTTTTTGTAATAAGGTTACAGAAAGCAGTAAAACCTCAAGAGGCTCTAAACTGGTGTTTTGCATAAGAATTGCAGCTTGGACACATGTTTGCCTTAACATATTTAACTTTTATGTGCATGTAAATGTTTAAACATCAAATTCAACATTCAAATATTATACTGTAAACTCTTGTACAGTGTAGAGTACAACTTTAAACTATCTTGGCTAAACTACACTGTACTGTAATGTACTGTATGAGAGAACTCTGCTCTCCTTTACACAGCACACGCTGCCCCCTCCCCCCTGCACAGACGGAGGATCACTTCAGTGAGCAGCCTGACAGCCTCTCCTTTCCTCTCCCCGGAGGTGCAGACAGACAGTCTTAAATCACTTTGGAGATAGTGGGCAGACACTGCTAGCCCCACAAGTAACGAGCAATGGATGTCTCTGTCTCTTATGTCTCTCTGATGTCTCTTATCAGCTAGTCTCTTATCAGCTTGCTGCACAAGAATGCTGACAGCTTGACTTCCGGTCCCGAGGGAAGTGTACGTAAGTATGAGTATTACGTAAGCCGAATGTACTTAACTCGGGGACTGCCTGTATTGAAATATATTGAATATGGCCAAAATTGTAGCATTTCAAATATATGGCAATATATGGAATATTTCTAAAATATATTTCAAATATATTTTTTTTTCCATGTTGGTATTCAGCACTATGCTACGTTAACTAGTAATTGCTCAGTCATGCAACCCTCTACCCGAATGAAGTTTATATTTTTTTCACACAAATAGAGCTTTCTTCTGGCGGTATTTGATTACCACAGGGTTTTTTTTTTTCATTTTTAGCTATATAAACTATATAATACCAAAAATTTTGAAAAAAAAATTTTTTTTTTGATTCTGTTATAAAATTTTGCAAACAAATAATTGCCAAAATGTAGTCTGCTACATTTGTTTGGTAAAACTTACCAAAATAAATGTATATTATTTTGTCTGTGTGAAAGTGATAGAACCTGCAAGCTATGGTAGATACAGTATACAGTATATATGAAAATTGATCAATCCTGATGGCCTATCACATTTCTAAAATGCCTAAACAGTACAAATACCCCAAAATGACCCCTTTTTGGAACGTAGACAGTCCAAGGTATTTAGTAAGTGGCGTGGTGTTTTTTGAAGTTGTAGTTTTTTTGTCACACTTTTTTGGAAATTTAAGAAATGAAAAGATAAAACATTTTTTCACAATTGTTTTTACATACTATCACCAGTTCAGTACAGCATCATTATGACTGGTGTGGTGGTGATCAGGGATACTGACTGGTTACAGTATGTTAAAAAAAATAGTACATTTAAATAATTTTTTATTCAATTTTTAAACTTTTTTTTCTAAACATTTTTTCCAATTTGTTTTACATACTATCATCAGAGTAGTTCAGTTTCACCAGACGGACACTGTACTACTCTGGGGTGTGAACAGGGATTTTTTTGCACTGTTATTGCTTATAACAGTGATGATTACTGTTATAAGCAATAGTTTTAACTGTCATGAATGGCTTTCCATTTATGAAAGCTTGCTTACTGTTGTGATGTTGTGATTGGCTACAGCTAATCACATGGTACAGGGTGTCAGGTACCATGTGATAGCTGTAGGCCAATCACACCATCACAATAGTAAGAAAGCTGTTCATGAATGAAAGCTATTCATGTCAATTTGCTTACGTAATATTATGTGAGCACTATGGTTGGTCAAAGCAATGACGATACCCCAGCCGCTCATAGTTGCCGAGTACTGATTGCTGTGATTCGGTGGACACAGGACCACTGCAAGCCCCATGGGGGCATGCATGTGCTAGATGATATATGGTATGTCACCTAGCCTTTAGCTGCCTCCCACTCACAGTAAATATACTGTGAGCTGGCAACAAGTGGTTAAAATGTCAGCTCTAGTGTGTTCTAATACAACTGTATGCAGAGAATACCAAAATGATATACCTGTCTAAATATATTTTATGTTTTATGAATTGTGCTTACAACTGAACTGATTAAAATGCAGTTGCATTCATTTTAGAGCCTTGAGCAGCTGCATTTTTCAGTCAGCTGCCAATCATTTTAAGCAAGTAATGCCAATTAGCTAAGAAATTCATCCTTTTCATTAACCGTTTTTCGACTGAGTCATTTTTACAGACATTTTTGCTGTCAGTTACATGTTGTATATCATGTAGCATGCCTGTAGGTGTTGGCTTTGAAAAGTATGTGGGCACGGATCCTACCTGAATCTGGTGACACACTCAGAATCCTGTGACACAGTGAGATAGGCAATGGTAAATAATATGTAACTTTATTCAGCAGTGGCTGGTCACTAAAATAAGAAAAAATAGCTAATGCAAACAGAGCAATAGGTTTATTTATTAAAAAAGTGGAAGTACAGTAGTGGGATTAGAACAACAACAAATGCGTTACCGCAGTTCTATTTTCTTTATCCAACTAAACTAACAATAATTTAAGTCCCAAACTTGTTTGATGATCTCACAGGTCTGTGTTGGCGCACTGAACAACTGCACAGTGAACAAAGTGCTTTGCAACAACACAGTGACCAATGTAGTTTCTTTAAAATACTATGCATGTGCAAGGAAAAAAATGCTGCTTTTCTATTTTCCTTGCATGTAAAGTTTTACATCATTTTCTAAGCTCTAGAGCAAGTACACACAATAGAGGGATATATTTGTTCATATTTCTTGTCTGAGGTTTAAAACCATGGTAAGTGACTTTGCCTATGCTAAAAAGATGTCATCAGTCAGCTGAAAGGAGAAGAATACATTCACCCAGTCTCCTTTCCTCCACTGATTAGTCTATAACAGGGGTCTCCAAACTTTATAAAGGAAGGGCCAGTTTACTGTCCTTCAGATTTCAGGGGGGCCAGACTGTGGCCAGTGGGAGAAGAAAATGTCTTGGAATCAGTGGGAGTAAACAATGCCTCATCATTGGTATTAATGGGAGATATAGTGCCCCATCACTGGCATAAATGGGAGGAATAGTTTCCCATTGTTGGTGTCACTGGGAGGAATAATGTCCCATTGTTGGCATCAGTGAGAGGAATAGTGCCCCTTCATTGGTGTCAGTAGGAGGAATAGTGCCAAATCATTGGTATCAGTGAGAGGAATAGTGCCTTATCATTAGTGTCAGTAGGAGGAATAGTGCCCTATCAGTGGTGTCAGTGGGAGGAATAGTGCCCTATCATTGGTGTCAGTGGGAGGAATAATGCTCCATTGTTGATATCAGTGGCGGGAACTATGCCACACTGTTGCTAATGGTGGGGGAATAATGCTGGATAAAAGCAAACAAAGGGCCCTATCCGGCTCCCAGGCCGCAGTTTGGAGACCACTGGTCTACAACTTTGTAACATGTTACAAGGTGTGAATCTACTGCAGGGTCTGTTTTTTGTCAGACATCCTTGAATTCAGCCAGGAACTACACAAGCATTATGATTTACTTAATTGTGTCAACTCTGTGCCAGCATCTCAATCCAAGAAGTAGATGCTGACCCTGTATGATGCCAAAACAAAGATGGAGCCATCCTTCATGAAATTTCTCCCAGTTGAGCTGGATCCCAATTATGTGGAAAGTCCATCCACCATTGGAACTAGTGTGAAGGTCTTTCTGTTGAAATAAAAGGAGCATCTATCCATGTGGCTGTACGACTCCCAAAAGGGCCACACAGTGAAAATCTATGAGGACCAGGGATAAGTAGGTGTAGAGTATATTTAAAGCTTAACTCCAGGAATGAGACAAAATCTACCCTTGCAGTGGAGCCCCCCACACTGAACAGTTTAAATGCTTGTTTAGTCTAGAGGAAATGTATATTACTTATCTTATTTCCTATCTCCAGCATTGTCCCTCAATCCATGCAACCACTAGTCCCTCCCTCCGGCATAGTCACAAGTCTCAAGTACAATGTTAGTAGTCCTGCACTGTGCATGAGCGCATGATGATGCGTGATGATGCCGACAGACCACCCACAGCCCAGAGCTGGTCAGTGCTGGAAGCTGCCAGAGTCAGAAATAAGGTAAGTTATACAGGTCTACCTTGAGAAAGTCTCTACCTGCATCTCTAGACAAAATGAGCATTTAAAGAGGTATTAAACCCGAAACAAAAAATGTATTATATAGCAGCTTACCAATCATTAGATGTGGTGGCGGCGGCATCAGTTTTCTTTTCTTTGGCTTTTTCCCTTCTGTTTTCACCTGGAAATCTGGCCAGTAACACACCTCCTGTATTAGTGAGACACCACTGTGGAGTAAGGATAACAGGACACAGCAGACAGAAGCATTGTCAGTCTGGGGGGGCAAAGTGTTAAATGTATTTGCAGATTTGAATGCAAATAACAAATTAAAGCCAAACTCCAGCTAACTCTTTATAATCAGTTACAGCAAACATTTGTTTTCTTCTGGGATAAAGGTTTTATATGAATAAATAAAAGGTGATCATTTTAATCACCCCAGCCAGTGGTAAATGGATGGTTTCATCCATGTAAACTAATACATTCTACTGGAGTGCTTGAATGTCTGAAAAACAGCTGGCAGAATCAACTGCAAGTGTACACTTTGTCTTATTCTTGATGTTCAGCTTCAAAGTATAACTGTACTGAAAGTACTGATATCTTTTAATTGTTTCATTCATTCATAGCCAATGATGCAACAGGGACTGTTACAAGCACATCAGGCAATCTGCTGATAGAGCAGATCTCTAAAGCTCACTTATTGCTAACAATCATTTATCTGTCTGTCTGTTAAAAGAGCTGCAGGAGAACAATTTGATGATTTAAAAAAATGAGGATACTAGTTGTCAATTGTAAGCAGCTGCTGCATTTGGTGAAACCCTCCTATCAGCAAGAACCATCATGTGAACATAGGGAGAAGCAAAGTAAACATGTATGGCAACTTTGATTATTATAGCAGCTGGAAGGTCCTTTGAGGATCTTTGATTCAATATTGGCATCTCTGCTCAACCAATTTTTTTGTCTCAGAAACATGAGTAGCCATTTAGGCTTTAGAAGAAGAATACATTAAAGTATGGAAAGGATTAGAGCAAAATTGTGGATACTTTGAACATGTTTTACAGGTCACCTCAAATATGTTTAATATGAATTGTGTGCAGAAAAGGAAACAGTATATATATATATATATATATATATATATATATATATATATATATATATAAACTATATTGCTAAACGTAATAGGACGCCTGCCTTTACACGCACATGAACTTTAATGGCATTCCAGTCTTAGGCTGTAGGGTTCAATATTGAGTTGGCCCAACCTTTGCAGCTATAACAGTTTCAGTTCTTCTGGGAAGGCTGTCCACAAGGTTTAGGAGTGTATCTATGGGAATTTTTGACCATTCTTCCAGGAATGCATTTATGAGGTCAGGCACTGATGTTGGAGAAGAAGGCCTGGCTCTAATCTTTGCTCTAATTCATCCAACATGTGTTTTTTCGGGTTGAGGTCAGAACTCAGGCCAGTCAAGTTCCTCCACCCCAGACTCGCTCATCCATGTCTTTATGGACCTTGCTTTGTGCATTGGTGTGCAGTCAAGTTAGAACAGGAATGGGCCATTCCCAAACTGTTCCCACAAAGTTGGGAGCATGAAATTATCTAAAATGTCTTGGTTTGCTGATGCCTTAAGAGTTCCCTTCACTGAAACTAAGGGGCCAAGCCCAAACCCTGAAGCACAACCCCACACCATAATCCCCCCTTCACCAAACTTTACACTTGGCACAATGCAGTCAGGAAAGTAGTATTCTCCTGGCAACCCCCAAACCCAGACACGTCCATCGGACTGCTAGACAGAGAAGCGTGATTCATCTCTCCAGAGAACACATCTCCACTGCTCTAGAATCCAGTGGTGGCGTGCTTTACACCACTGCATCCGATGCTTTGCATTGCACTTGGTTGCACAAGGCTTGGCTGTAGCTGCTCGGCCATGGAAACCCATTCCATAAAGCTCTATACACACTGTTGTTGTGCTAATCTGAAGGCCACACAAAGTTTGGAGGTCTTTAGCTATTGACGGCAGATAGTTGGAGACTTCTGCACACTGTGTGCTTCAGCATGCGCTGACCCCACTCTGTCATTTTACATGGCCTACCACTTCGTGGCTGAGTTGCTGTTGTTCCCAGTTGCTTCCACTTTGTTATAAAATCACTATTGGTTGACTGTAGAATATTTAGTAGCAAGGAAATTTCACGGATGGACTTATTGCACAGGTGACAACCTATCATGGGACCACGCTTGAATTCACTGAGCTCCTGAGAGCGATCCATTCTTTCACAAATGTTTGTAGAAGCAGTCTGCATGCCTAGGTGCTGGATTTTATACACCTGTGGCCATGGAGATGATTGGAACACCTGAATCCAATGATTTGGAGGGGCGTCCCAATACTTTTGGTAATATAGTGTATGTGTGTATATATATAATATATTTATTTATTTATTATGTTTAAATCAGAAGAAACGTTCATTGAGGTACATCCATTAAACATACATGAACGCAGACACAAATTAACCACTTGTCCCCAAGAGGATTTACCCCCTTCCTGACCAGGCCATTTTTTGCGATACGACACTGCATTACTTTAACTGACAATTGTACTTTTTTGCCACAGATAGAGCTTTCTTTCAGTGGTATTTGATCCTCTCTGTGTTTTTTATTTTTTGCACTATTAACAGAAAAAATCCGTCAATTTTGGAAAACAAAAACATTATTTTTGACTTTTTTGCTATAAAACATATCCAATAAAAAAATTAAAAAAATAAAATTTCTTCATAAATTTAAGCCAAAATGTACTCTGCTACGTCTTTGCTAACAAAAATCCCAATATGTGTTAATTGATATGTGTTAATTGATAATATATTAATTGATTTAATGTGAAAGCTATAGCATCTACAAATGGCGGTACATATACTGGAATTTATTTTTTATATACTACTGATGGTGGCAATAAGCGACTTATAGCGTGAACTTCAGGACTGCTGTTGGCATTCTGACACTGGGGTTGAACTGACTGACTGCCACTGACATCCCAATGACACTAATACAGTGATCAGTGCTAATAAAAAGCACTGATGATGTACTAATGACACAGGTCAGGAAGGGGTTAACATCTGGAGCGATCAAAGGGTTAACTGTGTGCTGTGTGTGTATTGCAGAGAAATACACAGCAGCATGTTACTGCAGGTGGGAGAGAGACCTGTGTTGTTGACACACAGGTCTTTCCCCTGTCAGTGATACTCAGCAATTGCCGAGTGCCGGAAAGAAATCTCCAGGTGATCGACCAGGCGTGCGCTCCCCCCTACCTGGCAATGCAAAATCACGTATATATACAGGTGATTTTGCGCAGCCCTGCCACAGTGCAGCGGCACTTCTGCTATAGGGCAGTCAGGAAGCAGTTAAAGCAATAAAGTGCATTCCAAGGCATTAAGGTAACACAGATATAAGAAAAAAAGCAATACCCTTAAGCAAATAAATCAATAGCCAGTCCATAACTAAGTCAGTAGGCACAAGGCCTGGAACTGCTAACCAGTCTTCCCATAAATTGTTAAATTTTCCTGGACAGCCTCTGTGTTGAACTATCATTTTCTCTAATCTAAGAGTATCACTTACATATGCAACCCATTCTTTGTATGTGGGAACAAGGTCAGATTTCCAATGCTGAAGAATAACCCTACTAGTTTGGAACAGGGCCCTATTAACTGCAGCTTTTTTGAAATCTGTTAATGGTAGATCATCAAGTATACCCAAAATGCAGCTGGTAGGTTCAATAGGGACAGTAATGTGGAAAACAGGGGGCAGCACAATGGTTAAATGGTTAGCACTTCCACCTGGGTCATTGGTTCAAATCATAGCCACGGCACCACCTGCCTGTAGTTTGTGCTCTCCCTGTGCCTGCGTGGGTTTCCTCCGGGTACTCCGGTTTCCTCCCACACTCCAAAGACATGCTGGTAGGTTAATTGGCTCCTGTCTAAATTGACCCTAGTATGTGTATGTATGAATGTGAGTCAGGGACTTTAGATTGTACACCCCTTGAGGGGTAGGGACTGATGTGAATGTACAATATATATATGTTCAATGAAGCTTTGACAGAAAAACCTGGAAGCTGATTGGTTTCTATGCAGAGCTGCACCAGATTTTGCACTCTCCAACTTTAGTTAATCTCCCCCAATGTCTATCCAATTGGGACAGCTCCATGGCAGGTGAATGAGATCCGCCTATATACTGTATATATAATGTTTGTATTGACATTTTGGACAAAATTCGCAGGGGAATTTGACTTACTATACATTGGGTAGACAATAAAATAATTATTACAAGACAATATTACCAAAAGAAAGCCTTATTTGTCCTGAAAAAAAAACAATATATATATTACATTGTTACCTTAAAGTGTTACTAAACCCACAGCAGTAAAATCAGTCTGTATATGCAGTAAAGCATGCTTGTTATACTCACTGTGGAACCTAAGGGGTTAATCCTCTGCATTGTGTAAAATGAATGTTTGATCCTGTAATCTCTGATCTTTCCCTTCTTCCACGTTCCCCATTTCATCATCTGATAGAACACAGCCTTGAGGACACTCTGCACATGCTCAGTTTGATGTGTACTGCTAGGGAGTTTTTTATTTTTCTTGGGAGGGTGCATGTGATCAGCACAGGGCCAATCAGCACTGTCCAGACAGAGGTAAGGGGCTATGCAGTCTCAAAGGGCAGTGAGAGGAGAATGAAAACTCCTCCTACAAGCTTTAACCAGTGCTCAGCTGGACACTGATATACGTAAGTCACAAGACTGCTCTAACTGCTGATGAGAAAAGGTATTTAGCAGTTTACTAAAATAATTACACGTCCATTTTCTGTGTACTGTGGGAGACCAGATATAGTGAATGCAGGGTCCTGGGTTTTGTAACATTTTAAGCAATGAAAAAATGATCACAGAATGCCATTAGCAGAAATGTAAATATTGCTCTGGTTCAAAAGGCGTGCACAGGTGCAAGAACTATAGTGATTAGGGACAAATCAAAGTGCAAAAAAAAAAATATTATAAAGTGATACTGCTAAAGTGTAGAAAGTGTAAAACTTCCAATAGTAATCAGAAGATAAGTTGCTTTTTTGCTTAAGTTACTCCATGGCTAAAGCCGAGTGCACACAATCCGAAAATGGTGTGCAAACTAACACTTTCGAAGTGACCATACAAATTTTTTGTGCACAATACCAGATCATACGATTTTCACTTAATCAGTACAGTTTTCGTCTAAAAATACAATAGAATACATTACATCAATTCTGAATTTTTATTTTGTCGTACAAGAATTTTGTGACTTTAGTATCCTCTTCATTTTTGATATGGAGACTAGCATGCAAAAAAAAAAAATATAGACATTCATGCAATATTCTCATCGTGTGTACGGGGCTTAAGCCTTGCAAAACGACAAGCATGACAATATACTGTAGACAAGTAAAACCTTTTCACTTGGCTGCATTATGTTATTATCATGCTGTTATCTGCTTTATAGAGCTATGACATGGAACATGGTAAGGACTGTCATTTACCTGCTGTTGAAAATAATGACAGTGAAATAACCCACACTAGCATATCTATGATCCATGTCATCCTCTATCATCCACTTCACTCTGCAAACCCCCATCCACAATGTTCCTAAAAGCTGTCAATTCACTGCAAGAGACCTGCTGGAGAAACAGAGCTAGAGCCGAATGTACCTAGGTTCAGTTCATAGGAAATTCACAAGTCCTGCATGTTAATATGAATTACGTTAAAGTCAATGGGAGCTGAATCTTTAAAATCAATTCAGGTCATTTTCAGGTCTTAAATGTGCCTAAACAGTCTCCTAAAATATAATTTGTTCTTGAATTCCACACCATTATTGTCTGTGTTCTCCCTGCAGCTAATCTTTTCCTCATTATTGACTTTCAGTGCTTTGGTCTGCACTGGGCCTTTGTGTGGGTGTAACTATATTAGAAGAGGAACAGGGCTTTGCTACCTGAATTCAGAGCTGCCCTTCAATGATTGATGATCTAATAACTGTAGGTGAAATACTCAAGAGGCATGAGGGGTAGTGACTTTTACCTACAGGTAAGCGCATAATAAAGCTCACACTAGGTAAAATGAATATCTTCTAAGCTTGCACCATTTAGCAGATATTTGCTTGTTTGTAATGTCACTTACACATCGGATAATTAATATTTTTCATTTTTATCAAGTCACTTTCTTGATTGCTTATTTATGGTTAATTGAGTTTATATTTAAGCGCTGCACCATTTTGCACAGTTTTTAATTGATGTTGATTACAGTTTTGGTTTTTGTTTTCTTAAACATCAGAGAATGATATAAATCAGCAGAGTTTTAATACATTCATTAAGCATAGGGAAATATCCCCTGCAAAGTAAACTGCCTATTTGCCTTTAGAATGTCAGCTCTATTGTCTGTAATGGAAACCTTAGGCAGAGTCATACAGAAGGAGCATGAAGAGATAAGTCACTCCTCTGACTCATTGGCTTGTGTGTAAATTTCAGCTTTGGCCATTGAGCTGTGTAAACCATAGGCTTTTCACAACAGGAGCTACAGAGAAGCTGAAAAAGTGCTAAGGAGCCGATGATGCCACTAGATGGCTGCCTGTGAAAACGTTAAACATTATAGTGCAATACGTCATATTTAACTGATTAAACATAAAATACTTTTTAGTACTTATAATAATAATAATAATAAAAACCCATACAGAAGATATGTACACATCATCTAGATATAACATTTAAATTTCACCTTAGCTACAGCTGAGAACAATCCTGACTATAGATGAGCAAAGAATGGTAGCTGATGGCATGTAGGTGGCAATATTTCCAATAAAATCAATAAACTGATATTAAATTCTAAGCCGACAAAAGGTGATCTATCAAAGCCAGCAGTATCTTCAGAGAAGAAGCTCGATTACAAGTTTAATGAAAACTGTCATTGGATTTTTTTTCCAGTTAATAGCATTGTAGGTTTCCAGAAATCCTTAGTGCAGTCTACTGCTTCATTATGTTGAGAGCTAAAAATACCATCACAGTTGCTGGCTGGTAGGCGGACAGCTCCTTCAGAAATATGCCCAAATTAGCCATAATGTAATGCATGCTTTATTGTGTTTCTCTTTGCTTCTGGCATCGTGTTTCAGGAAAATTCATTATCAGGCAAGCACACTAGTGTCTTTTTTAATGCAAAAATACCTTATCTTCATAGAAAATGAGCCATGTCCTTTAGCAAGGTCTACTGCTTAGAAATGCCACAATGTATCCGTAGGGTACAATACCTCACGCTCCACATAATAGCAGAAACACAAATTTACTTTAAGTCTGTGTCTTGTGTTCTTCAAGTTTGTTTGCTCCTATATTTATTTATGTTACACGAGAGCTGTGTATGTTTTAGTGAGGCCGGTTAGTGAATTTCATGCCATTCTCAAGTTATATGTTGTCAAAGGAGATTTTGTGTCTTTTGTGTTTGTTTATTGATCACATAACTAGATCAATTCTAATATTTGCAACAGGGTGAAGTAAACATTTAATTGAAAGAACAGGTCCTACTTTTGTGTGGGTTAGATTAAATTTTGTATCTATCACATAACTAGATCAATTCTAATATTTGCAACAACAGGGTGAAGTAAACATTTAATTGAAATAATAGGTCATACTTTTGCGTGGGTTAGATTCAATTTTGTATCTATTATCAGATTAGCTTGCCCAGTGGTGGTCAACTTTCTTCATAAGGGGTGCCTCAAGTGCGGTCTTTGACGTCACCAAAGGGCCATACACAAAAACCAGTGAATATTCAGAGACCCCACACACCAGGATATAAGCAAGACTATGGATATAATACAAGAGATGATCAGAGACTGCAAACATGGAACAGGAGATGATCAGAGACTGCAGACATGATAAAAGAGATGGTCAGAGACTGCAGACATGATACAAGAGATGTTTAGAGACTGTGGACATGGTATAGGAGATGGTCAGAGACTGCAGACATGATACAATAGACCCAGGGTCTGAAAACTTTCTAAACTAAGGGCTTGTTTACTGTCCCTCAGGCATTAGGAGGGCCAGACTGTGGCCACTGGGAGTAGAAAATTTCCCAGCATTAGAGTCAGTAAATAATGCCCCTTCATTGATTCTAGAGGGAGAAATAGTGCCCCATTGTTGGTATCAGTGGGATCAGTAGTGCTCTATTGTTGGTGTTGGTATTGTTGTTGGTTGGAGGAATAGTGTCCCATTGATGTTGTCAATAGGAGGAATAGTGCCCCATCAGTGGTGTCAGTAGGAGGAATAGTGCCCCCCCATTGGTGTCAGTTGGAGGAACAGTGCCCCATTGATGGTGTCAATGGATGGAATCATGCCTCATCGATGGTATCAGTGAGAAGAACAGTGCCCCGTCGAGGGTGCCAGTGGGAAGAATAGTGCCCCATCATTAGTGTCAGTTTTAGGAGTGGTGCCCCATCATTGTTGTCATGGGATGAATGGTGCCCCATCATTGGTGTCTGTTGCAGGAAAAATGCACTAAGGGCCAGATAAAGGCAAGCAAAGGGCCACATCTGGCCCCCAGGCCACAGTTTGGAGACCACTGCAATAGATGTTTAGAGACTACAGACATGGTATAGAACAGGGTGGGCAACCTGCGGATCTCCAGCTGTTGTGGAACTACATTTCCCATGAGACATTGCAAAACTGACAGTTACAGCTATGACTTGCAGAGGCATGATGGAACTTGTTGTTCTGCAACAGCTGGAGAGCCTCAGGTTGCCCACCCCTGGTGTAGGAGATGGTCAGAGGCTGCACATATGATACAAAAGATGTTTAGTGAGTGCGGACATGGTATGGGAGATGGTCAGCGACTACACACATGATACAAGAAATGCTTAGAGACTGCAGATATGGTAAAGGAGACGGTCAGAAAATACAGACATGATGCAGGAGATGGCCAGAGACTGCAGACAAGGTACAAGAGATGGTCAGAGACTACAGACAGGATACAAGAGATTGTCAGAGATTGCAGACATGATACAGGAAATGGTCAGAGATGTAGACATGGTACAAGAGATGGTCAGAGACTGCAGACATGCTGCAGGAGACTGTCAGAGATTGAAAACACATTACATGAGACTGCTAGAGATCACTACTATAACAATGCAATAGGGAAACACAGATTTGTGTCTGCAGGGGCTCTGAGGACTGGATAAAACTGCCAAAGGACATCATGCAGCTCCCATAGAATGAAGAGGGATTAGAACACCTGCCAGGTTTTCTTGCTGTCTGTTCCCTCGTTAGGGAGATTCACCCTCACTATTGGTTCTATTTAGCACTATCTTTAAAAGTAAGTCCTATGTAACTGTTCACATTGATGCTCTGCTTTTGCGCTGCCTTTTGAAAGTCCTGCATGCTGCATGTTTGGTGCACTTTTCAAAAGGGTACCAAAAACGCACCTTTAATTATAAGTCAATGGGAATACATCAAAAGTGCATCAAAAGCAAACCGCATCTGCATTTCTGCTGAGTTTTTTTGAGTCACATGTTTCACAGGTAAATGCTGGGAATCAGGAAACCAGAAAGCAGACCAAAAACGCATTAAAATGTAATTAAAAATGTGATGTGCATTTCTGAAAAACGCATACCAAATGTTTAGCACACCATTGTGAAAGGGCCCTAATCCTTGAGAAAGGGATTAGGGCCCAGCAGAAGTCGGAACCTGTCAAAACTAGTTACTAGTTCCTTCCCCAAAAAAAAAAGTTTACAATAAGGAGGGAGGAAGAGGAGGATAAGCAGAACGTTCCTTGTTAGGTGAAATTCTGCTTTAAGTATTTTAGGCCTAGCTGCTTTACCCATATCAGTAATTTTGCAATAAATTGATATAAGTGTACATAAAACATAAGCGGTTTAATCTGTTCTGCAAGATTAGACTTAACATATTTAATTTACGTAAATGATGAATGGTGTTGGTTTGCAATGAATAGCTTCCTATATGAGTAATATGTTCAGCCAAGTACAGAGAACGCTTTTCTATTTTAGGCTGATAGGTATAGAGGTGAGCGAGTGTTTATTAAAGATATGGAAATATGCTATATCAAATGGTTACACAAACTGAGTATGTTTTTTTGTAGGAACAGAAGCAATTCAGGGTGAAATGTACTTGGTGTAGTATGTTTTAGATCTTTACATTAAAAGTCACTCTAAAGAGCTCTAAAGAAAAATTTACAAAGCGTTTAACATCTTATATATATATATTCAGAACTCTCAGACTTAAGTTGATGGGTACTCAAAGTGTTACTAAACCCAGAACTCTGCATTCACTATATCTGGTCTCCCACAGTACACAGTACATGGAAATGCAATAATTATATTAGCAAATATAAACTGCTAAATACCTTTTCTCATCAACTTTATATAGCAGTCATCAAGTCGTCCAGCTGAGCACTGGTTGAAGCTTGTAGGAGGAGTTTTAATTCTGCTCTGACTGTCCTATGATGCTGTATAACTCCTGACCCTCTGTTTAGACAGTGCTGATTGGCCCTGTGCTGATCACATGGACCCTCTCAAAAAGAAAAACTCTCCAGCCATACACGCCTAACTGAGCATGTGCAGAGTGACTCCTAGGGCTCTGTACTATCAGCCAATGGATTGCGGACAGTAGAAGGAGAGGATCAGAGAAGACAGGATCAAACAGCCTTGGAGGATTAACCCCTTAGGTTCCACAATGAGAATAACAGGCATGCTTTACTGCATATACAAACTGATTTTGCCTCTATACCAAAAATCCTGATGTTTTATGATACATGCCCCCCTATTTTATGAAGAATAAAATATACAAGGCCATCAAATCCAATGCTGTCCTTTTCTATTCTGTGATTTTCATAGTTCACATCTTATTATGCAAAGCCATTTTTATGTCATCAAGGGCTGGCTGCAAGAATTGGGAAGAGAAAGCCAGCCCTTTGATAACACAGCTTGACATCTTGCACATCTCCTCTCTCTTACCCAGCCATAGAAGTGAGATATCACGTGAGTTCAAGGGTCTGTTACCTACAGGGATATGTGATGCAGATATCCAAGGAGACTGCAGGAGGAGGCACAGTCTAAGTGAAAAAGGAGGGAGGGGGTATTCACTTATCAGGGTAAAGGGCCAATCATAGCAGCCCTTTACCATGTGATCATCTTTGTCCAATCATAGCTTTCACAGAGTAAACACACACTGCTGGCTGCCGGCAGAGACAGTGCATGAGGAAGGGAGAGCTGAACTGTAGAGGATCACAGAAGTGTGTTTATATACTGTGATTTTTGCACAGTATGTAAACACACAGTGCAGCTACATCACAGCCCTGATCAGCCACCAGTGCAGCCATGCAAGTGCAGCCTCATCAGTGTCCTGATCAGCCACCAGTGCAGCCATGCCATTGCAACCTCATCAGTGTCCTGATCACCTACGGCAGTATAGTCATGCCAGTGTTACCTCATCAGTAACCTGATCGGCCATGCCAGTGCAGCCACACCACTGCAGCCTCATCAGTGTCCTGATCAACACCAGTGTCATTGTCAGTGCCCTGATTCAGCCACATCTGTCCCAGTGTCACCGTCACAGCAGTAAGGTGTCACCACAGCCAGCCATATCTGAAAAACTTTTGCACAAGAGGGAAGACATTTCAAATCCTTAGTATGACAGATGAGAGCTCTCACTGTCTGATTTGGATTCAGAGTATAAACCCATGGAATGCCACACTCAGGAGGGGTAGCAGAATGTATTTTGGGGAGTAATTATAACTATATCCATGCTGTGTGTTAGAAATACAGTATCTTGTAGATTGACAACTTTCTGTAAAAAAAAAAATACATTTTAATTTTCTTTCCACATACGTTTTCATTTCTTTCCACATTTTTTAAAAACGTGGCAAAAAATTACATATGGTCACTTTGTGGGTGTTTCCTCTGTCTTGGTGTACAGGGCCTTCAAAAATGTGATAGGTAATCAGGAAATTAGATGCATAATTTATGCTCCTTGAGAGCTCAAAGGTGCTAGGCCGGGTGTCGGCAACCCGCGGCTCCGGAGCCGCATGCGGCTCTTTTTCACCTTTCCTGCGGCTCCGGAGCACACTGCCCACCAGGTGACAGGCAATAGGGTCGGCAAGCCGCGGCTCTTTTAATGCAGCTCTTCTGTGTGCCGGGCGCCCGCTGGCAAACATTGGCTGTCAGGATGTAGGCGGGGCAGCCCGGATGTAGGCGGGGCAGCGTGACGAACTCCTCTCCTCTCACAGTCCGCCCTGAAGACCAGAACGGCGCGGGAACCCAGCGAGAGGAACGCGCGGAGCAAAGGTAAGTGAATTCACACAATATGGGGAATGAATTACTATAGGGGGGATGAATTACTATATGGGGGATGAATTACTATAGGGGGGATGAATTACTATATGGGGGATGAATTACTATATGGGGGATGAATTACTATAGGGGGGATGAATTATATAGGGGGGATGAATTACTACGGGGGATGAATTACTACGGGGGATGAATTACTATATGGGGGATGAATTACTATATGGGGGATGAATTACTATAGGGGGGATGAATTACTATGGGGGATGAATTACTATATGGGGGATGTATTTTCAGTTTTAAAAATGTTTCTCTCAAAATAAATTTCAATCGTGGTTTTGGCGAGATTTGGCTCAGTCGAAAAAAAAGGTTGCCCACCACTGACCTAAGGCTATGATTGTGATTATGACGATACACTGTGGCCCTGATTAACCCTTTGCTTACTCGGCCCTTAAACCCCCTTCATGACCAGAGCGTTTTTTGCAATATATGCAGTGTCGGATTTGTTTTAAATGTTGCAATGGTTTTGCGGCTCCCAGTCTTTTTTTCCCTCTCGGAAACGGGTCCAAGTGGCTCTTTATGTCTTAAAGGTTGCAGACCCCTGTGCTAGGCTGTGAAAAAGTCTCAAACATGTGGTATTGCCATACTCAGAAGAAGTAGCAGAATGTACTTTTAGGTGTAATTCGTAGTATGTCCATGTTGTGTGTTAGAAAAATCTTATAAATTGGCAACTTAGTGTACAAAATATGTTTTCATTTCTTTCCACACATTTAAAAACACTTGTGACAAAAAAATGACATGTTCAAAAGACTCATTATGCCTCATAGAAAATACATTGGAGTGTTTGCTTTCCAAAATGTGGTCATTTCACAGGTGTTTCCATTGTACTGGTGCTCCAGGGCCTTCAAAATTGTGATACGTAGTCAAGAAATTGGATGCATAATTTTTGCCTAATTTATACTCCTTGAAAGCCCAAAGGTACTTCTTGAATTTTGGACCCCTCTATGTGTCTAAGCTGTGAAAAAGTGTCACACATGTGGTATTTCCTTATTCAGGAGTGGTAGCACAATGTTTTGGGGGGTGTAATTGCAAGTATGCCTATGCCATGTGCAAGAAATAAATAGCTTAAATGACAATTTTGTGAAAAAAATGCAAATTTTATTAATTCTTTTCATTTTCCATAGAACTGTGGGGAAAAAATGACAGCTTCAAAAGTTTACTATGCCTCTTACTAAATACCTCAAGTAGTCTACTTTCCAAAAGGGGTCAATTGGGGGGTATTTGTACTGTTCTGGCATTTTAGAGCCTCACGAAATGAGATAGGCAGTCAGGTGATTAGGATTGATCAGTTTTCAAATATATGTACTGTAGTCTGTTAACTCTCTAACTATCACACAGACTAAATAATTTAAACCGATTTGGGTTATTTTTACCAAAGAAATGTATTAGATTAAACTTTGGCCTAAATTTATGAAGAAAGATTTGCAAAATGTTATAACAGAAACTAAGAAAAACTTTTTTTTTCAAAATTTTCAGGATTTTTCATTTATGTAGCAAAAATAAAAATCCCAGTGGTGATTAACCACTTGCCCTCCTGAGGATTTACCCCCCTTAATGACCAGGCCTCTTTTTGCTACTCGGCGCTGCACTAATTCAACTGATAATTGCGCGGTCATGCAATGCTGCACCCAAACGAAATTTACGTCCTTTTTTTCACACAAATAGAGCTTTCTTTTGGTGGTATTTGATCATCTGTGCGCTTTTTATTTTTCACGCTATAAACAAAAAAAGACCAAAAATTTTGAAGAAAAACGATATTGTTTACTTTCAGCTATAAAAAATATATAGTAAACTCAAAGTTAGTTATAAATTTAGGCCAAAATGTATTCTGCTACATGTTTTTGGTAAAAAAAACTCCCAATAAGTGTATATTGATTGCTTTGTGTGAAAGTTATAGCGTCTACAAACTATGGTATAGATACTGCAATTTACGCCATTTTTTTTGCTATACAGCGCTGTGCTAGTTTAACGGACAATTGTGACATCCCCAGTGACGCAAATACAGTGATCAGTGCAAAAAAAAAACACTGACACTGTACTAATGGTACTGGGGAGGAAGGGGTTAACTTTTTTATTTACTGAAAGGGTTAACTGTGTGAGGGGAGTGTTTTACTAGGGGGCGGGGGTTTTTGCTGCATAGGGGACACGCTGATCAGGAGAGATAAACTCTTCTGCAGCCCTGCTCTCTGTCAGTGATTTCCGCTAATCGGCGGGACACAGCCGGCAACGACCAGCTGTGGCCCAGCGACTGACAGCCATGGCCATGATCGGCGGGACAGGTAAGTTGGTGGCGCGCCTCGCACGTGCCCCCTACCTGTTTTGCAAACACACGTTTTAAAACATGGTTTTGCCCAGCCGTGCCACCGTGCCGCCCTGCCACCGTATTTCTACAGTGGCTGGGCGGCATGTGGTTAAATGTCACCAAAAGAAAGCTCTATCTGTCTCAAAAAGTATAACTTTTTTATTTGGGTACAGTGTTGCATGACTGAGTAATTGTCATTCAAAGTGTGACAGCGCTAAAATCTGAAAATTGGCCTGGGCAAGAAGAGGGTGAAAGTGTGTTGAAGTAGTTCAACAGCTCAAGAAAGATTCTGGAATCTTCCTGAACTTTCCGTTCTTCTGACTAGTGTATGAAATTAAATTGGTTAAAAATGCAGAACTTATTTTACCCTAATTAAGGTTTCCAAACTTTTTGTTTGCCTGTGTAATGGTGTGCCCCTTTACTTAACGTGTGCAGACACTAGCACAGACTCATTTTAAAGTGATTGTAAAGCTTAATATATGTTTTAAATAATTGTAGCGAACACACCGGTTTGGTCTGCTGATTTGATCTCAAGTTCTGGTTCTTTATGTGTACAAGTGGCCAAGCACAAGGTATTTCCATCTAGAGGTATCAAATCTCATTCAGTCTTCAGACAGCAACCAGGAAGGGGTTGTTCTTTTTCTGCTTTATTTATTTGGTAGAACTGGGATATTGATTGGGAAAAGCTTTGGGGTTCCTGGAACTAGAGAACTTGCTGCAGACACTATCTTGAAATGAAGGAACAACACAAAGCACAGTTTTCATCCACAAAAGGGTAGGAACAGCTTTCAGAATAGGGGGTTCCTCTAAGGCACATCCCTAGCAGCTAGGTCTGGAACAGTCCCTGTATCTAGAAGCGGTGCATGGGCAACAGTCACTCTCTCAGGATCCTCTGCGGCCTACTCACTGTGTCACTGTGTCACAAGGTATTCCAGAAAGATCCACTCTGAATGTCGCTTTGACGTTCCTGCAACTTCAAAAGGATGACTCTTCTACTCCTTGGTGAGTTAGCGACATCTGGGGTTTCTTTTAGGCCTCTCTTAAGCCTAGGAAGGTTTGACAGCATTTCCAGGCTGGGTCAATCTCCTGCTGGTGATAGACCCTTCCACTCTCTGCTCTCAGCCTTATATACCCCTTACAGACCCCTGTTGACCATTCTTTCGACCAGGGATTGGCTGAGACAGTATCCAAGGCCAGCCCAGACATCCCCCTCTCCTGCTCACTATGTTTCCAGCAAACCCTGGAATGACAGGAAGAGACAGTCAATCCTGCAACTGCAGAATCAGAGTAGGCAAACACAATTAGTATCCAAAGCTAACAGTGGAGCCAAAAACTAGATTTACCTCACTCCTAGCACCTGACTTAGGAGGGTGCTACATAATATAAAAAGAATGTATACTTACCTGCTATGTGCAATGCGGTTCTTCTGGCTGCCCACCCCTTCTTATTGAGAGTGCTCCCTCTTTAAACCAGCCGTAGACACACACAGCGCAGCTCAGCCCTACCAGCCACTCCCTCCTCACAAGATTTGACTGACAACAGCAGGAGCCAATGACTCCCACTGCTCTCAATGTGTCCTGTGAGAGTAGGAAGAGAGGAGAACATGGCTACAAATAGGCACAGTGCTGGATCAATGAAGGAGTCAGGTAAGTGTTAAGAGATGGGAGGTGGAGGAAACTAATATTGGAGCATTTTTACTTGAATGCATAGAATGCATTAAGGTAAAAAATACTTGGACTTTAGAACCACTTTAAAGGCTAAGTTCACCTTTCTGAACATGTTGCATGTTACACCCGTATTTAGGGTGTTACATGTAACATGTTCAGCATCCTCCCCCTCTCTCCCTGATTCCCTCCTCCCTGTGACAGCAGATGGGGGATCCTCTTGTTGCACGTACTGTAACAATTTGAAAACATAATTTCTTCAGAGAGTTCTGTGATTGAATAGGATACGAGTGCTGTCTGCCATTGCGGCAGATGGCATGTAGTTCTCAATGTTGAGCACTCCCATAAGTCATTGATCTTCTTGCAGTTCAGTAACTGTCTGCCCATACAGGAGTTATGGACAGACAGCTGTACTGAGTGTCTGCAGGCTTCTCATAAAAAATTAATAAATAGCGTTTTACCTGCAATAAAAGTGCATTTTAATATTTTTTTTTCATATAAAAAGTGAATGTATCCTTTAACTCTGTTTTCCACAATGTTCTGGGATCCCACAAGCCCCTGTACTCCAGGACATCCCTTATTGGTATAAATTGCTATCTCTCCCAGCCCCCTGGTGATCAGGGAGACAGCACTGTGTGGGCCACCTGGTTTGAGCACAAATGCACTTAGCATGCTTCCAAGCCACAATCACAAAAATGGAGCACTGTGTCAGCTGTGTCTGGAGTGCTGTACATCCAGGGCAGTCACTGTTCTTGCTGCTACCCTATGGAGCAGGTCCAGGGATGCCTTCAGCTGCCCACCTGGACTACCAGACTCTTCATAGCTCCCTGTGAGAAAGGTGTTGTTCCAACGGAAATGCAAGTACCCTGTTTCCCCGAAAATATAACCTACCCCGAAAATAAGACCTAGTTGTGATCAGGGCTTTTATTCAGTCAGAACATGGTGGAATGGCGTTCCACCACCTCTGACACTGGCCCTGTGCACACCCATATCTACTGTCTCTTATAAACACAGAAGCGCGGCTTTTGTGTTTGCAAGTGACAGTCCCTCTTGTAAGTGACAGCACCATCCGCTCCCGCAGAACCTCCCTACCTCTGTACTCATTGTGGGACAGGGAAGGAACAGACATCTGCGGGTGCAGTGTGCAGTGTGTTTAGGGATGGGGCATCTCCTCCTGCAGCCTAATGCATGGAAGCCGATGCCCCAGGGGTGATCGCCGGCCAGTGGGGAAGAGGCGGAGTGGTGAGTAAGTGCGCTTGGTGCACTGTGTGGGAAGATAGGACCCGAAACGGGAGTTACTATAGAGAGGGGCCGGCTGCTGACAGCTGTGTTTTGCAAAGCTAGCCAATCATATGAGGGCAGTGGAGGGGGAGGGGGAATGTGCAAAGGTGAGCTGCAGTCAGGTAGCTGCAGTCAGGTGTTGCAGAGGTAAATTGACAGGTGAGTTGCAGACAGGGTGCATAGGTGAGCTGCGGCTGGGGGGGGTGGAGAGGGGAGCTGAGTTGCAACCCACCTCTGCACCCCCCGGCCACAGCTCAGCTGTGCACCCCCTGGCCACAGCTTGCCTCTGCACCCCCCAGCCACATCTCACCTCTGCATACCCTGGCCACAGCTTGCCTCTGCACCCCCCAGCGACAGCTCACCTCTGCATCCCCTGTCCACAACTCACCCCTGCACTCTTTCTGAAACTCGCCTGTCAAGTCACCTCTGCAACACCTGACTGCAGCTCACAACTGTCATCAACCGGCCCTCTCCATAGTAACCCTCATCCACAACTGCCTACAGCTCACCTCTGCACCCCCTGTCCACACCTGTATATTACAAAAATAAGACCTACCCCGAAGATAAGACCTAGTGTGTTTTTTTGAGCCAAAAAAAAATATAAGACAGTGTCTTATTTTCGGGGAAGCACGGTAGCAACTGGCACTGTTTTCTTATAGGTCTTTACTGACTCTCTAATTGACTGTGCTGCCACCTTGTAATCTTATAGGGAAACTACACCTGGACAACCCTTATATTTTAGGGTGTAGACCAGGGGTCCTCAAATTTTTTAAACAGGGGGCCAGTTCACGGACATTCACACTGTTGGGGGGGCTGGACTATAGTTTGCACACCGCACATATCTTATTTGTAGTGCAAAAAAAAAGAAAAAAACAATAAAATATTTAAAATGCACTAGCAAACACAAATGCTCCTGCGCTTGGGGATGGACTTGATGCAGGCCACAACCACATTAAGAATGTCCTGGAACATGCACACCTTGCTGCCCTCAACAGACCGGGGGAATCCAAATATACTGAATGAAGAAAGAACAAACAGAGGGCGCACAGGCCTAGTGCATTACCATAAAAAATGTTTAATAAGAAATAAAGTAGGTGTTGTACTCACAAACGACAATAAAGTCAAGGCACATCATAAAAGAGCCACTCTGAGGAAGAGGCAAGTTCTCAAAACGCGTCAGCCTATTGGATGTCTACACTCCCTATTGCGGACTGTTACTCAGCGCGGTGTTGACCCAGCTGTTCTTTTATGACGTGCCTTGACTTTATTGTCGTTTGTCCACTTGCTTCTGGGTCCTGCGTTCTTACTGAACACAAAAGGTCTGCGGTTTGGCACAAGCACCTTTCAGAGAATGGTTTACATTTTCTGAATGAATGTAAAGCGGTCTTTGATTGGATGAGGCGGAGAGGTGGGGCGGTGATGTGATGCTACCCACCTCACCCAATCAGAGAATGCTTTGCCTTCATTCAGAAATTGCAAAGCATTCTCTGAATGGCACCTGTGCTGAATAGCCAACTTCCTGTGCTCAGAATGCATTAGGCCAGCTGCTCAGCACAGGACCCAGAATCAAGTGGCATGCTGTCCTCTAATAGTTAGCTGACAGCTAGCTAACAAAACTGACAGAAGCAGCATTGTGAAACTAAATTTACTTCTGTGAATAGTTCTGTAAAACTGCAATATGACCATGTAAACTGAAATTACAATGTTTGTACACTTCTCTCTTAAAAATGCATACAATGAATACATTTCTTGCAAACTGCTACCTACAAATACATTGAATACATTTAAATGTTATCTAGCTGTGTATATGATTTTAACAAATACAATGAAAGAACTTACAGGCATATTTGTATCAAAGGGAAAAAAGGAGGAGACCTTCACTAGTGTTCTTCTAGATCAGGGGTATCAAACTGGTGGCCCTCCAGCTGTTGCAAAACTACAAATTCCATCATGCCTCTACCTTTGGGAGTCATGTTTGTAACTGTTAATCTTGCAATGCCTCAGGGGACTTTTTTGGCAACAGCTGGAGGGCCACCAGTTTGACACCTGTTTTCTAGATGCTAAAATAGCTGCAATGGTGTATGGGAAATATTTATTCTTAACAAACATGAAAAACTTCCTGTTCTTGTTTAAAGGGAATGATAAAAACAGGTGCAGTTGCAGTGAACACCCAATAGATGGCTCTCTACTCAACACAATGATCATCTATGATATACAGAACACTTCCTGTCTGGTATGAATAAATACCACTACAGTACATCTTTGAATTACTGTAACATTTAACTTGGTATCTATTGTGGAAAAGGACTACAAAATCTGAGACAGGTTGCAGGTATTCTTTAGCAGTGATGCTGGAAAAGGGTTTATTGATGTGAATTAGTATTGCTATACCTCTCATTAAAGACTTCCAACATGAGAATTTGAAAAATCTGTGTAAGGCTCACAGTCAGAACTTGGCTCAACAAGTCAAATACCTTGGCTTTCGATGTCTCGCACATATCTGGGCCTAAAAACCAGTTGGTATGTTTCAGGTGAGCTGCTTGAATTAGTCTGGTACCAAGTTCTGCTGGGTTCTGACTAGTGGTAACATAATGTCACTGATCTGGATTAGTGGCCATTGAGACATACACATAAAATCTTCTGGAGGTATTGTGAATATAACCTAACACAAATTTACTGTCAGTGTAGTATTTAACTGCATCAGGGTCAATGTCAATTTCTTCAAGAATCAGTTCCGCTAGCTGTACTGACAAAATGGCTGCACATACCTCTAAACGTTGCACTGTGTGGGCTGGCCTTGGAGCTAGTTTAGATTTGCCCATAATAAAACCTACATGACATTGACCATTACTGTCTATGACCTTGACATACACTACAGCTGCTATCGCCACAGTTGAAGCATCAGAAAAGACACATACATCTCTTCTCACTGTAGATGTTAGCGACACTGGCATACAGGGTCTAGGAATACTGAGATCTTCAAGATGAATCAAGTCTTCTGTTCATGTTCTGAGTTGTTTTTCTGGTGAGAATGAGTTGTTCCAGTCACATTGATCTATTGAGAGCTCTCTAAGGCCTTGCGTAGTGATCGGCGGCTGCAAACCGGAGTAGGTCGTAAAGGCTGTTTACTGTGGCTAGGATACCTCTCTGTGAGTATGGCTTCACCTTTCTGGACACTTGAAAGGTAAAACTGTCAGTCTGGAGATTCCAACTTACTCCTGAACTCTGTTGAAGGGTCAGAGGATCGATGCCTAGAATTAGATCTTTTAACTTTAGCTCTGTCATCTGCAGGAAACACTTCCATTACTGAACTTCTATTGGATCCACCTTGTGTAGTTAGATTAGATCTTGTAAGCATCTCCCTAGCTCTCTGCAGGAGGCCGCTTCGGCTTCAGTAGGCAAATGTAAGTCCCTCATCCAGGACTTTTTTTCAGAGTGAATGTGGGGGAACACAGTTCCGACACCTTCAGCACCGAATGTATGTAATGGCAAGGGGCGCTTTAGGATCTATTGTTGCTGGCTTCTAGGGATCTATTGTCATTGAAGGGAATCTATTTTTGTGTGGAGATTTTTTGTTCCTGGGGAGGTCTATTGTTGCTGGTGGAGGATCTCTTGTTGATAGGGATCAATTGTTGCTGGAAGGGATCTATTGCTGAGGGAGAGATCTATTGTCTATTGTTGCTGGCTGCTGGAGAGTCTATTGATGCTGGCTGCTTAGAGATCTGTTGTAGCTGTTGAGGGTCTATTGTTTCTGGGGTAGTATTTTGTTTTGGGGGTCCATTGTTGCTGGAAGAATCTATCGTTGCTGGGTGGGGGACTTATTGTTACTGACTACATGGGGATCTATTTTTCTGCTTTTCTTGCTATCATTAACAAATTCCATAAAAATTATTCAGCACCACAAAATGATATTTGGCTCTGTATTCTCTAAAAGGAGCCATACTGGGAGGTGAGTAGGGGGGCAGGAAAATAAAGTCACTCAGAAGGGGGGAGTTCCTGCACCTATTTTTTTTTTTAGAAAAAAGCCCTGCCGTCATATATGTAGACATTTCTTAAGATTAACTTTTTTACATCTTCTCCAAACTCCTTCGCTCCCTGCTTAGCTATTTGTCTTAGACCATAAATGGATATGGAAGGCAAAGGACTATTTCCAAAGACATGTACTTTCATCCTGAACTCTGTAATTTCTTTGTTAAGGTCATTATCTTGAAACCAATGGAACCTCAAGTAGTCACAGTGATCTTCTCTAACAAAGAAACAGAAAAACATTTGCTGCCTGTCAGTAGTAATTGCAACTTGCTCTTTGTGGAAACGTGTAAGGACCGGGGGCGGACTGACAACTCATGGGGTCCCCGGGCAATAGGGGATCATGGGGCCCCTGTGTCCCTGCCCACACTCAAACCACACCCAAAAAAGCCTATGAAAGGTACCAGGGACATCTCATGGGGCCCCCTACTGACCCCGGGCCCTCGGGTAGTGCCCGAGTTTCCCAATGGTCAGTCCGCCCCTGGTAAGGACTCATAGCAGTGTAATATTCATATCAAGGCCACTAAGAAGTATGTGGTTCAATGAAATGCCATCATATTGAGCACTAGAATAAAAAACTACTCGATCTGCCCTCGTTTTTGAGGGTGATAGATGACAAAGATTTGTCTTCGAGTGTTACTAAACCCAGGACCCTGCATTCCCTCTATCTGGTCTCCTTCAGTACACGGAATATGAAAGTGCAATTATTTTAGTAAATATAAACTGCTAAATACCTTTTCTCATCAGCAGTTAGAGCAGTCTTGTGACTTCTATTCGTGTCCAATTTATGCTATACCAAATGGATACACAAACTGGGTATGGTTTTTTTTTAGGAAGAGAAGCCATGCAGGGAGAAATGTGCTTGGTGTAGTATGTTTTAGACCTTTACTTTAAAAGTCACTCTAAAGACAAATTTACACAGAATTTAACATCTTAATCTGTATTCAGAACTCTCAGACTTAAGTTGATGGGTACGCAAAGTGTTATTAAACCCCGGACCCTGCATTCACGATATCTGGTCTCCCACATTACGAAGAACATGGAAATTAAATATAAACTGCTAATACCTTTTCTCATCAGCAGTTAAGGCAGTCTTATGACTTCTATCAGTGTCCAGCCAAGTACATGTTAAATATTGTAGGAGGAGTTTCTATTTTGCTCTAGAAGGATGCAGGACCCCTGACCTCTGTCTTGACAGTGCTGATTTGCCCTGTGCTGATCAAATGCACTCTCCCAAGAAAAAAAAACACCTGTCTAGCAATGCACACCAAACTGGGCATGTGCTGAGTGACTTCACATGATATATCTTATCAGGAGATAAGAGGGGGGCACTGAAAAAAGGGGAGGATCAAAGAAGTCAGGATCAAACAGCATTTTTGCAGAATGCAGAGGGTTAACCCCTTGGATTCCACAGTGAGTATAACAAGCATTCTTTACTGCATATACAGACTGATTTTACTGTTGTGGGTTTAGTAACATTTTAAATATGTTCATGTATGTTGGTGTGTGAGCCCTGCCTAAACGTACTCCTCCAACTATGACTCAACCTAAATATAAACGTGCATAAGGAGCCTTATGGGGTCTGCACCTTGTGCACCCTAAAAATATCTCTCCCTAGCTAGAGGAGTATTTGGGCACGAGGGTCAATTGTGGGGATCTTATCTGTTAAGAATCTCAGATGAGGGAAATGTTGTGTAATGTCAGGGGATGGTATTTTTGACCCGTCATTTGGTATCATGTCACAGTGAATGAGAGTGGGAAGTTTTATGTGTGTTTTTGCATCAATAGACTGAATAGTGAATTTAGATTCCCTATGCCCTGTTTTTACCATAGTATCTAAGCATTTTATAGTATGTAAAGTATATACTGTAGTTACTAATGTTAAACATGCTAACTGCTTTCCGACCGCCCTATAGCAGATATACTGCTACAGGGCAGCATGGGTGCACAAAATCACATACTGTATACAGTGGGGCAAAAAGGTATTTAGTCAGCCACCAATTGTGCAAGTTCTCCTACTTAAAAAGATGAGAGAGGCCTGTTATTGGCATCATAGGTAGACCTCAACTATGAGAGACAAAATGAGAAAAAAAATCCAGACAATCACATTGGCTGTTTTGGAAAGAATTTATTTG
Organism: Staurois parvus; assembly: GCF_062004578.1. Taxonomy (NCBI): domain Eukaryota; kingdom Metazoa; phylum Chordata; class Amphibia; order Anura; family Ranidae; genus Staurois; species Staurois parvus. The sequence continues at coordinate 5,210,265 of NW_028318368.1, forward strand.
CAAATTATGGTGGAAAATAAGTATTTGGTCAATATCAAAAGTTCATCTCAATATTTTGTTATATATCCTTTGTTGGCAATGACAGGTCAAACGTTTCCTGTAAGTCTTCACAAGGTTGGCACACACTGATGCTGGTATGTTGACCCATTCCTCCATGCAGATCTCCTCTAGAGCAGTGATGTTTTGGGGCTGTCACTGGGCAACATGGACTTTCAACTCCCTCCAAAGGTTTTCTATGGGGTTGAGATCTGGAGACTGGCTAGGCCACTCCAGGACCTTGACATTCTTCTTACGAAGCCACTCCTTCGTTGCCCGGGCGGTATGTAAAACTGCAATACAATCACATAAACTGAAATTACAGTATGTTTATATACGTCTGTAAGGGACCGCCCGACGGTACTACTAGCACTCCACTGAATAGGCGTCCCCAGCGCACGGAGTCTAAGTCCCAGGGTGCTTGTTCACCAGAGCCCCTGATGGTGGGGATGGACTTGGAGCTTCCTGAGACCAGGTCGTGGCTACTGGGTGCGCCCGTCAGTGGTAGCAGTATGCGCAAGGGGCTCCCACGGGGAAGAGTCTGATGTGAGGAGGTCAGAAGACCCCGCTGCACGGGATGGATGGATGAGCAAGGTCAGACGGGCCGGGTCGGTAACAGAGAGGGCGGCAAGGTACAAGGCAGCGGGCATAGAATGGTCGGGTCACACGCCAGGTCAGCAACAGCAGGTCAAATCCAATAGGGGGCATTCAGGAGAGAGGTCAGGCAAAGCAAGGGTCAGAATAGGAGAAACAGCAAGGTCAGGTACAATCCGGGTCAATAACTTACAGGGTACAGGTTCACAGGATTCAGGATGCAGGAAAGACCAGAAGGCACTGAATGACAGCTCAGGGTCGTTTAAATATCCCGCCCTGCGCTGCCATTGGTGCCCAGCGGGCGGCCGCGGCTTCTACTGCGCATGCGCAAACTCGAACGCCGCGGCCGGCCCGGAACCAGTGCTCGAGTCCCTGCGCCGGGCGGCATACTGCGCCTGCGCCGGGACCAACGCGGCGGGGATCGAGGGGATCCCTGACAACGTCTCTCATAAATGCATACAATGAATACATCTCTTACAAACAGCTACCTACAATCACATTGAAATGTGATCTAGCTATGTATGTGACTTTAACACATGCAATGAAAGAGCTTACAGGCATATGTGTATCAAAAGGAGAATGGAGGAGACCTTCACTAGTGTTCTTCTAGCTCAGGGGTGGAAAACTGGTGGCCTTCCAGCTGTTGCAAAACTACAAGTCCCATCATGCCTCTGCCTTTGGGAGTCATGGAAGATACCTTCACTAGAAGCTAAAATGGCTGCAGTGGTTTAAGGGAAATCTTTATTCTTAACAAACATGAAACACTTCCTGTTCTTGTTGAAAAGGAATAATAAAAACAGGTGCAATTGCAGTGAACATCCAACAGATGGCTCCCTACTCAACAAAATAACGATACACGATATACAAAACAAGTGGAAGTAAGTAAAGTAGCCATGTCTGTAACCGCGTACTCACAGAGATGGACGCGGTTCAACCATTTTGGCTTCAACCTCCATCTTGGCAAAGGGGTTAACCATCCTGACAAACATATTTCCCCCTCATTCTCCCCCTCCCTTTCTGAGAGTCACAGTGACATTTGGCCAGTGTGTATGTGTGTTAGGAGTGTCACAGGAGGCCAGGGTCCAGCAGGGGGCTAGGAGCTATAAAGTCCCCAAGGGAGCTGGGGCCTAGCTGTCCGAAGAACCTGTAAAATGTAACACCTCGTATAAAATAAGGCAAGCTTTCCCCGGAGTTCAAGACATTCCAAGGAAGGCAGGACCAGCTAACACTTTTTAAAAATCCATTTTTCCCCTATGTCTCATATCTTGGAATATGAGAGACCTACATAAAAACCAGACATATCGTCAGATTGGCTAAAAGAAGACGAACAATTTGATAGGTCCTTGTTTCAAATACATAGGAAAGCCAAAAAGTAGATCTTGTGAACTGTTCAGTGTATAATTTCATAATTCATATCTAATCAATCCGCAGAAGTGTCTGCATAATAATCTACCCGCGGGTGGAGTGTCACTTGTGCATAGGAAAAGTTATGAGCCAAAATATGAACTACACAAGATTTTGGCTCTAGTTTAGGTCCACACCCAGACCTCCCCGCCCTAAACGGGGTATTGGTCCTTGACTTCAGAGACACCCCTGCTGGGGAACTACAACCTAGGCTATCAGGCCTAAGAAAAAAAGTTGAAGACTCTCCCATTTTAACATCAGTACCACCTGGGGAGACCTGTGCCCTTTCGCTCTAAAACTTGGATCTGCTAACCCAGGACTTTGGCAAGTACCTTAACCCTTTCACCTCTCTCTGATATCTCTTTGTTGGGCTGTTGGCCTCTGTATATTATATTTATATATATATATCTTAGTTACATCTTTTTCTATAAATATTTTTATTGCACCCGTTTGACCTTTTAGTAATAAATCTTTCCTTCTGAAAGTGTTGAACTGTTTCTATAGCGCTTTATTGCAATTTACAAATTCCTGCCTCTAAAAGAAACTCTACTGTGTTTGTTTAACCCTCTGTATAACCGGCCGGCGGTGACCATTTTAAATAGACAGTTATCTCAACCATTATAGTGTTATAGCTGATATCGTCGAGTTTCCTCTTTCTCTGTACAAAAAGGAGGTGGTGGCAGTGTGAAGGGTTAATTACGTAATTAACCTGACCCAGTAACAATCGCATTCAGGCTGCCGGTGCATTGATTGTGGTCCAATTAGCTGGAAAATCGTTGTGCAGGGTGCAGCTAAGTGTGGCATTGTTACGCATGTGACAGCGCAGTTTTATATTGGCTAGTCCTTCGGTCACAAGTTTGGTGAGAAGGGCTGGGGTCTGACGCTGCGTTCGTGACAATGTCTACTTCAGCGATGGGAGGCTTCGGGCATCAGCCAGATACAGTATATACATAGTTACATTGGTCCAAGTAGATGGATTCTTGGTTTATCTGGATTTGATTCTGAATGTGCAAGAAATCAGCCACTTCACTTACTGCATGAAAAATAAAAAATCTCCTTTTGCATTTATGCATGAAATAAATGTTGTTTCTTCACATCCTGTTTTTGCACTCTCTCCTGCAGTACTATGGATGGATCCAATATTCTGAACTGCAAAGTGATAGACAAACCTATGTTATTTTTTCAGCACTCATGTTTACTTCCAAACTTGCCACTGCATTCTGTATTATATTGGGTTGCAAATAAAGCAAAGCAATTAATTAATCTCTGCTTTTCTTATTTAAGCATTCTTAATTTAAAGAGTGATGTGTTGTGATTTAATATGAACCTTGTACAGTGTGTTCCTAGTAGCAGTACCAATTCAAACATTGCTGTCACATACATATAGAAGTATATCCCTGCGCTGGTGTTTCCTGGCTATTTATAGTATATTTAAGACCCCGTGTAACCTACTTTTGCTTCCAACGTGCCTTGAATTCTAAGTGCCTTCTAACACCCAGTGGGCATTTCTATTGTCACTGTTTACAAGACAAATATGCAGATATTTTTACGGGGACAATAAATACATGTTACTTTTATATTGCTGTGCTACATTTAGTCTGTTTTTGAACTGAATTGCTATTCATTATGGTTGCATATAGTATATGCTAAGATTGTGCATACAGTATGTGTATGTGCTTACTAAGCTTTTTACTATAATACTAAAACCTCATCCTTTAGTCCCATTACATTTGTATGGCGCAATCAAGCAGTAGCCCATATGGAAGAAAAATATATTTGAAATATATTTTAAAAATATTCTTCCCAAATATATTGCCATATATTTGAAATGCTACAATTTTGGCCATATTCAATATATATATATATATACAGTTGCAAGAAAAAGTATGTGAACCCCTTGGGATTACGTGGAGTTTTGCATGAATTGGGCATAAAATGTGCTCTGAACGTCATCTAAGTCACAACAATAGAAGAACACAGTCTGCTGAACATAATACTACACAAACATTAGCTGTTGCCATGGTTTAATTGCACATAACATGTAAACATTCACAGTGCAGGGAGGAAAAAGTATGTGAACCTTTGGACTTAATAACTGGTTGACCCTCCTTTGGCAGCAATAACCTCAACCAAACGTTTCCTGTAGTTGCAGATCTGACCTGCACAACGATCTGGAGTAATTTTGGACCACTCCTCTTTACAAAACTGTTTCAGTGTAGCAATATTCTTGGGATGTCTGGTGTGAATCGCTCTCTTAAGGTCATGCCACAGCATTTCAATCGGGTTGAGGTCAGGACTCTGACTGGGCCACTCCAGAAGGCGTATTCTGTGCTGTTGCAGCCATTGTTTTGTTGAATTACTTGTATGCTTTGGGTCATTGTCCTGTTGCATCACCCATCCTCTGCAGAGCTTCAGTTAGCGGACAGATGGTCGTACGTTTTCCTGCAAAATGTCTTGATAAACTCTGGAATTCATTTTCCCATCAATGACAACAATCTGTCCAGGCCCTGAGGCAGCAAAGCAGCCCCAAACCATGATGCTCCCTCCGCCATGTTTTACAGTGGGGATGAGGTTTTGATGTTGGTGTGCTGTGCCTTTTTTTCTCCACACATAGTGTTGTGTGTTCTTCCCAAACAACTCAATCTTGGTTTCATCTGTCCACAGTATATTTTGCCAGTAGTGCTGTGGAACATCCAGGTGCTCTTTTGCAAACTTCAAACGTGCTGCAATATTCTTTTTGGACAGCAATGGCTTCCTCCGTGGTGTCCTCCCATGTACTCCATTCTTGTTTCATGTTTTCCTTATTGTAGATGTGTCAATAAAAATGTTAGCATGTGCCAGAGATTTCTGTAGGTCTTTAGCTGACACTCTGGGATTCTTCTTTACCTCATGCAGCATTCTGTGCTGTGCTCTTGCAGTCATTTTTACAGGACGACCCCGCCTAGGGAGAGTAGCAACAGTGCTAAACTTTCTCCATTTGTAGACAGTCTGTCTTACCGTGGACACATGAACATCAAGGCTTTTGGAGATACTTTTGTAACCCTTTCCAGCTTCATGCAAGTCAACAATTCTTGATCGTAGGTCTTCTGAGAGCTCTTTTCTGCGAGGCATGGTTCACATCAGACAGTGCTTCTTGAAACCAGTAAACCCAAAACAGGTGTGTGTTTTTTAAGGGCAGGACAGCTGTCAGCAACACATCCAATATCATCACACTGATTGGAGTCAAGGTTGGCTCACTCCTGGCTCCAATTAGCTCTGGGAGAAGTCATTAAGCTAGGGCTTCACATACTTTTTCCTCCCTGCACTGTGAATGTTTACATGTTATATGCAATTAAACCATGGCAACATCTAATGTTTGTGTAGTATTATGTTCAGCAGACTGTGTTCTTCTATTGTTGTGGCTTAGATGACGTTCAGAGCACATTTTATGCCCAATTCATGCAAAACTCCATGTAATCCCAAGGGGTTCACATACTTTTTCTTGCAACTGTATATATACTGCATGTTGAAATGTGTTTTTATTACAAAATATATGAAAACTATTTTTAAAAATACATTTCAAATATACTATATGTCTTTAAAAATACAAATATACATTTTTGGAATGCATTTACAAATATATGTAAAAATATATGTTAAAATGACTTTTTTATATGTTAAAAAAAACTGAAGAATATATTTAAAAAGAATCTTTTTAAAAATATATTTTTTTTAAATATATTCTTCAGAATAAATATATTGAAATATATTTTGAAATACATTGAATATGGCCAAAATTGTAGCATTTCAAATATATGGCAATATATTTGGGAAGAATATTTTTAAGATACATTTCAAATATATTTTTCTTCCTTGTGGGAGACAAAGAACGTTTGCATAAAAGAGTTCAGAAACACTTACAAATTATTATTTTCACCACCCAGCCTCTGGGTTCCTTACCACCTTCAGGAGTGTTTGGCAAGAGGTGCAGGAGACGCTCGCTCTCACAATGTTTAAGTCTCCATGATGTACATGATAGGGAAACATGACTTGACCAGTGTGTGCTTTCTGACTGGAAATTTGGGGAAGGGGCACAAACAGACAGTGTAAAGGCATGGAGTGGCATGAGTGTACCATGGTAGCTGACTGAGACAATCCGCACACCAGCTGCACACAAGGCAAGTACTGAAGTAAGCTGCTGTGATCTATTTTTAATTCTACCGTTTGATAACATTTAAAAGCAGTAATAAAGCCAAAAACCCCAAAAATGTATGATATTGCAGCTTATCGATCATTATATGTGGTGGCTCTGCATTCATTTTCTTTTTCAAACATTTTTTCATCTATTTCACCTGGTGATCTGTTCAGTAGCACACATTCTGTCTTAGGCTCCATTTACACCTATGCAGTTTGCTTTTTGTCCATTTTTCAGTTTTCTACACGCGTTTTTAATGTGTTTTGTATGCGTTTTTGACGCATTTTACCACGTTTTGTACAGCCCCTTTTTTTTTTAAGTGCATTTTTTTTTTTTGCTGGGCAGAATAAAATTGCAAAACGCAGCAAAAATGCACTACCATGCATTTCAGCAGATTCTCCAATGAACTCTATTGTAGCAAAAATGCTGCCTTTTGCTTTTAAAAACGTCCCTGACCCTTTCCAAAAATGCAGCAGCTCAAAAAAGTGTAGATGTAAACATGTTCCATAGGAAACTATGTTAAATGAACTGTAGTGTGTTTCTGCAAAAAGCACTAAAAAACGCATTGGTGTGAACGGATTGTCTGCATTCTGAATGAAGTATTAAAGAAGATACCTTTGGAAAGCAGATTGCTAGTCATGGGAGAGGGTAGTGTTAGACTAGTAGATTTAGATGGACTTGACTAACTAAGCTGTACTCCATATCCATGCATGTCATAGTTCTCGCCTACATCGTATTATTACCCTCGCCTCTCTATGTAACCTATTATGTAGCTGTTGGGGTAGGAGTAGAAGGGAATATTATAGAGTAGCACTTGAGTGATAGCTCTGAGTCTGCTGGGGCTGTTGATATCACATCCAAGATGACAACTTTTGACTAGTCTCAGGGCTTTTGGGTGTCATGCAAAGAAAGCTTCTGCATGAAAGTAAAATGCAAAAAATACAATAAACATACATATAATACTAGAGGAAGATTTTGTTGAGATGAATGGTCTTGCAACAAGGGATTTCTAACAGTTGGGGACAAAGGACTGACTTTATGAGCTAATAAAATGGCAGTAATCACCAGCTGGAAGTGAGTGTTTATATATCGACTATGGCCATTAGTGAGCCTGGTTACAGCACATGCAAACTGCACAGGAAGGTGCATATCTGAATGTAATCCATATGCTTATTTACTTGCACAATGCTCTGATCTTGGATTTTAGCCTTATATCTAACATTTATGCCAGCATGGATATGTGGTTGTATGAAGGACAGTTATTCACTATAGCTCGGGTCCACCAAACCAAGGCACTAATCTATTGAGGTCTGATATTTAACCACTTGACCTCCAGAAGATTTACCCCTCTGCATGACCAGGCCATTTTTTGCTATATGGCACTGCGTAATTTTAACTGATAATTGCGTGGTCATGCAATGCTGTACACAAATTAAATTTATATAATTTTTTTTCCCACAGCCACAAATAGAGCTTTCTTTTGGTGGTATTTGATCACAACTGGGTTTTTTATTTTTGTGCTATTAACAAAAAAATACTGAAAATGTTAAAAAAAAACACCAATTTGTATTCTGCTACATATTTTTGATAAAAAAATCCCGGTAAGCCTATATTGAAAGTTATAGCATCTACAAACTATGGGATTTATACTGGAATTTGATTTTTTTTTATGCTAAAAATGGCGTCATTTAGCAACTTATAACAGGACTGCAATATTGCAGTGGGCATTCTGACAGTGATTGATACTTTGAAGGAACCATTGACACTAATACAGTGATCAGTGTTAAAAATATGCATTTCCACTGTATTAATAACACTGGCTGGGAAGGGGTTAAACATCTAGGGCAATCAAAGGGTTAAATGTGTGTCTAACCAGTGTTTATGTGTGCACATTGTGCTGATTTCACTAATGGATGTGCTGAATTGTATTCCCTACTTTGCAGAGAAGCAAAATCCAGCACATCCCTGCCAACAGAGTTGAGCTTTGCACTGTTTACATATGCAGAGCTCCATCCAATGTGTCTCCTCGCCAATCAACGGGACTGATAATTTTGAAACAAAATATGTAGCCCTTAGTTTCTGCTTTACAGCTTTGCAAATAATCTTTCTGCATTAATGTAGGCCACAATATATTCTGCTAAATTTCTTTGGTAAAGAAAAGTCTACAACTTATGGTTTACATGTTTGAAAATTGATCGATACTGATGTACTGACTGCCTATCTCATTTCTGGAGGCCCGAAAATGTTAGAACAGTACAAATACCCTCCAAAATTTCCAATTTTAGGAAAGTAAAGACTCCGAGGTATTTAGTAAGAGGCATTGTGAGTTTGTTTTAAGTTGTAGATTTTTTAACGCAGTTTGTTCAAAATTGAAGTTATTTCTCACGAACTGCATCTGCATACTCACAAGTACATCCAAAAACACGTTCTTCTACCCCTGCCAAGTATGGGGATTCCACATGTGCGAGACTTTTTTTGCAGTCTAGATGTATAGAGGGGCCCAAAATCCAAGAATCATCTTTAGGCTTTCCAGGGACAGCTGATTACTGTGAGAGTAGAGAGATTGGTCATAGGAATTACATGGTACGTGGCCATTTTCACCACCCATAAACTGCCTACAACATGCATGTTAGTGACACGAGGGAACTGCATGCCATCCAGCAAAGTTTTCTGTTTTCTTGACTGACTTCAGTTAGCAACTTCTTGTTGCCACTGATCAGATTAACTTACTAGGGCTCACACCAGAAGGATCTCATCTACCCAACCGAGAGTGACACCTGTCCTGGCATGGACCTCAAAAATTATGAGGGAAATAGTGCATAACCCTCATCCACCAGTCCCCATGAACACAATTCACTGTGCTTCAGCATGGAGCCATGCATGAAAGTCACCAAACACCTGCAAGGCCCAGTCCCTATGAAGCTCCATTATGCAGTGGGCTCTAAGATGGGATCCTTACTACTGAAAAGGGCAGATTAAATAAACATGAATCTACCCCTCTGACAGAACCTCCGTCAAAGGCCACCACCACTTCCTCTCCTGAACTAGCTGCTCTTCCTTCTTTTTACAGATGGTATACTCCATTACTTACTTGACTAACATTATGGTTATACACGTCATTCCCCACTAAGTAGTCCCTGACACTTGTTTTAAAATTGCACCACACCAAAAACACCCCGTGTTTGCCAGGTGTATTTTAAATTGCAATAGTTTATATCAGGAGCAACAAAGGATTAAATGTCCTATCGTTACCTATGGCAACTCACCACCACCTTCCGAGCCGACCGCACAGGACCGCCCAACCTCGCTGCACCTCTAGTCCATGCCGAGGTCTCCAAGCCAGGCTCCAGGAAGGTCCAGGTGAATCAGTGGGGGGAATTCTATGTGTCAAAAGGCCTGGGGTCTTTCAGGGTCTTAGGGTCTCCCAAGGCCGCTGTCTCACTGCTCTCCTATTCCTTTAGGACCGATTGTCATATTTAAAATTGCCTCCATAGTCCCCTGGGCTATCACATGGGTGGTCTCATGGTCACATAGTCGGTCACCTGGACACTCTCACCATCCTCTTCTCCTTTGGTACCACCTCCTCCAGCTCCCAGTCTGTCTGCGTCCAGAGGGTCCAGCACTCCTCTCCAACCACCGCCACCCGCGACTCTCCCAAGGGCCGGTCACCACCGGCTCCCCTCATCGGCCGCCATCAGGACCGCCCACACTCAGGTTTCCTAAGGGATCTGACACCGCACTGGCCTCAGGTAAGGCAGTAAGCTGTCACATGTGGCAGGCGTCTGGAGCTCCTACTCCTCACAGCGTCATGTTCAGGCCTTTTCCCGTGATGCCAGTCTGAGGGGGTTCTTAAAGGAGTCATGATAACTAAATTAAAAAAGGAGAGGGGGGGAAATAAATAGCCCCCACAATGAGCAGGCTTGTTTAAAAATGTATTTAGTGAAGATCCCCACAAATTTATTTCCATTAATTTTCTGACAAATATTCACTGAGAGTAGACACTACTGTGTCACACATTTCACAGAGCCTGCATTCTGAAATACCAAGGTGCTGAGAGGAGGAGTTTCAGGAGGCAGAATCAGTATAGGAATCACTGCTTGCAAGGAGCCATGTAATATGTAACAAGCCCAAAAACATCTTTGTGCAAAGACACCACATTCTGATTTTAAATAAAGTTACACACCATACCATTGACAGTGGACTTTTTTGGTGCCCAAGGACTACACATACATATTCCTAAAAATGTATACAAAATGTATTAATACATCTGTTAAGATAAGTGTACACATAGCAAAACATATAACCCCCCTTCCCCCTCAAAGGGGGTATAGGACTCCTTCATGATACAGAATCTGTTTGCTTTTCCAGTTGCAGTATATTACATCTGGTTTTAGGTTTAGACCAGGGGTCTCCAAACTTTCTAAACATAGGGCCAGTTTACTGTTCATCAGACTTTTGGGAACTAGATTGTGGCCATTGGGAGTAGAAATTGTCCTAGCATCAGTGGGAGTAAACAACGCATCTTTGATATTAGGGGGAGGAAAAGTGTGCTTTCATTGGTATAAGTGGGAGGAATAGTGCCCAATTGTTGGTGTCAGTGGGAGGAATAACGCCCAGTTGTGTCAGTGGGAGGAATAGTACCCTAACATTGGTGTCAGTCTGAGGAATAGTGTCCTATTGTTGGTGTCAGTGGGGGAAATAGTGCCCCATCAAGGGTGTCAGTGGGAGGAATAGTGCCACATCGTTGGTGTCAGTGGGAGGAATAATGCCGCATCGTTGGTGTCAGTGGGAGGAATAGTGCCCCATAGTTGGTGTCAATGGGAGAAATAGTGTCTCATTATTGATGTCAGTAGCAGTAATTATGCCCCATTGTTGGTGGAAGGAAAGGAATAGTGTCTTGTATCAGTGCGAGGAAAAGTGCCCTGAGGGCCATATAAAGGCAAGCAAAGGGCCATATCCAGCCCCACAGTTTGGAGACCACTGGTTTAGACAATCTCTACACTGGCAATAATATCTCTTAATGGGGTGTCCACATTCTCAGTGTGTCCTCAATGTGTTTTGTGGTAGAATCCTGTTTCTTCAGTAGGTTAGTTGGAGATCAATAAATCTACAATATGCAGAAGAAGGCAATCATAAACAATGCAAAAAGACGATCTCTTACAAAATTTTATTAAAATGTATCATTTTAATACAATTTTCAGTAGAGCTTTGACTCTTGCATATTATTCCGTATGGGTGATTAAGACAATTGTGAAGCCAGAGACAGTCAGGTAATTAATATTCAGATGGAGGTCAGCAATGGCATCCCCTGTATTCTCTCAGGGCAGGATTTCTTCAGACTTTTTTTTACATAATGCTACAGAGAATGGAGCATGCATTCTCTACAAGTGCATATTCTATTTATATCATCATTTGACAGCAACATAGAAAAACAACTTCATAAAAGCTTTGAATTACTTTTAAAGATTTAATGCACAGCTGCATTTAGTATAGGTGTCTTGGCATTTCACTGAACAAAGAATAATTGCAGAAGGCGAATCTGTTATGTCAATGAACCTCTACATGAAGGGTAATTAGCACACCTAGCGTGACTCCAGCAATGTTATTTCTTTTTCATCTTTTCAGAAACAAAGCTTGACGTTCCGTGAAATTCATTTAGCATAGTGCATTTTTCTATAGCGGTGTTTTACACTATATGCATTCATTGTCTTCCATCTTCCATCTCAATCTATACTTAGTGCCTATTTTTCACAATCCCTGGAATATTTTATTACTGGTTTACCTAGGGCCCCTACATGATGATAGAACTGATTGTTATCTATGTACTTCATACATTTTTTTTAATGTTTTAGTCCTTACAGTGATCACAAACTCTATAGCACCTCGCATGAACACTTTTGGTTGGTGACATAAGCAGACTACACCCAAAAGGGGAAGTTTCACTTTAAGTCCTCCCCTCCTCCCCTGCCGCATTTGGCACCTCATTTTTTGGGGGGGCGGAGAACAGGTACCTAGTTTTGAAAGCTACCCACTCCCATTTTCTAGGCGATCTGAGCAGACCTTCTCTTCTCCCTCTCTACAGTCTTCTGGGACAAGTCACAGGTCCCAGAAGACTGCAAAAACCTTCACAAAGCACAGCACTGCTCATGATTGTGCATTGGACAGCCAGCTATGAAGCATATCCGGCTGCTGACAGTTAGGATGCCGGCACTAGGACCCCAAAGGCTAGTGAAGAACTACCTCGAGTGAAGACAGCCCTGAATTTGTAGCTGCTGACTTTTAATTTTTTTTCTCCAGAGTGAACCTCTTTAAAGAGTCTCCTTTGCTTTTCCCATTTAGGGAAAAAAGGTAGGTTCTCTTGTATGATTAACAGACTGATACCCACCCACTAATACCTTTCCTATGTTCTCTCCACGTCTCCATTCCTCTGTCAGAGTTGGAAAACCAGAACATATGTAAGCTCCAGTTTCAGCTTTTTGGTAACTTTTACTGTGTCCTGATGATTTCAGGATCAAATGTATTCTCTAGGTATGTATTTGCAATCTTCCTGGCATGTAGTCCTTTTGGGTCCTCTTCTAGTTTACTCCTGCTCTAGGCACCCAGCATATATCCATCATAACTGAAATGTAGAAATTCTTTATTAGAGCAGTGTAGAGCAGTGATATCATGGTGGCAAGAAGTCTAAACTGAAAATTCTGTGCATTCCTTATCAGTTAAGGTGTATCTAAAATCAAGAAGAAAATGGTCACATATTGCATCTTATCAGTCCTTAGCTCTGATGACTGCACTAGTTTTTTTTTTGGTTTGTATTACCTGAAAATCATGCCAGTAAAACAGTTCCTGCCCTAGGGTAACAGTGCTCACTCTATGGGGGAGCAGTGTTGTCATTCTAGGACTACTGATCACACCCCTCTCTCCTCTTTTCCATAACATGGAGGGAGGGATTTTATATTCCTTGGAGAGACAGTAGCTGGCATCAATATATAGACAATCATTCAGCACAGGCAAACAGCCCAAAAAGTTATCAGCTCACAATATTTCTGACAAGATCAACAGATCCTTTTTGCACCTATTGAACTGATATAACAAAATACTTTCAGTGGTATATTTAACAGACCAAGTAGGAGAAGTACTGTATATTGTTAGGGTTTAAATACCTTTTAATAAAATGAGGCCATACATGGTTCGAAATTCCGAATGATTTTTCGTCTAAAAATCGGAAACGTCGTTCGCTCGGTAATCCAATGGTGCCATGGTTGATTTCAAAAATCGTCCGACCAACTCATAAAGTTCACCCCATATAACATGCGAAACTTCTGTTCCTTCCAGGTCACGGCTCATGCACTTATTCTTTTCGGAAAAACAATCGTACGATTTGACCATCATTGAGTCCAAAATTTTCCAACATGCCCAATCACCAAAAAAGGGAAGAACCACAAAAATCAGCCGGTGCCATTGACCCACTAACAGAGCGAAAATCAGCCGATTATTCTTAGGTCCGATTTTCGGACAAAAATCGGTCGAATTTCGACTCAAGTATGGCCGGCCAAAGTCTCACTCAAGCTTCCTACAAATGGTTACAAGAAAAGGAAATTGGTTAGGGATTATAATAATTTTTTGGAATTAGCCTGATCCAATGTGATCTTTTTTTGGGTGACCCAATCTACTAATTTCTATTCCTTTGAACTTGTGTCACTCTTTTAGTGACATATCCTTTCCAACACTATTAGCAGTATGCATACGCCTTTAATAGGGAAACGATTGCACTTTTAAAATGGAATAAGGGTCTTGACATCATCAGCACAGGCCAATATATAGCATTTTCACGAATTTTCCAACATGCCCAATCACCGAAAAGGGGAGGAACCACAAAAATCAGCCGGTGCCATTGACCCACTAACAGAGCGAAAATCAGCCGATTATTCTTAGGTCCGATTTTCGTACAAAAATCGGTCGAATTTCAACTCAAGTATGGCCGGCCAAAGTCTCACTCAAGCTTCCTACAAATGGTTAAGAGAAAAGGAAATTGGTTAGGGATTATAATAATTTTTTGGAATTAGCCTGATCCAATGTGATCTTTTTTTGGGTGACCCAATCTACTAATTGCTATTCCTTTGAACTTGTGTCACTCTTTTAGTGACATATCCTTTCCAACACTATTAGCAGTATGCATACGCCTTTAATAGGGAAACGATTGCACTTTTAAAATGGAATAAGGTCTTGACATCATCAGCACAGGCCAATATATAGCATTGACTAAATTTGACATTGATTTTGTGGATTCTCGTTAGGCATTTTTCTTTATTCTAAGTCTTCCCTATTGGCATTATATTGAACAGCATATTCTCATGAAAGGCATTTTCATTTTAGGCCCTTCAGAGGGTCCACCCTATTTCTTTTGTTGTTTGTAGCCTGCAGTTAGCACTTTATATACACACACATTGATCATTCAGAATTGATTGTTTGTTATAATAGCAATTCTATTTACATGTGCAGCTTTGTGCCATTCCATCAATTTTCTGTATAATATTGTCAGCACAAATCAAGAAATCACTGTGCAAAAATACAGATGCAAGACAGACATCTAACAGAATTCATAACAATGTTGAACATAAAGACAACATTCTGTATGTACTTATTTTTATGATGTATTCATTATTCTGTTGGAACTTGAATTAAAATACTGAGTTTATACAGTATGTGAAGATACAGTATCCTTCTATGGGAGCTTTCCAATTATATATTTTTGCGACTTAATGTCCAATATGAACCTTGAATGGTTGTCTAGCCATAAAAGTGATGTACTTTTGGATACCAATATGAAGGAGAGGTTCCTTTCATGCATTATAGTCTTATAGTTAACATGCTTTATGCCCCCATAGGGGTGCATATATATATTTGTCAGTGTCATTTTCATGCATGTGGTCCTTCATTGGGGGGTGATGCAATAGTTGGGGTTTTTAATAATTGGCCGATTATGGTTTTATTTATTAGACAGTAGATTTGTGTATTGTTTAGGTTTTTCAATAAAGAGTTTTCACTTCATATTTCATGTGTGTTGATCAATTTACTGATTTCTTATTTGTTTCAGAGATACATATAAGATTTGATATATTGAGGTTGAGCTTAAGTCTGGTTTTTATGTTTTTTCTTTCTTTCTTGGTAAATGGAGCTGTCTTTGGGAAAAAATGTCTACTCCATGGGGTGCACATTGTCGGCCAAAATTTGTACATAGTCGTTGGCAGTGACTCTACTTTTCAAAGTGATGATGAGGCCTGCAGAATACCAAGAAATGGCTGCCCAAACCATGATTGCGCCGCCATCATGCTTTACTGTTGGCACAAGACAGTCCTGGTCGTAAACTTGGAACAGTGTTTGCCACAGTGGTTTGGGACAGTGGTTGGTAACAGTGTGAAGCTCGATTTGTTGGATCATATTACAGTCTTCCATTGATCGATGGTCCACAATTTATGGGTGCTGTACCACTGTCTCCTCTTCTGAGCATTAATATCGGTCATTAGTGGTTTGGCAGTTGCAGCTTTCCTAGAATGTTTTGCTTATCGAGTTCCCTCTGCACATTTTTTGTGGCACAGGCTTTGGAAGACTGAGATTGAGTTCTGTAGTCACATGCAGCAGTTGTTTCCTTATTATTTTATGTTATTTTAGGTCACAATCCTGCACAATGTCCTTTTGTCTTTTTTGGCCAGTTGACCATATCGACCGCACTTATGCTTATCAGACGACATTTTCCTGGAAACTGTGCATGCTGTCAAACTTTGATACTGTACCTCACAACGCTGAAAATAAATTGGCAAGTCCAGTCACAGAGGCATCAACAGTTTGCAACTCAGTAAGCTCTGGCATGACTCCGTATTATTATCAGCGCATACAGTGAATGAAAGTGAGGCTTCCTTTGCTGTTAGCTAAGTGTCTTATCACACAGCAGAAGCAAAAGAATGTTACATCACTTCTGCTTTTAACGCGAAACATGTCATCACCGCCACGCCTGCAAATCATGTAGTGTTTCCAGATTTTTGTCCAGCCCTCTGTGTGTATATATATATATAATATATATATATATATATATATTTATACAGTGCTTAATTAGTGCACAGTTTTTTAGACATGTAGCAGAATACATTTTGGCCTAAATTTATGAAGACATTAGATTTTTTTTATTTTTTATTGGACATGTTTTATAGCAAAAAGTCAAAAATATATATATTTTTTTTCAACATTGTCAGTCTTTTTTTGTTCATAGCGCAAAAAAATAAAAACCACAGCGTTGTATGACAATTGTCTGTTAAAGTAACACAGCGCCATATCGCAAAAAATGGCCTGGTCAGGAAGGGGGATAAATCCACTGGAGGCTAAGTGGTTAAACAATTGAGGGCCAGCCCATGTAGCTTTATTGCTACAGGGCTGACGCTTTGTGCAGAGTTACGTATATATACGTGATTCTGCTTTTTCAGGTAGGTGGCGTGCGCGCACCCGCCTACCCATGCTGTTATTGTCTTCTGTGTATGCCTATCTCCAGGTTCCAGCCAGCGTTTCATGGGCGGGACCAGACGATCGGCAAAGCAACTGACTGGAGAGATATCTGTGAATGTAAGCATCACAGATCTCTCTCCTGTCAGCTGGGACGTGTTGGTATTTATCTCCCTGCAATGCAGGGAGATAAAGACCAGCACCTCCCCTAGTAAAACACCGCCCAGTAAAAACACTCCCTGGCACAGCTAACTCTTTGATTGACCCAGATTTTAACCCCTTCCTACTCAGTGTCATTAATACAGTGACTGTGCTTTTTATTACCACTGATCACTGTATTAGTGTCATTTGGGGTTGTCAGTCTCCGTTAGTGTAAGAATGCCCGCCATACTATCACAGTCTCTCCATAAGTCACTGAACGCCACCACTATTAGTATAAAAAAAAAAATTCTAGTATCTATACCATTGCAGTGCAAAATACACTTTGGCCTATATTTATGAAGAAATTTTATTTTTTTTATTCAATATGTTTTATAGCAAAAAGTAAACCAACAAAAAAAAAAAAAATATATATATATATATATATATATATATAATTTTTTTTTACTGTTGGTCTTTTGTTCATTTATAGCACAGAAAATAAAACACCCTGTAGTAGTGATTAAATACCACCAAAAGAAAGCTCTGTTTGTGTGATATAAACTTCATTTGTGTACAGTGTTACCTGACCGGGCAATTGTCAGATAAAGTAGCTCAGCACCGTATACCAAAAAATGGCCTGGTCACGGGGAGGGGGGGGGGGTGTAAATCTTTCAAAGTGCAAGTGGTTAGCCACTTCAATACTGAGCACTTTCACCCCCTTCCTGCCCAGGCCAATTTTCAGCTTTCAGTGCTTTTGCACTTTGAATGACAATTGTGCTGTCATGCAACATAATACCCAAATTGAATTTTTGTTATATTTTTCACACACATAGAGCCTTCTTTTGGTGATATTTAATCACCACTGGGTTTTTTGCTAAACAAAGAAAACCCTTTTTATGTTATAACATTTTGCAAATAACTGATTTTTCTTCTTCACTGATGTGTGCTGATGAGGCTGCACTAATGGACAATGATAGGCTGCACTGATGGGCACTGATAAGGTTGCACTGATGAGGCTGCACTGTTGAGTCAGCACTGATGGGCACTGATGAAGAGGCACTGATGGGCACTAATATGCTGCACTGATTGGCACTGTATGTTGCACTTATGGGGCTGTACTGATGGACACTGATATTATGCACTGATGGCCAGTGCCCTGATCATCTGTGTAAATGTCCCCTGTCTCAGGAAAGCTGGTTATCTGCTTTCCTTTCCTCAGTGACAGCACTGAGGAAAGGAAATGCTGATAATCGGAAATTCTTTTACAAGTGATCAGCTGTGATTGGCTCTGTACCCTGATTGGTGATGCACTGTGTTGGAGGGACACAGCTCACCATCAATCGCTGCGCTGCAAGCCCCCCAGGGGTGTGCATGCGCAGCAAGAATGGGAGGAATGAAAATACAATCCTCCTGCACTCAACAAGTAAGTTAATGGATGTACACAAGCAGCTAACACCTTTTCCTATACCAAAGGTGCAGAGTAATAATAAATAATGGTGGTGAAGCGCTACAAAATATGATATACAATTTATACAAAGTGCTAAATGCGTGATAAGTTCAGTGCCAAAGTGCAAAACAAATTGGTCCCAAATATGGACTTATACAAATACACACATGTGCAAAAACCGTCCATGCAAAAATTGTAGGTACATGTGCTTCAGTTGTCACTCCAAAAAACTTTCCATGCTTGTGAAACACTCAGGTGGATTAATATCCATAAATGGCCAAAATGCCCCCTCAACTCCTTAGCAAGACCCCTCGGGGCCACAATGCTTTGAACAGCAACACATTCCACACCATGCGGCTTTATATGAACCCGTCTCCAATGGCTAATCGGTATTACTTCTCCCTTCTAATGGTGGTCACCGCAGCAAAACCTCATAGGTATGCACCATTAAACCAAGGCCATATGGGAGTAAACAGAAGAGACCTCCATAGTGCAACTCTTATTTATTCATAGTAAAGCAAACATGCCAAAAAAAACACTCACAATTGCTGATTTTCAGGTAAGCAGTTTCCCATATGTTATGGGTGTAATGCAGTCAATGAGAGTACCAAGATGGCACCGACCGGCACATTCCTCTCTGGTAAAGGAAAATTTTTTTTTCAAATAACAAACGTCTATTTTTACCTGCTCTAGAATTCAACAGAACTACAGTAAAATACCTTTTAGTATTTTTTACACATTTTTTGCAATTCTCAAACGCTACTAAAATGCTGCATGAGCTATTTTATGAAATGATGCCAACGCCACTGAAGCTACCGCCAGTGGTAGCCATCATCCCTAACAACCAGTAAACAGCATGGTTGTTAAAGAGTGGGCTGCCGCCGCTTCCTTGACAAGCATGACCCATCTGCTGTCAGTGCGTTTCCCCGCTGGCAGCAGAATGTAAACAAAAAAATTGCAGACATTTAAAAGAAAAAAAAACAGCGTGGGGATCCCATCAGGTGTGGTATGGATTGTAAGGCGAACCACATGCCAAAATTATAAAAAAAAAAAAGGGCCTCTTCCCCACAACCCTGGGCGGTGGTTGTGGGGGTCTGCTGGCAGGGGACATATCGGAGTCTAGAAGCCTGCTTTTTCACCCCCCCCAAGTGAATGAGTATGGGGTACATAGAGACAGTTTTTGATAAGTGCTTTATTTAAAAAATAAAGGACAGCGACGGGTGCAAGATCCTTGACAACCAGCTGACATGAAATACTTTCTTTAACTGTCACATGCCTTGACCACTTCTTATTTATTGCATGCATTTATTTTAAGAGTGTTTATTTAATTTTTTTTGCAATTACAATGAAGTAAGAAACTTTGTAATAAAAAACTACTGGTAAATACAGATAAAGATCATGGATACAAAACATAAGGATGCCAGGGTAGTATAGGTCACATGGACTACACAGAGCCTAATAATATAAATAAGGCATTACAGGGTATCCATAGGTCCTCCAACAGACAAAGCTTTCATACACACACTTATACCTATGCCACTCTCCCCTTCAAGTATAATCAAGAGAATCAAAACCCATTCCATAGATGTAGGCCCATCGGACCACCGCATGCATTTAATTATTTATTTCCTTTAGTGAATTTACTTTAATGCCACCACATGTGGTATTTACCAAGCGTTTTTGCTTTTTGAGGTAAATACCGCATAAAGGGATAATGAATTGACATTTTCAGCATCGCATGCAGTAGTCGGGAAAAATGTGTCAGATCACCTAAATATTGCAGTCTGCTTTAGTGAATTGAGCCCTGATAGAAATTATACAGTCATACTACATGGTTCTCTTGCTTGTCAATTTGCGTTCCCTAAAGTGATATTAAAACATTAGCTTTCTTTTTACCAATTCCTACTGCTCAGATGAAGACTTACAGTATATACTGTTTCTTGATCTACTGAAGTTGTCCCATGCTCTGTATTCAGCTGGTCCTCTCAGCAGTAGCAAAGCTTTTTAGTCTTTGGGTGGCTCCTTTCCCTTACAGAGTCCTATGGAGCTACCTTTGCATGGGGACTCCCAACCAGGAGTTGTATGTGTCAACACACACAGTCCACTGCATTTGCCTCCTCTCTGCAGCAACATTGTTCCCTTTCAGTAAGCTCAGCACCATCTTGTCAGTCACAGGAGCTTCATGCAGCACATCTTTCTGCACACAATTGCTACATGAGACTGTTCTCCCAGTGCGGGAGTCGGGAGCTGACTCTAACAGGGCTTGAACTCAGGTCTCCCACTGAGTAGAACATGATTTACTTGGCTACAAAAGTTTAAAAAATGTAAGTGTTTAATACTATATATTTTAAATTACTTAGATCCCATCTAGGTGTGTCAGACGGTGTGCAAAATCTTACAGTTACATTGACCGATCACTTTATTAGGTACACTGGTTCAATTACTTGGTAACCCAAATTGCTAATCAGCCAATCCTATGGCAGCAACACAATGCATTTTGACATCTAGACGTGGTGAAGACGATTTGCTGAAGTACAAACAGAGCACCAGAATGGGGAAGAAAGGGGGTTTAAGTGACTTTGACCATGGCATGGTTATTTGTGCCAGACAGGCTGGTCTGAGTATTTAAAAAACAGCTGATCTACTGGGATTTTCACGCACAACCAATTCAGAGGTTTAAAGAGAAAGGTTTGAAAAAGAGAAAATATCCAATGAGCAGCAGTTGTGCGGACAGAAATGCCTTGTTGATGTCAGAGGTCAGAGGAGAATGGGCAGACTGGTTCCAGATGCTAGAAAGGCAACAGTAACTCATGTCAATATGGAACAAAATCTCCGAGGAATGTTTCCAACACCTTGTTGAAGCTATGCTGCAAAGAATTAAGGAGATCTGAAGGCAAAAGGGGGTCCAACCCAGGACTAGCAAGGTGTACCTATTGAAGTAGAAAAAAAAGCCTGTTGCCTGCCAACAGCTGCAATGTTGGGTCCTTGTACTCTGTGTGGTACCAGTGATCTTTTTGCAGAGGTCAGGCACATCTCCTGCTGCATCAGAGCCAGAGCTCTCTAATCAGCATGAAGAATGAGTTTTACTGATTGCAGGGCCCTAGTTCAGACTAGTTGATTGGGTGGGGGAGAAAAAGAGCTTTAAGTAGTATTCTATATTAGGCAGTACATCTCTATTACAAGCAGTGTCTCATACATCCAGTGCCTCTTTACATTTCTATTGAAAAATGCAATTGAACATGTTACATGAAGTGCCTCCTAAATTATTTCTTCACGGGCTCTCTCTGTATATTTCAGACTCTGTAGGCAGTGTTAGTTGAACCTAAATTGGAGTTCCACCCAAAAGTAGAGCTCAGCTTATCTCCCCCCCCCCGTTCCTTTGCCACATTTTGCACCTTTTGGGGGGGAGTGGGTACCTGGTTTTAACCCCACTCCCACTTCCGTCTCAGTTGGCCACCGCAAACTGAGCCAGAAGTTCGGGCCCCCCATTCACAAATCGTGGCACAGTAGATAACCGGGTAAGGACAACACGGCTGGATCCCTCGACAGGTAAGTGCCCTAGTTTTAAAAGTCAGCAACTACAGTATTTGAAGCTGCTGACTTTTAATTTTTTTTTGGCAGTGGCGGAACTCAGCTTTAAGAACTTAGGAAAACATTTTTTTTTTACATATGAAAGTTATATACTTTATAAAGTTATACTTACCTGCTCTCTGCAATGGTTTGCACAGAGCAGCCCCGATCCTCTTCTCGGGTGCCCCACCAGCGCTCCTGGCCCCTCTCTCCTGCCAAGTGCCCCCAGAGCAAGCATCTTTCTGTAGGGTAACCCAAGCAGGCTCGCTCCCTGCTATGCATGTCCATTCAGGCACAGAGCATTGGCTCGGCCCCACTCCCTCTCTCTAATCATTGACTTACTGGCTGTGTTTGACTGTCTCAGCCAATGAGGAGGAAGAGTCCCCAGAGAGCTAAGGCTCTTGTGCACTATTATTCATGGGGCTTATTCGAGGCTGTTATTCATGGGGCTGGGGACACTGCTGCACACAGAAGGGGTTT
Source organism: Staurois parvus (assembly GCF_062004578.1). NCBI lineage: Eukaryota > Metazoa > Chordata > Amphibia > Anura > Ranidae > Staurois > Staurois parvus. Next base: position 5,232,599 of record NW_028318368.1, read on the forward strand.
TTTACTTTTATGCATAGAATACATAAAGGTAAAAAACCTTGAGCCTTTACAAACACTTCAACTGACCGATTTGGTGTAATGCCCCCCTTCCCAGCATAACATATTCACCTATCCTTCCATTCTTTGCATTTATGTTTAGTGATTGGCCCAGATCTCTCACAAAGGGGTGAGGAGAGTCATCAGCCCTTTGTAAACTCAGACTTTAGTGGCTTGGAGGTCTTTCTTTCTTTGATCCCATTGATTGAACAAAGTGGAGGAAAAACAAGTATGTTCAGGTAGGAATGGGGTATTAAAGTGAACCTGTTTTTTTTTAAAGAAAACTGGTGTATGTGAAACCTGAAACATGCAAGGGAATATCATTTATCAAGCATATGGAATATGTCACCATGTGCATTAACCAAAAAGTAGAATCAGAATTCATCTTTGGTATAAAGATGCACATTGCTTTATGATATAAACCTCCTTCCGCAGTTTTTGCATTATGGTTATTCCTCATACATCAATTCTGAAGTCTAAGAGCACCCATCTGTACAGAAGATGCCGTGATTGGTCTGCTAAGGAGGAGGTGACCAACTCACACAAATACTGAGGGACGGTTGTCTCTCTGACACCAATGCTGGGGGATTGTACTGACAATTCCACCAACACTGATGCATTCTTATGCCCATTGACATCAGAGCATTCTTCCCCCCATAATGATTAGCAACACTGACATTCTTCCCACTAACTAATAAAACCATGGCATTCTTCTTCCCACTAAACCCTGATGACAGGGCACTCTTTCCTCAGTTGAGGTCTACCCTTTACCCTGCATGCTGTAACTTCCACACTTTTGACCACTATGCTCTGTAAGTTATGAGGTAAAATCCATTCTTCTGACTAGTGTTTATTGTCTAGTCACATGTGGACAGAGCCTACTTGCCCTGCACATGAGGTACCTTTGGTGTGTGTGCACTCATCAATCCTTGGGATCAGGCGGTGCCTCGTTTATGTGAAAGTCAACATTATGGCAGTACCCCAACTTAGAGATGAGTCGTACACTGTGTGCAACTGTATGACATACAGATTTCCTCTAAGAAGCGTTCTGTCCCATGGCACTACACACCTTCCTCGTTGTATGTTGTATTTAGGAGGGACACTGCTGAGCCTGTGCCAGTCTCCACCCATCCAGTGTACTTCTGTCACCTCACTCCCAGTGATAGAATGGGGTGCCTCTGTGCACATAGCGCAGACCTCCTGCGTGCACTTAGTTAACTCCTCCTGCTTTCCCATACCATGTGGCTAGGCTGTAGGACCTCCGTACTGCGGGTTCAATCCTGAAACTTTTGGGGGAACCGTGTTCTAAGGAGGGAAGCAGAACACTGACCCCCACACTACAGGAGGTCTTGTTGCCACGCAAGATACCACACTAATTGACAGGCTGCTGAACACTCTCTATCAGTTCTCAGTTACCAGTGGCAACTGTTCTTTTCCTCTCCAACTTCTACCAAGTTAACCATTTTGCAGTGGCTTAGCTTTTGCACCCTATATGTGCTTTACAGGCCCATCATGCACTTCTTTAAGTAACTTTGGATCAGGCTTAGGAACAGTTTAACATTTTTACTGGAATTTCTGTGGCAGTACAAATACAAGTGCAGTACAGTTCAAATCCCAATTGACTATGTTCTGGCTGCTCAGGTGGTAACTGAAAAGGTACCATCTGTAGTGACCTCTCTCCAGAACTTTTGTCTCTTATGCCACAGCATGGTGCGGCGGACCTACTACAGCAATCTTTTGAGCAGGCTCCCTCTAGGCCCAGCCTTCCCCCTATTTAGACATGAATCGGTAAGGAAGGCAGGACCCAAAAAGCAGTGGTCACATAACTGTTTTAATGAAGTTCTCCTTTAAGGCTGACTTTAGACAAATATATTAGCTCTCTGTCTATATTTCGCTTGCAGAAAAGCATATGTAATAGATGTATTGAACATGGTCTTTTGTCCTGAGGTTTTGTGTGTTTGTGAGACTTAAGCTTGTGCCGCAGTAATTAAGGAGTATTTTTTGGGCAGAAGGACTGTGGCATATGTGTGTAGAATACAAGGTAAGCAGGTTCAGAGTCCAATCAACCACACCACTTTAAGTCACACATAGTATTCACTGAAGTGCACTTCACCACTTCGCGCAACATCTCTACTTCTCTACTTGGAAGCAATGGGTCAACTCCATGCCCCCAGCCTTTGTTTGGACAATGAAGGAGCGGACACATGCTGGTGAGATCATCTCTTCTCCCCTTTGTCAGGAATTTCATCATCAACATATGTGCATGCACCACACCTGTTTGGCTTGTACTTGACTTCCCTCTTCTGGTCGCAGTGCTGCTGTATTGGAAATTATGGGAAGCTGATACCAAGTTTTAGGTTTTTACACTGCTGTTAGAATACCTTTGTAACAAATGCATGATTAGTGTTTTTTTAAACCAACTGGAGTTCAACTTCCATTCACTTTCAGGAAAAGCACATGAACTGCAATAGTGACTAATAGTAACTGAATTTGTGCCAAAATACCAACACTTGCAAACTGTTAGCCAGCTGTGAACAGCTCTGTATTGCCCTATTAAATTAAGCTGAATGTAAATTTCCTGTTAACAATCTGTAGCAATGAATAGGATATACATAGTTTAGTGCAATGACATGATGTACATACTGTATGACAATACATAATAAACATACAGGCTATTCCACTGTGCAGGCTACACTGATCCATCAAGGAAATGAAAGTCAGGGAATCACTTTAATTCTGCACAGTGATGAGAAACCTAAAGAAGAAAAATATATGACTAAATGCCTGTAAAAATCACAGATATACCACAAAAAAAATATCCAGAAAGACTGAAAATAAAGCCATGGAGGATAATAATGAATTGGGTCAGGTTTACCATAAGGCACGGTAGGTTTGTGCCTAAAGGCAGTGAAGGCAAGAAGAAGGCTTTTCTCTGTATAGGATTAGGCCACACATTTTTTATACCATCAGTAGCAATACACTAATATAATATAAAATGATTTATACATTCTCAGTGGATGTGTTCTACAATTTCAGGGCAATAACAATTTATTAAAAAAAACATACATTTTTAATAAACTATAAGAATAATGTTTACATTATTGGAAGCATGAATGATTAAATATGGGGCTGAGAGAATGCCTGATGATTTTCCTTTTCTTGATGCCAGGTGCCATATTTCTTTTGGCAAGTATAGTGTTCATAACAGACACACATAATTTGTTTTTTACAATAACATTTTGAGTAAGTTGTTATTGTATTTTTTACACATGTGTGATTGTTATATATAAGATAATAAGAATTCTGTTGTCTGCCTCAGATGATGAGTTGCCTGTTTTCTTGACTCTACTGCATTTGTATGGAGCACTTATATATGTTATGTTTACAGTACAAACTCACCCCTGTCTTTTGCTGGGCAATATTCATCACTGTGGTCAAGCTGCAGCTGCACACCTGGCCTTAATCAGCAGTGTTTAAAGTGGACCTACACTCCCAAATATAACAGTTTTGTTTTTGGACTCCTATCATATATATATATATATATATATATATATATATATATACAGTTGCAAGAAAAAGTATGTGAACCCCTTGGGATTACGTGGAGTTTTGCATGAATTTGGCATAAAATGTGCTCTGAACGTCATCTAAGTCACAAAAATAGAAGAACACAGTCTGCTGAACATAATACCACACAAACATCAGATGTTGCCATGGTTTAATTGCACATAACATGTAAACATTCACAGTGCAGGGAGGAAAAAGTATGTGAACCTTTGGACTTAATAACTGGTTGACCCTCCTTTGGCAGCAATAACCTCAACCAAACGTTTCCTGTAGTTGCAGATCAGACCTGCACAACGATCTGGAGTAATTTTGGACCACTCCTCTTATCAAAAGTGTTTCAGTGTAGCAATATTCTTGGGATGTCTGGTGTGAATCGCTCTCTTAAGGTCATGCCACAGCATTTCAATCGGGTTGAGGTCAGGACTCTGACTGGGCCACTCCAGAAGGCGTATTCTGTGCTGTTGCAGCCATTGTTTTGTTGAATTACTTGTATGCTTTGGGTCATTGTCCTGTTGCATCACCCATCCTCTGCGGAGCTTCAGTTGGCGGACAGATGGTCGTACGTTTCCTGCAAAATGTCTTGATAAACTCTGGAATTCATTTTCCCATCAATGACAACAATCCGTCCAGGCCCTGAGGCAGCAAAGCAGCCCCAAACCATGATGCTCCCTCCGCCATGTTTCACAGTGGGGATGAGGTTTTGATGTTGGTGTGCTGTGCCTTTTTTTCTCCACACATAGTGTTGTGTGTTCTTCCCAAACGACTCAATCTTGGTTTCATCTGTCCACAGTATATTTTGCCAGTAGTGCTGTGGAACATCCAGGTGCTCTTTTGCAAACTTCAAACGTGCTGCAATATTCTTTTTGGACATCAATGGCTTCCTCCGTGGTGTCCTCCCATGTACTCCATTCTTGTTTAATGTTTTCCTTATTGTAGATGTGTCAACAAAAATGTTAGCATGTGCCAGAGATTTCTGTAGGTCTTTAGCTGACACTCTGGGATTCTTCTTTACCTCATGCAGCATTCTGCGCTGTGCTCTTGCAGTCATTTTTACAGGATGACCACGCCTAGGGAGAGTAGCAACAGTGCTAAACTTTCTCCATTTGTAGACAGTCTGTCTTACCGTGGACACATGAACATCAAGGCTTTTGGAGATACTTTTGTAACCCTTTCCAGCTTCATGCAAGTCAACAATTCTTGATCGTAGGTCTTCTGAGAACTCTTTTCTGCGAGGCATGGTTCACATCAGACAGTGCTTCTTGAAACCAGTAAACCCAAAACAGGTGTGTGTTTTTTAAGGGCAGGACAGCTGTCAGCAACACATCCAATATCATCACACTGATTGGAGTCAAGGTTGGCTCACTCCTGGCTCCAATTAGCTCTGGGAGAAGTCATTAAACTAGGGCCTCACATACTTTTTCCTCCCTGCACTGTGAATGTTTACATGTTATGTGCAATTAAACCATGGCAACATCTAATGTTTGTGTAGTATTATGTTCAGCAGACTGTGTTCTTCTATTGTTGTGACTTAGATGACGTTCAGAGCACATTTTATGCCCAATTCATGCAAAACTCCACGTAATCCCAAGGGGTTCACATACTTTTTCTTGCAACTGTATATATATATATATATATATATATGGTGTGGCCTTTCTCACTCATCCCATCACTATCCCAGGATTTCTTCATCCACACTAAACCCTGCTGCCTACTGTATTTTGACAGCAAAATACCTAAACTCATTTGCATTGAATACAGGTGCTGATCAACTGGCAATTTTCTAGCCAATTCCTTTGACAAAATTCAAATGATCAGTAAACTTTTCTCATCAGGTGATGCAGACAGGGGCACCACCAGCTTGAATTTGAAGCAGTGTGTGGCAGTCCAGTCTTAACTCTCTAATGCTTTCTACTTGTGATATCTAGTTAACCATTGTCATATCTCTGTAGTTTATGCTGCTGCTGTCTGACTATACTTGGAAAAACTACTGAACAGAAGTGGCAAAACAGTTTAGTTTCTTAAATTATGTGTTTTGTTTCAAATACAGATAATTGCAATGACATGATTCATAGCTATAGAAAGAGCAGGGCCCTCAACCCCCTCATGTTTTGCATTGCATTGGTATTGTTCTGTCACATGTTCTGTCCCCCTTTGTAATGTACAGCGCTGAGTGAACTATTGGCGCTTTATAAATACTGTATAATAATAATAATAGTCTGTGCAGACATTATGGCCATGTGTAGAATTCACAGGCAGCTTAACTCTCACATAATACAGAAGTTGAAATCAACATAGTTTCCCTTCAAATCTGCGCAATAGAAAGAATGTTGTCCAGTCACTTGAAGTGTAAGAAGACAATGACTTTCTAAGCCCTATGTTTGCTGAGGGAAATTAAACTAAATTGCATGGTAGAGTGAGGCAGGGTCACTGTTAAAGAGGTACTGTGTGTATACTTTATTAGGTACACCTGTTCAATTGCTTGGTAACACAAATTGATAATCAGCCAAGCACATGGCAGCACCTAAGTGCATCTAGGCATGTCTATGTGGTGAAGACGGCTTGCTGAAGTTCAAACTGAGCATCAGAATGGGGAAGAAAAGGGATTTAAGTGACTCTGAATGTGACATGGTTGTTGGTAGCAGACAGGCTGGTTTGACTATTTCAAAAACTGCTAATTGACTGGGATTTTCATGCACAGCCATCTCTAGGGTTTACAGATAATGGTCCGAAAAAGAGAAAATATCCAGTGAGAGGCAGTTGTGTGGATGAAAATGCCTTGTTGATATCAGACATTGGAGTAGAATGGGCAAACTGGTTGCTGTGACATTCAGATAGTAGGGTCAGAATTTGACGTAAACAACATGAAAGCATGGATCCATCCTGCCTTGTATCAATTGTTCAAGATGCCGGTGGTGGTGTAATGGTGTGGGGGATATTTTCTTGGCACTAGCAAGGTGTACCTAAAAAAAGTGGCCGTTCAGTGTATATAGGGTCTTTTTTTTTTTCCTAGCTGCGTTAGGGATGAGGGCCTCAAACTAGAGTTGGGCTTTAAAGTCTATTCAAAACTACATGTTAATCTAAGACAGGTAACAACACTGTCATATGATTTCACTGCAAAATGAGTAACATTGTTACCCTATTACAGGAAGTGGTAAAATAACAGATTAATTATCAGGAAATATTAAACTATATCACATAAACTATATTACAATAAAAAACAGCTATGTCAATGCTATTGACAAACTTAAACTGTTATGGTTTTTTTTATTTCACCTATAATTGCATTCTAACTCATTGTGTACATAGGTAAAGCTTTATTTTGGTGAATTTCACCAAAAATACAAGATAGTGTTTATTTAATAGCTGGTTGTTACAGTGTATCTTTTCTTTATTTGTAGGGCATCAGAGTTGTGTGCTTATGTTTTTTTCCTGTGTATTTTTTTCGTATGACAGTATGTTTTGTTAGTAAACCCAGGGAGCAGCATACATCTTTAAATATTTTATTAGATTTCTTATCATTATCTAAAATGCACTTATCACAGTAATACCAGACTTGTCCAATGATTTACAATCCATATGGCTTAGACTTTTTCAATATAAGTAGGCCACAGCCTTATTGACAATAAAAATGAAAACAACATACAGATAAAAGAAAAAATAACCAAAGCTGACATACTGGCAAGTTCTGTAAACCTCCTGGACCCATAGCAGGTCATCATTAATTAAAATGAATTTCTAGAATAAAGGCAAGTAGGCATTAGATGGCAGTCTCTAGATCTATCCAAATTCACCTTCAGATATCTATGGGGCAGCCAGCAATACGTCTGCCTGAAGCGCATGTGGGACAACTGGAAAATCTTGTGCAATTGCTTTTTGTCTGATAAGCTGGTGGCGGAGGGGCTGTTTTGTGTTTCCATGATCATACTCCATAGTCCTAAAATTGAACATTCACCTAAATAGACTGTTTATTTTAGAAATGCACTAACTGACACAGATTCCTGAGATCAGTTTTATGTGTATGCACGTCTGACCTCCCTCCAGTATCTATGACCAGCTTTACTATCTTCTCTTGGTTTCACATAACCAGTACTCCAATGTACATTATACAAATGGGTTCAACATTTTCGAATGTAGATAATGAGTGGCAGTTTGAATCAGGGTAAAATGATGTCATGTTATTTGTGTTCTGACTTCACTGTTTCTTATGATATTCTGATTAAAAGCCCAACTCTAATCAGTAAAAAAAGAATCACTATGTAAAGCCATAGGCTTACTTTGAGTAAAACATATGTTTCATATTTGCAGTGTGTGCTGTTTAATTTCACCTCCAATAAGTCCCTCATCAGGCCAAGGGGAAGACATTTCTGGCTTCTAGAACTAGCCACCATTGCTTTAACTAAAATGTACAGTGACCTTTCTTGTAACATCCCCATTGTAGTCCCAAAAGTCCGCTATGCTGTCTTTACCTCATCACAACTTTTAATGGGTGTATCATTATGGAAACTCTCCTGGGTTTGCCTTGCCTCCATCAAGTGATTAGCAGCCTTTGCAAATAGCTTCAAACCAAAAGCCCACCCCGCACAGCCACAGAGACCTCCCACAAATGTCACTATCATTCACTAAGGTCAATAGGAACATAAGTGTATTTGCACACTGTATATTTCTGGTGTCCCAGATGTCCTAGAGCTGTATACAGTGGCCTGTAAACATGAATGAGAAAATGCGACTGTACACAGCTATCTGTATAAAGCAGCACATGTGCATGTAAACTGGTGCAGTTAGCTAGTCTGCCACTAGATGGACCTGTCCCAGAATAGTGTCGGCGCAATTAGACTTAGGGCTTCATGCAGGGGGTTGTTGTTCTGTCAAGAAGATGCTGTGTAGGGACTTGTCTTAGTTGGCGCCAAACATTGGCCATCCACAAGTCCCCTTACATAGATAGACGTAATGCCCAGAACAAACCTAAGGTGCTTACAGCCGCCTTCATCCATTTATATCTGTGGGTGGTACCTGGTGGCACACCAGATATATGCAGTGTCTTTACAGTGCATGGGCAAACGCACCCATTTGCAGTTAGCCGTAAGGTACTGTAAGGTAATGAAAAACGTTGCATGTGACACCTCTCTGGATTCTCCTCCTGGCATCTTGTAAGTAAGAGTTCAAAGAAATAAAGATATACAATACATATTGTGAGTTTAATGGTATTGGGGCTGTGCACGGGGAGAGGGAGCTATTGCTGAAAAGGGCGTGCATGTTTAATTGAATCCAATAAATAGAATGAATGACTATAATGTCAAATTCTTTTTTCCCCAAGACCGTAAACCAGGTCTGAAACTCTGCTTTGAATGAAAAATGAATTTAAAGGGGAAAAATGGCTTTACCATATTATTTTCAAATAATACAAAAGTTAAGAGCAAAAATGTAAAATAGTGCAGCTTAGTCCTAAGATGTAATGGCTGCATTAGAGTTTTCTCCATTATTTTCAATAGACAACCCTTGCAATCCTTGCCAGTAACATATTCTTGTTTTGGGTGACTGTATTCAGTCTATGGAGAAGCAGTGTTGTCTCTGCAGGACAGGACTACACTGTTTCCCTCCCCGCTTCTCTATAACGCATGGAGGAAGTGTCTTGTTGTCCACAGAGAAAACTGGGACCAATGCTAACTCATAACTGTTAATAGAGACAGAGTACACAGAAAGTTATCAGCTCACAAGATCTCTGGCAGAATCACTTTATCCTATGTTTATTTATTAGTTATTTATTACAGGTACTTATATAGCACCGTCAATTTACGCAGCACTTTACATATATTGTACATTCACATCAGTCCCTAACTCTCAAGGGGCGTACAATCTAAGGTCCCTAACTTACATTCATACATACACATACTAGGGCCAGTTTAGACAGGAGCCAGTTAACCTACCATCATATGTTTGGAGTATATATATATAATGCATAATAAGCAGGCTTCTTGCTGTTCAATGGTATATTTATTTGAGCAAATAGTAGCAAATAAGATTTAGTTCAAATAGGTTCGTTGTTAGGGTTTACATATACTTAGAAGTAGACCTTCCATGAAAAATGGAAGGACCACTTTCCTGCCATTGCACCCCAGTCCATCAGGATTTTGCATTTCCAGGAAAACATCAGTGAGACACAGTGATTTCACCCATAATGCCTCCTTGATGTATCTGTATGGTCGGGGGGGCCCTTGTTCAGCTGCAAGGCGACCAAGATTATTATTTTTAAATTTTGTTTATTGTTTTTATATTTTACAGTTTTTTTTTTTGGGGGGGGGAGGGTTGCAGCTAATTTTCTTTGGGCAACAGGGGGGTGGCAGGAAAACAGACCTTTCATTTGCCTGAGTCATTGGCATTTTAATAAGCGACTTCAGTTATTATGCATAGTAAGATATTAACTACCATGAAAATATTGTTAATGTCTTTTACATGACCAGATGCAACAGGCACATCGTCAGAACTATTTTCTGCTGGTGAGTTGTATTGTGAAGCAGGGTTCTTGTTCCTGAGGGCACTTTTCTGTATATCCTTTAATAAAAGATGATAGGAATTCTTCCAACCTCAAGAGCTTTAATGAAGGGATTTTATTAAAGAGAAAAAACCAAACACAGTAGTTTAATTCATCACACTGGAAAAGAGAAAAATCCCACCAGGCTTCAAGGTAATAACTTCTGCCTTGTGTTTGCAGCTGAAGAGATTTGTTCATGAACACCTTTGGTTAAATGAATCCACTGGTATATACTGTATGTGTATCTTCAAGGTTATCTCTCCATCCTTCTCAGACATCAATGTTTAAAGTAGTTGTAAAGGCTTAAGGTTTTTTATCTTCATGCATTCTATGCATGAAGGTAATACAACCATCTGTTTGCAGCAATCCCCCCAGCCCTCCCAATACTTAATTGAGCCCTATCGCAATCCAGCAATGTAGACCTCGGCTGTTCAGGGACACTCCCTCCTCGTTAGCTGAGACAGAAATGGGAGCCATTAGTTCCCACTGCTGTCAATCACAGCCAGGGAGCCAATGAAGAGAAAGAGGGAGAGTGGCCGAGACGTGGCCCTGTGTGTGAATGGGAGCGAGCCTGCTTGGGTGCCCCCATAGCAAGCTGCTTGCTCTGTGGACACACGGCAGGAGAGAGGACCTAGGAGCCCCAGTGGGACATGAGAAGAGGAGGAACATGCTTGCTCTGTGCAAAACCATTGCACAGAGCAGGTAATTATAACATGTTTGTTATTTTAAAAAAAACGCCTTTAATATCATGTTACTCACAAGATAACCATGACTGATGCTTATGAAACTATAGATCATGGCCTTTTTCTTAATTATCTTAATATATTAATATAAAATAATATAATAATAATTTTCTTATTAATATACTAGATATTTCTTATTTAATTAAAACACTGAAGTACAAACAGGAAACAGGTATGTTGATATAAATGTAGAACAGTAATGGTTTATATCATTGGGAACTTCAAAGTCTGATGAAGGGTTGACACCAGTTGGTCCATTGAAAACTGAACATAATGGGAGGTGGGCAATGAAAAGTGAGTGTGGCCCAAGAGGTGTGTTAAAGTGGAACTAGAACAAAATATACAAGCAGACAGGCTCTTTATTTGCTGAAGCGACATGCTATGGTTGCCCACAATCTGTAGAATGTACACTGAGCTGTGCATGTGCAGCTCAGTTTTAATTTCCAGCACAGTACCTGTGCCAGGATCAATTAACTCCAGTGTATGTTGTGTCATTCTGTGCCTGCTAATCAAGACAGCTGAAGACCTGGCACCTAGAAGAAAACTGGGATAAGATACTGATGAGGGTCTGTTGAAGCAGAGGTGAGTATGGAAGACCTTATGTAATTTAGTCGTATTGTACATGGTGAAACAGAGCCAACAGCCTGTGCAGAGATACACTGTCTGAAATCTTTCTGGCTGTCACACACACTGCTGTGAGAACCATCTAAAACTAGTGGCCAGAGCTTGGGGTGGGTAATTATTATTATTATAATTATTACTATTATTATCTTTATATAGGATTTATATAGCGCCAACAGTTTATACAGTGCTTTACAACACAAGGGCAGACAGGGCAATTACAATACAATTTAATTCAGTAGGAATCAGAGGACCCTGCTTGTTAGAGCTCATAATCTAAGAGGGAGGGTCAAAAGATACAAAAGGTAATAACTGTGGGGAAAGAGTTGATGGAGAAAATAAAAGTATACTTCTTAGGCGGGGGGCAGGCTAGGCCTCTCTGAAGAGAAGGGTTTTCAGGGATCATCTAAAAGTGAATAGACTAGGAGATAGTCTGACAGATTAGGGTGGGGAGTTCCAGAGGATGGGAGAGGCTTGGGAGAAGTTCTGGAGACTAGCATGGGAGAAGGTGAGAAGAGAGCTAGAGAGCAATTAATGGCAAATGATTGGCACTCCCTTTTGAAGCGAGTGTCCTTCTTTTGAAACCAAGTCCCTCTGTCCCTTTCTCCTTCTCAGTTGTCCTTCTTTACGTCAAAATATCAGGAGAACTGTATAGTGAAACTGTTTTAGTTGCCAAAAGATTTGCATTTCTGTCCATTCAGTCTTGCGGTGTACACAGTCATGCCATAATGTACAGCCAGGGAGAACCACTGTCTTTGTTCAGTTCAAGCAACTGTGTTTCTAAAATAAAACAGTCAATAAATGTGCCCCAATGCAAAGAAGAAGGTAATTATCCACCACCTTGATGCCCACTCTGCTAAACACTGCTGTACTGCGGAGGAATCCTTGATCCCCCACCTGCACTTAGTGTTTCCTTACACTGGCCTCTGTCACTACTCTATCCTGTATGGACAAAGGGGTCATCAGGAGGAACTACAAAATGTAGTGGAGGACCAGGACTATGACATACTAGGAAGTGTCCATTTCTGAAGGGTTTCAAGCTGCGATTTCTCTGTATCACAGTTTCATTTGGTGGTGCAGGCAGTGGGAAAGGTATTTACTTTTTTTATTTTACTTTGAAGGGGCACATTTGTTGGCTAATACTACTCTGTCCTCTGCCTGCTTGTCCCTTCTCCCATCTCCTATCTACTCTTTCCTTTTCATCAAATTTGCATTCAGGACACCTGATTGGCTGCCTGTCTTCCCCTTCCCTCTCTTTAGTGCTGCTGTAGAGGGTAATAAAAGTGATATTTAGGTACTTACTGTACATTAGCAGCTTTTACAAATTTTATAGACTCCCAAATTGCATCTTTAAATAAAAAAAAACCCTTTAAATTGTGATTAAAGCAGCTGAGCCTGAAATATGGGTAATAAACCTTGGAACACTAATGGATGCCAAGCACGTTTCGGTTTTATTGCTTCTCTATAAATTGCTATGACTTCTATTTGGACTCGATTTAGATCAGATTTAAACTGAGTCAATCGGTCAGGGAGGAAAATTATGAAATACACAATTGTATTTGATCACTCTATAATTGTGAGATTACATGGTATAAAAATTAAATCCACTTTCCAGTGTGTGGTATTGGCATATCAGTTGAAAGGTTTGCCAACTATAGATCTATTCCAATTGAATATTCTTATAGGAATTGATTGATCAGAATACAAGTTGATCGTTTATCGAATTGTCTATAGCCACCATAGGACATACCTGAAAACCCCTCTCAATCTTATAGGATCCCCAAGTTAAAATTTTACAGAAACTATAAATGATATTGTTGTATTTTGTATGTTGAGATCTTTGCAAATATCTTCCACACCACCAACAGGATTAATAGCTTGATTTAGGCATTTATAGATTAAATAAAACAATCTTGCACAATCAGCCTTTCTCTGATTGGTTATTACACTGAGTAGAGCCCTCATTCACATTGTCATTGTCAAACCTGCGTTTATATGCATTTAGAAGACATATAAATGCATGTAATACTTTTTTTAATAGTGTTTTTAAAACTGAGCAATTACCTACATTTAGGTGCGACCTCAACACTGAGATCTATGAGACCTGCAGCTCTCCCAACCGAATGGCCCAGAGCTGTACTTTCCCTGGCATGTAAAAAAGAAGATTTGCCAGGCTTAGAAGAAAGTGCACATTGTACCTGGTTGCTTTTGAGGCAAAAGAGCATTCAGCTAATTTAACCCTAGTAAGCTCAATGTGACCAGAGTTTAAAAGTTCTGTACAAGGAGCCCAGACGTACCATCCAAAAAGCCCTAGGCTGTCCCATTAGGGCTGTTCAGAGAAGCAAGTCCAAAGGCCTGGACTTTCAAATGTGACAATTGCAGTCAGAAACAGGATTGCATGCTCACAAAGTACAGCAGTGGAAACTTTGTACTCAGGACTGCACCATGAAGTCCTCATCGCTTCCCAGTGTCTGTTTAGAGTCCCAGGGGATGGGGTCCGGTGAGAAGGAACTCTCTGTCTCTCTACGGTTGGCACACTGGGGGTCCATTTATAGCCATAATGTCTTAGGAAACAAATCTCACTATTTATACTCTTTATAGAGAGGAAAGAAGGGGCCATACTGCAACATTAAAGTATATGTCCAGTCAAAACTTTTTGCTGGGGGGAGAATTAATTAGAACTGGGTCAGTCAGGTTGTTACTGTTATTAGAGGATTTCCTGGTGCCTCCATGGCAGCATACATGTAGGCAAAGCTACCAACCACATGTTTGCTGCCATGAATAGGCACCAGAAAAGGAAAATTAGGGAAAGGTAAGTATTCCATGTCCCATTTTCCTGGTGCCTCCATGGCAGCATATATATGGTTGGCAGCACTGCCCACATGTATGCTGCCATGGATAGGCACCAGGAAAGGAAAGTCACAGAAAGGTAAGTATTCAGTTTTCCCTTTTCTCTCACTTGTCCTACTGACAATAATTTCAGCAGACAGGAAAGGAGGACAAATCTGCAATAGTGACCAACATAAATATAAAAATTGACAATTTCTCTAACAGGGCCCTGGATAACATTAAAAACCTGACAAAGGTTTCTAATCACCCCCCCCCCCCCAAGTAAAAATTAAAAACAAAGTTCAGCTGGATTTACACCTTAAGGAGGAAGATGCATTTTCTCTGAGAGAAAGAAGATAGATGTGCAGTAAGTCAAAAATCTCACTAAGGAGCTATTGTTTACCCTTACATAGTGCCATGTCAGCGCAAAAAAGGAAATTGAACTATTAAAGTGGTTGTAAAGGTTCAAGATTTTTTACCTTCATGCATTCTATGCATGAAGATAAAAAACCTTCTGTGTACAGCAGCGTCCCCAGCCCCCTCAATACTTATCTGAGCCCCATCAAGATCCAGCAATGTGCATGACATCCTTGGCTGTTCCAGGTCTCTGCCTCCTCATTGGCTGAGACAGAAAGCGGGAGCCATGGGCTCCCGCTGCTGTTAGTGACAGCCAGTCAGACATTGAGGTGAGAGAACGGGCGGGGCCAAGCCTCAGCTCCATGTGTGAATGGACACATGGAGCAGCGGGTGCCCCCATAGCAAGCTGCTTGCTTTGGGGTCACACAACATTAAGGAGGAGCCAGGAGAGCCTGAGGGGGACCTGAGAAGAGGAGGATCTAGGCTGCTTTGTGCAAAACCACTGCACACAGAAGATAAGTATAGACATGTTTGTTATTTTACCAAACTAAAAAAAGAACCTTTAGTATTGCTTTAATGAATTTCCAATTTATATCTAGTGTCAGCATATTACACAGCACTATATATATTACATGGAAGCATTTGTATAATTTTCCATCCACCTATGGATCTCACATTCTAATTTTCTACCATATTTATACACACACAAGGGTTTTATTTGTGAGGAAGATAGGTTAGCCTGCCAGTCTTAGATGGGAAGAACCCAACAGGAATAAATCTGTATTAAAAAGGGTGAAATGTTTGTATATTGTTGACTGCACACATTTTAATGTGAACTCTTTTCTGTCATATAAATTTATGTGGTTTCTGATTTCACCTGAGTGCAACAACACTTTCGATGTCTGTATTATACATTCATCTACCTTCACTGGCTATTTTATTAGGTACACATTGCTAGTACCAAGAAAATATTCCCTACACCATTACACTACCATCACCAGCCCGAACCGTTAATACAGTGCAGGATGGATCCATGCTTTCATGTTGTTTATGTCAAATTCTGACTATACCATCTGAATGTCACAGCAACCATTCTGCCCATTCTCCTCTAATCTCTGCAATTGACAATGCATTTTCATCCACACAGCTGCCTCTCACTGGATATTTTCTCTTTTTCAGACCATTCTCTGTAAACCCTAGAGATGGTTCCGCGTGAAAATCCCAGTAGATTAGCAGTTTTTCAAATACTCAGACCAGCCCGTCTGACACCAACAACCATGCCACATTCAAAGTCACTTATATCCCCTTTCTTTCCCATTCTGATGCTCGATTTGAACTTCAGCAAGTCATTTTCACCATGTCTAGATGCCTAAATGCATTGAGTTGCTGCCATGTAATTGGCTGATTAGCAATTTGTGTTGCTAAGCAATTGAACAGGTGTACCTGATAAGATGGCCCAGAGAGTGTATGTCTTCATTTAAAAAAAAAGAAAATTAAAGCAATACTATAAAAAAAAATTAAAAAGTAATAAGGATTAAAAACACACATGTAACAGGTAAGATGTAACCTCTGTTATCCAAAACATTTTGGCACATCACTCGAAATCAATCATGTACCCAGAAACCGTAAATGGTTTAAGAATAGTTTTAGAGTGCACCATTAGCTTAAGTTTGCTTTCATATATTTTACATTTCTTCTATATTTCTGATTTTTATCTGACTGCTTCACAAGCATGCAAATTCTTTTATAATTAGTAGGAACTATAAAGATTATATTGTTTGCATATATAATAATGTATTTTTAATTGAAAAGTAATTATGAATAACCTTTTTTGGAGCATTATGGGACATGTGCTAAAAAGGCTAGCCTTTAAATCTATGGGTTTTTTACCTTCAGAAAATATGTTGTTTGGAGGTCTTCAGTAAACTTTCCAATCGCTTACACATGTTATCGGTGCATTTGAAAAAACTGATTTGGTCACTTGAGGTGTAAAATGGGAGCTAGCCCATTGCAAGCTTCTGCAGAAGCTTGACACTTTTTTTCTAAAATATTATACCAATTGATGAAGCCATTTTGCTAAGGAAAGAAAAATAATGAACAGAATTGCCAGATTTTCCAAAGCTGGTGCCATCTACTGTAGAGCTGAGATATAGAGATGTTTCATTCATGAATGTAGTTAACTGCACTTTGATATACAAATGATAAGAAATGTCCTAATTGCTTCAAGCTATTAGCATTCCCAGTGTGCAATGTTTTCTTTGTGGGAAATGCCTTCTAATTACTGTCTAATTATTCCTAAAATTAGGGGTTTTTATCTTTTTTTACTCAAAAACATAAAATATTAAAGATGACAAAAAAAGGCATCTACACTCTTAGCACAAGGAAATACACATTATATTCAGGGACTTTGCTCCTTGTTTCATACATTCAGAAATACAAAGCAGATATACAGTATATATAAATATAGTAAATGTGAATATGGAATATTAATATATTGTATTTTTATTTCTCCTTTTTATCTGCTTGCCAGACCAAGCCTTAGCTTGGTTTGCTTAAAAAGCCTGTTGTTTACAGAGCTAAACAGCTCAAGCTCCAGTCTACACCCACACAAAGTGATTTTTTTTTTGTTCAATCCAGCGGCTGAACAAAAAAAATGTACAGATCACTATACTAACACATCCGATATTAGTGTGGTGATTGCCCCACTGAGATATTGTGTTCTGAGAGGGCAGACCGCCAGGTTACACTGATCAGGGCTGGCAGTCATTGACTCCCAGCGCTGATGGGATGGTAATCAGATGCTGGTTTTCAGCCCCAATTCCTGCACCTTCAGATCTCAGATCAGTTCCTACATCTTCAAACCTCAGAGTAGCCCCAATTTATGCACCTTTAGTCTACTGATCATCCCTAATTCCTGCACCTTCTCACCTTGGATCAGCCCCAATTCCTACATCTTCACACCTCAGATTAACCCTAATTCGTACACCTACACATCTGAGATCAGCCCCAAATCCTGCACCACCTGAAATGCAGGAGTTTTACATGCATGCCTGCTGAAGATGGCAGTTCGACTAAAAGAAGAAACACCAGAGGAAAGCCAGCACCTGAAGCTCAGTGGCATAACAGGTGGTAGAGCAATGATGTGGACAAGCAGGCCAGGTTTTGCTTGACAGCCTAAGGCAGTGGTCTCCAATTGTGGCCCAAGGACTGGATGCGTCCTTTTGCTTGCTTTAATTTGACCCTTGGGGCATTATTCCCTCCACTGTCAGCAACAGTGGTGCATAGTTCCTGACACTGACACCGACAATGGGGCACTTGTTCCCTCACTGACACCAATGAATGGACACTATTCCTCCTATAGATACCAAAGATAGGGCAGTATTTCTCCCACTAACACCAATGATGGGACACTATTCCTCACACTGACATCAGTGATGGGAGCACTATTCCTGCCACTGACACCAATGATGGCACACTATTCCTTCCACTGACACCAACAATGGGACACTACTCCTTCCACTTGCACCAACGATAGGACATTATTCCTTCCATTGACACCAAAGATGGGACACTATTCCTCCCACTGACACCAACGATGGGACACTACTCCTTCCACTTGCACCAACGATAGGACATTATTCCTTCCATTGACACCAAAGATGGGACACTATTCCTCCCACTAATACCAATGATGGAGTACTATTCCTCACACTGACACCAATAAAGAAGTATAATTCCTCACACTGACCCCAATGATGGAGCACTATTCCTTCCACTGATACCAACAATGGGGCACAATTCCTCCCACTCATACCAATGGTAGGACACTATTCCTCCCACTGATACCAATGATGATGCATGTCATGTTTCACATGACTGTCATGTTGACTGTCATATACCTTTAACCACTTGCCTACCAGGCACTTATACACCCTTCCTTACCAGGCCAATTTTCAGCTTTCAGCGCTGCCGCACTTTGATTGACAATTGCGCGGTCATGCAACATTGTACCCATATGAAATTTTGATCATTTTTTTCTCACAAATAGAGCTTTCTTTTGGTGGATTTTAATCGCCACTGGGCGCTTTACTTTTTGCGCTATAAATTAAAAAATTGCAAAAAAGTTGAAAAAAAAAAAAAAGTTTCTTTGTTTCTATTATAAAATTTTTCAAACAGGTATTTTTTCTCCTTCACTGATGTGCGTTGATGAGGCAGCACTGATGGGCACTGATAGGCGGCACTGATGGGCACTGATAGGCAGCACTAAAGGGCACTGATAGGCAGTACTAATGAGGTGGCACGGATAGGCGGCACTGATAGGCAGCACTAATGAGGTGTCACGGATAGGCGGCACTAATATGCAGCACTGATAGGCGGCACTGATAGGTGACACTGATGATGGGTACTGATAGATGGCACTGACTGGCAT
This sequence comes from Staurois parvus, assembly GCF_062004578.1. Classification (NCBI taxonomy): domain Eukaryota; kingdom Metazoa; phylum Chordata; class Amphibia; order Anura; family Ranidae; genus Staurois; species Staurois parvus. The sequence goes on from NW_028318368.1 coordinate 5,251,710, forward strand.
CACTGCTGGGCACTGACTGGTGGCACTGACTGGCACAACCCCTGGGCACTGACTGGTGGCACTGACTGGCAGCACTGGTGGGTGGCACTGGTGGGCAGCACTGGTGGGTGGGCACAGGTGGGTGGCACGGGTGGGTGGCACTGGTGGGCACAGGTGGGTGGGCACAGGTGGGTGACACTGCTGGGCACAGGTAGGTGGCACTTATGGGCACAGGTGTGTGACACTGCAGAGTGGCACAGGTGGGTACACTGCAGAGTGGCACAGGTGGGTGCACTGCTGGGCACAGGTGGGCGGAGCTAGTGGGCGCACTGCTGGGCACAGGTGGGTGGAACTTGCGGGTGGCACTGCTGGGCACTGATCATCAGTGGCCCTGATGATCGGTGCTGATCCTCGCTCTGACAACTGCCGGTTCTCGGCAGTACTTTCCTCACGATCTGACAGCGTGAGGAAAGTGCAGCCGAGAACCGGCACTTGCATTTCCCTGTGATCAGCGTGTCATTGGACACCGCTGATCACGTGGTAAAAGGCCGGTATGATTGGCCTTTTACCACATCTCGTGATCAGCTGTGTCCGTAGGACACAGCGATCACGGAGATCGTTGGGTGCGCGCCCCCTGGGGCGCGCAGGAGAGCGCGTTCTGGGGGGACGTCATATGACGTCCACTCAGAACTGGCCGGCCGCAGTTTAGCTGTCATTCGGCTATCTGCGGTCGGCAACTGGTTAAATGTTTTCAGTGTTTTGTCTCTGCACACAGTACAATGCACTATTCTTCCCACTAACAACAAAGACGCACTATTCACCCCCTAATACCAATGATGGGGCATTGTTTACTCCCACTGATACCAGGACACATTCCCCCCCCCCCCCCCGCTACAGTCCGGCCCCTGTAAAGTTTGAAGGACAATAATATGGCCCCTTGTTTAGAAAGTTTGGAGACCCCTGGCCTAAGGAGTTATCAATTAAAGCCTATGGTAGCGGAACTTCCAGGTGACACTAAAAATGAAACATGAATACTATATGTTGCTGACTCCTGCTCTATGCTCTGTTGATAAGTTGAGGATGTGTTAAGGATTTGTTTCTATCTTTATATAACCAAGATATTTGTAATAAAGAGCAATAATATCATCCAGCTATTTGTATTACAAACACTACTGTAGTTGTTGAAGTGCACATACATCTTAACAGCACAGTCAAGTTAATAACTCATAATGATCGTTATTTTGGTATTTTTAACAATGATAGTCATAGAAAACTGAAAAAAATCAGCCATAAAGGTATGCTTCCAGTCTGTGACATACCTGTAAATATGTTTATATGGTCTATATGAGCTCTTCTTTTTCCTTCAATTTAAATCACAATGTATCTTTAGTACATGCCATGCCAGTGATACTGTATCATGACACTGATATCACATCATTGACAAAATATAAACGCAATTTGGTGTTGTACAGTTAGATATCTTTTTAAATAATTATATAGGGCAGCACAGTGGCTAAATGGTTAGCACACTTCCGCCTGGCAGTACTAGGGTCGTTGGTTCAAGCCACGACACCACCTGCCTGGAGTTTGCATGTTCTCCCTGTGCCTGCCTGGGTTTCCTCTGGGTGCTCCAGTTTCCTCCCACACTCCAAAGACATGCTGGTAGGTTAATTGGATCCTGTATAAATTGGCCCTAGTATATGAATGAAAGTTAGGGACCTTAGATTGTACGCCCCTTGAGGGTTAGGGACTGATGTGAATGTACAATATATGTGTAAAGAGCTGCGTAAATTGATGGCACTATATAAGTACCTGAAATAAATAATAAATAAATATTTATATAATATATACACAGAATTATTGTTTTCCTTGCCCCTAATAAGCGATAGTATGATATGCCTATGTTTGTACACTACTCTATTTCTTTAACAAAATGTTTTTGCAAAGAATACAATATCAGTTACATGGCTCAAAACAACAATTGTTCTGGGAAATAACACACTAATCAGAATTTGGTACATTTTTGTGAGCCACTGAGTTGGCTAGGTTTTAAAGTGCCTAATGTTTAACTCCAGTCTGAATTTAATATTAGGCACACTGGAGTTATGTCATGGACAAGTCAAGGTTTAGAGGTGATGTCTTCCTGCACACAGCATATGCTAAAGCTTCTTTCATCAGTACAAATAAAATACCCGTTGGATTTAAAAAAGTAAACTTACAGAATTAGTCAAAGGGGGATCAAGGCAGCTATAGGTAACTTCACTTAACCAAATATTTGGCTATAGTTCATATTTGTCTACCACAGTTGACCAGCTTTTCAATGCTTAAGACACACTTTATATATCACCAGTGGTGTATTTAGGTTTTGTGCTGCTCTAGGCAACACAAACTTGACCCCCTGGAGAGAGCCTGACATTGACCAACAGCACCCCTGCCCCCACCACCTGAGGCAGCATTCCACTACCATTGCCCCCATACACCGGCCACTCCCCTCTCAGCGAGAGAGAGAAAGACACTCACCTTCACAGCTCTGGATATCTCTAGGAATGAGAGTCAATCAGTCCTCAGCCTCTCTCAGATCCCATCTGGTCCCCAAGCCGCATGTGTCCCTTCTTCCATTCCTTTATTCCAGTAGGGCGGTGTTTCCCCCCTGAAAAATGCCACCCTAGGAAAATGCCTTGTTTGCCTTGTGGTAAATATGCCCCTGTATGTCACTGCATGGAAAGGTTAAAGTGCTTTCCTATAAAAGAAGTAAAGCATATTTCAGGTGAAAAAACATATTCAGAACATCTCTCCAATACATGTACATTCTCCTATTTACAAAATGCTGCAAGAAAAATACCTGTTAGTCCATCATAAATAACGTATGGTCCTACTGTCCTATTTCAGCTAATAAAGCAGAAATACTAAATTGGGACTTTTAAGATGGTCTAAACATTAGTTTTTTTCACTGAGTACTGACGTGATACTTTTTTTATTTGCACTAACATACAATTTTGAGGACAAGCCTTCGGGGTATGTCCCCTTCTTCAAGGTCCAGGCAGTACTATTTCACAAAGTTTTAGCAGAATGTTAGAAGAGATGTTGAAAGGGGGAGAAAAAAAAACAGAAAGAAACAAACAAATGTACACAGCAATGGTTTAAAAGACTAGGATTAGAGAAGAGATAAGACACAGCAAAAGCAAAGACTGGGGAGGGGAACAACACTCACAGAGGGGGTCGTAAAACTGTTTGATAATGAGTGAGGAATCCCATATCCAAATTAAGGCCGTTATCTTTTGTATCAAATAGAATTATCATTCTTAGTTCAAAAGTTTTCCTTTCCTGAATAGTTTTGAAATTCCCTTTAAGAACTAAAATATTGAGGTCTCCCATAGTGTGGTCTGGTTGTGCGAAATGGTGTCCCACAGGTGTGCAAAAGTCATCTTCTTTATGTTCCTTGATGGTATGTCTGTGCAAATTCATCCTTGTTTGCAACTTCTGTCCTGTTTCGCCAACATAAGATTCTTTGCTACATTTTCTGCACTGGATAAGGTACACAACATTACTAGAGGTGCAGCTGTATGATCCAGAGATACTGAAGATCCCTTTTGAGTGTCTGACACTTTTGATGGATTGATTTGGTTGCACAGTTTTCAGCGTTTCTTATTGCATGGTTTGCTTCCATTATTTGTGACATCTTGATCAAAAGGAAGTTTCCTACTGATTCGTTTATTTCTGAGGTTGGGGGGTTGTCTGAAGGCCAGTATTGGTGGTTGCTGGAATATTTCTTTCAGAGTTCCATCCTCTGTTATGATGGGTTGTAAATCTTTGAATATTTTTCTTATTCCTTCTAGTGCTGTGTTGTATGTGGTTACTAGAGGTACACGGTTGTTTGTTTTCTCTCTTTGTACTGAAGTAGATTTTCCCTTCGGGGTCCCAAGGCTGTGTTTATGCTGGTGTTGATAGTTTTGTCCTTGTAACCTTTCTTATGGAAGGAGTCTGCTTGTGTCCCGAGATGTTTATCTCTGTCTCTTGGGTCAGAACATATTCGGTGGTATCTAATGGCCTGACTGTGTATGATGGCACGTTTCGTGTGTTGGGGGTGGAAGCTAGAACTGTGGAGGTAGTTGCATCTGTCAGCGGGTTCCTGTATATTGAGGTGTGAAGTGTATCATCCCTGATGTATACTGTGGTGTCTAGGAAGTTGACGTGTGTGTTTGAGTATTCCATTTTTAGTTTGATTGATGGATGAAAAGTGTTGATCAATGAGTGAAATTGTTTGTTTCAAAACATTGATATATTCATTTTCAAAATATCAATATATTAAAATATGATTATTTATCTGCCATATCACAATATAAAAAAATCTGTATAAAAATTGTTCTGTCAAAACATATGTGGGGGCCTTTGCTGCACTGAAATCTCAGAACTTCAGAACTCCCCCTACCCAACCCATTGATTTCTCTCCCAGAAAAGCATTGGTGCTGCTTTGATTCCTATGAGCCTGCCCACACACTGTTTTGCAGACACGTAGCATGTGAACTCTTAACTGCTACTGCTATTATAAGTTTTAAACATAGTTATTATAAAAAAAAAATAAACATCCAGATGCATTTAATAAATCAGTGCACAAAAATGTGCAAAGAGCAGGAACAAACAGCAGTCAGTTCAAATGTACTGGCATTAAATCACTTTGAGATAAATTCTGATTGATTGTAATTGATTATTGCACATTGCACGTTGCTCTTGTTTTGAGGCTGTATGTGTGCATGGTGAAATACATTCTCTTTATGGGGTTGTAACCATATTTTTGCTTCAACATTCACGATATATAGTTGCCAGGAGCTATATATACTATTCTAAGACAACATACTTTGAATGATACTCCTTTAACCATAATAGGCACAGGGCCACAGGACAGTTTTTAACCATTATAGCAGAATAATTGATCTCATGCTGTTCATGCATAATAGAAAATTTTTAATTAAAGTAGTTTCCTATGAATTATTAACAGTACTTTATCAAGATAAGAAAGCATTAAATGCATGAAATCCCATTTCTATTAAAGCTAAACTCCAGGCAAAGAGCTAAACACCTATATGGGAACTGTTTTACCCACACCACCTAATCATCCCATCACCCCAAGAATTTCCCATGATTTTAACAAAATCCTGGCATCCCATGGATCTGGTCTCTATCCCTGTTCTCCTTATTCCAGCCCTTGTCTCCACACCTAAGCATTTCACTATCACTTTCACATCTCTTCACACTTATTGGCACGTCATTCAGGTACAGAATGCTGGTGACGTCACCTCTACCTACAGCCAAGATGGAGTAGTGTGTTATAGCTACTTTCGCATGATGATTTTCCCACCATCAAGCAGTATCACAGTAATGTTTGGCCCTGAGTGACCTGCTCTCCATACCTACTGTGCATGTAGATACAACCTCTTCCCCAATCCTCTCCACTCCAGCCCCTGCTCAGTGTGACACTGAGTCATTTTTTCTCATTCCCTTTCTTTCCAGCACAACTGGTTACTGCTTGAATCAGCTGTTGACAGTTATTGTGCCAATCAACTCACTACCACAAGTAAGCAGGTATCCCGATTCATTCATATGGATAATCAACTGCAGACCACACTATACATGGCTCTATTATCATTCTTTTTTTATAGGAAATCCACTTTTTACATTTTGCATACCTTGCCTCTTTCTCCATCTCTTTAAACATATGAAATATTGGTTACAATTAGAGATGAGCGAATCGAACATGGCGAAGTGGAATTCGTTTCGAATATTGGGAAATATTCGATTCGCGCCAAATCCGAAAATTAGCCAACTTCGGATGCACGAATCGAATTTTCCCAAACATGGCGGCGACATGTGTGGCGACGGAGCGGGGATCTCTGGGAAGGCGCGCAGACAAGGCGCGCTGACCCATAATGCATTCATTCATGACATGTGATCGCATTAGCCAATCAGCAGCCAGCCAGCCAGCCAGCACTGTGTAATGGTGGAGCTATAAATTGCGGCCATCTTACAATTCTCCATTAGCCTGCGGTCATTCAAGAGAGACAGACCTGTCTGTATTAGGGACAGAGTTAGGGCCAGAGAGACTTTAGGGCCACAGAATCGTTACTTAGGGACACAGAATCGTTACTTAGGGACACAAAATCGTTACTCAGGGACACAGAATTGTTAATCAGGGACACAGAATTGTTACTCAGGGACAGACACAGAATTGTTACTGAGGGACACAGAATTGTTACTGAGGGACACAGAATTGTTACTCAGGGACACAGAATTGTTACTCAGGGACACAGAATTGTTACTCAGGGACAGACACAGAATTGTTACTGAGGGACACAGAATTGTTACTGAGGGACACAGAATTGTTACTCAGGGACACAGAATTGTTACTCAGGGACACAGAATTGTTACTCAGGGACAGACACAGAATTGTTACTGAGGGACACAGAATTGTTACTGAGGGACACAGAATTGTTACTCAGGGACACAGAATTGTTACTCAGGGACACAGAATTGTTACTCAGGGACAGACACAGAATTGTTACTGAGGGACACAGAATTGTTACTGAGGGACACAGAATTGTTACTCAGGGAGACAGAATTGTTACTCAGGGACACAGAATTGTTACTCAGGGACAGACACAGAATTGTTACTGAGGGACACAGAATTGTTACTGAGGGACACAGAATTGTTACTCAGGGACACAGAATTGTTACTCAGGGACACAGAATTGTTACTCAGGGACAGACACAGAATTGTTACTGAAGGACACAGAATTGTTACTGAGGGATACAGAATTGTTACTCAGGGACAGACACAGAATTGTTACTGAGGGACACAGAATTGTTACTCAGGGACACAGAATTGTTACTCAGGGACACAGAATTGTTACTCAGGGACAGACACAGAATTGTTACTGAGGGACACAGAATTGTTACTGAGGGACACAGAATTGTTACTCAGGGACACAGAATTGTTACTCAGGGACACAGAATTGTTACTCAGGGACAGACACAGAATTGTTACTCAGGGACACAGAATTGTTACTGAGGGACACAGAATTGTTACTGAGGGACACAGAATTGTTACTGAGGGACACAGAATTGTTACTCAGGGACACACACAGAATTGTTACTCAGGGACACAGAATTGTTACTGAGGGACACAGAATTGTTACTGAGGGACACAGAATTGTTACTCAGGGACACAGAATTGTTACTCAGGGACAGACACAGAATTGTTACTGAGGGACACAGAATTGTTACTGAGGGACACAGAATTGTTACTCAGGGACACAGAATTGTTACTGAGGGACACAGAATTGTTACTCAGGGACACAGAATTGTTACTGAGGGACACAGAATTGTTACTCAGGGACAGACACAGAATTGTTACTGAGGGACACAGAATTGTTACTGAGGGACACAGAATTGTTACTCAGGGACACAGAATTGTTACTCAGGGACAGACACAGAATTGTTACTGAGGGACACAGAATTGTTACTCAGGGACACAGAATTGTTACTCAGGGACACAGAATTGATACTCAGGGACAGACACAGAATTGTTACTGAGGGACACAGAATTGTTACTGAGGGACACAGAATTGTTACTCAGGGACACAGAATTGTTACTCAGGGACAGACACAGAATTGTTACTCAGGGACACAGAATTGTTACTGAGGGACACAGAATTGTTACTCAGGGACAGACACAGAATTGTTACTCAGGGACACAGAATTGTTACTCAGGGACACAGAATTGTTACTGAGGGACACAGAATTGTTACTCAGGGACACAGAATTGTTACTGAGGGACACAGAATTGTTACTCAGGGACAGACACAGAATTGTTACTGAGGGACACAGAATTGTTACTGAGGGACACAGAATTGTTACTCAGGGACACAGAATTGTTACTCAGGGACAGACACAGAATTGTTACTGAGGGACACAGAATTGTTACTCAGGGACACAGAATTGTTACTCAGGGACACAGAATTGATACTCAGGGACAGACACAGAATTGTTACTGAGGGACACAGAATTGTTACTGAGGGACACAGAATTGTTACTGAGGGACACAGAATTGTTACTCAGGGACACAGAATTGTTACTCAGGGACAGACACAGAATTGTTACTCAGGGACACAGAATTGTTACTGAGGGACACAGAATTGTTACTCAGGGACAGACACAGAATTGTTACTCAGGGACACAGAATTGTTACTGAGGGACACAGAATTGTTACTGAGGGACACAGAATTGTTACTGAGGAACACAGAATTGTTACTCAGGGACACAGAATTGTTACTGAGGGACACAGAATTGTTACTCAGGGACAGACACAGAATTGTTACTCAGGGACACAGAATTGTTACTCAGGGACACAGAATTGTTACTGAGGGACACAGAATTGTTACTCAGGGACAGACACAGAATTGTTACTCAGGGACACAGAATTGTTACTCAGGGACACAGAATTGTTACTCAGACAGACACAGAATTGTTACTCAGGGACACAGAATTGTTACTCAGGGACACAGAATTGTTACTGAGGGACACAGAATCGTTACTGAGGGACACATAATTGTTACTCAGGGACACAGAATTGTTACTCAGGGACACAGAATTGTTACTGAGGGACACAGAATCGTTACTGAGGGACACAGAATCGCTACTGAGGGACACAGAATTGTTACTCAGGGACACAGAATTGTTACTCAGGGACACAGAATCGTTGAATTAAAGAGTATGTCAGACAACACGCAGAGGAGTGGCAGAGGAGGCAATGTTTCAGGAGCGAGCAGACGTGGCAGCAGAGGAAGGGGTCGAGGCAGCACTAGTCGCAGCCAGAGGCCAGTGCTCCCGGTGTCATCCAGCGGTCGTGTCTCCACCGACAACCCTGCCGTCATCGATTGGTTGGCTCGGTCGTCTTCCTCTTCCCAGGTCACCTCTGACACCTACAGCCAACGGTCGGTGGGTACATCAGACACAACCGTTAGTTGGCATGGCCCGGGAGCAAGCCCACTGAAATCACGTGTCCTCTACCTGCCCCTGTCCTTTGGTGTTCCCTCACCAAGCGAAGTATCGCATGCTGTGGGCTCAGCCCCACTGTACAGTGAGGAAGAGCTAACAGAGGGCGGTCAGGAACGGGGGGAGACATCCGCATCTTCAGCAGCCAGGCGAAGAAGTACTGGCGAGGAGAGTGGCTCGGTAGCCGGTCTAGAGACAGGTCTGTCTCCTGACCCACACGCAGCCGAGGGGGCTAGTAGTGAGGCGGAGACCCTAATTGATGATGATGAGGCTGATTGCACTTGGCAGCCTCGTCGTCATCAGGCTATTGCTTCCGCATCATCAGGAGAAGAGGGTGCCAGCTTGGCAGCGAGCTAAACAGTCGGTGGGTTGCCCAGGAGGCAGCAGGGTCGCAGCAGTGTCAGTGGAGGCAAACGGCCACGGAGTAGAGCACCAGCTCCACTGCAGCCTACCACCACGGCCAGTAGTGGTGCCGGTGTGCACGGAGGAAGTAGCAGTCAGCCAGTGAGGAGTAGTGGGGGCAAAGTTTCCTACTCGGCGGTGTGGCAATTTTTTGTCAAGCCGCCCGAGGAAGTAAACGTAGCCGTATGTCGACTATGTGGCCAGAAAGTCAAGCGTGGCCAGGGGGCCCATGTCTCCATCGCCACACTCTGCCATGTGCCACTTTCAGGTCTTCTCACACTGGTGGTGGGTTCCATTTTGTCATAGGGTGCTGGCAGATTACGGGCCTCCCATTGCTGCTGCCAGGCCCGTAATCTGCCATGGGCCCCCGTACCGCCTCCTCATGCTGCTGCCAGGTCCAGAGTGTCTCATGGGTCCCTGTACGGCCTCCCATTGCTGCTGTCTCCATCGCCACACTGTGCCATGTGCCACTTTCAGGTCTCCTCACACTGCTGGTGGGTTCCATTTTGTCATAGGGTGCTGGCAGATTACGGGCCTCCCATTGCTGCTGCCAGGCCCGTAATCTGCCATGGGCCCCCGTACCGCCTCCTCATGCTGCTGCCAGGTCCTGAGTGTCTCATGGGTCCCTGTACGGCCTCCCATTGCTGCTGTCTCCATCGCCACACTCTGCCATGTGCCACTTTTCAGGTCTCCTCACACTGCTGGTGGGTTCCATTTTGTCATAGGGTGCTGGCAGATTACGGGCCTCCCATTGCTGCCGCCAGGCCCGTAATCTGTCATGGGCCCTTGTACCGCCTCCTCATGCTGCTGCCAGGTCCAGAGTGTGTCATGGGTCCCTGTATGGCCTCCCATTGCTGCTGTCTCCATCGCCACACTCTGCCATGTGCCACTTTCAGGTCTCCTCACACTGCTGGTGGGTTCCATTTTGTCATAGGGTGCTGGCAGATTACCGGCCTCCCATTGCTGCTGCCAGGCCCGTATTCTGTCATGGGCCCCTGTACCGCCTCCTCATGCTGCTGCCAGGTCCAGAGTGTGTCATGGGTCCCTGTACGGCCTCCCATTGCTGCTGTCTCCATCGCCACACTCTGCCATGTGCCACTTTCAGGTCTCCTCACACTGCTGGTGGGTTCCATTTTGTCATAGGGTGCTGGCAGATTACGGGCCTCCCATTGCTGCTGCCAGGCCCGTAATCTGTCATGGGCCCCTGTACCGCCTCCTCATGCTGCTGCCAGGTCCAGAGTGTGTCATGGGTCCCTGCACGGCCTCCCATTGCTGCTGTCTCCATCGCCACACTCTGCCATGTGCCACTTTCAGGTCTCCTCACACTGCTGGTGGGTTCCATTTTGTCATAGGGTGCTGGCAGATTACGGGCCTCCCATTGCTGCTGCCAGGCCCGTAATCTGTCATGGGCCCCTGTACCGCCTCCTCATGCTGCTGCCAGGCCCGTAATCTGTCATGGGTCCCTGTACGGCCTCCCATTGCTGCTGTCTCCATCGCCACACTCTGCCATGTGCCACTTTCAGGTCTCCTCACACTGCTGGTGGGTTCCATTTTGTCATAGGGTGCTGGCAGATTACGGGCCTCCCATTGCTGCTGCCAGGCCCGTAATCTGCCATGGGCCCCCGTACCGACTCCTCATGCTGTGACGTTGCAACAAGGTGGAATTCAACCCTACATATGTTAACCGCCTTTACGAACAGCGAAAGGCCATCACCGATTTCCTGATGTTACAAGCGGATAAAGGTACTCCCCTGTGTAACTTAGATGTCAGCCATTGGCAGCTCATGCGTGACACCTGCCGCCTGCTCAGTCCCTTTGAGGAGGCCACGCTATTCGTGAGTCGGCAGGACTATGGGATGAACGACGTCATTCCTCTGTTGCACGTCCTGGAACAAATGCTGTTAACAATGGCTGGTCAGGGTGCGGTAGACGTGGCGCACAGATCTCAACGCCACATGACCCCTGTGGGGGCAGGACAGGAAGAAGAGGAGGAGGTAGAGGAGGACATTGGTGCTCAGGAATTATTGAGTGAAATGGGTGGTTTTTCCACTCAGCGGACAGGAGTGGAGGAGCAGGAGCATCTGGTAGAGGAGGAGGAGGAGACAGAGGACCCAGACGCACCGTGGCAGTATGCTGTGGAGATGGATGCAGGGAGTCCCTCGCATTCTTTGGCACAAATGGCCCATAGCATGCTCGGTTGCTTGCGTAGCGACAGCCGAATAATAACCATCAGACAGAGGGATGACTTTTGGCTGTCCACCTTGTTGGACCCTCGCTACCGTTCAAAAATGGTGGCCTTTTTCACACCTGCTGAGAGGGAGGCCAAAATAACGTACTATAAAATCCACCTATGTAGTCAGTTGGTCTCTGCCTTTCTGCGCCAACGTCCATCCTCAGACACTGTGGGCCCTGTGCGCTCGCGTTCCGCTGCCATGGCAGCAGGGGAGGGGTGGGGTGGTAGGAGCAGTGGCAGCTCCACCAGCAGCGGCTGCCTCAGTCTGCAGTCGATGATGAGTAGCTTTCTTCACCAGCGCAGTGAGGAAACTACTAACCAGCCGCAGCAGCAGCAGCATCAGGTGGACCTGGAGCAGGACCTCAAACAACAGGCTTGGGCCTACTTGGACAGCACCCTGCCAACCGAGGTAGACAATCCCCTTGACTACTGGGCAACGAAACTTGACCTTTGGCCCCAACTAGCTGAATTTGCCCTTGAAAGGCTGACATGCCCGGCCAGTAGCGTGGCATCGGAGCGCGTGTTTAGTGCGGCAGGAGGTATTGTAACTCCGCGGAGGACACGACTGTCCACCCAAAGTGTGGAGAGACTCACGTTTGTGAAAATGAATCAGGCGTGGATTAGTCTGGATTTCAAACCACCAGTTCCTGACACAACTGACTAAATCCGCCATGAATCATGCCCCAAACATGTTATTATTTTTAACATAGGCCTCTGTATGGCCTTCAATTTAAGCTGCTTACGCTTCGCCACTCTGCCATGGGCCCCTGTACCGCCTCCTCTTGCTGCTGCCAGGTCCAGAGTGTCTCATGGGTCCCTGTACGGCCTCCCATTGCTGCTGTCTCCATCGCCACACTCTGCCATGTGCCACTTTCAGGTCTCCTCACACTGCTGGTGGGTTCCATTTTGTCATAGGGTGCTGGCAGATTACGGGCCTCCCATTGCTGCTGCCAGGCCCGTAATCTGCCATGGGCCCCCGTACCGCCTTCTCATGCTTTTGCCAGGTCCAGAGTGTCTCATGGGTCCCTGTACGGCCTCCCATTGCTGCTGTCTCCATCGCCACACTGTGCCATGTGCCACTTTCAGGTCTCCTCACACTGCTGGTGGGTTCCATTTTGTCATAGGGTGCTGGCAGATTACGGGCCTCCCGTTGCTGCTGCCAGGCCCATAATCTGCCATGGGCCCCCGTACCGCCTCCTCATGCTGCTGCCAGGTCCAGAGTGTCTCATGGGTCCCTGTACGGCCTCCCATTGCTGCTGTCTCCATCGCCACACTCTGCCATGTGCCACTTTCAGGTCTCCTCACACTGCTGGTGGGTTCCATTTTGTCATAGGGTGCTGGCAGATTACGGGCCTCCCATTGCTGCTGCCAGGCCCGTAATCTGCCATGGGCCCCCGTACCGCCTCCTCATGCTGCTGCCAGGTCCAGAGTGTCTCATGGGTCCCTGTACGGCCTCCCATTGCTGCTGTCTCCATCGCCACACTCTGCCATGTGCCACTTTCAGGTCTCCTCACACTGCTGGTGGGTTCCATTTTGTCATAGGGTGCTGTATGGCCTCCCATTGCTGCTGCCTCCACCGCCACACTGTGGCTCCACACTCTGGTTTTGGCCCCGTGACTGCCCAAATGAGTGAAGTGTGCGGTGATTCTAAGATCGACGGCACTCATCTGCATGTCATACTGACTGACAGTATTATTTCTCTTCCCCAGCAGACTCCAAGGGCATTTAAATTAAAGGTACAGTGTTCTGCACTAATGTAAAGGCTCTCTGAAGCCTAGAAACACCCTTTTTATAAGTTAAATTCGCAGCGAATATATTCGACTCAAATCGAATTTATTCCGCGAATTCGCCGAATCAGCCGAATCGAATTTTTGAATACTTCGCTCATCTCTAGTTACAATGTTTCCCTCTGGAAGATGAACATAATTTTATTATACTTCTTATCAGTTGGTTCTGTATTAATAATACTGGCCATTGACATGAGGCCATTTTTTCATCTTTTTATTGCTTTACTATTATGAATTTTATTGTCACTATTGCCATTATTATTATTATTTATATTACATAAGTATTGCTTACATCCACTTACAGAATTTATGTTTAGCATGATTTACATCAATATATATTTTATAGTTCTCATTCAGTGATCATCTTTTCTGATAAATTTTATATAAGCATGTACTTTCATGCCACACGCAATATTAATTTTACTTTAACCCTGTTCACCTTTTGCCATCTCTTAAAAGTGTCCTTTTGTTCTCAAGTTGGAAGGTACATTTTACCTGCCAAATTATTTGCCATTCTGCTCACCCAGTCTTCTTTTTTTTTGTTTTTAAATATTATTTATTGAGCATTTTCACCTCTAACAAGGCAAATAAATCATACAAAAGAAAAAGGTCAGAGCATACATAGCAACCAGCAACAGATGCTCCAGTCATCAGAGGACCGTTGAAAAAATGTTGTATTAGACTACTATGCAACATAAGCATGGCACTCTTGCAAAATTACAAAAAGGACAGTTTTCTAATCCAGGTACCATACCAAAAAGCTCAGCAAGGTGTTCAACCTACACTGCATCAGCACCACAACTTGGTCAAGAGCATGTCTTCAGCTTTTAGATTGTCCAAAAGCAGCAGCAAACTGATAATTCCATCCACCTGATTTCCCCACCTCTTAGCATGTTTTATTGTCAGTAAATGTACACTGCAGCAACACTTGATTGATTTGGAGTGCTTCTCCTCCCTCTCCTTGTCTGAGTGCTGCAGTAAAGTGGAATAAAGGAGGCTGATATCAAGGCAAAATTAGAATCTTTATTCCAAGAGTCCTTAAAAAAAACAAGTGAACTATATGGCATTCCATCTCATCAGCTCTAAAATTCTTATCCCATTAAAGGTTCTCGGACTACTTAACACAGCTGTTTTCTATTACACTAGGTTCTCTTCTCTCATTGCTAACAAAGAGGGAAGTTCTTGAATGTGTACTTCACATAGCAGCACTAGTCTTTGATGTTCTAAGGTCTGTGACCTCTGACTCCCAGAAGATAAGAGGTGCACACATATGACCTATAGATACAAAGGATTGATGGTCTACATATGGACTTACAGATACAAAGGACTGATGGTCATAAACATCTGACTGATGAAAGGCTTGAGTTCAAATTAGCCTATTTTACTAAGTCTAGTCCTTACAGCTGTGCAGATTAATTGTTTCCTGTGACTTAGTGATTGCATTTTTGTCATACTTTGTTATCTTAAAGTAATGACCTTGTGGTATCCACATAGTTGTATTATGTATATGTTGTTTATACATAACCCGCTAAAACGAACCATATGGTAGTTACTGTCCAGATCTTTTTTACTTACCGTTTTTTACATTGTGAACTTGGATGCATTATGATTTGTAGTTAGCATCATTGACTGTGTTTAGTGTGCAATCCATGCTATTCATTAAAACAGATGAAGCAATATGTGTGTATCTTATCTAACATTCACATTATACTTTCATATTTTCAGTTATTGTACTGTATTATACTAGTGACAGAGGCTAATAGATATGATTAGTGTGGTTTCCAAGAAACCTTGAACAAACCTCATTGGTGAGCTAAACTAATAATATTACAAGCACCCTATAAAAGATGATGTGTCTTGAAGAACTAAGGGCATCGCTGGTATCCAACACTTGATACTTGATCCTGCACTGGGCACTGTGGTTTCTCCCTCCAGCAGCTAGATTGCTACTGGATCTTGTAGTATCATAGCGCTTGTAGTGAGTAAAGCCTGGAATCCCTGGAAAGGTATTAAACTTCTTACAATGGGCTCATAATTTCATTATTGTATCCTAGTGACACATGCATCTGTGGCCATCTTTGGCTTTAGGTTCACAGCAGAATCACTGAAGTCTTTGATACAGTTCTCTCAGCAGCTCAGCTCACACATCTTCTCTCTTCTAGCAGTGACCTGGCTGCCTTCCTGTCAAATATCTAATGTAAGCAAAGAGTACATGCTCTGGGAGGGAGAAGCAAGGTAAGCTGAACTGCTTTAAACGTGAAGTAAATCTAAAGCCAAACATTTTATTTTACCATTTTGGATAGAATTTTTCTTTTTTGCCATTTGTGTAATACTCAAGAGATTTTCATTCAATTCTTGTCCGGTAAACACAACAGGAATCGAGATGAAACCACTTTAACAAAAGGTAAATCACTTGGAAATCTGTCACTGGAACAGATGTTCTCATTTAAGATCCTTACTTTCATTTCTGTTGTGGTGGCAACACAACATTTGGGATTTCACTTCAGTCCCAGAAGATAAACAGCAAAAAAAAAAACAACTAAAAGGGGTTCTAACCCTTCCCCACTATACCCAAACCAAAACAAACGTTTTGTGTTTTAGACATAATATAACTGCTTTACAAAGATTTATCCATAGTGTCTGTGGCTACAGAGATCAGTAGGAGCTTGTTTAAAAGTTCATTTATTGCATATTAAAGGAGAAGTACAGCTTGTTTGGCTGTACATCTCCTGTGGATCACAGGAGTGCAGTTCATTTTGCATTCCTGTGAACCATTTTCAGCTTACAGTAGGATAAAGCCTGCTGTCGGCTGATGTCACACAGCAAATTCTGGGAAAAGATTGCGACCGTGTGGTCAGGATACAACCAGGAGCCTGGACTAGAACCCGGATCAGCCTCTCAGCAAGCCGCTGAGAGTCTGAGCCAGCCGCCTCACCCCCTCTCCAGTGAGTGCTGAAGGGGCAGAGCAGACAGCGATGACTAACATTCTCTGCTCTCTGCTCAGAGTGGTGGAGAGAACTGAGCAATCAGCTGTGTTTGATCATTCATTTCTCAGCTTTAGAGCCAGTGAAGGTCAGATGCAGCATCAGATTGATGCTGCATCCAACTAGGTAAGTATAATTTTGGGAAGAAACATACTTCTCTTTTAAGACCTTGTAAACACTCAAATTTACAAAATCTGACAACAGATTCACTTAAAAAAGGAAAGCAAAAAGGAAAAATGATTACAATGTTTACCTAATGCATGTTTCTCCTTTTTCAGATACCAGATTCACACAGGTCTCCAGCATTCAATAATAAGGCCTTCTCAACCAAACTGTCTACCTCTGGACAACCTGACTTTGCCACAGAAACTAAAGGACAATGGTTATGCAACACACATGGTAGGGAAATGGCACCTGGGTTTTTATCGTAAAGAATGCATGCCAACGCATAGAGGATTTGATTCTTTCTTCGGATCGCTTTTGGGCAGTGGAGATTACTACAATCATTATAAATGTGACAGCCCAGGAACTTGTGGATATGACCTGTATGAGAATGATAATGCAGCATGGGACCATGATCACGGTATTTACTCTACTGAGATGTACACCCAACGAGTGCAGAAAATCTTGGCTAGTCACAATCCTAAGAAACCATTATTCCTTTACATAGCTTATCAAGCAGTGCATTCACCTTTACAAGCTCCTGGAACTTATTTAGAAAATTATAAATCCATTACTAACTTAAATAGGCGACGATATGCTGCAATGTTATCATGCTTAGATGATGCAATCAAAAATATTACCATTGCTTTAAAAAAATATGGCTTCTACAATAACAGTGTAATTATTTATTCATCAGATAATGGTGGGCAACCAATGGCAGGTGGTAATAACTGGCCTTTGCGTGGTAGCAAAGGCACATATTGGGAAGGGGGTATAAGAGCTGTTGGTTTTGTGCACAGTCCACTTTTTAAAAACAAGGGTTATGTGTGTAAGGAACTCATACATATAACGGATTGGTTTCCCACATTAGTTACTTTGGCTGGTGGAGATATAGATGAAGACATGCAATTAGATGGATATGACATTTGGGAAGCAATAAGTGAGAAAAAGCCTTCTCCAAGATTGGACATTCTGCACAATATAGATCCTATGTACACCAAAGCAAGAAATGGTTCTTGGGCAGCTGGATTTGGTATTTGGAATACTGCCATCCAATCTGCTATTAGAGTGAACCACTGGAAACTGCTTACCGGAAATCCTGGCTATGGAGACTGGGTTCCTCCACAAAGTTTCACCAATGTGGGACTCAGCCGGTGGCACAATGAGCGGATTTCTCTCTCAGGTGGAAAATCCCTGTGGCTATTTAACATAACAGCTGACCCATATGAAAGAGTTGATTTATCAGGAAAGTACCCAGAGGTTGTAAAGCAGTTACTTAGAAAACTTGCACAGTTCAATAAATCTGCAGTTCCAGTGCGTTATCCCCCAAAGGATCCAAGAAGTAACCCTAAACTTAATGGTGGAGTTTGGGGTCCATGGTACAAGGAGAGTAATAAAGCAAAGAAAAAAGGTTCAAAAAAATCCAAGAAAAACAAGAGGAAGAAAAACTCAAAACACCGCAAACAGATGTATTCTGGTTGCCATCCACCTCCCTCAAACACACAACAAGACAGTTTGGTGCTCAGTTAATTATATCATTGTCATGTGTACTGCTAAATACATAATATACACTGGCAATGCCAGGGTACAGTATATTAACATTAGAATTATAATGTATACACCAACAAGTTCTATTGTTGAACAAATATTGATCACATTGAGAAAAAATTGTTGCCTTAAAGCAAAGAGCTCTTGAAATGGAAATATACCTTAACTTTTTTTTGTATTGAGTTAGGAATCATTAGAACCTGTCAGATTTGTATTGCTGCCTATGTGTTATTGGGGAGATTTCCTCTTACTTCCTACACCAATGACCATCTATCAGTAGTACAGAAAGTGACAGGAAGTCCTGCACAGCAATAAAAACCTGCCAGGGGTTCAACCATTTTTACTCATTTCAAAGAAAACAGCACTTGGCCAGCATTCTACTTTAAAGACCAACTACAGCCAAACCTTTCTTTGAGGTTTAGACAGACATGGCAAGGGTCAATTGTTTTTTTCAATTTTTTATTTCTGTCTATAACCCATTTGACCTATGACAGAAGAACAAGGAATGTGGGGAGCAGTTGTCACTAGGATAGATAGTACAAATAACTTAACCCTACCCTATTTTACTAAAAAAAGTTTTTTTTAGAAAACTAAAAAATATAAATTTTTTTATTTGGACACAGGAGGAAAAGCTTCTAGGAGAGTTTTCAAAACGTCCTGTGTGCATAAGGCTTTACTGTCAAAAGAAAAAAAACGTTTTAGCGGCTGTTGGGCTTTAACCCAGTGCTTCTGAGGTAGCTGGTAAGATTTTATAAATTATGCAAATTTATAGTGAACATCAAACAAAGAATGTAATATTCAATAAACTAGAGTGAATCCTAAAGCCAAGCTCCAGGTAAACAGGTAAATACTTCAGCTGAAATACAGATACTTTATGCAGATAGGTAGGCAGCACTTTTTGCCTTTTTGATTTTTTCCATTTTGTTTTTTTCTTCCTTCCTAAATCTAGAAACAGTTTCTTTACTCCAGGCAGGCAAAAAGCTTCCCACATGGAAGAAAAATATACTTGAAATATATTTTTAAAATATTCTTCCCAAATATATTGACATATATGAAATGCTACAATTTTGGCCATATTCAATATATTTCAAAATATCAAAATATATTTCAATAAATATATATATATATATATATATATATATATATATATATATATATATATACTGTATATTGAAATGCATTGTTATTACAAAAATATATGAAGAATATTTTTAAAAATACATTTCAAATATACTGTATGTCTTTAAAAATCCAAACTACAATTTTGGAGTGCATTTACAAATATATGTAAAAATATATGTTAAAATTAGTTTTTTATATGTTAAAAAAATCTGAAGAATATATTAAAAAATATATTTTTAAAAATATGTGTTTTTAAAATATATTCTTCAGATTTTTTTTAACATATAAAAAAGTAGTTTTAACATTTTTACATATATTTGTAAATGCATTCCAAAAATGTAGATTTAGATTTTTAAAGACATACAGTATATTTGAAAAGTATTTTTTAAAATATTTTCATATAATTTGTAATAAAAAAACATTTCAACATACAGTGTGTATATGTTTGTGTGTGTATATATATATATATATATATATATATATATATATATATATATATATCTTCTTTTTTTATATATATATATATATATATGTGTATTTATTTAAATATAAATTGAATATGACCAAAATTGTAGCATTTCAAATATATTTTAGATATATTTTTCTTCCATATGGGTTGGCCTCTCCTTTTACAGCACAATATTCTATGTTCCTTTAATAGTTCTTATTTCCTGTTCTGTTTCTGCATTTGATCTATTTGCTTGTACATGATGCATCACTACATTTGGCATCAAACTACTGAAGAGTCTTCTAAATGATTACCTAATTGCACAATTGCTCTACCTTTTTTGTGCTAAAGCCTGAGAATTATGCTTTATGATTGTATTGTAAATGTTTTTCCTATATTCCTTTAATATAGCTTCTGCAAACAAATACATATAAAATATGCATTAAGCATGCTTTACCTGCTTGATGAATTGCTGTCCTATTCAGTGTGTCTTGTGATTGCCATGTTGACCATCCAGGCATGGTGTTCCTGTTTTCTTGTTTCAGGTTTGAAACTTCTGTAAAATGTCTACTACCAGCTTGCTTTTTGAACATTGAACCAGTTTGATCAACGGTTACTGCATTATCTAGCAAGCAGGCAGATCACAGAGGAAGTTTAAAGGTGACCCATAAATTAACAGAACCGGCTTCTTGTTTATGCAATGTGGCAGAACTATGTATGTTACAAGAATGGCTGAAAAAAATTACACATAATTTAGAAGGTAAAACAGCTCCCAAATGTGTATTGAGTTGTTTGCCTGGAATTTTGCTTTAAAGTAATTTTTTCCTTTATATACAGTATATTTATAGAAACTAGTGCCAAATGTGATCTTATCAACGTATAACAAACTCATTAGGACATATTCAATTAACAAAAAATGTGTTTTAATATGTTCTCATGACCTAGTTATTCTTCCAGTAGGTGTGACCAAAGCCTCTTGCACATGCCTATGATACAAAAGCCCCTTCTATAGCAGTCATATGTCAGTTCTGTCTATACCAGCAGACCCGCAGATAAGGGCTTAGCAGTTGACTTTTGAAAAGAGTCGAAATTTGCGTAAAGGTAACAGCACTCTTTGATCTGCTTAGGTTAGCTGTTTTGGAGAAAGAACCAGCTGGCTTAAAAGAAGCTGAAGCTGATTA
Organism: Staurois parvus; assembly: GCF_062004578.1. Taxonomy (NCBI): domain Eukaryota; kingdom Metazoa; phylum Chordata; class Amphibia; order Anura; family Ranidae; genus Staurois; species Staurois parvus. The sequence goes on from NW_028318368.1 coordinate 5,272,604, forward strand.
TGAAGGCAGTGCTTTGTTCTCATTCTTTGGGATGGAACATTTCACGTTAAAGTTTGGTCAAAAAGGTTTTTAAAAAATGTCTCCTGTACTATTGTTTGCAGATTTAGTTGAAAGTTTCAATCCTGTGATCTCCTTTATCCCTGCTACTATAATCCTCTGGTAGGGCAGAGGTTAACAGAGCTGAGAGAACTGACATGAGCACTCATAAAGAGTGATACTAAATAGTGCAGCGCTACAAGTGAAACACAAATTATGAAAAGTGTAGGATAAATAAATTGTTTGACTAAAACATTGTTATGAACAATCATATACAGTGAATATAGAATAATATTTAAAAAACAAAAGCCTGGATTATATCCACACCACTGTGGTGTTTAGAGTCTAATCCCAAATGCAATCACTGTGATGATTCTAAACGTTCAGTAAAGGCATTTAATAATGCTTGGACAGTGATCCTCCACCATTACACACCATGCAACCTTACCAGAGCAAGAGGACTCACATACATTAAGTATGGTGTGAAAACCAGCATGTGTGACTCCAAGCCCCCGATCACCAGATCAGTCCCAACTGGATGGACATCCACCACTCTCTCATCCTCAAATCAGAGACTCCCATATGGACATCTTATGGATGCCAATATCATTCCTGTAACAATCTCAAATGGCGAGGGCATGTATGAAAACATCAAAACACATCCACATAATGTAAAACTGCTATACAAAATCTTTATTATAAAATGAGTGCACTCACAGAATCACAAAAATAAAGTGCTTCTCATAAAAGTCCATCCTGGGGAACACAGTGCGCAAAGATGTCACAGACACAGACTCTTTCGACGCGTTTCATCATAATTGGCAGATACACAGAATATAACTGGATACTAACATTTATAGGTAAAGTTGATCCAGGGAATATTCAATTGCCTCTTGGGGGATCAGGAAGGGATTTTTTTTCCCAGCAGGAGCAAATTGGATCATGCTTTGCTGGTTTTTTATGCCTTCCTCTGGATCAACTGTGGGTATAGGATTATAACTTTTTTTTTTCTATGGTTGAACTGGATGGACTTTTGTCTTTTTTGAGCCAGACTAACTATGTAACTATTCTGGAGAAAAAGACATCATCTGTCATAAAGAGTGCCAACTATGCCTGCCCTTTCTGCCCCTTCTACCATTTCTAGAAGCTGTAATATAACTCCCATCAATGGAAAGCAATCTGTGTATGGGGGAGGAGGACTTTTCATTCATCCTCCCATCCCTCATTCATAGATTAATAAAAACTATAGTACAACTTCTATGATTGGCAGAGATGGGCAGAAAGAGCGGGCATAGTTGTCACTCTTGATGAGCAAATGACAGGTCCTTCATCTGTATTAACCGCCGCAGCACCAGAAGAATACTGCTACTGTAGTAGGAGGGGATCAGGATAGACAGACTTGAACTAAATCTGTAGTCAGCAGCACAAGGTACACTCTGTATTCAGTGTAAGTAATGTCCCTTGTGCTGATTTTTTTAAAAAATAAACTTTTTTGTTTAAACTTAGCCTTTAAGCAACTCTGCATGACCAGTTGTCTTGCATTTGCAGCAATAAAAATTACCACCTCTCCAACGCCTTTCCTACACTGAGTAAATGAGAAACTACATTTTTAAAAAGTATAGCATAACAAATCATTTTTATTCTATTTTAATAATTTTTTTTACAAAACCTTTTGTCTAAACTTAGTTTTTAAAGCAACTCTGACCAGTTGTTCCTATAAGGGCTATTTGAACTAACACCAGTGTGCTAGGAAAAGTACATCAATATCAAAACCTACATCTGCAGCAATAAAAGTTATCACCTCTCCATCTTCTTTCCTACATTTAGTGAAAGAGGAACTATATTTTTAAAAACTATAGCATAACAAACAATGTTTATTCTATTTTAATAGAACAGAGAAGCTTTAAACATTGATAGTGCATGCTTGCATAACATACTAATGTTCTGTTTGAAAGATGAGGGCTTATTCAGTGAAAACTACAAAAAGCAAAGATCCAATGCCAAGTGCAATTATCTAAAGCAACCAATAAGAATAATAGCAAACAAAGACAAAACTTGCATAAGCTATCAGTACATACCTATCCATGCATGACTTGTCAAAGAAGCCACACCTGTAACATTTGCTGGGCAGCTATGTACATACCTTTCTCAGGGTTGCTTTTTCCATTAGTAAAGATACAGCCCGATGTGGCAACGACAGCACTTGTTGGTAGGTTGCTGAAGCATTAGGAATTGTAGTATGGAATATGGGGACTATGGGTGAAGACATTGGTGTATTTAGGTTTTGTGCTGCCCTAGGCAACACAAAAATAGTTCGCCCTCACGGACACCGACCAGCACCAACCCCCCTTGCCCCTCTCATGGAGAAAGCCTGACACTGACCAACAACACCCCTGCCCCCCCACCTGGGAGAGCCTTCCACTACCCCCCCCACCCCGGCAATAGAAAGACACTCATCTTCATCTCTGGACTTCCCCGAGAATGAGTCAGGCTATATAGGCTATATATACACCATTCAGCAGCCTGCAGCCTCTCTCAGATCCCACTTGGTTCCCATGGAGCATGTGGCCCTTCTTTCATCCCTTTTTCTGGGAGGGAGGTGCTGCCCCCCTGAAAAATACCACCAAGTGTCTTGTTTGCCTTGTGGTAAATATGCCCCTGGGTGAAGGGTATGGATATTGTATACTGTTGGAAAGTACAGATAGTTTAGGGAGGATCTGAGCAATGCTCAACTGACAAATCATAAAACTAAGGGCATGTGTTGATAGCTACAGCCATCAGCTAGATGCTACAATAATTAGTTTATGAGCTTTAACTTTGCCACAGGGTTGCTTTCATATTACTGATGACTGAAGTCAGATTACTGAATTCAGATGACTGAAAGATGGATTCTGATTAGCTACTGTAGGCTAATATTCTTTGATGCTGTACTGAAAATACATAATCCTTTTTTATTCCATTAAGTGAGTATTAACAGTAACTGATCCTAAACGTTCTCATATATAAATGTGACATTCATACGTGGATGCTCTGTAGAATATTTTTAAGAAACCCTATCAGGAAAATCAGTTCTGGCAAGAAGAATAGTCTGCAATAGAAAATAGTGGATAATTATCTTTACTGGTGTCTATGCTGAAACCTTCGGTGAACAGGAGTCCTTAACTAAAGTCTAGTAAAAGACCGACACATCTGGAGTGTCAGTCCCCTGTATTCCCTGTAGCTGTCAGTGGTACCTTCATGTCTCTACCAGGTACAGTAAGATGTGAAAGTTGGCAGGAGGAACCACTGTCAGCTGCAGGGGACACAGGAGATTAACACCCCCAAGAGCCTCAATCTCTCGGCAGATTCAGTTCAGTCAGGAAAAAAAAGATAAGTATTCCTTTTTCAGGGTATTCTTTTTCTCAAAATTGGTTTCCCTGACAGAGCAGCTTTAATAAACTATGCAAGGTTGATCCTCTTGTTTTAAGTCATTGCAGTGCCCTCATAACCCAGATCAGTGATCTTCTCTGGGATCAGTTTTTTTGGAATCTTCCATATATTCCTTTAAATGTTACTTTTTTTTATCTAACCTTCTTGCATTTTGGTTTCGCGATCACAAAAATGAAAGATATATTTTCTCAGAAAAAGTTTGTACAGTCTTATTTATATCAAAGTAGTCCTCACACTGTATTATAATGTCTCTAGTATTAGTGAAGTATCTTCTAGAAAATTTAGAAGCAAGCCTCAGGCATTTTTATCTATGCAGTGCTGTAATTTATAATAAAACATGCACAGTCTGAGACATTATGAATTGTAATATTGCAATGTAAATAAAAACAGCAGATGAAAGGAAATGGTTACTTTATTCTTTGTGTTTTTACTTCTGAATACTTTGTTGTTCTTCCTTATAGGATGGCATAGAGATAATACATATGAAGTACATTAATCTAACACAATGGCCATATTTGCGTACCCAATGTAATCAAAGAATGTGCCAAGAGCGCGCATCCTGCAAACCCCCAGCCCACTTTCTGGCGCCTCACAGAAAGGATCCGAACATTACTTGCAGTCGTGAGCTTTCCGATCATGTGACTGCCGTGACAGCCTATCACGGCGGTCACATGACCCCAAATACCACCCCACCTCCCAAAGTCACAAACCCCTTAAAGGGCCTGGAGGCGCCGGCAAGTGGTTGTAAACCCTTACATATAGCCATTGAAGTGACTGGCCTCAGGCGATACACAAATTCTCCTACATATGTTGTTCCTGTCTATCTGAAGTCTTCTCTTCTCTACATACATTCAAAGTCCAGAATTTATTCGGCTTGTTTGAACTTCCAGAAAGCACACAGTAACAGAGATGAGGCTGTCAATCACAGGCTGTGTGCTGGGGTCCCCTCCAGTGTCAGCTTTTTACCTCTTGGTGTAACTTGTCAGAAGTGACTCATGCAGATAGCTGAGGAAGGAGGGAGCAGACAGAAGTGACACTTAGTGCTCTGGATTGAGACAGTACACACTATAAATGGAAATGTTTTGTTCATATTTCATGTCTGAGGTTTACAACCACTTTAACTAGGATTTCCATAGTTAACAAATAAAGGTGAGGGTTCAGTGGGAATGGAATGCCCTGTTATTTGTACTCTAGCAGTACCCTGATAAATCTACCCTATGTCCTGAATTCCTCCAGAAAAATAGCCTGTTATTCCTTTTCATTCAGGCTATGGCATGTGAGATCATTTAAGGCACTGCTGTTTCTGACTGCTAATATTATGAGATTAGAAGTAAGATTTGTTGATGTCACTGTTGTGCTTTTCACTGTTCTCTTTGACTGGAGCATTATTCTCTGGAGTGGAAATTGCACCTGTGGACTTGCACTGCATGCATCTTCCTTCTTCAATCATTCTGTGGATCATTAATTCCTGCACCTCTTCTACTGCTTGTTGATCCCACCTGTCAGGCTACAAATCACCAGTCATCAAGGGAGCAACTCTGCAATGAAAAAACAAAGCCTGATGTTGTGGAACAAGGCATGGTAAGTCAGTAATAGGCAAAAAGATCACCTGCAGGAAGACTTCAAGCATTACTGGTGACTAGATGTTTGTCCTCTGCCTGCCTTTTCTGGGCATAGCTACCACAATTCAGAGTTTCTTTAGGATGTCCACCAACTAGCTATCTGGAATTGGGATCACAAGATAGTTAAGAATTATTTAGCCGGCCAGCACTTGAGATGTCAATGTGGAGTGTGGAGCCCAATCTTGCCTGGAGTGGCATGTAAAATGTTTGACAGTGAAAGCATTATGAATGCTTACTGCAACTAGAGGTGTTCACTACCTGATCTGGCCAGTTATATTTTAGTAAACAATTGTATGGGCAGGTTTTCCAGGACAATCCATAGCTAGTTTATTTTGGAAGAAAACTGACAGCCTAGTTGTTCTTTCCTGGGTAATCACTAATGCCATCTCTTGAAATAAATAAATTAGCACCAATCATGGCCTTCTACTCACCTCCCTCCTTTCTCCTTAGTCATAAACACAAACACTTGGGTAAACCAAAATCCAAGTGGTAGAGTCATACACATGTGTCCAAGTATACCCCAAGGATATTCAATGTATATATACACTATCCAAAAGTATTGGGAAACCCCTCCAAATCATTGGATACAGGTCTCCCTATCACCTCCATGGCCACAGGTGTATAAAATCAAGTACCTAGGCATGGAGACTGCTTCTACAAATATTTATGAAGATTAGGTGGAAGTGGAAGCAACTGGGAACAGCAGCAACTCAGCCACAATGTGGTAGGTCACATAAAAAGACAGGGTCAGCACATGCTGAAGCACACAGTGTGCAGAAGTCACCAACTGTCTGCAGAGTCAATAGCTAAAGATCTCCAAACTTTGTGTAGCCTTTAGATTAGCACAATAACGGTGTGCAGGGAGCTTCATGGAATGGGTTTCTATGGCTGAGCAGCTGCATCCAAGCCTTACATCACCAAATGCAATGCAAAGCGCCACATGCAGTGGTGTAAAGCAGGCCGCCACTGCACTCTAGAGCAGTGGAGACATGTTTTCTGGCGTTACGAATCACGCTTCTCTGTCTGGCAATCCAATGGATATGTCTGAGTTTAGCGGTTGCCAGGAAAATGGTACTTGCCTAACTGCATTGTGCCAAGTGTAAAGTTTGCTGGAGGGGGGTTTATGGTGTGTGATTGTTTTTCAGGGGTTGGGCTTGGCCTATTGGTTCCAGTGAAGGAAACTCTTAAGGTGTCAGCATACCAAGACATTTTGGACAATTTCATGCTCCTAACTTTGTGGGAACAGTTTGGGGATGGCCCATTCCTGTTCCAACATGACTGCGCACCAGTGCACAAAGCAAGGTCCATAAAGATATGGATGAGCAAGTCTGGGGTGGAGGAACTTGACTGGCCTGCACAGAGTTCTGACCTCAACCCGATAGAACACCTCTGGGATGAAATAGAGCGGAGACTGCAAGCCAGGCCTTCTAGTCCAACATCAGTGCCTGACCTCACAAATGCACTTCTCAAGCAATCCAATAGACACACTGCTAAGCTGCCAAGGGTGGGCCAACTCAATATTGAAAATTACAGACTAAGACTGGGATGCCATTAAAGTTCATGTGTGTGTAAAAACAGGCGTCCCAATATTTTTGACAATTACAAATATATATATATATATATATATTGTAAAGGGCAAAGTTGTAAGCAGGTTAGAATTAGTTAGGTATGTGCTGTCCCAGATGGGAGGTTAGGGGTTAATACTTTCATGGTCCTTTGGTGGGATTTTTGGGTCCAACCCACTGCACCTGTGAGTATAAATTGAGAGACTGTGCCAAGTCTGAGAGTGTGAGTGGCTGGTAGCCCATCTTATTGACCTTGCATGAGAGTCTGGAGGATCCACTGTGGGAAAAGGCCAATTCCCTTTCCCAGCCTTGGCCATCTCCTCAGACCCCTGAAGACAACAAAACCTGGGAAAGGTGTAGGGATGCCACAACTATCTTGCACATCTGAACAAGACTTGAGTTTTGCCCGATGAGACCAACACCTGGAACTTGTCTCTGCTGGAAGTCGCAACTACATGAACTCATCTCTGCAGGTATGCCAAGATAGCACATAATAAATAAATTATCACTCGGCAACTCAAAAATCTAAATAAATAAAACTCACATTGTGTATAACCCAAATTATGATCCCAAGAAAAAGTCACACTTTCACCCTTGAAAGTAAAATATTATTCAAACCTTTTTCCTTTCCTTAAGTATAGTTAATAAATCAAACAATATAAAATAAATTCAATAAAATAAAGTCCCAAAAATATATTTTCAAGTCCAAAACAATCTCTCAATCCTGTGTGTCCAATTTCAATATTTCCATCACTCTGGACCCGGAGAATACCTCGATAACATAAAACTAAAATAGTGTATTACCTCCATATAATAGGTATATACTTTCACAACTAATAAGTATATACTTAAATACGTGGAAAGAAAAAAAACTGATTCAACTGTGAGTAACACATGAATCGTGCAATCACTCTGTGTACACTATTAAATAAACTAATAACTGTGGCAAACTGTGTACACTCCAAAATCAAAATAAATAAATAAATTAATTAATTACTTAATAAATAAAAATAAAATATAAACACTAAAACCAAATAACTAAATAAATAAATAAATAAGTAAACAAATTAAAACAAATAATATAATAAATAAAATTAAAAAAGGTGAACACTCCGTGAACACTTCTAAAGGGCAAGAATGCATACAATTACCCTCATGGAATAATAACAAGCCTTTAAGGAATACTCAGGTGTTTAGCAGTCACTTTCAAGCCTCCAGTAGCTGTAGCCTTTATACCACCATCATCTTCATGTAAAAAGAGAAGAGCCCATGTAGCACAATATAATAGGTACCAAAAAGATTTAATATAGTATCTTACATTAAGGACAAGAGTAATCAGTAGTATATTCCCATGACTCCCATGCTTCCTAGAATGTACAGCACGTTTTTCCAATAGTCAAAATGGCCGCGCTGCTACTTCTGGTTTTGAGCAATTACGTCAGGCGCCACGTCCACTGGCGCTTTTCGTCACTTCCGGACTTCTTCTGAAGGGATCCACTAATGTTGATTGTTGCATGCTTGTTTTTGGCTCATAGTGTTGAAGTAATTGAAAGCCTCCAACTAGAATTTTCAGAGAGTAGACACCATATTTCTCTAAGTATGGACATTCTTTAAAGTATATCTAAGCCAAACTTTTTTTTTTCTTTTGTTTTGGATATTGTGGGGAAAATGTTAGAACACTGCCAAGTTTTTACTCTGTCTACAACCCTGCTGGGGAGATTCGTCCTTTAATGTATGTTCAGTCCACTGTCACTAAGCAGAAAGTGAAGGGAAATCCAAAATTTTACAGTTGCCAACAAAGGATGAAGTAAAGGGGAATTCTTCCAGTGTGGATACCAGTTCTTGTATTATTATCATTGTCTGGGGTTTAGTCAATCCTAATTTTCTCTAGACATAGTAACTAGAGATGAGCGAAGAAATGAAAAATTCGATTCGACTGATTCGGCGAATTCGTGGACAATATTCGATTCGAGTCGAATAAATTCGCTGTGAATTTAACTTAAAAAAGGGTGTTTCTAGGCTTCAGAGAGACTTAATATTAGTGCAGAACACTGTACCTTTAATTTAAATGCCCTTGGAGTCTGCTGGGGAAGAGAAATAATACTGTCAGTCAGTATGACATGCAGATGAGTGCCGTCGATCTTAGAATCACCGCACACTACACTCATTTGGGCAGTCACGGGGCCAAAACCAGAGTGTGGAGCCACAGTGTGGCGGTGGAGGCAGCAGCAATGGGAGGCCATACAGCACCCTATGACAAAAATGGAAACCACCAGCAGTGTGAGGAGACCTGAAAGTGGCACATGGCAGAGTGTGGCGATAGAGACAGCAGCAATGGGAGGCCGTACAGGGACCCATGACACACTCTGGACCTGGCAGCAGCATGAGGAGGCGGTACAGGGGCCCATGACAGATTACGGGCCTGGCAGCAGCATGAGGAGTCGGTACAGGGGCCCATGGCAGATTACGGGCCTGGCAGCAGCAATGGGAGGCCGTACAGGGACCCATGACACACTCTGGACCTGGCAGCAGCATGGGGAGGCGGTACAGGGGCCCATGACAGATTACGGGCCTGGCAGCAGCATGAGGAGTCGGTACGGGGGCCCATGACACACTCTGGACCTGGCAGCAGCATGAGGAGGCGGTACAGGGGCGCATGACAGATTACGAGCCTGGCAGCAGCAACTTGGACAGGAGGACGTTCAGCTTCTGCACCGTCGGGTGCGTGCTCGCAAACTGTTGTCTCTTGGAAACGGATTCCAAGAAAGACTGCTGACGGAATCCGTGAAGAGGAGTAGCAGGAGAAGGAGCATCTGAACGAGCGGAATATGCCAACAAGCGACAACAGTGGCCCATGACAGATTACGGGCCTGGCAGCAGCATGAGGAGTCGGTACGGGGGCCCATGGCAGATTACGGGCCTGGCAGCAGCTATGGGAGGCCCGTAATCTGCCAGCACCCTATGACAAAAAATGGAACCCACCAGCAGTGTGAGGAGACCTGAAAGTGGCACATGGCAGAGTGTGGCGATGGAGACAGCAGCAATGGGAGGCCGTACAGGGACCCATGAGAGACTCTGGACCTGGCAGCAGCATGAGGAGGCGGTATAGGGGCCCATGGCAGATTAGGGGCCTGGCAGCAGCTATGGGAGGCCCGTAATCTGCCAGCACCCTATGACAAAAAATGGAACACACCAGCAGTGTGAGGAGACCTGAAAGTGGCACATGGCAGAGTGTGGCGATGGAGGCAGCAGCAATGGGAGGCCGTACAGGGACCCATGAGAGACTCTGGACTTGGCAGCAGCATGAGGAGGCGGTATAGGGGCCCATGGCAGATTAGGGGCCTGGCAGCAGCTATGGGAGGCCCGTAATCTGCCAGCACCCTATGACAAAAAATGGAACACACCAGCAGTGTGAGGAGACCTGAAAGTGGCACATGTTTGGGGCATGATTCATGGCGGATTTAGTCAGTTGTGTCAGGAACTGGTGGTTTGAAATCCAGACTAATCCACGCCTGATTCATTTTCACAAACGTCAGTCTCTCCACACTTTGGGTGGACAGTCGTGTCCTCCGCGGAGTTGCAATACCTCCTGCCGCACTAAACACGCGCTCCGATGCCACGCTACTGGCCGGGCATGACAGCCTTTCAAGGGCAAATTCAGCTAGTTGGGGCCAAAGGTCAAGTTTCGTTGCCCAGTAGTCAAGGGGATTGTCTACCTCGGTTGGCAGGGTGCTGTCCAAGTAGGCCTAAGCCTGTTGTTTGAGGTCCTGCTCCAGGTCCACCTGATGCTGCTGCTGCTGCTGCGGCTGGTTAGTAGTTTCCTCACTGCGCTGGTGAAGAAAGCTACTCATCATCGACTGCAGACTGAGGCAGCCGCTGCTGGTGGAGCTGCCACTGCTCCTACCACCCCACCCCTCCCCTGCTGCCATGGCAGAGGAACACGAGCGCACAGGGCCCACAGTGTCTGAGGATGGACGTTGGCGCAGACAGGCAGAGACCAGCTGACTACATAGGTGTTTTTTATAGTACGTTATTTTGGCCTCCCTCTCAGCAGGTGTGAAAAAGGCCACCATTTTTGAACGGTAGCGAGGGTCCAACAAGGTGGACAGCCAAAAGTCATCCCTCTGTCTGATGGTTATTATTCGGCTGTCGCTACGCAAGCAACCGAGCATGCTATGGGCCATTTGTGCCAAGGAATGCGAGGGACTCCCTGCCTCCATCTCCACAGCATACTGCCACGGTGCGTCTAGGTCCTCTGTCTCCTCTTCCTCCTCCTCTACCAGATGCTCCTGCTCCTCCACTCCTGTCCGCTGAGTGGAAAAACCACCCATTTCACTCAATAATTCCTGAGCACCAATGTCCTCCTCTACCTCCTCCTCTTCTTCCAGTCCTGCCCCCACAGGGGCCATGTGGCGTTGAGATCTGTGCGCCACGTCTACCGCACCCTGACCAGCCATTGTTAACAGCATTTGTTCCAGGACGTGCAACAGAGGAATGACGTCGTTCATCCCATAGTCCTGCCGACTCACGAATAGCGTGGCCTCCTCAAAGGGCCTGAGCAAGCGCAGGTGTCACGCATGAGCTGCCAATGGCTGACATCTAAGTTACACAGGGAGTACCTTTATCTGCTTTTAACATCAGGAAATCTGTGATGGCCTTTTGCTGTTCGTAAAGGCGGTCTAACATATGTAGGGTTGAATTCCACCTTGTTGCAACGTCACAGCATGAGGAGTCGGTATAGGGGCCCATGGCAGATTAGGGGCCTGGCAGCAGTTATGGGAGGCCCATAATCTGCCAGCACCCTATGACAAAAAATGGAACACACCAGCAGTGTGAGGAGACCTGAAAGTGGCACATGGCAGAGTCTGGCGATGGAGACAGCAGCAATGGGAGGCCGTACAGGGACCCATGAGAGACTCTGGACCTGGCAGCAGCATGAGGAGGCGGTATATAGGGGCCTACGGCAGATTAGGGGCCTGGCAGCAGCTATAGGAGGCCCGTAATCTGCCAGCACCCTATGTCAAAAAATTCAACACACCAGCAGTGTGAGGAGACCTGAAAGTGGCACATGGCAGAGTGTGGCGATGGAGACAGCAGCAATGGGAGGCCGTACAGGGACCCATGACAGACTCTGAACTTGGCAGCAGCATGAGGAGGCGGTATATAGGGGCCCATGGCAGATTAGGGGCCTGGCAGCAGCTATAGGAGGCCCGTAATCTGCCAGCACCCTATGTCAAAAAATTCAACACACCAGCAGTGTGAGGAGACCTGAAAGTGGCACATGGCAGAGTGTGGCGATGGAGACAGCAGCAATGGGAGGCCGTACAGGGACCCATGACAGACTCTGAACTTGGCAGCAGCATGAGGAGGCGGTATATAGGGGCCCATGGCAGATTAGGGGCCTGGCAGCAGCTATAGGAGGCCCGTAATCTGCCAGCACCCTATGTCAAAAAATTCAACACACCAGCAGTGTGAGGAGACCTGAAAGTGGCACATGGCAGAGTGTGGCGATGGAGACAGCAGCAATGGGAGGCCGTACAGGGACCCATGACAGACTCTGGACTTGGCAGCAGCATGAGGAGGCGGTATATAGGGGCCCATGGCAGATTAGGGGCCTGGCAGCAGCTATGGGAGGCCCGTAATCTGCCAGCACCCTATGTCAAAAAATTCTACACACCAGCAGTGTGTGAGGAGACCTGAAAGTGGCACATGGCAGAGTGTGGCGATGGAGAAAGCAGCAATGGGAGGCCGTACAGGGACCCATGAGAGACTCTGGACCTGGCAGCAGCATGAGGAGGCGGTATATAGGGGCCTATGGCAGATTAGGGGCCTGGCAGCAGCTATGTGAGGCCCGTAATCTGCCAGCACCCTATGTCAAAAAATTCAACACACCAGCAGTGTGAGGAGACCTGAAAGTGGCACATGGCAGAGTGTGGCGATGGAGACAGCAGCAATGGGAGGCCGTACAGGGACCCATGACAGACTCTGGACTTGGCAGCAGCATGAGGAGGCGGTATATAGGGGCCCATGGCAGATTAGGGGCCTGGCAGCAGCTATGTGAGGCCCGTAATCTGCCTGCACCCTATGTCAAAAAATTTAACACACCAGCAGTGTGAAGAGACCTGAAAGTGGCACATGGCAGCAGAGTGTGGCGATGGAGACAGCAGCAATGGGAGGCCGTACAGGGACCCATGAGAGACTCTGGACTTGGCAGCAGCATGAGGAGGCGGTATATAGGGGCCCATGGCAGATTAGGGGCCTGGCAGCAGCTATGTGAGGCCCGTAATCTGCCTGCACCCTATGTCAAAAAATTTAACACACCAGCAGTGTGAAGAGACCTGAAAGTGGCACATGGCAGCAGAGTGTGGCGATGGAGACAGCAGCAATGGGAGGCCGTACAGGGACCATGACAGACTCTGGACTTGGCAGCAGCATGAGGAGGCGGTATATAGGGGCCCATGGCAGATTAGGGGCCTGGCAGCAGCTATGTGAGGCCCGTAATCTGCCTGCACCCTATGTCAAAAAATTTAACACACCAGCAGTGTGAAGAGACCTGAAAGTGGCACATGGCAGCAGAGTGTGGCGATGGAGACAGCAGCAATGGGAGGCCGTACAGGGACCCATGAGAGACTCTAGACTTGGCAGCAGCATGAGGAGGCGGTATATAGGGGCCCATGGCAGATTAGGGGCCTGGCAGCAGCTATGTGAGGCCCGTAATCTGCCTGCACCCTATGTCAAAAAATTTAACACACCAGCAGTGTGAAGAGACTTGAAAGTGGCACATGGCAGCAGAGTGTGGCGATGGAGACAGCAGCAATGGGAGGCCGTACAGGGACCCATGAGAGACTCTGGACTTGGCAGCAGCATGAGGAGGCGGTATATAGGGGCCCATGGCAGATTAGGGGCCTGGCAGCAGCTATGTGAGGCCCGTAATCTGCCTGCACCCTATGTCAAAAAATTTAACACACCAGCAGTGTGAAGAGACCTGAAAGTGGCACATGGCAGCAGAGTGTGGCGATGGAGACAGCAGCAATGGGAGGCCGTACAGGGACCCATGAGAGACTCTGGACTTGGCAGCAGCATGAGGAGGCGGTATATAGGGGCCCATGGCAGATTAGGGGCCTGGCAGCAGCTATGTGAGGCCCGTAATCTGCCTGCACCCTATGTCAAAAAATTTAACACACCAGCAGTGTGAAGAGACCTGAAAGTGGCACATGGCAGCAGAGTGTGGCGATGGAGACAGCAGCAATGGGAGGCCGTACAGGGACCATGACAGACTCTGGACTTGGCAGCAGCATGAGGAGGCGGTATATAGGGGCCCATGGCAGATTAGGGGCCTGGCAGCAGCTATGTGAGGCCCGTAATCTGCCTGCACCCTATGTCAAAAAATTTAACACACCAGCAGTGTGAAGAGACCTGAAAGTGGCACATGGCAGCAGAGTGTGGCGATGGAGACAGCAGCAATGGGAGGCCGTACAGGGACCCATGAGAGACTCTAGACTTGGCAGCAGCATGAGGAGGCGGTATATAGGGGCCCATGGCAGATTAGGGGCCTGGCAGCAGCTATGTGAGGCCCGTAATCTGCCTGCACCCTATGTCAAAAAATTTAACACACCAGCAGTGTGAAGAGACTTGAAAGTGGCACATGGCAGCAGAGTGTGGCGATGGAGACAGCAGCAATGGGAGGCCGTACAGGGACCCATGAGAGACTCTGGACTTGGCAGCAGCATGAGGAGGCGGTATATAGGGGCCCATGGCAGATTAGGGGCCTGGCAGCAGCTATGTGAGGCCCGTAATCTGCCTGCACCCTATGTCAAAAAATTTAACACACCAGCAGTGTGAAGAGACCTGAAAGTGGCACATGGCAGCAGAGTGTGGCGATGGAGACAGCAGCAATGGGAGGCCGTACAGGGACCATGACAGACTCTGGACTTGGCAGCAGCATGAGGAGGCGGTATATAGGGGCCCATGGCAGATTAGGGGCCTGGCAGCAGCTATGTGAGGCCCGTAATCTGCCTGCACCCTATGTCAAAAAATTTAACACACCAGCAGTGTGAAGAGACCTGAAAGTGGCACATGGCAGCAGAGTGTGGCGATGGAGACAGCAGCAATGGGAGGCCGTACAGGGACCCATGAGAGACTCTGGACTTGGCAGCAGCATGAGGAGGCGGTATATAGGGGCCCATGGCAGATTAGGGGCCTGGCAGCAGCTATGTGAGGCCCGTAATCTGCCTGCACCCTATGTCAAAAAATTTAACACACCAGCAGTGTGAAGAGACCTGAAAGTGGCACATGGCAGCAGAGTGTGGCGATGGAGACAGCAGCAATGGGAGGCCGTACAGGGACCATGACAGACTCTGGACTTGGCAGCAGCATGAGGAGGCGGTATATAGGGGCCCATGGCAGATTAGGGGCCTGGCAGCAGCTATGTGAGGCCCGTAATCTGCCTGCACCCTATGTCAAAAAATTTAACACACCAGCAGTGTGAAGAGACCTGAAAGTGGCACATGGCAGCAGAGTGTGGCGATGGAGACAGCAGCAATGGGAGGCCGTACAGGGACCCATGAGAGACTCTAGACTTGGCAGCAGCATGAGGAGGCGGTATATAGGGGCCCATGGCAGATTAGGGGCCTGGCAGCAGCTATGTGAGGCCCGTAATCTGCCTGCACCCTATGTCAAAAAATTTAACACACCAGCAGTGTGAAGAGACCTGAAAGTGGCACATGGCAGCAGAGTGTGGCGATGGAGACAGCAGCAATGGGAGGCCGTACAGGGACCATGACAGACTCTGGACTTGGCAGCAGCATGAGGAGGCGGTATATAGGGGCCCATGGCAGATTAGGGGCCTGGCAGCAGCTATGTGAGGCCCGTAATCTGCCTGCACCCTATGTCAAAAAATTTAACACACCAGCAGTGTGAAGAGACCTGAAAGTGGCACATGGCAGCAGAGTGTGGCGATGGAGACAGCAGCAATGGGAGGCCGTACAGGGACCCATGAGAGACTCTAGACTTGGCAGCAGCATGAGGAGGCGGTATATAGGGGCCCATGGCAGATTAGGGGCCTGGCAGCAGCTATGTGAGGCCCGTAATCTGCCTGCACCCTATGTCAAAAAATTTAACACACCAGCAGTGTGAAGAGACCTGAAAGTGGCACATGGCAGCAGAGTGTGGCGATGGAGACAGCAGCAATGGGAGGCCGTACAGGGACCCATGAGAGACTCTGGACTTGGCAGCAGCATGAGGAGGCGGTATATAGGGGCCCATGGCAGATTAGGGGCCTGGCAGCAGCTATGTGAGGCCCGTAATCTGCCTGCACCCTATGTCAAAAAATTTAACACACCAGCAGTGTGAAGAGACCTGAAAGTGGCACATGGCAGCAGAGTGTGGCGATGGAGACAGCAGCAATGGGAGGCCGTACAGGGACCATGACAGACTCTGGACTTGGCAGCAGCATGAGGAGGCGGTATATAGGGGCCCATGGCAGATTAGGGGCCTGGCAGCAGCTATGTGAGGCCCGTAATCTGCCTGCACCCTATGTCAAAAAATTTAACACACCAGCAGTGTGAAGAGACCTGAAAGTGGCACATGGCAGCAGAGTGTGGCGATGGAGACAGCAGCAATGGGAGGCCGTACAGGGACCCATGAGAGACTCTAGACTTGGCAGCAGCATGAGGAGGCGGTATATAGGGGCCCATGGCAGATTAGGGGCCTGGCAGCAGCTATGTGAGGCCCGTAATCTGCCTGCACCCTATGTCAAAAAATTTAACACACCAGCAGTGTGAAGAGACCTGAAAGTGGCACATGGCAGCAGAGTGTGGCGATGGAGACAGCAGCAATGGGAGGCCGTACAGGGACCCATGAGAGACTCTAGACTTGGCAGCAGCATGAGGAGGCGGTATATAGGGGCCCATGGCAGATTAGGGGCCTGGCAGCAGCTATGTGAGGCCCGTAATCTGCCTGCACCCTATGTCAAAAAATTAAACACACCAGCAGTGTGAAAAGACCTGAAAGTGGCACATGGCAGCAGAGTGTGGCGATGGAGACAGCAGCAATGGGAGGCCGTACAGGGACCCATGAGAGACTCTGGACCTGGCAGCAGCAGGAGGAGGTGGTATATAGGGGCCCATGGCAGATTAGGGGCCTGGCAGCAGCTATGTGAGGCCCGTAATCTGCCTGCACCCTATGTCAAAAAATTAAACACACCAGCAGTGTGAAGAGACCTGAAAGTGGCACATGGCAGAGTGTGGCGATGGAGACAGCAGCAATGGGAGGCCGTACAAGGACCCATGAGAGACTCTGGACCTGGCAGCAGCAGGAGGAGGTGGTATATAGGGGCCCATGGCAGATTAGGGGCCTGGCAGCAGCTATGTGAGGCCCGTAATCTGCCTGCACCCTATGTCAAAAAATTTAACACACCAGCAGTGTGAAGAGACCTGAAAGTGGCACATGGCAGCAGAGTGTGGCGATGGAGACAGCAGCAATGGGAGGCCGTACAGGGACCCATGACACACTCTGGACCTGGCAGCAGCAGGAGGAGGTGGTATATAGGGGCCTATGGCAGATTAGGGGCCTGGCAGCAGCTATAGGAGGCCCGTAATCTGCCAGCACCCTATGTCAAAAAATTCAACACACCAGCAGTGTGAGGAGACCTGAAAGTGGCACATGTTTGAGGCATGATTCATGGCGGATTTAGTCAGTTGTGTCAGGAACTGGTGGTTTGAAATCCAGACTAATCCACGCCTGATTCATTTTCACAAACGTGAGTCTCTCCACACTTTGGGTGGACAGTCGTGTCCTCCGCGGAGTTACAATACCTCCTGCCGCACTAAACACGCGCTCCGATGCCACGCTACTGGCCGGGCATGACAGCCTTTCAAGGGCAAATTCAGCTAGTTGGGGCCAAAGGTCAAGTTTCGTTGCCCAGTAGTCAAGGGGATTGTCTACCTCGGTTGGCAGGGTGCTGTCCAAGTAGGCCCAAGCCTGTTGTTTGAGCTCCTGCTCCAGGTCCACCTGATGCTGCTGCTGCTGCTGCGGCTGGTTAGTAGTTTCCTCACTGCGCTGGTGAAGAAAGCTACTCATCATCGACTGCAGACTGAGGCAGCCGCTGCTGGTGGAGCTGCCACTGCTCCTACCACCCCACCCCTCCCCTGCTGCCATGCCAGCGGAACGCGAGCGCACAGGGCCCACAGTGTCTGAGGATGGACGATGGCGCACAAAGGCAGAGACCAACTGACTACATAGGTGGTTTTTATAGTACGTAATTTTGGCCTCCCTCTCAGCAGGTGTGAAAAAGGCCACCATTTTGGACCGGTAGCGAGGGTCCAACAAGGTGGACAGCCAAAAGTCATCCCTCTGTCTGATGGTTATTATTCG
The DNA here is from genome assembly GCF_062004578.1 of Staurois parvus. Classification (NCBI taxonomy): domain Eukaryota; kingdom Metazoa; phylum Chordata; class Amphibia; order Anura; family Ranidae; genus Staurois; species Staurois parvus. The sequence goes on from NW_028318368.1 coordinate 5,290,629, forward strand.
GCTGTCGCTACGCAAGCAACCGAGCATGCTATGGGCCATTTGTGCCAAGGAATGCGAGGGACTCCCTGCCTCCATCTCCACAGCATACTGCCACGGTGCGTCTGGATCCTCTGTCTCCTCCTCCTCCTCCTCTACCAGATGCTCCTGCTCCTCCACTCCTGTCCGCTGAGTGGAAAAACCACCCATTTCACTCAATAATTCCTGAGCACAAATGTCCTCCTCTACCTCCTCCTCTTCTTCCTGTCCTGCCCCCACAGGGGTCATGTGGCGTTGAGATCTGTGCGCCACGTCTACCGCACCCTGACCAGCCATTGTTAACAGCATTTGTTCCAGGACGTGCAACAGAGGAATGACGTCGTTCATCCCATAGTCCTGCCGACTCACGAATAGCGTGGCCTCCTCAAAGGGCCTGAGCAAGCGGCAGGTGTCACGCATGAGCTGCCAATGGCTGACATCGAAGTTACACAGGGGAGTACCTTTATCCGCTTGTAACATCAGGAAATCGGTGATGGCCTTTCGCTGCTCGTAAAGGCGGTCTAACATGTGTAGGGTTGAATTCCACCTTGTTGCAACGTCGCAGATCAGGCGATGCTGTGGAATTCCGTTCTGCCGCTGCAGCTCAATGAGGGTGTTCTTTGCGGTGTAGGAATGGCTGAAATGCATGCACAGTTTACGTGACATTTTAAGGATGTCTTGCAGTGGGATGGTGGATTTTAGGAACCGCTTGACAACCAGATTGAACACGTGAGCCATGCATGGCGCATGGCACAACCTTCCTTGACGCAGAGCAGACACCATGTTCTTTCCGTTGTCAGTCAACATGGTTCCGATTTTTAGTTTGCGCGGAGACAGCCATCTGTCGATTTCTCTGTTCATTACACTCAGCAGTTCCTCCCCTGTGTGACTACGTTCGCCAAGGCATACCAGGTGCAGCACAGCGTGACACCGTTGCGCCCTGCACATGTGATATGCCGGTCGGGTAATGGGACTTGGCACGGGGGTGGCGGCTGAGGACACGGCGGAAAAAGAGGTGGTAGAGGCGGACATGCTTGCTGGACCAAGGACGTGCAAACGTGGAGGCAAAAGCGTCGTGACCTGTCCAAGTTGCTGGTGCGGCTGTGCCGGCACCACGTTCACCCAGTGGGCCGTAAATGACATGTACTGTCCCTGACCGTAGTTACAGCTCCACACGTCGGCGCTGCCGTGCACTTTGGCAGAGACCGACATGCTCAAAGACTGGCCCACCATCTCTTCTACATGTGAATGCAGGGCTGGCACTGCCTTTTGGGCAAAGAAATGACGGCTTGGCACTCTCCACCGCGGCGCGGCACAAGCCATCATTTCTCGGAAAGGTGCTGAGTCCACCAGTTGGAAAGGGAGGGACTGCAGCACCAGCAACTTGGACAGGAGGACGTTCAGCTTTTGCACCGTCGGGTGCGTGCTCGCAAACTGTTGTCTCTTGGATACGGATTCCAAGAAAGACTGTTGACGGAATCCGAGAAGAGGAGTAGCAGGAGAAGGAGCATCTGAACGAGCGGAAGATGCCAATGAGCGACAACTCCCCTCAGCAGAGGTGTTGGAGCCTTGACTGGCTGATAGAGGGCGATTGACGACGTCGGGTGACGGAGCAAGTAACGGAGCGGGTGATGGAGCGGGGGCTGGGGCAGGCAGAACCGCCGTATGTTTATCACGGTTTTCCCAGGCCACCGAATGGTGACGCTGCATATGCTGACGCAACGCTGTAGTCCCAACATGGGCCCCCTGGCCACGCTTGCATTTCTGGCCACATAGTCGACATACGGCTACGTTTACTTCCTCGGGCGGCTTGAGGAAAAATTGCCACACCACCGAGTAGGAAACTTTGCCCCCGCTACTCTTCACTGGCTGACTGCTACTTCCTCCGTGCGCACCGGCACCACTACTGGCCGTGGTGGTAGGCTGCAGTGGAGCTGGTGCTCTACTCCGTGGACGTTTGGCTCCACTGACACTGATGCGACCCTGCTGCTGTCTCCTGGGCAACCCACCGACTGTTTTGCTCGCTGCCAAGCTGCCACCCTCTTCTCCTGATGATGCGGAAGAAATTGCCTGATGACGACGAGGCTGCCAAGTGCGATCAACCTCCTCATCATCAAGTAGGGTCTCCGCCTCACTACTAGCCCCCTCGGCTGCGTCTGGGTCAGGAGACAGACCTGTCTCTAGACCGGCTACCGAGCCACTCTCCTCGCCAGTACTTGTTCGCTTGGCTGCTGAAAAGGCCGATGTCTCCCCCCGTTCCTGACCGCCCTCTGTTAGCTCTTCCTCACTGTACAGTGGGGCTGAGCCCACAGCATGCGATACTTCGCTTGGTGAGGGAACAGCAAAGGACAGGGGCAGGTAGAGGACACGTGATTTCAGTGGGCTTGGTCCCGGGCCATGCCAACTAACGGTTGTGTCTGACGTACCCACCGACCGTTGGCTGTAGGTGTCAGAGGTGACCTGGGAAGAGGAAGACGACCGAGCCAACCAATCAATGACGGCAGGGTTGTCGGTGGAGACACGACCGCTGGATGACACCGGGAGCACTGGCCTCTGGCTGCGAATACTGCTGCCTCGACCCCTTCCTCTGCTGCCACGTCTGCTCGCTCCTAAAACATTGCCTCCTCTGCCACTCCTCTGCATGTTGTCTGACATACTATTTAATTCAACGATTAGGTGTCCCTGAGTAACAATTCTCTGGCACTCAGTAACAATTCTGTCTGTCCCTGAGTATGAATTCTGTGGCCCTGAGTAACAATTCTGTGTCTGTGCGAGTAACAATTCTGTGTCTGTGCGAGTAACAATTCTGTGTCTGTGCAAGTAACAATTTTGTGTCTGTGCGAGTAACAATTCTCTGGCACTCAGTAACAATTCTGTCTGTCCCTGAGTAACAATTCTCTGGCACTCAGTAACAATTCTGTCTGTCCCTGAGTAACAATTCTCTGGCACTCAGTAACAATTCTGTCTGTCCCTGAGTAACAATTCTCTGGCACTCAGTAACAATTCTGTCTGTCCCTGAGTATGAATTCTGTGGCCCTGAGTAACAATTCTGTGTCTGCGCGAGTAACAATTCTGTGTCTGTGCAAGTAACAATTTTGTGTCTGTGCAAGTAACAATTTTGTGTCTGTGCGAGTAACAATTCTCTGGCACTCAGTAACAATTCTGTCTGTCCCTGAGTAACAATTCTCTGGCACTCAGTAACAATTCTGTCTGTCCCTGAGTAACAATTCTCTGGCACTCAGTAACAATTCTGTCTGTCCCTGAGTAACAATTCTCTGGCACTCAGTAACAATTGTGTGTCTGTGCAAGTAACAATTCTGTGTCTGTGCAAGTAACAATTTTGTGTCTGTGAGAGTAACAATTCTCTGGCACTCAGTAACAATTCTGTCTGTCCCTGAGTAACAATTCTCTGGCACTCAGTAACAATTCTGTCTGTCCCTGAGTATGAATTCTGTGGCCCTGAGTAACAATTCTGTCTCTGTGCGAGTAACAATTCTGTGTCTGTGCAAGTAACAATTTTGTGTCTGTGAGAGTAACAATTCTCTGGCACTCAGTAACAATTCTGTCTGTCCCTGAGTAACAATTCTCTGGCACTCAGTAACAATTCTGTCTGTCCCTGAGTAACAATTCTCTGGCACTCAGTAACAATTCTGTCTGTCCCTGAGTATGAATTCTGTGGCCCTGAGTAACAATTCTGTCTCTGTGCGAGTAACAATTCTGTGTCTGTGCAAGTAACAATTTTGTGTCTGTGAGAGTAACAATTCTCTGGCACTCAGTAACAATTCTGTCTGTCCCTGAGTAACAATTCTCTGGCACTCAGTAACAATTCTGTCTGTCCCTGAGTATGAATTCTGTGGCCCTGAGTAACAATTGTGTGTCTGTGCAAGTAACAATTCTGTGTCTGTGCAAGTAACAATTTTGTGTCTGTGAGAGTAACAATTCTCTGGCACTCAGTAACAATTCTGTCTGTCCCTGAGTAACAATTCTCTGGCACTCAGTAACAATTCTGTCTGTCCCTGAGTAACAATTCTGTCTGTCCCTGAGTATGAATTCTGTGGCCCTGAGTAAGAATTCTCTGGCACTCAGTAACAATTCTGTCTGTCCCTGAGTATGAATTCTGTGGCCCTGAGTAACAATTGTGTGTCTGTGCAAGTAACAATTCTGTGTCTGTGCAAGTAACAATTTTGTGTCTGTGAGAGTAACAATTCTCTGGCACTCAGTAACAATTCTGTCTGTCCCTGAGTAAGAATTCTCTGGCACTCAGTAACAATTCTGTCTGTCCCTGAGTAACAATTCTCTGGCACTCAGTAACAATTCTGTCTGTCCCTGAGTAACAATTCTGTCTGTCCCTGAGTATGAATTCTGTGGCCCTGAGTAAGAATTCTCTGGCACTCAGTAACAATTCTGTCTGTCCCTGAGTATGAATTCTGTGGCCCTGAGTAACAATTGTGTGTCTGTGCAAGTAACAATTCTGTGTCTGTGCAAGTAACAATTTTGTGTCTGTGAGAGTAACAATTCTCTGGCACTCAGTAACAATTCTGTCTGTCCCTGAGTAAGAATTCTCTGGCACTCAGTAACAATTCTGTCTGTCCCTGAGTAACAATTCTGTCTGTCCCTGAGTATGAATTCTGTGGCCCTGAGTAAGAATTCTCTGGCACTCAGTAACAATTCTGTCTGTCCCTGAGTATGAATTCTGTGGCCCTGAGTAACAATTGTGTGTCTGTGCAAGTAACAATTCTGTGTCTGTGCAAGTAACAATTTTGTGTCTGTGAGAGTAACAATTCTCTGGCACTCAGTAACAATTCTGTCTGTCCCTGAGTAACAATTCTCTGGCACTCAGTAACAATTCTGTCTGTCCCTGAGTAACAATTCTCTGGCACTCAGTAACAATTCTGTCTGTCCCTGAGTAACAATTCTCTGGCACTCAGTAACAATTCTGTCTGTCCCTGAGTAACAATTCTGTCTGTCCCTGAGTATGAATTCTGTGGCCCTGAGTAAGAATTCTCTGGCACTCAGTAACAATTCTGTCTGTCCCTGAGTATGAATTCTGTGGCCCTGAGTAACAATTGTGTGTCTGTGCAAGTAACAATTCTGTGTCTGTGCAAGTAACAATTTTGTGTCTGTGAGAGTAACAATTCTCTGGCACTCAGTAACAATTCTGTCTGTCCCTGAGTAACAATTCTCTGGCACTCAGTAACAATTCTGTCTGTCCCTGAGTAACAATTCTCTGGCACTCAGTAACAATTCTGTCTGTCCCTGAGTAACAATTCTCTGGCACTCAGTAACAATTCTGTCTGTCCCTGAGTAACAATTCTGTCTGTCCCTGAGAATGAATTCTGTGGCCCTGAGTAACAATTCTCTGGCACTCAGTAACAATTCTGTCTGTCCCTGAGTAAGAATTCTCTGGCACTCAGTAACAATTCTGTCTGTCCCTGAGTATGAATTCTGTGGCCCTGAGTAACAATTGTGTGTCTGTGCAAGTAACAATTCTGTGTCTGTGCAAGTAACAATTTTGTGTCTGTGCAAGTAACAATTTTGTGTCTGTGAGAGTAACAATTCTCTGGCACTCAGTAACAATTCTGTCTGTCCCTGAGTAACAATTCTCTGGCACTCAGTAACAATTCTGTCTGTCCCTGAGTAACAATTCTCTGGCACTCAGTAACAATTCTGTCTGTCCCTGAGTAACAATTCTCTGGCACTCAGTAACAATTCTGTCTGTCCCTGAGTAACAATTCTGTCTGTCCCTGAGAATGAATTCTGTGGCCCTGAGTAAGAATTCTCTGGCACTCAGTAACAATTCTGTCTGTCCCTGAGTAACAATTCTCTGGCACTCAGTAACAATTCTGTCTGTCCCTGAGTAAAAATTCTGTGGCCCTAATAACGTTTCTGTGGCCCTAAGTAACAATTCTCTGGCACTGAGTAACAATTCTGTCTGTCCCTGAGTATGAATTCTGTGGCCCTAACTAGCGTTTCTTTGTCCCTAAATAACGATTCTGTGGCCCTCATTAACAAGTCTGTGTCCCTGAGTAATGGTTCTCTGTCCCTAAGTAACTTCTCTCTGTCCCCAATTCTCGTTTCTGTGGCCCTAACTCTGTCCCTGTCCCTAGTACAGAGCGGTCTGCCTCTGTTCAATGACTGCAGGCAAATGAAGATTTCCAAAATGGCCGCTATATATACCTCGACCATTACACAGTGCTGGCTGGCTGGCTGCTGATTGGCTGATGCGATCACATGTCGTTGAGGAATGCATTATGGGGCAGCGCGCCTTGTCTGCGCGCCTTCCCCGACATCCCCGCTCCGTCGCCGCACATGTCAGCCGCCATTTTCGGAAAAATTTCGATTCGCGCGTCCGAATTAGGCTGTTTTTCGGATTCGGCACGAATCGAAATTTTTCCGATATTCGACTCGAATTCCACTTCGGATACTTCGATTCGCTCATCTCTAATAGTAACGCTTTTTTCTGTGTTCGGCAAGTATTACTGATAGAAGAGCATTAGATACATCTCTCTACTACAGTGTCTTACATTACCAATTGTGGTGCAGAGACTTCCTTCTCTTACCTTCTCATGAAACTGTTATCACTGGGAGTGAGGGGAAATATCTCTAATGCAGCCCCAGATAGGGATTCTAACTCTTCCCTACTCTATTTAAAACTATTAAAAAATTGGCTTGGCATACACCTTAAGAATTCTTTTACTTTGTCTTATACAATTATGGTTCCTTTTTTGTCTTTTGGCGTGCCTGTGCCTATGTTTTTCAGATAATATTTTGCTTAACATTCCAATATTTAATTTAAAATAACAATTTGTGCCATTATTGATCTCTCCTGAAAACTATATTTCTCTTGCTATCGTCTATTGATAATGTTGCCTCAATACCGCTGCTGTGCGAATGTCATGAGCATTCACGCATTTTGTGTAATATGTTTATTTCCTATGATCATCCGCTTCGTCTAGTGGCCATAATGCAGTATTTTCATGAAATACCACAATCTATAGATGGAGCTGACAATTATAGGAAATAGACATACTAGGCAAAGATGGGATTGTTTGTTAATGCTGACCCTATGCTTGACAGTCACACAGCAAACATTTTATAAATAAATTATTTTGAGTCATAGACCCAGAACAAGTATATAGTGTAGATCATACTTTTCCAACCTGGAGAGGTTTCTTCAGGAGTGCCTTGGCAAAATGCCTAAGAATTGCCCCAAATAATTGTATACAAACTTGCCTTTTAGTTACACAAAGTTACAGGTTTTCTTTGTGCACCATTACAACTTTCTAGCCGCTGGCGACTTATCAACCAATGATGTCATCAGTGGATAAGAAGGACATCGGGCACCAGCACAGCATCCTTGCTTGCCCCTACCTCTCAGCACTGGGGTCACATTAGCTGAGTGAGGGAAAGTAACTGAGGGAGAAGAGAAACAATGGAATACTAGTCAGCACCAGTGTACAAAGGTGTATTTGCTTTGGAAGAATATATCACCTCTAATGGTGGGTGTTCTACATGAATTTTGTAAAACTATTAGTTTTTTATTTTTTATTTTTATGGGTGCCTGAAGATTGTGCAGAATTTGAAAGGGTGCCACAAGATTGTGCTGAATTATAAAGGGTGCCACGAGATTGTGCTGAATTTCAATGGGTGCCTTGACTGAAAAAAGGTTAAGAAACACTGCTGTAGATTCTTCTGAGCAAGATACTTTCATCCAAGAAATTGGTTGAAATTATCAATGCCATTGGGTAAGATTAACTATGCAGCTAGCCCTTGACTGATTGTTGTTGACTGGCATTGTTATATTTTTTTAGCCCTGTGAATAATTTTGTATAATGATGTACAGGCATGCCTAATCCTCTACAGACATTATTAACACATAGTCTCAGGCAATGGCCAAGGAATGATCTTTAAAAGAACAATCAATTGGGATTTAACAACTTCCAGAGTATTTCATGTCAGTTTTCTATTGAACTATGATGTTGACTGTATCTATTCTGTACCCATCTATATGTTATTATATACTATATATCTATGTATATATTCAGTCTTTGTTTCCAGCCCCAAGGGCTACTGATGAAAAGGAATAAGTGAACATGTGCCTTCCATTACATCTAAAAGATATAAAGACCTAGTGTTTTAACATCTGCCAAAATAAAGAAAACTTACATAAAAATGAAGTGCACATTTAATGGTCTGTTATTATTAAAAGGTTTTCTTTCTTTAGAAGAGTTTTTTTTCTTCCTTTACTACTTTAAAGAGGATGTTGACATTGCTGTTCAAATTTTAGACTGTTGCGAAGGGCTAAAAAAAGACATATGTTCATCCAGATCAACCTTTAGCATGCAAGGCAATGCAATCAATACTGAATATACAACAATGCAATGCAATCAATACTGCATATACAACAAGAGTGAAATCAGTCAGTGAGCTCTTAAAACCCTCGAACGGTTCTAAAGTTAGAACCATCACTCCATTTATCCTAACCTTAGTTACGGACAATCAATTGCAATTTTTATTTTGTAGAATCTCCTGTGTGTTGTTGGATAACAATGCAGATTCTTATTGCATTTTTTGTGCTATAAAAAAATTCCTCACTTAAACATCTCAAGAAGTCTACATTGGGTGGAATTGAAAATACCTGGCCAGCTCACTCATATACAAGCTCTATAGAAGGTCATCCTAGAACACAAGATTTCCAACAATAAGGTAAGTGAAAACAGCTGTTGACTTATTGTAATACACCTTGGTACAAATAAAACATGTATGCACAGTATGTAAAGCAATGAATAAATCCATGTGTAAAATAGACAACTATACAAGTAATGGACAGTGTTTAGAGCAGACCTGGTTTAAGATATAATCTTCATGTAATGCTCATGCAAGCTAATTGCAATAGATACTGAGATTTCCAGTACTGTTCCTGACTATGCCTTAAAATCCAACTCCAGGAATTAAAAAAAAACTTCCCATTCAGTAGTTCTCCAAACTGCAAAGGGTAAATTCTCATTCGTTGTAGGGGATGAGGAAGAATTGTATTACATACCTCACTGCTCACTCAAGATTGTGTTTCTTGAAGGGCCCAGGAGTGCATATAATGCAGAGCTCAGGAGTGTGTATCGCGCAAGGCTCAGAAATATGTATTGTGCAGAGCTCAGGAGTGTGTACTGTGTATATCATGTAGAGCTCAGGAGTAGATATCATGCAGGGCTCAGGAGTGTGTGTCATGCAGGGCTCAGGAGTGTGTGTCATGCAGGGCTCAGGAGTGTGTGTCATGCAGGGCTCAGGAGTGTGTGTCATGCAGGGCTCAGGAGTAGATATCATGCAGGGCTCAGGAGTGTGTGTGATGCAGGGCTCAGGAGTGTGTGTCATGCAGGGCTCAGGAGTAGATATCATGCAGGGCTCAGGAGTGTGTGCCATGCAGGGCTCAGGAGTAGATATCATGCAGGGCTCAGGAGTAGATATCATGCAGGGCTCAGGAGTGTGTATTGTGCAGGGCTCAGGAGTATATATCATGCAGGACTCAGGAGTGTGTATCGTGCAGGGCTCAGGAGTAGATATTATGCAGGGCTCAGGAGTGTGTATCGTGCAGGGCTCAGGAGTAAATATCATGCAGGGCTCAGGAGTGTGTATCGTGCAGGGCTCAGGAGTAGATATCATGCAGGGCTCAGGAGAGTGTATTGTGCAGGGCTCAGGAGTGTGTATCGTGCAGGGCTCAGAAGTAGATATCATGCAGGGCTCAGGAGTGTGAATCGTGCAGGGCTCAGAAGTAGATATCATGCAGGGCTCAGGAGGGTGTATCATGCAGGGCTCAGGAGTGTGTACCGTGCAGGGCTCAGGAGTAGATACCATGCAGGACTCAGGAGTGTGTATCGTGCAGGGCTCAAGAGTGCATATGACACAGGGTGCAGGGCTCAAGAGTGCATATCACACAGGGTGCAGGGCACAAGACTGTGGGTTGCACAGGGTTCAAGGCTCAGAACTGCATGTTGTACAAGGCTCAGGAGTGTGTATTGCACAGGGCACAGAGCTTAGGATTGTGTGTTGACTAGGGCACAGGGCTCAGGAGTGTGTATTGCACAGGGCTCAGGAGTGTGTGTTGCACAGGGAACAGGTCTCAGGAGTGTGTATTTCACAGGGTACAGGACTCAGGAGTGTGTATTGCACAGGGCACAGGTTTCAGGATTGTGTATTGCACAGGGCACAGAACTCAGGAGTGTGTATTGCACAGGGCACAGGGCTCAGGAGTGTGTATTTCACAGGGCTCAGGAGTGTGTATTGCACATGGCTCAGGATTGTGTATTGCACAGGGCACAGAACTCAGGAGTGTGTATTGCACAGGGCACAGAACTCAGGAGTGTGTATTGCACAGGGCACAGGACTCAGGAGTGTGTATTGCACAGAGCACAGAACTCAGGAATGTGTATTGCACAGGGCACAGGACTCAGGAGTGTGTATTGCACAGGGCACAGAACTCAGGAGTGTGTATTGCACAGGGCACAGGGCTCAGGAGTGTTTATTGGCACAGGGCTCAGGAGTGTGTATTGCACAGAGCACAGAACTCAGGAGTGTGTTTTGCATAGGGCACAAGGCTCATGTGTGTGTATTGCACAGGGCACATAGCTCAAATGTGTGTATTGTACAGGGCACAGGGATCAGGAATGTGTATTGCACAGGGCTCAGGAGTGTGTATTTCACAGGGCATAGGGCTCAGGAGTGTGTATTGAATAGGTAACAGGGTTTAGGACTGTGTATTGTACAAGGTGAAGAGCTTAGAAGTGCATGTTACACAGGGTGCAAGGATTAGGAATGGGTATTGCACAGGGCTCAGAACTGTGTATTGCACAAGGTGCAGGGCTCAAGAGTTCATGTTGCACAGAATGCAAGGCTCAGGAGTGTGTGTTGCTCAGGGTGCTGAGCTTAGAAGTGCAAGTCACACAGGGTGCAAGGCTGAGGAGTGGGTATCACACTGGGCTCAGGAGTGCTTATCCCTCAGGGCTCAGAACTGCGTATTGCACAGGGCACATGGCTCCAAAGCTTGTGTTGCACAGTGTGAATGGCTCAGGAGTATGTGTAGTACAGTGTGCTGGGCTCAGAAGTTTGTACGCCACAGGGCTAAGCAGTGTGTATTACACGGGACACAGGGCTCAGGAGTGTGTGTTGCACAGGGTGTATAGCTAAGCCCTGGTTCACCCCAATGTGACTTTGAAATCGCACTACTTCGTGCAAATTCAAAGCGGACTATTTAGAGCGACTTCATTGTGGCTTGCTGACACACTTTGCGGCTTCATTTAACAGATGTCAATGGAAGTCAGTACAGGAACATTTTTTGAGTTGCACCGATTTGATCTCTCAAGTTGCACTGGTGTGAACCAGGGCTTAAAAATGCACATCGCACAGGGTGCCCAGCTCAGGAGCAAGTAACACACAACCCAATGTACAAGCAATTTTCTTTTCTTTTAAATGGACCATCAACATAGGACTAACAATGGCACTGCATGACTAGTCTTTATCAGCGTGCCTGAACTTAGGGGTGTAGGAGGTATTTTTCTACAGCTCATTGTAATTATTCGTACAAAATGTATTTGTGTGCAGTTGTTTTATCGTGCAACTCGTGCACCATGATCATATATTGTATCCACTCCAGCTCTAAGCACTGGGACACTATGCCTGCAAACGGTAAGAACAAATGTGGGATATTTCATGCAACTGCAAGAAATAATTAGTTGCAAGTGTTTCGAGAGACTGCATTTTCCATTTTTCCTGTTCCTGCTTTTTTCTATAGTCATCTCATGGAATTAGTTATCCTAATTAGAGATGAGCGAAGTATTCAAAAATTCGATTCGACTGATTCGGCGAATTCGTAGAAAAATTTCGATTCGAGTCGAATATATTCGCTGTGAATTTAACTTAAAAAAGGGTGTTTCTAGGCTTCAGAGAGACTTAATATTAGTGCTGAACACTGTACCTTTAATTTAAATGCCCTTGGAGTCTGCTGGGGAAGAGAAATAATACTGTCAGGCAGTATGACATGCAGATGAGTGCCGTCGATCTTAGAATCACCGCACACTTCACTCATTTGGCCAGTCACGGGGCCAAAACCAGAGTGTGGAGCCACAGTGTGGCGGTGGAGGCAGCAGCAATGGGAGGCCATACAGCACCCTATGACAAAAATGGAAACCACCAGCAGTGTGAGGAGACCTGAAAGTGGCACATGGCAGAGTGTGGCGATAGAGACAGCAGCAATGGGAGGCCGTACAGGGACCCATGACACACTCTGGACCTGGCAGCAGCATGAGGAGGCGGTACAGGGGCCCATGGCAGATTACGGGCCTGGCAGCAGCATGAGGAGTCGGTACGGGGGCCCATGGCAGATTACAGGCCTGGCAGCAGCAATGGGAGGCCGTACAGGGACCCATGACACAATCTGGACCTGGCAGCAGCATGGGGAGGCGGTACAGGGGCCCATGACAGATTACGGGCCTGGCAGCAGCATTTGGAGTCGGTACGGGGGCCCATGACACACTCTGGACCTGGCAGCAGCATGAGGAGGCGGTACAGGGGCGCATGACAGATTACGAGCCTGGCAGCAGCAACTTGGACAGGAGGACGTTCAGTTTCTGCACCGTCTGGTGCGTGCTCGCAAACTGTTGTCTCTTGGAAACGGATTCCAAGAAAGACTGCTGACGGAATCCGTGAAGAGGAGTAGCAGGAGAAGGAGCATCTGAACGAGCGGAATATGCCAACAAGCGACAACAGGGGCCCATGACAGATTACGGGCCTGGCAGCAGCATGAGGAGTCGGTACGGGGGCCCATGGCAGATTAGGGGCCTGGCAGCAGCTATGGGAGGCCCGTAATCTGCCAGCACCCTATGACAAAAAATGGAACCCACCAGCAGTGTGAGGAGACCTGAAAGTGGCACATGGCAGAGTGTGGCGATGGAGACAGCAGCAATGGGAGGCCGTACAGGGACCCATGACAGACTCTGGACCTGGCAGCAGCATGAGGAGGCGGTATATAGGGGCCTATGGCAGATTAGGGGCCTGGCAGCAGCTATAGGAGGCCCGTAATCTGCCAGCACCCTATGTCAAAAAATTCTACACACCAGCAGTGTGAGGAGACCTGAAAGTGGCACATGGCAGAGTGTGGCGATGGAGACAGCAGCAATGGGAGGCCGTACAGGGACCCATGAGAGACTCTGGACCTGGCAGCAGCATGAGGAGGCGGTATATAGGGGCCTATGGCAGATTAGGGGCCTGGCAGCAGCTATAGGAGGCCCATAATCTGCCAGCACCCTATGTCAAAAAATTCAACACACCAGCAGTGTGAGGAGACCTGAAAGTGGCACATGGCATGAGACACTGTGGACCTGGCAGCAGCATGAGGAGGCGGTATATAGGGGCCCATGGCAGATTAGGGGCCTGGCAGCAGCTATGGGAGGCCCGTAATCTGCCAGCACCCTATGTCAAAAAATTCAACACACCAGCAGTGTGTGAGGAGACCTGAAAGTGGCACATGGCAGAGTGTGGCGATGGAGACAGCAGCAATGGGAGGCCGTACAGGGACCCATGAGAGACTCTGGACCTGGCAGCAGCATGAGGAGGCGGTATATAGGGGCCTATGGCAGATTAGGGGCCTGGCAGCAGCTATAGGAGGCCCGTAATCTGCCAGCACCCTATGTCAAAAAATGGAACCCACCAGCAGTGTGAGGAGACCTGAAAGTGGCACATGGCAGAGTGTGGCGATGGAGACAGCAGCAATGGGAGGCCGTACAGGGACCCATGACACACTCTGGACCTGGCAGCAGCATGAGGAGGCGGTATAGGGGCCCATGGCAGATTAGGGGCCTGGCAGCAGCTATGGGAGGCCCGTAATCTGCCAGCACCCTATGACAAAAAATGGAATACACCAGCAGTGTGAGGAGACCTGAAAGTGGCACATGGCAGAGTGTGGCGATGGAGACAGCAGCAATGGGAGGCCGTACAGGGACCCATGAGAGACTCTGGACTTGGCAGCAGCATGAGGAGGCGGTATAGGGGCCCATGGCAGATTAGGGGCCTGGCAGCAGCTATGGGAGGCCCGTAATCTGCCAGCACCCTATGACAAAAAATGGAACACACCAGCAGTGTGAGGAGACCTGAAAGTGGCACATTTTTGGGGCATGATTCATGGCGGATTTAGTCAGTTGTGTCAGGAACTGGTGGTTTGAAATCCAGACTAATCCACGCCTGATTCATTTTCACAAACGTCAGTCTCTCCACACTTTGGGTGGACAGTCGTGTCCTCCGCGGAGTTGCAATACCTCCTGCCGCACTAAACACGCGCTCCGATGCCACGCTACTGGCCGGGCATGACAGCCTTTCAAGGGCAAATTCAGCTAGTTGGGGCCAAAGGTCAAGTTTCGTTGCCCAGTAGTCAAGGGGATTGTCTACCTCGGTTGGCAGGGTGCTGTCCAAGTAGGCCTAAGCCTGTTGTTTGAGGTCCTGCTCCAGGTCCACCTGATGCTGCTGCTGCTGCTGCTGCTGCGGCTGGTTAGTAGTTTCCTCACTGCGCTGGTGAAGAAAGCTACTCATCATCGACTGCAGACTGAGGCAGCCGCTGCTGGTGGAGCTGCCACTGCTCCTACCACCCCACCCCTCCCCTGCTGCCATGGCAGCGGAACGCGAGCGCACAGGGCCCACAGTGTCTGAGGATGGACGTTGGCGCAGAAAGGCAGAGACCAGCTGACTACATAGGTGGTTTTTATAGTACGTTATTTTGGCCTCCCTCTCAGCAGGTGTGAAAAAGGCCACCATTTTTGAACGGTAGCGAGGGTCCAACAAGGTGGACAGCCAAAAGTCATCCCTCTGTCTGATGGTTATTATTCGGCTGTCGCTACGCAAGCAACCGAGCATGCTATGGGCCATTTGTGCCAAGGAATGCGAGGGACTCCCTGCCTCCATCTCCACAGCATACTGCCACGGTGCGTCTGGGTCCTCTGTCTCCTCCTCCTCCTCCTCCTCTACCAGATGCTCCTGCTCCTCCACTCCTGTCCGCTGAGTGGAAAAACCACCCATTTCACTCAATAATTCCTGTGCACCAATGTCCTCCTCTACCTCCTCCTCTTCTTCCTGTCCTGCCCCCACAGGGGTCATGTGGCGTTGAGATCTGTGCGCCACGTCTACCGCACCCTGACCAGCCATTGTTAACAGCATTTGTTCCAGGACGTGCAACAGAGGAATGACGTCGTTCATCCCATAGTCCTGCCGACTCACGAATAGCGTGGCCTCCTCAAAGGGCCTGAGCAAGCGCAGGTGTCACGCATGAGCTGCCAATGGCTGACATCTAAGTTACACAGGGAATACCTTTATCCGCTTTTAACATCAGGAAATCTGTGATGGCCTTTTGCTGTTCGTAAAGGCGGTCTAACATATGTAGGGTTGAATTCCACCTTGTTGGAACGTCACAGCATGAGGAGTCGGTATAGGGGCCCATGGCAGATTAGGGGCCTGGCAGCAGCTATGGGAGGCCCGTAATCTGCCAGCACCCTATGTCAAAAAATTCTACACACCAGCAGTGTGTGAGGAGACCTGAAAGTGGCACATGGCAGAGTGTGGCGATGGAGACAGCAGCAATGGGAGGCCGTACAGGGACCCATGACAGACTCTGGACCTGGCAGCAGCATGAGGAGGCGGTATATAGGGGCCCATGGCAGATTAGGGGCCTGGCAGCAGCTATGGGAGGCCCTTAATCTGCCAGCACCCTATGTCAAAAAATTCTACACACCAGCAGTGTGTGAGGAGACCTGAAAGTGGCACATGGCAGAGTGTGGCGATGGAGACAGCAGCAATGGGAGGCCGTACAGGGACCCATGACAGACTCTGGACCTGGCAGCAGCATGAGGAGGCGGTATATAGGGGCCCATGGCAGATTAGGGGCCTGGCAGCAGCTATGGGAGGCCCTTAATCTGCCAGCACCCTATGTCAAAAAAATTCTACACACCAGCAGTGTGAGGAGACCTGAAAGTGGCACATGGCATGAGAGACTCTGGACCTGGCAGCAGCATGAGGAAGCGGTATATAGGGGCCTATGGCAGATTAGGGGCCTGGCAGCAGCAATGGGAGGCCCATAATCTGCCAGCACCCTATGTCAAAAAATTCTACACACCAGCAGTGTGTGAGGAGACCTGAAAGTGGCACATGGCAGAGTGTGGCGATGGAGACAGCAGCAATGGGAGGCCGTACAGGGACCCATGACAGACTCTGGACCTGGCAGCAGCATGAGGAGGCGGTATATAGGGGCCTATGGCAGATTAGGGGCCTGGCAGCAGCTATGGGAGGCCCGTAATCTGCCAGCACCCTATGTCAAAAAATTCTACACACCAGCAGTGTGTGAGGAGACCTGAAAGTGGCACATGGCAGAGTGTGGCGATGGAGACAGCAGCAATGGGAGGCCGTACAGGGACCCATGACAGACTCTGGACCTGGCAGCAGCATGAGGAGGCGGTATATAGGGGCCTATGGCAGATTAGGGGCCTGGCAGCAGCTATGGGAGGCCCGTAATCTGCCAGCACCCTATGTCAAAAAATTCTACACACCAGCAGTGTGCGAGGAGACCTGAAAGTGGCACATGGCAGAGTGTGGCGATGGAGACAGCAGCAATGGGAGACCGTACAGGGACCCATGAGAGACTATGGACCTGGCAGCAGCATGAGGAGGCGGTATATAGGGGCCCATGGCAGATTAGGGGCCTGGCAGCAGCTATGGGAGGCCCTTAATCTGCCAGCACCCTATGTCAAAAAATTCTACACACCAGCAGTGTGTGAGGAGACCTGAAAGTGGCACATGGCAGAGTGTGGCGATGGAGACAGCAGCAATGGGAGGCCGTACAGGGACCCATGACAGACTCTGGACCTGGCAGCAGCATGAGGAGGCGGTATATAGGGGCCCATGGCAGATTAGGGGCCTGGCAGCAGCTATGGGAGGCCCTTAATCTGCCAGCACCCTATGTCAAAAAATTCTACACACCAGCAGTGTGTGAGGAGACCTGAAAGTGGCACATGGCAGAGTGTGGCGATGGAGACAGCAGCAATGGGAGGCCGTACAGGGACCCATGAGAGACTCTGGACCTGGCAGCAGCATGAGGAGGCGGTATATAGGGGCCCATGGCAGATTAGGGGCCTGGCAGCAGCTATGGGAGGCCCTTAATCTGCCAGCACCCTATGTCAAAAAATTCTACACACCAGCAGTGTGTGAGGAGACCTGAAAGTGGCACATGGCAGAGTGTGGCGATGGAGACAGCAGCAATGGGAGGCCGTACAGGGACCCATGACAGACTCTGGACCTGGCAGCAGCATGAGGAGGCGGTATATAGGGGCCTATGGCAGATTAGGGGCCTGGCAGCAGCTATGGGAGGCCCGTAATCTGCCAGCACCCTATGTCAAAAAATTCTACACACCAGCAGTGTGTGAGGAGACCTGAAAGTGGCACATGGCAGAGTGTGGCGATGGAGACAGCAGCAATGGGAGGCCGTACAGGGACCCATGAGAGACTCTGGACCTGGCAGCAGCATGAGGAGGCGGTATATAGGGGCCCATGGCAGATTAGGGGCCTGGCAGCAGCTATGGGAGGCCCTTAATCTGCCAGCACCCTATGTCAAAAAATTCTACACACCAGCAGTGTGTGAGGAGACCTGAAAGTGGCACATGGCAGAGTGTGGCGATGGAGACAGCAGCAATGGGAGGCCGTACAGGGACCCATGAGAGACTCTGGACCTGGCAGCAGCATGAGGAGGCGGTATATAGGGGCCCATGGCAGATTAGGGGCCTGGCAGCAGCTATGGGAGGCCCTTAATCTGCCAGCACCCTATGTCAAAAAATTCTACACACCAGCAGTGTGTGAGGAGACCTGAAAGTGGCACATGGCAGAGTGTGGCGATGGAGACAGCAGCAATGGGAGGCCGTACAGGGACCCATGACAGACTCTGGACCTGGCAGCAGCATGAGGAGGCGGTATATAGGGGCCTATGGCAGATTAGGGGCCTGGCAGCAGCTATGGGAGGCCCGTAATCTGCCAGCACCCTATGTCAAAAAATTCTACACACCAGCAGTGTGTGAGGAGACCTGAAAGTGGCACATGGCAGAGTGTGGCGATGGAGACAGCAGCAATGGGAGGCCGTACAGGGACCCATGAGAGACTCTGGACCTGGCAGCAGCATGAGGAGGCGGTATATAGGGGCCCATGGCAGATTAGGGGCCTGGCAGCAGCTATGGGAGGCCCTTAATCTGCCAGCACCCTATGTCAAAAAATTCTACACACCAGCAGTGTGTGAGGAGACCTGAAAGTGGCACATGGCAGAGTGTGGCGATGGAGACAGCAGCAATGGGAGGCCGTACAGGGACCCATGAGAGACTCTGGACCTGGCAGCAGCATGAGGAGGCGGTATATAGGGGCCCATGGCAGATTAGGGGCCTGGCAGCAGCTATGGGAGGCCCTTAATCTGCCAGCACCCTATGTCAAAAAATTCTACACACCAGCAGTGTGTGAGGAGACCTGAAAGTGGCACATGGCAGAGTGTGGCGATGGAGACAGCAGCAATGGGAGGCCGTACAGGGACCCATGACAGACTCTGGACCTGGCAGCAGCATGAGGAGGCGGTATATAGGGGCCTATGGCAGATTAGGGGCCTGGCAGCAGCTATGGGAGGCCCGTAATCTGCCAGCACCCTATGTCAAAAAATTCTACACACCAGCAGTGTGTGAGGAGACCTGAAAGTGGCACATGGCAGAGTGTGGCGATGGAGACAGCAGCAATGGGAGGCCGTACAGGGACCCATGAGAGACTCTGGACCTGGCAGCAGCATGAGGAGGCGGTATATAGGGGCCCATGGCAGTTTAGGGGCCTGGCAGCAGCTATGGGAGGCCCTTAATCTGCCAGCACCCTATGTCAAAAAATTCTACACACCAGCAGTGTGTGAGGAGACCTGAAAGTGGCACATGGCAGAGTGTGGCGATGGAGACAGCAGCAATGGGAGGCCGTACAGGGACCCATGACAGACTCTGGACCTGGCAGCAGCATGAGGAGGCGGTATATAGGGGCCCATGGCAGATTAGGGGCCTGGCAGCAGCTATGGGAGGCCCTTAATCTGCCAGCACCCTATGTCAAAAAATTCTACACACCAGCAGTGTGTGAGGAGACCTGAAAGTGGCACATGGCAGAGTGTGGCGATGGAGACAGCAGCAATGGGAGGCCGTACAGGGACCCATGACAGACTCTGGACCTGGCAGCAGCATGAGGAGGCGGTATATAGGGGCCCATGGCAGATTAGGGGCCTGGCAGCAGCTATGGGAGGCCCTTAATCTGCCAGCACCCTATGTCAAAAAATTCTACACACCAGCAGTGTGTGAGGAGACCTGAAAGTGGCACATGGCAGAGTGTGGCGATGGAGACAGCAGCAATGGGAGGCCGTACAGGGACCCATGACAGACTCTGGACCTGGCAGCAGCATGAGGAGGCGGTATATAGGGGCCTATGGCAGATTAGGGGCCTGGCAGCAGCTATGGGAGGCCCGTAATCTGCCAGCACCCTATGTCAAAAAATTCTACACACCAGCAGTGTGTGAGGAGACCTGAAAGTGGCACATGGCAGAGTGTGGCGATGGAGACAGCAGCAATGGGAGGCCGTACAGGGACCCATGAGAGACTCTGGACCTGGCAGCAGCATGAGGAGGCGGTATATAGGGGCCCATGGCAGATTAGGGGCCTGGCAGCAGCTATGGGAGGCCCTTAATCTGCCAGCACCCTATGTCAAAAAATTCTACACACCAGCAGTGTGTGAGGAGACCTGAAAGTGGCACATGGCAGAGTGTGGCGATGGAGACAGCAGCAATGGGAGGCCGTACAGGGACCCATGACAGACTCTGGACCTGGCAGCAGCATGAGGAGGCGGTATATAGGGGCCCATGGCAGATTAGGGGCCTGGCAGCAGCTATGGGAGGCCCTTAATCTGCCAGCACCCTATGTCAAAAAAATTATACACACCAGCAGTGTGAGGAGACCTGAAAGTGGCACATGGCATGAGAGACTCTGGACCTGGCAGCAGCATGAGGAAGCGGTATATAGGGGCCTATGGCAGATTAGGGGCCTGGCAGCAGCAATGGGAGGCCCATAATCTGCCAGCACCCTATGTCAAAAAATTCTACACACCAGCAGTGTGTGAGGAGACCTGAAAGTGGCACATGGCAGAGTGTGGCGATGGAGACAGCAGCAATGGGAGGCCGTACAGGGACCCATGACAGACTCTGGACCTGGCAGCAGCATGAGGAGGCGGTATATAGGGGCCCATGGCAGATTAGGGGCCTGGCAGCAGCTATGGGAGGCCCTTAATCTGCCAGCACCCTATGTCAAAAAAATTCTACACACCAGCAGTGTGAGGAGACCTGAAAGTGGCACATGGCATGAGAGACTCTGGACCTGGCAGCAGCATGAGGAGGCGGTATATAGGGGCCTATGGCAGATTAGGGGCCTGGCAGCAGCTATAGGAGGCCCATAATCTGCCAGCACCCTATGTCAAAAAATTCAACACACCAGCAGTGTGTGAGGAGACCTCAAAGTGGCACATGTTTGAGGCATGATTCATGGCGGATTTAGTCAGTTGTGTCAGGAACTGGTGGTTTGAAATCCAGACTAATCCACGCCTGATTCATTTTCACAAACGTGAGTCTCTCCACACTTTGGGTGGACAGTCGTGTCCTCCGCGGAGTTACAATACCTCCTGCCGCACTAAACACGCGCTCCGATGCCACGCTACTGGCCGGGCATGACAGCCTTTCAAGGGCAAATTCAGCTAGTTGGGGCCAAAGGTCAAGTTTCGTTGCCCAGTAGTCAAGGGGATTGTCTACCTCGGTTGGCAGGGTGCTGTCCAAGTAGGCCCAAGCCTGTTGTTTGAGGTCCTGCTCCAGGTCCACCTGATGCTGCTGCTGCTGCTGCGGCTGGTTAGTAGTTTCCTCAATGCGCTGGTGAAGAAAGCTACTCATCATCGACTGCAGACTGAGGCAGCCGCTGCTGGTGGAGCTGCCACTGCTCCTACCACCCCACCCCTCCCCTGCTGCCATGGCAGCGGAACGCGAGCGCACAGGGCCCACAGTGTCTGAGGATGGACGTTGGCGCAGAAAGGCAGAGACCAACTGACTACATAGGTGGTTTTTATAGTACGTTATTTTGGCCTCCCTCTCAGCAGGTGTGAAAAAGGCCACCATTTTGGAACGGTAGCGAGGGTCCAACAAGGTGGACAGCCAAAAGTCATCCCTCTGTCTGATGGTTATTATTCGGCTGTCGCTACGCAAGCAACCGAGCATGCTATGGGCCATTTGTGCCAAGGAATGCGAGGGACTCCCTGCCTCCATCTCCACAGCATACTGCCACGGTGCGTCTGGGTCCTCTGTCTCCTCCTCCTCCTCCTCTACCAGATGCTCCTGCTCCTCCACTCCTGTCCGCTGAGTGGAAAAACCACCCATTTCACTCAATAATTCCTGAGCACAAATGTCCTCCTCTACCTCCTCCTCTTCTTCCTGTCCTGCCCCCACAGGGGTCATGTGGCGTTGAGATCTGTGCGCCACGTCTACCGCACCCTGACCAGCCATTGTTAACAGCATTTGTTCAAGGACGTGCAACAGAGGAATGACGTCGTTCATCCCATAGTCCTGCCGACTCACGAATAGCGTGGCCTCCTCAAAGGGCCTGAGCAAGCGGCAGGTGTCACGCATGAGCTGCCAATGGCTGACATCGAAGTTACACAGGGGAGTACCTTTATCCGCTTGTAACATCAGGAAATCGGTGATGGCCTTTCGCTGTTCGTAAAGGCGGTCTAACATGTGTAGGGTTGAATTCCACCTTGTTGCAACGTCGCAGATCAGGCGATGCTGTGGAATTCCGTTCTGCCGCTGCAGCTCAAGGAGGGTGTGCTTTGCGGTGTAGGAATGGCTGAAATGCATGCAAAGTTTACGTGACATTTTAAGGATGTCTTGCAGTGGGATGGTGGATTTTAAGAACCGCTTGACAACCAGATTGAACACGTGAGCCATGCATGGCGCATGGCACAACCTTCCTTGACGCAGAGCAGACACCATGTTCTTTCCGTTGTCGGTCAACATGGTTCCGATTTTCAGTTTGCGCGGAGACAGCCATCTGTCGATTTCTCTGTTCATTACACTCAGAAGTTCCTCCCCTGTGTGACTACGTTCGCCAAGGCATACCAGGTGCAGAACAGCGTGACACCGTTGCGCCCTGCACATGTGATATGCCGGTCGGGTAATGGGACTTGGCACGGGGGTGGCGGCTGAGGACACGGCGGAAGAAGAGGTGGTAGAGGCGGACATCTTTGCCGGACCAAGGACGTGCAAACGTGGAGGCAAAAGTGGCGTGACCTGTCCAAGTTGCTGGTGCGGCTGTGACGGCACCACGTTCACCCAGTGGGCCGTAAATGACATGTACTGTCCCTGACCGTAGTTACAGCTCCACACGTCGGCGCTGCCGTGCACTTTGGCAGAGACCGACATGCTCAAAGACTGGCCCACCATGTCATCTACATGTGAATGCAGGGCTGGCACTGCCTTTTTGGCGAAGAAATGACGGCTTGGCACTCTCCACCGCGGCGCGGCACAAGCCATCATTTCTCTGAAAGGTGCTGAGTCCACCACTTGGAAAGGGAGGGACTGCAGCACCAGCAACTTGGACAGGAGGACGTTCAGCTTTTGCACCGTCGGGTGCGTGCTCGCAAACTGTTGTCTCTTGGAAACGGATTCCAAGAAAGACTGCTGACGGAATCCGTGAAGAGGAGTAGCAGGAGAAGGAGCATCTGAACGAGCGGAAGATGCCAACGAGCGACAACTCCCCTCAGCAGAGGTGTTGGAGCCTTGACTGGCTGATGGAGGGCGATTGACGTCGGGTGACGGAGCAAGTAACGGAGCGGGTGATGGAGCGGGGGCTGGGGCGGGCAGAACCGCCGTATCTTTATCACGGTTTTCCCAGGCCACCAAATGGCGACGCTGCATATGCTGCCGCAACGCTGTAGTCCCAACATGGGCCCCCTGGCCACGCTTGACTTTCTGGCCACATAGTCGACATACGGCTACGTTTACTTCCTCGGGCGGCTTGACGAAAAATTGCCACACCGCCGAGTAGGAAACTTTGCCCCCGATACTCCTCACTGGCTGACTGCTGCTTCCTCCGTGCACACCGGCACCACTACTGGCCGTGGTGGTAGGCTGCAGTGGAGCTGGTGCTCTACTCCGTGGACGTTTGGCTCCACTGACACTGCTGCGACCCTGCTGCTGTCTCCTGGGCAACCCACCGACTGTTTTGCTCGCTGCCAAGCTGCCACCCTCTTCTCCTGATGATGCGGAAGAAATTGCCTGATGACGACGAGGCTGCCAAGTGCGATCAACCTCCTCATCATCAAGTAGGGTCTCCGCCTCACTACTAGCCCCCTCGGCTGCGTCTGGGTCAGGAGACAGACCTGTCTCTAGACCGGCTACCGAGCCACTCTCCTCGCCACTACTTCTTCGCCTGGCTGCTGAAAAGGCGGATGTCTCCCCCCGTTCCTGACCGCCCTCTGTTAGCTCTTCCTCACTGTACAGTGGGGCTGAGCCCACAGCATGCGATACTTCGCTTGGTGAGGGAACACCAAAGGACAGGGGCAGGTAGAGGACACGTGATTTCAGTGGGCTTGGTCCCGGGCCATGCCAACTAACGGTTGTGTCTGACGTACCCACCGACCGTTGGCTGTAGGTGTCAGAGGTGACCTGGGAAGAGGAAGACGACCGAGCCAACCAATCGACGACGGCAGGGTTGTCGGTGGAGACACGACCGCTGGATGACACCGGGAGCACTGGCCTCTGGCTGCGAATAGTGCTGCCTCGACCCCTTCCTCTGCTGCCACGTCTGCTCGCTCCTAAAACATTGCCTCCTCTGCCACTCCTCTGCATGTTGTCTGACATACTCTTTAATTAAACGATTATGTGTCCCTGAGTAACAATTCTGTGTCCCTGAGTAACAATTCTGTGTCTGTGCGAGTAACAATTCTGTGGCCCTAAGTAACAGTTCTGTGGCCCTCAGTAACAATTCTGTGTCCCTGATTAACGTTTCTGTGGCCCCAAGTAACAGTTCTGTGGCCCTCAGTAACAATTCTGTGTCTGTGCGAGTAACAATTCTGTGTCTGTGCGAGTAACAATTCTGTGGCCCTAAGTAAAGTTTCTGTGGCCCTAAGTAACAATTCTCTGGCACTCAGTAACAATTCTGTCTGTCCCTGAGTAACAATTCTCTGGCACTCAGTAACAATTCTGTCTGTCCCTGAGTAAAAATTCTGTGGCCCTAAGTAAAGTTTCTGGGGCCCTGAGTAACAATTATCTGGCACTCCGTAACAATTCTGTCTGTCCCTGAGTAACAATTCTCTGGCACTCAGTAACAATTCTGTCTGTCCCTGAGTAAAAATTCTCTGGCCCTAAGTAAAGTTTCTGTGGCCCTGAGTAACAATTCTCTGGCACTCCGTAACAATTCTGTCTGTCCCTGAGTAACAATTCTCTGGCACTCAGTAACAATTCTGTCTGTCCCTGAGTAAAAATTCTGTGGCCCTAATTAAAGTTTCTGTGGCCCTAAGTAACAATTCTCTGGCACTCAGTAACAATTCTGTCTGTCCCTGAGTAACAATTCTCTGGCACTCGGTAACAATTCTGTCTGTCCCTGAGTAACAATTCTCTGGCACTCAGTAACAATTCTGTCTGTCCCTGAGTAAAAATTCTGTGGCCCTAAGTAAAGTTTCTGTGGCCCTGAGTAACAATTCTCTGGCACTCCGTAACAATTCTGTCTGTCCCTGAGTAACAATTCTCTGGCACTCCGTAACAATTCTGTCTGTCCCTGAGTAAAAATTCTGTGGCCCTAATTAAAGTTTCTGTGGCCCTAAGTAACAATTCTCTGGCACTCAGTAACAATTCTGTCTGTCCCTGAGTAACAATTCTCTGGCACTCGGTAACAATTCTGTCTGTCCCTGAGTAACAATTCTCTGGCACTCAGTAACAATTCTGTCTGTCCCTGAGTAAAAATTCTGTGGCCCTAATTAAAGTTTCTGTGGCCCTAAGTAACAATTCTCTGGCACTCCGTAACAATTCTGTCTGTCCCTGAGTAACAATTCTCTGGCACTCAGTAACAATTCTGTCTGTCCCTGAGTAAAAATTCTGTGGCCCTAATTAAAGTTTCTGTGGCCCTAAGTAACAATTCTCTGGCACTCAGTAACAATTCTGTCTGTCCCTGAGTAACAATTCTCTGGCACTCGGTAACAATTCTGTCTGTCCCTGAGTAACAATTCTCTGGCACTCAGTAACAATTCTGTCTGTCCCTGAGTAAAAATTCTGTGGCCCTAAGTAAAGTTTCTGTGGCCCTAAGTAACAATTATCTGGCACTCCGTAACAATTCTGTCTGTCCCTGAGTAACAATTCTCTGGCACTCAGTAACAATTCTGTCTGTCCCTGAGTAAAAATTCTGTGGCCCTAAGTAAAGTTTCTGTGGCCCTGAGTAACAATTCTCTGGCACTCCGTAACAATTCTGTCTGTCCCTGAGTAACAATTCTCTGGCACTCAGTAACAATTCTGTCTGTCCCTGAGTATAAATTCTGTGGCCCTAATTAAAGTTTCTGTGGCCCTAAGTAACAATTCTCTGGCACTCAGTAACAATTCTGTCTGTCCCTGAGTAACAATTCTCTGGCACTCAGTAACAATTCTGTCTGTCCCTGAGTAAAAATTCTGTGGCCCTAAGTAAAGTTTCTGGGGCCCTGAGTAACAATTATCTGGCACTCAGTAACAATTCTGTCTGTCCCTGAGTAACAATTCTCTGGCACTCAGTAACAATTCTGTCTGTCCCTGAGTAACAATTCTCTGGCACTCAGTAACAATTCTGTCTGTCCCTGAGTAAAAATTCTGTGGCCCTAAGTAAAGTTTCTGTGGCCCTGAGTAACAATTCTCTGGCACTCCGTAACAATTCTGTCTGTCCCTGAGTAACAATTCTCTGGCACTCAGTAACAATTCTGTCTGTCCCTGAGTAAAAATTCTGTGGCCCTAATTAAAGTTTCTGTGGCCCTAAGTAACAATTCTCTGGCACTCAGTAACAATTCTGTCTGTCCCTGAGTAACAATTCTCTGGCACTCGGTAACAATTCTGTCTGTCCCTGAGTAACAATTCTCTGGCACTCAGTAACAATTCTGTCTGTCCCTGAGTAAAAATTCTGTGGCCCTAATTAAAGTTTCTGTGGCCCTAAGTAACAATTCTCTGGCACTCCGTAACAATTCTGTCTGTCCCTGAGTAACAATTCTCTGGCACTCAGTAACAATTCTGTCTGTCCCTGAGTAAAAATTCTGTGGCCCTAATTAAAGTTTCTGTGGCCCTAAGTAACAATTCTCTGGCACTCAGTAACAATTCTGTCTGTCCCTGAGTAACAATTCTCTGGCACTCGGTAACAATTCTGTCTGTCCCTGAGTAACAATTCTCTGGCACTCAGTAACAATTCTGTCTGTCCCTGAGTAAAAATTCTGTGGCCCTAATTAAAGTTTCTGTGGCCCTAAGTAACAATTCTCTGGCACTCAGTAACAATTCTGTCTGTCCCTGAGTAACAATTCTCTGGCACTCCGTAACAATTCTGTCTGTCCCTGAGTAAAAATTCTGTGGCCCTAAGTAAAGTTTCTGTGGCCCTGAGTAACAATTCTCTGGCACTCAGTAACAATTCTGTCTGTCCCTGAGTAAAAATTCTGTGGCCCTAATTAAAGTTTCTGTGGCCCTAAGTAACAATTCTCTGGCACTCAGTAACAATTCTGTCTGTCCCTGAGTAACAATTCTCTGGCACTCGGTAACAATTCTGTCTGTCCCTGAGTAACAATTCTCTGGCACTCCGTAACAATTCTGTCTGTCCCTGAGTAAAAATTCTGTGGCCCTAATTAAAGTTTCTGTGGCCCTAAGTAACAATTCTCTGGCACTCAGTAACAATTCTGTCTGTCCCTGAGTAACAATTCTCTGGCACTCCGTAACAATTCTGTCTGTCCCTGAGTAACAATTCTCTGGCACTCCGTAACAATTCTGTCTGTCCCTGAGTATGAATTCTGTGGCCCTAACTAGCGTTTCTTTGTCCCTAAGTAACAGTTCTGTGGCCCTCAGTAACAGTTCTGTGTCTGTGCGAGTAACAATTCTGTGTCTGTGCGAGTAACAATTCTGTGGCCCTAAGTAACAGTTCTGTGGCCTTCAGTAACAATTCTGTGTCTGTGCGAGTAACAATTCTGTGTCTGTGCGAGTAACAATTCTGTGGCCCTAAGTAAAGTTTCTGTGGCCCTAAGTAACAATTCTCTGGCACTCAGTAACAATTCTGTCTGTCCCTGAGTAACAATTCTCTGGCACTCAGTAACAATTCTGTCTGTCCCTGAGTAAAAATTCTGTGGCCCTAAGTAAAGTTTCTGTGGCCCTGAGTAACAATTCTCTGGCACTCAGTAACAATTCTGTCTGTCCCTGAGTAACAATTCTCTGGCACTCAGTAACAATTCTGTCTGTCCCTGAGTAAAAATTCTGTGGCCCTAATTAAAGTTTCTGTGGCCCTAAGTAACAATTCTCTGGCACTCAGTAACAATTCTGTCTGTCCCTGAGTAACAATTCTCTGGCACTCAGTAACAATTCTGTCTGTCCCTGAGTAACAATTCTGTGGCCCTAATAACGTTTCTGTGGCCCTAAGTAACAATTCTCTGGCACTGAGTAACAATTCTGTCTGTCCCTGATTATGAATTCTGTGGCCCTAACTAGCGTTTCTTTGTCCCTAAATAACGATTCTGTGGCCCTCATTAACAAGTCTGTGTCCCTGAGTAATGGTTCTCTGTCCCTAAGTAACTTTTCTCTGTCCCCAATTATCGTTTCTGTGGCCCTAACTCTGTCCCTGTCCCTAGTACAGAGCGGTCTGCCTCTGTTCAATAACTGCAGGCAAATGAAGAATTCCAAAATGGCCGCTATTTATAGCTCGACCATTACACAGTGCTGGCTGGCTGGCTGCTGATAGGCTGATGCGATCACATGTAGTTGAGGAATGCATTATGGGTCAGCGCGCCTTGTCTGCGCGCCTTCCCAGACATCCCCGCTCCGTCGCCGCACATGTCAGCCGCCATTTTCTGAAAAATTTCGATTCGCGCGTCCGAATTAGGCTATTTTTCGGATTCGGCACGAATCGAAATTTTTCCGATATTCGACTCGAATTCCACTTCGGATACTTCGATTCGCTCATCTCTAATCCTAATGTTAATGTACTTAGCTACACTAATTATAATGATTGCAAAGAGCACATTCAATCACTATTTCCTTGATTTGTTGTAAATGATATGAACTGATTCACTATCTGTGTAATTGATGCTTTGTATAAATTCATCATAGATCTAGGAGGAATCAAAGTAGAAGCTAGAAAAGCTAAATTAGTAATTTGCATATTTCTCCTGCATTAACTTTTACACCCAGGGGCGGACTGACCATTCGAGCACTCGGGCACTGCCCAAGGGCCCGGGGTCAGTAGGGGGCCCCATGAAATGCCCTTGGTATCTTTTATAGGCTTTTTTGGGTGTGATTTGACTGTGGTCAAGGACACAGGGGTCCCATGATCTCCTATTGCCAGGGGAACCCCATGAGTTGTCAGTCCTCCCCTGCCCCGGTCACATTGATCCTGACTTTGAAATTGTGCAACTTCAGTGTAATTCGCGCGATTTCAAAGTCGGGATGCCATTTCGATTTGAGGTACGATTTGCAGGACATCTGACACAGATGTCTATGCAAATTGTACCAAAAGTAGCGCATGCACTACTTTAGAAATCGGTGCAGCTCCGACCAAGTTGGAACCGCACCGATATTACCGCTGTAATTGCGTAAAATAAGGTGTGACTTCGCATGCAATTTGCAAATGTAAACTGACACATTCTGCTAGAGAGCTTGTGCTTCGGAAAATTACTTGCTGGCTGGATCACCAGATGAAAATAGAAGAAAGAAAACTTAAAAAAGAAAACCAATGCAGCCATCACATCTAAGGATTGGTAAGCTACAATATAATAAACGTTTGCTTGTGGGTTTAATGCCACTTTAACAGCTTGGCCGCCAATTACTGGGTCCCTACCAGCATCCGGTAATCTTCAGGGAAAGCTGACAGGAGAGAAAGCTGACAGGGGAGAGACCTGTGTGTAAACAACACAGGTTTCTCTCCAGTCAGCATAGACATGCTGTGTTGTATCTCTCTCTGCACAGCAGAGCGATACAAAACAGCATGTCTCCAAAGTAAAACACAAACACAGCACACAGTAAAACACATGCAGCACACAGTTAACCCTTTTATCACCCCAGATGTTAACCCCTTCCTGCCCAGTGTCATTAGTACAGTGTCAGTGCTTTTTATTAGCACTAATCACTGTATTAGTGTCACTGGAGATGTCAGTGGCAGTTAGTCAGTTCCTACCCAGTGTCAGAATGCCCACCGCAGTCCCGCTATAAGTCGCTGATCACCGCCATTACTAGTATAAAAAAAATTTAAATAAAAATTCCAGTATATGTACCGCCATTTGTAAATGCTATAACTTTCACATAAACCATGTAGCAGAATACATTTTGGCCTAAATTTATGAAGAAATTTGATTTTTTAACATTTTTTTATTGGACATGTTTCATAGCGAAACGTAAAACAATATATATTTTTTTCCAAATTGTCGGGCTTTGTTTATAGCGCACAAAATAAAAAAATGCAGAGGTGAGCAAATACCATTGAAAGAAAGCTCTATTTGTGTGAAAAAAATGACAAAAATTAAATTTATGTTCAGCGTTGCATGACTGTGCAATTGTCAGTTAAAGTAATGCAGCGCCGTATCGCAAAAAATGGCCTGGTCAGGAAGGGGGGTAAATCCTCTGGAGGGCAAGTGGTTAAAGTGATAGCATTTTACATGCTAAACCATATTTGGAAGTTAGATGTTTGTTTGTTTTTTGAATAGCAGCTTGGTGGACCTACAGTAAGAGAGGCGCCCAGCATTCAGCTTGTCTCTAGCGCTGTCCCACACACACGGCCAGCATTACTTAATGCATTTTCTTGTGAACCAAGGTTTTCATGGACATTCATTCTGGTCTTAGTACAATGCTGCAGAGAGCTGTGTTGATGTCATATATCAGTGCTGTTCTCTGCTGTATTGAAGACCACACACTGCAGGAAGAAGCAGAAGAAGACTTGAAGATGTCTTTTCATCATACAAGAGCCAAAGAAAAAAGTTATGTATAAAGACAATTTTAAAACAGTTGTAGAAGTGGGGAGCATGGAGAGATGATGAATGGGGAAGCCTTTTTGTACAAACAAGAGTTCTGCTTTAAGCACTTGTGTACCATAAAATAAACTGACCTCACAAAGCAATACATGAGAAGTGGTCATAGGCCATTTTTTTCCTACTTTTTTTTGTACCCTGCAATGCAATGATTAAATACATGGTTGTATGTCCTCCTACCTCTCTTCAGTGATAAAGAGCACAGAATGTATTCATTTAATAAGGTCAACAGGGGAACATGACAATATGTTCAGGTACCAGAGGACAGTCTAGCCACCATTGTGTAATTTATATCATTGTTGCTTTCAGAAGTACTTTCGGCTCCCAATAATTGAATCACAACCTGAAACTATAGCTGGCCAGTAAAGTGCATTTGCTCCCCGTATAAGGTGTATTTTATTTTTCTTTTCAATAATATTTGCAATGGCTTAAAAATGCAATTCATTATTACCAATGTAACAGGCTTTTTTTGCATCTGAGCACATCAATAAAAGCTGAATTGCAGGAATGGTATGTATTGCATAGTTACATTGTTCAAGCCTAGACAAATTAAGTATGCATTTACCAGGGACGGACTGACCATTCGAGCACTCGGGCGCAGCCAGAGGGCCCGGGGTCAGCAGGGGCCCCATGAAATGCATGTATGAAAAATAGTTATTAAGAGGTTGTCAAATGAATTATCATGTCACCCAATATTTGGTCTCCATTCAGTAGCCAAAAAAGGCATTCAAAAAAGGGGATTTGTGAAAAGAAATTCACAGAAAAAGCGGCTACATTATGAACAGAACGTGACACTCAGAAAAATTTCCAAAAATTCTTATTCCAAAAGTTCTTATGGACCTGTTCCTATAGAGGTTATTTGACTTTGGTAATTTGGTTTGCCATCACCCCAGTTTATGAGTGTTTTATTTATTAGACGGTTGGAGCACATTGAATTGAGAGGCTTGTATTCATGGCATTTATACCGGGAGAGGAGGTAGAGTTGGAAATGCATCGAGCCTTTGTAGCAGAAGGCCCAAATCTATCCACTGAAGATGAGGATATTAAGACTAAGTTCAGGGAACATAAAAAGCTTGTTATTAAACGTCTTAATCGGAAATGGGATGTATGCTTCTTGGAAGCTTATATTAGACAGAGTATTATCCCACGTGGTTTGAGAAGTAAGGTAGTTCCAGCTGAACATTTACATAATGAAAGGTTTTTGGAGAAATGGAAAGTGCTGTGTATAGAACATGGGATTAATGGTATGAAACTCATTGTCGAGGAGGAAAAATTACAACTTGAAGAATTGGATCAAGCTATTAGTAAAAGTGCATTAGATTTAGATCCCTTTAAAAATCAGGAGAACTTTGAAAAATATAATGAACAACTGAAAAAGGAAGTTGAAAAAGTACAAAAAAATCTTAGAACTACTAAACAAACTAAATTTAGACGTGATCTAAAAGATTGGGAAACAGGTGAGATATTTGATCTCACTACAAAAAGAAGTAGAAGTCGATCTAAACGAAGAGTATTTCGCTCACATTCTAGATCAATGGGAGAAACCATGTCCAGTGAAAGTGATTCTGAAAATCTTGGAAAATCTGTCTCTTTTTTAGATCAACAAAATGGAGAACTTCCTCATATCCATCAATCACAGATGGGAAGAGGATCCAAAAAGAAAGTAGAGGAATCCTTAAAAAACAAACATCAGGAGGACAAGGGCAGAACAAGAAGTCAAAGGAGGTAGTAGAAGAGAATATCCATGACAATAAGGTAATCAATTTGGCTAATTTTCCACTCAGAAGGGAACATATTTCTTTATTGAACAAAGGTATGTCCTTCTCACCAGTGACCCCCATGGACGAGTTCGAGGTATTTAAAGATGTTAACTTATTTCTAAGAAAAGTCTTCTTGAGAATGATACATGGTAATCCCACTATTTTGGAGGATATGGCCTCTGACCCGTCTATTGAGGACCGCAAGATGCTAGATATGTTGATATCTCTCATAGAGGAAAATGAGGATGGTGATGAGAGTGTAATAGACCTGGATAATTCCAATAACATAATTAGGAAGGTTGATCTGAATATTAGATCGACAAAAATGCCGAAAATTCGCTCCAATATGAGGATCTCGACATTTCTAGATTTTGTTGCTGATGATCTTAAAAATCTTGAGTGGAAAATGCCAATTGGTGATAATCTTACCAAAAAAGAAAGAAAAGCTCTTAAAGAACTAAAAGAGACTAAAGATATTGTTATTAAGAGAAGTGATAAAGGGGGTAATGTAGTGATTTTGAATGAACAAAACTATGTCAGGGAGGTGAAACGCTTATTGAGTGATTCATCCACATATAGGAAAGTGACTGCGAATCCTTTCCATATGGTGGTAAAAAAATTAAATTCCATCTTAATACTAGGAAAAGAAGTGGGTTTGTTAACTAAAAAAGAATATGACTACCTGAGAACTGAAGAATTTAATCACCCTACCTTTTACATTATCCCTAAAATACATAAAAATCAAGAAAACCCTCCAGGTAGACCTATTGTTTCAGCCATTAATGGTCCCCTAGATAAAACAGGGAAATATATAGATTTGTTCCTTAAAGATATGGTTCCTAATCTCCCCTCCTATGTAAGGGACACTAAAGATGTGTTGGCTAAGATTGAAAACATGATCATTAATGATAATTCCATTCTAGTGGGAATAGATGTGGAATCACTTTACACCTCTATCCCACATGAATGTGGTGTAAGATCAGTTTCCTATTTTCTTGATAAAACATATCCTACTTTGGGAGGACAGAACAAATTTATTAGTGAGTTATTGGAGTTTGCATTAAAACATAACTTTTTTCAATTTAACAATACCTTTTATCAACAAACTAGAGGTACCAGTATGGGAGCACCGTGGGCTCCAGCCTACGCATGTCTCCACTTGGGGTTTTGGGAGGAGCAGGTTGTCTTCAGATCATCAAGATTTCTTGCTAATGTCCAGATCTGGTTAAGATATATAGATGATGTGTTCCTTGTATGGCGAGGAACATCTGAGGAATTAAAACTATTTTTGGGAGAGTTAAATCAGAACTCCTTCAACATTGGACTCACGTATATATTTGATGAAAGACGTATTTCTTTTCTGGATCTGGAGATTGGACTTGAGAATGGAAGACTCCTTACAAAGACATATAGAAAACCTACTGCTGCCAACACCCTACTAGAGGCAAGAAGCTATCATCCACGTTCACTGATTTCAGGGATTCCAGTGGGACAGTTTTTGAGATGTCGGAGAAATTGCTCAAACATCAATGACTTTAGAATGGAGGCTCAGGACCTCTATAGAAGATTTAGAGAAAGGGGATATTCCCACTCCCAAATTAGAAATGCTCGGAGACGGGCATATCAAACTGACCGCGAGGACTTATTATCCCCTAAAAAGGATGTAAAGGCTAAACCGAGTGATCAACCTGTTAGAATGATAACCCAATTTGGAGCCCAATGGCAAGATGTAAAATTGATATTAGAAAAACATTGGAAGATTCTAACTCAATGCCCTAGGCTGAGTAAGATTGTAGGTGAGCGCCCCCAGATGGTAGCAAGAAGAGCACCAAATCTTGGTGACCTCCTTATTCATTCAGATTATCAACCATTAAAACAAACAACATGGTTAAAATCACGTACCAAGGGGATGTTTAAATGTGGAAAATGTCAAATCTGCAAATATGTGGATCGTACGGATTCCTTTTATGATTCAGGAAATAACACTCATTATAAGATTCAGAGTCTCATAAACTGCTCCACAGTGAGAGTATTATATATCTTAACCTGTCCCTGTAAAAAGATGTATGTTGGTAAGACTAAAAGACAACTTAAAGTACGAATAGGTGAACATCTTAGAGACATTAGATCAAATGACCCTGACAGTAATCTTGCCCAACATTACGCTAAATATCATGGAGGTAAACTGGACGGTACAAAAGTAAAAGGTTTCTATGCACTGCACTTCCCACAAAGGAGAGGTGATTTTGACAGAGAACTGCTTAAAAAGGAGAAACATTGGATATATAAACTTGATACACTGTACCCTAAGGGGTTAAATGTGGAATGTGACCTCCAAGTGTTTTTGGAAAAATAGGTTTATAGGACTATGTACCTGTTTATTGCCATGCGATGGGCAATCTACGGCATTTTTTTGTCTTTATAAAGGGTTGGACTTCAAAATAAATCCATATATATTGGGAATATTAACAAAAATATGGACGATCTTATGGTATGAGCTTTAATATAGCTCTAAAAAATGTAAAAGGATTGATTATCTGGTTAATTGTCCCTTAGTACCTTCTCTTTTTGAATAATAACTATACCATAGGATGGTTGCCTGAGAATTGGGGTATTTTTGTTGTAATGACCCTTATGAGAACTCTCAGGTTATATTGCCATCTTGTGGTGTCCTTTGGTAATTTACATTGTCTCCTAAAAAACCTGATTCAATGAATAGAATAGTTGATTCTCTGATTTATATCGTCATCTTCTGGTTAAAATGTGATAAAAGCGTTAATTGACTGGTATATTTAATTCATGATCTTTTGATCAATATATGCATTGTTAAAATTGCCAAGCCTCTCTCCTCTCTGTTGTCTCCAGCCGTCTGTCTTTTTAATTATATTCAATAATGACCAGCAGTTGTGCTAAAAATTTAGCCCCCTTTTTTCTTCCATTTGGAACAATTGCAGGTTAGCTTTTTTGCATAAATGGGTGGGTCTTTACCCACTATAAATAGGAAATTGAAATGCAGTTGTTTCATTGGTCCTGACGAAGCTGAGTGAGATACGCCCATTGGCGAAACGCGTTGACGTCATACGTCAGATACGTCACTTCCGGTCATGCGCATTAGGTGGAACGCACGCTGACCCATAAGGAGGAAGCCATCTTCACATGCCATGAGGCAAATGTGAGCAGCACAAGCGCCAAGAAGGGGCTGGAACCCGCGGTATATCGGCGGATGTCAGCGGTGGTTCCTAGGCCTCTGTGGCCGTGTATGGCAGTACCCATGAAGGACATTTCTTTCATTCCTAATACCCACAGCACAGGTGGTGAGTGGACTGTTACAGGACATTAGATATATGGTCCTCTGTGATCTATATGACCTATATATCTTATTGAGTGTATACTCTGTCAGTGACTTCCCACATATCATTTATCTCACTACAGGATGGGGACATCATGGTGCTTTGTATAGGATACAGGATATACCACATATATCTCAACGGGCAGAAGATCTTTTGGGATATGTCCTGTTTTCCCTACGAAAGGTGGTGTGTAGTCCACATTTAGTGGTGAAGATACCACTTCAAGCAGAGTGCTGCTTTTTGCATCTTTTCTTCCATCCTGGGAATAAATGGGGCATTTTTTCATTCAAGAGCTCTAGGATACAGCTGTTTATATTACAGATGAATGGGCCCCAACCACTTGTGCCGGCACAGGAATGTATTGCATTATATATTTGACATTTATGTCTCCCCCCATACAGGCCTGAGGCTTGTTGTTCTCTTTTTGATGCCTATTGTGCTTGCTGCATTGTATACATGTGATATTTTTCCATAGTACAATTTTTGGATTCCCTGATTGGGATTCACCATAATGGTATTGTTTTACATATAATATTCAACATTATGGTATGCCTATGGTATAATTTTTGGATACACCTCTTTTGGGAAGTGTTCACCTATGTGTCTGTGCTACAGGGATATTAGACTCTTGCAGTCATTTTTTCTGTTGCACATGCATTTAGACCGGTCTTGGTGTCATTTTATATGGTTTTAGGTCTGTGTGTATTGTCTCATACTGAGGTGATGGTAAACCAGGGCGAATGCCCATATGTCATATTTATATATGTGTAATAAAGCATAATTTTTGGAAATTTTTCTGAGTGTCACGTTCTGTTCATAATGTAGCCGCTTTTTCTGTGAATTTCTTTTCACAAATCCCCTTTTTTGAGCCCCATGAAATGCCCCTAGTACCTTTTTTATAGGATTTTTTGGGTGTGCTTTGACTTGAGCAAGGACACAGGAGCCCCATGATCCCCTATTGCCCAGGGGCCCCATGAATTGTCAGTCTGCCCCTGGCATTTACTATACCTGTGGAACAGGTGGGAAGCAGAGAATCACAATAGTAGTTGCTGCTTCTACAGTGATCTCTGTTGTCTTTCAGGTTTTGTGCCAAGTGGCTGCCCTACTGCATTGCAAACACATGGGTTGATTTACTAACACTGGAGAGTGCAAAATCTAGTGGAGCTGTGCATGGTAGCCAATCAACTTTTAACTTCAGCTTCTTCAATGAAGCTTTGACAATAAAACCTGGAAGCTGGTTGGATTCTGTGCAGAGCTGCACAGTTTTTTAAATCTCCCCCAAAGGATCACTTGCTTTGCACAGGCACCATTTACAAAATGCCATTTTTCTCAATGAATGAAAAGCATTGTCTAATAGGATGAGCTGGAAATTAAAGAACACCTTGCATTCATTAAGAGAAATGTAAGGCATTCTTTGAATGGAGATTGTGCTGAGTGATCGACCCACTGTGGTTACTATTCAGAAAAGCAGCAACACAGCATGGGACCCTGTCAGGGAATGAGAGGATCGCCGCGGCACACAAATCTGCACATGCGCGGGATCCCGACGAGGCGAACAGGCGTGCGGGCATTAGGACAGAGGCTCGCGCGGCGACACTCGCAGCCGCGCATGTGCACTCGCGCACACCGGTGCGTGCCTGTCACCAATGACGGCACCGAGCAGGCTATTTAAACTGGCCACTGCAGTATCCAAATTGCCGTATGGTCTTGTTTCCCTTGCCTGTGCTTCCTGATTCTGTATAGTTTCCTGTTGCCGAACCCAGCCTGCTCCTGACTACTGTTGACCATCTCCTGCCCTGACCCCTGGCTTGTCTCTGGATTATTCTTCTGCCTGCTCCTGATCATTTGACCTGCTGCTGCTGAACCTGGCCTGTGACCCAACTATCCTCCTCCCTGCTGCTTTGGTCTGCTCTGCCTCATCCGTTACCAAACCTGGCTCGTCTGACTCTGCTATTCACCTCTCGGTGCATCCGCATCCATCCATCCTGCACGGATCCATCCGCATCCTGCTCTGCTCCTCACCAGTCCAACTACTTCATTGGACGGATCCCAGGCCCTCTTACCCCACCGCGCACCTGTTGTCTCACTCTCAGCGGTTCCCAAGCCGGGGTTGTACGAGAGGTCTGCCTCTTA
Source organism: Staurois parvus (assembly GCF_062004578.1). NCBI lineage: Eukaryota > Metazoa > Chordata > Amphibia > Anura > Ranidae > Staurois > Staurois parvus. The sequence continues at coordinate 5,328,217 of NW_028318368.1, forward strand.
ACGTCAGGCTCACTACCAAGGTACGTGACAGACCCAGAAGACAACACAATCACTGTAGTAGCATTGACTACAGTACAGCAATTCTCGGCTTTCACAGAGGTCCCATAGGCAGGGGCATATTTACCGTGAGGCATTCAGTGGCATTTTTCATTGGGGCAGCACCACCCCCCAGAAGAAGGGAAGCCAAAGGCAGGTGACAGAAGATGAGGACCGGGTGAGGCACTGCCATGGGATCCGAGAGAGGCTGTCGGCTGCTGAAGGGTGTGAGTAGAGGCCAACTCTCATTCCCACATAAGGACGACACTGGACTTTCTTGACCATGTCTCCTGGGATGGCCCGCTGCTTTTATTCTGAAGGTGAGTCCTGCTCTCTCTCTTGCTTTCCTCTCTTCTCTCACTCTTCCCATTTTTAGATTGTGTGTATGTGTTGCCTAAAAAGCACTAAAAAGCACAAAAACAAAATACAGCACTGCCCACAGGTATGGCATATGCAAATTTATCTCTGCAATAAAATCTGTACCTAGCTTTAACCCAACATTTCTGATTCTGTTTAGTGATGAATGTACAGGACATTCATATTCATTGTGGGGACAGCCAATAATGGTAAGATATTATGATTTGTGTGAGAAGATAAATGGAGAACACTGAGCATCACTGCAGTGGATGCCACCAATGTCAGACTAATTTACACAGAGGAAGCTGAATACTTTCATGTTTTTCTCTTCTCTCCATGTTTCTATATAAGAGGACTGAAAGTGTCACAGAGGATGTTTTATTTGCCCCCAGATTTACAATCTTCTTAGGCTTTCCAGCATGCCATGACTGTGAATATCACAGATTTCATTACATTCTTCTATATTGAATATTACCCAGTGTTCTCTTTCTAGGCACTTTCCCAGAAATGGACATGAAATAAAATTGTAGGAGAACTGTGTGTCAGCTGTGTCAGATTTCTCTACAGCAGGATCTTAAATGTGGAATTCTTAGGTTTCTACATCGTCTTTTAACTGCTATAATCCAGGGTAGGCAAAGAAAGCAATAGGCATTCAACCATATTACGCTCTCCTGGGACTGAGAGAAATCTACTAAATTATTTCTGCGTGACTGTACAAATAGAATCTACAGTAGCTGGCATTGTTGGGAGAATGAATGCTGCCATGGCAATGCATATTTTTAGATCTCACGTAGACATACAGGGATTGATTTACTAAAGGAGTTATTTTCATTTTTGGTAAAACAAACTTAACTGGATATTTAAAGTAAACACAGGTTCACTTTACCTGGTGTAAAAATTAATCCTTAATTAAATCTCTCCAGAGTGTAAAGCAAAACAGTGTGGCTGTGGAGGATGCTGAGTGGATAGGTGGCTAAAAAGTTAACCATAAACTTACACTGATATTTTACCAGAACAGTCACTGCTTTGGATAATACACCATACAAAAAAGTATATGATAAATGGTTGGGTGTGACCTAAAGTTTGATGGTAAGGGAGACACCTATCCCAAGGACAAAAATCTCCTAGATACACAGTTTGTAGGTAGGTGCAGTCTGTTTTCTCCACTAAAGGTAGTGCTTGACTTGAGTGGTACCACAGCCTGGAAAGGGGAAACATAGCTTCTCTATGGTTCCTTGGGTCAATGAAGCAGCATATCGGTTGGCTACGTTGCAGCAATGTGACTCTTGGTGGCCAGTTTGAGTCAGCAGGGTCTATTTAAGTCCCTGCCTCCCAGTTTTGGCACGCTTTTTTGCGAGTGACTAGTGTAGGGAAAGAGACCCCACTTGCTAGGTAAAGTAGCTAACGGAAGGGAAAGGTTCCAGATGAGAAGGCACAGGTTAAGGACTTGCTACACTGTAAAAGAGCCTCCCACTTGAGACTGTATCGGCCAGGCCGCACTTCACTCTCTGAAACAGACGCTATCGGCACCTCTCCTCAGCCACATCTTTAACTGTATTAAATTGAGTTATTTCCTTAAGTGGCGCTCTCCCACTAGGGTGTTTGTAATTTTGGCATTCTGCTCAATACAAGTTTCAAGTTTTATTGCAACTGGACTCAGTACCGCTGCACAACACTGCACCTCCCCACAAGTTGTTAAATGCAGAAGAAATGTCACCTCAAAAGCAAAACACTTTGTCTTCTCAAACAGTTACAGTCAGGGCCGGTGCTTCCATTAGGTAAACTAGGCAGCTGCTTAGGGCACACTGCTGCCTAGAGGCGCCTGGGTGCTGCACAGGCTGGCACTCTCTCTGTGTGGGACACCGCTGAGTCATGAATGATCCTTTAACTGAGGGGAGGGGTAGCAGAGGGGGAAGAAGATTCCAAGTGTCTGGGGCCAGTGTAGCAACTGAGCCGCTGCTCCTTGCAGTGTTCCTCTCTCAGACTCAGATCTCAGTCCCTAAGTGCAAGCTGGCGGCTGCTGACCACTTTGAAGTTCCAGCCCTTTTTTTTCCATTCATCAGCAGAGTTTTGCCTGTGGAGGAAGGAAATGTCTGAGTCTGCCTCCGATGTGATGTCTTGTGTCTGTGTGAGTGTGACCTGGTTGACCAGGCAGCCATCACATGTGCAATATCAGTGTATGATGACATCTTCAGATTCATAATTCCACACAGCCTGCTCTTCTAGTGTCTACTAGTGCTGCTGATCTGTGTCAGTGTTTGTGGTGTGGTGGTGTGTTGTGTCAGATCTGTCACTGTGTAGAATCGCTTCGGGTGTCCTCTATCTATGAGTGTGTGTGAGCTGGGCTGCCTGCTGTCACAGTGTTTTATCTCCCCCCATTGCCTGGGGAATTCCAGCCTGGGATCTGTCAGAGTGTGGATTGATCATCCTCCACTCACTGCAACTGTCACCCTGCCACTGCCAGCCACAAATACAGTCCATCCGTGACACTGATTAACAGAGCCTGGGAGGGAATTGGTGAAAAAATTTTGAAAAAGGAAACTTTTATGAGACATTTGTAACTTTGTCTTTTTTTTTTGTTTCTGCCTGATTGGTTAATACAGTTAATTTATATTTGGTTAATATATTTTTTGTCTTTAATATTGGTATTCGTGGCATCCTATGTCACTTTTTTTTTTAAATTAAAAGAAATGTAGCAGTTTCATGTTTTGTTGTTTTAATATTTTGTTTTAATAATTTAATATTTTCAAAATTTAAAATTTTTTTTTTGGAGGGGGGGGAGGGAAAGGGGCAAGTAGCTGGTCTTGCCTAGGGTACAAAATAGTCTAGCAAGGCCCTGATTACAGTACATATAATATTACTGTTGGCTGGTGGTTAATTATTTAATTAATTATGATGTGGGATTCCTCTCATAATTCATACCAGACCTGAAGGGCCTGGTATGATTCAGGGGTGTAGAAATTTTTGAAAAAACTACTTGTCCAGGGACTAAATCGGTGTCCCAATCTACTTGTCCCTCATGACAATCTACTTGTGCTGATAAAAAAAAACATAAATTTTTAACCAAAACTATATTTAAATCTGCTTTAAGTAATGTCTGGGGCTTTTAAAAACAAAAGGGGCTTTAAGGTGACTTAAACGTTTAATATTTTTGACATTGCGCTGTTTATCTCCTCCTCACCTCCTTGCCTGTCTCCAGCACCGCACCTGGGGACTAGCAAAGAGGGGAGAGACCTTGCAGTGTAATGAGCACTGATTGGGTGCTCATCAGCAAAGGGGAGTGTCGGGCTTATGCTTTATCCATTTCGCTGCCAGCGCTGTTTTTGCATTTTTTGCACAGGTTTAAAAAGTAATTTAAGGCCTGAAGATTACACAAAACCCCCAACATTATATATTTTCTGAAATCAGAAATCCTAGAGAATAAAATAGCGGTAGTATTTTTTGTGTCACACGATATCATCACAAAGGTCTAGGAATCGCAAAATTTCTGTAAAAAATATACTTAATTCTAAGTTAAGTTAATTCTAGGGCACAAAAAGCAATAGATTATCCAATTTTTTGTAAAATATAAAAGACAATGTTGCAGCGAGTAAATAGATATCCAACATGTCAAACCTTAAATTTGTTTGTACTCGTGAAACGACAACAAACTTTAGTACCCTATATTTTCTATAGGTGGCGCTTTTAAAGCCCCTTATAGGTCATCAGTTTAGCATAATGGAGGAGGTCTGGTGCTAGAATTATTGCTCTCATTCTGGCATGCGCGGTGATATGTAACGTGTATCGCAATCGACGTTTTCTTATGTAGGCACCCCAGCGCATGCTTTTACATTTGTGCATGTGTACATAGGTGGGGGCCTTGAAAACTTTGGGGGGGGGGTTATATGATTG